>NC_058520.1:334940185-336190185 GCF_904849725.1 Hordeum vulgare subsp. vulgare | reverse complement strand
AAAGAACCACTCTAAAAAGCCGAAAACACGTGTGAAAAAATATAAAAAAAAATACGAAGGAAACGTTTAGAGCGCGACACGTGGCGATGGTTGAGAATGCATCAAGTGACGGCGCGCGAGAGTGATCGCTCGAAGGCTCCCGAAGGAGTGCTTGCTAACTAGTTGGTCTTACGGACATGTTGCGCTCACTATGTGTAGGTCCGGCTCACTCTAGATTCGATGCGTATAGTTTTTGTCAGGTCTATGCGATTTTAGTTATTATCCAGGAGATTCTCAATAAACCCTCCAAAAAAGGAGATTCTAGAAAAGAGAAGCTATTATCCAGGAATTGTAGTTTTATATAAAACACCCAAAACTTCATGCATATAATAACCCATTACCCATGCACCGGATTAAAACAAATTAGATATGAAATTTGCTTGGCATTTCATGTAGATTCATAATATCCAAAGCTAACATATGTTTAAAATGTTTAACTTACTATTTGCATTTAATTTGCTCTAATAACTTGCTAAAACGATTTATATCATAAGTAACTAATTGTAGCTCCAAATTAAATAAAAACTCTATGCTCCTAAGGGGGAGAGAGTACGTCGTTCATTGGCACCCCGTCATTAACGAAAAAATAATTTGTAAACCAAACACTTAATTTAAACATCAAGTAATTAGTGTAGTTAATAAGAAAGACAAGCAATCAATTTAATTTGTTTAAATAGGCATTTTTTCAGACCAAATCAATTATGAAATCGAGCCATTAATAGAATTAATTAATTAGTCACAAACTTAGTTAGAGATGCAAATGATTAATATTAGGAAAAAATCAATTGTATCTCTACTATTAAAAAGAGTAAGGATTGTCCGTAGTATCTCATTTTTTTCTTCCCTTGACCCCGTACAAGAAAACCCATCAACTCCCACCGTCCCGCACGCACAAATAAACCTTCCTTGCCTCACGCAAAAAAAGGAAGTAGGTACGTTGTTTCATTGATGCCCAGTCGTTAGTGCAAAAACATTTTGGAAATTATATGTGGTACGTTCATCTCCCCTCCCATTGATCTCCTTATGAAAAAATCACCTCCCTTGCCTGACGCAAAAAAAAAGAAAAAAAGTCCGTACACCTCCCTCTCCCCCCATACACATACGACGATCCACTGCATGGCACACCACACTGCTGACATCCTTTGAAACAACAACACACCTCAAGGTTCATCTGGTCGTTGTCGCCCATCGGAGGAGGAGGTTCCCATGGAACGTGCCCCAAGGTCGATCTGGTCACCGCCATGCATCATGTGCGGAAAGATAAGGGGTGCCAGTATAGGAGCGTTTGGTCGCCGACACAACTCTGGGGATGTGATGGCCGCGAGGGAGACGTCGTCCTTGGGTGACACATTTTGGGGTAGGGATAGGACGACGTCGGGGCTAATCATATGACGAATGGTTGGTCAACTACATAATCACTATGTTGATAACTCTAGCATGGGTCCTTTGGTAACTATAGTTTTTGTTCATAACTACTTTCTCCGTCTCAAAATTCTTATCTTAGATTTGTCTAGATATGAATGTATGTAGTCATGTTTTAGTATTTAGATACATCCATTTATACACAAACCTAAGACAAGAATTTTAGAACGGAGGGAGTATAAGACAGATAACTCGTAACTATAATTGTATCATGTTAGTAACTCTATTGAGGCCATCTAATTGTAATTGTCTCATGTTATCATAGACAGTGACTATATAATTGACATGCTAGTAATTGTAGTGTGGGCCACTAGCAACTAAGTTACTCATGTTCATACCTGGCCAAGCGGGCCATGCCGGCCGAGCCGGCCCTACTTCCCGCAGGTCAGGCACGACACGGACCGGGCCCGACACGGACTAATCGTGCCCGGGCCAGGCACGAGCACGCCATGGGCCGTGCCTGGGCCGCGACCCCCAGCCTGCGTGCCTGCCCGGCACGGAACGATTAGGAGGCGGCTATGCGGCCGATAGATCTGGTCAGTATCAGGATCCCTCGAGCGGGAGGGGCGCGCGAAAAACGGAAAAAAGGAGCGGGGGCGCGGTCGACTGGGCGGGAGGGGCGCGCGAAAAAGGGAGGGGAGGGCAGGAAAGGGCGGTGGGAGCGCGGGAAAGGGAGAGGGGCTTTTTTTTTCCTTTTTTTATTTTTTTAAATCAAAATAGCCAGCGTGCCATGGGCCTAGCGTGCCGCGGACCGGTTCGATTAGGCCTGCGTGTCGTGCTTGGGTCTGAGAGGCTGGCACGCGGACCGGCACGGCACGGCCCGTATATTAATTAGGCCCAGACGGGCCATGCAGTGCCTGGCACGATTACGGCGGGCCGGGCCGGGCCGGCCCGTTTGGGCAGGTATGCTCATGTTATAGTACAAGCCTCCATTCCCGGACCCCGACGAACCTCTCCTCTCATGGAAAGCTGCTCTCTTATCTTCGTTCTTACTTGAAGTCGCCGGTCGGTCTTTTGGACTGCGGCCTCCCCTCTCCTCTCTCCACCGTCGGCGTTGCCGGCCGGAGTGAGAGAGGAGGGAGGGTGTGCCCGCATGTAGTTTTAGGTTGTTGGTTGTTTCTTCCCTTCTCCATGGCCAGTAAATATGCATATGGCTCCAGATCTGCTGCTATCTCATGTGATGTTCTTCTCCCCTGAGTCTCTATTGAGGGCAACGAGGCAGAAGGAGGTTTCGTGGGTGGTAGTGGCTCCTGTGCCCATGCATCCCTGCAAGTTCCATGGTGTCGTGCTGCTACGACTGTCAGCGCTTCTATCCCCAAACCCCCTGTTCTTTGCTGCAGGTCCCCAAACTTGGAGGAAGATCCTTTTCTCTTCTTCTTCCATGAAAGCCACCGTGGTGGTGGATTCAAGGAAGATGGGAAGTGGAGCCTGAGGTCCCATCTGAAGGGAAGTGGTTCATCTACACCGGAGACGATGGTCGAGCTGTGGCGCCTTCTTTTGCTGCATGCTTCTACCTCGCCGGTGAATCCTATGGCTAAAAGGCGACCGTTTAGAGTGATGGCGACTGGTCTTCACCGGTCTCTGCTCGTGTTATTCCTCCCGGCCTCGATGCTGAGGAGTCCATCTGTTCTATCTCCAACTGGAGGAGAAGTGGTGGCGACCCGGGTGTCCCAAGTGGTCTAGTCCCCGGCGACGGCAGGTGCGTATCGGAGTTGTTGTTGCTGTTTGGACCCAATTGTAATTCTAGATCTTGGGTTAGGGTCCTTTCTGCATGTTCTAGGGAGCTAGATGTAATTTTCTACTTTTCTTTGGGTTTTGCTGTTAGATGTTGTGTGCCACCGCCTGAAATTTAATGAAGCATCTCGGGGCTTCATGCCCCTACCTATGTTAAAATAAACTCATGTTAGGCTGACCATAGGAAAAGCTCCCTCCGTTCCTAAATATAAGTCATTTTAGAGATTGTACTATTAACTACATACGGATGTATGTAGACATATTTTAGAGTATAGATTCATTCATTTTGCTCCGTATGTACTTTTGTAGTGAAATTTCTAAAATGTCTTATATTTTGGGACGGATGAAGTACTTGGGACTAGCAAACATGCTGATGTGGCAGATAATTAAAGAAGAGAGAGATGGTTAGAGTAACATAGGTAGATATCATAACATGTTAAATTCTATGCTAGTATGTGTCATGCATGTCAATAAATGAGGTTATCTATGATACTTCGTCCGTTTTAGTTTATAAGTCCGGCACGTGTATCTAGGTCGTCAATTTGACCAACGTAATGAAAGACATATATTACAAAAAATATATCATTAGAAAGTTTAGATGTTCTATTTTCTAATGATATAATCTTATGTTTAAATTTTTATATAAGTCAAATTAATGATCTAGGTACACATGCATACCTTATAAACTGTGATTGAGGAAGTATTAGTTTATGATATTATGCATTATGAAAGTAGTATTATATAATAGTATCATATGCATGATACTACTATATGATACTCCTCACTATGACCAGCCTTATAGTTATCATTAGGTGTGAGCTGCCCTCTCGTTGATGGCGGCATTTTGCAACGGAGGGCCTACTATTTAGTAGGCAGACATCCCTCGGTTGTTTGCTCTTCAAATGCCGCTTTGATTTACGCGAAAGGACCAGCAATCCCTTGGTCGTTTGCTCTTCGATCTTCTATATCCGACTGGCCCCTGTTTCTTTAAAAAGTCCTATGATTTTTTTAGTCTCAATCAAAAAGTCTCTAGTCCTTATCCGTTTCTTTTCAGGACTAAACATGGATTAGAGGTCATGAAATGATATGTAAAAAGACCATGTTACTCCTAGTAATGTACTAGAATTTATTAAATGATATGATAAAAGTAGGGCACTGTTGCAAAAAGTGTTAAAAAGTCTCTAAAAGACCCTTTCGTAGGGACTTTTTCTTTTAGTCCCAAATATCCTCTTCTAGTCCCTAAAGGTCATTCCTGTTTCTTTTACATGAGACTAAAAGATAATTTTTTTAATTCCTACATCAAAAAGTTCATGTAAAGAAACACCCTATAAATAGTCCAAGAGTCCACCAGATGCATCTAATAAGAGACGTTTGATCTACACTTTTCGTACGCTTATTCATTGTATTCGAGCAGTCGCCGGCGGAATCAAGCTCCAAGGTGCACAACCTCATCCACATGCTGAGATGGAACTCGATGCCGTGCTTGGACACCACTAAGAGCAACCTCAGGGACTATCCATTTCGTCCGTCTGCGTCAGCATAGATCGGCGCGAGATAATTATTTCGGTTTTGCGTCTGTCCATGCAGACCCATTTCGGACTCAAATTTGAGTCACATTTGGGTAAAAAGAACGTTTTCTATGCCTGTGTCGTCCGCATGTGTCCAGCCTGATCCACTTATCACACAACCATCCACCCACCTGTGCCTACTTATTTAATTCATTGGCCTACCCTCACCCACGTCTCTCCTATTATTTTACTGCCACAATATTGACGGACAACCCACCCGTTGGATGCATGTGCTGGCCCATTTAAACACACGGACACAGACTGACCGGCATACGACCCATACGGACAAAAAAGGGATTTCATTTGGTTCGGCGCGTTGGAGTTTCCCTAACGCACGCCAGCATCACCTCACTGGTTCCCCGCTTCAGCTCTGGACAACCATAACACCGCGGCTGGCTGGCATCGACGGACGCCCACAGCGCCAACGTGGCGCCTTGTTTTCGCTCAGCCACTACATTATGCCTGGACGGCGCCGCAAGACGCCCGTGGCGTCTTCCTGCTGCATCCGCCATAGTTTCGCCTTGTCACGACGTCGAGCCTGGACAGTTCCATTTCATTCCCTTAACGCATCATCGGCTCCCGCAGTGCCTTCCCGGTGCCCTGTCTTGGCTTCGTCCGACCGGCTACTTCTGATTGTCCATCCACGCCGGCTTCACCCGTCCACCGCTACCCTTCGGGGCGGCGAGGCGTATGCTCGGAGATGAAGAGGGGCTCTTTGTAGTCGGGCTCTACTTGCCTCAGCCATGCTTATATTTAGTTTTCTCCATCATTCTGGAACACCGCTAGCGGCGACGGACATACTTTGTAAGCTGTTTTTCTCGGCTATTCATTCAATGTAGCAGTTTTGCTTGGTAATGCACATGAATAGATGATGTTTTTGCTTGGGAAAAGTTTTATTTTAAACCTTGAATACGTAGAGATCTGACAAAACGAAACCTCAAATCGAAACCTCGATCGATTACACTCTGAACTATACAATCCCGGTCTAAATTAAATTATGACGTCGTTTGGCAATCAAGGATTGTGAAAGAATGACCGACATTGATGCCATTTCATACTGTTTCTAGTTGGACCGGCCCACTTTTGTTTTTTCCTTCTTTGTAACGCGCAGTTTTTTTCTTGTTTAAAACTGCAAAAAATAAGAACACAGGGTGACTTGAACCCGAAACTTCCTGTTAGTAGCCGACGCAAGCAACCACCTTGACAACACATGTGTTGCTTTCACTTGCTCCCGTTTTCCTTTTTTCAGTCTTTCCTTTTTTTTTTCTATTTTTCATTTTCAAAATAGCAACATACATATGTACGTGTGCCACTGCATGTACGTACGCACGGCACCATATGTACGGTGATGATGCACGTCGTAAACCAGATTTTCAAAAGGAAAAAGAGGTAAAGGTTGTAGTTTTGAAAAAAGTTTACGGATTCAAAAAAATCCACAAGTTGAGTAAAAAGGTTCACGGATTAAAAAGACGAACTGAGAATATTTCACGCCTTAAATAAAAAAATGTACAAAATAAATAATTAAAGAAACTAATTGAAAAAATATCATGGCTTAAATTTCACGCCTAAAAAATGAATTGAATAAAATTCATGCCTTGAAAAAACGATTTGAAAAAACTTCACGCCTTAAAAAAATGAATTGAAAAAATTTCATGCCTTAAATTTCACGCCATACATGTATTTTAATTTTTCAATACATCATATACATTTTTTTAAATGTCCCAAACATTATTTTGAAATGTGTGAACATTTGCCAAATGCAACATACATTCTTTTCTTGTTACTGTTTATTTTCTCTTATATTATACAAAGTCCATTGTGTTTTACCAAAATGTTTATTGTACATTTAATAAATGTTTTGCATGCCGCACTGCATGAAATATTTGAAAACAAGTTTGTCATTTTCAAGAAACCTAACGAATTTAAGAAAAAACGGAAGAAAAGGGGAGCCACCCCGTGCACTATTTTTTGTTTTTACCAAAATAAAACTTAAGTGGGCCGGTCCAGCGGGGAGTAAGATGTGCGCCCTTTTGATTATTATTTTTTTGAACGGGAAAATGAAACGGGCCAGCCCATCAGATGAATCTCACTTGACACGATGGGAGGGTTCGACTTAAAGCGGGATTGCATACTTCAGTGTGCAATCGATCGGGATTTTGATTTCGGAGTTTATTCCGCCCGACCAATACAAGTTTAAAGTTTAAATTGAACTTTCTCCTTTTGCTTGCCTAGTTGTATGGTTGGAATGCATCCTGTTGATTAGTTTAGCTCTAGGTTCATCCTTGCAGATGTTAATAATTAATGATTGATGCCCATGTCCGCATACATTAGGTTTCAGTCAATGAGAAGTCAAGATATAAACTCAAGACCAAGTTCACGTTCTATTAATTTATTTCATGCTATATATCCCATACCTGCTTACAGTTTGCATCTATTTGCAGCAATCTGCATGCACTACATTGCTTCTTGGGAATTCCAATCGGGACCTGTGCTACCAAATGTAAACATGTTTATTAGTATAATTCCACAGGTAGCCAATCAAATTTAAACATGTTTATTTATTAAGATTCAGAGGCAACAAATCTTTTTGTTTTTTTTTATCAAGTTCTAATCACCATTTCACCATAGTAGGTCTTTAGTTCTTTGTCAGTTACCTTTTGCAATTTTGCAAATGATTAATGGTGATGATTTGTAGCAATGGCTCTTCAGGTATAACTAAGTGTCAGTTGTGGGTTCTTAATGGAAACCGCTAGGGATCGGACTACTGATCTCTAGCATTCTATCAGACCCGTCAATGATCGCCCGATTAAATCCACGATCGTCATCCGATCTGGTAGAAAGGCCAACGCCAAGTTGTTTCTATCCTTCCTTAATTACGTTCTTAACTGCTCCGCATAGCAAGCCACTCCACAAATTTCTCTGCTACATGTGTGCTTCCATAACTGCTCTGCATGCTTATAGTAACTACTCCCGTTAATTCCTCTACCTGCTATTAGTTCATCTCCAAACGAGGAGATTGATGCATGATATTGCGTACCATTTATTTTCTTGGCAACAAATTTATGCTTCTATTGATCGTAGAATTTTCTTCCATAGTGAATGAGTTTGCTTCGATTTGAAATAATTTTATGTTCTATGTAACAAGACATTTTGTTTTCGAATCTAACTTGTTTCAACTGACTAGAATTGCAGCTATATCAAGCGCATTGATTTTTTTGTTTCCATCAACTATAAAATTGATTCCAACAAAATATTAATTTGCTTACGTCTAAGAAGAAAAAACGGCTTCTTTCGAAAGGGTCACACTTTCTTTTCTTCGACCCGAGTTATTTCCAACCAAACAATAATCTGCTTCCATCTAAAGAGAACAATAGTACCACTATCACAACAACACATGCTTCGAAGAAACTAGTTGTTTGCTTGACGTAAATTATGCTCCATAGTTTCATAGCCAAACAATTTGAATGGAATACATGCTCAAACAAACTGGTATTTGCTCGTAATAGCTTCCTACCAGCTGTTGTACGATATGTGACAAGCCACCATCAAGTCGCTGCATTTGGTGTGGCTCCCCAAGGCGCACATTATCTTGGCACGGGAGCGTGTAACACTCGTCTATGTGGTGCTTCAAACTGCAGTAAATTTGCTTCGACTGAGGTGGTGCTTCCAACGATATCCAAATGCCATGTCAATTGCTTGAAGCAAAACATCAGTTCAAAAGAAGCAATAAAAGGTTTGATTGGAAGCATATAAACATGGTATGTTTGGTGAACTAGTTTGGAAGAACGACATGTCCGAAGCACATAGTTTGGCATTTTTGAAGCAATAAAAATGTGGATGGAAGCATACAACTATACATACTTGCAAATGGCTTGACAATCGTGTCATCTTTATTTTCTTGAGCATGCAAGTATAATGGTACAAAATGGCGAGGACGATTGCGCCTCAGGAGAGATATGGAATGAAAACTAGATGTGCAAACAAACATCATCAGTTGAATATTACAATAGAGAAAAGGGCTAATTGCAAATGCTGAAGTTATAATAATGCAAAATTACACATGTTATGAGAAATATGATGAAGCATGTTTGTTGAAAAATAAATAAAAATCTCCACACACCAGAAAGAAACATACTAAATCAAGATGGCATGATATAATTCTATATATACATGGGAAGACCTAGGTAGCATGGATTCTAAGTAATGATCTTCTTTGGTGATTTGGAAGCATAATTTTTTTGAAGCAATGCATAACAAACTAGAATTAAATGGCTCGAAGCCTTGTACAGATGAAGTTCCAAGGAAGCATGACAAAGAATCGACATTCCATCCACATATATGAATCTTGGAAGAAGCACATTAACATAGGAAGCATTGATGTTCTGTACCGATAATTGTTTAGTATCGTGGCATAGTGAGAATGTGAGATGGATTGCAAGAACAAAAAAATGAAGACTAGAAATAACATGCTTGAAAACGACATCTCGGTTCAACAAATTATTATCTACAAATGGATTGAGTCTAACCTAATTGGAAATAACACAAATGGACACAAAACAATTTGAATAACATGAGTCACACATCAACAAAGATCCTGCCATTGGTGAGCCCACATGTCTCCTAGTGAGTCGTTGTTGAAGTCGTACGCAGCAAGGTGGGCATGCATGAGCACATCTGGGCAAGATGGCCACGCTGGTGGACGGGAGATGGACAACGGAGAATGATGGAGAGGCGGGCTCGTCTGCAACGCAGTGGAGAACGGGGCATGGTGGACTTGTGTCCGCATCGAGAAGAGGGCGGAGAGGGATCCAACCTGGTCGGCGCTGGCGGAGAGAACATGGACGACACGTTGGGGAGCAGGGGGCTGGAGGTAGGAGAGAGAAACAAGGAAGATCTGATCGGACGAGGAATTATGGAAAGTTGTCAAGCTGTCTGCGTAAAAAACGAAGGGATTAGGAGGAGATTTTGCTAGAGTCTCTTGAATGTGGTCCGTGGGATCAAATGTGAATCAACGACCCAAAAATGGTCTGACGTTTGTCTTGTATCAGCCGTATGATAACAAGTGTTTACCGCTCTTAATCATAAATGTATCAGACATAATTGAATGTGGTGATGAAGATCAAAGGTGTCTTGCTACCTTTTCCATTTAATAAGAAAAATTCCTGTAATATAATAATAAAAATCCATGAAAAGAAATGTTGGTTCGTATCCTCTTTGCTTTACTAAAGCAACTTGATTTGTACAAGAACGTTTAGCACATCATATTTTTTTCTTGGTGTGTTTTTCCATGAGATATTTATTAACTGTTTCAACCACATCTTGAACGCACCGTTAAATTTCCTTTTGTACTGAAATTCTAAGCTCCTATTTTAACCAATACCGTTCATGCGCACAAGTGGGTTCCTTATCAATAGATCACCAATATTTTATATTTCTAACAACTCCGATAAAAACTTCAATGCAATCTATGGCTGTTATTTACTTTTATCTGATTATACTATGAAATGAGTAATCAATAACCAATTTTACAATGGTCACACGATATGCTTTTCATACTTACCGACACCATTGGTAAACTTATTTTAACATCCACATTTTCTTATTAGTAGATTTTGGGCTGAGGACAGGAAGCGCTCATATATTTTTAGTTTTGTATTTTATTAATTGTAGTTCCATTAAAATAAACAAATTGGACTTTACCTTATAATTAGGACGTTTATCCAACTCTGACCTCTTCTCCTTTTGTTTGTTGTAGATCAACATCCTTTTTCATATGGTGTTATACGATATATTACTTGGGGCATGGCTTAGGGCTTGAGGGAATTGGTACAGTTCTCACGACTCGACCTTAAATCTGTTAAGAGAAAATGAGAGACAATCGATAAGAATCAAAACTGTATTCTTTATTGATGATTGACATGGTATTTATACAATGAGAACGGTCGCCTCACTGGGACGCGATGATTTGTAGAGGCGTCATTCGAGGGAACCGTCGTGAATGTTCCTGCAGTCCTGGAATCATACGTGAGAGTTAAGGCACCGAGATTATCCCCTATAACCGCAAGGATTATATTTTAACATCCCCCCTAATCACCTGCCTGTATTATAGTTCATCATTTGATAAAGTCTCCTCCAAATACCCTGTGAGAAAATGCGAGGAGTATAGTGTTTGGTATGTTGCCAAAACTCCTTCAAACCCAATGGAAAAATAAGGAGAAAATTATGTAACATATAATGGTTATTGTCTCCTTTAACTCAATACAAGAAAACTCATAGAATCAAGAGAACAATAAATATGTCATATATACTTTCTAAAAAAACCTGTGAGGAAAACTGAAAGTATGACATATGCTCTCATGTTGATATTACCTCATTAAAAACCTTTATGAGAACATATATATTAAACTCATGAAGGGAAAAAGAGTATAATATGATGTATTGAACAGGAACAATTCAGGGAGATACTCTCCCTGATTGTTGCAAATTTCGAAGACGTTACATACCAATTTCATGAATATATATCTGGAATGTAGAAGTTGGTAGAGACTTCGTGAACAAATCAGTCATATGATTTGACTTGCAAGATATGCAATATAGCGATATTGCTTATTGCATGACCTGTTTGCATCGGGGTAACACAAGAAACAATATCTTTGAGATAATGGTTGGTGGATGTAGCCACGAGGTCTGTTTCAAAGACTTTCATGAGATGGCTACCACACCTAGCAGGAACACTAAGCTTGTCTATGATGTGACATAGAGGGGATATGATCAATGGATCCAATGGTATTGGTATTCAGATTTCTCTGAAACTTGAAAAACCAGGACAAGATGTTTGATGTCTTTAGAGATATCGATAGATATTCTTGAGTCCCAACCAATTGTTTATGGTGGATCCAATGGTATAATGGAACACTGAGTCCTAATATGTCAATTCCATCATCTCTTGGTCCAAATAGATCTTTCTCTACGTATAGAGAACAAACTACCATGAGAGTTATGGATGAATAATATTTTTCCACGATGAATTTCTCCAATATATTTTGGATATAGACAACATAGTATACCATAATGTATGAATTAAGGTGCTCAAGTTGTAGCAACGAGCGGTATTTTGGTTTACCCAAATCCTTCATTTTAAACTCCGTCATTTAGATGATTACATGTGTCGTCATTGGAGACACACAAACATGGATAATCATCATTGTAGGAGTAATCCTTGTGTATAATGATCTCACTACATCGGTTGTAGCGTATGGTGACTTACTGGTTTTACACAATGTATGTTGAATTTTGTATTTCGATTCAGAACTGAGATTCCATCGAAAATCAATCATGTATGTCTCAATTTTGTGATCCACATGGATATGTGATCACTACATCTATCAACTGCAGAGATAGATGATTTTGTACTGCCAATGATACAAGTTATCTGAAAGAGATTTCACCTCTGGAGAATAGTTGGGTATCTGCGTGAACCCTTGCGCTAAGGTACTTGCTCTATGTTTCACCACCTTGTTGTTCTCAATTCTGTTTTCATAAGAAAAGTGGTGTAGGTATTGCTTATAATAACTTTCCATTATTGAGCAAGATTATTCCTACCTAGATTATAACCTTTGCTTGAGTTTAGTCCGAGTGTTGTTCACACTATGCAATGGACATGGTGTTTGGATCTAAATCATTTGAAAGGATTTTGCAATCTAGTTGAGAAATATGTGTTGACTGTTTTAGACTTCCGGTTACATGTTTCTCCAGAACCTATATGTCAATATAGAGTTGACAGAAATATCATTACCTAAGGTGACTGCTCGCGATTTCCCAATGCGGTTGAGTCGGGTCTTCCTATGTCCGGGTCATTATGTGCACTATGACCTGGGTTGGTGGAGCTTTCCCATCCACTGGGTATGCTACCCATTAGGTGTCTGTCAACGTGAAGTTGACTTGTATTTACTGATTCATAGGCCTTGATATCCTTGCTTGCGAGAAGCTGAATCCTGATGTACTTTTGCCATACATCTCCCCTTGTTGCTTTGAACGGGGAGTGGAGTGGATTTTGTTTGTATTGTTGGAAATATGCCCTAGAGGCACTAATGAAATGGTTATTATCATATTTCCTTGTTCATGATAATCGTCTATTGTTCATGCTATAATTGTATTAACAGGAAACAGTAATACATGTGTGGATAAATAGATCACAATGTGTCCCTAGCAAGCCTCTAGTTGGCTAGCTCGTTGATCAATAAATGATCATGGTTTCCTGATCATGGATATTGGATGTCATTGATAACGGGATCACATCATTAGGAGAATGATGTGATGGACAAGACCCAATCCTAATCATAGCACTAGATCGTGTTGTTCGTATGCTAAAGCTTTTCTAATGTCAAGTATATTTTCCTTCGACCATGAGATTGTGCGACTCCCGGATACCGTAGGAGTGCTTTGGGTGTATCAAACGTCACAACATAACTGGGTGACTATAAAGGTGCACTATGTGTATCTCCGAAAGTATCTGTTGGGTTGGTACGAATCGAGATCGGGATTTGTCACTCCGTGTGACGGAGAGGTATCTCTGGGCCCACTCGATAGAACATCATCATAATGAGCTCAATGTGACTAAGGAGTTAGTCACGGGATGATGTGCTATGGAACGAGTAAAGAGACTTGCCGGCAACGAGATTGAACAAGGTATGGGGATACCGACGATCGAATCTCGGGCAAGTTCTATACCGATAGACAAAGGGAATTGTATACGGGATTGATTGAATCCTTGACATCGTGGTTCATCCGATGAGGTCATCGTGGAACATGCGGGAGCCACCATGGGTATCTAGACCCGCTGATGGTTATTGGTCGGAGAGGTGTCTCGGTCATGTCTCCATGCCTCCCGAACCCGTAGGGTCTACACACTTAAGGTTCGATGACGCTAGGGTCATAGGGAATTGTTATACGAGGTTACCGAAGGTTGTTCGGAGTCCCGGATGAGATCCCAAACGTCACGAGGAGCTCCGCAATGGTCCGGAGGTAAAGATTGATATATAGGATGGATGTGTTTGGACGCCAGAAATGTTTCGGGCACCACCGACAAAGTGCCGGGACCACCGGAAGGGTTCCGGAGGCCCACCGGGAGGGGCCACAAGCCCCGGAAGGCTACACGGGCCAAGTGCGGGAGGGAAACAGCCCCTGGGTGGGCTGGTGCGCCCCCCACACTCAGCCCAGGCGCACCAGAGAGGGAGGAAGGGGAAACCCTAGGCGCTGGTGGGCCTAAGGCCCACCTAGGGGTGCGCCACCCCCCTCTCCTCCGTGCCCACCGCCCCCTCTCCTTTCTAGGGCTGTCGCCCCCCTCAAGGGGGAAACCCTAAAGGGGGCGCCACCCCTCCCTTCCCCCTATATATAGTGGGGTTTTTGGCCTTTGGAGATACGGTTTTCCATCTCTCTCTCGGCGCAGCCCTGCTCTTCTTCTTTCTCCTCTCCCACGGTTCTTGGCGAAGCCCTGCCGGGAGACCTCGTCTCTCCATCGACACCACGCCGTCGTGCTGTCGGAGATCTTCCCCAACCTCTCCCTCTTCCCTGCTGGATCAAGGTACGGGAGACGTCACCGGGCTGCACGTGTGTTGAACGCGGAGGTGCCGTGGTTCGGCACTAGATCGGAATCACACCGCGATCTGAATCGCAACGAGTATGACTCCATCAACCGCGTTCTAGCAATGCTTCCGCTTAGCGATCTTCAAAGGTATGAAGATGCTCTACAACCTCTCTCGTTGCTGGTATCTCCATTGATAGATCCTTGTATGGCGTAGGAAAATTTTGAATTTATGCTACGTTACCCAAGAGTGGTATCAGAGCCAGGTTGTATGCGTAGATTCTATGCACGAGTAGAACACAAAAGTTGTGGGCGCTGATTTTGTCAATTGCTTGCCGTTACTAGTCTTATTTTGATATGGCGGCATTGTGGGATGAAGCGCCCCGAACCGACTTTACACGTACACTTAGGTGAGAATGGTTCCACCGACACACATGCAGCAGTTGCATAAGGTGGCTAGCGGGTGTCTGTCTCTCCCACTTTAGTCGGATCGGATTCGATGAAGAGGGTCCTTATGAAGGGTAAATAGCATTGGCATATCAACGTTTTGGCTGTCACGTAGGTAAGAAACGTTCTTGCTAGAAACCCAATTCAGTCACGTAAAACTTGCAACAACAATTAGAGGACGTCTAACTTGTTTTTGCAGGGTATGCTATGTGATGTGATATGGCCAAAAGAATGTGATGTTGCATATGTGATGTATGAGATTGATAATGTTCTTGTAATAGGATTCACGACTTGCATGTCGATGAGTATGACAACCGGCAGGAGCCATAGGAGTTGTCTTAATTTATTGTATGAGATGCAACACCGTGTTGGTTACTTTACTTTATTCCTAAACGTTAGCTATAGTAGTAGAAGTAATAGATTGGTGTGACGACTTCACGGAGACACAATGATGGAGATCATGATGATGGAGATCATGGTGTCATGCCGGTGACGATGATGATCATGGTGCCCCGAAGATGGTGATCAAAGGAGCAAGATGATAATGGCCATATCATATCACTATATGAGTGCATGTGATGTTTATCATGTTTTTTTTACATCTTATTGCTTAGAACGACGGTAGCAAAGATAAGATGATACCTCATGAAAATTTCGAGAAAGTATTCCCCTAAGTGTGCACCATTGCGAAGGATCGTTGTCTCGAAGCACCACGTGATGATCGGGTGTGATAGATTCTAACGTTCTCATACAACGGGTGTAAGCCAGTTTACACACGCAGAACACTTAGGTTGACTCGACGAGCCTAGCATGTACAGACATGGCCTCGAATACAGGAGACCGAAAGGTCGAACATGAGTCATATGGTTGATACGGTCAGCATGGAGATGCTCACCATTGATGACTAGTCCGTCTCACGTGATGATCAGACATGGGCTAGTCGACGTGGATCGTGTAACACTTGGATGACTAGAGGGATGTCGATCTAGGTGGGAGTTCATGAGATGAACTTAATTATCATGAACATATATAGTCACATAGATCTTTGCAAATTATGTTGTAACTTACGCTATAGCTCTACGATATTTGATACGTTCCTAGAGAAAATATGGTTGAAAGATAGAAGTAGCAATTATGCGGACTCGGTCCGTTAACTGAGGACTGTCCTCATTGCTAAACAGAAGGTTTATGTCCTTAATGCACCGCTCGGTGTGCTGAACCCCAAGCGTGACCTATGGATGTTGCGAACATCCGACATACACGTTTTTGATAACTACATGATAGTTCAGTGCATACTACTTGAACGACTTAGAATTAAGGCATTAAAGACGTTTCGAACATCGCGGGACATACGTGATGATCCAAGAGATGAAATTGGAATTTCATGCTCGTGCCCTTGTTGAGAGGTATGAGACCTCCGACAAGATTCTTTGTGTGCAAAGTAAAGGAGAAGAGCTCAATCATTGAGCATGTGCTCAGATTGTCTAAGTACTACAATCGCTTGAATCGAGTGAGAGTTGATCTTCCAGATGAGACAGTGATAGTTCTCCAAAGTCACTGACACCAAGCTACTAGAGCTTCGTGATGAACTATAGTATATCAAGGATGGATATGATGATCCTTGAGCCATTGGCGATGGTTGACACCGCAGAAGTAGAAATTGAATAGGATCATCAATTGTTGATGGTTTGTGAAACCGCTAGTTTCAAGAAGGGAAAGGGCATGAAGGGATACTTCATTAAACGCAAACCAGTTGCTGCTATAGTGAAAAGACCCAAGGTTGAACCCAAACCCGATACTAAGTGCTTCTGTAATGAGGGGGACAGTCACTGAAGAGGAACTACCCTAGACACTTGGTAGATAAGAAGGATGGCAAAGTCAACAAGAAGAATATTGGATATACATGATATTGGTGTGTACTTTACTAGTACTCCTAGTAGCACGAGGGTATTAGATACCGGTTCGATTGCTAAGAGTTAGCAACTCGAAATGAAAGCTACGAATTAAACGGAGACTAGCTAAAGGCAAGGTAACGATGTGTGTTGGAAATGTTTCCAAGGTTGATATGATCAAACATCGCACGCTCCCTCTACCATCGAGATTAGAGTTAAACCTAAATAATTGTTATTTGGTGTTTGCGTTGAGCATAGACATGATTGGATTATGTTAATGGCAAATACGATTATTCATCTCAAGAGAATAATGGTTATTCTATTTACTTGAATGATACCTTCAATGGTCTTGCACCTAGAATGGATGGTTTATTGAATCTTGATCGTAGTGATACACATGTTCATAATATTGTTGCCAAAAGATACAAAGTAGTAATGATAGTACCACTTACTTGTGGCACTGTTGCTTCACTCATATTGGTATAAAATGCATGAACAAGCTCCATGTTGATGGATCTTTGTACTCACTCATTCTTGAAACGTTTGAGACATGCAAACCATGCCTGTTGGTATAAACGCATGAAGAAACTCCATACAGATGGATCGTTTGACTCACTTGATTTTTGAATCACTCGAGACATGCAAATCATGCCACATGGGCAAGATGACCGAAGACCTCCTTTTTCCAGTGAGATGGAACAAGAGTGTAACTTGTTGGAAGTAATACATTTTGATGTGTGCAGTCCGATGAGTACTGAGGCACGCAGTGGATATCATGTTGGGGAATGTCGCATGGGAAACAAAAAAATTCCTACGCGCACGAAGACCTATCATGGTGATGTCCATCTACGAGAGGGGATTTCCGATCTACGTACCCTTGTAGACCGCACAGCAAAAGCGTTAAGAAACACGGTTGATGTAGTGGAACGTCCTCACGTCCCTCGATCCGCCCCGCGAACCGTCCCGCGATCAGTCCCACGATCTAGTGCCGAACGGACGGCACCTCCGCGTTCAGCACACGTACAGCTCGACGATGATCTCGGCCTTTTTGATCCAGCAAGAGAGACGAGAGGTAGAAGAGTTCTCCGGCAGCGTGACGGCGCTCCGGAGGTTGGTGATGATCTTGTCTCAGCAGGGCTTCGCCCGAGCTCCGCAGAAACGCGATCTAGAGGAAAAACCATGGAGGTATGTGGTCGGGCTGCCGTGGAAAAGTCGTCTCAAATCAGCCCTAAAACCTCCGTATATATAGGGGGAAGAGGGGGAGCCTTACCTTGGGGCTCAAGGAGCCCCAAGGGGGTCGGCCGAGCCAAGGGGGGAAGGTCTCCCCCCGAAACCGAGTCCAACTTGGTTTGGTGGGTGGAGTCCTTCTTCCCTTTCCCACCTCCTCTTTTTTTTCTCTTTGATTTTCTTCTTATGGCGCATAGGGCCTTCTTGGGCTGTCCCACCAGCCCACTAAGGGCTGGTGTGCCACCCCCAAGGCCTATGGGCTTCCCCGGGGTGGGTTGCCCCCCCGGTGAACTCCCGGAACCCATTCGTCATTCCCGGTACATTCCCGGTAACTCCGAAAACCTTCCGGTAATCAAATGAGGTCATCCTATATATCAATCTACGTTTCTGGACCATTGCGGAAACCCTCGTGACGTCCATGATCTCATCCGGGACTCAGAACAACATTCGGTAACCAACCATATAACTCAAATACGCATAAAACAACGTCGAACCTTAAGTGTGCAGACCCTGCGGGTTCGAGAACTATGTAGACATGACCCGAGAGACTCCTCGGTCAATATCCAATAGCGGGACCTGGATGCCCATATTGAATCCTACATATTCTACGAAGATCTTATTGTTTGAACCTTAGTGCCAAGGATTCATATAATCTCGTATGTCATTCCCTTTGTCCTTCGGTATGTTACTTGCCCGAGATTCGATCGTCAGTATCCGCATACCTATTTCAATCTCGTTTACCGGCAAGTCTCTTTACTCGTTCCGTAATACAAGATCCCGCAACTTACACTAAGTCACATTGCTTGCAAGGCTTGTGTGTGATGTTGTATTACCGAGTGGGCCCCGAGATACCTCTCCGTCACACGGAGTGACAAATCCCAGTCTTGATCCATACTAACTCAACTAACACCTTCGGAGATACCTGTAGAGCATCTTTATAGTCACCCAGTTACGTTGCGACGTTTGATACACACAAAGCATTCCTCCGGTGTCAGTGAGTTATATGATCTCATGGTCATAGGAACAAATACTTGACACGCAGAAAACAGTAGCAACAAAATGACACGATCAACATGCTACGTGTATTAGTTTGGGTCTAGTCCATCACATGATTCTCCTAATGATGTGATCCCGTTATCAAGTAACAACACTTGCCTATGGCCAGGAAACCTTGGCCATCTTTGATCAACGAGCTAGTCAACTAGAGGCTTACTAGGGACAGTGTTTTGTCTATGTATCCACACAAGTATTGTGTTTCCAATCAATACAATTATAGCATGGATAATAAACGATTATCATGAACAAAGAAATATAATAATAACTAATTCATTATTGCCTCTAGGGCATATTTCCAACAGTCTCCCACTTGCACTAGAGTCAATAATCTAGTTCACATCACCATGTGATTCCAACGAATCCAACACCCATACAGTCATGGGGTCTGATCACGTCTTGCTCATGAGAGAGGTTTTAGTCAACGGTTCTGAAATTTTCAGATCCGTGTGTTATTTACAAATATTTATGTCATCTTATAGATGCTGCTACTATGTGCTATTCGGAAATACTCCAAATATCTACTCTACTATACGAATCCGTTTCACTACTCATAGTTATTCGGATTAGTGTCAAAGCTTGCATCGACGTAACCCTTTACGACGAACTCTTTAACTACCTTCATAACCGAGAAAAAATGCCTTAGACTTTTAGTTACTAAGGATAACTTTGACCGCTGATTAGTGATTCAATCCTGGATCACTCTGTGTACCTCTTAACAGACTTTGAGTCAAGGCACACATTAGGTGCGGTACACAGCATGGCATACTTTAGAGTCTACGGCTAAGGCATAGAAGACGACCTTCGTCTATTCTCTTTATTCTGCCGTGGTCGGGTTTTGAGTCTTACTCAAATTCACACCTTACAACGCAACCAAGAACTCCTTCTTTGTTGATCTATTTTGAACTCCTTCAAAAACTTGTCAAGGCATGCATCTTGTTGAAACTTCTATTAAGCGTTTTCGATCTATCTCCATAGATCTTTGATGCTCAACGTTCAAGTAGCTCAATCCAGGTATTCCTTTGAAAACTCCTTTCAAACAACCTTGTATGCTTTACAGAAATTCTACATTACTTCTGATCCACAATATGTCAACCACATATACTTATCAGAAATTCTATAGTGCTCCCACTCAATTCTTTGGAAATACAAGTTTCTCATAAACCTTGTACAAACCCAAAATCTTTGATCATCTCATCAAAGTGTATATTCCAACTCCGAGATGCTTGCACCAGTCCATTGAAGGATCGTTGGAGCTTGCATATTTGCTAGTATCTTTAGAATCGACAAAACCTACTGGTTGTATCACATACAATGTTTGCTCAAGGAAACCGTTGAGGAAACAATGTTTTGACATCCTACGTGCAATATTTCATAAATAATGCAACAACTACTAACATAATTCTAACAGACTTTTAGCATCGCTACGAGTGAGAAAGTCTCATCATAGTCAACTGTTTGATCTTGTCGGAAACATCTTTGCGACATGTCGAGCTTTTCTTAATAGTGACTTATCACTATCATCGTCTGTCTTCCTTTTAAAGATCCATCTTTACTCAATAGTCCTATGACCATCAAGTAGTTCTTCCAAAGTCTACACTTTGTTTTCATACATGGATCCTCTCTCGGATGTCATGGCTTCCAGCCATTTGTCGGAATCTGGGCCCACCATTGCTTTCTCCATAACTCGTAGGTTCACTGTTGCTCAACATGACCTCCAAGACAGGGTTACCGTACCACTCTGTAGTAGTACGCGACCTTGTCAACCTACGAGGCTTTTATTAACTTGATCCGATGGTCGATGATCACCATCACCAGCTTTCACTTCAATTGGTGTAGGCGCCACATGAACAACTTCCCGCGCCCTGCTACACACTGGTCGAAGTGATGGTTCAATAACCTCATCAAGTTCTACCACCCTACCACTCAATTCTTTCGAGAGAAACCTTTACTCGAGAAAGGATCCGTTTCTAGAAACAAACACTTTGCTTTCGGATCTGAGATAGGAGATGTACCCAACTGTTTTGGATATCCTATGAAGATGCATTTATCCTCTTTGGGTTCGAGCTTATCAGACTGAAACTTTTTCACATAAGTGTCGAAACCCCAAACTTTCAAGAAACGACAGCTTAGATTTCTCTAAACCTCAGTCTGTACTGTGTCATCTCAACGGAAATACGTGTTGCCCTATTTAAAGTGAATGCGGTTGTCTCTAATGCTTAACCCATAAACGATAGTGGTAATTCGATAAGAGACATCATAGCATGCACCATACCAAATAGTGTGTGGCTATGACGTTCAGACACATCATCACACTATGATGTTCTAGGTGGCGTGAACTGCGAAACAATTTCCACATTGTCTTAACTGCGTACCAAAACTCGTAACTCAGATATTCATTTCTATGATCATATCGTAGACAGTTTATCCTCTTGTTACGACGAACTTCACTCCGAAACAGAATTGAACTTTTCAATATTTCAGACTTGTGATTCATTAAGCAAATACTCTAGTATCTATTCAAATCGTCATTGAAGTAAGAACATAATGATATCCACTGCGTGCCTCAGCACCCATTGGACTGCATACATCAAAATGTATCACTTCCAACAAGTTACTATCTTATTTCATCTCAATGAAAACAAGGCCTTGCTCATGTGGTATGATTTGCATGTCACTTGTGATTCAAAATCAAGTGAGTATAAAGATCCATCAACATGGAGCCTCTTCATGCAATTTATACCAACATGACTCAAGCGGCAGTGCCACAAGTAAGTGGTACTATCATCGTTACCTCGTATCTTTTGGCACCAATATCATGAACATGTGTAACACTACGATCGAGATTCAATAAACCATTGAAGGTGATTATTCAAGAAAATAGAGTAACCATTATTCTCTTTAAATGAATAATCGTATTGCAATAAACACGATCCAATCATGTTCATGCTTAACGCAAGCACCAAATAACAATTATTTAGGTTTAATAGCAATCCCGATGGTAGAGGGAGCGTGCGACGTTTGATCATATCAACCTTGGAAACACCTCCAACACGTATCGTCACCTCGCCTTTAGCTAGTCTCCGTTTATGCCGTAGCTTTCATTTCGTGTTACTAATCACTTTAGCAACCGAACCTGTATCCAATACCCTCATGCTACTAGGAGTACTAGTAAAGTACACATCAACATCATGTATATCAAATATACTTCTTTCGACTTTTGCCAGCCTTCTTATCTACCAAGTATCTAGAGTTGATCTGCCTCAGTGACTGTTCCCCTCATTACAGAAGCACTTAGTCTCGGGTTTGGGTTTAATCTTGGGTCTCTTCATTAGTGCAGCAACTGTTTTGCCATTTCACGAAGTATCCCTTCTAGCCCTTGCCTTTCTTGAAACTTAGTGGTTTTACAAACCATCAACTATTGATGCTCCTTCTTGATTTCTACTTTCGCAGTGTCAAACATCGCGAATCGCTCAAGGATCATTGTATCTATCCTTGATATGTTATAGTTCATCACGAAGCTCTCACAGCTTGGTGGCAGTGACTTTTGGAGAACTATCACTATCTCATCTAGAAGATTAACTCCCACTTGATTCAAGCGATTGTCGCACTCAGACAATCTGAGCACACGCTCAACGATTGAGCTTTTCTCCTTTACTTTGTGGACAAAGAATCTTGTCGGAGGTCTCACACCTCTTAACAAGGGCACGAGCATGAAATCAAAATTTCATCTCTTTAGAACATCACTTATGTTCCGTGACGTTTCAAAACGTCTTCGGCGCCTTGCTTCTAAGCCATTAAGTATTTTGCACTGAACTATCGTGTAGTCATCAGAAATGTGTATGTCGGATGTTCATAGCATCCACAGACGACGCTCGAGGTGCAGCACACCGAGTGGTGCATTAAGGACATAAGCCTTCTGCGCAGCAACGAGGACAATCCTCGGTTTTACAGACTCAGTCTGCAAAGTTTGCTACTATCAACTTTCAACTAAATTTTCTCTAGGAACATATAAAAACCAGTAGAGCTTATAGCGCAAGCTACGTCGTAATTCGCAAAGACCATTAGACTATTTTCATGACAATTAGTTCAATTAATCATATTACTTAAGAACTCCCACTCAAAAAGTACATCTCTCTAGTCATTTGAGTGGTACATGATCCAAATCCACTATCTCAAGTCCGATCATCACGTGAGTCGAGAATAGTTTCAGTGGTAAGCATCTCTATGCTAATCATATCAACTATATGATTCATGCTCGACCTTTCGGTCTCATGTGTTCCGAGGCCACGTCTGCACATGCTAGGCTCGTCAAGTTTAACCCGAGAGTTCCGCGTGTGCAACTGTTTTGCACCCGTTGTATGTGAACGTTGAGTCTATCACACCCGATCATCACGTGGTGTATCGAAACGAAGAACTGTCGCAACGATGCACATCGGGGAGAACACAATTTCGTCTTGAAATTTTAGTGAGAGATCACCTCATAATGCTACCGTCGTTCTAAGCAAGATAAGGTGCATAAAGGATTAACATCACATGCAATTCATAAGTGACATGATATGGCCATCATCATGTGCTTCTTGATCTCCATCACCAAAGCACCGGCACGATCTTCTTGTCACCGGCGTCACACCATGATCTCCATCATCATGATCTCCATCAACGTGTCGCCATCGGGGTTGTCGTGCTACTCATGCTATTACTACTAAAGCTACGTCCTAGCAATATAGTAAACGCATATGCAAGCACAAACGTTAGTTTAAAGACAACCCTATGGCTCCTGCCGGTTGCCGTACCATCGACGTGCAAGTCGATATTAACTATTACAACATGATCATCTCATACATCCAATATATCACATCACATCGTTGGCCATATCACATCACAAGCATACCCTGCAAAAATAAGTTAGACGTCCTCTAATTGTTGTTGCATGTTTTACGTGGTGACCATGGGTATCTAGTAGGATCGCATCTTACTTACGCAAACACCACAACGGAGATATATGAATTGCTATTTAACCTCATCCAAGGACCTCCTCGGTCAAATCCGATTCAACTAAAGTTGGAGAAACCGACACTCGCCGGTCATCTTTGAGCAACGGAGTTACTCGTAGCGATGAAACCAGTCTCTCGTAAGCGTACGAGTAATGTCGGTCCGAGCCGCTTCGATCCAACAATACCGCGGAATCAAGAAAAGACTAAGGAGGGCAGCAAAACGCACATCACCGCCCACAAAAACTTTTGTGTTCTACTCGAGAAGACATCTACGCATGAACATAGGTCATGATGCCACTGTTGGGGAATGTCGCATGGGAAACAAAATTTTTCCTACGCACACGAAGACCTATCATGGTGATGTCCATCTACGAGAGGGGATTTCCGATCTACGTACCCTTGTAGACCGCACAGCAGAAGCGTTAAGAAACACGGTTGATGTAGTGGAACATCCTCACGTCCCTCGATCCGCCCCGCGAACCGTCCCGCGACCAGTCCCACGATCTAGTGCCGAACGGACGGCACCTCCGCGTTCAGCACACGTACAGCTCGACGATGATCTCGGCCTTCTTGATCCAGCAAGAGAGACGGAGAGGTAGAAGAGATCTCCGGCAGCGTGACGGCGCTTCGGAGGTTGGTGATGATCTTGTCTAAGCAGGGCTCCGCCCGAGCTCCGCAGAAACGCGATCTAGAGGGAAAACCGTGGAGGTATGTGGTCGGGCTGCCGTGGAAAAGTCGTCTCAAATCAGCCCTAAAACCTCCGTATATATAGGGGGAAGAGGGGGAGCCTTGCCTTGGGGCTCAAGGAGCCCCAAGGGGGTCGGCCGAGCCAAGGGGGGAAGGTCCCCCCCCCCAAACCGAGTCCAACTTGGTTTGGTGGGTGGAGTCCTTCTTCCCTTTCCCACCTTCTTTTTTTTTCTTCTCTTTGATTTTCTTCTTATGGCGCATAGGGCCTTCTTGGTCTGTCCCACCAGCCCACTAAGGGCTGGTGTGCCACCCCGAAGGCCTATGGGCTTCCCCAGGGTGGGTTGCCCCCCCGGTGAACTCCCGGAACCCATTCGTCATTCCCGGTACATTCCCGGTAACTCCGGAAACCTTCCGGTAATCAAATGAGGTCATCCTATATATCAATCTTCGTTTCCGGACCATTCTGGAAACCCTCGTGACGTCCGTGATCTCATCTGGGACTCCGAACAACATTCGGTAACCAACCATATAACTCAAATACGCATAAAACAACGTCGAACCTTAAGTGTGCAGACCCCGCGGGTTCGAGAACTATGTAGACATGACCCGAGAGACTCCTCGGTCAATATCCAATAGCGGGACCTGGATGCCCATATTGGATCCTACATATTCTACGAAGATATTATCGTTTGAACCTCAGTGCCAAGGATTCATATAATCTCGTATGTCATTCCCTTTGTCCTTCGGTATGTTACTTGCCCGAGATTCGATCGTCAGTATCCGCATACCTATTTCAATCTCGTTTACCGGCAAGTCTCTTTACTCGTTCCGTAATACAAGATCCCGCAACTTACACTAAGTCACATTGCTTGCAAGGCTTGTGTGTGATGTTGTATTACCGAGTGGGCCCCGAGATACCTCTCCGTCACACGGAGTGACAAATCCCAGTCTCGATCCATACTAACTCAACTAACACCTTCAGAGATACCTGTAGAGCATCTTTATAGTCACCCAGTTACGTTGCGACGTTTGATACACACAAAGCATTCCTCCGGTGTCAGTGAGTTATATGATCTCATGGTCATAGGAACAAATACTTGACACGCAGAAAACAGTAGCAACAAAATGACACGATCAACATGCTACGTCTATTAGTTTGGGTCTAGTCCATCACATGATTCTCCTAATGATGTGATCCCGTTATCAAGTAACAACACTTGCCTATGGCCAGGAAACCTTGGCCATCTTTGATCAACGAGCTAGTCAACTAGAGGCTTACCAGGGACAGTGTTTTGTCTATGTATCCACACAAGTATTGTGTTTCCAATCAATACAATTATAGCATGGATAATAAACGATTATCATGAACAAAGAAATATAATAATAACTAATTTATTATTGCCTCTAGGGCATATTTCCAACATATCATTATGTTCATACTTCACAAATGATTTGAGAAGATACTAGTGTATTTACTTGATGAAACACAGGTCTGAATTATTGAGAAGGTTCAAGTAATTTCAGAGTGAAGTTGAATATCACCGTGACAAGAGAATAATATGTCTACGATGTGATCGTGGAGGTAAACATATACATCTGTGTTACAAGTTTGGTAAACATTTAAGACAAGGTGAAAATTGTTTCAGGTGAAAAATATTTCACAACTCATGCCACGAGGAACATCATAGTCTGATGGTGTGTCCGTGTGTCATAATCGTGCACTATTAGATATAGTGCATGCTATGATATTTCTTATGAAATTACCACTATCGTTTATGGGTTAGGCGTTAGAGACAACCGCATTCACTTTAAATAGGGTACCACTCAAATTCCGTTGAGATGACACCGTATGAACTATGGTATAGAGAAACCTAAGCTGTCATTTCTTAAAGGTTTGGGACTGCGATGCTTATTTGAAAGAGTTTCAGCCGGATAAGCTCGAACCCAAAGGGGATAAATGCATCTTCATAGGACACCCAAAACAGTTGGGTATACCTCCTATCTTAGATCCGGAAGCAAATGTGTTTGTTTCAATAAACGAGTCCTTTCTCGAGGAAAAGTTTCTCTCGAAAGGATTGAGTGGGAGTTTTGATGGAAACTTGATGAGGTTATGTGAACCATCACTTCAATGAGTGTGTGTGTAGCACGACATAGGAAGTTGTTCCTGTGGCGCCTACACGAGTTGAAGTGGAAGCTAATGATAGTGATCATGAGACTTCAGATCAAGTTACTAGAAACCTCATAGGCCGACAAGGTCACGTACTGCTGCTACAGAGTGGTGCAGTAACCCTATCTTGAAAGTCATGTTGTTGGACAACAATGAACCTACAAGCTATGGAGAAGCGATGGTGGGCCCGGATTCCGACAAATGGCTGGAGGCCATGAAATCTGAAGTATAGACTTTGGAAAACCACTTGATGGTCATAGGACTATTAACTATGAATGGATCTTTAAAAGGAAGGCAAACGGTGATGGTGAAAAGTCACCATTAAGAAAGCTCGACTTGTCGCGAAGATGCTTCCGACAAAGTTCAAAGAGTTGACTACGATGAGAATTTCTCACTCGTAACGATGCTGAAAGTCTATTGGAATTATGTTAGCAGTTGCTGCATCATTTATGAAATCTTGCAGATAGGATGTCAAAATATCGTCGTTTCCTCGACGGTTTCCTTGAGGAAAGGTTGTATGTGATACAACCAGAAGACTTTGTCGATCCTAAAGGATGCTAACAAGTATGCAAAGCTCCAGCGATCCTTCTATGGATTGGAGTAAGCATCTCGGAGTTGGAATATACACTTTGATGAGATGATCAAAGTTTTTGGTTCTATACAAAGTTTATGAGAAACTTGTATTTCCAAAGAAGTGAGTGGGAGCACTATAGAATTTCTGATGAATATATGTGGTTGACATATTGTTGATCGGAAATAATGTAGAAATTCTGGAAAGCATAAAGGGTTGTTTGAAAGGATTTTTTCAAAGGAAAACCTGGATTAAGCTACTTGAGAGTTGAGCATCAAGATCTATAAAGATAGATCAAAGTGCTTAATGGAACTTTCAACGAAACGCATGCCTTGAAATGTTTTTGAAGGAAGCCAAAATAGATCAGCAAAGAAGGAGTTCTTGGCTATGTTGTAAGGTGTAAATTTGAGTAGGACTCAAAGCCCAACCACGGCAGAAGAAAGAGAAAGGACGAATGTCGTCCCCTATGCATCAGCCGTAGGCTCTATAAGTATGCTATGCTGTGTACCACACCTAAAGCGTGCCTTGCCATGAGTCAGTCATGGGGTACAAGAGTGATCCAGGAATGGATAATTGGACAACGGTCGAAGTTATCCTTAGTAACTAATGGACTAAGGAATTTTTCTCAATTATGGAGGTGATTAAAGAGTTCGTCGTAAAGGAGTTACGTCGATGCAAGATTTGTCACTAATCTCGAGGACTATGAGTAGTAAACCGGATTCGTATAGTGGAGCAATCATTTGGAATGGTTCTAGATGGGGCATACTAGCATCTATAGGATACCGTAGAGATTTGTAAAGCACACACGGATCTGAAAGGTTCAAACCCGTTGACTATAAACCTCTCTCACAAGCAAGACATGATCGAACCACAGAACTATATGGGTGTTGAATTCATTGCAATCACATAGTGATGTGAACTAGATTATTGACTCTAGTGCAAGTGGGAGACTGTTGGAAATATGCCCTAGAGGTAATAATAAAATGGTTATTATCATATTTCCTTGTTCATGATAATCGTCTATTGTTCATGCTATAATTGTATTAACAGGAAACCGTAATACATGTGTGGATAAATAGATCACAATGTGTCCCTAGCAAGCCTCTAGTTGGCTAGCTCGTTGATCTATAGATGATCATGGTTTCCTGATCATGGACGTTGGATGTCATTGATAACGGGATCACATCATAAGGAGAATGATGTGATGGACAAGACCCAATCCTAAGCATAGCACTAGATCGTGTTGTTCGTATGCTAAAGCTTTTCTAATGTCAAGTATCTTTGACTTCGACCGTGAGATTGTGCAACTCCCGGATACTGTAGGAGTGCTTTGGGTGTATCAAACATCACAACGTAACTGGGTGACTATAAAGGTGCACTACGGGTATCTCCAAAAGTATTTGTTGGGTTGGTACGAATCGAGATCGGGTTTTGTCACTCCGTGTGATGGAGAGGTATCTCTGGGCCCACTCGGTAGAACATCATCATAATGAGCTCAATGTGACTAAGGTGTTAGTCACGGGATGATGTGCTATGGAACGACTAAAGAGACTTACCGGCAACGAGATTGAACAAGGTATGGGGATACCGACGATCGAATCTCGGGCAAGTTCTATACCGATAGACAAAGGGAATTGTATACGGGATTGATTGAATCCTTGACATCGTGGTTCATCCGATGAGATCATCGTGGAACATGCGGGAGCCACCATGGGTATCCAGACCCCGCTGATGGTTATTGGCCGGAGAGTCTACACACTTAAGGTTCGATGACGCTAGGGTTATAGGGAATTGTTATACGAGGTTACCGAAGGTTGTTCGGAGTCCCGGATGACATCTCAGACATCACGAGGAGCTCCGGAATGGTCCAGAGGTCAATATTGATATATAGGATGGATGGGTTTGGAAGTCGGAAATGTTTCGGGCACCACTGGCAAAGTGCCGGGACCACCGGAACGGTTCTGGAGGCCCACCGGGAGGGGCCACAAGCCCCGGAAGGCTACATGGGCCAAGTGCAGGAGGGAAACAGCCCCTGGGTGGGCTGGTGCGCCCCCCACACTCAGCCCAGGCGCATCAGTGAGGGAGGGAGGGGAAACCCTAGGCGCTGGTGGGCCTAAGGCCCACCTAGGGGTGCGCCACCCCCCTCTCCTCCGTGCCCACCGCCCCCCTCTCCCTTCTAGGGCTGCCGCCCCCTCAAGGGGGAAACTCTAAAGGGGGCGCCACCCCTCCCTTCCCCCTATATATAGTGGGTTTTTTGGCCTTTGGAGATACGGTTTTCCATCTCTCTCTCGGCGCAGTCCTGCTCTTCTTCTTTCTCCTCTCCCACGGTGCTTGGCGAAGCCCTGCCGGGAGACCTCGTCTCTCCATCGACACCACGTCGTCGTGCTGCCAGAGATCTTCCCCAACCTCTCCCTCTTCCCTGCTGGATCAAGGTGCGGGAGACGTTACCGGGCTGCACGTGTGTTGAACGTGGAGGTGCCGTGGTTCGGCACTAGATCGGAATCACACCGCGATCTTAATCGCAATGAGTACGACTCCATCAACCGCGTTCTAGCAACACTTCCGCTTAGCGATCTTAAAAGGTATGAAGATGCTCTACAACCTCTCTCGTTGCTGGTCTCTCCATTGATAGATCCTTGTATGTCGTAGGAAAATTTTGAATTTATGCTACGTTACCCAGCAGTGGTATCAGAGCCAGGTTCTATGCATAGATTCTATGCACGAGTAGAACACAAAAGTTGTGGGCGCTGATTTTGTCATTTGCTTGCCGTTACTAGTCTTATTTTGATTTGGCGACATCGTGGGATGAAGCGACCCGGACCGACTTTACACGTACTCTTACGTGAGAATGGTTCCACCGACACACATGCACCAGTTGCATAAGGTGGCTAGCGGGTGTCTGTCTCTCCCACTTTAGTCGGATCGGATTCGATGAAGAGGGTCCTTATGAAGGGTAAATAGCGTTGGCATATCAACGTTGTGTCTGTCACGTAGGTAAGAAAAGTTCTTGCTAGAAACCCAATTTAGTCACGTAAAACTTGCAACAACAATTAGAGGACGTCTAACTTGTTTTTGCAGGGTATGCTATGTGATGTGATATGGCCAAAAGAATGTGATGTTGCATATGTGATGTCACTACTGGAATTTATAATTTTGCCGTCTGCCATGGCTGACGGCAAAGGGGGGAACCACGGACGGCAAAGGCTTTGCCGTCGGTCAGCAGACGGCAAAGTAGACGGCAAAAAAAATCCAGTGAAGAGGTTCTTTGCCTTCTGCGTTTTTAAAGCGGACGACAAAGAATCTTTGCCATGAGGGGGCAGACGACAAATTAAATGGGACGGCAGATACACCAACGGTCCCATTAAGTGTTAACGGTGGGCCTCCACTCTTTGCCGTCTGCCCTCCCCCTTTGCCATGTGGGGGCAGACAGCAAAGGGGGGAACCAAGCCCCTCTCTCTCCCATCTTTGCCATCTGCCATCCCCCTTTGCCATGTGGGGGCAGACGACAAAGGGGGAACCAAGCCCCTCTCTCTCCCCTCTTTGCCGTATGCCACCCCCCCTTTGCCATGATGGGGGCAGACGGCAAAGGGGGAACTAAGCCCCTCTCTCTCCCTCTTTGTCGTCTGCCATCCCCCCTTTGCCATGTGGGGGCAGACGGCAAAGGGGGGAACTAGCTCCTTTTTATTTTATTTCTTATTATATCCAGCATTTTTCACAATAATCAGGATATATATATATATATTTGACAAAAATAAATTTGTTTCCGTACTCATAACCATATTCAAATAACTTCCATCCATAGTACATACATATTATGCAAGTTCCATCCGTACCAAACCATATATTACACCAGTTTCATCCACATGCATACAAAGTTTCATATATATCCATATACTACAATAGTTTCATATATATCCATATACTACAATAGTTTCAGGATATATATATATATATTACAGAAATAATGTTGTTGCCATACTGATAACCATATTAAAATAAGTTTCATCCATACATACATACATATTATGCAAGTTTCATCCGTACCAAACCATATATTACAATAGTTTCATCCATACATACAAAGTTTCATATCCATATATTACAATAGTTTCATAAAGATCACATAGTGTATCAAACTTCCATTACTCTTTCTCAACAGCAACAAAGAATTGTTTGATGCCCTACAAACATAACATGGAAAATGTAAGTGCCAAATAAGATAACACCATTGAAATTAATTACACCCTTGTATTAAATAATTAACGCTAGAGATGAAACAAAACTTACGTAACACGGTTCACATAAAAAAGGCAGCTGACACGTTTAATATTACTGAAACAAAAAAAAGTAAGCAACCATGTTTTCTTAAAAAAAGGTAGCCTCCTTCGAGCCTTCACGTTAATCCTAGAAAACAATCTACAAATAACCATCAGATCATAATTCTATGTGTGGGGTTGAACGAGCGTACGTTTTTGAAGGAAGAGGTCCTTATGTTACAAGGCAGATTGGATCAGCCCAAGAGTCCATGTGTGTTACACTAGGTGAACGTGGAAAGTGAGATTACATAGAAAATTACTAGACTTTTATTTTCTGTCAAGGTCCTACACATCCAGCCGTGACACACAAGTATATACCTAAGTGTGTTGTACAACATGTGAAGTAATTATTCTCATCCAAAAATCAGCACACACAATACCAAAATGCATATATGTGTATACTATAACAATCATGTTTGTCAAACATACGTATATACTCCCAAATTTGCATGTGATGCACATAGTGTTTCTGAAAGTATTTTTATAAAATCTATGCATTTTCTTTTCAATATATGCTCCAAGTATATGTAGAAAAATCCTAAAATTATTAAAGAATCAAACAATAATGGAGATCTGATGATTTCACAAGGGAGGTTATCTAGCTTAAGTTTCATATTTAAGATATTATAAGAATAATTGAACAACTGTGCAAAATGCTTAATTAATTACAAAAAAGATATTTAATAGTAGCCACACACATTAAAAACTCAAAATTGTTAAAGTTAAAAATGCAGTTTAAGTTTCACATTTTAAATATTTTAGGAATGACCACACAACAATGCGTGAATGTTTAATTAATTAAAAATATGAATTAGGAGGATCCAAAGGAAAGCATCGTCAAAAAAATCAATTTCCAAAAATAGAGAAACCAACATAAAAAATGGTATAGCTTAGATAAAACTATGGGCAGCTTAAAAATAGTATAGCAAACTTCCAAATTTTATTGTCAAAATATTAAATATATATGGATGGCCTCTAGAACGTTGTAGTACACAGATAAGACTAAACTAAACCATGGCCCGTAGCGAGGCATGTAGATCACCGACACGTTCAAGTGAGGACAGCTTGGCTGGTCTCGGTAGCAATTAGTTAGATAGGCTTATCACACATGTGTGACACACATACACATAGAGAGATGCTTAATAGAGAGCGAGAGAGGGGGGCGTGTGTAGACGGTGTTGAAATTAATCGCATAAGTTAACCACTCTGAGAATGGTTGTACGTCACCCATGTTTTTGTTGGAATATTTTAATCGTACATAGCAAGTAGATGCAATGAGCAACTGCCCAGTAATACAAGTAGATGGAATAAGCAACTGCTCAGCCTAGGACTTGAAGTTTGTAAGTTGATACCTTGGTATTAGACATCCTGCTGTTAGAATAGCTCATTAAAGTTCTTTGGGCTGACTTACATGTCTATAGTTGTATTAGCGTGTAACCATCATATCTGCAGAGTAATGTTGTTGGAAGTTACTGATATTTTTTTTGTTTGCCTGATGAGGTCCCGAGAGAGGAATTGTTGTATGGGTTTCACATAAGGGAGATACACACGGACAATGGGGAAATCCCCGAATTAAGTAAATTAATTATCTGACTTAGAGCTCTATTCTCTGCGGTATAAACAAATTTAGTTAGTTCTTTCATTTCCTCGTGAGTTTCCATATACTGTCTACATGTAGTAACAGAAGTGACACCTTCTGTTTCCTCGTCAACATGGAATAGTTTTTTGATCGTGATTGTCATTGAAGTGTATGCCTTGATCTTTACTGTATGATGCAGTTCCATGCCCTTGGCCCATTATTGTCCTTATTTCAGGGGCAAGCAGTTGTTAGGTGTATGGCAATAGTTCAATTATAAGTAGAAGTCTACTATTTTTGCAAAGAAGATTTTGCCATAATATTGCCACCATGGTAGAGGGTAGACGAATAGAAGAGGTAAAAAAGATACATGGAGGGAGTAACTCGAGGCTAGAGATAAAAAGGGGCATTTAAGAATCCAACAGGTGTGTGCTTGATGACTCACAAAGCAGCTTGATGACTCACAAAATTCATCTTTCATAGCAACGCACGCGCAGCTAATGAGTGCATAACAATGACATGCATTGCTAGCTACAACAAGATGATTACAGTAGAAAACGATGTAAAACATTGGTGTTGCTCAATGAAAATATCAAGTCAGAAAGGTGATATATGTAGAGAAAAAATACAGTCAGGTGACAAATTGAACTCTGCAGTGAAAAGCCTGACAGGATAGACTGATAAACTACACAAAAGAATAGTTCAAAGAGGGACCTGAAGTTCTGGGGGAAGATATCTGTAGACATCATATATCTGATCCTTGAAACCTCTGCTCAACATCTCATCGGCTTCGTCGTGTAATGAAATCAATCATGTTAGAATCGTTGAACTTGACCAAATTCATATTTCAAAAGAAAACAAATGTAGCATGACAAGAGCAAACTTGCCAGGACTAGGAGCTTGATGGCTCGTGTGCGCAAGGTCCTTCTCTTGATCATATCACATACTCGGACCAGGGTTCCCGACATGACATGCACTCCAGACTCGAGCTTCCTAATATCCTCGCCGATACTCTTGCCACCAACACACGCGTGCACATAGACGCTCATGAAGCTACCAAGAGCCTGCATGACCCTCTCTGTTTGCGCTGCAAGCTCCCTAGTTGGCGATAGTATCATCGTCTGCACCCTACCAAATCAAAATATTAACATCAGTTAAATTGCCGAAGGCAGATTGACTCCCAATGTTTCTAACAGATTCCAGAAATCTGCGTCGAAACTAGAGGTGAATGCGGCCACAGAATCCGTAAGGCGAATGAATGTGAGTGGAGCGAGGTCTTACTCGTGGATGTTGGTATCGATGACCTGGTAGACGGAGAGGGAGATCCTGGATGTCTTGCCGGTATGAGACTGGGCCTGGGCGATGACGTGTTTGTAGGGATGTAGCAGAGACATGTCCAGATCAAGGGGATCCGGACGGTGAGGTGGCTCGCGGCGCCGGAGTGAGAGGAGGCAGGGGACGCATTGAAGGGCGGCGGCGAGCGCATTGCTTCTTCCGCCGCAGCGGCTTGTTCCTGCCGAGCAAACACAAAATCAGTGAGCGCAAGGGCCGGATCCATGCGAGGCGGACCGGAATCGGATGAAATGGCGGCGAATCGAGGCGAATTTGGTCCTCCATCGTGGATCCATGGAGAAGAGGGGCGGATCTATGGAGGACGCACGCACTATGCGACTCCATCTTGTGGTGTGGGGGATCCATCCCTTCTCCTCCTCCATGAGGTTCCATCCGTCAGGGTGGTGGGGAGGAGAGGCAGAGGGGTGTGGATCTGGAAGAGAGAGAATGGGGACCGAGGGAGAGGGCAGATGGGGGTCGGGGAGATGGGGCAGCAACTGTTAGAAGGCCGTTCCCTTCGCCGTCCGCCTGGGGATCACCCTGAAGGCAAAGGGGTCGAGGCAGACGGCAAAGGGATGACTTCAGCTGCGGTGACTCTTTGCCGTATGTGTGGACCATCTTTACCATCAGCCGTGTCTTTACCGTCTGCTTATTCCACCTTTGTCGTCCGCTAGCAGATGGCAAAGAACGCACTGATGGTAAAGATTATCTTTGCCATCAGCGAGTTCTTTGCCGTCTGTTTGCTAGCAGCTGATGGCAAAGAGTCTATTTGCCATCGGCCAGCAGATGACAAAGATCAGGCAGACGGCAAATTACTGGATTCCAGTAGTGTGTATGAGATTGATAATGTTCTTGTAATAGGATTCACGACTTACATGTCGATGAGTATGACAACCGCCAGGAGCCATAGGAGTTGTCTTAATTTATTGTATGAGATGCAACGCCGTGTTGGTTACTTTACTTTATTCCTAAACGTTAGCTATAGTAGTAGAAGTAATAGATTGGCGTGACGACTTCACGGAGACACAATGATGGAGATCATGATGATGGAGATCATGGTGTCACGCCGGTGACGATGATGATCATGGTGCCCCAAAGATGGTGATCAAAGGAGCAAGATGATAATGGCCATATCATGTCACTATATGATTGCATGTGATGTTTATCATGTTTTTTTACATCTTATTGCTTAGAACGACGCTAGCAAAGATAAGATGATACCTCATGAAAATTTCGAGAAAGTATTCCCCTAAGTGTGCACCATTGCGAAAGATCGTTGTCTTGAAGCACCACGTGATGATCGGGTGTGATAGATTCTAACGTTCGCATACAACGGGTGTAAGCCAGTTTACACACGCAGAACACTTAGGTTGACTCAATGAGCCTAGCATGTACAGACATGGCCTCGAATACAGGAGACCGAAAGGTCGAACATGAGTCATATGGTTGATACGGTCAGCATGGAGATGCTCACCATTGATGACTAGTCCGTTTCACGTGATGATCGAACATGGGCTAGTCGACGTGGATCGTGTAACACTTGGATGACTAGAGGGATGTCGATCTAAGTGGGAGTTCATCAGATGAACTTAATTATCATGAACATAGTCACATAGGTCTTTGCAAATTATGTTGTAACTTACGCTATAGCTCTACGGTATTTGATACGTTCCTAGAGAAAATGTGGTTGAAAGATAGAAGTAGCAATTATGCGGACTCGGTCCGTTAACTGAGGACTGTCCTCATTGCTAGACAGAAGGTTTATGTCCTTAATGCACCGCTCGGTGTATTGAACCCCAAGCGTGATCTATGGATGTTGCGAACATCCGACATACACGTTTTTGATAACTACATGATAGTTCAGTGCATACTACTTGAACGACTTAGAATTAAGGCATTAAAGACGTTTCGAACGTCGCGGGACATACGTGATGATCCAAGAGATGAAATTGGGATTTCATGCTCGTGCCCTTGTTGAGAGGTATGAGATCTCCGACAAGATTCTTTGTCTGCAAAGTAAAGGAGAAGAGCTCAATCATTGAGCATGTGCTCAGATTGTCTAAGTACTACAATCGCTTGAATCGAGTGGGAGTTGATCTTCCAGATGAGACAGTGATAGTTCTCCAAAGTCACTGACACCAAGCTACTAGAGCTTCGTGATGAACTATAACATATCAAGGATGGATAAGATGATCCTTGAGCCATTGGCGATGTTTAACACCGCAGAAGTAGAAATTTAATAGGATCATCAATTGTTGATGGTTTGTGAAACCGCTAGTTTCAAGAAGGGAAAGGGCATGAAGGGATACTTCATTAAACACAAACCAGTTGCTGCTATAGTGAAGAGACCCAAGGTTGAACCCAAACCCGAGACTAAGTGCTTCTGTAATGAGGGGAACAATCACTGAAGAGGAACTACCCTAGACACTTGGTAGATAAGAAGGATGGCAAAGTCAACAAGAAGAATATTGGATATACATGATATTGGTGTGTACTTTACTAGTACTCCTAGTAGCACCAGGGTATTAGATACCGGTTCGATTGCTAAGTGTCAGCAACTCGAAATGAAAGCTACGGATTAAACGGAGACTAGCTAAAGGCGAGGTGACGATGTGTGTTGGAAGTGTTTCCAAGGTTGATATGATCAAACATCGCACGCTCCCTCTACCATCGAGATTAGTGTTAAACCTAAATAATTGTTATTCGGTGTTTGCATTGAGCATAGACATGATTGAATTATGTTAATGGAAAATACGATTATTAATCTAAAGAGAATAATGGTTAGTCTATTTACTTGAATGATACCTTCAAGGGTCTTGCACCTAGAATGGATGGTTTATTGAATCTTGATCGTAGTGATACACATGTTCGTAATATTGTTGCCAGAAGATACAAAGTAGTAATGATAGTACCACTTACTTGTGGCACTGCTGCTTCAGTCATATTGGTATAAAATGCATGAAGAAGCTCCATGCTGATGGATCTTTGTACTCACTCATTCTTGAAACGTTTGAGACATGCAAACCATGCCTGTTGGTATAAACGCATGAAGAAACTCCATACAGATGGATCATTTGAGTCACTTGATTTTTGAATCACTCGAGACATGCAAATCATGCCACATGGGCAAGATGACCGAAGACCTCCTTTTTCCAGTGAGATGGAACAAGAGTGTAACTTGTTGGAAGTAATACATTTTGATGTGTGCAGTCCGATGAGTACTGAGGCACGCAGTGGATATCATTATGTTCATACTTCACAAATAATTTGAGTAGATACAAGTGTATTTACTTGATGAAACACAGGTCTGGATTATTGAGAAGGTTCAAGTAATTTCAGAGTGAAGTTGAATATCACCGTGACAAGAGAATAATATGTCTACGATGTGATCGTGGAGGTAAACATATACATCTGAGTTACGAGTTTGGTAAACGTTTAAGAGAAGGTCAAAATTGTATCACGTGAAAAATGTTTCACAACTCTTGCCACGAGGAACATCATAGTCTGATGGTGTGTCCGTATGTCATAATCGTGCACTATTAGATATAGTGCATGCTATGATATTTCTTATGAAATTACCACTATCGTTTATGGGTTAGGCGTTAGAGACAACCGCATTCACTTTAAATAGGGTACCACTCAAATTCCGTTGAGATGACACCGTATGAACTATGGTATAGAGAAACCTAAGCTGTCATTTCTTAAAGGTTTGGGACTGCGATGCTTATTTGAAAGAGTTTCAGCCGGATAAGCTCGAACCCAAAGGGGATAAATGCATCTTCATAGGACACCCAAAACAGTTGGGTATACCTCCTATCTTAGATCCGGAAGCAAATGTTTTGTTTCAATAAACGGGTCCTTTCTCGAGGAAAAGTTTCTCTCGAAAGGATTGAGTGGGAGTTTTGATGGAAACTTGATGAGGTTATGTGAACCATCACTTCAATGAGTGTGTGTGTAGCACGACATAGGAAATTGTTCCTGTGGCGCCTACACGAGTTGAAGTGGAAGCTAATGATAGTGATCATGAGACTTCAGATCAAGTTACTAGAAACCTCATAGGCCGACAAGGTCACGTACTGCTGCTACAGAGTGGTGCAGTAACCCTATCTTGAAAGTCATGTTGTTGGACAACAATGAACCTACAAGCTATGGAGAAGCGATGGTGGGCACGGATTCCGACAAATGGCTGGAGGCCATGAAATCTGAAGAGAGGATCCATGCATGAAAACAAAGTATAGACTTTGGAAGAACCACTTGATGGATCTTTAAAAGGAAGACAAAAGGTGATGGTGAAAAGTAACCATTAAGAAAGCTCGACTTGTCGCGAAGATGCTTCCGACAAAGTTCAAAGAGTTGACTACGATGAGACTTTCTCACTCGTAACGATGCTGAAAGTCTGTTGGAATTATGCTAGCAGTTGCTGCATCATTTATGAAATCTTGCAGATAGGATGTCAAAATATCGTCGTTTCCTCGACGGTTTCCTTGAGGAAAGGTTGTATGTGATACAACCAGAAGACTTTGTCGATCCTAAAAGGTGCTAACAAGTATGCAAAGCTCCAGCGATCCTTCTATGGACTGGAGTAAACATCTCAGAGTTGGAATATACACTTTGATGAGATGATCAAAGTTTTTGGTTCTATACAAAGTTTGTGAGAAACTTGTATTTCCAAAGAAGTGAGTGGGAGCACTATAGAATTTCTGATGAATATATGTGGTTGACATATTGTTGATCGGAAATAATGTAGAAATTCTGGAAAGCATAAAGGGTTGTTTGAAAGGATTTTTTCAAAGGAAAACCTGGATTAAGCTACTTGAGAGTTGAGCATCAAGATCTATAAAGATAGATCAAAGTGCTTAATGGAACTTTCAACAAAACGCATGCCTTGAAATGGTTTTGAAAGAACCCAAAATAGATCAGCAAAGAAGGAGTTCTTGGCTATGTTGTAAGGTGTAAATTTGAGTAGGACTCTGTCGGGACCCCGATCCTAGGTCATAAGAACCCAGCCTGTAACACATCACATCACTTTGCGGCCTCACGCACGGTAAACTCCACGGCCGCCACCTTACCTTGGCCGGGACCGTTTGCGTCTTTTGGCTCACGTATATGAATGTGTCGCTAGCGTTCAAACGGCAAGAACCCGGGTCGACATGACTAGTTATAAACCCAAGCGATACATCCGTACAGGGACATGCATACATAACCCAGCAAAGCAGGTGTCGGTCATCAGCGTGAGTAGACGAGTCGTAGCAAGCCACAAGGACTCCATTCCACCGCGTAACATGTCCCCGAGGGGACAGACACAACAGCAAAGAAGGATACATGCCGGTCAATCAATGTGTTCCGAGCAGTAGCAAGCTACCAAGGCCCGATGGAAACACAAAGAGGAATTTCCCTGTAAAGAGTACTACTAAAGGCAAACAACTAGGTGTCGAATCCCACACATATAATGCATTTCAAACATACACACATTATGCACGATATGTGTAGATACAACATGGCATCACAACATAACTCTATGACTCAAGCATTTATTAAAGACTCATAAGAGTCAACATAGTATGATATTACAAACAAGGGTCTCGTGACCCGACACTCAAGTCATACAAACAACAAGCGGAAGCAAATCATGTCTGGGTACAGACATCTACTAAAAGTGGCTGGAAGAGCCTGAAAAGCTACTACCCTACCAAAGGAGCCAGACCAATGGCTGGGATCCCCAAGCTATTCCGGTCAACATCGAACACATCGCGTAGAACCTTTTAATGAGTCTAAGTCTTCTCTGCAAAAACATAAATAAAGAAACCGTGAGTACAAAGGTACTCAGCAAGTCTTACATCAGAACTATCTACATATGCATCATGTTTCAATGAAAGGATTGTGGGGTTTGATTGCAGCAAGCCAGCTTTGACTCTTGGCTAACCTGTACTACGACTACCAGTTCTTTCTTTGAGGTGGGATAGCGCACACGAGTCCACATATTCACCAACTCAATACACCACTATGGATCCACTCTCGTCTCCCTACGAGAAGGCCTTCCATAGCACTCACACTTATCTTGCATGTTTTAGAGTATCCATTTAGCTTGTCTAGGTACCACGTAATGTTTCCAAGTAGTCCATATCCGAGGACGCAGCTATTCGAACAGATTAAATCACCCTACAGGGGTATACTTCTTCACACAAGCTCCCACCACTTAGCACCATATGCACGTCATGCATCTCGGCAACCTTCAAGCGGAAGCACTGGCATGGGTGTCGGCCACGACCGTTAACCGCACAAGACCCTAGTCCAGGTTTATCGCCTATTTGACACTGAACCCGCAAGGAAGTCCGGCCGAGGTTTCTTCTACGGCCCCAAACGATGTGCGCAGGGTTCCCAAGCCCACCATACGGGTGCCACTTGGTACACCGTGCCACTGTGTATCTACCGCAGAGAATCCTACCCCGTTGGGCAGAGCTAAACATGACCGCCAACACTTTTCCTACAAACACCTGAAACTAATTGCAACTCCTGGACAGGGATCTAGGCAATTAATAAGCCGAGCGGGGTCATATTTCAAGGCCCAATGCATGGTAGTATCTTGTCTTGGATAACATACACAGAACTCAGTTCTTAAGGACGGTCCCAATGAGACAACCCGCCATGTACTCCTACATGGCCTCTCATCGCTACCTTTACCAAATCAGATTCACACCTTTACTCTCACACTATAGTACATGAACACAACCATTCCAATACATCATTCAGATGGATCAGACCCGACACGACTCTAAGCATAGCAAGCATTGTAAACAAGCATGGACGAGTAAGCACAACAAGGCTCAAGCAGTTGCTACTCATGCTAAGTGGTTTCAACTATTTACTGTGACAAAATCAGGTCATGCAGAGGAATGGGTTCAACTACCGATAACATGTACAGTTGAATCGTGTTTGTCCTGATGCAGTAAAAGACAGCAGGAGCGAGAGAGTGGGTTTATATCAATATGCTCAAGGGGGTTTGCTTGCCTGACACGTCTGAAGATAGCAATGAGTCTTCATCAATGTCAACGATCACATCGTCAGAAACATCGTTTACCGAGAGGGAACAACACCGGCAAACAAGAAAGAACAACAATTACTTCACGGAAATGCAACACTATGATGCATGCTCAAGACATGAAATGAAAAGTGGCAGGGCTAATGTGGCTATCATTTCTTAAGGTGAAGCTGGGTTTGAATTAGGATTCAAACATCACTTCAAGCCGGGTATTTTCCGGATACCCTTTTAATTGATTTGACTTGATGCTCATAACAAATTGCTCCAACATGTAAGGAGTTAGTATTTTGAGGTACTGATTTGCATTGACCAATGTTTGGTCATAACAATTGAAGTGGAAATCAAATAAGTATCAATTTCCAACTCCAAACTATTTATTAAATTTACCCTATTCATCATTCTGCCTATTTGGTGTTGTTAACTTTTTCAAACATGCATGAAAATGCCATAATCAGATTCTTTGGATTTTTCTGATCCTTCTTCATATATAAATTATTTTCATTGGACTTACAGATTATTTTCTATGAATTTGAGAAGTTTTAGACATTTCTAGAATTATTTTATAATCAGAAAATACTATTATTGCATCAGCACTAACGTCAGCACGTCAACTGGCCGGCCAGGTCAAACCTGACAGCCAGGGCCCACTAGTCAGTGACACACATGTTAAGAACAGTTTAATTTTAATCTTTTATTCGTAATTAGGGTCTGGGCCCACTGTTAGTGCGTCTTTAGGTTAATTAATCTGGTTAGTTAATTTTGTGGTTGACTTAAGTTAAACAGGGCTGGGCCCCAGCTGTCTGTGACTCACGGGAGTCAACCCACGGTCACAGCGGGTCGAGACCACCGGCGGCTCAACACCGGCGACTATAGACGCGGCGGAGCTCATCGGAAAATCCCTACGGGCATCCATTTCGGTCGCGGTTTGGCTCTACGGCCAGCTGATGAATGGCAGCATCCGTTCCGACCAAGCTACGGGCCAGAAGGTGGCCGGAGCGAGGCCGGCGACGACCTCGGGCGTTGGCCGGAGTCGTCCATGGTGGGGGTTGGCGCTAGAGGGCAGGAACGGAGGGGGAGAGCATAGGAGGAGGAGCAGGAGCTCACGACGAACCCATTTCTGGCATCGGCGACGAAGGGGAGGCTCGGAGCAGGCCGAATCGACGGCGGTGGATCCGGTGACCGGAGGGAGAAACGACGACGATGGCGGCGCTGTGGGGGGCTCGGGAGCTCGGAGAAATTGATGGAGAGGAGCAGCTCGTCGAGGCGGAGGTGTGGAGCGTGACAGGGCAGCGAGGGGTGGCCGGGGTCGATAGCGACGAACTTGAGCAGAGCTCGGCAACGGCGACGAGAGAAGAGAGGAAACAGAGAAGAGAGGGAGAAATGGAGAGGAGGAGGGGATCGGGACGGCTCTCCCGAGCCTATCCTAGCCACCAGGTCGACGGGGAGGCCAGGCAGGCAGGAGGCGTGGCGCCCCTGGCCATGCGCCGTGGCGAGCTTCTCCTCTGCCTTCTGGCAGGAGGAAGAAGACGCCTGAGCCCCTGGTGAGCTGGGCCAGGCGACAGGTAAGCCCCCTTTTTTTTCTTTATTCTTTTCTGTTTTCTATTTGCTAACATTTGTGTTGATTTGAAAATAAATCCAAACCATTTTGCAAAATCCTTATAATATTTTTATGTGGCATAAATATAATTGTCCAATACCACATAATAGTTTCAGTATTTATAAAGCTATATTTTATATATAGAAAAAATAATTCCATTTAAAATAGTTGTTTTATTAAATCAAAAATCCAATATAAAAAGTTTCTGTGATCCAAAATATTGGTTGACATTTTTATTTTAGCCCAATATTTTATTGGAAAATCAGGGACATTTCCTTGAATCAATTTGAAGCAATATTTATGTTGCTTGTTTGACAAAAATTTAGATGATGAGGCTTGATCACTCCTCATTTTATTTTCAAAGAAAAAAAAGGAATGCATGCATGAGATGCAATGACAAACAATTCTAGGTCTGGGGCTGTGACAACTCACCCCCACTAAACAAAAATCTTGTCCCGAGATTCAGGCGTAGTCGGGAGGAGGAAGAGGGGACACTAAACTATCACAATCTTCACAATCCATTTGCTCCTCCCGAGGACGTTTATTCATCACACCATGTTGATCTTGACATCTTTGTCCTTGAGGTCTTCATCTAGCTTGACGACAAAAGAACAGGGAGACGACATAAGATTCGATCTCCTCGAAGATCGAGCAACTCAAGATCAACTCAAAGAATGAGACGTAGGAACGTCCCATGAGCTGAGACACAACACACATAACACGGACGAGGAAATGAGGCATATGACAGAGGTTCAATTGGTAGGCAACAAGTCCAGGCTTAAAACAAATGCTGGCGAGGTTTCAAAGTAGCGAGGATTAGGTTGCTCTTCATACCACAACGGGGCACCTTAGGAAGGTGACTCTTAGAGTTATTCCCCTCAAGTGGCAAAAAGAATTACTTTTGATCCTAAGATCATTGAAACTCTTCATACCAGAGCAAGGCAATTCACAAATGATTGTTAGAAGGATTTTGAAAGAATGGCATACTCAGTTGGAAAGAAACTAGGGTTATAGAACAACTCAGCGAACGGAAGGCACATTCCAATTATTACCGAGAATATAACCTAGTGTCTGAGCGTGCTCTCAAGAACTTGAGCATTTCCATATTCATCAAATTTTTACCAATATCTGTGCCAAGATCTTGGTGACACAACATACTACTATGATGAATAGTGATGGAGGATGCAAATGCAAGGGAAGACAACACTTCCTCAGATTTCACCTTAGCTGTACCAAGGGAACGAAATCGGGTTGATCGACCGAGAGACATTTAGCACTCCGCTTCTAATGTTCTCCTTGATGTACTAGCACAATCCAAATTATAGATCATGCTTGATATCTAGCACATCAAGTATAGGTCGGAATTCAGGGCATCAAAGGGAGTCCATGAGGAACAACTTCTGAAATAAGTTATACATAGTCCTCACGGGGGATGGCTAAGATTGCTAATACAAGATATTATAATATCAAGTCTTCCGGCTAGATGTGTTAGCCATTACATCACTTTACCGGGTTACATAGAGACCAATATAATAATTCTTGGGGAAAGTTCCAACCATTATAACTGCCTGAGATTCAGCTCCGGTTGGTGACACGATGCTTCAGACTCAGCATGTCCGAAAAGAAAGTTTGCAACACAAATCGACGAGATAACGTTGCGTGATTCTCAGGAAATGAACTACGAAAGCCAACTCCAAAACATGAGATGGATTGCAAGACACATGTGAACACGCTGCCCAAGACAATGATGACCACATGAAAAGTCTTACAACAAAACACTACCGCGTTCTAGTTTGGGAACCATCATTGCGGATGACGAAGCCATGTGCAAGTCCGTCTCGTACCTTCAGGAATGGCACTTACCTTCTTTTCCTTAAACAAATCAATCAGTGGCTTGGTGTGCTAGGAGATACATATGGAGTGAAGATGATCAGTCTATCAAACCATAGAATACTTCACACATGCATGATTGACTTGGGATGATTCCGAAGAAACAAATTAACTTTTCTCGAATTCACGGCGGCAACTTACATCAGATGCACATGAATTAGAGGAATTCACTTCTTACACCTAACATATACCTCGTGCACGAGACACGAAGACAATGTCTACAAAGTTTCCAGCACTAGCTTAATGTCCAACATAGATCATGGAACAAATTAGAATGTTGCCGATGGGCTCAACAACAATTCATCAAGATACCCATATAAATGGATTTCCATAAATATGTGAGCAAGATAATAGCATTGGTCAGATCAAAGAATATAATGGTGTATGCTCAGAGAAATCCATGAGTAAAACACCGCTACGAAAATCTTTGGTTCTGAGTTTGATTTGACGATAGCCCATGCTCAAATCAAAAATTGAACAAGATAATATATGCAACAATTGATCACACGAATCAACCGATGAAAATATCATCTTTCTTCAGACTCACACAACAGAAAGATATCCCTTTTAAATGAGCTGAGTTCAGGCGAAGCTTTTATCTTCCAACTCTCCAAGTTGTTGTTTAGCTTAACCAACTAGCTCGGGGTATCCAATATGGATTCTTGGAGAAGGGGTTGGTTTATAGAAAAACCAACTTGATCACGAGCTCTATCATAACTGTCGGGACCCCGATCCTAAGCCATAGGAATCCAGCCTGTAACACATTGCATCCCTTTGCGGTCTCATGCACGGTTAACCCCACGGCTGTAGCCTTACCTTAGCCGGGACCATTTGCGCCTTTTGACTCACGTATGCAATTGTGTCGCTAGCAATCGAATGACAAAGAACCCGGATCGACATGTCTAGTCATAAACCAAAGTGGCAGTTCCGCACAGGGACAGGCATACATGACCCAGCAAAGCAGGTGTCGGTCACCAGCGAATGTAGACGAGTCGTACCAAGCTACAAGGACTCCATTACATCGCGTGACATTTCCCCAGAGGGGACAAACACAACAGCTAAGAAGGACACACGCCGGACAACCAATGTGTCCGGAGCAGTAGCGAACTACCATGGCTCGATGGATCACAAAGGGGCATTTCCCTATAAGGAGTGCTACTAAAGTTTACGGCTAGGTAATCGAACCCCATACATATCAAGTACGACACACATACGCATGGCATACCGATATGTATAGATACATCGATGGCATCACAACATAACCATAAACATACAAGCTTTATTTAAAAGGCTCGGAAGAGCCACACACATAATATTACACAGTAAGGGTCTCACGACCCATCATAGCAGTCATTCAGTTACAAGCCAGCGGAAGTGTTTGAAACTGTCTGAGTACAGACAGGTGAAACTAGAAGGCACAAGGCCTGACTATATTACTGACCCAACCTAGGGCCAGATCGTAGCTGGGACACCAGCTACTCGTCGTCGTCGATGTCTAGGAAGAACCCTCCGTTAGGGTCAATAACAACCTTTGCAACAATTATTAAACAAACATGAGTACAGAGGTACTCAGCAAGACTTTAGGATAACTATCTACTCATGCAATGTATCAATAAGGTATTGCGGGGTTTCATGCGGAAAGCCAGCATTTGACTCGTGGCTAGACAACTTACATTTTTAAAACAACTTTTTACAACTTGATTTCTTGCACTCGAGTCCACTAACACCACAATTATACTCCATCGTGGAATCATTCCGTCTCCATATGGAAATGCCGTCCACGATAATCACGCTTATCTTGACAATTTTATGAGTAGTCATTGAAGTTATCTATGAACAACATATGTCTCCAAGTAGTCCATATCCGTGGACGCGGCTATTTGAATAGATCATAACTCTGCAGGGGTGTACTTCGTCACACACGCTCTCGCCACTTATCACCATGTGCACGTCATGCACCTCGGCAACCTTCAAGCGGAAGCCCAGCGAGGGAGTCGGCCACGACCGTTAACCACACTAGTACCTAGTCCAGGTCTATCGCCTATCTCAGGGTAACCAGCACGGAAGTCCGGCCGAAGTTTCCGCCATGGCCCCCAACGATGTGCGAAGGGTTCCCAAGCCCCCCATCCAGGTGCCACTTGGTACACCGTGCCATTGCCTACCGCATCACAGCCCACCTCTCAGGTCAGCGCTATGCACGGCCTCCAGCATGACTATAAACACCAGAAACTACTTGCAACTCCTGGACCGAGTACTAAGCGATTAATAAGTCGAGCGGGGTCATATTTCATAGCCCAGCATGTGGTAGTATCCCGTCTTGGATTACATACGCGGAACTCAGTTCCTAAGGACGGTTCCAATGAAACAACCCGCCATGTACTCCTACACAGCCTTTCACCGGTACCTTTACCAAATCAGGTTCAACACACAACCTTTGCTTACCGAACACATTCTCACAATTCTTTTCATCTCCCAGATGACAGACCATACACAACTCTAAGCATAGCATGCATAGCAGGATAAGGCACATCATGGCTCAAGCAACTACCAGGTATGCTAGGTTGCAAGGTTCAGCTATTTACTGTGACAAGGATAGGTCATGCGAAGGAAGTGGGTTCAACTAACGTGGCAAAAGCATTTGAAGCATTTGATCCTAATGCAATTAGTAAGTGCAGGAGCGAGAACATGGGATTTATCGGGATGATCAAAATGGTTGCTTGCCTTGTTGCTCAGAGGAGGGACAATATCCGTCAGTCGGATATTAGGTGGAATCCGGAGGAGCGGAGCCTACCGAAAGGAATGACAACAATCAATAACAAACATATGCAACAAGATGATGCATGAGCATGGCATGAGGATGCAAGGTGGTATATTATTATAGTTAACATTTAGTAGGTTTGAAGTTGATTTGAATCAAACTCAAATATCACTTCAAACGAGGTATTCTCGAATACCATTTTAATTGATTCGACCTGATGCTCAGATCAACTTGCTTTTAACATGCATGGAGATGGCATGTTAGGTTGCTGGTTTGTAATTTGGACAATGTTTGATCATAACATTTGAAGTGGAATTTAAATAATTTCCAAATTCCATCTCCAAAGTACTTATGAAAGTTAACTTATTCCTTAATCTATATGTTTGGGTTCAGTAACATTTTCAAACATGTTTGAAAATGACATATTCAGATTCCTTGAATTTTTCTGATACTTTTTCATATATAAATCATTTTCATTGGAGTTACAGATTAATTTCTATGATTTTTACAAGTTTTGGTATTTTTCTGGAATTCTTTTAAATCAGAAAACTCTTTACCGCATCAGCATGACATCAGCAGGTCCAACTAGCCGTTGAAAGTCAAACCTGACCAGTGGGACCCACTGGTCAGTGACTCTGGTCAGTTTTAGATTAGTTTTAATCTTAATTAGCTAATTAACCTCACTGGACCCACATGAGAGTGACTTATTAGTTTATTTAATTTTATTTTTATTAGTCCAAATTATCCAGAGGCTGGCCCCACACGTCAGTGCCTCAGGCCAGCTGAGATCTACTGGGGGCGAGGTCGTCCTCGCCGGCGGGGAGCCTCCGGCGACCACCAGTACGGCGGAGGCCATCGGAAACTCGCCTCTGACGACCAAACGCACCGCGGAGACCACGGGGAGAACGGCTACTCGACGGCGCGCACGATGGGGCAAACCCCAGGGGCTGGGGTGGCCGGAATCGACGCCGGCGATGAGCTCGGCAGCGACCAAGTTCGGCCATCGTCGAAGTCATCGAACACAGGATCAAATCGCGTGGGGCTGGGCTCCTAAAGCATCTACGTGACGTCCTAAGGCTGCTGGTGGCCTCAGACGGACCAACCCTTCACCGGAGGGCTACCGGCGACGAGCTGCAGCGGCGGTCCTCGTCGGGCTCCGGTGGAACTAGGCCTAGAGGAGGAGATCGACGGGGAAAACTTAGGGGAAAGCTGCGCAAGCTCACGAGGAGTGCAGAGGAGGGCTTAGACGGCTCGGGGAAGCGCTGAGGGCGACGAATCGAGCAGAGCTCGCCGGTGGCCGAAGGTTGAAGACGACGGTACCGTGGGCATTGCAGGGCTTGGGGAGGCTTCGGCTTCTGCAGGGAGGACCAGCTCGTCAAGGTGGAGCTAATGTCACACTCGGGAGGAAGATCCTGTGGCTAGGGGCACGGGCAGCTCGAGCTCGAGCTCCTGTCAATGGCGGCAGTGGGGATCGGAAGAACCGAGAGGAGAGGGGGGAGATGGAGCACGGGAATGGATAGATACGTGCTTGGGGAGGTTATCCCCGTGCTCGCCAGGGTGAAGCGGAGGCCAGGCAGGCAGAGAGCTGCGTGGAGGCGCGCGGTGTCGCGGCGGCCACCTCCTGCTCCTACTAGCGAGGAGGAAGACGATAGCGCGACTGGGCCTGGGCTGAGGTGAGCTACAGGTAATTCTTTCCTCCTTTATTTCTGTTTTGTTTCTATTTTGCTAACTATTTGATTTGCTATTTATTTCAGCTCCAAAATAGTTTGTAAAAAGTATTTTGAGCATACCAGAATATTTGTTGGAATATATCCAACCATTCCTGGAGTTTTCAACATTTTTGAAAACTTAAAGTTTTTGAATTCAAATTTTAAACTTGAAACCAGTAGTTTTTTGCATTTATTTAAAATGCCAAAAGTGTTATGAAAATGTTTTTATTCATTGCTTATTTGCTTCCATGATTTATCAGATAAGTTGAACTTTTCTTGAGGCCATTTTGAGTTCATTGATTTGAACAAGTTTATAATTCCTTTGAATTTGAGAAGTGGCTAGGGTTTTTGAGTGTTCCTTCACCACTTGCTTGTTCTTGTTGCAATTCTCTTGGATGCAATGCAAAGAAGATATGAGCACAATGCTAAACCTTGGTTAGGGTTCCAGGGATCTGACAACTCACCCCCACTCAAAAGAATCTCGTCCCGAGATTTAGAAGTCGTCGGGAATAACGCAGGATACTCAAGTCGGAGACAATCCTCTCTTTCCCAAGTTGCCTCCTTCTCAGAATGATTTGACCATTGAACTTTAAGAAACTTGAGGTTTGGACGTCGAGTAGTACGCTCAGCTTGGTCGAGAATACGAATAGGGTATTCTCGATAAGAAAGGTTATCTTGGAGATCAAGCGTTTCGTGGTGCACTTCACGGATAGGATCCGAAAAGCAACGCCTGAGTTGCGAGACTTGGAATATATCATGAACCTTGGAAAGATGCGGAGGAAGTTCCAACTGGTAGGCAACTTCTCCTCGTTTGGCAAGAATGCGAAAAGGACCAATGTAACGAGGAGCGAACTTGCCCTTGATACCGAATCGATGGGTACCCTTCAAAGGTGTAACCCGAAGGTAAGCCTTCTCGTCAATTTCAAAGGTCACAGCCTTATGATGACGATCATATTGGCTCTTTTGACGAGACTGGGCTGTTTTCAACTTTTCACGAATAATGTGAACTTGCTCTTCTGCATCCTGGATCATATCCAGGCCAAAGAGTTGCCTCTCTCCGGTTTCTGACCAATTAAGAGGTGTTCGACATCTTCGTCCATAGAGAACTTCAAAAGGGGCCTTTCCCAGGCTTGATTGATAACTATTGTTATAAGAAAATTCGGCGAATGGAAGGCACTTCTCCCAATTCATACCGAACGATATAACACAAGCTCAGAGCATATCTTCTAGGATTTGATTCACTCTTTCTACTTGACCACTTGATTGAGGATGGAAAGCAGTGCTAAAAGATAAGTGAGTCCCCATAGCATTCTGAAAACTTTTCCAGAAGCGAGAAGTAAAAATACTCCCACGGTCTGAGTTAATCTCCAGGGGAACACCATGAAGAGACACTATTCGAGAGATATATAACTCTGCTAGCTGGCTAGCTGTTATACTCTCACGAACTAGAAGAAAATGAGCTACTTTGTAGAGACGGTCAATGACCACAAAGATAGCATTATTTCCTTTCTTGGTCTTGGGAAATCTGGTAATGAAGTCCATACTAACTTTATCCCATTTCCATTCAGGAATAGCTAAAGGTTGAAGGGTGCCAGCAGGCCTTTGATGTTCTGCCTTAACTCGACGACAAACGTCGCAGTTAGCAACGAACTCAGCAATTTCTCTCTTCATCCTAGTCCACCAGAACCTCTGGCATAGGTCCTGATACATCTTAGTACTACCGGGATGAATGGTGAGAGGAGAATCATGAGCCTCCTTAATAATTAACTGCCTTAGATGTAGGTCCTTAGGAACCACTAGACGATTCTGGAAGAACACAACACCTTGATCATTCATGGAAAATTCTTTAGCGTTTCCGGTAATAATATTCTCCTTGATCCGTGATATACCCTTGTCACGCTTCTGGCCATCTATAATTTGATCCTTAAGGGTAGGCTTCGCCACCAGGGTAGAAAGGAATCCTTGAGGAACAATATGAAGATTCAACTTCCGAAAGTCCTCATAGAGATGTGGTTGACCTTGTTGTAGCATCAAATTGTTACAATAAGATATACGACTTAGTGCATCAGCCATAACATTGGCCTTCCCCGGGGTGTAAGTTATCCCTAAGTCATAATCCGAGATCAACTCAACCCACCGTGTTTGCCTGAGATTCAGATCCGACTGGGTGAAGATATATTTCAGACTTTGGTGATCAGTGAATATTTCGCAACGATTACCCAGAAGGTAATGTCGCGAGGTTTTTAGTGCATGGACCACAACTGCAAGCTCAAGGTCATGTGTGGCATAATTATCATCATGTGGACGCAACTGTCGAGATGCGTATGCGATCACATGATGATCTTGCATGAGAATGCAACCTAATCCTTGTCGTGAGGCGTCGCAATAGATAACAAAGTCCTGAGAAAAATCTGGTGGTAGCAACACAGGTGCGGAAGTCACGCGTCTTTTCAGTTCCTGAAAACTATGCTCACACTGTGGTGTCCACTCGAACTTTTTATCCTTCTTGAGGAGTTCAGTTAGAGGCTTTGCAACCTTGGAGAAATTCTCGACAAAGCGGTGACAATAGCTCACTAGACCAAGAAAACTCCTAACTTGCTTAACCGATTCAGGTTGAGTCCAATCAAGGACGGCTTGAACTCTCTCGGGATTGACAGCGATACCCTTACCAGAGATTACGTGACCTAGATAGGCCACTTCTGGTAACCAAAATTCACCTTCTGAAAACTTGGCATAAAGGCGATGCTCTCGAAGTTTCATCAATACCAGCCTTAGATGCTCGACATGTTCTTGTTCGTTCTTCGAGTAGATGAGAATATCATCGAGGTATACCATGACGAATTTATCCAAATACTCCATGAAGATTGAATTCATCAGATGAGAGAAAGTGGCTGAGGCATTGGTTAAACTGAAGGACATGACGGTGTACTCGTATTGGCCATAACGAGTAACAAAAGCCATTTTTGGAATGTCCCCGTTCTTGATCTTGATTTGATGGTATCCCAACCTCAAATCCATTTTGGAGAAGACTGAGGATGCAGCGAGCTGATCGTACAGGTCGTTGATCGTGGGGAGCGGATACTTGTTCTTTATGGTGACCAGATTAACTGGTCTGTAATCTACAACCATCCGATCCGTTCCATCCTTCTTCTTGATGAAGAGGACGGGGCAAGCCCAAGGAGAAGAGCTAGGACGAATGAAACCTTTATTCAAGGCCTCATCTATTTGCTTCTTAAGTTCGGCTAGCTCCAGGGGTGCCATCTTGCAGGGTCTTCTGGCTATTGGGACAGTTCCAGGAACAAGATCTATCACAAACTCTACATATCTGTCAGGTGGAATTCCTGGCAGTTCCTGTGGAAAAACATCCAAGAAGTCATGGACAATCGGGATGTCTTCAAGTTCCGGAAGAGGGTTGGCATTTAGGGAATAGAGTTGGCATTTGGCAACTCGAGTAGAGACATTGACTATCTCACCCGAGGGATGGGTAAGCTGAACATTTCTAGAATGAGTATCAATCTTGGCATAGTGAGCTGACATCCAGTCCATACCCAAGATGATATTGATATTCGAAGATTTCAAGGCAATCAATGAGGCTAGAAAAACTAGCCTGTCTACTAGAATTTCATTGTCATAGGTTATCCTAGAGGTTTGCCATTTACTACCAGGAGTTTGGACAACCAATGGAATTGGCATATCACAAAAAACACATGTTATGCAACTATGCATAACTTTCTAAAATGAAGGAATGAGAAGACCCAGTGTCAAAGAGAACAGACGCTGGGTGATGATTAACAAGAAGCGTACCGAGTATGATGTCGGGATCCTGTGCAGCTTCTTCTGCTGAGACATAGTTCACACGGCCACGTGCAGGAGTTGGCTTCACATAGTAAGCTTTGCCCGACTTGCCTTGCCCGACGGACTTTCCGGGTTGCTTGGCACCCACATTTTGAGGACACTCGCAGAAATAGTGCCCTGGTTCTCCACACTTGTAGCATATCAATTGGTTGGCACGTGGTGCAGCATTGCTAGCTGGACCACCATAAGTTTTTGCTGGAGGGTTGGTCTGATTCGTCTGAGGCGCCACGTAGGATGGCCTCGGAGTGTATCTTGGCGGCAGAGAACTGTTAGGAACCCACAGCCTGCGTTTTGGAAATGCGGAACCAGATGACGAGCCAAAGTCACGGGAGTGCTTCCTTGTGGCTTCAAAGTCGGTATGACCAGTCTCGGCATTGATCGCCTTGTTGACCAGGGCTTGAAAGCTTGCACACTCATGGAGGAACAGATCACGATGAAGCTCAAGACTCAGACCCTTACGGAATCTTGCTTGCTTCTTGGCGTCAGTATACACCTCCTCTATTGCATAGCGGGCGAGGTTACCAAACTCGCGGCTATAGGCATCCACGGTCAACTTGCCCTGGGTGAAAGCACAGAACTCCTCTCTCTTTCTGTCCATCAGGCCCTCTGGAATATGGTGCAGACGGAAGGCTGCACTGAAGTCTGCCCATGTAGCTGCTGGTTCAGTAGGATGCATAGCTTCAAAGTTCTCCCACCACAGATTGGCGGGTCCTTCGAGAAAATACGCCGCAAAGGTCACCTTGTCGTCCTCAGAAACATTCGCAGAGCAAATCTTGCGTGAGACGCTGCACAACCAGTTATCAGCGTCGAGGGGATCGACGGAGTGATGAAACTTTGGAGGATTCAGCTTCACAAAGTCGTTGAGGGACACTGCAGCATTCCTAGGCTGACGATCCGTATTCTGCTCAATACGCTCTAACAGTCGGTTGGTCTCTCTTTTGTTCCTCTCTGCCTCAAGCATAACTTCCGCCAGAGAGGGAGGGTGAGGCAGGTCTTCCTGCGACGCTTGACTACCCTCGCCTTGCTCATGAGCAGGGGCACGGTTGAACCTGGTGAACACCATCCTGGCAAACAAACTCACATCATAGACCAATATCATATCAATACTAGCCATGGATTAAGAATGTACTAAACACATGGAATGCGGAAATAATATCCGAACAACATGGTAACAAGCATCTGCTATAAATACACCATGGTTCATACACACCCTTACATAGTTCAGTACAACCTTAATCGAAGAGCAAACTACTGAAATTATGAAACTTCTCATCAGAGGCTTACAAGCTTCCTATACATTATTTATCTAGGCGTCCAGAATTCATTTCACATCACAGGCATACTTCACAAGTCACGCAGGACTGTGAACGTACGGCTACTACCATACTATCCCTCCACACACAGCTCACGCATCCGCATAGAACATCTCATAGAGATTGCCTCCATGGCCTGGAAGCTCAACCTGCGGATCAGGAAACAATCTGGCCTGAGATTCCTGGGATCCATAAGGACACGGATGTGGCCTCGATCCCCTGACTGGTGGTAATAGAGGTCCCCGAAGAGGGGTGACTCCTCCTATAGCTGGCCAGTCAACATGGGTCGGAAGATGGGTCCTAATAGGGTTCAACATCTCCATATCTCCGTACCCTGTCTGGACTACCGGTGCCAGCTACGTCAAAGCCGTCCACAGACGGGCACGGGTAGCATAAAGCTCCATGCGGAGATCACGAGCATCCCTGTCTCTGTTCTCTAGCATCTCAGCAGTGGACTGCAGTAGCGGATCCTCCATAGAAGTATCAAAATAGACTCCGCTGAGGTATCCCTCTTCACCAGGCTGAGAGGCAGGAACATAGCAGAACTATGAATTCTGCATCAGTGCATGTCTCGCCCTCATAATGGTCAGCATTGAATAGGCAGCATCTTGCACTGCCATGTCAACAGTGACTCCCAACCCATAGGACCAATGGATTGGCTCCTCAGCTCCAGGGTAGTCTGGAAATACCCTAACAGTGCAGATATACTGGCTCTGGTTGAAGTCTCGGTACTGTTCCTCCACTGTGTACTCGGGGTACCAGCGGTAACCGCACACCGACATCACCCTGACCAGCATGGCCGTATGACCCAGCACATCAATGCACCTGGTCAGACGTACCACCTGACGAGAAGGACTGCTAGGCATCTGAAAATAGAGAGTAATGCAAAAGCGTTAGAGCTCTGAATGCAAAATTGGGCAGCATAACGGCTGTAAATGCTCAAAAACAAATTTTGAGACAACCCAAAATGGAATAGTGTAACCACTCAACTATCAAGTTCAAGTCTCTGATCATCAAACTTACTTCCTTTTTCCTAGGGATAAAAGAAACCCAATATAACTCTCGACCCGTAGTCTTGTAATCTACCGATCAGAAACACGAGCCTAGAAGAAGATGGGTAACCTAGTCCTTAATTCCCGCAGAAAAGACGAGGATGACCAGAATAGAATAACTTGAGAAGAGAACAAGAGTCTTACGTTCCCTTCCACAAACAATTCTCTTATATATAACTAAAGCAATTCTAGACTCAACTTCGACCAGTTTGGCTTAGTAGTCCTACAGTCAGTCAGGCTCTGATACAAACGCTGTCGGGACCCCGATCCTAAGCCATAGGAATCCAGCCTGTAACACATCGCATCCCTTTGCGGTCTCACGCACGGTTAACCCCACGGCTGCAGCCTTACCTTAGCCGGGACCGTTTGCGCCTTTTGACTCACGTATGGAATTGTGTCGCTAGCAATCCAATGACAAAGAACCCGGATCGACATGTCTAGTCATAAACCAAAGTGGCAGTTCCGCACAGGGACAGGCATACATGACCCAGCAAAGCAGGTGCCGGTCACCAGCGAATGTAGACGAGTAGTAGCAAGCTACAAGAACTCCATTACATCGCGTGACATTTCCCCAAAGGGGACAGACACAACAGCTAAGAAGGACACACGTCGGTCAACCAATGTGTCCGGAGCAGTAGCGAACTACCATGGCTCGATGGATCACAAAGGGGCATTTCCCTATAAGGAGTGCTACTAAAGTTTACGGCTAGGTAATCGAACCCCATACATATCAAGTACGACACACGTATGCATGGCATACCGATATGTATAGATACAGCGATGGCATCACAACATAACCATAAACATACAAGCTTTATTTAAAAGGCTCGGAAGAGCCAAACACATAATATTACATAGTAAGGGTCTCACGACCCATCATAGCAGTCATTCAGTTACAAGCCATCGGAAGTGTTTGAAACTGTGTGAGTACAGACAGGTGAAACTAGAAGGCACAAGGCCTGACTATACTACATACCCAACCTAGGGCCAGATCGTAGCTGGGACACCAGCTACTCGTCGTCGTCTATGTCTAGGAAGAACCCTCCGTTAGGGTCATTAACAACCTGTGCAACAATTATTAAACAAACACGAGTACGGAGGTACTCAACAAGACTTTAGGATAACTATCTACTCATGCAATGTATCAATAAGGTATTGTGGGGTTTCATGCGGAAAGCCAACATTTGACTCGTGGCTAGACAACTTACATTTTTAAATCAACTTTTTACAACTTGATTTCTCGCACACGAGTCCACTAACACCACAACAATACTCCATCGTGGAATCATTCCGTCTCCATATGGAAATGCCGTCCACGATACTCACGCTTATCTTGACAATTTTATGAGTAGTCATTGAAGTTATCTATGAACAACATATGTCTCCAAGTAGTTCATATCCGCGGACGCGGCTATTCGAATAGATCATAACCCTGCAGGGGTGTACTTCGTCACACACGCTCTCGCCACTTATCGCCATGTGCACGTCATGCACCTCGGCAACCTTCAAGCGGAAGCCCAGCGAGGGAGTCGTGGACGACTCCCTCGCTGGGCTTCCGCTTGAAGGTTGCCGAGGTGCATGACGTGCACATGGTGATAAGTGGCGAGAGCGTGTGTGACGAAGTACACCCCTGCAGAGTTATGATCTATTCAAATAGCCGCGTCCACGGATATGGACTACTTGGAGACATATGTTGTTCATAGATAACTTCAATGACTACTCATAAAATTGTCAAGATAAGCGTGAGTATCGTGGACGGCATTTCCATATGGAGACGGAATGATTCCACGATGGAGTATAATTGTGGTGTTAGTGGACTCGAGTGCAAGAAATCAAGTTGTAAAAAGTTGTTTTAAAAATGTAAGTTGTCTAGCCACGAGTCAAATGCTGGCTTTCCGCATGAAACCCCGCAATACCTTATTGATACATTGCATGAGTAGATAGTTATCCTAAAGTCTTGCTGAGTACCTCTGTACTCATGTTTGTTTAATAATTGTTGCAAAGGTTGTTATTGACCCTAACGGAGGGTTCTTCCTAGACATCGACGACGACGAGTAGCTGGTGTCCCAGCTACGATCTGGCCCTAGGTTGGGTCGGTAATATAGTCAGGCCTTGTGCCTTCTAGTTTCACCTGTCTGTACTCAGACAGTTTCAAACACTTCCGCTGGCTTGTAACTGAATGACTGCTATGATGGGTCGTGAGACCCTTACTGTGTAATATTATGTGTGTGGCTCTTCCGAGCCTTTTAAATAAAGCTTGTATGTTTATGGTTATGTTGTGATGCCATCGATGTATCTATACATATCGGTATGCCATGCGTATGTGTGTCGTACTTGATATGTATAGATACATCGATGGCATCACAACATAACCATAAACATACAAGCTTTATTTAAAAGGCTCGGAAGAGCCAAACACATAATATTACATAGTAAGGGTCTCACGACCCATCATAGCAGTCATTCAGTTACAAGCCATCGGAAGTGTTTGAAACTGTGTGAGTACAGACAGGTGAAACTAGAAGGCACAAGGCCTGACTATACTACATACCCAACCTAGGGCCAGATCGTAGCTGGGACACCAGCTACTCGTCGTCGTCTATGTCTAGGAAGAACCCTCCGTTAGGGTCATTAACAACCTGTGCAACAATTATTAAACAAACACGAGTACGGAGGTACTCAACAAGACTTTAGGATAACTATCTACTCATGCAATGTATCAATAAGGTATTGTGGGGTTTCATGCGGAAAGCCAGCATTTGACTCGTGGCTAGACAACTTACATTTTTAAATCAACTTTTTACAACTTGATTTCTCGCACACGAGTCCACTAACACCACAACAATACTCCATCGTGGAATCATTCCGTCTCCATATGGAAATGCCGTCCACGATACTCACGCTTATCTTGACAATTTTATGAGTACTCATTGAAGTTATCTATGAACAACATATGTCTCCAAGTAGTTCATATCCGCGGACGCGGCTATTCGAATAGATCATAACCCTGCAGGGGTGTACTTCGCCACACACGCTCTCGCCACTTATCGCCATGTGCACGTCATGCACCTCGGCAACCTTCAAGCGGAAGCCCAGCGAGGGAGTCGTCCACGACCGTTAACCACACTAGTACCTAGTCCAGGTCTATCGCCTATCTGAGGGTAACCCGCACGGAAGTCCGGCCGAAGTTTCCGCCACGACCCCAAACGATGTGCACAGGGTTCCCAAGCCCACCATCCGGGTGCCACTTGGTACACCGTGCCACTGCCTACCGCATCACAGCCCACCTCTCAGGTCAGCGCTATGCACGACCTCCAGCATGACTATAAACAACAGAAAGTACTTGCAACTCCTGGACCGAGTACTAAGCGATTAATAAGTCGAGCGGGGTCATATTTCAGATCCCAACATGTGGTAGTATCTCGTCTTAGATTACATACACGGAACTCAGTTCCTAAGGACGGTTCCAATGAAACAACCCACCATGAACTCCTACACAGCCTTTCACCGGTACCTTTACCAAATCAGGTTCAACACACAACCTTTGCTTACCGAACACATTCTCACAATTCTGTTCATCTCCCAGATGACAGACCATACACAACTCTAAGCATAGCATGCATAGCAGGATAAGGCACATCATGGCTCAAGCAACTACCAGGTATGCTAGGTTGCAAGGTTCAGCTACTTACTGTGACAAGGATAGGTCATGCGAAGGAAGTGGGTTCAACTAACGTGGCAAAAGCATTTGAAGCATTTGATCCTAATGCAATAACTAAGTGCAGGAGCGAGAACATGGGATTTATTGGGATGATCAAAATGGTTACTTGCCTTGTTGCTCAGAGGAGGGACAATATCCGTCAGTCGGATATTCGGTGGAATCCGGAGGAGCGGAGCCTACCGAAAGGAATGAAAACAATCAATAAAAAACATATGCAACAAGATGATGCATGAGCATGGCATGAGGATGCAAGGTGGTATATTATTATAGTTAACATTTAGTAGGTTTGAAGTTGATTTGAATCAAACTCAAATATCACTTCAAACGAGGTATTCTCGAATACCATTTTAATTGATTCGACCTGATGCTCAGATCAACTTGCTTTTAACATGCATGGAGATGGCATGTTAGGTTGCTGGTTTGTAATTTGGACAATGTTTGATCATAACATTTGAAGTGGAATTTAAATAATTTCCAAATTCCATCTCCAAAGTATTTATGAAAGTTAACTTATTCCTTCATCTATATGTTTGGGTTCACTAACATTTTCAAACATGTTTGAAAATGACATATTCAGATTCCTTGAATTTTTCTGATAATTTTTCATATATAAATTATTTTCATGGTTGTTACAGATTAATTTCTATGATTTTTAGAAGTTTTGGTATTTTTCTGGAATTCTTTTAAATCAGAAAACTCTTTACCGCATCAGCATGACATCACGAGGTCCAACTGGCCGTTGAAAGTCAAACCTGACCAGTGGGACCCACTGGTTAGTGACTCTGGTCAGTTTTAGATTAGTTTTAATCTTAATTAGCTAATTAACCTCACTGGACCCACATGACAGTGACTTATTAGTTTATTTAATTTTATTTTTATTAGTCCAAATTATCCAGAGGTTGGCCCCACACGTTAGTGGCTGAGGCCAGCTGAGATCCACCGGCGGCGAGGTCGTCCTTGCCGGCGGGGAGCCTCCGGCGACCACCAGTACGGTGGAGGGCATTGGAAACTCGCCTCCGACGACCAAATGCACGGCGGAGACCACGGGGAGAACGACTACTCGACGGCGCACACGATGGGGCAAACCCCAGGGGCTGGGGTGGCCGGAATCGACGCCGGCGACGAGCTCGGCAGTGACCAAGTTCGGCCATCGTCGAAGTCATCGAACACAGGGTCAAATCGCGCGGGGCTGGGCTCCTAAAGCATCCACGTGACGTCCTGAGGCTGCTGGTGGCCTCAGACAGACCAACCGTTCACCGGAGGGCTACCGGTGACGAGCTGCAGCGGCTGTCCTCGTCGGGCTCCGGTGGAACTAGGCCTAGAGGAGGAGATCGACGGGGAAAACTTAGGGGAAAGCTGCGCAAGCTCACGAGGAGTGCAGAGGAGGGCTTAGATGACTCGGGGAAGCGCTGAGGGCGACGAATCGAGCAGAGCTCGCCGATGGCCGAAGGTTGAAGACGACGGTGCCGTGGGCGTTGCAAGGCTCGGGGAGGCTTCGGCTTCTGCAGGGAGGACCAGCTCGTCGAGGCGGAGCTAATGGCACACTCGGGAGGAAGATCCTATGGCTAGGGGCATGGGCAGCTCGAGCTCGAGCTCCTGTCAATGGCGGCAGTGGGGATCGAAAGAACCGAGAGGAGAGGGGGGATATGGAGCACCGGAATGGATAGATACGTGCTCGGGGAGGTTATCCCCGTGGTCTCCAGCGCGAAGCGGCGGCCAGGCAGGCAGAGAGCTGCGTGGAGGCGCGCGGCGTCGCGGCGTTCACCTCCTGCTCCTACTGGCGAGGAGGAAGACGACAACCCGACTGGGCCTGGGCTGAGGTGAGCGACATGTAATTCTTTCCTCCTTTTTTTCTGTTTTGTTTCTGTTTTGCTAACTATTTGATTTGATATTTATTTCAGCTCCAAACTAGTTTGTAAAAAGTATTTTGAGCACACCAGAATATTTGTTGGATTATATCCAACCATTCCTGGAGTTTTCAACATTTTTGAAAACTTAAAGTTTTTGAATTCAAATTTTAAACTTGAAACTAGTAGTTTTTTGCATTTATTTAAAATGCCAAAAGTGTTATGAAAATGTTTTTATTCATTGATTATATACTTCCATGATTTATCAGATAAGTTGAACTTTTCTTGAGGCCATTTTGAGTTCATTGATTTGAACAAGTTTATAATTCCTTTGAATTTGAGAAGTGGCTAGGGTTTTTGAGTGTTCCTTCACCACTTGCTTGTTCTTGTTGCAATTCTCTTGGATGCAATGCAAAGAAGATATGAGCACAATGCTAAACCTTGGTTAGGGTTCCAGGGATGTGACAACTCACCCCCACTCAAAAGAATCTCGTCCCGAGATTTAGAAGTCGTCGGGAATAACGCAGGATACTCAAGTCGGAGACGATCCTCTCTTTCCCAAGTTGCCTCCTTCTCAGAATGATTTGACCATTGAACTTTAAGAAACTTGAGGTTTGGACGTCGAGTAGTACGCTCAGCTTGGTCGAGAATACGAATAGGGTATTCTCGATAAGAAAGGTTATCTTGGAGATCAAGCGTTTCGTGGTGCACTTCACGGATAGGATCCGAAAAGCAACGCCTGAGTTGCGAGACTTGGAAGATATCATGAACCTTGGAAAGATGCGGAGGAAGTTCCAACTGGTAGGCAACTTCTCCTCGTTTGGCAAGAATGCGAAAAGGACCAATGTAACGAGGAGCGAACTTGCCCTTGATACCGAATCGATGGGTACCCTTCAAAGGTGTAACCCGAAGGTAAGCCTTCTCGTCAATTTCAAAGGTCACAGCCTTATGATGACGATCATATTGGCTCTTTTGACGAGACTGGGCTGTTTTCAACTTTTCACGAATAATGTGAACTTGCTCTTCTGCATCCTGGATCATATCCAGGCCAAAGAGTTGCCTCTCTCTGGTTTCTGACCAATTAAGAGGTGTTCGACATCTTCGTCCATAGAGAACTTCAAAAGGGGCTTTTCCCAGGCTTGATTGATAACTATTGTTATAAGAAAATTCGGCGAATGGAAGGCACTTCTCCCAATTCATACCGAACGATATAACACAAGCTCAGAGCATATCTTCTAGGATTTGATTCACTCTTTCTACTTGACCACTTGATTGAGGATGGAAAGCAGTGCTAAAAGATAAGTGAGTCCCCATAGCATTCTGAAAACTTTCCCAAAAGCGAGAAGTAAAAATACTCCCACAGTCTGAGTTAATCTCCAGGGGAACACCATGAAGAGACACTATTCGAGAGATATATAACTCTGCTAGCTGGCTAGCTGTTATACTCTCACGAACTAGAAGAAAATGAGCTACTTTGTAGAGACGGTCAATGACCACAAAGATAGCATTATGTCCTTTCTTGGTCTTGGGAAATCTGGTAATGAAGTCCATACTAACTTTATCCCATTTCCATTCAGGAATAGCTAAAGGTTGAAGGGTGCCAGCAGGCCTTTGATGTTCTGCCTTAACTCGACGACAAATGTCGCAGTTAGCAACGAACTCAGCAATTTTCTCTTCATCCTAGTCCACCAGAACCTCTGGCGTAGGTCCTGATACATCTTAGTACTACCGGGATGAATGGTGAGAGGAGAATCATGAGCCTCCTTAAGAATTAACTGCCTTAGATGTAGGTTCTTAGGAACCACTAGACGATTCTGGAAGAACACAACACCTTGATCATTCATGGAAAATTCTTTAGCGTTTCCGCTAATAATATTCTCCTTGATCCGTGATATACCCTTGTCACGCTTCTGGCCAGCTATAATTTGATACTTAAGGGTAGGCTTCGCCACCAGGGTAGAAAGGAATCCTTGAGGAACAATATGAAGATTCAACTTCCGAAAATCCTCATAGAGATGTGGTTGACCTTGTTGTAGCATCAAATTGTTACAATAAGATATACGACTTAGTGCATCAGCCATAACATTGGCCTTCCCCGGGGTGTAAGTTATCCCTAAGTCATAATCCGAGATCAACTCAACCCACCGTGTTTGCCTGAGATTCAGATCCGACTGGGTGAAGATATATTTCAGACTTTGGTGATCAGTGAATATTTCGCAACGATTACCCAGAAGGTAATGTCGCCAGGTTTTTAGTGCATGGACCACAGCTGCAAGCTCAAGTTCATGTGTGGGATAATTATCATCATGTGGACGCAACTGTCGAGATGCGTATGCGATCACATGATGATCTTGCATGAGAATGCAACCTAATCCTTGTCGTGAGGCGTCGCAATAGATAACAAAGTCCTGAGAAAAATCTGGTGGTAGCAACACAGGTGCGGAAGTCACGCGTCTTTTCAGTTCCTGAAAACTATGCTCACACTGTGGTGTCCACTCGAACTTTTTATCCTTCTTGAGGAGTTCAGTTAGAGGCTTTGCAACCTTGGAGAAATTCTCGACAAAGCGGTGACAATAGCTCGCTAGACCAAGAAAACTCCTAACTTGCTTAACCGATTCAGGTTGAGTCCAATCAAGGACGGCTTGAACTCTCTAGGGATTGACAGCAATACCCTTACCAGAGATTACGTGACCTAGATAGGCCACTTCTGGTAACCAAAATTCACATTCTGAAAACTTGGCATAAAGGCGATGCTCTCGAAGTTTCATCAATACCAGCCTTAGATGCTCGACATGTTCTTGTTCGTTCTTCGAGTAGATGAGAATATCATCGAGGTATACCACGACAAATTTATCCAAATACTCCATGAAGATTGAATTCATCAGACGAGAGCAAGTGGCTGAGGCATTGGTTAAACTGAAGGACATGACGGTGTACTCGTATTGGACATAACGAGTAACAAAAGCCGTTTTTGGAATGTCCCCGTTCTTGATCTTGATTTGATGGTATCCCAACCTCAAATCCATTTTGGAGAAGACTGAGGATGCAGCGAGCTGATCGTACAGGTTGTTGATCGTGGGGAGCGGATACTTGTTCTTTATGGTGACCAGATTAACTGGTCGGTAATCTATAACCATCCGATCCGTTCCATCCTTCTTCTTGACGAAGAGGACGGGGCAAGCCCAAGGAGAAGAGCTAGGACGAATGAAACCTTTATTCAAGGCCTCATCTATTTGCTTCTTAAGTTCGCCTAGCTCCAGGGGTGCCATCTTATAGGGTCTTCTGGCTATTGGGACAGTTCCCGGAACAAGATCTATCACAAACTCTACATATCTGTCAGGTGGAATTCCTGGCAGTTCCTCTGGAAAAACATCCAAGAAGTCATGGACAATCGGGATGTCTTCAAGTTCTGGAAGAGGGTTGGCATTTAGGGAATAGAGTTGGCATTTGGCAACTCGAGTAGAGACATTGACTATCTCACCCGAGGGATGGGTAAGCTAAACATTTCTAGAATGAGTATCAATCTTGGCATAGTGAGCTGACATCCAGTCCATACCCAAGATGATATTGATATCCGAAGATTTCAAGGCTATCAATGAGGCTAGAAAAACTAGCCTGTCTACTAGAATTTCATTGTCATAGGTTATCCTAGAGGTTTGCCATTTACTACCAGGAGTTTGGACAACCAATGGAATTGGCATATCACAAAAAAGACATGTTATGCAACTATGCATAACTTTCTAAAATGAAGGAATGAGAAGACCCAGTGTCAAAGAGAACAGACGCTGGGTGATGATTAACAAGAAGCGTACCGAGTATGATCTCGGGATCCTCTGCAGCTTCTTCTGCTGAGACATAGTTCACACGGCCACGTGCAGGAGTTGGCTTCACATAGTAAGCTTTGCCCGACTTGCCTTGCCCGACGGACTTTCCGGGTTGCTTGGCACCCACATTTTGAGGACACTCGCAGAAATAGTGCCCTGGTTCTCCACACTTGTAGCATATCAATTGGTTGGCACGTGGTGCAGCATTGCTAGCTAGACCACCATAAGTTTTTGCTGGAGGGTTGGTCTGATTCGTCTGAGGCGCCACATAGGATGGCCTCGGAGTGTATCTTGGTGGCAGAGAACTGTTAGGAACCCACAGCCTGCGTTTTGGAAACGCGGAACCAGATGACGAGCCAAAGTCACGGGAGTGCTTCCTTGTGGCTTCAAGTCGGTATGACCAGTCTCGGCATTGATCGCCTTGTTGACCAGGGCTTGAAAGCTTGCACACTCGTGGAGGCACAGATCATGACGAAGCTCAGGACTCAGACCCTTACGGAATCTTGCTTGCTTCTTGGCGTCAGTAGACACCTCCTCTGTTGTATAGCGGGCGAGGTTACCAAACTCGCGGCTATAGGCATCCACGGTCAACTTGCCCTAGGTGAAAGCACAGAACTCCTCTCTCTTTATTTCCATCAGGCCCTCTGGAATATGGTGCAGACGGAAGGCTGCACTGAAGTCTGCCCATGTAGCTGCTGGTTCAGTAGGATGCATAGCTTCAAAGTTCTCCCACCACAGATTGGCGGGTCCTTCGAGAAAATACGCCGCAAAGGTCACCTTGTCGTCCTCAGAAACATTCGCAGAGCAAATCTTGCGTGAGACGCTGCACAGCCAGTCATCAGCGTCGAGGGGATCGACGGAGTGATGAAACTTTGGAGGATTCAGCTTCACAAAGTCGTTGAGGGACACTGCAGCATTCCTAGGCTGACGATCCGTATTCTGCTCAATACGCTCTAACAGTCGGTTGGTCTCTCTTTTGTTCCTCTCTGCCTCAAGCATAACTTCCACCAGAGAGGGAGGGTGAGGCAGGTCTTCCTGCGACGCTTGACTACCCTCGCCTTGCTCATGAGCAGGGGCACGGTTGAACCTGGTGAACACCATCCTGGCAAACAAACTCACATCATAGACCAATATCATATCAATACTAGCCATGGATTAAGAATGTACTAAACACATGGAATGCGGAAATAATATCCGAACAACATGGTAACAAGCATCTGCTATAAATACACCATGGTTCATACACACCCTTACATAGTTCAGTACAACCTTAATCGAAGAGCAAACTACTGAAATTATGAAACTTCTCATCAGAGGCTTACAAGCTTCCTATACATTATTTATCTAGGCGTCCAGAATTCATTTCACATCACAGGCATACTTCACAAGTCACGCAGGACTGTGAACGTACGGCTACTACCATACTATCGCTCCACACACAGCTCACGCATCCGCATAGAACATCTCATAGAGATTGCCTCCATGGCCTAGAAGCTCAACCTGCGGATCAGGAAACACTCTGGCCTGAGATTCCTGGGATCCATAAGGACACGGATGTGGCCTCGGTCCCCTGACTGGTGGTAATAGAGGTCCCCGAAGAGGGGTGACTCCTCCTATAGCTGGCCAGTCAACATGGGTCGGAAGATGGGTCCTAACAGGGTTCAGCATCTCCATATCTCCGTACCCTGTCTGGACTACCGGTGCCAGCTGCGTCAAAGCCGTCCATAGAGGGGCACGGGTAGCATAAAGCTCCATGCCGAGAGCACGAGCATCCCTGTCTTTGTTCTCTAGCATCTCAGCAGTGGACTGCAGTAGCGGATCCTCCATAGAAGAATCAAAATAGACTCCGCTGAGGTATCCCTCTTCACCAGGCTGAGAGGCAGGAACATAGCAGAACTATGAATTCTGCATCAGTGCATGTCTCGCCCTCATAATGGTCAGCATTGAATAGGCAGCATCTTGTACTGCCATGTCAACAGTGATTCCCAACCCATAGGACCAATGGATTGGCTCCTCAGCTCCAGGGTAGTCTGGAAATACCCTAACAGTGCAGATATACTGGCTCTGGTTGAAGTCTCGGTACTGTTCCTCCACTGTGTACTCGGGGTACCAGCGGTAACCGCACACCGACATCACCCTGACCAGCATGGCCGTATGACCCAGCACATCAATGCACCTGGTCAGACGTACAACCCGACGAGAAGGACGGCTAGGCATCTGAAAATAGAGAGTAATGCAAAAGCATTAGAGCTCTGAATGCAAAATTGGGCAGCATAACGGCTGTAAATGCTCAAAAACAAATTTTGAGACAACCCAAAATGGAATAGTGTAACCACTCAACTATCAAGTTCAAGTCTCTGATCATCAAACTTACTTCCTTTTTCCTAGGGATAAAAGAAACCCAATATAACTCTCGACCCGTAGTCTTGTAATCTACCGATCAGAAACACGAGCCTAGAAGAAGATGGGTAACCTAGTCCTTAATTCCCGCAGAAAAGACGAGGATGACCAGAATAGAATAACTTGAGAAGAGAACAAGAGTCTTACGTTCCCTTCCACAAACAATTCTCTTATATATAACTAAAGCAATTCTAGACTCAACTTCGACCAGTTTGGCTTAGTAGTCCTACAGTCAGTCAGGCTCTGATACAAACGCTGTCGGGACCCCGATCCTAAGCCATAGGAATCCAGCCTGTAACACATCGCATCCCTTTGCGGTCTCACGCACGGTTAACCCCACGGCTGCAGCCTTACCTTAGCCGGGACCGTTTGCGCCTTTTGACTCACATATGGAATTGTGTCGCTAGCAATCCAATGACAAAGAACCCGGATCGACATGTCTAGTCATAAACCAAAGTGGCAGTTCCGCACAGGGACAGGCATACATGACCCAGCAAAGCAGGTAACGGTCACCAGCGAATGTAGACGAGTAGCAGCAAGCTACAAGAACTCCATTACATCGCGTGACATTTCCCCAAAGGGGAGAGACACAACAGCTAAGAAGGACACACGCCGGTCAACCAATGTGTCCGGAGCAGTAGCGAACTACCATGGCTCGATGGATCACAAAGGGGCATTTCCCTATAAGGAGTGCTACTAAAGTTTACGGCTAGGTAATCAAACCCCATACATATCAAGTACGACACACGTACGCATGGCATACCGATATGTATAGATACATCGATGGCATCACAACATAACCATAAACATACAAGCTTTATTTAAAAGGCTCGGAAGAGCCAAACACATAATATTACATAGTAAGGGTCTCACGACCCATCATAGCAGTCATTCAGTTACAAGCCAGCGGAAGTGTTTGAAACTGTGTGAGTACAGACAGGTGAAACTAGAAGGCACAAGGCCTGACTATACTACATACCCAACCTAGGGCCAGATCGTAGCTGGGACACGAGCTACTCGTCGTCGTCTATGTCTAGGAAGAACCCTCGGTTAGGGTCATTAACAACCTCTGCAACAATTATTAAAAAAACACGAGTACGGAGGTACTCAACAAGACTTTAGGATAACTATCTACTCATGCAATGTATCAATAAGGTATTGTGGGGTTTCATGCGGAAAGCCAGCATTTGACTCGTGGCTAGACAACTTACATTTTTAAATCAACTTTTTACAACTTGATTTCTCGCACACGAGTCCACTAACACCACAACAATACTCCATCGTGGAATCATTCCGACTCCATATGGAAATGCCGTCCACGATACTCACGCTTATCTTGACAATTTTATGAGTAGTCATTGAAGTTATCTATGAACAACATATGTCTCCAAGTAGTCCATATCCGCGGACGCGGCTATTCGAATAGATCATAACCCTGCAGGGGTGTACTTCGTCACACACGCTCTCGCCACTTATCGCCATGTGCACGTCATGCACCTCGGCAACCTTCAAGCGGAAGCCCAGCGAGGGAGTCGGCCACGACCGTTAACCACACTAGTACCTAGTCCAGGTCTATCGCCTATCTGAGGGTAACCCGCACGGAAGTCCGGCCAAAGTTTCCGCCACGACCCCGAACGATGTGCGCAGGGTTCCCAAGCCCACCATCCGGGTGCCACTTGGTACACCGTGCCACTGCCTACCGCATCACAGCCCACCTCTCAGGTCAGCGCTATGCACGGCCTCCAGCATGACTATAAACACCAGAAACTACTTGCAACTCCTGGACCGAGTACTAAGCGATTAATAAGTCGAGCGGGGTCATATTTCAGATCCCAGCATGTGGTAGTATCTCGTCTTAGATTACATACACGGAACTCAGTTCCTAAGGACGGTTCCAATGAAACAACCCACCATGAACTCCTACACAGCCTTTCACCGGTACCTTTACCAAATCAGGTTCAACACACAACCTTTGCTTACCGAACACATTCTCACAATTCTGTTCATCTCCCAGATGACAGACCATACACAACTCTAAACATAGCATGCATAGCAGGATAAGGCACATCATGGCTCAAGCAACTACCAGGTATGCTAGGTTGCAAGGTTCAGCTATTTACTGTGACAAGGATAGGTCATGCGAAGGAAGTGGGTTCAACTAACGTGGCAAAAGCATTTGAAGCATTTGATCCTAATGCAATAACTAAGTGCAGGAGCGAGAACATGGGATTTATCGGGATGATCAAAATGGTTACTTGCCTTGTTGCTCAGAGGAGGGACAATATCCGTCAGTCGGATATTCGGTGGAATCTGGAGGAGCGGAGCCTACCGAAAGGAATGAAAACAATCAATAACAAACATCTGCAACAAGATGATGCATGAGCATGGCATGAGGATGCAAGGTGGTATATTATTATAGTTAACATTTAGTAGGTTTGAAGTTGATTTGAATCAAACTCAAATATCACTTCAAACGAGGTATTCTCGAATACCATTTTAATTGATTCGACCTGATGCTCAGATCAACTTCCTTTTAACATGCATGGAGATGGCATGTTAGGTTGCTGGTTTGTAATTTGGACAATGTTAAATCATAACATTTGAAGTGGAATTTAAATAATTTCCAAATTCCATCTCCAAAGTATTTATGAAAGTTAACTTATTCCTTCATCTATATGTTTGGGTTCACTAACATTTTCAAACATGTTTGAAAATGACATATTCAGATTCCTTGAATTTTTCTGATAATTTTTCATATATAAATTATTTTCATGGAAGTTACAGATTAATTTCAATGATTTTTAGAAGTTTTGGTATTTTTCTGGAATTCTTTTAAATCAGAAAACTCTTTACCGCATCAGCATGACATCAGGAGGTCCAACTGGCCGTTGAAAGTCAAACCTGACCAGTGGGACCCACTGGTCAGTGACTCTGGTCAGTTTTAGATTAGTTTTAATCTTAATTAGCTAATTAACCTCACTGGACCCACATGACAGTGACTTATTAGTTTATTTAATTTTATTTTTATTAGTCCAAATTATCCAGAGGTTGGCCCCACACGTTAGTGGCTGAGGCCAGCTGAGATCCACCGGCGGCGAGGTCGTCCTTGCCGGCGGGGAGCCTCCGGCGACCACCAGTACGGTGGAGGGCATCGGAAACTCGCCTCCGACGACCAATTGCACGGCGGAGACCACGGGGAGAATGACTACTCGACGACGCACACGATGAGGCAAACCCCAGGGGCTGGGGTGGCCGGAATCTACGCCGGCGACGAGCTCGGCAGCGACCAAGTTCGGCCATCGTCGAAGTCATCGAACACAGGGTCAAATCGCGCGGGGCTGGGCTCCTAAAGCATCCACGTGACGTCCTGAGGCTGCTGGTGGCCTCAGACGGACCAACCGTTCACCGGAGGGCTACCGGCGACGAGCTGCAGCGGCTGTCCTCGTCGGGCTCCGGTGGAACTAGGCCTAGAGGAGGAGATCGACGGGGAAAACTTAGGGGAAAGCTGCGCAAGCTCACGAGGAGTGCAGAGGAGGGCTTAGATGACTCGGGGAAGCACTGAGAGCGACGAATCGAGCAGAGCTCGCCAGCGGCCGAAGGTTGAAGACGACGGTGCCGTGGGCGTTGCAAGGCTCGGGGAGGCTTCGGCTTCTGCAGGGAGGACCAGCTCGTCGAGGCGGAGCTAATGGCACACTCGGGAGGAAGATCCTATGGCTAGGGGCACGGGCAGCTCGAGCTCGAGCTCCTGTCAATGGCGGCAGTGGGGATCGAAAGAACCGAGAGGAGAGGGGGGAGATGGAGCACCGGAATGGATAGATACGTGCTCGGGGAGGTTATCCCCGTGGTCGCCAGCGCGAAGCGGCGGCCAGGCAGGCAGAGAGCTGCGTGGAGGCGTGCGGCGTCGCGGCGGCCACCTCCTGCTCCTACTGGCGAGGAGGAAGACGACAACCCGACTGGGCCTGGGCTGAGGTGAGCGACAAGTAATTCTTTCCTCCTTTTTTTCTGTTTTGCTAACTATTTGATTTGCTATTTATTTCAGCTCCAAAATAGTTTGTAAAAAGTATTTTGAGCACACCAGAATATTTCTTGGAATGTATCCAACCATTCCTGGAGTTTTCAACATTTTTGAAAACTTAAAGTTTTTGAATTCAAATTTTAAACTTGAAACTAGTAGCTTTTTGCATTTATTTAAAATGCCAAAAGTGTTATGAAAATGGTTTTCTTCATTGCTTATTTGCTTCCATGATTTATCAGAAAAGTTGAACTTTTCTTGAGGCCATTTTGAGTTCATTGATTTGAACAAGTTTATAATTCCTTTGAATTTGAGAAGTGGCTAGGGTTTTTGAGTGTTCCTTCACCACTTGCTTGTTCTTGTTGCAATTCTCTTGGATGCAATGCAAAGAAGATATGAGCACAATGCTAAACCTTGGTTAGGGTTCCAGGGATGTGATAATAACAGTCAGGAAACAACCTGGTAATACTTCCGAGAAGATATTCGGAAAATCACGAACCACCGATATATTATTAAGCTCGGGAACAATCTCGCTTTTCAGGGCAAGATGATGTGATCAATAGATCGAGGTATTGACACAATCCTAACCCATCGATCGACAAGTGCACCATGCAACATGGACTAGGTAGCACGCTCAATCTTAGGATGACGATTCAATCATCATCACCATAAGAGTGAATTTATTGTCCATTAACTACCAAGCAATAACATTGCTAGGAGTATTCATTTCACACATCATGGTTCACTTGTCGATATTCCGGTTACAACCAACACGAAAACCGAGGAATGAACAATGATAGCGAAAAGTATCACTACATCAAGAGCTCATAAGAGATGGTGCAATTCTCACGACATTCTTGACAACAAGAGGGTAATACTCCAAGATAGAACAGAACAAAAGCTGGGTTAGCATTTCGATCTGCGGAATACAACTACTTTTTCCCAATCCAAGAAATGGATGTGGTACTGGAGTTTGCTTCTCCCAGTCATTCGAGAATAGAACAACTTGACAGACCACAGGAATAAAAGACATTGATAACAAGAATGCATAATTACTCTAGACTATCCTTTCAATGATGAAGGTCAAAATACAACTAGACAGGGACAACTCAAGAGCACATGATTTCTTGAGTTATGGATGCATGGATTGGAATGTCGAATGGGTTCAACATAATTCTTCCAGATAACCCATGTAGAAGGGGGAAGTAGGCAGAATCACAACATGGAGTAGAGAACTCATCACGACCACTCTTGTTATTATCTTTAGTTCACGGAGAACTTCTGCCAAGGATGATTCATGGTGTTGGAAGAATGATATACCATGAACCTTGGGAGCTACAACAAGGTTACTAATCTTTCTAAAGGAACTAGCAACACTATCAATAGAGATTAGCAGAATGATCCTTGGATTCAGGAACCCAAAAATAGAATACCTACTAGCTAAATAACATCACGGGATGTTTTCGAAAATGATGGCCAGAGTTATCACAATGAAAACCAAAACACATCTAGACTATTGGGTAGCTTTCGAGGTGACATGTTTTCCTAGCACTTCAACAAAATGTCGAGGTAACAGAATACCTCAACACAATGCTTAGTGTGTTTTGTCTGGCCAAAATACATTAACTCAGGAGGAGGGAATTTGCAATTGCATCAGATTATTTAAGAACTTTGGAAAACTCGGATAGCATAACGGCTGTACGGCATGAAATATGAGGCAACCTGCAAGAAACTGACAACATAACAATTGAATTTCTTATGGAGACACTGATCCTTGAAGATATCAACTTTCCTATAAGTCTCCAACATAGTAACTCGTCATCCTAATGAATAGATGAGAAAGCCTAATTCTTAAACTCCGTAGAATAAAGAAGAGGGTGACTCAGAATAAGAATGACACAAGGAAAGGAGTAAAAGAGCCTTACGTTTCCTTCCATAAACAATTCCCTTATATAACTAAAGAGTTGCTAAACTCAACATCGACCAGTTTGGCTTGGTTATCCTACAGGCAGTCAAGCTCTCATACCAAAGCTGTCGGGACCCCGATCCTAGGTCATAAGAACCCAGCCTGTAACACATCACATCACTTTGCAGCCTCACGTATGGTAAACTCCACGGCCGCCACCTTACCTTGGCCGGGACCGTTTGCGTCTTGTAGCTCACGTATATGAATGTGTCGCTAGCGTTCAAAAGGCAAGAACCCGGGTCGACATGACTAGTTATAAACCCAAGCGATACATCCGTACAGGGACATGCATACATAACCCAGCAAAGCAGGTGTCGGTCATCAGCGTGAGTAGACGAGTCGTAGCAAGCTACAAGGACTCCATTACACCGCGTGACATTTCCCCGAGGGGGGAGACACAACAACAAAGAAGGATACATGCCGGTCAATCAATGTGTTCAGAGCAGTAGCAAGCTACCAAGGCCCGATGGAAACACAAAGAGGCATTTCCCTGTAAAGAGTACTACTAAAGGCAAACAACTAGGTGTCGAATCCCACACATATAATGCATTTCAAACATACACACATTATGCACGATATGTGTAGATACAACATGGCATCACAACATAACTCTATGACTCAAGCATTTATTAAAGACTCATAAGAGTCAACATAGTATGATATTACAAACAGGGGTCTCGTGACCCGACACTCGAGTCATACAAACAACAAGCGGAAGCAAATCATGTCTGGGTACAGACATCTACTAAAAGTGGCTGGAAGAGCCTGAAAAGCTACTACGACCCTACAAAGGTACTCAGCAAGTCTTACATCAGAACTATCTACATATGCATCATGTTTCAATGAAAGGATTGTGGGGTTTGATTGCAGCAAGCCAGCTTTGACTCTTGGCTAACCTGTACTACGACTACAAGTTCTTTCTTTGAGGTGGGATAGCGCACACGAGTCCACATATTCACCAACTCAATACACCACTATGGATCCACTCTCGTCTCCCTACGAGAAGGCCTTCCATAGCACTCACACTTATCTTGCATGTTTTAGAGTATCCATTTAACTTGTCTATGTACCACGTAATGTTTCCAAGTAGTCCATATCCGAGGACGCGGCTATTCGAACAGATTAAATCACCCTGCAGGGGTATACTTCTTCACACAAGCTCCCACCACTTAGCACCATATGCACGTCATGCATCTCGGCAACCTTCAAGCGGAAGCACTGGCGTGGGTGACGGCCACGACCGTTAACCGCACAAGACCCTAGTCTAGGTTTATCGCCTATTTGAGACTAAACCCGCAAGGAAGTCTAGCCGAGGTTTCCTCTACGGCCCCAAACGATGTGCACAGGGTTCCCAAGCCCACCATCCGGGTGCCACTTGGTACACCGTGCCACTGTGTATCTACCGCAGAGAAGCCTACCCCGTCGGGCAGAGCTAAACACGGCCGCCAACACTTTTCCTACAAACACTAGAAACTAATTGCAACTCCTGGACAGGGATCTAGGCAATTAATAAGCCGAGCGGGGTCATATTTCAGGGCCCAATGCATGGTAGTATCTTGTCTTGGATAACATACACAGAACTAAGTTCTTAAGGACGGTCCCAATGAGACAACCCGCCATGTACTCCTACATGGCCTCTCATCGCTACCTTTACCAAATCAGATTCACACCTTTACTTTCACACTATAGGACATGAACACAACCATTCCGATACATCATTCAGATGGATCAGACCCGACACGAATCTAAGCATAGCAGGAATTGTAAACAAGCATGGATGAGTAAGCACAACAAGGCTCAAGCAGTTGCTACTCATGCTAAGTGGTTTCAACTATTTACTGTGACAAAGTCAGGTCATGCAGAGGAATGGGTTCAACTACCGATAACATGTACAGTTGAATCGTGTTTGTCCTGATGCAGTAAAAGACAGCAGGAGCGAGAGAGTGGGTTTATATCAATATGCTCAAGGGGGGTTGCTTGCCTGACACGTCTGAAGATAGAAATGAGTCTTCATCAATGTCAACGATCACATCGTCGGAAACATCGTTTACCAAGAGGGAACAACACCGGCAAACAAGAAAGAACAACAATTACTTCACGGAAATGCAACACTATGATGCATGCTCAAGACATGAAATGAAAAGTGGCAGGGCTAATGTGGCTATCATTTCTTAAGGTGAAGCTGGGTTTGAATTAGGATTCAAACATCACTTCAAGACGGGTGTTTTCCGGATACCCTTTTAATTGATTTGACCTGATGCTCATAACAAATTGTTCCAACATGTAAGGAGTTAGTATTTTGAGGTACTGATTTGCATTGACCAATGTTTGGTCATAACAATTGAAGTGGAAATCAAATAAGTATCAATTTCCAACTCCAAACTATTTATTAAATTTACCCTATTCATCATTTTGCCTATTTGGTGTTGTTAACTTTTTCAAACATGCATGAAAATGCCATAATCAGATTCTTTGGATTTTTGTGATGGTTTTTCATATATAAATTATTTTTCATTGGACTTAGAGATTATTTTCTATGAATTTTAGAAGTTTTAGACATTTCTGGAATTATTTTATAATCAAAAAATACTATTATTGCATCAGCACTGACGTGAGCAGGTCAACTGGCCGGCCAGGTCAAACCTGACAGCGAGGGCCCACTAGTAAGTGACACACATGTTAAGAACATTTTAATTTTAATCTATTATTCCTAATTAGGGTCTGGGCCCACTGTCAGTGAGTCTTTAGGTTAATTAATCTGGTTAGTTAATTTTGTGGTTGACTTAAGTTAAACAGGGCTGGGCCCGAGCTTTCTGTGACTCAGGGGAGTCAACCCACGGTCACACGGGGTTGATACCACCGGCGGCTCAACGCCGACGACTGCAGACGCGGCGGAGCTCAACGGAAAATCCCTATGGGCATCCATTTCGGTCGCGGTTTGGCTCTACAGCTAGCTGATGAATGGAAACATCTGTTCCGACCAAGCTACGGGCCAGAAGGTGGCCGGAGCGAGGCCGGCGACGACCTCGGGCGGTGGCCGGAGTCGGCCATGGTGGGGGTTGGCGCTAGAGGGTAGGAACGGAGGGGGAAAGCATAGGAGGAGGATCAGGAGCTCACCGCGAACCCATTTCTAGCATCGGCGACGAAGGGGAGGCTCGGAGCAGGCCGAATCGACGGCGGCGGATCCGGTGACCGGAGGGAGAAACGGCGACGATGGCGGCGCTGCGGGGGGCTCGGGAGCTCGGAGAAGTTGATGGAGAGGAGCAGCTCGTCGAGGCGGAGGTGTGGAGCGTGACAGGGCAGTGAGGGGTGGCCGGGGTCGACGGCGACGAACTTGAGCAGAGCTCGGCAACGGCGACGAGAGAAGAGAGGAAACATAGAAGAGAGGGAGAAATGGAGAGGAGGAGGGGATCGGGACGGCTCTCCCGAGCCTATCCTAGCCACCAGGTCGGCGGGGAGGCCACGCAGGCACGAGGCGTGGCGCCCCTGGCCATGCACCGTGGCGTGCTTCTCCTCTGCCTTCTGGCAGGAGGAAGAAGACGCCTGAGCCCCTCGTGGGCTGGGCCAGGCGACAGGTAAGCCCCCTTTTTTTTCTTTTCTTTATTCTTTTCTGTTTTCTATTTGCTAACATTTGTGTTGATTTGAAAATAAATCCAAATCATTTTGAAAAATCCTTATAATATTTTTATGTGGCATAAATATAATTGTCGAATACCACATAATAGTTTCAGTATTTATAAAGCTATATTTTATATATAGAAAATATAATTCCTTTTAAAATAGTTGTTTGATTAAATCAAAAATCCAATATAAAAAGTTTCTGTGATCCAAAATATTGGTTGACATTTTTATTTTAGCCCAATATTTTATTGGAAAATCAGGGACATTTCCTTGAATCAATTTGAAGCAATATTTATGTTGCTTGTTTGACAAAAATTTAAATGATGAGGCTTGATCACTCCTCATTTCACTTTCAAAGAAAAAAAATAGGAATGCATGCATGGGATGCAATGACAAACAATTCTAGGTCTGAGGCTGTGACAGACTCAAAGCCCAACCACGACAGAAGAAAGAGAAAGGACGAATGTCGTCCCCTATGCATCAGCCGTAGGCTCTATAAGTATGGTATGCTGTGTACCGCACCTAAAGCGTGCCTTGCCATGAGTCAGTCATGGGGTACAAGAGTGATCCAGGAATGGATCACTGGACAGCGGTCGAAGTTATCCTTAGTAACTAATGGACTAAGGAATTTTTCTCAATTATGGAGGTGATTAAAGAGTTCGTCGTAAAGGAGTTACGTCGATGCAAGCTTTGTCACTAATCCGGAGGACTATGAGTAGTAAACCGGATTCGTATAGTGGAGAAATCATTTGGAATGGTTCCAGATGGGGCGTAGTAGCATCTATAGGATGACATAGAGATTTGTAAAGCACACACGGATCTGAAAGGTTCAAACCCATTGACTATAAACCTCCTTCACAAGCAAGACATGATCGAACCCCAGAACTATATGGGTGTTGAATTCATTGCCATCACATAGTGATGTGAACTAGATTATTGACTCTAGTGCAAGTGGGAGACTGTTGGAAATATGCCCTAGAGGTAATAATAAAATTGTTATTATCATATTTCCTTGTTCATGATAATCGTCTATTGTTCATGCTATAATTGTATTAACAGGAAACAGTAATACATGTGTGGATAAATAGATCACAATGTGTCCCTAGCAAGCCTCTAGTTGGCTAGCTCGTTGATCGATAGATGCTCATGGTTTCCTGATCATGGACATTGGATGTCATTGATAACGGGATCACATCATAAGGAGAATGATGTGATGGACAAGACCCAATCCTAAGCATAACACTAGATCGTGTTGTTCGTATGCTAAAGCTTTTCTAATGTCAAGTATCTTTTCCTTCGACCGTGAGATTGTGCAACTCCCGGATACTGTAGGAGTGCTTTGGGTGTATCAAACATCACAACGTAACTGGGTGACTATAAAGGTGCACTACGGGTATCTCCGAAAGTATCTGTTGGGTTGGTACGAATCGAGATCAGGATTTGTCACTCCGTGTGACGGAGAGGTATCTCTGGGCCCACTCGGTAGAACATCATCATAATGAGCTCAACGTGACTAAGGAGTTAGTCACATGATTATGTGCTATGGATCGAGTGAATAGACTTACCGGTAACAAGATTGAACAAGGTATGGGGATACCGATGATCGAATCTCGGGCAAGTTCTATACCGATAGACAAATGGAATTGTATACGGGATTGATTGAATCCTTGACATCGTGGTTCATCTGATGAGATCATCGTGGAACATGTGGGAGCCACCATGGGTATCCTGACCCCGCTGATGGTTATTGGCCGGAGAGGTGTCTCGGTCATGTCTACATGCCTCCCAAACCCGTAGGGTCTACACACTTAAGGTTCGATGATGCTAGGGTTATAGGGAATTGTTATACGAGGTTACCGAAGGTTGTTAGGAGTCCCGGATGATCTCGGATGTCACGAGGAGCTCCGGAATGGTTCGGAGGTCAATATTGATATATAGGATGGATGGGTTTGGACGCCGGAAATGTTTCGGGCACCACTTGCAAAGTGCCGGGACCACCGGAACGGTTCCGGAGGCCCACCGGGAGGGGCCACAAGCCCCGGAAGGCTACATGGGCCAAGTGCGGGAGGGAAACAGCCCCTGGGTGTGCTGGTGCGCCCCACCACACTCAGCCCAGATGCACCAGAGAGGGAGGGAGGGGAAACCCTAGGCGCTGGTGGGCCTAAGGCCCACCTAGGGGTGCGCCACCCCCCTCTCCTCCCTCCCCGCCGCCCCCTCTCCCATCTAGGGCTGACGCCCCCCTCAAGGGGGAAACCCTAAAGGGGGCGCCACGCCTCCCTTCCCCTTATATATAGTGGGGGTTTTTGGCCTTTGGAGATACGGTTTTCTATCTCTCTGTCGGCGCAACCCTGCTCTTCTTCTTCCTCCTCTCCCACGGTGCTTGGGGAAGCCCTACCGAGAGACCTTGTCTCTCCATAGACACCACGCCGTCGTGCTGCCGGAGATCTTCCCCAACCTCTCCCTCTTCCTTGCTGGATCAAGGTGCGGGAGACGTCACCGGGCTGCACGTGCGTTGAACGGGGAGGTGCCGTGGTTTGGCACTAGACGGAATCACACCGCGATCTGAATCGCACCGAGTACGACTCCATCAACAGCGTTCTAGCAATGCTTCCGCTTAGCGATTTTCAAAGGTATGAAGATGCTCTACAACCTCTCTCCTTGCTGGTCTCTCTATAGATAGATCCTTGTATGGCGTAGTAAATTTTTGAATTTATGCTACGTTACCCAACAAGTACCTCCACTCTTTCAGGCATACTTTTGCAGGATTTTGCATGACTGTGTGACACCTTTATAGTCAGTAAATGAATCTGGCAGGTTATTTGCAATGTGTTGCAAATCTGCTGAACCCATGCTTCAGATCTTTGAGTACGTGGATTTGAGGCACAAATGTGTTGAACATTCCACTAATTTCCTGGCATTATTTACGATACTTGAATTCTCCCCCTAACGCGTGGAAATATTCATCGTTGAATCAACATACTGGCCTTGAATAACTCTCCATGCGAGGGTTGAGGTATTGACAGAAATACAGTTATTCCCCACATAGATCCCAACTTTATGTTGAGGGGCCCATGATGTATGGCCGGTGGTGATATGAGGATGCAACCGTATTATCGTAGATGGGAAATACTTGGTAGATTTCTGTGTATCAAAGATAGAGGGGGAATAATATTATGTTGTTCTGTCATGAGCGTGTAAAACTACATGACTGCAATGTAAAGTTTGTAAGTTGCAATTACAAAGTAAATATAATGCAATGAGCTTAACTCTTTGGATAAAGGATTCTACCAATCCATTTTCAGTCTAGACATTAGGACAAATCGTTAAATTTCAATGCAAGGGCCATAGAGAAGGCACTCAAGGAGAATTCTACAATGTTATCTATTCGATTTGCTTTAAATCGGTGTGAAGATAATGAGCCAATGGTTTTGTGTTAATAAAGCACACGTTCAAGACCATCATGTAGATATGTATATTAGAACCATGGAATACTTGAACCAAACTAGTCAATGGATGGGGAGAGCCACTTACCTCAACTTGATGCATTCAAGGAGTCTGAGTGGTTCAATGTAGACTTTAAGGTGAGGTTTTTGTACATGTGTCTTTAGTTTCCGTTTTATCATCTTGTCGAAGAGAGAAAGTTGTGAACCGTAAAACTAGCTTCCTTGTGTCACTTGTAGTGCACATAAAATCCAAATGTTGTTAGAATTTAGCATCATAACAACATAAACTATTGGAATGACTGATAGTTTCAGTTTCAATTCAATGTCTCCATGATCAAGGTGAGCATGGAAAGTTTGTCATGTACACGACACTCTGGAAAACTATGTCCTACGCAACATGTGCTATAGGTTGTGTCGTATCTGTAGTACAATCCAGATGATACATAGAGAATGTGCTTGCCATATCCATTGCATATAGTAAAGATAAGTTATTTCTCTTTGTTGTCATCATAATTTTCGTAATGGAAAATATTTTTATGGATACCTCTATAGTTTAGTAGGGTACGAGTTAAACCTGGGAAGCAATAAAGCATCCTGATGTTACTCGAGTACCCACAGGGATAGTAAATATGACTTGAGGATAGCCAACAAATACCTCATCGCGTCTAGCAATTTTAAAATATCTCCTTTCTCTCAACAAGATTGGAAACATTGGACTTCCCTAAGTATAGAGTGTGTGGTGCATATGTCCACAAGGCACATATCATCTTTCATCGGATTGACTCCCGTAGAAATCTATATATAGACATGAAGATTCTCAATATGAAATCACTGTCAGATATATAGAATACATATAAATGTATGTGTACCAAAATGTTGATCCAATATATTGTGATATGCAATATATGATGACAATAGTACTTATGTTGTTAATACAACATCACAAATGGATATAAATAAATATTGACCACTCAAGAGATTGAGAGACTATTCATAGTCTTCAAATATGTCGGTTGAGACATATTCAACCATCACGTTTCGTGTGCCCATAGGGTCCCATCATCACTAGTGATGTCGGGTTGAAGGTTTAGTTGAGCTTGAAACCTTAGCCCTTGAGATTCATCGTGTCCCAAGAATTGCCGATAGAGAATAACCTCATGCTGATATCTCAATCAATATAGTGACTTATGATGTATAAGACAACATTTTTAGTTAGCAGTGTGATCCTGACCAGAGGTGAATCGTGGATTGCACACATTATCCCATGAGAGACAAGAATGATCATGATGTCCATGGCCTAGGTAGGGAAGTGGTGGCCATTGAGGGCGAATGGCTCAAAATCTTTAGCCATCAGTCACGAGAGATAATTAATTTATGATTAGTAAGTTAAAGACCATCATGATTAGTGTTGAAATGAATTTAACACAATTAACGAGTATTTCAATGATTTACCTTGAAACCATGAATGTGAATATCAAATTGCTAAGTATGACACCTTGAAGGTAATCTCCAAAATGGAGTAGATCTAGCACTAGGGAGTATAATCTGATGAAATCAGTAGATACTCACTTGTAATGCCTTATGTCATGACTTAGTAAAATGTGTGGGAGAGCACTTTGTAAAGCAATTATAATGTCAAAATGACAAAATGTAGGGTTTAACAATAGTGGTGATAATCTGCAAAGCAGTAAATATACACACTACTTTCTCATCCTAGTACTTCAATTTGAAAAAAAATCACTTTGAATTTTGCATATCAGTTCTTGGTCATATTAAGCCAACACACTCAATTAAGATGAATTTATTTTTATTTGCAAGAAGTTAGAATCTAAATTGCAAATAATGGATGTATAATCTCAACATGTAGAATAACATGGAAATATATTACATCAAAATTTATTCTGGAATACAATGTACTCTACAGATATACACTACAATTGTAATGAATAGTAATGATGTTGCAAGCTTGATGCTCAAGTGCTCAAAGTTAGCCACCAAAATACTTAGTCATTTTTCCCACATAACCATTCTGTCTAATTCCACACACTCAAATTCGGTGTCACCAGCTTTCCTATTTTCGCCCCACTGAGTTTGACCTCAGACAGAACCCTAGCCATTCCCACCAAATCGGTGCAACCGAAACCATATGAGTGCTACCGAGTTCGGGGTGACCAACTTTCTGTTGCCTCGGTACACAAAATCAGAATTTCCGAGTTTGCGTATCAGTGTCACCGAGTTGTGTCATTTGACCGTTAGCCACCTTTTCGGTGCCACCGAGTTGTGAATATCGGTCCCACCGAGATTCAAAAGTTGCTTCCTTTAGTGCAAGTCGGTACCACCGAGTTTATGACTTTGGTGTCACCGAGTTTGCCACATTAGGTGTAACAGTTGGATTTTGTTTGCTCCCTATATATACCCCTTCACCACCTCTCATTCGTGGGATAAGCACTCAGAATACACACTTCATCTCCAGATCCATTTTTCCGAGAGAGAGGCACCTACTCATGTGTTGAGTCCAAGATATTCCAATCCAATCATTTGAAATTTGATCTCTAGCCTCCCCAAACCGCTTTCCACCAAATAAATCTCTCCTACCCATGCCTATTATGTGAGAGAGTGATTTTGTGTTGAGGAGACTATCTTTGGAAGCACAAGAGAAAGAAGTTCATCGTTCTACCACTTCTATTACCTTTTGGAGGGTGGCGCCTCCTAGAATGGTTAGGTGTCACTTGGGAGCCTCCTACTTCGTGTTGTGGAGTTGAACCAATATGTTTGTAAGGCAAGGCGATCGCCTACTTCGTGAAGATCTACCATGAGTAAGGCTAGTCCTTCGTGGGCGAAGCCGTGGTGGAGTAGACAAGGCCGCTTCTTCGTGGACCCCTTGTGGGTGGAGCCCTCCGTGGACTCTCGTAGTTGTTATCCTTCGCGGGTTGAAGTATCCACTAACATGGACGTACGATAGCGCCACCTATCGGAGCCATGCCAAAAATCCATGTGTCAACCTCTTTGCGTTTGATCTCCTAAACTCTACTCCTATACATGTGCAAAGTCTTTACTTTTCCGCTGCCATATATGTTGACTAGCATGTGTAGGGTACTAGACTTGTTAGAAGTGCTAGAATCTGCGAACCGTTATTTTTGGTAAAGGCTAGGATTTTAATCTTGACAAGTAGTCTATTCACCCCCTCTATACACATCTTCTATCGATCCTATAATTGGTATGAGAGCAAGGTCTCCAAAAACTTGGTTTAATCACTGCTGGAGGAAGATGAATGTGACTAGTTCCGAGATTTTTAGTTGTAGAGTGCCTATTCTCAATGGGGAGTATTTTAGACAATGGAAAGATGAAACGCTTGATATATTTGATGAGTTCCATTTGCTTAAGTATGTTGAATATCCCTATGCGCCTCCCATTGATCCCATACATCCTTCTCATGATGATGAAATTGATATGCTTGGTAATCTTAACACTGTTAATCTAATCATTAGAGGACTACCAAGAAATGTGCTAAATCAGTTGCAAAACTTTGAGTGTACTCATACCTTGTGGAAAGACTTATAGAAAAGACATAAAAATTATTCCTTTAAAAATCTTGATATCATTGTCCATAGATGCATCGCCTTTCACAAAATGTAGCCAACCGATCCTAATTTTGATAAATGTCTATTTGAGCATCATGACCTCATGCGTACTAAAGGAGATGTCATTACTATTAACTATATCATTGTTGAATCCATTCGCATGCATAAACATGAACATTGCCATAGTCAAAATTCTGATGAAACACTTGTTTCTAATGAGGGAACTTCATCCAATGATGATTATGTGGATCATGGATACTACGATGAAGATGAGGAGTTTGACACTGAGTATGAGAAGACCATGAGGAACCGTAGTCTTATGGAGAACCTTAGAGACTACATGGCCGGTGGAAAGGAGTGGGTTGTCGACAGTGGATGCATCGATCACATGACCGGAGATAAAGACATGTTCCATGAGATCACACTAAACCGTGGACCTCGAAGGTATGCGACATTTGGAGATAACTTCAAGGGTAAGGTACTTGGTCTTGGTAAGGTGGTCGTATCTCATGATAGTTCCATTCAAAATGTCATGCTTGTTGAATCCCTTGGTTACAATCTTCTTTCCGTATCTAGACTAGCAGACTTCGATTTTGATGTGCTATTTACGACTGCCGAGTGTTTCGTAGCGACAACCATAACATTGTCTTTACTGGTTTTCATAGAGGTGATCTATACATTGTCGATTTCTCTAAGAAATCCAAACCCCGTACATGTCTTATTGCTAAATCTTCTAAAGGTTGGTTATTGTATAGAAGGTTAGGACATGTTGGTATGCGTAATCTTGACAAACTTATCAAAGGTGATTATATTTTCGGTGTTAAAGATGTTATATTTGACAAAGATAGACTTTGTAGTGCTTGTCAAGTAGGAAAGCAAGTTGGTGGAAGCCATCCCATGAAGAACATAATAACTACTAGAAGACCACTCGAGCTGCTTCACATGGATCTCTTTGGTCCCAATGCTTACAAGAGCCTGGGTGGAAATTCTTATGGTTTAGTCATTGTTGATGATTTTTCCAGAGTTACGTGGGTATTCTTTCTTGATGGTAAGTCGCAGGTACAAAAGATGTTCAAGAACTTTGCTGGGAAAGCTCAAAATCAGTTTGAAGTGAAGATCAAGAAGGTTCGGAGCGACAACGGAATGGAGTTCAAGAATACGAATGTGGATACTTTTCTTGACAAAGAAGGTATCTCTCATGAGTTCTCAACAACGTACACACGTCAACAAAATGGAGTTGTTGAGAGGAAGAACTGGACTCTCATAGAGATGGCAAGAACAATGCTTGACGAATACAAGACTCCAAGACACTTTTGGGCAGAAGTCTTGGAAACCGCTTGCCATACCATAAACCGACTCTACCTACACAAGCTTATTAGTAAAACGGCATACGAGCTACTCATCGAAGATAAGGAACCTTCAGAAGCTATCAAAGACTTGTCCATTGGCAAGTTTCGTCCCATGGAGGTGAAGGAGAGTACTTCATCAACTCAAGTGGAAGCTCCTACTTAACGTCAAGGCGAACCACAAACCGACATGGAAGCATACACAAGCGGTACACGACATGATGAAGAAGAGGAAGAAGTACATCGTGATGACCCACCTCAACCTTCCTCACCACCACCTCAAGGAGATGATAACGTCAACGGATGACGATGACGAAGAAGCTTCACCATCCAACAAGAAGAAGCTGTCAAGAGTTAGAGCAAGAGTGGATAGAGATCATCCGTTGAATCAAATCTACGGTGACATAAAAACCGGGAGAATCGCTCGCTCTAAATCTCGTTTAGCTAACTTTTGTGAGCATTATTCTTTCATCTCTAGCATTGAACCTTTGAAGGTTAAAGAAGCCCTTCAAGACCCGAATTGGGTGAATGTCATGCACGAAGAGCTACACAACTTCGAGACGAACCAAGTATGGACACTTTTTGAAAACCCAAAGGCGAGCAAAACATCATTGGTACAATATTGGTGTTTCAGAACAAGCAAGATGAAGATGGGCAAGTTGTACGCAACAAGGTGCGTCTCGTAGCCCAAGGATACACGCAAGTCTACGGTGAGACTTATGCACCTGTTGCTAGACTTGAAGCCATTCACATTCTTCTAGCTTATGCCAATCACCATGAAATTACTCTTTACCAATTGGATATCAAAAGTGCTTTTCTCAATAGAGAAATCAAGGAGGAATTTTATGTTAAACAACCTCCCGGATTCGTGAACCCTAAGAAACCTAATCATGTTTACACACTTCGTAAAGCTTTACATGGTCTTAAACAAGTCCCTAGAGCTTGGTACAAATGCCTAACAAAGTTTCTTATTGATGCAACCTTATTCACTAAAAGAGTTAATGGAGAACTATTTGTTTGCCAAATATATGTGGATGATATTATATTTCGTTCTACTAATCCACATTTTAGTGAAAAGTTTGGAAATTTGATGTGAGAGAAGTATGAGATGTCCATGATGTGTGAACTGAAATTCTTCCTTGGATTGCAAATTAAACAATCGAGAGAAGGAATGTTTCTCTCAAACCAAGTACACCAAGGACTTAATCAAGAAGTTCAACATGCAAGAATGCAAAGGTATGAGAACCCCCATGGCTACTAGTGGATATCTTGACCTCACTAAGGAGGACAAACCAGTTGATCAAAAGGTTTATCGATCAATGATTGGTTCATTGCTATATTGATGTGCCTCCCGTCCTGACATCATGTTGAGTGTTTGCATGTTTGCCCGATATCAAGCTGCAGCAAAAGAGTGTCATCTATTGGCTGTGAAAAGGATAGTGAGATACCTCATACATACACCAAACATTGGCATACGGTACCCAAAGGATCTTATTTTAATCTTGTTGGCTATTCTGACTCGGACTATGCCAGAGACAAGGTTGACAGAAAATCCACCTCGGGTACATGTCAATTTCTTGGGAGATCTCTTGTTTCTTGATCATCCAAGAAACAAAACTCGGTATCTTTATCTATTGTCGAAGTTGAATACATTGCCGCTCGATCATGTTTTGCACAATTACTTTGGATGACTCAAACTCTTAAGGATTACGACATTCACGTTAGAAAAGTTCCATTGTTATGTGACAATGAAAGTGCTATTAATATTGCTTATAATCATGTGCAACATTCTCGAACAAAACATATCCAAGTGCGACATCATTTCATTCATGATCATGTTGGTAAAGGAGATATAGATCTCAAGGATGTTCGTACTGACAAAAAATTAGCCGATATCTTTACCAAACCACTTGATGAGAAAGTGTTCTGTCATTTGAGGAGTGAGTTGAACATCATTGATGCTTCAAACCTGAGTTAGACTCACTCGGATGCATGCACATGCATGAGTTTGCCCATTCCATGATGCCATTATTATGACTACCTTGTATCTTGGAAACTATGCTCCCTTGTATTGCATCTAAATTTTTGTAGGTACTTGGAAGAACTAAATTCCACAAGATTGCAATTAACCCACATAAAAAACAAGCTTGACATAGCCAAGTATCAACAACCCTTTCTTCGGATATGGAGGAGGAAGACAACAGAATCATATCCTTGAAAATTCTATGATATTGAATTTCACTCATGTCATTTGGATATATCATGTTATTCCTTGCATGACTAAATATTGTAGGTGAAAAGTGAACCAAAACGACATGGATAGCTCCCAACTCAAGATGATCTTCATCAACTTTGAGCATCCACAACAAGTTCACCTACATGCCATGTCATAAACATCATTCAAAGGTATGTACTCATATCCTTGGTAAAGCGTTACACCAATTCATGAGGTAAAGCAACTCAAAAGATATGAAGACACTGAAATGCTTAATCAAAAAATGGTAACCCATTTTGCACTTAACGATGAGTATGACCTATGATCAAGCATACTTGCTTGACTCCTCAAGTCAAATACTCTTATATAGGTGACCTAGTCACCGCCCCACATCTAGATGGAGATTATCTTATGGTTCACATCTGTCGTTTCATACATTCTTGGAACCAATCAACTCTCATCTATTTGTACATATATTTTCAAAAAAAATCTCTTGTTTGCTTCCGCAATTGGAATTTATCTGCATATTTTAAGTTAAGGAATTGATTTTCATTGCAACTCGGTCTCACCAATCTGCGAAACTCGGTCCAACCAATTTCTCCCAGAGGCCTGATTCTCAATCTCGGTTCTACTAAACCAAATTGCCTCGGTGACTCCGAGATCATCATTGCCTTAGTTTTTCTGATATTTTTTTCTGGATTTTTTCCTTAGCGGGAGAAAGATTATCAATGATCCCATGTTTCAGTGCCTCCTAAGATCCTATTGAAAAACTTTATGAAACATAATCCGTTTTAGCATTATTTTTCTAGGGGGAGAAAACTTCTCTTGGGGGAGAAAAACCTCAGTTATTCCATACAATGCAAGAGGGAGAATCATTTAGGATCCCTAACATAGGGGGAGATAGTTCAAGGAACTCTTATCCATATCAAAGGGGGAGAACATTTTATGAACCCTTACCTACTATATAAGTGGGATAAAAAATCAAGGAACCCTTATCACAGAGAGAAGTATCAAGGATCCCTTTCTCTCAATGAACCATTACCCTCTAACCTTTTTGGAAATTAATGCCAAAGGGGGAGAAATACCAAAGCTTCCAATGAGCCTATTTATAGGGGAGAAATATAACCAAGAAGCTTACACGAAAGGGGGAGAAATATCAATCGGGGAGATATATGTTCATAAAGGAAGGTCTACCTAAGGGGATATCTACCTAAAGGGACATGCATCAAACCTTACATATTAAGGGGGGGGACATATAAAATTGTTTCAGTTATCATTATTATTGGTTTGAAGATAAAATTGTTTCTGTCATCATTGTTATTGGTTTGAACTTATCTTACCCTACCTACTCCCAATATCTACAATGCTATGATTCAGGGAGAGAAGAAATTATTACATATTCATCCTTAAGGGAGAAAGTTCTCATTTCTCTTGGAGACATATATTTTATCCAATCCTATCGTCAATATGTATTCAATATCTTGGTACTTTTGAAGCTCTTTGCATATTTACAATACAATATTCTTGCGTTATCTAACATTTGTTTTCCCAAGTGTACTCCTATGTTAATACGCTCAAGATCCTCAAGGTAAGCATGTGCATCATATCGTTGTTCATGATGATCTCTTGTTTCTTGCACATATTATTTGAAGGAAGGAGTCTTGAACATGGAAGCTCTTCATTCACTCATGTTTGATGCATATAGCGAGGATGTATATGACTTGTCTTGTCCTTCTACCTTGTGTGTGCCCATGCATTCAAAAGCAACTATCCTTTAAAAGGGATTGCACACATTTAAGGGGAGCTTGTAGTAGTCATGTTTCTTTCAAAGTTGTCATATTCTAATGCTTATCTTTACTTGAAGCTTTGATTGTATGTTTTCATCAATTACCAAAAATGGGGATATTGAAAGCACAATATGCTCCCTTGGTGGTTTTGATAATTCATGACAACATACCTTGTCTCTTGGACTAACACTTTTACCTAGATATTTCAGGAATAGTCCATGGAGACCATTGTCTAAAGGCTTATATGGAGATGCCCCTTGATGTGAGAAAGGAATAGGATTGGCCAAAGCTTCAAGCTTGAAGATTCTTTATCTTATATTTGTGAGAAATCACTTTTGAGTCCATAGGAAAGCCAATACTATTAAAAGGGGTGATGTATTAACATGAATTGGTTACTCAAGTGCTAAAAGTTAGCCACCAAAATACTTAGTCATTTTTCCGACATAACCATTCTAGCCAATTCCACACACTCAAATTCGGTGCCAGCAACTTTCCTATTTCAGCCCCACCGACTTTGACCTCCGACAGAACCCTAGCCATTCCCACCAAATCGGTGCAACCGAAACCATATCGATGCTACCGAGTTCAGGGTGACCACTTTCTGTTGCCTCGGTACACAAAATCGGAATCTCTGAGTTTGCATATCGGTGTCACCGAGTTGTGTCATCTCATCGTTAGCCACCTTTTCGGTACCACCGAGTTGTGTATATCGGTCCCACCGAGATTCAAAAGTTGATGCCTTCAGTGCAAGTCGGTACCACCGACTTTATGACTTCAGTGTCATCGAGTTTGGCACTTTAGGTGTAACGGTTGGATTTTGTGTGCTGCCTATATATACCCCTTCACCCACCTCTCATTCGTGGGATAAGCACTCAGAAGACAGACTTCATCTCCAGATCCATTTTTCCGAGAGAGAGGCACCTACTCATGTGTTGAGTCCAAGATATTCCAATCCAATCATTTGAAATTTGATCTCTAGCCTCCCCAAACCGCTTTCCACCAAATAAATCTCTCCTACCCATGCCTATTATGTGAGAGAGTGATTTTGTGTTGAGGAGACTATCTTTGGAAGCACAATAGAAAGAAGTTCATCGTTCTACCACTTCTATTACCTTTTGGACGGTGGCGCCTCCTAGAATGGTTAGGTGTCACTTGGGAGCCTCCTACTTCGTGTTGTGGAGTTGAACCAATATGTTTGTAAGGCAAGGCGATCGCCTACTTCGTGAAGATCTACCATGAGTAAGGCTAGTCCTTCGTGGGCGAAGCCGTGGTGGAGTAGACAAGGCCGCTTCTTCGTGGACCCCTTGTGGGTGGAGCCCTCCGTGGACTCTCGCAGTTGTTATCCTTCGTGGGTTGAAGTATCCACTAACATGGACGTACGATAGCGCCACCTATCGGAGCCATGCCAAAAATCCATGTGTCAACCTCTTTGCGTTTGATCTCCTAAACTCTACTCCTATACATGTGCAAAGTCTTTACTTTTCCGCTACCATATATGTTGACTAGCATGTGTAGGGTGTACTAGACTTGTTAGAACTACTAGAATGTGCCAACCATAATTTAGGGTAAAGGCTCGGATTTTTATCTTGACAAGTAGTCTATTCACCCCCTCTAGACACATCTTCTATCGATCCTACACCCATCGAGCGCACCACATAAGAGGGTGGGGTGGGATGGTTAGGAATTTCGGAATCAATCCCCACCCTCAAAGGCTCCGCTGGTAGCACGCATGGTCGTCGCACCCTCCTTGCGTCTCCGGCGGTCGGTGGCGCAACACCGACGACCCGTCCTCATTCAAAGAGGGGAGGATGACGATCGGGCCTCCATGGGGCCCCTGCGGCGGAGCACTGGCGAGGCCGAGGCTCGCTGGGTCCCATGATCCAGGGCGGCGGTCTCGGTGGCGACACACGACTAATGGTAGCCGAAGCGCACACCCGCGCGGTTGTTCGAGCCCGGGGTCATCTCTGTCTGTGGCGGGGCGGTGGTGTCGACGGTCTCCGTCCCTGCTCCAAGGAGGGCGGCACGGAGGCGCCGGTTGGTACGGAGAAGGGGGTGGAGGTGGATGCCAGAGGGTTGGCATAGGCGCGGCGGCTGCGATGTGCGCCACGAGAGTGCTCGGGCCAGCATCAAACCAGGCGCCGAGCCCCATGCTCATCGGATGTGCGCATCAAGCAGCACCAAGGACATTACCAGAGGCATTGTGTACACCGTGGGGGCACGTCATGCAACGCAATCACTCCATCCAAGGGCGTGGTATTACCACACGCGCCTCTTCCAGCAGCATGGTTGTTGTAGCGACGAATACACCTACGCGGAGAGAGTGACGAGCGACAAAATGACGGCGTCGACTGTCCACCAGGGAGTTACCCTCTCTGCATGTTGTTCGCTTCTTTTTATCCTCGAAATCGCTTAGAGGAGAGCGTGTTGATAACATGCTAAGAGAAAATGAGACACAATCGATAGGAATCAAAACTCTATTCTTTATTGATGATTGACATGCTATTTATAGAATGGGAACGGTCGCTTCATAGGGACGCGATGGTTTATAGAGGTGTCATTCCAGGGAACCATTGTGAATGTTCCTATAGTCCTGGAATTGTACGTGACGGTTAAGGCATAGGGATTATCCCCTATAACCGCAAGGGTTATATTTTACCAAAATCTACCAGAGCTATTTCAACTTCAATGATAGATTAGATGCATATGGAATTGGGTTTAGGGTTACCCATTTGTGGCCGCGAGTTGAGTCGAATTATTTATTGTGCCTCTCATTATTCATGTCCTTCTATAATATTTCCTCTTGAATGAAATATAAATTGATTAGCTACCACTTACATCTATCATGGATGTACAAGTGACATGTACTCCATTATCTAGATTTAAAATTGATGTTGAATGAACAAAGCTTCTTCACGTGGAAAGATCAAATAAGAATACAAATTTGGTTGAAATTTTTCATTATTTACGAACTACATTTTGTTTGGTACCCATGAGTGTATTATTTCCATGAATGCAACATTTATCTATGTGGATTTTAGTCGATTTCATGTCATAAAAAATACTTACAATTTACCAAAGTAAAAAATCACAACAATTTATATGCACATGTTCCCGCTGCAGCGCATGCGGAATCATCTAGATGAAATAACAGTCGGCCAAAAACCTTAGTTTTCATAGTAAGGTGAGTTGAGGTGGTTATTATGCCATGTGTATCTCCTCAAATCCCCCGTCACGACAAAATTGATAGCTTAAGGGAGTCACACACGTTAGCTCCCAATCGAATGATTTTTGGCCAATATCTTGTCTTACAAACTGTTAACCCAATTTAGTTTTCACAGTCCAATTTATTTCAATAGGAAAAAATCATCATTTAAGTTGTCACATGCGTGAGTTGTCATGATATTCATATCCAAGTTGCCACGTGATAACTTTGGTACAACACAATGACAACTTCAACAATTATTAGATGGACACTTTGGAGCCTAGGAAGTTTTTGATACATAAGAGATCTGGTTGCATGCATAATTGTTGGGAACGTCGCACGGGAAACAAAAATTTTCCTACGCGCACGAAGACCTATCATGGTGATGTCCATCTACGAGAGGGGATGAGTGATCTACGTACCCTTGTAGACCGTACAGCAGAAGCGTTAGAGAACGCGGTTGATGTAGTGGAACGTCCTCACATCCCTCGATCCGCCCCGCGAACAATCCCGCGATCCGTCCCACGATCTAGTACCGAACGGACGGCACCTCCTCGTTCAGCACACGTACAGCTCGACGATGATCTCGGCCTTCTTGATCCAGCAAGAGAGACGGAGAGGTAGAAGAGTTCTCCGGCAGCGTGACGGTGCTCCGGAGGTTGGTGATGACCTTGTCTCAGCAGGGCTCCGCCCGAGCTCCGCAGAAACGCGATCTAGAGGAAAAACCGTGGAGGTATGTGGTCGGGCTGCCGTGGAAAAGTCGTCTCAAATCAGCCCTAAAACCTCCGTATATATAGGTGGGAGGGAGGGGGGCCTTGCCTTGGGGTCCAAGGACCCTCAAGGGGTCGGCCGAGCCAAGGGGGAGGACTCTCCCCCCCCAAACCGAGTTGGACTAGGTTTGGTGGGAGGGAGTCCCCCTCCCTTCCCACCTCCTCCTTTTTTTTCCTTTTTCCTTTGATTTCTTATCCTTGGCGCATAGGGCCCTTTTGGGCTGTCCCACCAGCCCACTAAGGGCTGGTGCGTCACCCTTATGGCCTATGGGCTTCCCCGGGGTGGGTTGCCCCCCCGGTGTACTCCCGGAACCCATTCGTCATTCCCGGTACATTCCCGGTAACTCCGAAAACCTTCCGGTAATCAAATGAGGTCATCCTATATATCAATCTTCGTTTCCGGACCATTCCGGAAACCCTCGTGACGTCCGTGATCTCATCCGGGACTCCGAACAACATTCGGTAACCAACCATATAACTCAAATACGCATAAAACAACGTCGAACCTTAAGTGTGCAGACCCTGCGGGTTCGAGAACTATGTAGACATGACCCGAGAGACTCCTCGGTCAATATCCAATAGCGGGACCTGGATGCCCATATTGGATCCTACATATTCTACGAAGATCTTATCGTTTGAACCTCAGTGCCAAGGATTCGTATAATCCCGTATGTTATTCCCTTTGTCCTTCGGTACGTTACTTGCCCGAGATTCGATCGTCAGTATCCGCATACCTATTTCAATCTCGTTTACCGGAAAGTCTCTTTACTCGTTCCGTAATACAAGATCCCGCAACTTACACTAAGTTACATTGCTTGCAAGGCTTGTGTGTGATGTTGTATTACCGAGTGGGCCCCGAGATACCTCTCCGTCACACGGAGTGACAAATCCCAGTCTTGATCCATACTAACTCAACTAACACCTTCGGAGATACCTGTAGAGCATCTTTATAGTCACCCAGTTACGTTGCGACGTTTGATACACACAAAGCATTCCTCCGGTGTCAGTGAGTTATATGATCTCATGGTCATAGGAATAAATACTTGACACGCCGAAAACAGTAGCAACAAAATGACACGATCAACATGCTACGTCTATTAGTTTGGGTCTAGTCCATCACGTGATTCTCCCAATGACAAGATCGAGTTATCAAGAAACAACACCTTGTTCATAATCAGAAGACACTGACTATCATTGATCAACTGGCTAGCCAACTAGAGGCATGCTAGGGACGGTGTTTTGTCTATGTATCCACACATGTAAATGAGTCTTCATTCAATACAATTATAGCATGGATAATAAACTATTATCTTGATACAGGAATTATAATAATAACTATATTTATTATTGCCTCTAGGGCATAATTCCAACAGTCTCCCACTTGCACTAGAGTCAATAATCTAGCCCTCACATCACCATGTGAATTACATTGTAATAAATCTAACACCCATACAGTTCTGGTGTCGATCATGTTTTGGCCGTGGAAGAGGTTTAGTCAGCGAGTCTGCTACATTCAGATCTGTGTGCACTTTGCATATATTTACGTCCTCTTCCTCGACGTAGTCGCGGATGAGGTTGAAGCGTCGTTTGATGTGTCTGGTCTTCTTGTGAAACCGTGGTTCCTTTGCTAAGGCAATGGCACCAGTGTTGTCACAGAACAAGGTTATTGGATTCAGTGCGCTTGGCACCACTCCAAGATCCGTCATGAACTGCTTCATCCAGACACCCTCCTTAGCCGCCTCCGAGGCAGCCATGTACTCTGCTTCACATGTAGAATCTGCTATGACGCTTTGCTTGGAACTGCACCAGCTTACTGCACCCCCATTAAGAATAAATACGTATCCGGTTTGCGACTTAGAGTCATCCGGATCTGTGTCAAAGCTTGCATCGACGTAACCTTTTACGGCGAGCTCTTCGTCACCTCCATACACGAGAAACATCTCCTTAGTCCTTTTCAGGTACTTCAGGATATTCTTGACCGCTGTCCAGTGATCCACTCCTGGATTACTCTGGAACCTACCTGCCATACTTATGGCCAGGCTAACATCCGGTCTAGTGCACAGCATCGCATACATGATAGAACCTATGGCTGAAGCATAGGGGACGGAGCGCGTATGCTCTCTATCTTCATCAGTTGCTGGGCACTGAGTCTTACTCAATCTCGTACCTTGTAAAACTGGCAAGAACCCTTTCTTGGACTGTTCCATTTTGAACCTCTTCAAAACTTTATCAAGGTATGTGCTTTGTGAAAGTCCTATCAGGCGTTTTGATCTATCCCTATAGATCTTAATGCCTAGAATGTAAGCAGCTTCTCCTAGGTCCTTCATAGAGAAACTTTTATTCAAGTAACCTTTTATGCTCTCCAAAAGCTCTACGTTGTTTCCAATCATTAATATGTCATCCACATATAATATTAGAAACGCCACAGAGCTCCCACTCACTTTCTTGTAAATACAAGATTCTCCAACCACTTGTATAAACCCAAATGCTTTGATCACCTCATCAAAGCGTTTGTTCCAACTCCGAGATGCTTGCACCAGTCCATAAATGGATCGCTGGAGCTTGCACACCTTGTCAACATTTTTAGGATCGACAAAACCTTCGGGTTGCATCATATACAACTCTTCCTTAAGGAAACCGTTAAGGAACGCCATTTTGACATCCATCTGCCAGATTTCATAATCGAAAAATGCAGCTATTGCTAACATGATTCTGACGGACTTAAGCATCGCTATGGGTGAGAAAGTCTCATCGTAGTCAACTTCTGGAACTTGTGAAAAACCCTTTGCCACAAGTCGAGCTTTATAAACGGTCACATTACCGTCAGCGTCCGTCTTCTTCTTAAAGATCCATTTGTTCTGAATAGCCTTGCGGCCCTCAGGTAGTATCTCTAAAGTCCACACTTTGTTCTCATACATGGATCCTATCTCGGATTTCATGGCTTCCTCCTCAACCGGTGTCGCAATGACAGAGGTTTCCCCTTGCCCTGCTCCACCATCCAGAGGGATGAGAGGTTCGACAACCTCGTCAAGTTCTATCTTCCTCCCACTCAATTCTCTCGAGAGAAACTCCTTCTCGAGAAAAGCTCCGTTTTTAGTAACAAACACTTTGCCCTCGGATTTGAGATAGAAGGTGTACCCAACTGTCTCTTTTGGGTAACCTATGAAGACGCATTTTTCCGCTTTGGGTTCCAGCTTTTCAGGCTGAAGCTTTTTGACATAAGCATCACATCCCCAAACTTTAAGAAACGACAACTTTTGCCTTTTGCCATACCACAGTTCGTATGGTGTCGTCTCAACGGATTTTGATGGTGCCCTATTTAAAGTGAATGCAGCTGTTTCTAATGCATAACCCCAAATTGATAACGGCAAATCAGTAAGAGACATCATAGATCGCACCATCTCTAACAAAGTACGATTACGACGTTCGGACACACCATTACGCTGTGGTGTTCCAGGCGGTGTTAACTGCGAAACAATTCCACATTGTCTTAAGTGAGCACCAAACTCGAAACTCAGATATTCACCCCCACGATCAGACCGTAGGAACTTGATCTTCTTGTTACGATGATTTTCCACTTCACTCTGAAATTGCTTGAACTTTTCAAATGTTTCAGACTTGTGTTTCATCAAGTAGACATAACCATATCTACTTAAATCGTCAGTGAAGGTGAGAAAATAACGATATCCGCCGCGTGCCTCTACGCTCATTGGACCACACACATCGGTATGTATGATTTCCAACAAGTCACTTGCACGCTCCATTGTTCCGGAGAACGGAGTCTTAGTCATCTTGCCCATGAGGCATGGTTCGCACGTGTCAAGTGAATCAAAGTCAAGTGACTCCAAAAGTCCATCAGCATGGAGTTTCTTCATGCGCTTTACACCAACATGACCCAAGCGGCAGTGCCACAAAAATATGGCGCTATCATTGTTTACTCTAACTCTTTTGGTCTCAATGTTATGTATATGCGTATCGCTATCAAGATTCAATATGAACAATCCTCTCACATTCGGTGCATGACCATAAAATATGTTACTCATAGAAATAGAACAACCATTATTCTCAGACTTAAAAGAGTAACCGTCTCGCAATAAACAAGATCCAGATACAATGTTCATGCTCAACGCAGGCACTAAATAACAATGATTTAAGTTCATCACTAATCCCGATGGTAGCTGAAGTGACACTGTGCCGACGGCGATTGCATCAACCTTGGAACCATTTCCTACGCGCATCGTCACTTCGTCTTTCGCCAGCCTTCGTCTATTCCGCAGTTCCTGCTTCGAGTTGCAAATGTGAGCAACAGAACCGGTATCGAATACCCAGGCACTACTACGAGAGCCGGTTAAGTACACATCAATAACATGTATATCAAATATACCTGATTTTTCTTTGCCCGCCTTCTGATCTGCCAGATACTTGGGGCAATTGCGCTTCCAGTGACCCATACCCTTGCAATAGAAGCACTCTGTTTCAGGCTTAGGTCTAGCCTTGGGTTTCTTCGGCGGATTGGCAACAGGCTTGCCGCTCTTCTTCGAATTTCCCTTCTTGCCTTTGCCGTTTCTCTTGAAACTAGTGGTCTTGCTTACCATCAACACTTGATGCTCTTTACGGAGTTCAGACTCTGCGACTTTCAGCATCGCAAACAACTCGCCGGGAGACTTGTTCATCCCTTGCATGTTGTAGTTCAACACAAAGCCTTTATAGCTTGGCAGCAATGATTGAAGGATTCTGTCAGTGATAGCTTCTTGCGGGAGTTCAATCCGCAGCTCAGCTAGACGGTTTGAGTACCCAGACATTTTGAGCACATGTTCACTGACAGACGAGTTTTCCTCCATCTTGCAAGCATAGAATTTATCGGAGGTCTCATACCTCTCGATCCGGGCGTTCTTCTGAAAGATAAACTCCAACTCCTGGAACATCTCAAATGCTCCATGACGCTCAAAGCGACGTTGAAGTCCCGGTTCTAAGCCATACAAGACTGCACATTGAACTATTGAGTAGTCCTCCTTACGTGCTAACCAAGCGTTCTTAACATCCTGATCAGCTGTAGCGGGTGGTTCATCTCCTAGCGCAGCATTAAGGACATAATCCTTCTTCCCAGCTTGTAAGATTAGCTTAAGATTACGAGCCCAGTCTACAAAGTTGCTTCCATCATCTTTCAACTTAGCTTTCTCTAGGAACGTATTAAAATTCAGGATGACTGTCGCGTGAGCCATGATCTACAACACAAATATATTCAAAGTGGACTTAGACTATGTTCAAGATAATTAGAGTTCAACTTAATCAAATTATATGCTAAACTCCCACTCAAAAAGTACATCTCTCTGGTCATCTGAGTGTTTCATGATCCACTTACACTATCCCAAGTCCGATCATCACGTGAGTTGAGTATAGTTTCAGTGGTAAGCATCCCTATGCTAATCATATCAACTATATGATTCATGGTCGACCTTTCGGACTCATGTGTTCCAAGGCCATGTCTGCACATGCTAGGCTCGTCAAGCTTAACCCGAGTGTTCCGCGTGCGCAACTGTTTTGCACCCGTTGTATGTGAACGTTGAGTTTATCACACCTGATCATCACGTGGTGTCTCGAAACGACGAACTGTAGCAACGGTGCACAGTCGGGGAGAACACAATTTCGTCTTGAAATTTTAGTGAGAGATCACCTCATAATGCTACCGTCGTTCTAAGCAAAATAAGGTGCATAAAAGGATTAACATCACATGCAATTTATAAGTGACATGATTTGGCCATCATCACGTGCTTCTTGATCTCCATCACCAAAGCACCGGCACGATCTTCTTGTCACCGGCGCCACACCATGATCATCCATCAACGTGTTGCCATCGGGGTTGTCGTGCTACTTATGCTATTACTACTAAAGCTACATCCTAGCAAAATAGTAAACGCATCTGCAAGCACAAACGTTAGTATAAAGACAACCCTATGGCTCCTGCCGGTTGCCGTACCATCGACGTGCAAGTCGATATTTCTATTACAACATGATCATCTCATACATCCAATATATCACATCACATCGTTGGCCATATCACATCACAATCATACCCTGCAAAAACAAGTTAGACGTCCTCTAATTTTGTTGTTGCATGTTTTACGTGGTGACCAAGGGTATCTAGTAGGATCACATCTTACTTACGCAAACACCACAACGGAGATCTATGATTTGCTATTTAACCTCATCCAAGGACCTCCTCGGTCAAATCCGATTCAACTAAACTTGGAGAAACCGTCACTTCCCAGTCATCTTTGAGCAAAGGGGGTTACTCGTAACGATGAAACCAGTCTCTCGTAAGCGTACGAGTAATGTCGGTCCAAGCCGCTTCAATCCAACAATACCGCGGAATCAAGAAAAGACTAAGGAGGGCAGCAAAATGCACATCACCGCCCACAAAAACTTTTGTGTTCTACTCGAGAAGACATCTACGCATGAACCTAGCTCATGATGCCACTGTTGGGAACGTCGCACGGGAAACAAAAATTTTCCTACGCGCACGAAGACCTATCATGATGATGTCCATCTACGAGAAGGGATGAGTGATCTACGTACCCTTGTAGACCGTACAGCAGAAGCGTTAGAGAACGCGGTTGATGTAGTGGAACGTCCTCACGTCCCTCGATCCGCCCCGCGAACAATCCCCCGATCAGTCCCACGATCTAGTACCGAACGGACGGCACCTCCGCGTTCAGCACACGTACAGCTCGACGATGATCTCGGCCTTCTTGATCCAGCAAGAGAGACGGAGAGGTAGAAGAGTTCTCCGGCAGCGTGACGGCGCTCCGGAGGTTGGTGATGACCTTGTCTCAGCAGGGCTCCGCCCGAGCTCCGCAGAAACGCGATCTAGAGGAAAAACCGTGGAGGTATGTGGTCGGGCTGCCGTGGAAAAGTCGTCTCAAATCAGCCCTAAAACCTCCGTATATATAGGTGGGAGGGAGGGGGGCCTTGCCTTGGGGTCCAAGGACCCTCAAGGGGTCGGCCGAGCCAAGGGGGAGGACTCTCCCCCCCCAAACCGAGTTGGACTAGGTTTGGTGGGAGGGAGTCCCCCTCCCTTCCCACCTCCTCCTTTTTTTTCCTTTTTCCTTTGATTTCTTATCCTTGGCGCATAGGGCCCTTTTGGGCTGTCCCACCAGCCCACTAAGGGCTGGTGCGCCACCCTTATGGCCTATGGGCTTCCCCGGGGTGGGTTGCCCCCCCGGTGAACTCCCGGAACCCATTCGTCATTCCCGGTACATTCCCGGTAACTCCGAAAACCTTCCGGTAATGAAATGAGGTCATCCTATATATCAATCTTCGTTTCCGGACCATTCCGAAAACCATCGTGACGTCCATGATCTCATCCGGGACTCTGAACAACATTCTGTAACCAACCATATAACTCAAATACGCATAAAACAACGTCGAACCTTAAGTGTGCAGACCCTGCGGGTTCGAGAACTATGTAGACATGACCCGAGAGACTCCTCGGTCAATATCCAATAGCGGGAACTGGATGCCCATATTGGATCCTACATATTCTACGAAGATCTTATCGTTTGAACCTCAGTGCCAAGGATTCGTATAATCCCGTATGTTATTCCCTTTGTCCTTCAGTATGTTACTTGCCCGAGATTCGATCGTCAGTATCCGCATACCTATTTCAATCTCGTTTACCGGCAAGTCTCTTTACTCGTTCCGTAATACAAGATCCCGCAACTTACACTAAGTTACATTGCTTGCAAGGCTTGTGTGTGATGTTGTATTACCGAGTGGGCCCCGAGATACCTCTCCGTCACACGGAGTGACAAATCCCAGTCTTGATCCATACTAACTCAACTAACACCTTCGGAGATACCTGTAGAGCATCTTTATAGTCACCCAGTTACGTTGCGACGTTTGATACACACAAAGCATTCCTCCGGTGTCAGTGAGTTATATGATCTCATGGTCATAGGAATAAATACTTGACACGCAGAAAACAGTAGCAACAAAATGACACGATCAACATGCTACGTCTATTAGTTTGGGTCTAGTCCATCACGTGATTCTCCCAATGACGTGATCCAGTTATCAAGCAACAACACCTTGTTCATAATCAGAAGACACTGACTATCATTGATCAACTGGCTAGCCAGCTAGAAGCATGCTAGGGACGGTGTTTTGTCTATGTATCCACACATGTAAATGAGTCTTCATTCAATACAATTATAGCATGGATAATAAACTATTATCTTGATACAGGAATTATAATAATAACTATATTTATTATTGCCTCTAGGGCATAATTCCAACAATAATTGCATATGGTGCTCCACTAATAGGTGCAAACCCACTGAATGAGTTCACGTCCGAGGGTGGACCGCTCTTCACGTCATATGATCGAATTGGGGGTGTGTGGATAAGTAGCTGCAAGCAGCCGAGATAACGAGCTTTATACCCGTTAAGGTTGGATGCACCCCGTACATTGGGGATGGCTGAACGGAGCTACAAGAACTCCAACCCGCTGTCTGAACAATCACAGAACCACAAACCGGGACTAACATACAAAAATCATCTGGAACCATAGAGCATGAATTAGGGGGAACTAGAGGCTCATTCTCGTGAATCTGGATGAACTCATAAGAGCAAAGGTAGTATGGATCTCTGGGATCTCTAGCAGTCTTTCTGCATGAGCTTGTAGCTGAATGGTTTGACATAAGGTTTCCAAAAGGATGGGGGAGGTGGGGTTTTATAGCAGCTCCCCCCTAACCTAGGTGTGAAAAGGTTTCAAAAGTAATAAGCTTTGCATGGCTTCCTGTAAGTGCATCTAGTGCCCCTTAGTGATTTTGGTGGTTTGAAGACTTATAGTTTAAGAGACTGATATGTTTGTGAGTGTACACATGCTCTATAAGACGCTAAGGAGCTTGAGTTATCCGATGAATATCGACCCCTAAAAATGTATGTCTTCGGCTGAAGACTTTGGTCTTTCCTTGAAGACTTTGATCGTGAAGAAATTGCGATGAAATTGATATTCCTCATGAAGATATTGAATATAAGGAATTTGGCATGTCCTAAAGAAAGCACTCTGGAGACTTTGAAGCATGGAGATTTATTCTTTCTGTTTTATTTTCTTTACACTTGAGTCATAGGAACACCATACTGTTAAAGGGGGCGAGGTAAAACTACGGAATGATTTTCCTCATGATGCTCAACCCAAGCCTAAATCTACCAAAGCCTCAAAGTGAGGAATATGAGAGACATAATGACTTTCACAGTTGAAGGTTCCGACCGTTGTCGCGCGACAGGCCACCTCACTGATTTCCAACCCAACGGTCATATTATTAAAGGGGATTTATGTCAAATCCTGTCGGGATGCTCCCAGGCTATAAATAGCCGCCCCCACAGCCAGTAGCTGGTTGACTACTCCAAGAGAAACTAACACTTGTCATTTAGAGAAAACCAAATTCCTCAGAGTCTTCGAGAGAAAATCATCAAGTGAGGAAAGACCCCAAACACCAAACCTAAACGAAAAACCAAAGTGATTGAGCATCACTGAAGAAGTTGTTCCTGTGTGGAACCGATGCTTGTTGCCTTTGAGGACTGTGCATTCTCGAGACGGTTAGGCGTCATGGTCTAGAGCATCCAACAGTCAATTATGGATCGCCGAGTGACCGCGTTTGTGAGGGTTTGGAAGTCTGCCCTGAAGACTTACCATGAGTGTTGGGCGAGGACTGTGTGTCCTTAGCTCAAGGAGAATATGGTTGGGACTGTGTGTCCCGGGACTATGTGTCCTTTTGGTTTCAATACCAAGCCGCTCGGAACCAGACATACAACTGTCACAACAGTTGGAACTGGGTCATCAACAAATATCTTCAACGAGCTACGGGTTCTATTTCTCCATCTCTTTCATTTCCTCAATTGTATGTTGAAGACACTCATCTGTACGGTTTGAAGAATTTGTCTGAAGACTTTCTCTAAATTTCCTCAACCTCAAATTCTTCACTTGAGTTAATTTTCACCTGCTTACTCTCTACTTCCGAACTGTGCAAACCAAATCTCAGAAATCTCATCGATTACTTTGGTTTAGTCGTTTTTGCACACCTGATCCTGTACTATTTCCGCTGCACTTAGTTCATGATTGAGCACTTTCCTCACTAGGAATTTCCTTCGTGATGAAATTGTAAAAATCGCCTATTCACCCCCCTCTAGTCTATATAACGCACTTTCAATTGGTATAAGAGCAAGGTACTCCCTTGTTCTGTATGATTTTGGTTTAACCACCTGGAGTTTTAGTTATGCCGACCACATGTATGATCAAGGTTACTGTTGGATGTCCTACCTTCGAAGGAAATGACTTCCCCGACTGGAAGACCAAGATGCAGATGCATCTTCAAGCAATAGACAATGATCTCTGGTATATTGTGGAAAATGGTATTCCTTCCATCACTGCTACTATCTCTGCCGCTGATGTGAAGAAGTTCAAGTAACTTGACTCGCAAGCAAAGAATACCATATGTGGCCATCTAAGCAAAGGTTAGTATGGGAGAGTGAGTGCTTTGGGCACAACTAAGCTTATCCGGGATAGGCTGTGCAAAGTCAATGAGGGAGTCTCAACACAGCATGACTCTCGTGTCGATGTTCTTCGCAATCTCTTCAATCGCTTCAAGAGGCTTGACAATGAAAGCTGCCAAGATACCTTTGATCGCCTCACTGATATCTCAAACGAACTGCAAGCACTAGGAGCTAGAGACACCACTGACCATGAAGTTGTGAAGAAACTGCTACGATCTCTTGATCCATCATTTGATACACTGGTTTTGATGATTCAAGAACGAAGAGACTACAAGATGCTTCATCCTGCTGATATACTTGAGAGACTCAATACTCAAGAATTCCAACAAGAAGAAAAGATAGATCTGTATGGACCAAGCTACTCAAGACCTTGTGCGCTGAAGGCTAAGGCTATTTCCTCATATGAATAAGAAGACTCATATTGTAGCATTGGTGACCCTGAAGAACTTGGACAGGAACTTGCAATGTTCGTGAGGAAATTCCAGAAGTTCACAAAGCGTGGCCAGTTTGGTAAATCTTCAAGAAGAGATATGAGGAAATCTGAATCTTCATCTGAGAACTACAAGAAAAGAACCTGCCACAAATGCAAGAAATCTGGTCACCACATTGCTGATTGTCCTCGCTGGGTGAAAGAATCAAGGAAGAAGAAATACAAGGATGAAAGTTCTGATGACTCGAAGAAAAAGAAGAAATCTTCAAAATCCTCATCTTCAAAGTCCTCATCGCACAAGAAGACCAGTTTCAGAAAAGCTTGGGCACTCGTTCGCAAGGAAATGGATTCTGAAGAAGAATATGAGGAATGTGATGAAGAGGAAGGTTCTGAAGTGGAGTCAGAGTCTGGTGTGGCAAGTCTTGCACTGGCCACCACATTCGTCAGCAAATCAATCTTCAACCTTGAAGAAGATGACAACACTATCTGCACTAATGAATATGCTGATGACTTCGCTCCAACCTATTGCTTCATGGCAAAAGGTTCAAAGGTACCAAACCATACTTCCTCCTGTGATTCTAGTGACTGTGAACCTGATGATTATCGAAAACCCAGTTACTATATACTAGCCAACATTGCCACTAAGCATTAAAGTGCCATTGAAAAGCTTCAGAAACTGCTAGACAAAAGCGATGATCTTTTGAACAATGAAATGAATCGTACTCAAGTCCTCACTGAAGATGTGAAAAGTATTCAGTCTAGATTTGACAGTCTTCAAGATAGTTATGGCACACTCTTCGTGATCATGAGAAACTTTCCTATGAATTTCTTCAAAGGAAGCTTGATATAGAGAAGTTGAGAATGTCTCATGATGATCTTCGAATGGAAAATGATTCATTGCTTGCTCAACAGATCAGTACCGCTCAGGTTGAATTCATTCCACCATGTTTGAAATGCATCAAGCGTGAAATTTGCGAATTCCTCACCAGAATCATCAAATGATTATATTGCTAAAAATTCTTCAATTGTTCCTGTGGTATCAAATTCTTCACTTGAGGAAACCACAAATACTCGTGATGAAAATGCAGGGTTGAAGGAATTGTATGTGACATGCATATACAAAAGTATCAAAGGGCATCAAACAATTTGCGATGTGCTCAAAAAGCAGATTCTGAATAGGAACCCGAGGAAAGAAGGCATTGCCTTTGAGAGGAAATCGAATGCCGATGGATTATACTGGAAACCTGAGCAGTACCCCGAAACCTCATGGGTTGCTGCAAAAGGCCCTCCCAGCGATCCATCCACTCTAACAGGCTTTGCATGTGAAATATCCTATTCCTTTGATGAGTCATTTGACTACAACTATAAACTGTTCAAAAATCAGTCTGGTGAAGTATTTGGTCGATATGTTGGAACTAATTGTAGGAATGGACCACCCCTAAGGAAAATCTAAGTCCCCAAAAGTTGTTTGAAAAATCTTCAGGTGAATGTCCTCATGACACCACGTGTGAAGAACCAGAACTCCAGATCATATTCCTCAGGTGGACCAAAGTCTTCACGAGGATCATGTTCCTCAAATGGTCAATATTATGCTCATACTCGCGCTAATGCTTATGATATGCAGGGAAACTATAAGGGACATGAATATGAGAGTTATTCCTCAAATCATTATGTTCATAAGTGCTCAAAGAATTTCTCTGCCTATTCATTTGAGTACTCTACCCCCCCCCCCTATTGTGAAAAGAAGTGCATTAGCTTAAATTCCTCCATTCTCATATGGTGCTCGCACGATGATGAACTCTTTGCCACCCCTTCAGATGTGGGTGGTGAAGAAATTGAACTAATCACTTTTGCATGCCAAGTCTCCAGATGAAAGTCATCATCTTAAGAATTTGCTGGAGATCTGAGGAGATTGCTTGATTGGACGCTAGCTCAAAATGATGAAATGATAACATTTCACACGTCCTCAAATTTACTGTTTATGATGAAATTCTTATCTGATGAAATTGATATCATATTCTTCAACTCTGAAGCATATGAGATGGTAAGCTATACTAATTCATCTGCAGGATGACAAACCCAAGAATACAGAGTGGGTTCTTGATAGTGGTTGCACAAATCACATGACTGGTGATAAAAGCTTGTTGATGAATATGCCACTGAATCCATCACCACTGAAGCAAATCACTTACGATGATAATGGTAAAAGCAAGGTATTGGTACTTGGCAAAGTGGCTATCTCCAAGGACAGGCACATGGACGAAGTCATGCTTGTCGAATCCCTTGGGTTTAACCTCATGTCAGTCTCAATGCTTTGTGATCTTGATATGTTTGTCATATTTGGAAAGTATAGATGCGTAGTTATCATGGAATCTAACAAATCCAAAGTCTTCGAAGACTTTAGGAGAGGAGATTTGTACATTGTTGATTTTTCCACAAGTCCTGAACAAGCCACATGCTTACTAGCAAAAACCTCAGAAGGCTCGCTATGGCATCGAAGACTTGGTCATGCAGGCACGAGGAATTTAAACACACTGGTGAAGAAGAAGCATGTCATTGGCATCGAATCCGTCAAATTCCTCAAGGACCATCTCTGCGGTGCTTGTGAGTCTGAAAAAATAACCAGATCCAAACACCCCTCAAAGACTATCATGACTACTACTCGTCTGTTTGAATTGCTTCACATGGATCTGTTTGGACCTACTCATTATCCTACTCTAACCAATGCAACTTCTTTATATCGCTTTGTCATCGTTGATGACTATTCTCGACTTGGGTACACATCATTCTGTATAAATTTGAAGTGCAGGAAGTCTTCAAATGATTTTCCTCAAGGGCCTCGATGAACTTCGGCGTGAAGATCAAACACATAAGGAGTGATAATGGGACAAAATTCAAAAATACTAGTCTTGATGATTATCTAGATGAACTTGGTATTACATACGAATTGTCTGCTCCTTATACTCCTCAACAGAATGGCGTCGTTGAATGCAAGAACATGACTCTGGTTGAAATGGCATGGACTATGCTTGAAGAATATCAGACTCCTCGTCGCTTCTGTCCTGAAGCAATCAACACCGCTTGCCACATCATCAACCGGGTATATCTTCAGAAATTTCTCAAGAAAACCTCATATGAACTCCTCACTGACAAGAAACCCAATGTAAGTTATTTCAAAGTCTTCGATGCAGGATGTTGGATCAGAGATCCTCACCATAGCTCAAAGTTTGCACCTAAAGCACATGGGGTTTTTATGCTTGGTTACAGAAAGGACTCGCACACCTACAGAGTCTTCAACACCTATCACAACAAGGTTGTTGAAACTGTAGATGTGCGGTTCGATGAAACTAATGGCTCGCAAAGATAAATTACCTCCCGAGGAAGCCATCAAGCTCAAGGAAACTGAAGATATCATTCCTACTCAAGAACAACCCGTTATTGAAGAAGTTGTCCCCAACACTGAGGAATTTCAAGCAGGTGCACCTGAGGAAAATGCTACAGATCAAATTCCTCAGCACAACCAAAGTCTTCAACCAACTCATCCAAGGATTGCAAATGACGTGGAACTTGACAAAATCCTCGATGACATCAATGCGCCAGGTCCTCTCACTCGCTCGAAAGCTTCACATTTAGTTAAATTTTGTGGGCATTTATCATTTGTGTCTATCAGAGAACCCTTAAAAGTTGTTGAAGCCTTCATGGAACCTGAGTGGATTCAAGCCATGCATGATGAACTTCTTTAGTTCAAGCTAAATGACGTGTGGGAACTTGTCAAAAGACTAGATCCTCGCAAGCACAATATAATCGGCACCAAGTGGATCTACCGAAACAAGCAAGATGAGCATGGTCAGGTTGTGAGGAACAAGGCACAACTTGTATCCCAAGGTTACACACAGGTTGAAGGAATTGACTTCGATGAAACTTTTGCACTTGTTGCTAGACTTGAAGCTATTCGAATATTACTTGCTTATGCTAACCATCACATTATTTCTCTCTATCAAATGGATGTGAAAAGTGCATTCATCAATGGTAAGCTTGATGAAGAAGTATATGTTGCTCATCCCCCAAGTTTTGAAGCATCAAAGCACCCTTATAAAGTCTTCAGACTCAAAAGGAACTCTATGGCCTCAAGCAAGCCCCTCGGGCGTGGTATGATACATTGAAGGAACTCCTCATGAAGAAAGGCTTCAAACCCTGTTCACTTGATCCTACTCTTTTCACCAAATCCTATGACAATGAACTATTTGTGTGCCAAGTATATGTCGACGACATTATCTTTGGTTGTATTCACAAACGTTACACAGATGAATTTTCCTACATGATGGGTGAAGAATATCAAATGTCTATGATGGGGGAGATTAAATTCTTCTTAGGTCTGCAAATTCGTCAACAACGCAATGGCATCTTCATATCTCAGGAGAAATACCTCAAGGACGTTCTAAGGAAATTCGGCATGCATGAATGGAAAGGTGTCAAGATTCCTATGCCTACCAATGGGCACCTTGGCACTGACGAAAATGGTGAAGATTTCAATAAACACGTATATCATTCTATGATTGGCTCTTTATTGTACCTATGTGCATCTAGGCCAGATATTATGCTTAGTGTTTGCATGTGTGCTCGTTTTGAAGCAAAACCGAAGGAATCACACCATAAGGCTGTGAAACATATTCTTCGATATCTAGCTCACACACCAACACTAGGATTATGGTACCCCAAGGGCTCAAATATTCACCTCGTTGGATATTCTGATTCTGATTAATCTGGTGACCATGTGGATCGCAAGTCAACATCACGCGCATGCCATTTCCTCGGAAGATCATTAGTCTGCTGGTCCTCAAAGAAGCAGAACTGTGTATCACTCTCCACTGCTGAAGATGAATACATTGCTGCTGGATCTTGCTGTGCTCAACTGCTATGGATGAAGCAAACCCTCAGAGACTATGGCATCAACATGAAGAATGTGCCCCTCTACTGCGACAATGAGAGTGCAATCAAGATCGCCTACAACCCAGTAGAGCACTCGAAGACCAAGCACATCCAGATTCGTCATCATTTTCTTTGTGACCATGTCCTCAAGGGCAATATCATCATCGACCATGTGAAGACTGATGATCAACTAGCAGATATCTTCACAAAGCCCTTGGATGAGAGAAGGTTTTGAAAGTTGCGGTGTGATCTAAAAATCCTAGAGTCTTCGAATGTCTTGTAAACATGCTCACATCCTAACACTTATGCAAAATTGATGACTTAGATGTGCAACACACAAAGTAACGATTTTATTCAATCAATGAAGAATATCACTCTAAGTGTGAAGAAATCAATGAAGAATTCAGTTCTCAGGGCCCTACGACAATTCTACGCTGCGCCTGAAATCATCATTCTTATACGGTGGGTCACGCCACCACCAACTTTGAAAATCTTCAAGTTGGAAATTCTTCAACTTTAAAATTCTTTAATCTGAGACTTTTTCACAAGAACCTCAAAATTTCAAAGTCTTCGAATTCTTCAAAACTTTTTGTGAGAATCTTCATTTAAATATATATATATATATATATATATATATATATTAATGAGCTTTCAATGTCCTCAACAACATTCACTTATTGCTCAGTCTTCAATTTGATATTTCCTCTAAGTGAATGTGATCGGACCCGACTCCCTTCTATGCTAAGCTCAACCCAGTCTATTCTCAATTCTTCATATGCATTCTGTTTGACACTTGTTCAAAATTCTCACTGAGTCCTTGTCAGCTAAGGTATTTGCAATAAAATCCTCAAAGTTCAAAAAATAATTAACGTTACCATAGTAACCACACCCACTACTCACGTTTGGATAACCACGATCTCCACCCCTTTGATCGTGGGTAGCACGTGTCATGCGGAGATGAAGGGGCAAGGGCAGTTCGGTCCAAAAGTTTTGGCCCAGACCGTTTTTCACGTGAGCTTTAAATAGCCCCTTACCCCCTCAGTAAAAACTCTTCTCTTCCTCTCGATTCTCCGCTTGAGCTCAAACCCTAGCGCCGCCACTAGCATCCTCGTCGCCGGTGAGGAAAAGCTTAACTGCCCCGCCCTCGCCGTCGCTGGAATCACACCGACTGCGAAACATCTTTCTCCGTCGCCATCGTAGGTGTCTTTAGTCGCCAAGTTAGGGCATTGAAGATCTGGACCGAAGAACTTCTTCTTTTTACTGCTTCAGTTCATCATGTTCTTTGCGGAGGGTAATTAAAATCCTATTTTACTGCCCCTGTTGATCATTTTATTCTCTTTAGATTCGTGAAATCAGTTTTTCCCCAGAAAGTCTCTGATCTGTGCACACCCATGTCTAGAACACTTGATGAATTTCACTTGGTCACTAAAATTCTTCAGGAGATTCCTCAATTGTGCAATTTTTCGAATCTGCACGACTCTAGAACCCAAGATCAGAATGCTTAGTCAAATTCCTCAACTCACTGGTCAAATACCTCAACTTTAGGAATTTTTTAATTTCCTCAAATCTTAGAACGCATATGAACTCTCCAAATTCTTCGCACCTATACTCTGTTCACACGTACAAAATGTCAGGTGATGAATCACTATGTTCTCATCAACTTAACTCATTTGCAGCATTTGTAGAACAAACATTACCTGTGTCCTCAGAATCATGAAGAATACCAATTCCTCAGCAAAAGCCCCGACTGAAGAAAATGGAGGAAGTCAAAAAACAGAAAGGTGGCAGGAAGCTGGAACAGAACACTGCATTTGAGATCCCTGAGGAGATCTATGCTGAGTACTGTACACATGATGAGGAAATTCATGGTAAAGAGACCATGGCGAAGCGCAAGATAAGGCTTCAAAAGATAGAACGCAGATGGGCAAAGGAGTGGAAAGAGTACATATATGTCACTCCAAAATATGCTAAGAAGTTTGCCCTCAAGCCTCCCCGCAAAAGGTTGCCAGAAGGAGATCAACAAACAGCACATCGCTCAAGCGTAGCCACTATTGAGGATTACCGTGATGAAAGAGACAAATATTTGTCTAAACTACAGAAAAAGGCTAAAGTTGGTGTGATGAAATTCAATGAGGACTCTGCTGCTTCACCTAGTGCTGCCACTTCTTCAGCTGCTGAGGCCTCTACTACAGAAATTCTCCAGAAGAAGTCCCTGCTGAAGAAACCAAGTCTCAAGCCAAAAGCCTCAACATCTACATCAAAAGAGCAATTTCCTCAGAAAGTTGCAATGACTGCAAAATCCTGAACCGCAGCAGAGTCTTCACCTCCTCCCCAAAAGCAGCTTAGTAAGATCCAATCTGAAAACCCTAGTTCCTCTGTGCCATCTGCCACTGGGTGTGCGTCAAAATCTTCACCAAGTCTATTGAAGACTAAGATGACTGCTGGTGAGGTATCAGGCCAAGACCAGGCAAAGTCATCAACATTCCTTCTGCATCAGAAGGAAGTGAAGAATATGATGATGAAAATCTTCAAGCCATCATCAGAAACAAGTAGGAAAGAGTTGCACAAGCCACTAGTAGCACCATTCCTCTCGCGTTGGGTGCGAAGGAATTGCTAAACTTCATTGATCTTTGGCATGAGGATCCAAACACTCCAATTGATGATTTGAAGCTTACTCCTGGAGTCAGCCACATGGTTGCCACTTTCATCAATGATGCTAAATGGAAGGATCAACAAGCCAAACAAGCTAGGCTTGCAAATATCAAAAAGGAGAAATTCTTGAAGCACAACCTCCTCACCTTATCCCCAGAAACTTGTTTCTACTCAGGCTGAGCTGAAGACTCTCAGAGACAGATATACAAGTCTCCATGCAGATCAAAAGGGCGCCAAAGTGCAATTCATCAAAGCCGCAACTGCAACAGTTGATGAATACAACAGCAGGGTTTCCGCTTCAAAGCAGCCAAAAAATGAAGAACCAGGAGCTGAAGAAATTCCTCAGAATATTCTAGCTGAAGAATCTGCCAGGCTTGACAATAATGAAGCACTGCCTCATGAAAATGCTCCCTCACCTAAATCTTCAAAGGCGAAAAAGTGACTCCTCCGTCTGCAGCAAACGTGAAGAAAACTAAAGCTGCTGAAAAGGAAGGTAAGAAGAGAATAACATCAATTGCTTCAGAATCCTCAGAAGCAAAACTTCTGAAGAATATGCCTTCAGACTCTTCATCAGCCCCAGTGGACGCTACTCCCCTAAATGTAGCCCCATCGTATACGATTGTTCCATTCGTTGAGGAATACATCATTCTAGAAGAGGATGAAGAAATGGTAGACAAGCGCTCCCGTACATTCACACCGATGGATGAGGACATTCAAGTTGATGATATTCCTCAAGCCACTACTCCTCCAATGACTACTGAAGAAAAGGAGGGTGATGAAGAAATTGGATGCAGCACACCTATGATCCAAGATGAGTTCTCGGAACAGGCTCACCCAAACTCACCACAAACAGCTCAAATTTCTTAAACTCCTACTGCCACTGAGATACTGACTGGCTCTGATGAAAAGAGCACACATGAGGAATCAGCACAAGACCAAGAATCAGCTGCATCAGCTGAAGAAAATGCAGCATCAAAAACTGCAGCTGCTTCCTCAGATCAACAAATTCCTCAAGCTAAAGAAAATGCTCCTCCTCCTAATGTTGAAACTGCAATTGTAGTGGTGAATCCTGAAACTGAAATTGTGGTGGCCACAACTCCTCAAGATGAACAACAACATAATCTTCAACCAAAGCCTCATCAACCCTCCTCCAAGAGACCGAAGTTTCAGAAGGAAGCATTCTTTGATGAACGATATTACTTCACTAGAGAAAATCCCTATGATAGGCTTCGCATCAGGCACAGGAAATTCTGGACCAGAAATCAACTCAACTATTATGCTTCTGTGCTTTGTGGGAGAAAGAAGATATTTCATCACACTCACATTCCTCGCTGTGACATGGAGGAAATACCTTGCTTCATCCTAGTCCTCAATGTTCTTCATGAAGCAGGGTTGCTGCCATTCTGTACACATATCAGTGATTGGAATACGGACATAATTCTTCAATTCTACGCCACACTGCATATCTCAGGCGACCCCAAAGACGTCAACCCATGGGTCTTGGACTGGATGACTCAGCACACGCATTACAAAGCTCCAACCACAGAGTTGCTTCCAGCTCTCCCAATATCAATTCCTTCACATGATGCAGTAAGGATCTATGATGAAATAGAACTGCCAAACAAGCTCATGGAAGTCATCATGAAGCCTTTGGCTCAAGGCCAACCTCCAAGGACCATATTCCTTGTGAAGGATCTGAAATATGTGCCTAAAACTGTCTATAGAATCTTGTCATATTCCTTCGCTCCTATCGAAGGGCATGCCAATGAAGAAGACGTTGTAGGCATCATGAAGAATATCATGTTCAACGCCATTCATGGCATACCTATGAATCTTCATGATTACTTCTTGAGGACTTTGTCTGACAACACTTTGACACCATATGAGCTAAAGATTTATGCACCTTGGATCATGAGGTTCATCAAGAACAGATCTGGCATCAACTATCAAGCTGACTTTTAGAATCACCTCGAATATTTGTTGACTATCAAAGTCATCAAGCAATCTTTTGAACCAGTTGAAGGCAAAGGCAAGTCCGTAATTGATGAAGGAAATCGGCCCCTAGATGGCCAATTTTGCAAGGCTGACACATATTCCTCATATGATGACACTGCTACTCAAGATCCTTCAAGCCCAACTGCCCCTAGGGTGATGACTAAGAGAGAGATTCTCCTCAGTCTTCACCAAAAAGTCGATCGCAATCACAAATGGGTGAAATGCCAGTTTGGCGCCATTGTGAAAACCCTCAATGAAACTCAAAACGATGTGAAGAAAAATCACTATTATCTTCATGAGGTATTTGATCGCACTTGGGCCACCTTGCCTCACCTGAAGACTCCCTAGGAACTTGAAGAAATGGAATTTACTCAAGACTTTGACTGGTCATGGCCTCCAAAGAAGAAATTCAAGCCTATTCCAGTTCCTGACTTGGAGGATAGTTCATTTTCTTCATTTCGCACTTCTGAATCAGATCAGGAACCAGAGGACACTGCAACTGGTTTAAGAAACAAGCTTGTCTCCAAGTATGCTCACGCGTCTACATCAACAAAGAAGTAAATTCTTCAAGGGAGTTAGTCCTCAGTTTTGTCCCTTTTCGTCACTTGATGACAAAGGGGGGCAAATCTGAGAGTTAGTCTTCAAGCGGGATTCATTATGGGCCTATAAACTTTATTAAGTTACAAACTCTTGGTTCTTCTTAAGTTTTTGATGTAACGAGTTGTAACTTAAGCCCGATGGTGTTCTGACTCTTTTGAATGTTTTTCCTTGCATGCTTATTCCTCAAAGTTTATTAATGCAAGCATGCTGAAATTCATCATACACCATTTTTCATCATGCATGTATAATTCATCATACTATATGTCAAATGCATTCAAGAATTGCAAGATACAGGGGGAGATCTCCATGATATAAATCATCAATGTGCATCTGATGTTCAAGGAAAATTCCTCAAAATATGCACATCTTCAGGGGGAGTTTCTCTATATCTTGATTTCAAATTCCTCAAACTCTATACTTAGAGTCCATATTATTATCCCCATTGAAAATTTAACCTAATTTTCATCAACCACCAAAAAGGGGGAGATTGTAAGTGCATCTAGTGCCCCTTAGTGATTTTGGTGGTTTGAAGACTGATAGGTTAAGCGATTGATATGTTTGTGAGTCTAAACATGCTCTATAAGTCCCTTGGGAGTTTGAGTTATCCGATGAATATCGACCCCTAAAAATGTATATCTTCGGCTTAAGACTTTGGTCTTTCCTTGAAGACTTTGATCGCAAAAAATTGCGATGAAATTGATATTCCTCATGAACATATTAAAGATGAGGAATTCGGTGTGTCGGGAAGAAAACACTTTGAAGACTTTGAAGCCTGAAGATTTATTATTTTTGTTCCACTTTCTTTACACTTGAGTCATAGGAACACCGTATTGTTAAAGGGGTCGAGGTAAAACTACAGTATGATTTTGCTCATGATGCTCAACCCAACCCTAAATCTACCAAAGCCTCAAAGTGATGAATATGAGAGACATGAGGACTTCCACAGTTGAAAGTTCCGACAATTGCCGTGCCACGCACCACCTCACTGATCTTATCAAACCCAACGGTCATATTATTAAAGGGCATTTATGTCAAATCATGTCGGGATGCTCCCAGGATATAAATAGCCCCCCCCAACCACTAGCTAGTTGGCTGCTCCGAAAGAAACTGACACTTGGTATTTAGAGCAACCCAAATTCCTCAGGGTCTTCGAGAGAAAATCATCAAGTGAGGAAATACCCCAAACACCAAACCTAAACAAAAAACCAAAGGGATTGAGCATCTGAAGAAGTTGTTCTTGTGTGGAACCGACACTTGTTGCCTTTGAGGACTGTGCATTCTCGAGATGGTTAGGCATCATGGTCTAGAGCATCCAGCAGTCAATTGTGGATCGCCGAGTGACCGAGTTTGTGAGGGTTTGGAAGTCTGCCCTGAAGACTTACCACGAGTGTTGGGCGAGGAATGTGTGTCCTCAGCTCAAGGAGACTACGGTAGGGACTGTGTGTCCCGGCACTGTGTGTCCTTTTGGTTTCAATACCAAGCCGCTCCAAACCAGACGTACAACTGTCACAACAGTTGGAACTGGGTCATCAACAACTATCTTCATTGAGCTACGGGTTCTATTTCTTCAACTCTTTCATTTCCTGAATTGTATGTTGAAGACTCTCATCTGTACGGTTTGAAGAATCTGTCTGAAGACTTTCTTTGAATTTCCTCAACCTTTTCTTCACTTGAGTTAATCTTCACCTGCTTACTTTGTACTTGCGAACTCTGCAAACGAAATCTCAGAAATCTCATCGAGTACTGTGCTATAGTCGTTTTTGGACACCTGATCCTGTACTATTTCCGCTGCACTTAGTTCATGATTGAGGACTTTCCTCACTAGGAATTTCCTCAGTGATGAAATTGTAAAAATCGCCTATTCACCCCCTCTAGTCGATATTATGCACTTTCACTTCCATGAAAGAATGAGCAGTCAACAGTGGGAATTGTTGGAGAGCTCCTCGAAAATTTGGGAAGCCTTGATAGCGTGCACACGTTTCACGAGAATGACTAGAACTTTTGACTCAAACCTCCAAATGATGTGTGTTTTTTTTGCATATGAAACTAAATTTGATTTAGTTTCTGGTGATATACCCATATGGCCTCATCGCTCATCCAAAAGGGGCATCGAAAAATGAAAAATTAGAGGTAAAAACGGACAGCATCAGCTTCACTTGAAACTTGTTTTATTCAAACTCGTTTCTACAAACCGGTTGCTTGGAGATCTCATAGGATGTTGGATTTCTTCCATGTGATTCCTAAGTTCAACCAATAATAATGGGGATGAAAGCATAGTTGTGTCATCAAGGTTACAAGGTAAACTTAAGTTAGTGTTCACCTGGTCACGTATCAGTTTAGCATGACTTCTTATGATCAGACCTATTATTGTTGAAGACTTGCCGATGGCTGTGATGTCCTCATAATCCTCCCCCTCTTGAAAACGAGTCATCGTTGAATCTGATGGTCCAAAGTGTGGAGAGAAGTTAGACACATTGAAAGTTGTACTGACACCATAATCCATCGGGAGTTCAATTTTGTATGCATTATCTCATCTTCGCAAGCACTTTGAATGGGACATCTCCACGTGGTTGTAACTTGCATTTGTGCTGATCCGGGAAACGATCCTTCTGTATGTGTACCCACACAAGATCACCTTCTTCAAATAATAACTTATTTCTTCCCTTGTTTGCTCGTTTGGCATATTGCCCAGTCATCTTCTCAATGTTTTCCTTAGTCTTCACATGAATTTTGTTCACAAAGTCAGCACGCTTAGTTGCATCAAGATTAGTTCGCTCCTACATTGGCAAATTCAAGAGATCTATGGGAACAACAGGTTTAAAACGATAAAAAATTTCAAAAGGAAACTATTTATAGGCTGAATGTACCAGCTTGTTGTATGCAAACTCCACATTGGGGAGACACTCTTCCCACATCTTAAAATTCTTCTTCAAAATTGCTCTAAGCATCATGTTTAGCATGCGGTTGACAACTTCAGTTTATCCATCCATTTGTGGGTGGCATGTAGTGGAAAACAACGTTCCTAGTTTTGTCCACAATGTTTTCCAAAAATAGCTCCAAAATTTGTGTCACTATCTGAAACAATAGTTCGTGGTACGCCATGTAGCCGCCCGACTTCCCTGAAAAACATATCAACAATGTGTGAAGCATCATCGCTCTTATGACACGGGATAAAATGAGCCATCTTGCTAAATCTATCAACCACCACAAAAAAGGAATCACTCCCTCTCTTCGTGCACGGTAAACCAAGAACAAAATCCATCGAAATGTCTTTCCAAGGTGTGTGGGAATTGATAGAGGGGTATAAAGTTCTCGAGGGTTTAAACTCGACTTAGCATTGCAGAAAATTTCACAACACATCATGTAGCACTCGACATCATGCCTCATCCTCGTCCAATAGAAATGGCCAATCAGAGCACTCTCCATTTTCTTTGCTCAAAAATGTCCCATGACACCACCATCACGAGCCTCCTACAAAAGTAACAAACAAACGAAACAATCTGGGATGCATAAATTTGTTTGCTCAAAACAAGAATCCATCATTTCAATGAAACTTGCCCCAATCTTTTCCCTCACTACACTTGGAGTATGGTTCAAAAAAATATGGGTCCTCTACATACAATTATTTGATGCTTTGTAACCGTAGAATTTTAGTATCAATTTGCGAGAGTAAAATATGGCGTCTAGACAAAGCATGGGAAAAAATATATTTTTATTTCTTTTACTTGATAATATAGGAAAATGATTCTATGAATTAACTCCATTTTGCATGCCTATGGTTCAGTTTTAGTTGACCCCTAAGGTGCCTTAAAGATTCGTGGTGAGAATGTATCACAAATTATTTAGGCAACAAATAATGTTGCCATGATTCCAAAGATTTCACAAGGACATATAATTCTTTGTCATAAACTGAGTAATTTAGTGTTGGACCACTTAGCTTCTCACCAGAATATGCAATAGACCTACCTTCTTGCATTAATACGCCTCCAATACCAACACCACTTGCATCACATTCAATTTCAAAAGTCTTACCAAAGTTGGGTAGTGCAAGCAATGGTGCGGATGTCAACTTATCTTTCAACTCTTGGAAATCCTTCTCTTATACGTTTTCCCACTTGGAACAAACATCTTTATTCGTTCACTCATTCATGGGGGTAACAGTGGTGTTGAAGTCCCTCAGAAACTGACGGTAGAAACCAGCAAGACCAAGAAAGCTTCGTACTTGGCTTACGTTTTGTCGAGGCATCCACTCATGGATGGATTTGACCTTCTCCTAATCTACCTCCACTCCTTTACCTGAAACAACAAAGCCAAGAAACACAACTTTGTATGTGCAAAAGGTGCACTTTTGCTTATTAGCATATAATCTCCCCTCTCTTGGGACAACAAGCACACACTGGATGTGTTCAATATGTTCATCCAAAGTTTTTCTATAATCATGATGTCATCAAAGTAAACAACCACAAAATTGCCAATGAACATTCTAAGAACATGATTCGTTAATCGCCTCAAGGTACTAGGTGCATTTGTTGACCCAAATGGCATAACTAACCACTCATACAAACCAGATTTTGTTTTGAAAGCAGTTTTTCATTCATCACCCTGTCTCATTCTAATTTTCCGGTAGCCACGTCGCAAGTCAATTTTAGAAAAGATGGTGGTGCCACTAAGTTCATCAAGCATATCATCAAGCCTAGGTCTGGGGTGCCGATACCTCATGGTGATGTTGTTAATAGGCCTAAAATCACAACACATTCTGGAAGATCCATCTTTCTTGGTACTAAAAGAATGGATACATCAGAAGGAGATAGACTATCCCTTACATAACCTTTGTTTAGTAGGCCTTCAACTTGTCGTTGAATCTCCTTGGTTTCCTCCGGGTTTGTGCGGTATGGTGGTCGGTTCGGCAACATGGCTCCTTAGACGAAATCAATTTGGTGCTCAATGCCTATTTGTGGTGGATGCCTTGGTGGTATGTCCTCGGGGAACACGTCTTCATATCCCTGCAAAATTTCAAAAACAACAATAGTTGTGGTAGAGGGTAATTCGTTAGTAGAAAGAAAATTATCCTTGTACAAAAGTACAAAGAACACGGAATTGGGTTCTCTCAACTCTCTCATGTCCCTTTTCCTAGCCATCATAACTAATCCTTGTTTTTCCTTGTCTTGGTCAATTTAAGGTGTGAGGTTTTATTTGGCTTTGGATTTTCCCGCTCACTATGTTGTTGGGCATCACTCAAGTGTTTCTCGCTCACTCTCTCTTTCTTTTTGAGACCATCCATCAATATTTCTTCGGGTGTCAAAGGGAGCAAAGATATGCGCTCTCCCTCGTATTGGAATGAGGGACGATTAGCATGGCTGCTGATTTCCACATCATGATCATACAACCAAGGTCTTCCCAACAGAAATTGTCATGCTTGCATTGGCACGACATCACATTCTACTTGAGGTCGATACTTCCCAATGGAAAACTAAATGGTGACTATGTTGCTTACTCAAAGTGTACCCGAATCATTGACCCATTGCATCTTATATGGACTTGGGTGCCTTCTTCATTTCAGTCCAATATATATACTAAGTCTGAAATTGCAATGTTGTTGCATCTGCCATTGCCAACAATAATTCTGCAAACCTTGTCCTTGATGGTGCCACGAGTGTGAAAAATATTATGTCGGTGTCCCTTCTCTTTTCTAGCTGCATTGGCACTAAGCACACGACGGGAAACAAAGCAATCTCCCATGTCATCTTGAATATCACAACCACTCTTATTTCCATCTTCATCCTCATGACCATCCGGTGCTCCACTACCTTCACGCTCACTCTCACATTCCCATTCACCTTGTTGATTGATAAATAGAACTCTCTTGTTTTGACACTAAGAAGAAATGTGACCATGTGATGACGAGTTGATAGATATACTTCTTGCCCCTCGTTGGTTACCCCAAGTGGAAGGTGGAGATGTAGTCAGCAGCAGATTTCCCTAACACGGAGACTGTAAGGTTTATCGAACCAGGAGGACTCCTAGGTTCAACAAGTAGGTGTTTTCCACCCTGGCGCTAGCAGAAGACGTGGACCTGCACCACACAACAAATAACTTTGCTCCCAACGAGTACAGAGAGGTTGTCAATCTCTCCGGCCTTGTAGTTTGCAAAGGATCAAAACACAAGCGAGGAAGTAATAGTGATTGCAACGGAAAAGTAAATTTAAATGGTAAATGATGGAGGTGTAAACAATGATGGTGATATGGACCGGAGTCACATGATGTTCACTAGTGATGTCTCTCTCCCAAAAGACGATAAACAACTATGCTTGGGTAAACAAATCACAGTTGGGAAATTGACAGAATTATGATCGCACGGCAAAGCTAATTATGCTACTTGATAGTTAGAGGTTCAATAGTAATGGGCAGTATGCCAAGACAAGTAGACCGCTTATTCATCAGCATCTACTTACTGTTCATCCACCTTCAGATATCTATCTAGAACATATCTCCGGTATTAAGTTGGGAGCCCCACCCAAAGTGTAAATTCAAAGCAACAGGCAACTGCATAAACAAACTATGCATAAGGTAAACAATCCTTGCAATCATGGTCACAAGCACCATTGTTTTCTCCCTGGTGGCAACAAGCACATACCCTAGTCTCATGTTTCTGTCACTCAAGCTAGACATCGAGGGGCATGAACCCACAATCATGCATAACGCTCCCTCTTGGTGTTACAATCTACTACTGGGCCAAAGCAATAAATAGCAACAAAGAACATGCATGAATCACTACGGAACATAATATAAAAGGATAATCAAATATATAACTCATAATAATCTAAACATGATCCCATAATCCATCGGATCCCAACAAAGCGAGTATAGAAATAGCAAGAGAATTACATAGATGCCTTCATCATAGAGGGCAGCTCACAAGGACTAACCATTGAAGCACAAGATTGGAGATAAGACATCACATAGCTATTGGTGATGGACTCATGGTCCAAGGAGGACTACTCACGACACGTCCGGGAAGCGTCCATGGCGGTTGAGAAGCTTCCGGAGGTCAATCCTCCCTCCGGCACGGTGCCGAGAAGAGGTGTCCTGACGCTCCGTATCTCAGAAGCGCCGCGGCAGCGGAATGATGGATAAATTCGCGATTCTAGAAAGTTTGCAAGGATTTCCTCTCGGGACTCTAAATATAGGCAAAGGAGGGCACCGGAGAAGGTGGGACCCACCCAAATGGCCTCGTGGCGTAGCCTAGGTCCTGGCCGCGCCAGCAGGTCGCCTGGGAGGCCCCTGCCCATGGCCCATCTTCCATGATCCGAAAGCTTGTGTTTCGCTGATTTTTTATATATATTTTCTGGAATTTTTCGTCCTTCAGAAAATTGGGTAAAAGCCCGTGCAAAATAGACATCAGCACATAGAAACTGACACTGGGTGCACTTAGTTAGTAGGTTAGTCCAAATATGTGTAAAATGATATAAAAGTGTAGCAAAACATATAACAATGTCACCCAAAGGATTATGGAACAAGAAGAAATTATAGATACATTTCGGACGTACCAACATCCCCAAGCTTAATTTATGCTCATCCTCGAGTAGATAAATGATAACACAATAATTTATGTGGTGACATGCTAACACACATATACGAACTTCAAAGTAAAGCAAGTGAGATATGCATTTCAGGTCAAGACAATAATAAGCAAGAGTCTATATCTAGTATTGAATTTAGCGAAGTAAGAACATAAAGGTGTAAGAGCTCTCGCTGTCCGTGACTCGAATGTCTCCAAATGGTGTTTGCGTGCAAGAAGTGGGAGATGGGTTGAGATCATAATATATATATTTTAATTGAGAACTCAATCTACTAAACCTCACACTTAGTCTCCGTCGGAATCTTATTTTGACTCATCCCCAGACCACTAGTCAGGCACAAGTCAAAATGATCCTCTCCCTTTCGACTTTGACCACTCATGCAATGGATGAGCGTAAGCAAGATATGTTGGCACTTAGGATGGCAAATATAATAATAATGGGGAAGGAAGACAAAAAGGTTTTAAAGGCTCACATCAATGAGGACAACCATAGGCGAGAGAAAGCCAAATGATAGATATGATGTGAGGAGTAGGGATTGCCATGTAAAGAATGCACATATGAGCTAAGGTAATCTCTCCAATGGAACTAGTGGGGGTGCATCCAACTTGTTTGCTCATGAATATTTATAGCTCATTTGAGGAGGCTCATCATTGGAATATGCAAACCAAGTTCTATAGTGTAAGGGTCCCCACATAGTTATGCATGAATGATAATCTCTATGTAGTACCAATATAGCAATGGAGTATGAGTGTGGATCTTTCAAAAGGAATAGTAGTGTTGCCCTCTTCTCTTTTTTTTTATTTTTCTCCTTTTTTGTGGCCTCTTTGGCTCTTTCTTTTTATCTCTCATTTGTCCTCTTTGGGATCTTTTGTTTTGTTCCCTTTGGGATCTTTTCCTCACTTAAGGGCAACACTCTATGTTTTACATGAATAAAAAGAAAAATCATCACACTTTATAAGAAGTACTCAACATAAAGACAAGTGAAAACTATCATGATGTATGCAAATGTATGCCTCTGCCAGTGTAGCAGGTTATGCAATGATACTATCACGTCATCTAACAGTAATAAGGGCAAGGCCCAACTATCATGCGGCTCTACGATCAAGCACAAGCATGTATGACATGAAGATCAAGTCATGAGATGGTGGATGTTGCATGGCAATGTATCTCGGAAAGGCTATGGAAATGCCTTAATAGGTAGGTATGGTGGTTGTTTTAAGGAAAGATATACTGAGGCTTATGTATGACATAGCGTATCATTTCATGGGTTTGGATGCACCAGAGGAGTTTGCACCAACTCTGAATGTGAGAAAGGGCAATGCACGGTACCGAAGAGGCTAGCAAAATATGGATGGTGGAAGTGCCAACAATCGAATACTCACATTAGTCCGAAGAACTCATACACTTATTATCGGTAACTCTATATCTAGTTAGGAAATTCACAAAGAGGAGGAGTGTTTGGAGGTTTGGTTATCCTTGAGCATCCTCGACTCATGGTAACGTGAGGGTACTCTATATATTCCAACCCCTCTAGAGGTTAGCGATCAATTTAGTAGCTAGAGTTCTCAACTAATTTTAGTTTTTGAAAAACACACGGATTTCCCGAAATACGACACCTATCACTAATAGGCTCAAGCTCTTGGCACCAATAGTCCTAACATTACTCAAATCAATACCTGAAAACTATTGCAAGTTATTACTATACTTAAACAGCAACCTCAATTACCTACTCATGCAAGACACACAACGCAGTCCAACGAGCCAACTCTCTAAACAAGATAAGCATGATAACTCAAGAGAGTTCCATAAGCAACCTAAATAATAGCTCTTAAAAAGATAAGCATGAAAACTAAGAGCTAAGCATGAGAGTAGCTACGAAAAGATGAAGAACGCACAAACAGGATAAGCATGTAAACCTATGTTGTGTTCTAGAGTGAAATGGAGTGTGTCTCTCTCCCAAACAAGGTAGGCTATGTTCCGAATTGTTATGAACAGCAAGCAAAACTAAAACAAACTAAAAAGTAAATACTGAGACGCTCCAAGCATAGCACATATCATATGAAGTGATAAAAATATAACATGGAGATGGACGAACTGATGATTGTTGATAGAGAAGGGGATGCACGGGGGCATCCCCAAGCTTAGACGCTTGAGTCTCCTTGAATATTTCTTGGGGTTCATGGGGGCATCCCCAAGCTTGAGCACTTGACACTCCTGTATCTTCTTTCATCATCTCCCATCACATACTTGAAAAATTCCTTCATACGAAACTCATCATAAGCTTATTAGAGTGGTTAGTTCCCTTAATAGAATAATTCAATACCTACTAGAAATAAATATTTTCATGAAAAGGTACTCTTCTTATAAATGCCAAAAGGTTTTTGGAAATAAAAAGTAAGCTTAGGATTTGCAAAACAATGAGAACGCAAAACATGGCAGAATCTATGAAAACAGAACAACACGTAGTAAATAATTTATTCGGGGCACTTATGCAACTGTCACATCCCTATTTTTTAGACTTGCACTAGGATCCATGTCTATGCTTGCATCATGTTTAACTTTTCCTTAACCTCAATTGGGGTTGATCAAAGCCCTAGCATTATAAAATTCAAATAGGACCAACTGAGAATATTTTTCAATGAACAAGAAGGGCTCTTTAAAATGTTCATCATCTCTGAAAAAATGTGGCAACATCAACCAGAGGTGACTTATATTTTTTACATGCCATTGCTGCTCATTGCATTAAATCATAACTAATTGATTTGAAGATATAAAAATTATGGAAATAAGACTATACCTCCAATAAATAAGAAACTTGGCCAGGGCCTTTGGAATTTTTATGTTACTGCCAAGAAAAAGGTTTCATATTGTTATAATCTGTTTTTGTATTTATACTAACTTAGAAACACTATTGCAAATAAATGAAAAAAGAAAAAAAGATAACTTACTAATACATCTCCAACGTATCTATAATATTTGATGGTTCCATGCGATTATCTTGTCAAACTTTGGATGTTTTGTATGCCTTTTATATCTTTTTTGAGACTAACTTATTATCTCAGTGCCAAGTGCCAGTTTTGTAATTTCCGTGTTTTTGATCCTTTTCACAGGAGAATATTAAACGGAGTCCAAACGGAATAAAACCTCCGAAAAGATTTTTTCCGGAACGGAAGATACGCAGGGAGCGTGAGAAGCAAGGCAGAGGCGACCATGGGAGGCCACAAGCCCCCTAGGCGCGGCCAGGGGGCGCGCCTAGCAGGCTTGTGGGCCCCATGTGGCTCCTCTGCCCTACTTCTTCCGCCTATAAATCCCCGAAAAATCCAAAACCATGGGAGAGATCCACGAAAATACTTTTCCGCCTCCGCAAACTTCTGTCTCCGCAAGATCCCATCTGGGCCACGTTCTGGTGCCTTGCCGGAGGGGGATTCGGATACGGAGGGCTTCTTCATGAACACCATTGCCTCTCCGATGATGCGTGAGTAGTTCACCATAGACCTTCGGGTCCATAGCTAGTAGCTAGATGGCTTCTTCTCTCTCTTGGATCTTCAATACAAAGTTCTCCATGATGTTCATGGAGATCTATCTGATGTAATCTTCTTTTGCGGTGTGTTTGTCGAGATCCGATGAATTGTGGATTTATGATCAGATTATCTATGAATCTTATTTGAGTTTCTTCTGATCTCTTATATGCATTATTTCATATCCTTGTAATTCTCTTCGAGTTGTGGCTTTTGTTTGGCCAACTTGATCTATGATTCTTGCAATGGGAGAAGTGCTTGGTTTTGGGTTCATACCGTGCGGTGACCTTACCCACTGACAGAAGGGGTAGCGAGGCACGCATCGTGTGGTTCCCATCAAGGGTAAAAAGATGGGGTTTATATCTATTGCATGAATTTATCCCTCTACATCATGTCATCTTGCTTAAGGCGTTACTCTGTTCGTCATGAACTCAATACACTAGATGCATGCTCGATAGCGGTTGATGTGTGGCGTAATAGTAGTAGATGTAGAAAGTATCGGTCTACTTGTCTCGGACGTGATGCCTATATGTATGATCATTGCCTTAGATATCGTCATGACTTTGCGCGGTTCTATCAATTGCTCGAGAGTAATTCGTTCATCCACCGTAATATTTGCTATCATGAGAGAAGCCTCTAGTGAACACTATGGCCCCGGGTCTACTTCACATCATATTTTGAGCCCTACACTTTTACTTTGTTGCACTTTCCGCCTTCAGATCTCACCTTGTAATCAATCGTGAAGGGATTGAGAACCCCTTTGTAGCGTTGGGTGCAATTTTGCTATTTTTGTGCAGGTACTTTGGAGACTTGGCTTGATACTCCTACTGGATTGATACCTTGGTTCTCAAACTGAGGGAAATACTTACTACTACTGTGCTGCATCATCCTTTCCTCTTCAAGGGAAAATCCAAGGCAAGCTCAAGAGGTAGCACTTACCTGGCGCTAGGGGCAGGCCCAGGCCACCAGGATTTCCCTGTCGTCTTCCTCCTCCTACCAATAGGCAGAGGAGTAAGCAAGCACGGCGGCCAGCCACGCCACCTCCTACTCACCGTGGTGCTGTCCCGTGCCTCCCCGTGCCTCTTCCCCTCCCCGAGCCTCTCTCCCTCCCCCAATTCCATTTCTCCCTCTCCCTCTCGTTTCTTTTCCCGCTCCTGGATCTCTCTCCCAGAAGCTTCCGCCGCCGCCGATTCGCCACCTCCAGGTCCTCCACGACCCAGCCGTCAGCTCCAGGAGTTTCGCCGTGAGCCCCGCGTCCCATTCCCCCTCTCCTCGTCAAGCTCCCCCTCCTCTAGCTTCCTCCCGCCGCGGAGCCCGGGCTCCTGCCACCGGCAATGGCAGCCGCGGGCAGAGCCCCTCCCCTTCTCGTCTGAGCACATCGGCATGCTCATCAAGGCCGCAAGAGCATGTAGCCTCCCGTAGCTCCTACCGACGAGCCCGAGCTGGCCCAGCTCTGACCGCAACTCCGTCGTTGCTGCCGTCGTCTCCGGCGACCCCCTTGCCCCCAAACCTGCGTGAATGGATGCGGGCGAGCTCGGGCTACGCTCCGGTGGCTTCATCCGCCGCTCCCGTGGACGGAGTCACGGACTCTGCCGCGTGTTGTGGTCGTCGGCATTGAGCCTCGCCGGTGAGCCACTAACCGGTGGGTGCCTATTGTGAGGTGATTAGCTTAGGGCTAATCACCCAATTAGTTAATCTAGTGTCAATGACATGTGGGGCCCAGCTGCCAGGTTTGACCTCGGCTGGCGCCTTTGACCTGCTAACGTCATCATGACGCAATAACTCCTTTTCTGATTTAATTCAATTCCAGAAAAATAGCAAAACTTAGAAAATTCATAGAAATTAAAATATAACTCGGATGAAAATAATTTATATATGAAAAAGTATGAGAAAAATCCAAAGAATCCATTGGTACTAATTTCATGCATGATAGAGCAACCTAAATAGGAGTTTTTGAACATTTTGTTCAAATTACATTATGTAACATCACATGTGGAGTTGAGTTTGAACCTAGAGTTCAAACCTACTTCATTTAAATATGTTGCTTGGTTCATTTGGCCAAACCATATCATATTGCCATGCCATATTCATGCTTCATACTGTTGCATTTGATGTGTATTGATTTGTTCCCCTTCGCTGGTTGTTCTTCGTGTTAGGCACTGTTCCGGAGGGTACGGTCGAGTATCCATCTGAGGAGCAGTAACGTATCATCGTCTTATCAGGCAAGCAAAACCCATGTTCTCACCTCTGCTCTCAATTATTGCATTAGGACACATCGCTTGAAACGCTTTTGCTTCGGTAGTTGAACCTATTCCTTTGCATGGCCTGATCTTGTCACAGTAAATAGCTAAACCTTGCAACCTAGTATACCTGGTAGTTGCTTGTGCGGTGATGTGCTTTATTCTGCTATACTTTCTATGCTTAGAGTTGTGTCGGGTCTGTTTCATCTGGGTGATGAACTGAAGTGAGTGAATGTGTTCTAGTGACAAAAGGATAAGTGTTGAATTTGATTTGGTATAGGTACCGATGAGAGGCTATGTAGGAGTACATGGCGGGTTGTCTCATTGGGATCATCCTTAAGAACTGAGTCCCGTGTATCTTATCCAAGACTAGCTACTACCGCACATTGGGATCCTTAATTGACTCTCTCGTCTTATTAATAACCTAGATCTCTGTCCAGGAGTTGCAACTAGTTTCTGGTGTTTGTAGGACATGCTAGTAGTCTACCGAGTGGCACCCCGTGCTTGTGGGCTTGGGCCAGACTAGGCATCATGGCCCGGTGTACCAAGCGTAGTACCATCCATAGAGGTGGGCTTGGGAATCCTGTACACATTGTTTGGGGTCGTAAAGGAAACCTCGACCGGACTTCCTTGCGGGTTCAGTCTCAAATAGGCGATGAACTTGGACTAGAGTCTTGTGTGGTTGGTTAGGTCGTGGCCGACACCCACGCTAGTGCTTCCGCTTGAAGGTTGCCGAGATGCATGACGTGCATATGGTGATAAGTGGTGGGAGAGTGTGTGATGAAGTACACCCCTGCAGGGTAATCTAATCTATTCGAATAGCCTCGTCCGCGGATATGGACTACTTGGAAATTTATATGGTCATAGACAACTTGAATGGATACTATAAAATATGCAAGACAAGTGTGAGTTCTATGGATGGCTCTCTCGTAGGGAGACAGGAGTGGACCCATGGTGGTGTATTGTTGTGGAGACTAGTTAGTGGACTTGTCTGCGCTTTCTCACATTGTTAAACTACTCGTAGTCGTAATACATGATAGCCACAGAGTTAAAGTTGGCTTGCTGCATTAAATCCCACCATCCCCTTTTGACACTGATGCATGTGTAGTTAGTTCTGATGTAAGTCTTGCTAAGTACCTCTGTACTCACTGTTGCTTAATTTTTTTTCTTTGCAGAGGAGACTCCAGTATCGCTAGTGGTAACGACAATAAGTCTGATGTTGACTGAGTAGCTTGCAAATCCCAGACAGAGGTCCGGTTCCTGTGGAGGGTCTTGTAGATAGACAGGCTTTCTCAGCCTTTTTACTTTCTAGATGTCTGTACCCAGACATGTTGTGCTTCCGCTTGTTTGCTTGTATGACTTGAATGTTGGGTCCTCAGACCCCTATTTGTAATATCACACTATGTAGACTCTTATGAGTCTATAATAAATACTTGAGTTGTAGAGTTATGTCGTGATGCCATGTTGTAGCTACACATACCGTGCATATTGTGTGAATGCTTTGAAATGCATTGTATGTGTGGGATTCGACACCTAGTTATGTGCCTTTAGTAGTACTCTTTATAGGGAAATGCCTCTTTGTGCTTCCGTCGAGCCTTGGTAGCATGCTACTGCTCCGGACACCTTGATTGACCGGCATGTATCCTTCTTTGCTGCTGTGTCTGTCCCCTCGGGGAAATGTCACGCGGTGTAACGGAGTCCTTGTAGCTTGCTACGACTTGTCTACACACGCTGTTGACCGACACCTGCTTTGCTGATTTATGTATGCCTGTCCCTGTACGGATGTGCCACTTGGGTTTATAACTAGTCATGTCGAACGGGGTTCTTGTCGTTCGAATGCTAGCGACACATTCACGTACATGAGCCAAAAGACGCAAACGGTCCTGGCCAAGATAAGGTGGCAGCCGTGGAGTTTACCGTGCGTGAGGCCGCAAGGTGATGTGATGTGTTACAGGCTGGGTTCTTATGACTTAGGATCGAGGTCCCGATAGCGTTGGTATCACAGCTTGACTGCCTGTAGGATAACCAAACCAAACTGGTCGATGTTGAGTCTAGCAACTCTTTAATTATATAACAGAATTGTTTGTGGAAGGGAACGTAAGGCTCATTTTACTCCTTTCCTCGTGTCATTCTTATTCCGAGTCACCTTTTTCCCTTTGCTACGGGGTTTATGAATTAGGCTTTCTCATTTATGTATTAGGATGACGAGTTACTATGCTAGAGACTTATAGGAAAGTTGTTGTCCTCTTAGACCGATGTCGTCATCAGAATGGATTGTTATGTTGTTAGTTTTCATGCAGGTTGCCTCATATTTTATGCCTGCACAGTCGTTATGCTGTCCAATTTTCCCTAGGATTTCTTTGAAGATCTAATGGTTTTGCATTCCTTCAATCTATCTGGAATGTCACCCTGATCAATCCTAGTTTCTGATCATCAGGATGTCACGCAGTACCCAAGCTGCCATTGGTCGCAAGAAGGGCCAGAGTTTTGGAACCAAAGATGATGAAGTTATGTCTGATTCACCCTTGTTGGCACATTTTATGCTAGACGCTGAGAGGAATAAGTGTGAGTCCAACCGTCTGTTGTCACGTATTGAGGAGAACACCGCAGATCAACGTAATGGGTCAGTGACCATCCGTGACTTCATCAAGCTATGCCCAACAACCTATCATCACTCCATTGAACCACTTGATGCAGATGACTGGCTCTGTAGTATCACACGTAATCTACGTTCTACTAGGTAGCCGAAGCTGACAAGGTCACCTTTGCTGCATGCCATCTGGAAGGTCCTGCTAGTTTATGGTGGGAAAACTACGAGGCTATGCGTCCAACTGGACATCTCACTTCTTGGAAAAAAAATTGTGAGACTTTTCGGGAGCACCACATTCCTCAGGGTCTTATTGATTGCAAGGCTGAAGAGTTCTGTAATCTCATCCAGGGCATAATGACTGTTGATGCTTACAATCGAGAGTTTGGGAACCTTGCTCGTTACGCCGTGGAAGAAGTGTCCACCGATGCCAAGAAGCAGGCTAGGTTCAGGAAGGGTCTCAACCCAAAGTTGCATCGTGAGCTTCACTTACATGATTGCGCTAGCTTCAAAGTTTTGGTGAACAAGGCCATCAATGCACAGACAGCTCAGACAACTTATGAAAAGTCTCCTAAGCACACCTGTGACAATGGTTCTTCTTCTGGTTCTGGATCTCAAAAGCGTCGGATTTGGGTTCCTAACTCAGCACTTCCACCTGGATATGTATCGAAGCCCTCTTGTGTGGCGCCTCGACCAGCTTCATCATATGTTCCTCCCAAGCCTAATGGTGGACCGTCTGTCAATACGGTTCCACGTTCAACCCAAGTGATTTGTTACAAGTGTGGAGAGCCAGAGCATGTTGCTCGAAACTGCACTCAGTATGGGAAGTCTATTGGTCATGCCAAGCCATTAGTCAAGACAACCCATGTCAAGCAAGCCATCAGTAAATATGGATGCGTGAATCACGCCTCAACCAAAAAAGCACATGATGACCCAGATGTCGTCCTTGGAACGCTTCTGTTCAATTGTCATCCAGCATGAGTTCTGTTTGATACTGGGTCCTCACATTCTTTCATCTCAGAAAACTATGCCCGATTGCATGACATGTCATTTTGTGATATGCTAACTGCTCTTGAAATTCAGACTCCAGGGTCTAGATGGCAAACCACAAGAATAAGCCATGGAAATGAAATCCTTGTTGATAGACTGGTATTCCTTGCTTCGTTGATATCTCTCAAGCCTACAGATATTAACATCATCTTGGGTATGGATTGGATGATAGCTCACCATGCCAAGATTGATTGTTCCACCAGGTCAGTTCAGCTTACACACCCGTTTGGCAAGATAGTCAATGTTTCAACACTAGTTGTGGAGCATAAGCTCTATTCACTCAATGCCTACCCTCTTCCTGAACTTGAAGATATTGCGGTAGTCCGAGATTTTCCGGATGTCTTTCCAGAAGAACTGCCAAGCATTCCTCCCGATAGGGATGTAGAGTTTGTGATAGACCTCATCCCAGGAACCATTCCAATTTCTAGAAGACCTTATAAGATGGCACCCTTGGAGTTAGCCGAGCTTAAGAAAAAACTTGATGAGTCCTCGCAAAAGGGTTTCATCCGTCCCAAATCTTCTCCTTGGGCTTGTCCTGTTCTCTTTGTCAAGAAGAAGGATGGAACAAATCGGATGGTTGTAGATTACCGACTTGTCAATCTGGTCACAACAAAGAATAAGTATCCTCTTCCCAGGATCAACAATATGTATGATCAACTTGCTGGATCCTCGGTCTTTTCCAAAATGGACCTGAGGTTAGGCTATCATCAAATCAAAATGAAGAATGGAGACATTCCCAAGACAACTTTTGTTACTCGTTATAGACAATATGAGTACACGGTCATGTCCTTTGGTCTAACCAATGCTCCAGCCACATTCTCTCGTCTGATGAACTCAATCTTCATGGAGTACCTTGATAAGTTTGTCGTGATTTACCTTGATGATATACTGATTTACTCAAAGAATGAAGAAGAGCATGCTGAGCATCTCAGACTTGTGCTAGAAAAACTCAAAGAGCACCGTCTTTACGCCAGGTTTTCCTAGTGTGAACTTTGGTTACCAAAAGTGACCTATCGGGCCATGTGATTTCTGGTAAGGGTATTGCAGTCAATCCCGAGAGAGTTCAAGCCATCCTTGACTGGACTCCACCTGAAATAGTTAAACAAGTTATGAGTTTCCTTGGTTTAGCAAGTTATTGCCATCGTTTCCTCGAGAATTTTTCCAAAGTTGCCAAGCACCTGATGGAGCTTCTCAAGAAGGATAAGAAGTTTGAGTGGACACCATAATGTGAGCATAGTTTCCAGGAATTGAAAAGACGTCTCATATCAGCTCCCGTTCTTGTGCCACCTGATTTCTCCAAAGACTTTGTCATCTCTTGCGACGCCTCAAGACAAGGGATCGGATCTGTTCTTATGCAAGATCGACATGTGATCTCCTCTGCATCCCGACAATTGCATCCACATGAATAAAATTATCCAACGCATGATTTGGAGCTTGCAGCAGTAGTCCAGGCACTGAAGACATAATGACATTACCTTCTAGGTAATCGTTGCGAGATTTACACCGATCATGAAAGTCTGTAGTATATCTTCACTCAGCCAGATCTAAATCTCAGACAAAGACGATGGTTAGAGCTGATTACGAATTACGACTTAGGAATTTCTTACACCCCAGGCAAGGCCAATGTCATGGCTGATGCGCTAAGTCGTAAGTCCTATTGCAACAATCTTATGTTGCGACAAGGTCAACCACTTATTCATGAGGAATTTTGCAAGCTTAACCTTCACATTGTTCCACGTGGATCCCTTTCTACCTTGGTGGCGAAATCTACTCTGGAGGATCGGATTATAGCCAGCCAACAGTATGATGCGGGTATTACCCGGATCAAGGAAATTATTGCAGAGGGAATTGTTGGTAGTTTCTCCATGGATGATAGAGGTGCTGTATATTTTGGGAACCGTTTGGTAGTTCCTAAGAAGCAACAACTTCGAGAGTTGATTCTCAAAGAGGCTCATGAATCTCCTTTCACAATCCACCCCGGCAGCACTAAGATGTATCAGGATCTACGGCAAAGATTCTGGTGGACCAGAATGAAGAGAGAAATTGCCGAGTTCATTGCTAACTGCGATGTATGTCGTCGTGTTAAGGCGGAGCATCAAAGGCCTGCTGGCACCCTTCAGCCTTTAACTATTCCTGAGTGGAAATGGGATAAAGTTGAAATGGACTTCATCACTGGTTTTCCCAGGACGAAGAAAGGAAATAATGTTATCTTTGTGGTTATTGATCGCGTTTCCAAAGTGGCGCATTTCCTTCCTGTCCGAGAGAGTATGACTGCTAGTCAGTTGGCTGAATTGTATATCTCTCGAATATTGTCCCTGCATGGTGTTCCATTGGAAATCAGTTCAGACCGTGGAAGTCTATTTACCTCTCGATTTTGGTAAAGTTTCCAGAATGCTATGGGAACTCATCTTTCTTTTAGCACTGGTTTTCACCCTCAGTCTAGTGGTCAAGTCGAAAGAGTCAATCAAATTTTGAAAGACATGCTCAGAGCTTGTGTTATCTGATACGTCTCCAACATATCTATAATATTTGATGGTTTCATGCAATTATCTTGTCAAACTTTGGATGTTTTGCATGCCTTTGATATATTTTTTGGGACTAACTTATTAAGTCAGTGCCAAGAGCGAGTTCCTGTTTTTTCCATGTTTTTGACCCCTTCCAGAGGAGGATTTTGAACGGAGTCGAAACGGAATGAAACTGCCAAAAAGATTTTTTCCGGAACAGAAAAAGATCGGGAAGCCGGAGAATCAGGCAGGGGGCCACCAGGGACCCCACAAGCCCTCATGGCGCAGCCAGGGGGGCCGTGCCCCCTGGCTTGTGGGCTCCCTGAGGCTCCTTTGCCCTAGGTTTTGCGCCTATATATTCCCTAAAATTCCATAAAAAATCATGAGATCATCGAAAGTACTTTTCCGCCGCCGCAAGCTTCTGTCTCCGCAAGATCCCATCTGGGGCACGTTCTGGTGCCCTGCCGGAGGGGGTATTCGGATACAGAGGGCTTCTTCATCAACACCATGACCTCTCCGATGATGCGTGAGTAGTTCACCATAGACCTATGGGTCCATAGCTAGTAACTAGATGGCTTCTTCTCTCTCTTGGATCTTCAATACAAAGTTCTCCAAGATCTTCATGGAGATCTATCCGATGTAATCTTCTTTTGCGGTGTGTTTGTCGAGATCCGATGAATTGTGGATTTATGATCAGATTATCTATGAATCTTATTTTAGTTTCTTCTGGTCTCTCTTATGCATGAATTCATATCCTTGTAATTCTCTTCGAGTTGTGGTTTTTTTTTGGCCAACTAGATCTATGATTCTTGCAATGGGAGAAGTGCTTGGTTTTGGGTTCATACCGTGCGGTGACCTCACCCAGTGACAGAAGGGGTAGCGAGGCACGCATCGTGTTGTTGCCATCAAGGGTAAAAAGATGGGGTTTTCATCATTGGTTTGAGACTATCCCTCTACATCATGCCATCTTGCTTAAGGCGTTACTCTGTTCGTCATGCACTCAATACACTAGATGCATGCTGGATGGCGGTCGATGTGTGGAGTAATAGTAGTAGATGCAGAAAGTATCGGTCTACTTGTCTCGGACGTGATGCCTATATGTATGATCATTGCCTTAGATATCGTCATGACTTTGCGCGGTTCTATCAATTTCTCGATAGTAATTTGTTCACCCACCGCGATATTTGCTATTTTGAGAGAAGCCTCTAGTGAACACTATGGCCCCCGGGTCTACTCCACACCATATTTTCAGCCTTACTCTTTTTACTTCGTTGCACTTTCCGCCTTCAGATCTCACTTTGCAATCAATCTTGAAGGGATTGCCAACACCTTTATAGCGTTGGGTGCAAGCTCTTTTGTGTTTGCGCAGGTACTCTGGACTTGACGAGATTCTCCTACTGGATTGATACCTTGGTTCTCAAACTGAGGGAAATACTTACTGGTCCTGTGCTGCATCACCCTTTCCTCTTCAGGGGAAAAACCGACGCAAACAAGAGAAGTAGCAAGAAGAATTCTTGGCGTTGCCGGGGAAGGATTTTTTTTGCCTTAGCAGAAGAATTTCTGGCGCCGTTGCCGGGGAGGATCAAGTCAAGAACTCATCCAAGTAGGTGTCGCAAACTCATCTCTTGCATTTACTTTGTTTGCTAGTTTCCTCTCGTTTTCCTCTCCCCCACTTCACAATTTGCCTTTTTCGTTCGCCCTTTTTCTCGCTTGCTCTTTGTTCGCTTGTGTGCTTGCTTGCTTGCCGAAGTCACCATGAATGAAAACACCAAACTTTGTGACTTCTCGAATACTAATAATAATGATTTTATTAGTATTTTGATTTCTCCCGCCACTAGTGCGGAGTCATACGAAATCAATGCCGCTTTGCTGAATCTCGTTATGAAAGAGCAATTCTCTGGCCTTCCCAGTGAAGACGCTGCATCCCATCTCAATACCTTCATTGAGCTTTGCGATATGCAAAAGAAGAGAGATGTCGATAATGACGTGATTAAATTGAAGCTTTTTCCTTTCTCGTTGCGAGATCGCGCAAAAACTTGGTTTTCTTCTTTGCCCAAAAATAGTATCGATTCTTGGGATAAGTGCAAAGATGTTTATATATCCAAGTATTTTCCGCCGGCTAAGATTATCTCTCTCCGTAATGATATCATGAATTTCAAGCAACTTGATCATGAACATGTTGCACAATCTTGGGAGAGAATGAAATTGATGATTAGAAATTGTTCCGCTCATGGCTTGAGTCTTTGGATGATTATTCAAATCTTTTACGCTGGCTTGAATTTCGCTTTTAGAAATATCTTGTATTCCGCCTCAGGTGGAACGTTCATGGAAATCACGTTAGGGGAAGCCACAAAGCTCCAAGACAATATCATGACGAACTACTCTCAGTGGCACACTGAAAGGTCACCTACTAGTAAGAAGGTACACGCTATAGAAGAAATTAACTCGTTGAGTGCTAAGATGGATGAGTTAATGAATTTGGTTGCTAGTAGAAGTGCTCCTTTGATCCTATTGATATGCCCTTGTCTTCCTTGATTGAGAGTAGCAATGCTAGCTTGGACGTTAATTTTGTTGGTAGGAATAATTTTGGCAACAACAATATTTTTAGAGGAAACTATTTTCCTAGGCCTTTTCCTAGTAACTCCTCTAATAAATTTGGCAACTCCTACAACAATACTCATGGAAATTACAATAGATTACCCTCTGATCTAGAGAGTAATATCAAAGAGTTCATCAACTCACAAAAGATTATCAATGCGTCCATAGAGGAAAAACTACTCAAAATTGACGATTTGGCTAAGAGCGCTGATAGAATGTCTAGTGATATTGATGCTTTGAAAGTTAGATGTGCTCCTCCCAAGATCGATATAGATGAAACTTTGAAAGCTATGCGTGTTTCCATGATTGAGAGCAAAGAAAGAACCGCCAAATTCGTGCTAGACATGAACGGCTTAAAAAGGCGTGTTCTCGTGATAAGAATCACGAAGATCTTAAAGTGCTTGGTGTGACTCCCATTGAATCTTTGTTTTCTTGTGACAAACCTAATGATTATGGGTCTGGATATGAATCCACTTTGGTTGAAAAGTGCCCCAATGATTCGGAGTCCATCTATCTTGATGCTAAAAGCATTGAAAGAGGAGTAGAAGATGTTAAACTGTGAGTAGTAATGAAATTACTACCATGGATTTCAAGGAATTCGATTATGATAGTTGCTCCTTGATTGAATGCATTTCCTTGATGCAATCCATGTTAAACTCTCCACATGGTTATAGCCAAAACAAGGCCTTTACCGATCATATCGTCGAAGCTATGATAAAATCTCTTGAAGAGAAACTTGAATTGGAAGTCTCTATCCCTAGAAAGCTTCATGATGAGTGGGAACCTACCATCAAAATCAAAATCAAAAACTATGAATGCAATGCTTTGTGTGATTTGGGTGCTAGTGTTTCCGCGATTCCAAAGTCTGTATGTGATGTTCTGGGTTTTAATGAGATTGAAGAGTGTTCTCTTCATTTGCATCTTGCGGATTTACTGTCAAGAAACCCATGGGAAGGATCAATGATGTTCTTATTATTGCAAATAGTAACTATGTACCCGTGGATTTCATTGTGCTTGCCATTGATTGCAATCCTACATGCCCTATTATTCTTGGTAGACCTTTCCTAAGGACTATCATTGCTATCATCTATATGAAGGAAGGGAATATTAGATTTCAATTTACTTTAAGGAAGGGCATGGAACACTTTCCTAGAAAGAAAATAAGATTGCCTTATGAATCCATGATGAGGGCCACTTATGGTTTAAGCACCAAAGACGACGATACGTGATTCTATCGCTTTTATGCCTAGCTAAGGCCGTTAAACAATAGCGCTTGTTGGGAGGCAACCCAATGAATTTATCTTTTTTCTTTCTGTTTTGTTGCGTCCACACCATCATAATTCTGTTGTGATTGTGTTTTTTGTGTTTGAGCCAAGCAAAACCTTTATGACTAGTCTTGGTGATGGTTGTTTGATCCTGCTGGAAAAAGACAGAAACGTTTCGCTCACGAGATGATTTTTCATTTTTATTTAGAAAGAGATTTTGAGTTGATTCTTTTTGCTGCTGGTTTATATGCCTTTTTCCCAGGAAGTCGTAATTTTTTAGAATGTTTGAGGTACCAGAAGTATACAAAGTATACAAATTCCTACAAACTGGTCTATTTTTGACATATTCTGTTTTTGTTGAGTTGGTTGCTTGTTTTGATGAAACTATGGTTAGTATCAGGGGGTACTAGCCATGGAAAAGTGAGAATACTGTAGCCCAACACCAATATAGATAGAATTCAAGTTTTCTACAGTACCAAAAGAGGTGGTAGTTTGTTTTCTTGTGCTAATGTTATCACGAGTTTCTGTTTAAGTTTTGTGTTGTGAAGTTTTCAAGTTTTGGGTGACGTTCTCATGGACAAAGAGATAAGGAGTGGAAAGAGCTCAAGCTTGGGGATGCCCAAGGCATCTCAAGCCAAATTCAAGGACACCAAAAAGCCTAAGCTTGGGGATGCCCCAGGAAGGCATCCCCTCTTTCGTCTTCAATCCATCGTACTTGGAGCTATATTTTTATTCACCACATGATATGTGTTTTGCTTGGAGCGTCTTGTATCGTAGGAGTCTTTTCTTTTTGTTGTGTCACAATCATCCTTGCTGCAAACCTTTTTGAGAGAGAGAGAGACATGCACTCATAGTGATTTTGCTAGAATGCTCATAGTGCTTCACTTATATCTTTTGAGCTAGATAATTTTGCTCTATGTGCTTCATTATATCTTTTAGAGCACGGCGGTGCGTGACTTGGTAGTTGGCATATGCTATCAAAGTAGTCCCAAAAGTAATAGGTACCCAAAGAGGATACAAAAACCTCCATCTTCATGTGCATTGAGTAGAAAGAGAAGTCTTGATTCCTCTCAATTAGTTTTGAGACGTGGATTTGGTAATATTAAGAGCTATGTTAGTAGGTTGTTGTGAACCTAGAGATACTTGTGTTGAAGTTACTGATTCCCGTAGCATGCACGTATGGTGAACCGCTATGTTAGGAAGTCGGAGCATAATTGATCTATTCATTGTCATCCTTTGTGTTGAGGTCGGGGTCGCGCGATGGTTAACACCTACCAACCCTTCCCCTAGGAGTATACGTTTAGCACTTTGTTTCGATTACTAATAAAAACTTTCGCAATAAGTATGTGAGTTCTTCATGACTAATGTGAGTCCATGTTATAGATGCACTTTCACCTTTCACCATTGCTAGCCTCTCTAGTGCCGCGCAATTCTCGTCGGTGCACAAACCCACCATATGCCTTCCTCAAAATAGCCACCATACCTACCTACTATGGCATTTTCATAGCCATGCTGAGATATATTGCCATGAAATTCCCATCGTTCCGTCTCATGACTTGTGCCGTCACTCTCATATTGCCATTGCATGATCGTAAGATAGCTAGCGAGATGTTCCAACGTCATACGCCAAGCTAGATCGTAGCACATCCCGGTACACTCCCGGAGGCATTTCCTATAGATTCATCATCATTTTCAGATTTGAGTTGTGAGTAAATAAAAGTGTGATGATCATCATTATTAGAGCATTGTCCCATGTGAGGAAATAAAAAAAAAGGCCAAAGAGCCCAAATAAAAAAAGAGGAAAAGAGAAAAAAGAGGCCCAAGTGCCCAAATAAAAAAATAACTAAAAAAGAAAGAAAAAGAGAGAAGGGACAATGCTACTATCTTTTTCCACACTTGTGCTTCATAATAGCACCATGTTCTTCATGATTGAGAGCTTCTTGCTTTGTCTCTACCATATGCTAGTGGGAATCTTCATTATATAACTTGCCTTGTATATTCCAATGATGGGCTTCCTCAAAATTGCCCTAGGTCTTCGTGAGCAAGCAAGTTGGATGCACACCCACTAGTTCTCCTTTTGATCTTTCACATACTTATAGCTCTAGTGCATCTCTTGTATGGCAATCCCTACTCATTCACATTGATATCTATTGATGGGCATCTCCATAGCCCTTTGATACGACGAGTCAATGTGACCATCTCCTCCTTTTTGTCTCACAACCACCACCACACTCTATTCCACCTATAGTGTTATATCCATGGCTCGCGCTCATGTATTGCGTAATAGTTGTAAAAAGTTTGAGAAAGTAAGAGTGCGAAAGCAATTACTTGGCCAATACCGGGGTTGTGCATGACTTACATTAGTTGTGTGAGGATGATGGAGCATAGCCAGACTATATGATTTTGTAGGGATAACTTTCATTGGCCTTGTTTTTTTGAAAGTTCTTGATTACCTTGCTAGTTTGCTTGAAGTATTATCGTTTTCATGTCAATAGCAAACTATTGTTTCGAATCTTACGGATCTGAACACATGTCACGTGAAATAAGTTGCAAAGGACAACTATGCTAGGTAGCATTCCACATCAAAAATTCATTCTTTATCACTTCCCTACTCGAGGACGAGCAGGAGTTAAGCTTGGGGATGCTTGATACGTCTCCAACGTATCTATAATTTTTGATGGTTTCATGCTATTATCTTGTCAAACTTTGGATGTTTTGCATGCCTTTTATATATTTTTTGGCAATAACTTATTAACTCAGTGCCAATAGCCAGTTCCTGTTTTTTCCATGTTTTTGACCCCTTTCAGAGGACGATTTTGAACGGAGTCCAAACAGAATGAAACTGCCAAAAAGAGTTTTTAGGGAACAGAAAAAGATCAGGAAGCCGGAGAATTAGGGCAGGGGGGCCGTTCCCCCTGGCTTGTGGTCTCCCTTAGGCTCCTTTGCCCTAGGTTTTGCGACTATATATTCCCTAAAATTCCATAAAAAATCAGGAGATCATCGAAAGTACTTTTCCGCCGCCGCAAGCTTCTGCCTCCTCAAGATCCCATTAGGGGCACGTTCAGGTGCCCTGCCGGAGGGGGGATTCGGATACGGAGGGCTTCTTCATCAACACCATGACCTCTCCGATGATGCGTGAGTAGTTCACCAGAGACCTACGGGTCCATAGCTAGTAACTAGATGGCTTCTTCTCTCTCTTGGATCTTCAATACAAAGTTCTCCATGATCTTCATGGAGATCTATCCAATGTAATCTTCTTTTGCGGTGTGTTTGTCGAGATCCGATGAATTGTGGATTTATGATCAGATTATCTATGAATCTTATTTGAGTTTCTTCTGATCTCTCTTATGCATGATTTCATATCCTTGTAATTCTCTTCGAGTTGTGGGTTTTGTTTGGCCAACTAGATATTTGATTCTTGCAATGGGAGAAGTGCTTGGTTTTGGGTTGATACCGTGCGGTGACCTCACCCAGTGACAGAAAGGGTAGCAAGGCACTCATCATGTTGTTGCCATCAAGGGTAAAAAGATTAGGTTTTCATCATTGGTTTCAGATTATTCCTCTACATCATGTCATCTTGCTTAAGGCATTACTCTGTTTGTCATGAACTCAATACACTAGATGCATGCTGGATAACGGTCGATGTGTGGAGTAATAGTAGTAGATGCAGAAAGTATCGGTCTACTTGTCTCGGACGTGATGCCTATATGTATGATCATTGCCTTAGATATCGTCATGAATTTGCGCGGTTCTATCAATTGCTCGACAATAATTTGTTCACCCACCGTGATATTTGCTATTTTGAGAGAAGCCTCTAGTGAACACTATGGCCCCTGGGTCTACTCCACACCATATTTTCAGCCTTACTCTTTTTACATCGTTGCACTTTTCGCCTTCAGATCTCAATTTGCAATCAATCTTGAAGGGATGGACAACCCCTTTATAGCGTTGGGTGCAAGCTCTTTTGTATTTGCGCAGGTACTCTCGACTTGACGAAATTCTCCTACTGGATTGATACCTTGGTTCTCAAACTGAGGGAAATACTTACTGCTCCTGTGCTGCATCACCCTTTCCTCTTCAAGGGAAAAACCGACACAAACAAGAGAAGTAGCAAGAAGAATTCCTGGCGTTGCCGGGGAAGGACTTTTGTTGCTGTAGCATTATCTCATTTGGATTGGGAGAAGTGCCTTCCATTTGCTGAATTCGCCTACAACAATAGCTACCAATCCAGTTAGGGCAAACCTCCTTTTGAAGTACTTTATGGACGAAGATGTCGAACACCTTTGAATTGGTCAGAAACAGGTGAAAGACAATTCTTTGGTCCAGATATGATCCAAAAGGCAGAAGAGAAAGTTCGCATTATTCGTGAGAATCTTAAGACAACTCAGTCTCGTAAGAAGAGCCAGTATGATCGTCATCATAAAGAAGTAACTTATGAGGTTGGCGAAAAGGCTTACCTTCGGGTTACTCCTTTGAAGGGTACCCATCGTTTTGGTACCAAAGGCAAGTTGGCTCCTCGTTACATTGGTCCTTTCCGCATTCTTGCTAAACGAGGAAAAGTTGCCTACCAATTAGAACCGCCTTCTCAGCTTTCCAGAGTTCATGATGTTTTCCACGTCTCGCAACTCAGGCGTTGCTTCTCGGATCCTATCCGCGAGGTGGACCTCAAAACGCTTGATCTCCAAGAAAACCTTTCATATCGAGAATACCCTATTCGTATTTTTGATCAAGCTGAGCGTGTCACTCAGCGTAGGAACATCAAGTTTCTCAAGGTTCAGTGGTCTCATCATTCCGAGAATGAAGTTACGTGGGAACAAGAAGATCGTCTTCGACTTGAGTACCCTGCCCTTTTTACGTCGACGCGTGAATCTCGGGACGAGATTCTTGTTTAGTGGGGGTGATTTGTCACATCCTTACTTTTTAGCATGCACTAGGATCCATGTCTACGCTTGCATCATGTTTAACTTTTCCTTAACCTGAAGTGGGGTTGATCAAAGCCCTAGCATTATAAAATTCAAATAGGACCAACTGAGAATGATTTTCAATGAACAAGAAGGGCTCTTTAAAAATGTTCATCATCTCTGAAAAAATGTGGCAACATCAACGAGAGGTGACTTATATTTTTACATGCCATTGTTGCTCATTGGATTAAATCATAACTAATTGATCTGAAGATATAAAAATTATGGAAATAAGACTATAGCTCCAATAAATATGAAACTTGGCCAGGGCCTTTGGAATTTTTATGTTATTATCAAGAAAAAGGTTTCATATTGTTATAATCTGTTTTTGTATTTATACTAACTCAGTGACACTATTGCAAATAAATGAAAAAAAGGAAAAAAAGATAGCTTACCTGGCGCTAGGGGGAGGCCCAGCACACGAGGATTTCCGTGTCGTCTTCCTCCTCCTGCCAATAGGCAGAGGAGAAAGCGAGCACGGCGGCCAGCCTCGCCACCTCCTGCTCGCCGTGGCGCTGTCCCCTGCCTCCCCATGCGAACGCGTCGCATCTTCCCTCCCCGAGCCCTATCTCTTCCTCCCCCGATTCCATTTCTCCCTCTCCCTCTCCCTCTCGTTTCTTTTCCCCCTCCTAGATCTCTCTCCCAGGAGCTCCGGCCGTCGCTGATTCGCCGCCTCCAGGTCTTCCCCGACCCCGCCGTCAGCTCCAGGAACTTCGCCGTGAGCCCCTCGTCCCATTCCCCCTCTCCTCGTCGAGCTCCCCCTCCATTAGCTTCCTCCCTCCGTGGAGCCTGAGCTCCTGCCGCCGGCAATGGCTGCCGCGGGCAGAGCCCCTCCCCTGCTCGTCTGAGCACATCGGCATGCTCATCAAGGCCGCATGAGCATGTAGCCTCCCGTAGCTCGTCCTCTCGCAGCTCCTAGCGACGAGCCCGAGCTGGCCGAGCTCCGCCCGCCTCTCCATCCTTGCTGCTGTCGTCTCCGGCGACCCCCTTGCCCCCAAACCTGCGTGAATGGATGCGGGCGAGCCCGGGCTACGCTCCGATGGCCTCATCCGCCGCTCCCGTGGCCGGAGTCGCGGACTCCGCCGTGTGTTGTGGTCGCCGAGATTGAGCCTCGCCGGTGAGCCACTAACCGATGGGTCCCTGTTGTCAGGTGATTAGCTTAGGGCTAATCACCCAATTAGTTAACCCAGTTTCAATGACACGTGGGGCCCAGCCGCCAGGTTTGACTAGGGTTGGCGCCTTTGACCTGCTGACGTCTGATACATCTCCAACGTATCTATAATTTTTTATGGTTCCATGCTATTATCTTATCAAGTTTGGATGTTTTAGATGCATGAATATGCTATTTTATATCTTTTTGGGACTAACCTATTAACTCAGTGCCAAGTGTCAGTTTCTGTTTTTTCCGTGTTTTTGACCTTTTCCAGAGAAGAATATTAAACGGAGTCCAAACGGAATAAAACCTGCGGGATGATTTTTTTCCATAACAGAAGATACGCATGGGACTTGAGAACCAAGGTAGAAGACCTCGGGGGAGATCACAAGCCCCCTAGCCGCGTCCTGGGGGCCGCGCCTGGCAGGCTTGTGGGCCCCACGTGGCTCCTTTGCCCTTCCTCTTTCACCTATAAATTCTCTAAAATCCCAAAACCTCCGAAGGGAGCCACGAAAATACTTTTCCGCCGCCGCAAGATTCTGTCTCCGCAAGATCCCATCTGGGGACAGTTCTGGTGCCCTGCCGGAAGGGGATTCGCACACGGAGGGCTTCTTCATCAACACCATTGCCTCTTCGATGATGCGTGAGTAGTTCACCACAAACCTTCGGGTCCATAACTAGTAGCTAGATGGATTCTTCTCTCTCTTGGATCTTCAATACAAAGTTCTCCATGATCTTCATGGGGATCTATCGGATGTAATCTTCTTTTGCGGTGTGTTTTCCGAGATCTGATGAATTGTGAATTTATGATCAGATTATCTATGAATATTATTTGAGTCTCCTCTGATCTCTTATATGCATGATTTCGTATCCTTGTAATTCTCTTCGAGTTGTGGGTTTCGTTTGGCCAACTTGATCCATAATTCTTGCAATGGGAGAAGTGCTTGGTTTTGGGTTCATACAGTGCGGTGACCTCACCTAGTGACAGAAGGGGTAGCGACGCACGCATCGTGTTGTTGCCATCAAGGGTAAAACGATGGGATTTATATCATATTGCATGAATCTATCCCTCTACATCACGTCATCTTGCTTAAGGCGTTACTCTGTTTGTTATGAACTCAATACACTAGATGCATGCTGGATAGCGGTCGATGCCTGGAGTAATAGTAGTAGATGCAGAAAGTATCGGTCTACTTGTCTCGGACATGATGCCTATATGTATGATCATTGCCTTAGATATCGTCATGACTTTGCGCGATTCTGTCAATTGCTCGACAGTAATTCGTTCACCCACTGTAATACTTGCTATCATGAGAGAAGCCTCTAGTGAACACTATGGCCCCCGGGTCTACTTCACATCCTATTTTCAGATCTACAAATTACTTTGTTGCACTTTTCGCCTTCAGATCTCACCTTACAAATAATCGTGAAGGGATTGACAACCCCTTTATAGCGTTGGGTGCAAGTTTGTTTGTTTTTGCGCAGGAACGTTGGTGCCTCATCTTGATACTCCTACTGGATTGATACCTTGGTTCTCAAACTGAGGGAAATACTTATCACTACTGTGCTACATCACCCTTTCCTCATCAAGGGAAAAACCAACGCAAGATCAAGAGGTAGCAAGAAGAATTTCTGGCGCCGTTGCCGGGGAGTATTCAAGTGAAGCTTATCCAAGTAACTATCGCAAACTCATCTCTTGCATTTACTTTATTTGCCTTTTGCCTCTCATTTTCCTCTTCCCCACTTCTGAAAAAATAAAATTTACAAAAATAGTTGCCTTTTTCATTCGCCCTTTGTTTCGCTTGCTTTCTGTTCGCTTGTGTGCTTGTCTGCTTGCTAAGTCACCATGACTGAAAACAGCAAATTGTGTGACTTCTCGAATACTAATAATAATGATTTTATTAGTACTCCGATTGCTCCCGCCACTAGTGCGGAATCATATGGAATTAATGATGCCTTGCTAAATCTTGTTATGAAAGAGCAATTTTTGGCCTTCCTAGTGAAGATGTCGCATCCCATCTTAACACCTTCATTGAGTATGCGATATGCAAAAGAAGAAAGATGTGGATAATGATATGATTAAATTGAAGCTATTTCCGTTCTCATTACGAGATCGAGCAAAAACTTGGTTTTTATCTTTACCCAAAAATAGTATTGATTCGTGGAACACGTATAAAGATGCTTATATTTCCAAGTATTTTCCACGGGCTAAGATTATCTCTCTCCGTAATTATATCATGAATTTTAAGCAACTAGATCATGAACATGTTGCAAAATCTTGGAAGAGAATGAAATTGATGATTAGAAATTGTCCCGCTCATGGCCTGAGTCTTTGGATGATTATACAAATCTTCTATGCTGGTTTGAATTTTGCTTCTAGAAATATCTTGGATTCCGGCTCCGGTGGAACTTTCATGGAAATCACACTAGGAGAAGCCACAAAACTCCTAGATAATATCATGACAAACTATTCTCAATGGCACACTGAAAGGTCACCTACTAGTAAAAAAGTGCATGCTATAGCAGAAATTAACTCTTCGAGTGCTAAGATGGATGAGTTAATGAAATTTTTTTGCTAGTAAAAGTGCTCCTTTAGATCCAAATGATATGCCTTTGTCTTCCTTGATTGATAATAGCAATGAGAGCCTGGATATTAATTTTGTTGGTAGGAATAATTTTGGCAACAACAATGCTTATAGAGGTAACTTTAATACTAGGCCTTTTCCTAGTATTCCCTCTAATAACTTTGGCAATTCCTACAAAAATGCTCATGGAAATTACAATAAATTACCCTTTGATATTGAGAGTAATATTAAAGAGTTTATCAACTCGCAAAAGATTTTCAATGCATCCATAGAAGAAAAACTGCTCAAAATTGATGACTTGGCTAGGACCGTTGATAGAATGTCTCTTGATATTGATGCTTTGAAATTGAGATGTGCTCCTCCCAACATTAATATGGATGAAACTTTGAAAGATGTGCGTGTTTCCTTGAATGAGAGTAAATAAAGAACCGCCCAAATTTGTGCTAGACATGAATGGCTTAAAAGGCGTGTTCTCGTGATGAGAATCACGAAGATCTAAAAGTGCTTGGAGTGACTCCTATTGAATCCTTGTTTTCTAATGTCAATCCTAATGATGATGGGGCTGGATATGAATCCACTTTGGTTGAAAAACGCCCCAATGATTCGGAGTCTATTTATCTTGATTCTAAAAGCACTGAAAGTGGAGTAGAGGATATCAAAACTTTGAGTAGTGATGAAATTACTACTTTCGATTTCAAGGAATTCAATTATGATAGTTGCTCTTTGATTGAATGTATTTTCTTGATGCAATCCATGCTGACCTCTCCACATGCTTATTGCCAAAATAAGGCTTTTACCGATCGTATCGTTGATGCTATGACGAAATCTCTTGAAGAGAAACTTGAGTTGGAGATATCTATTCCTAGAAAACTTCATGATGAGTGGGAACCTACTATCAAAATTAATATTAAAAACTATGAATGCAATTCTTTGTGTGATTTGGGTGCCAGTGTTTCCGCTATTTCAAAGTCCTTATGTGATTTTCTAGGCTTCAATGAGATTGATCAGTGCTCTCTCAATTTGCATCTTGCGGATTCCACTATTAAGAAACCTATGGGAAGGATCAATGTTGTTCTTATTATTGCAAATAGGAACTATGTGCCCATAGATTTCATTGTGCTTGATATTGATTGCAATCCGACATGTCCCATCATTCTTGGTAGACCTTTCCTTAGGACTATTGGTGATGTTATCGATACGAAGGAAGGGAATATTAGATTTAAATTTACATTAAAGAAGGGCATGGAACACTTTCCTAGAAAGAAAATAAGATTGCCTTATGAATCCATTATGAGGGCTACTTATGGTTTGAGCACCAAAGATGACGATACTTGATTCTATCGCCTTATGCCTAGCTACGGGCATTAAACAATAGCGCTTGTTGGGAGGCAAGCCAATGAATTTATCTTTGCTTTTTTGCTTTCTGTTTTTTTGTTTCCACACCATCATAATTATGTTATGACTGTGTTTTTTGTGTTTCTTTTAGTTTTTGTGCCAAGTAGAACCTTTATGACTAGTTTTGGTGATGGTTGTTTGATCATGCTGAAAAAGACAGAAACTTTGCGCTCACGAAATTATTTTTATTTCCTATCCAGAAAGAGCTTTTGAGTTGATTATTTTTGCTGATGGTTGACATACAAATTTCCCTAATTTTCATAATTGTTCAGAATTTTTGGGTTACAAGAGGTATACGAAGTATACAGATTGCTACAGACTGTTCTGTTTCTGACAGATTCTGTTTTTGTTGTGTTGATTGCTTATTTTGATGAAATTATGGATAGTATCGGGGGGTACTAGCCATGGAAAAGTGAGAATACAGTAATATAACATCAATCTAAATGGAAATCAAGTTTACTACAGTACCTAAAAAGAGTGGTGGTTTGTTTTCTTATGCTAATGATATCACGAGTTTCTGTTTAAGTTTTTTGTGTTGTGAAGTTTTCAAGTTTTGGGTGATGTTCTCATGGACAATGGGATAAAGAGTGGAAAGAGCTTAAGCTTGGGGATGCCCATGTAATCCGAAGGCAAATTCAAGGACACCAAAAAGCCTAAGCTTGGGGATGCCCCGGGAAGGCATCCCCTCTTTCGTCTTCAATCCATCGGTAACGTTACTTGGAGCTATATTTTTATTCACCACATGATATGTGTTTGGCTTGGAGCGTCGTGTATTATAGGAGTCTTTGCTTTTTGTTTTGTCACAATCACCCTTGCTGCACACCTTTTTGAGAGGGACATCCACTCATCGTTAAATTGTTAGAATACTCAATGAGCTTCACTTATATCTTTTGAGTTAGGCAATTTAGTTCGCATGTGCTTCACTTATATCTTTTGAGCTAGATGATTTTGATCTAGTGCTTCACTTAAATCTTTTTAGAGCACGGCGGTGTCATATTTTGAAGAAATAAAAACTCTTCATCTTCACTTATATCCTTTTGAGAGTGCTCTCTCTAAGTAACTTGGTAATTGGCGTGTGCTATGAAATTAGTCCTAAATATGATAGGCATCCAAAGAGGATATAATAAAAAATCTCTATATTCAAGTGCATTGATTAGTAAGAGAAGTTTGATTCCTCACAATTAGTTTTTAGATTTGGATATGGTAATATTAGAGTTATGTTAGTAGGGTGTTGTGAATCTAGAAATACTTGTGTTGAAGTTAGTGATTCCCGTAGCATGCACGTATGGTGAACCGCTATGTTAGCAAGTCGGAGCATAAATGATTTATTGATTGTCATCCTTTGTGTGGTGGTCGGGATCGCGCGATGGTTAACACCTACCAACCCTTCCCCTAGGAGTATGTGTTTAGCACTTTCACCGTTCCATGGATTACACACTCTCACCCTTCCACCATTGCTAGCCTCTCTAGTGCCGCGCAACTTTCGCTGGTGCACAAACCCACCATATACCTTCCTCAAATCAGCCAATATACCTACCTATTATGGCATTTTCATAGCCACTCCGAGATATATTGCCAGGCAACTCCCACCGTTCCGTCTCATGACATGTGCCGTCACTTCATATTGCCATTGCATGATCGTAAGATAGCTAGCGAGATGTTTCAACGTCATACGCTAAGCTAGATCGTTGCACATTCCGGTACACTGCCGGAGGCATTTCATATAGAGTCATTATTGTTCTAAGTATCGAGTTGTAAGTAAATAAAAGTGTGATGGTCATCATTATTAGAGCATTGTCCCATGTGAGGAAATAAAAAAGGGCCAAAGATGCCCACCAAAAACATGAAAAAAAAGAGGCCAAAGAGCCCAAACAAAAAAAATGATGAGCGAAAAGAGAGAAGGGACAATGCTACTATCTTTTTCCACAGCTGTTCTTCAAAATAGCACCATGTGCTTCATGATAGAGAGTCTCTCGTTTCGTCACCTTCATATACTAGTGGGAATTTTCATTATATAACTTGGATTGTATATTCCAATGATGGGCTTCCTCAAAATTGCCTTAGGTCTTCGTGAGCAAGCAAGTTGGGTGCACACCCACTAGTTTTCTTTTTGAGCTTTCACACACTTATAGCTCTAGTGCATCTGTTGCACCGTAATCCCTACTCATTCACATTGATATTTATTGATGGGCATCTCCATAGCCCATTGATACGCCGAGTCGATGTGACCATCTCCTCCTTTTTGCCTCACAACCTCCACCACACTCTATTCCACCTATAGTGCTATATCCATGGCTCACGCTCATGTATTGCGTGAGAGTCGAAAAAGTTTGAGGAAGTAAGAGCGCGAAACCAATTACTTGGCCAATACCGGGGTTGTGCATGATTTAAATTCGTTGTGTGGGGATGATGGAGCATAGCCAGACTATATGATTTTGTAGGGTAACTTTCTTTGGCCTTGTTATTTCAAAAGTTTATGCTTACTTTGCTAGTATGCTTGAAGTATTATTGTTTTCATGTCAATAGTAAACTATTGTTTTGAATCTTACGGATCTTAATATTCATGCCACAAGAAATAAGTTACAAAGGACAAATATGTTAGGTAGCATTCCACATCAAAAATTCGGTCTTTATCATTTCCCTACTTGAGGACGAGCAGGAGTTAAGCTTGGGGATGCTTGATATGTCTCCAACGTATCTATAATTTTTGATGGTTCCATGCTATTATCTTGTCAACTTTGGATGTTTTATATGCATGAATATGCTATTTTATATCTTTTTGGGACTAACCTATTAACTCAGTGCCAAGTGCCAGTTTCTGTTTTTTCCGTGTTTTTGACCTTTTCAACAGAAGAATATTAAACGGAGTCCAAACGGAATAAAACCTGCGGGATGATTTTTTCCATAACAGAAGATACACACGGGACTTGAGAACCAAGGCAGAAGACCTCGGGGGAGATCACAAGCCCCCTAGCCGCGGCCTAGGGGGCACGCCTGGCAGGCTTGTGGACCCCACGTGGCTCCTTTGCCCTACCTCTTTCGCCTATAAATTCTCTAAAATCCCAAAACCTCCGAAGGGAGCCACAAAAATACTTTTCCGCCGCCGCAAGCTTTTGTCTCCGCAAGATCCCATCTGGGGACCGTTCTGGTGCCCTTCCGGTGGGGGATTCAGACACGGAGGGCTTCTGCATCAACACCATTGCCTCTCCAATGATGTGTGAGTAGTTCACCACAGACCTTCGGGTCCATAGCTAGTAGCTAGATGGCTTCTTCTCTCTCTTGGATCTTCAATACAAAGTTCTCCATGATCTTCATGGGGATCTATCTCATGTAATCTTCTTTTGCGGTGTGTTTGTCGAGATCTGATGAATTGTGGATTATGATTATATTATCTATAAATATTATTTGATTCTCCTCTAATCTCTTATATGCATGATTTCGTATCCTTGTAATTCTCTTCGAGTTGTGGGTTTCGTTTGGCCAACTTGATCTATAATTCTTGCAATGGAAGAAGTGCTTGGTTTTGGGTTCATACCGTGTGGTGCCCTCACCTAGTGACAGAAGGGGTAGCGAGGCACACATCATGTTGTAGCCATAAAGGGTAAAAAGATGGGGTTTATATCATATTGCATGAATCTATCCCTCTACATCATGTCATCTTGCTTAAGGCGTTACTCTGTTTGTTATGAACTCAATACACTAGATGCATGCTGGATAGCGATCAATGTGTGGAGTAATAGTAGTAGATGCAGAAAGTATCGGTCTACTTGTCTCGGACGTGATGCCTATATGTATGATCATTTCCTTAGATATCCTCATGACTTTGCGCGATTCTATCAATTGCTCGACAGTAATTCATTCACCCACCGTAATACTTGCTATCATGAGAGAAGCCTCTAGTGAACACTATGGCCCCCGGGTCTACTTCACATCCTATTTTCAGATCTACAAATTACTTTGTTGCACTTTTCGCCTTCTGATCTCACCTTGCAAATAATCGTGAATGGATTGACAACCCCTTTATAGCGGTGGGTGCAAGTTTGTTAGTTTTTGCGCAGGAACATTGGTGCCTCATCTTGATACTCCTACTGGATTGATACCTTGGTTCTCAAACTGAGGGAAATACTTATCGCTATTGTGCTGCATCGCCCTTTCCTCTTCAAGGGAAAAACCAACTCAAGCTCAAGAGGTAGCAACGTCATCATGACGCAATAACTCCTTTTCTGATTTAATTCAATTCCAGAAAAATATCAAAACTTAGAAAAATTCATAGAAATTAAAATAGAAGTCGGATGAAAATAATTTATATATGAAAAAATATCAGAAAAATCCAAAGAATGCATTGGTACTAATTTCATGCATGATTGAGCAACCTAAATAGGAGGTTTTGAACATTTTGTTCAAATTACATTATGTAACATCACATGTGGAGTTGAGTTTGAACCTAGAGTTCAAACCTACTTCATTTAAATATGTTGCTAGGTTCATTAGGCCAAACCACATCATATTTCCATGGCATATTCATGCATCATACTGTCGCATTTGATGTGTATTGATTTGTTCCCCTTCGTTGGTTGTTCTTCGTGTTAGGCACTGTTTCGGAGGGTACGGTCGAGTATCCATCTGAGGAGCAGTAACGTATCGTCGTCTTATCAGGCAAGAAAAACCCCTTGAACATTCTGATAAAATCCCATGTTCTCACCTCTGCTCTCAATTATTGCATTAGGACACAATGCTTCAAACGCTTTTGCTTCGGTAGTTGAACCCATTCGTTTACATGGCCTGATCTTGTCACAGTAAATAGCTAAACCTTGCAACCTAGCATACCTGGTAGTTGCTTGTGTCGTGATGTGTTTTATTCTGCTATGCTTGCTATGCTTAGAGTTGTGTCGGGCCTGTTTATTTGGGTGATCAACTGAAGTGAGTGAATGTGTTCTAGTGACAAAAGGATAAGTGTTGAATTTGATTTGGTAAAGGTACCGATGAGAGGCTATGTAGGAGTACATGGCGGGTTGTCTCATTGGGATCGTCCTTAAGAACTGAGTCATGTGTATCTTATGCAAGACTAGCTACTACCGCACATTGGGATCCTTAATTGACTCTCTCAGCTTATTAATCACCTAGATCTCTGTCTAGGAGCTGTAACTAGTTTCTGGTGTTTGTAGGACATGCTAGTAGTCTACCGAGTGGCACCCCGTATAGGTGGGCTTGGGACAGACTAGGCATCGTGGCCCGGTGTGCCAAGCGTAGTACCATCCGTCGAGGTGGGCTTGGGAACCCTGTACACATCGTTTGGGGCCATAAAGGAAACCTCGGCCGGACTTCCTTGCGGGTTTAGTCTCAAATAGGCGATAAACCTGGACTAGAGTCTTGTGTGGTTGGTTATGTCGTGGCCGACACCCACGCCAGTGCTTCCGCTTGAAGGTTGCCAAGATGCATGACGTGCATATGATGATAAGTGGTGGGAGCGTGTGTGAGGAAGTACACCCCCGTAGGGTAATCTAATCTATTCAAATAGCCACGTCCGCGGATATGGACTTCTTGGAAACTTATATGGTCATAGACAACTTGAATGGATACTATAATATATTCAAGACAAGTGTGAGTGCTATGGATGGCTCTCTCGTAGGGAGACGGGAGTGGACCCATGGTGGTGTATTGGTGTGGAGACTAGTTAGTGGACTCGTGTGCGCTTTCTCACATTGTTAAACTACTCGTAGTCGTAATACATGATAGCCACAGAGTTAAAGCTAGCTTGCTGCATTAAATCCAACCATCCCCTTGTGACACTGATGCATGTGTATTTAGTTCTGATGTAAGTCTTGCTGAGTACCTCTGTACTCACTGTTGCTTAATTTTTTATTTTTTTCTTTGCAGAGGAGACTCCAGTCTCGCTAGTGGTAATGACAATAAGATTGATGTTGACTGAGTAGCTTGGAAATCCCAGACGGAGGTCTGGTTCCTATGGAGGGTCTTGTAGATAGACATGCTTTCTCAGCCTTTTCACTTTCTAGATGTCTATACCCAGACATGTTGTGCTTCCGCTTGTTTGCTTGTATGACTTGAGTGTTGGGTCCCGAGACCCCTATATGTAATATCACACTATGTAGACTCTTATGAGTCTATAATAAATACTTGAGTTGTAGAGTTATGTTGTGTTGCCATGTTGTATCGACACATACCGTGCATATTGTGTGAATGCTTTTAAATGCATTGTATGTGTGGCATTCGACACCTAGTTATGTGCCTTTAGTAGTACTCTTTACAGGGAAATGCCTCTTTGTGCTTCCATCGACCCTTGGTAGCCTGCTACTGCTCCAGACACCTTGATTGACCGGCATGTATCCTTCTTTGCTGCTGTGTCTGTCCCCTCGGGGAAATGTCACGCGATGTAATGGAGTCCTTGTAGCTTGCTACGACTTGTCTACACACGCTGTTGACCGACACCTGCTTTGCTGAGTTATGTATGCATGTCCCTGTACTGATGTGCCACTTGGGTTTATAACTAGTCATGTCGACCCGGGTTCTTGTCGTTTGAATGCTAGCTACACATTCACATATGTGAGCTAAAAGATCCAAACGGTCCCGGCTAAGATAAGGTGGCAGCCGTGGAGTTTACCGTGCGTGAGGCCGCAAGGTGATGTGATGTGTTATATGCTGGGTTCTTATGACTTAGGATCGGGATCCCGACAGCAACTCAAATAAATAAACTCATAACATATGCCATAAAATAAATTATATAGAGCATGTTGTCAAAAAAATTAGATCAAAAAGATGATCTCGTGATTTTTGTCAAATTTTTCCGTCAAGCAGACAAAATCTGTTTCTCGAGAGCATGTCAGAATTTGTGAACTTTCTTGCAATCGTAGGCTATAACTTGGCACAAAGCTCAAAAATAAAGAAACAATGATGTTGCTACAGTAGTAACAAGCATCAAGACCAGTAAAACAGAAAGTAAAAACAAATTGGGTTGCCTCCCAACAAGCGCTTTCTTTTATGCCTTTGAGCTAGGCATAATGCAAGAAGATCAAGTGTTATCAACTCCAAAAGAATAACTTGCCCGAGTACCAGACTCATAAGGTAACTTAATCTTCTTTTTAGGGAAGTGTTACATTCCCTTTTTAAGAGATAATTGGAATTTAATAATTCCTTCTTTCATGTCAATGACAGCACCAACGGTACGGAGAAAAGGACGTCCCAAAATAATTGGACATGAAGGATCACATTCAATGTCCATAATAAGGAAATCAACGGGCACATAATTATCATTAACAATAATAAGAACATCATCAATTCTCCCTAAAGGTTTCTTTATGTAAGAATGAACAAGATGAACACCAAAATAACATGGATCATAAGGTTTCCAATCAAGAATATCATACATTCTTTTGGGCATAACAAAGGCACTAACTCCAACATCACACAAAGCAAAGCAAGAAATATTATTCAATTTAATTTGACCATAGGATCCCAACCATCTTCTAGTTTCCTAGGAATATAAGTATCTAGCTTGAGCTTCCCCTCCCTAGCTTTGATAAGAGCATTGGTAATATGCTCGGCGAAGGCAATATTAAGCGTACTAGTGTGGGGGTCTTTAGCCATTCCTTGCAAGAAGGTGATAACTTCGGAGAGACTACAATTGTGAAAATCAAGGTTACTACCATTAATTAAAGTGGTAGTAATGTCATCTAATCTCATTCTATTGTTAGTCTATAAATTCAAAGGACCTGCTTGGCCTATAGTTGAGGTATTAGCATCACCATTAATAGGTCCATTGGGACTAGGAGTGCGATGGGTGCTAAAAGTTTTTGAGATCCTCAACAACTTGTATAGTAGCAATGGTAGTGTGAGTAGGAAGTCCCTTAATTCTCTCTTCCTCTTCCTTTTCTCTAGCCCATCTCCCTTTAAGTTTGGCTAGCATTCTTATGTTCTCATTAATTTGGACTTGAAGAGCATTCATGGGTGTGGTGTTCCTTTCCTCAAGGGGGGAGTTCTAATTTTAAGCATCTCTACATCATGAGCTATGTTGTCCAGCTTCAAAGAGAGACTATCTATTTTTCTAGTTTCTCTTCTACACTCTTGTTGAAGGCTTTTTGAGGAGTGATAAAATCCTTAAGCATGCTCTCAAATTCAGAAGTGGAGTTTTTGGTGCTAGGATAATTGTTATTGTTCCTATAGTTGTTGGATGGGAACGATTTAGGATTGCTACCAAAATTATTCCTATAAGCTTTGTTATTGAAGTTTTTCCTAGAAATAAAATTAACATCCACTTGTTCTCTTTCTTGAGCAACCAAAGAATTTAAAGGAACATCATGAGGATCAATTGGAGCTTGCTTAGTAAGTAGAGTCATGATCATGTCAACCTTATCATTAAGGGAGGAGATCTCCTCAACAAACTTTACCTTCCTACCTGTTGGAGCTCTCCCGGTGTGCCATTGAGAATAATTTGTCATCATCTCATCCAATATCTTTGTGGCAGCACCAACTGTAGTTGACATAAATGTTCCTCCCGCGGCCGAGTCTAACAGATTCCGCGAGGTAATGTTCAATCCTACATATAAAGTTTGGGTAACCATCCAAGTAGTCAAACCATGTGTAGGGAAATTCTTTAGAAGAGATTTCATATGTTCCCAAGCTTGAGCAACATGTTGATTATCCAATTGCCTAAAATTCATAATGATACTCCTCAACTCGATAATCTTAGCAGGCGGGTAATAGTTTCCAATAAAAGCATCTTTGCACTTATCCCAGGAATCTATGCTATTCCTAGGCAAAGATTGAAGCCACACTTTAGCTCCTCCTCTCAAGGAGAAAAGAAAAAAAAGCTTAAGTTTAACAATATCACCATCTACATTTTTATATTTTTGCATATCACAGAGCTCAACAAAATTGTTCAAGTGTAAGGCAGCATCATCTCCCACACCGGAGAATTGATCTTTCATAACTAGGTTCAGTAAAGCAGGTTTAATCTCATAGGACGTGGCTCTAGTGGCGGGAGAAGCAATAGCAGTGCAGATAAAGTCATTGTTGTTGTGACTAGTGAAGTCACACAACTTGGTGTTTTTAGTGGAACCCATAGTAGCGACAACGAGCAAGAACAAAGCAACTATTTTTTGTGGTTTTTGGTATAAGACTCTAAAGCAAAAACTAAAAAGCAAACTAACAAGACTAAAAAGCAAAGGTAAAATATAGCGTGCAACTCCCTTATCTTGAAGACTGGAGTCCTCGGCAACGGTGCCAGAAATTTTCTTGATGACGAGTTGATAGATATACTTCTCGCCCCTTGTTGGTTACCCCAAGTGGACAATTGACAAAATTATGATCGCACCGCAATGCTAATTATGTCACTTGATAGTTAGAGGTTCAATAGTAATGGGCAGTACGCCAAGACAAGTAGACCGTTTATTCATCAGCGTCTACTTACTAATCATCCACCTTGAGATATCTATCGAGAACATCTCTCCGGTATTAAGTTGCAAGCCCCACCCAAAGTGTAAACTCAAAGCAACGGACAACTGCATTAACGAACTATGCGTAAGGTAAAAAATCCTTGCAACCGTGGTCACAAGCACCGTTGTTTTCTCCCTGTTGGCAACAAGCACATCCCCTAGTCTCATGTTTCTGTCACTCAAGCTAGACATCGAGGGGCATGAACCCACAATCATGCATAACGCTCCCTCTTGGAGTTAAAATCTACTACTCGGCCAAAGCAATACATAGCAACGGAGAACATGCATGAATCACTAAGGAACATAATATAAAAGGATAATCAAATATATAACTCATAACAATCTAAACATAATCTCATAATCCATCGGATCCCAACAAACTGAGCATAGCAATAGCAAGAGAATTATATAGATGCCTTGATCATGTAGGGCAGCTCACAAAGGACTAACCATTAAAGCACAAGATTGGAGAGAAGACATCACATAGCTACTAGTCATGGACTCATGGTCCAAGGAGGACTACTCACGACACGTTCAGGAAGAGTACATGACGATGGAGAAGCTCCTGGAGGTCAATCCTCCCTCTGGCACGGTGCCGACAAGAGGTCTCCTGACGCTCCCGATCTCAGAAGCGCTGCCGCGGCGGAACGATGGAGAAATTCGCGATTCCAGAAAGTGTGCAAGGGTTTCCTCTCGGGATTCTAAATATAGGCCAAAGCAAGGCACCGGAGGAGGTGGGACCCACCCAAACGGCCTCCTGGCGCGGCCTAGGGCCTGGCCGTGCCAGCAGGTCGCCTGGGAGGCCAATGGCTCACTCTGGCCCATCTTCGGTGATCCGGAAGCTTCTGTTTCACTGATTATTTATATATTTTTATGGAATTTTTCGGGCTTCAGAAAATTGGGTAAAAGCCCCTGCAAAATAGACATCAGCACAAAGAAACTGGCACTGGGTGCACTGAGTTAGTAGGTTAGTCCAAATATGTGTAAAATAATATAAAAGTGTAGCAAAACATATAACAATGTCACCCAAAAGATCATGGAACAAGAGAAATTATAGATACGTTTGGGACGTATCACCATGCCCTTTGGACTTCGAACATTCAATATCTCGGCTTCGAGGTGATGGTACGGCCGCGGGGTTAGATGTACTTCCATCAATAGAAGAGCACACTTCTCAATTTTCCTAGGAGCCGATGATGATGTCGATGAACCTATTGTTCATCGGGTGGTGGTAGGGTGAGTAGTATGCTGAAACTGAGAACCACCATGAGAGGCACTCACTTGCGACTTTTGCCATCGTGCAGTGTTGTGGTTATGAGATATTTGTCCATGACCACTCCGCAACACCTTCCTATCTATGCACTTTGCTTGCTCCAGAATATCTTCTGGAGTGTTATATGGAAACATCTCAACAAAATCGGAAATTTTATGGTTGATACCATGCAAAAAATCTTTCCATCCTTGACTCCTCATATTCATCAATAAGAGCACGACCCAGAAGTAATTCCATTATTTATAGTACTCATCCATCGTGCACGTACCTTGATTTTGGCGTTGCAATCTATTTCACAAATCTCTCCAATATTGTGAAGGAACAAACCTTCGCCTCATGGCTTGTTTCATTTATTCCCAAGTGTCAATGTGACCACGGCCTAGCAGCATATGGTTTTCTTGTAGTTGGTTCCACCAAGTGAGTGCATAATCAGAAAACTCAACACAAGCAAGGTTAACTCACTTGGGATCAGCAAGATTATGGATTAGAAAAATCTGATCACATTGTTCTTCCCAATCAAAATATGCATTGGGGTCTTCCTTTCCTCTGAACTTGGGGACGTGCAACCTAATTCTTGCTATGTCATCTCGACCATCTCGATCACAATGTTCTGCATGACGCACATCTTCACCAACACGATAGTTTGGGACACCATCATAATCATCAAAATAATCTCGATGACCACGAGCAGCATGATCATGAGGGTCATAGTAGTTCCCACAAGGGCCATGATCTCGTCCTTGAAGTTGTCATCCTCACTGCACTACATGAGCAGCAACACCACGCCCACAAGCAGCACCTACATGTCCACTATAGTTGTTGATATCATCGTCCAAGGCACCGTCCACAACAGCATGTGATACGTCTCCTTCGTATCTACTTTTCGTAACGCTTTTGCCCTTGTTTTGGACACTAATTTGCATGATTTGGATGAAACTAACCCGGACCGACGCTGTTTTCAACAGAACTACCATGGTGTTGTTTTTGTGCAGAAATAAAACTTCTCGGAATGGAACGAAACTTTCTGGATAATTATTTTGGAATAAAATAAAATTAGTGGAGCCAAGAACCACCGGAGGGGGTCAACTGGGAGGGCACCACCCACCAGGGCGCACCACCCTCTTGGTGCGCATTGGTGGGTGGTCCTCACCAGGTGGCCCCAATCGCCTCATCCCCGACGCTATAAAATCCTATTTTCGGAGAGCAAAATCAAGAAAAAAGAATTATTGTGTTTCATGAGAAGGGGTCGTCGCCACCTCGTGTTCTTCATCGGGAGGCCAGATCTGTAGTCCGTTTGGGGCTCCGGAGAGGGGAATCTTCGGTCTTCGTCATCACCAACCTTTCTCCATTGCCAATTCCATGATGCTCCCCACCGGAGTGATTAATTCCTTCATGGGCTCGCTGGTCGGTGAGGAGTTGGATGAGATTCATCATGTAATGGCATTAGTTTGTTAATGCTTGATCCCTAGTATCCACTATGTTCTTACATTGATGTTGCTATGACTTTGCCATGCTTAATGGTTGTCACTTTGGGCCCGGGTGCCATGATTTCAGATCTGAACTGTTTATGTTATCACCATTATATCTATGTAAGATATCTGATGTTGCAATTTATAGTCACCTACTACGTGTTATGGTCTGTAAACCCTGGAGTGACAATATACGGGATACTTTCCCGTGATGACCGTAGTTTGAGGAGTTCATGTATTCACTATGTGTTAATGCTTTGTTACGGTTCTCTGTTAAAAGGAGGCCTTAATATCCCTTGGTTTCCTTATCGACCCCGCTGCCATGGGAGGGCAGGACAAAATATGTCATGCAAGTTTTGTCCATAAGCACGTATGACTATTTACGAAATACATGCCTACATTACATTGATGAACTGGATCTAGTTTTGTATCTCCCTAGGTTATAACTGTTATATGATGAATATCATCCAACAAATCCACCGATCCAATGCGTACGATTTTCCACTATATTGTTCTTGCTAAGTTACTATTGTCGCTGCTACTGTTAAAATTGCTACAAAATTACTGCTATCACTGTTACCGTTGCTGCTACTATTATCACTATCGTCAAAACTATCATATTAATGTGCTACTCATCATGTTGCTGCGGATAATTAATATCCAGGTGTGGTTGAATTGACAACTCAATTGTTAATACTTGCAAATATTATTTGGATCCCCTTGTGTCGAATCTATAAATTTGGGTTGAATACTCTACCCTAGGAAACTATTGCGATCCCCTATACTTGTGGTTATCAAGAGCTTTTTCTGGCGTCGTTGCCGGGGAGCATAGCTATATTTGTTGAGTCACTTGGAATTATTATCTATTTATCACTATGAATAATCTGAAGGACGATAGAGCCAAGATCTTTCCCTCGAAGACGAGGGGAGGTAAGGAATTGACATCTAGCTCTGCACTTCATTTTCCTTCAGTTATAAGTGAACTTGCAACACCACTATCTGCTTCTAATCTTGATATGTTGCAAGTTATTAATGATGCTGCTTCTGCTTTGAATGATGCTCATAATGCTTATGATGATGCTAGTACCTTGCTTGATAATACTGTGCCATTAGGCGAACTAGTTGATGAAGAACTTGCTAGATTTAAAATATTGAGAATGCTGAAACTGATGAAATTGTTGAAACTAATGAAGTGCTTGAAGTTCAAAATCTTGAAACCCCTGCTAGATCTAGTGCTCCTAGATATGAATTGCCTAAGGTGCATGAAGGTTATGTTATGGATGTACATATGTCTAGAGACATTCTTGCTTGTAAAGATAGAGATGATCTAAGGAAATTACTATGCGTATTGAAAGAAAAATCTTTGAATGCTAGAATGAAATGTAATCCTCAGTTTTCTACTTTCCCTATCTGTCTTACCGATAAGGATTATGAATTCTCTGTCGACCCAGAGTTAATTACTTTAGTTGAATCACATCCTTTCCATGGCTATGAAACTGAAACCGTAGCAACACATCTTACTAAACTGAAAGATATAGCTACCCTATTTGCTCGCGATGAGAAGATTCACTTTTATTATATCCGCAAATTATTTCCATTCTCATTTAAGGGTGATGCAAAAGCTTTGTACAATACTGCTTCTCCTGGTTGTGTGCATAGTCCCCAGGATATGATTTATTACTTCTCTGAAAAATATTTTCTTGCTCACAGGAAACAAGCTGCCTTACTGGAGATATTTAACTTTGTGCAAATTGAATAAGAGAGTCTCCCACAAGCTTGGGGAGGCTTCTCCAATTGCTTAATGCTTTGCCTGACCATCCACTTAAGAAAAATGAAATACTTGATATCTTCTATAATAGACTAACAATGCTTCTAGGGATTTCCTAGATAGTTGTGCTGGTTGTGTTTTTAGGGAACAAACTGTTGAACAAGCTGAGTAACTATTGAATAATATATTGAAAAACCATGATGATTGGACTCTTCGTGACACATCGCCCAAGCCCACTCCAAATAAAAGGGGTATTTTATATGTCAGTCCCGAAGATATGCAAGAGGCAAAGAAATCTATAAAGGAAAAAGGTATTAAAGCTGAGGATGTTAAGAATTTACCACCGATTGAAGAAATACATGGACTTGATGCACCACCCCCACAGGTGGTAGAGGTAAATTATTTATTAAAGTTTAGTGAGGAAGATCCTAGCCAACGCTTATATGAGTTTGATAACTACATGATGAAACAAGATCACTTTAATGCAAATGTCATGAAACAATTGAAACATAAGTCTGATATGATTGCTCGCATGAGTGACTTGTTATTTAGAATCACCAATGATGTTAGAGGTGTAGGAAAACATGCCTCTATGGTTCAAACTCAGTTAGAACAAGTTGCTAAATCTTAGAGAGAATTGCTTAATGAAATGAATGACAATATGAATGATCATGCTATTAGAGTAGTAACTAGAGGAGGTACAATAACTCAGGAACCACTTTATCATGAGAGACATCCTAAAAGAACTAAACAAGATTCACCAAGAGTTAACACTGATACACCTAGTCCCTCTAAAAATAAAAATAAACAGACGAATGGTAGGACTTTGCATGCCTCTAGTGAACTAGAAATAGATAAACCTCCTGATAATGACAATGATAACGATATCTCTATCTCCGATGCTGAAACTCAATCTAGTAATGAACATTCATCTAGTGATAATGAGGAAGATAATGAAGATGTTCATGAAAGTGCTCAACTAGACAAATATAAAGAACCAAATAATAATGTTGAGATAGAACCAGCTATCGATATAGATAACCCATAACCCAAAAATAAAAGATGTGATAAAAAAGACTTTGGTGCTAGAAAACATGGAAGACAAAGAGAACCATGGGTTCAAAAACCCATGCACTTTCCACCTAAGTCTACTAACAAAAAGGATGATGAAGAATTTGAACACTTTGCTGAAATGATTAGGCTAGTCTTTTTGCGCACCCGCTTAACCGATATATTAAAGATGGCCCCATATGCAAAATACATGAAATACATCATCACTAATAATAGGAAAATACCGGAAGATCAAATATCCACTATGCTTGCTAATTACTCTTTCAAGGATGGAGTACCTAAAAAACTTGGAGAACCGGGACTACAACTATACCATGCTCCATCAAAATAAATTATATGAAAACTGGTTTGTGTGATTTTGGAGCTGGTGTTAGTGTTATGCCTTTCTCTTTATATATAATACTTGATTTGAATAAACTCACACCTACTGAAATATCTTTGCAAATGGCTGAAAAATAAACTGCCATACCTATCGGTATTTGTGAGGATGTGCCCGTTGTTGTTGCTAATGTTACTATCTTAACTCACTTTGTTATACTTGAGATGCCCGAGGACGACAACATGTCTATTATCCTTGGTAGACCATTCTTGAACACTTCAGGGGTTGTTATTGATTGCAATAAAAGCAAGGTCACTTTTTGACAGTGCGTTATATCGACTAGAGGGGGGGTGAATAGGAGATTTTTAAAATTTCATCACTGAGGAAATTCCTTTTGAGGAAATTCCTCAATGATGACTAACTTACAGCGGAAACAGTAAAGGATCAGAAGTGCAAAGTTTCACAACAGCAGTTTTTCAGAGTGAGGAATGTGAAAACAGATTGCACAGTGAGCAGGCACGCAGAATACAGATGAGGATTAACTGACGTGAAGAATTTGGGGTTGAGGAAATTCAGAGAAAGTCTTCAGCAAATTCTTCAAACAGTAGCAGTGAAACTCATCAACACATAATACGAGGAAAGTAAGGAGTTGAGGAAATAGAACCCGTTTCTCAGTGAAGACAGTCGTTGATGACCCAGTTCCAACTGCTGTGACAGTCGTACATCTGGTTTGGAGCGGCTTGGTATTGAAACCAAAGGACACACAGTCCCGGGACACACAGTCCCTACCGTGTTCTCCTTGGGATAAGAACACACAGTCCTCGCCCAACACTCGTCGTAAGTCTTCAGGGCAGACTTCCAAACCCTCACAAACTTGGTCACCCGGCGATCCACAATTGACTGCTGGAAAGCTCTAGACCATGACGCCTAACCGTCTGGAGGATGCACAGTCCTCAAAGGTAAAAGGCTTCAGTCCCACACAGGAACAACTTCTTCAGTGATGCTCAATCACTAGATTTGGTTCGTGGTTTCGGTGTATGGGGTATTTCCTCACTGATGAATTACTCTCGAAGACTCTGAGGAATTGGGTTGCTCTTATGACAAGTGTCAGTTTCTAACGGAGCAGCCAACCAGCTAATGGTTGTGGGGCGGCTATTTATAGTCTGGGAGCATCCCGACATGATTTGACACTAATGCCCTTAAATAATATGACCGTTGGTGTCGATAAGACCAATGATGTGGCGTGGCTATCGAAACGGTCGGAACCCTCAACTGTGAGAGTCCTCATGTCAATTGTATTCCTCACTTGAGGCTTTTGATAGGATTAGGCTTGGGTTGAGAATCATGAGGAAATTCATTCCAAAGTGTAACTTCGACCCCCTTTAACTGTACGGTGTTCCTATTACTCAAATGCGAAGAAAATAAAACAGAAAGAGTAAATCTTCATGCTTCAAATTCTTCAAAGTGATTTTCTTCACGACACACCGAATTCCTCAATTTCAGTATCTTCATGAGGAATATCAATTTCAACGCAGATTCCTCGCGATTCATTTCTTCAGCTTTAGACCAATTTCTTCAACCGAAGATATATATTTTTAGGGGTCGATATTCTTCAAATATCTCGAACTCCTCAATGACTTATAGATCCTGTGTACACTCATAAACACATTAGATACTTAACCTATAAGTCTTCAAACCACCAAAATCACTAAGGGGCACTAGATGCACTTACACTTTTCATATCAATGGTACTGAGGATATGGTGCACTTTCCAAAGAAACAATCCCAAGTGAATGGTATAAATGTTATTGAAAAATCTCCAACACTCACTATTCGAAGTATCCATGTACCTCTACCTACTGCCAAAAAGAACTATGAAATGCTTATTGTAGGGGACATGCATATCCCCATTGAGGTTACTTAGTGTTTCACGAAAGTTTATCGGATTCATGCTAATCGAAGGTGATTGGTAATAAGACTTTATCAACCTTATTAATGGACCATTTTTTAGAAAGTATGAGGTTGATGAATTTATTGAGCACAAACTTTATGTCCTAAGTTTATTTTCTGTTTTCTTTAGTTAAATACAATAAAATGCCATGATTTGTATGTTTTCTGTTTTTCCCGTGCAATAAAGAATGACCCAAAAATAAAAGTGCTCAGAATGTCATGAAAATTTGATATGATTTTTTCTGAATATTTCTAAATTTCTAGTGCAAATAAATTCAGAGGGAGCTGCACCAGGTGGGCACCACCCACCTGGGCGCACTAGCACCCCGAGGCGCGCCGTGGTGAGTGGTGGTCCTCACGTGGGCCCTCTCGCTTATCTCTTTAGCCCTAGTCATCACCTACCTCAAAAAATCACCATTGCTTTCTCTCTCATGTTCTTGCTCTCAAACCCGCGGATTTCGATCTCTTTGCTCGAAGATCCGTTTTTGAAGGTGTTTCGAGGGATTGTTGCTTGAATTTTATTCATAGGAATAAGATGAGCTTCTTTAGGAAGTTTCCTTGCAAGAAGGCTTCCAAAGGAGTTATTGGGGAATCATCACACAATGATCTCCACACTTCAAGAAGGGTGGAGGTGCAACTGTGTGAATGGCCGCATCATCCCTTCATGGAACAGGCCAGAATCAGTCGGAAGTTCGCACAACTTGCTGCCAACGCTGGTCTCACCGACTTCATCGCAGCTGAGTGTGAACAATACGATCTCCTTACAAATTCCTTTGTGCAAAGTTTTCATTTTATGAATGGAATAACCCCCCTGAAGTGCGTTTGACTTATATGCTGAAACCCGTCAAATACCGCCCACTGACTTTTGTGACATGTGCTTGATTCCCGCTGGTGGGGAACTTAGAGAGCCTAAGCCCGCAGTATTCGAAGACTTTATTGTACTATGTTAGTGGGAGATGAGAGAGGAGTGTCGCACATCACAGCCACTAGCTTGCATTTTCCTGTTGTGCATTATTTTGCTCTTTTCATTTCGAAATACCCGCTTGCTAGAGAGAAGGCAAGTCCACTTAGTACCCCAGATCTAGTTGTCTTACGCCGCACACTGTACGGTGATACTACCTTTAGCCTCGGGGCCATTATTGCACCACATTTACATCTTAATATCAATAAGGGTAAAATTCATGGTGGTATTTACGCCACTCGCTTGGCGAATCATTTTGAAGTTCAAATACGCCAACATGACCCCCTTTTGCCCAAAGTTTATCTGGATCGTCAGTCTATGGAGTATCATCAGTACCTTCATATTAATAACCCCAATCATATTGTTCCTTATAACCTGGTTTTCGGTGTGGTAACCCATGATACTATTCTGTTGCCTGCACCTGATTTGTTTGATCATGTTGCCAGGAACGGATACAGTATTATGACAGATGACATCGTTGCCTACCGGAACGCCCAGACAGCTGTGGAGGAGGAACCCCAGTAGTGGAACGCTCAAGTGCCACCACCACATCACTTTGACATGGGACCGGATGGCTACTACGGATGGCCATGAACAAAGCTAGGCCAAAAGCCTAAGCTTGGGGGAGTACATATTCCCACTAACATTACATTCATGTTCGCACATTTCATTCGAGTTGTCAGTGTTCACACCTTTTCATTGTATCACTCATGTTAGATTTACTTTCTTGTTTTCTTTTTTTGCATTTAGAAACCTTTGAGAAAAATCCAAAAATATATTTCTTGCTTCTTTTCGGTTTCTCTTTGTAAGTTTAATGTAGCTGTATTGTTAAAAGAAAACCGAAAAAGATTTCCTTGTTCTTCTTTTGCTTGTTGGGAGCTCTCCCGTGTAAATAGTTTTCTCATTTTTTTCCTTTCCTTCTTTAAATTGCTTTAGTTAAGAAAAATTGAAAACTCCAATAATATTTCATTGCGTTTCTTTTAAACTCTTTTTCCTTTGTTGAGTTATACCTAGGAGGAGACCACGATGAAAATGTTGAGTGGCTCTCATATGCACTATTGTTTATCTAACACAGAGCTCAAATTACCTTGTCTCCTCCTTTCGAATAAAATGTTTGCAGATTCCAGCTTAGTCCACGACACTCTTGCACTATTATTATTTTCACATCATTCGGTTGTGCAAGTGAAAGGCAATAATGACGATATTCGATGAACTGGTTGTGGCAAGAGAGAAACGGGTATGAACTCGACTTCTTATGTTTTTGTAAATATGTTTAGCCTAGTATCCATGATTCAGCATACTACGATCAAACATGTTTGTAATGACACTTAGAGATTATAGTTTCTCATTCCATGCTTAAGTAGCTAGGAGTGGATAATGATTTATCTTGGATATCAACATGTATTAAAATGGTCATGATGTAGTATGATGGTACGGTATCCTCCTCCGAATGTTTTGAGTGGCTTGACTTGGCACATGTTCATCCATGTAGTTGAATCAAAACCAATATAGCCTCTATGATATTTATGTTCATGGTGTTCATATCCTACTCATGCTAGTATTCAATGTTACTTATGCATAATGCCTGTTCATCACCGTTCTCGCTCTCTAGCGCGCCGCTTCTCAATCTATTTGCTAGCCTTCACATGTACTAAGTGGGAATACTGCTTGTCCTCAAAATCCTAAAACCGAAGTTACTCCAGATGAGTCCACGATATCTACCTATATGCGGTATTACCCTGTCGTCCTAAGTCAATTTGCAAGTGCCACCTCTAAAAACTTCAAATAAAATTCCGCTTTTGTATGCCTCGATAGTTTATAGAGTGACGGGAGGTAGTTGGTATCTTCCATGCTAAGCGGGTTATTCTCATGATGAGTGTTTATTCACTCGTCCTTGCACGACAGGGGCGGTAAAAGGGATTCGCAGACCCGAAATCAAAAGAAAATTACAAATAATTAAACAAAATCCCCCATGATTGATATTGGTAGTGATGGTGCCCGTGGATTCGGCTAGCCGTGGAGTGTGATTGTTTGTGGAAGGGGAGTAAACCTTTAGCTTATCACTTGGGAACCGCTACTAATGTGTTTAGCATGGAATATATCGATAACTGATAGTCGCAAAGTAAACAACAAGGGCGTACTTCTCAAAATTACATTTACCTCTGTTTTAAAAATCTGACCTCTGACACCGTTGCAAATCACTGCTTCCCTCTGCGAAGGGACTGTCTATTTACGTTTATGTTGTGTCATCACCTTCTCGCACAAGCGCCAGATCTGAGAGCACTATTGTCATCCTCATGCATTGTGTATAATTAATGTTCGATGCATCATGACTGGATCTTTTCTACCATGAATTACAATGTTTGGTCTCTCCTTGAACGTTGGAGGTGCTGCGTATTTATATTTTGCGGTCTCAGAAAGGGGTAGCGAGATACCACTATTGTCATATTATATCATGATCGTTTTGACTAAGTGTTGTTGTTTGAGATATTTTATTATTACTTGCTAGTTGCCTCTGATATGATATGAGTTAATATAGTTTCTAAGAGTTATTGTTGACATGGTTAGTCATGGTCTTTGCTGAAAACCTGGGTGCTAACTAAGCTTATTTATGTAAACAAGAGCAAAAGAGTTCGCAAAAGTTTTTCTTCCTCACTTTCAGTTTATCAACTGAATTGCTTGAGGACAAGCAAAGGTTAAATCTTGGGGGAGTTGATACGTCTCTGTCGTATCAACTTTTCATAACGCTTTTGCCCTTGTTTGGGACTCTAATTTGCATGATTTGGAAGAAACTAACCCGGACTGACGTTGTTTTCAGGACAACTACCATGGTGTTGTTTTTGTGCAAAAATAAAAGTTCTCGTAATGGAACGAAACTTTCTGGAGAATTATTTTGGAATAGAAGAAAATTACTGGAGCCAAGAACCACCTGAGGGGGGCACCTAGGAGGGCACCACCCACTAAGGCGCACCCCCCCTCCCCGTGCGCCCTCGTGGCTGGTCCTCACCTGGTGGCCCCAATCGCCTCATCTCCGATGCTATAAAATCCTATTTCAGAGGAAAAAAATCAAGAAAAATAATTATTGCGTTGCACGAGATGGATCCGCCGCCATCTCCTGTTCTTCAACGGGAGGCCAGATCTGGAGTCCGTTTGTGGCTCCAGGGAGGGGAATCTTCGGTCTTCTTCATCACCAACCTTTCTCCATCACCAATTCCATGATGCCCCCCATCGGTAGTGAGTAATTCCTTTGTGGTCTCGCTGATCGGTGAGGAGTTGGATGAGATTCATCATGTAATCGAGTTAGTTTTGTTAGGGCTTGATCCCTGGTATCCACTATGTTCTTAGATTGATGGTGCTATGACTTTGCCATACTTAATGCTTGTCACTTTGGGCCCGGGTGCCATGATTCCAGATGTGAAGCGTTTATGTTAGCACCATTATATCTATGTTGTAGATCCGATCTTGCAAGTTATAGTCACCTACTACGTGGTATGATCCGTAAACCCCGGAGTGACAGTATTCGGGATACTTTCCGGTGATGACCGTAGTTTGACGAGTTCATGTATTCACTATGTGTTAATGCTTTGTTCCGGTTCTCTATTGAAAGGAGGCCTTAATATCCCTTAGTTTCCTTATGGACCCCACTGCCACGGGAGGGTAGGACAAAAGATACCATGCAAGTTCTTTCCATAAGCACGTATGACTATCTACGGAATACATGCCTACATTACATTGATGAACTGGAGCTAGTTTTGTATTGCCCTAGGTTATAACTGTTATATGATGAATATGACCCAACAAATCCACCAATCCAATGCCTACGATTTTCCACTATATTGTTCTTGCTAAGTTACTATTATCGCTGCTATTGTTACAATTGCTACAAACTTACTGCTATCACTGTTACCGTTGCTGCTACTATTATCACCATCGTCAAAACTATCATATTACTCTGCTACTCATCATGTTGCTGCAGATAATTAATCTTCAGGTGTCAAAACTATCATATTACTCTGCTACTCATCATGTTGCTGCAGATAATTAATTTTCAGGTGTGGTTGAATTGACAACTCGATTGCTAATACTTGCAAATATTCTTTAACTCCCCTTGTGTCGAATCTAGAAATTTAGGTTGAAAAATCTATCCTCAAAAACTGTTGCGATCCTCTATACTTATGGATTATCAGCGTGTATGGAATTCTAATCCTCAGCTTCCTCAACTCGATCAATAGGGTGTTGTGGGTGTCGAGCTCTATCACCACCTGGTGGAGGACGCTCGTGAGGCATCCTTCCAAGGTCTCGAACATGTTCTGTAATTCCTAGTCACTAACTCAGATTGCCTAGTCAGCGAATTGACTGGTCAACTAGGTCCAGTGGGACCCAGGGGTCGGTCTTTGTTAGTTTAACTCTATTTAAACAAAACTAATTTAGTTTAATTAGGGTGCGAGCACAGGCTCTGAGTGACTCTGCTAGTAGTGGGTTCATTAACGCCTAATCTAAACCCTACACAGCCGACCCGATGAATTGGCGAGGGTGTGCATGTCCACACACACGCAGCAAGGCCAAGCCATGGCCACGGCGCGCCCGGACAGCAACAACAGCGAGCAGAGCAACAGTAGCGCAGCAACCACACCCAGCAGGACGCGGTAGGGTGGAGCGTGTGGTTGCGGGCGTCGGCGTGGGGTAGCAACAACAGGAGGAGCAATAGCGGAGCAGGGCGAGCGGAGGGCTCGTTCGGGCAGCACGGGGGGGCACGCCCAGGGGCACGGGCAGTGGTGCGGCCAACTGTGGTAGCGCAGAGCCAAGGCAACAGGTGGGTGCGGACATGCGGTGAGCGGAGCTCCGGTTGAGCTCAGCCGCAGCGGCGTACGGCGTCTATGGCGACAGATTAAACGGTGAAAAGGGGGGATTCGGGGGAGAAGCTCACCACAAGCTCGATGACGAGGTCAGAGAGGCCGGGGGTGTCCACGAGCAGCGGCAACCGGTGACGAACAACAACGGCCATGGCGGAGAAGATTGGCGATGGTGAGGCGTATGAGGGGTCTCCGCTCGATTTGGCGTAGGGGAAAACAAGGTCGACGGCGGTTGCTCTCCTGGACAGGTTCTCACGGCGCGTGCAGCACGGTGGTCACGGCATCAACAGGGCCATGGCGATTATGAGCGCGGCTTCGTCCGTATCGACGAACACGAACGAGAGGGGGGTAGTTGGGGCTACGGTTTGTCCTCGGGGTCAGGCGCATGCTTATCTACGCGGGGAGACGCCGGATGGCCACCGTGTGGCCATCGGCGCCATGGACGCGCGCCCTTCGTCCTCGGAGGCCTATGTGAACAGAGGTTGTAGAAGGGAGTGATGGTGGGACGGGTCGGTTCCTGTAGTAGCACGCACACGCCACAAGTGACGAGGGGTTTCTTTGTCTTTTCATTTGTTTTTCTATTTATTTTTATTTATTCTACTTGGCAATTACTCCATCCGGTTCCTAAATATAAGTGTTTCTAAAGATTTCACTATTTGACTACATACGGAGCAAGATGAATGAATCTACACTCTAATGTATATCTATATACATTCGTATGTAGTTTCATAATAAAAACTCTTAAAAGACTTATATTTAGGAACGGAGGGAGTAGTTTAGTTAGCAAATGAGTTTTATTTAATTGTACACTTCGCACACAAATACCAGGTAATATTCTAGGGCTGCACAAAAGTTTCAGGGTATTTGTAATTATTTAAATTTATGTTTGAATTTAAATGGCCAAATTAGATACTGCTTAACCACTTTAAATATTGTTAAAATCAATTTTGTATTCCAAATCGGTTTGGGTTCACCGTGACAAATACTTAGGGATTATTTGCAATGCGATTAATATTTTTTATTTACTCTTTGAAGAAATAATAATTTGACTTTATTTTAAATTTGAATTTGGCTTTGATTTTCATCAAGTGGAAGTTTGGCTTAGTTAAATTTGATGACATGGCACCATTAGTATGAGGCCACTATAGCATGACACTAGGGGTGCTACAAATCTCGCCAAGTACAAGAAATCTCATCCCGAGATTTAAGATGTGGAGTAAGGGGGTCTGGTTACGAAATTCTAACGGATCTTCTCATTCTTGGTTACTCTTCTCGAAAAAGTTGATCCCTTTCGTTGATGTCTTCAATTCACTGTTTGAGGTTATCCTGATGAAGTCGTCATCCTTTCTTTGGGATCTTCAACACGATAAGAGGGAGAACTCTGGAAGGACACCTATCCACAAAGTTGGGCATTTGACGGTGAACTGAGGGAAAAAGACATGAATCATATCTCGACTTGTAAATCAGGGAATTCATTGAGAGCAATATGCGATGGTACAAAAGTTCCAAACGGTAGGAAATCATTCGATGCCTAATCATAAGGTGAAAGAGTTCAGAGCAACGAAAATAAATGTTGTGTCTCATACTAGAATAGATCATCCCTTGGACGGTGGCTTGGAAATTACATACGAAGCCAAGTGCAAAAGATACTTTTGAATCAAAGTTGTACAAGTGAGTGAGGTTTCGATCCTTTGGAGCCATGGGTTCTGGACCCACCACGTGGGTTAAAAGTAGGAAGGGTGCTGACATCTGGCATGGTCATGATGGCAAGGCATGTCATAGGATAGCACCGTCAGTTATGTTGGCAACAACATCGGTACCAAGGGCGAGAACGACTAGAACCATTTTCCTGCTTGTTGAAACGAGGAGGGCCAATAGGCAAGTTCTCATACATCGGTGGTTACTCAAATGTCATCAACATTAGTAACGAGGTCTTACAACAGAGTTGTACACCAAGGTGTTTACCTAAGCAGGGAATTACCATTGCTCAGATAAGTTATAACAAGAAAGGTTAAACAGACCAATGGAAAGGAAAATGTGATTATCATATTAAACACACCAATGGAAAGGAAAATGTGTTTAAACACAAGTATTAGGAGTAAATCCTTCACAAGAACACGTAGAGCATGATATACATATCATGACAGCAAGTAGATAACCATTTAGGTAAAGGGACTGGGAAATTCATGATGTTACCCATCCAATGGTGTTTGGATAATTGGTAAAGAAACATTTAGCATTATGCCTCCAATGTTCTTGTTGACATCCGGAATACCAGAGTCATGCTTTGGGGTAGCATTGACATGGTCATCAGGTAAACGTAGGAGTTTGGATATTCAAAGGATCAAACGGGAACAACTTATAAAATAAGTCTTACAGTTTGCTCATGGAAGAATGGCTAATCTTTCTGAACAATATACTATAACAACACGTCCTCTGGCCAGGTGTGCTAGGCATGACATAATCGTACCGGGTTACATAAAGACCAATGTTGTAATTCTTGGAAAATGTTCCAACCATCATATTTGCCCGAGATTCAGATCTGATTGGTGTCAGGATACCTTAGACTCAGGATGCCCGAAAAGAAAAGGGGCAACACAAATTGACAAGATGACATTGCAAGATTCTCGCAAAATGATTTGCGAAAGCAAGCTCTAAAGCATGAGTTGGATTACAAGACTCACGTGAACACACCGTCCAAGACATTTGTGACCACAGGGAAGTCTTACAATGAAATGCAAACCAAGTTGGGAACCATCACTAAGGATATCAAAGTTCCATGTGTAAGTCTGGACTAGCTCTTATGAAGGATCTTCTTTTCCCTAGATCAAATCAATCAGTGGCTCGGGTACTAGGAAATTTATATGGAGTGAAGGTAGCAAATCTATCAACCCATAGAATACTTTGCACATGCACGATTGGATAGGGAAGATCCCAGAGAAAACAAAACAAACTTTTCTCATATTCATGGCAGCAACTTGCATCAAAGGCATGCGAACTTAGAGAATACATTTTTTCATAAAAAACATATACTTCATAATCTAGGCACAATTATAATGCTTTCAAAGATCCCAAGCATTGGTCAGACCTAATGATATACTGATGTAAGATCGAGGGGACACCCGCAATTAATCATTGGTCGAGAAGTGCACCCAAATATGGACCAGTAGCATGACCAATGTTAGGATGATGAGCCAATAACCAACACATGAATAATGCCTTTATCGTTCGTTAACTTACATGCATAGGGTTGCTAGAAGTTTCATATTTACACATCACAGTACGTTTGTCAGTATTCGAGTTAGAAACAACACGAGGACCAAGAAATGATTGGTGATGGTGACAAGTATCACTTGTATCAAGAATTCTTAAGAGGTGGTGAAATTCTCACCACATTATTGACATAAATGATGGTAATACTCCAAGGTAGAACATAACATAAGCTGGCTAGCAAGGAACTCAACGTACCACACAAAACGTGAACAAGTTTGTGCTCGAGGGAAGGCAATAATGTTGTGGATGAGAATAGAGTTCATCGAGGTGGCATGTATGGTATTTCTCATTGTCGGTGTCAAAACCGGCTGATCTCGATTAGGGGGTCCGAACTGTGGATCTAGATCGATGGGTAACAAGGGATGAAGGAGATGATGTTTTACCCAGGTTCAAGCCCTCTTGATGGAGGTAATACCCTACATCCTGCTCTTGTTGTATTGATGAAGTAGTACAGAGTATAGAGTTGATCTATCTCAAGATCGTATGTTGTGGTCTAAAACCCTAATCGTAATGAGAGTAAGTCCCCTATGAACTACAGCCTCCTGGTTTATATAGATACCAGTGGAGCTAGGGTTTACCAAACGACGCTTACTTCAAGGAAAGGAATATGTGGATCACCACATTGTCTTGGATTGCAAGCCAAGTCTTCGGAACAGTCCATCTTGATCTTAGTATCTTCAACGATGGTCGAACGGCCAAGGAGTCCGGCCCACAAGAACACATAAGAGGATCCCCTTAATCCCGGACTCCCAGAGTAACCCCCGAACTAGCCTCCAACGTTGCATTCTAGGATTGCCATCTTCATGCTCTCGAAATCTTTGGCTTGCGAGGTGAGTTGTGCCTTATGTTCGGCTAACCCTAGTTCAGATCATTCTTCATCTGTGATCGACAAAACATTGTGGGGCCCAGAAGAATGAATATCTAACCCCACGGGGTTAACCACCTCTTCAATTCCCGTGCACGAATGAGAAATAGGCGGTTCCTTCCCAAGAGAAAAAAGTAAGTTACTTATCATATAATATGTGTGTGCCCCCTAGCAATGCTCCCCATCCCTTCCAAACGTCGAGAAGAACACTAGAGAAACAAAGACATGGCGAGTGCTCTAGGCTCATCCTCGCGTCCTCATGGCTCTCTTCTAGGTGATTGGGCTAGTTGTTCAGTCACTCCTTCGTCTGCGTGAGCTCAAGGTGCAGGGATACTTGCGTGACTTAGATCTCGCACCATCCCGCTCCGGGCTAACCTCCATCAATGGTGAGGCCTTTGCAGAGAAATTTCCCCATGCCCAACAAGGTGGAGAGAGTATGCTTCGTTCCATTCCTCTTACGAGGCATGGGCTTCCCTATTCACCCTTTTTACGGGGTTTATTGGAGTATTATGGGATCCAACTTCATCTCCTTACTCTCGGATCCACCCTCCATATCTCGGGATTCGTCGCTCTCTACAAGATGTTTCTGGATTGTGAGGCCCATTTCGATCTGTGGAGGAAATTTTTCTGCCTTGTCCCCCGAACTGAGGGAGGGATTTGTGAAGTAGGCGGAGCCAAAGCATGGCGTATAGCGGAAACCGGGTATCCGGTAGGGACCCCTAGGGCAACTTCCGAAGAGTGGACCTTAGAATGGTTTTATATCGAAGATGTCCCTTTATTTGACCCTATTCGGAGGGGTCTGCCCGAATTCTCATCCGCTCCCCTTAAAAAGCGGTTCAACTGGCACCCGAGGAGTCCTTATCAAGAAGACAGCTCGAAGGTGAAACAGTTGGTTGCCAAGGTATAACTGTTGACACATTTGTAGCTCACCATGATCGATGTAATGGCCTGGGCCATAAACCAATGTGTTCAATCTCTTCAAAAAAGGTCCCATCCTCTGTGGCAATACAATGGTCCAAGTGATGCCACTCGATACAAGCGGGATAGTCTAGCCAGTCCAGCTGCATTGGCTGCCGTGTTAGTCGACCTCTATAAAGGAGAAATGGAGGATTTTATCAATCTGACAACAAGGAAGGCTATTTGAGTCATAACCCCATCGAATGGGTTAGTATAGATTAAGTCCCTTTAATTCAGATTTATATTTATGGCGATCCATGTCCAACTGAATCCCTAAATTCTTGCTCAAATAGGAATGGAGACGCTAGGTAGAGAAAATCAACTGCCCTCCTCCCCAGCCAGAAAACTATGCCAAGGAGACGATCCAAGATTCCACGACGATCCAGATACGTCAATTATCTTTCAGGATGGTTTCTTTTTTCAGATGAGAATTAGTGACTCTGAGGTTACCCTCATAGCCGATTATCCTAGGATAACTCCTTCCTCCACCAAGGGAAAAAAGCAAACATCTTCCGGAAAAGGACTCCCGCTTGCCACGGCAGCAATTCCTAATCCAACAGGTCATCACTCCACGCGTCGGACATCTGTTAATACAGAGTGTGCCGATCCCGTGCCGAAAAATGGCAGGTCCACTAGACGTGGAGCATCCACACGGACCACTTCAATAGCTCCTCCTCCAAGAGGTAACGAATTTACTACAAGCATTACTTCTCTGATCCGCGGCAAATATTTACACCTTTTGACATATTTTTACAGGAAGCAAACACAACCACCTTATCAACAATAGGGTGTAGTGTGATGATCCCTTATGCAAATCAGCCTCTTGAGGATAAAAACAAGGTTTTGGTTACCAACTCTGAAGTTGAGAGTGTAATGAACCACCATCGTTGGAAAGAATCACTGCATCATCCTGAATTTTTTGAACATGAGTTTAATGCCTTGAGCTCGGTCGATGCGCACCTTGGAGCCACCCGAGAAGTACTTGAGGGAGTTGCCAGCCGTATGTCAACAATTCTTAAGGTATCTATTTAGATTTTTGCAATTGTGTACAAATCTCAAACCACTAGCCTGCGATCCTTGATTGGGTAGTATGTCCGATCTAATGGTCTAAACACACCTGTCCACATGTTTTTTGGCGGTGAGGGCTAAGAATAAGGACCTGTCCCAGGAAATTGGGATGTATCAAAGACAACTCGAGGCTGTGAAGGCCCAACTAGAGCAAGTAAAGAGTGTCACAAGAGAAGCACATGGTAAGAAATTTATTTTTGAATCATGTCCATAGTTTCCCTGTTGTCTTTCTTAAATGAGTGTACTTTATAACATCTCAGTCTATAGGTCAACCGGAAAGAGATCTAGAAGTGGCTAGAGAATCACAACGATAAACCGAATCTTAGAATGAGGCCAGCTGTCACTTGTTATTCCGAAGTGTTAAGGAAAACAAAAAAGTTAGGGCGGAAAAACAAGAAAAATCAGCCAAATTGAGAGTTTAAAAACTCAGTTGGCACGTGCCACCGAGGCGAACAAGATGTTGAAGGGTGGAATGTTCGATAATTGATATGCGAAACTTGTAAATATAGGAAAATGTAGTCTGAAGCTGACAAATATTCCACTTCTCTTCATAGCACTCCTGACTGCGTGATGTGAAGAAGAAGCCACTTCATTTAGTGGTGACCTTCTAAAGGAATTGTCCATAATTTATGAATGAAGGCCAAAGGCGATGAACAGTATCCTGAAGGCATTATGGCTAGACGATAAGTCTCTGGAAGGGATGGCCGAACTAGTTGAGCACTTCAAAGGAGCTCGGCGCAGATTTGAATTGTCGAAAACATTGGCCTGCCGGGAGGGTGCTCGGGAGGCATGGACAATGGTGAAGTCCAGTTTCACTAAGCTCGAACACAAAGATCTAACGCGAGTTGGTTGGGAGGTCCCGATGGTCAAGAGGTGCCTCTTCACTTGGTTTATGATCAAGTAATATGTGCCACATCCTTGTCATGAAAAAATTGTTGCGAGGATGTGATAATAGATAACCTAGATCAGCAGCGAGATATGTGATTGTGTGTAACTAAATACTGATCTCACTTTGTTCTCCTTCCAATGTGTTAGTATTTTTTTAACTGACCATCCGCTTCTACCTCCCTTGATGATAATCAGGGAGTGTTCCGTACTATGTAACCTGTAAAATAGGTAACTAGTTCAGCGAACCAGGCAATCCGTCCATATGGTGCTAACAGACAAATCATTATCATGGAGTTACGTTATATTACTTTTATTTAGTAAGAAACATCTTAGTAAGAAAATATATCCTTTATGGGTTCCTTTCTTTGGGTTCTCGAATATTCGCCGTATGAGGATTAAGAGTATGTTGGGAAAATTGACCCTTGGTCATGGTCACCTAGTTATTGTCCTCCTCCTTGTGCGTGACTCCTTAAGGACCCTAGCTTTTGGCTTCAACTATTTGAGGTACGTATCCGGATTACCCGATCGTAACAATCACAGAGGTGCTCCCTTTATCCTATAGCCGAACAATCGGGAATGTAGAGGATAATTAAGCATAGGAGCCAGGCAACCCAGCTTGGCAAAATCTTAAGTCAAATTTGGTGCATATAACATCTTAAGTATAGGAAGGATAGATTCAGCATGGAATGGATGCATAAATGTACTGTTAACGACTTCTATTAGAAAGCCCCCAGGTGTCTCCAAAAAATACATGCACATGGACACAGTTCCGTTATCCAAACATAAGCTGGGATATCTTAATCCACTTGAAAGGGGAAAAAGATACAGAAAGGACTGAAAAGATGAAAAGCGACTAAATCGGTATGACTGCACTAGTTTAGTTGTAGAAACACTAAAGTTGAGCCGTGTATGTGTTTGGTTCAAGACGATTATCTTACGCGTTGTGGATACGATACGCCCCTCCTGCAAGTACGTCGTCGATGATGAAAGGGCCCTCCCATTTGAGTGCACATTCATTATTCTTCTTCACAGGGAGACGTAGCACAAGCTCGCCCACATTGTAAGTCTTCGCCCGAACTTCCCTGCTCTCATAGCATCGAGCCTGCTGTTGATAGAAGGTGGAGCGTGCCAGAGCTATATCACGCTCTTGTTCTAGTGCTTCCAAGTCATCCTACAGATCCAACTCGGCTTCTTTTTCCTCGTACATGCGTACTCTAGGTGCATCATGGATTATATCACACGGGAGGACTACTTCCGCCATGTACACCATGAAGAATGGCGTATAATCCGCTGATCTGTTCAGAGTGGTGCACAAACCCCACAATACGGAGTCAAGCTCCTCTACCCAATGGCAATCGCATTCTTTTAGAGATCAAACTAAATGTGTCTTAATTCCGCTCATGATGAGACCATTAGCCCGTTCGACCTATCCATTTGTTTGCTGGTGATACACAGAAGTGTAGTCGAGCTTAATGCCAAATTTGCGTACGAGCCCTTAACTTCATGGGCTATGAAATTGGTTTCGTTATCCGTTATTATACTATGCGAAACACTATAATGGTGAACCACTTTTGATATAAAATCTATGACTGGTCAGGATTTGGGAGAAGTTACTGGTTTAGCTTCGATCCACTTAGTGAACTTATCGACCATAACCAGTAAATATTTATTTTTCTTGGACCCCCTTTAAGAGGTCCGACCATGTCCAGCCCCCAGACCGCAAACGGCCAAGTGATCGGTAATGTCCGAAGAGCTGTTGCACGCATGTGGCTTTGGTTTGCAATTTTTTTTTACATCGAACACAATGTTGGACGAGTCTATGAGCATCTGCTCAAGCGGTTGGCCAAAAGAAGCCAGCCCGGAATGCTTTGCTTACCAGAGATCTAGCGGCTGCGTGGTGACCGCCCATACCTGTGTGTATTTCAGCCAAAAGTTGTTTACCTTCTTATTTGGATATGCATCACTAGAGGACTACGGTAGTGCTTTTCCTATAGAGTTCCCCTTCATGAACCTTGTAAGACTTGGATTGTCGAGCTATCCTTCTGGCTTCTATTTGGTCATCGAGGAGTTCCCGCAGAGAAGATAAGCTCGGAAGGGTTTGGTCCATGGAGCGACTACGGCCATGATTTCGTGAGCCAAGAGTGTTTCCTCCAATGGGGATCCGCCGATGATTTGATCATCTAGCTCAACTATAGGGGGTAACTTGTTCCTTTCATGTGGCTCTAATGTCCTCATTTTCATCCTGCCACACAACGGAAGAGATGAAGAGTCATTCCAAAAAGGTATTATTAGGGACGGGGTCGCGCTTGGCGCCCATACCAACAAGGACATCAACGGCCTGGTTGTTGTCTCTGGAGACATGGTGGAATTCAAGGCCTTCGAACCGCACAAATATCTTGAGAATGATGTTCCTATAAGCTTCCATCTTTGGATTTCTGCCGTTCAATTTGCCATTGATTTGGGAAATAGCAAGGCTCAAATTGCCCCGCACCTCCAGCCTTTGTACTCCCATCGAAGTTGTCATCCGTAAATCATGTAGCAAAGCCCGATACTCAGTCGCATTATTGGAATCAGTATACATGATTTGTAATACGTACCGGATATTGTCGCCAGTGGGGGACGTGAGTATGACACCAGCCCCAGGCCAACAAGCGTCTTGGAGCCATCAAAGTACATCGTCCAATGGGAATATGTACTATGCTCTTTAGGGATTTGGCTTCCGTCCATTTGGTTAGAAAGTCAACCAACACTTGAGATTCTATAGATCAGCGTGGCCGGTACATGATTTCAAAAGGTAAGAGCTATATGGCCCATTTGTCTATGTGGACTGTGGCATCCTTGTTATTGATTATATCATTCAAGGGTACTTCAGATGCTACCGTGACCGAACACTCTTGAAAGTAGTGTCGGAGCTTGAGAGACGCCATAAAAATTGTGTAGGCTATCTTTTGGTAGTGCGGATAGCAAGATTTCCACGGGGTAACAATAACCCACAAGTATAGGGGATCATTTGTAGCCCTTTTTGATAAATAAGAGTTTCAAACCCAATGAGGAGCTAATGGTAGAACAAGTATTCCCTCAGTTCTATCGACCACCGATACAACTCTACGCACACTTAACATTTTCTTTACCTAAAACAAGAAGTACTTAATAGGTGTAATAGATAGGTTTGCAATATAATGAAAAATAAGTAAATAAAAGTTAGGTGTTGTTTGGCAAGAAAATAAGAGTGAGGAAATAAAAGTTAGGGGATGTTTAGTAGAAAGCTTTTTGTGTAACACAAGAAAATGATTGTTCATAGGCAATTGAATATAAGATGATAGATACTTATCATCTACAATGTGGGAGAGGTATATGCTCACACACTTTCCGTACTTGGATCATATGCATATTGTACCTATAGCAACCATCCACAACTACTAGAAATCATTAAGGTTAACCCAACCATAGCATTAAACATCAAGTCCTCTTTACTCCCCTACGCGCACAACTCCCTTACTCGGGTGTAAGTTTTTGTCACTCTCGCCACCCACTATAAGCGAATCATGAACATATTTTAAATCCTCCAGCGTGTATCCTTCACGTGTGCGCCTCATGGAAGGCACCTTATGATACCACCATATAAAGACACAACTCATATCAATAACATCATATCACAATTAACCCGTAGGACAAAACGGATCTACTCAAACATCATAGGATAGCCACATATCATAGGGAAATAGTATGTAGTGTTTAGCACCATGTTTAAGTAAAGAGTTACAACGGGAAAAGAGGTGTTACACCCCTGCATAGAGGGGGAGAGAGTTGGTGTTGAGGTGGCAAGATTGTTGATGTAGATCGTCGTCACGCTCCTTGCCCCGGCGGCACTCTGGCGCCACTAGGAGAGAGGGGGAGAGAGCCCCCCTCCTTCTTATTCTTCCTTGGCCTCCCCTGGATGGGAGGAGAGTTCCCCCTCTAGTCCATGTCCTCCATGGTGGCAGAGGGGCAGGAGCCCCTCCGAGATTGGATCTCCCTCTCTGTTCTCTTACGTTTTGCGTTCTTTCTTTCGAGCCCTTCGCCATTTCTTAAATTACTGGAGATCCGTAACTCCAATTAGGCTCAAACTTTTACAAGATTTGTTTCCATAAATTATATTTATTGCACCTGAAGATGTGCCCCAAGGGACTCACGGTGTGGCTACTAGAGGGCATGACATGCCAGGGGGTATGGGTTGCGCCCTGGTCTGTAGTGGAGGTTGTGGGCCTCCATTTACCTTGATTCTATCTCCTAGAAATCACATATATTCCAAAGTAATTCTCCATAAATTTTTATCACATTTGGACTTATTTTGACATGGACATTCTGCAAAACAAAAAACATGCAACAAACAGGAACTGACACTTGGCATTGTATCAATACGTTAGTCCAATAAATCATATAAAGTGTTGCCAAAAATATGTAAAAGTTTTATAATATTGGCATGAAACAATAAAAAATTATAGATACGATGGAGATGTATCAAGTAAGTACAGCGGACACATAGTAGACTGGCTTCTGTATCCGGAGTTTGTTGCCAACATCCTATTGTTTGACTACGAGTACTAGGAGACAATCTGGTTGGTGGCCGATATGTATAATAGCATTGACCCTCCTATGGTAGGTGTTGTAAGTATTGGATTACTGGCTAGCAATGCTTTAATTACCTCAAGGGCTATTTTAATTACCAATGCTTCTTCGGTCCACTCAAAGTTTTGGGTTCGCTTTAGCACTCAATAGAGTGGTAGTGCCTTCTCGCCGAGGCGATAAATTAAATGGCTTAAAGACGAAATGCAGCATGCTAGTTTTTGTACGTGTTTTCTTTGTGTCGGGATCGCCAGCTGGGATAGAACTCAGATTTTTTTTTTTCGGATTGCCCTCTATTCCTCTATAGGAGACGATGAAACCAAGCAGTTTGCGTCTGGGAACGCCGAAGACACACTTCTCCGGATTGAGTCATATGTCGTATTTCCAGAGATTGTCAAAAGTCTACCGAAGGTCGTCCTCCAGTGACTCACGTGTTTAGTCTTGATGACCACGTCATCCATGTATGCCTCGACTGTCTTGCCGATTTGTTTCTCTAGGCAGGTCTGAATCATGCGTTGATACATGACACCTGCATTTTCAATCCAAAGGGCGTTGTGTTGAAGCATAATGGCATGTAAGGAGTTATGAAATCAGTTGCAGCCTGATCGGATTCCTTCATACTTATTTGATTGTATCCGGAGTAGGTGTCAAGGAAATATAGTAAGTTGTGTCCGGCGGTGGGATCAATGATTTGGTCTATGTTAGGTAAAGGAAATGGATCCTTAGGGCAGGCTTTATTGAGGTCTTTGAAATCGACTCATAGCCGCCACAATTTGTGCTTCTTTGGAACCATGACAAAATTTGCCAACCACTTAGGGTGTTTGATATCTCGAATGAATCCGGCTTCAAGCAAGTTTGCTAGTTCTATTTGATGGGTTTGAAGCCATCGATTATGTACAAGCTTTGCTCGGCCAGTCTTCATGGGATTCCTCGCATGTCTCAAGGGTGTGGGGCGAATATATCCCAATGTTCTCGTAAGAATGTGTGAAATGCGTCATCGACCACAGGGTCGAGTTGTGCTCCCATGGACGCTGTTTTATTGGGGGTTGTCGGATGCACTTGAAATTTGACTATTTCATCAGCGGGCTTGAAGGATGTGGACTTGGGTCTCTTGCTAAGAGTTACATCATCCTTGTCGACAATCGATCATAGTTTGGTGAGCTTTTCAGCCGCAAGGGCTTCCGAAAGCACTTCGAGGGCGAGTGTTGCGGTTTTATTCTCGGCCCACGTAGCCCTATCTGGGTTGCTTGTGAGGGTAATGACACCGTTGGGCCCGAGCATTTTGAGTTTCATGTACCCATAATGCGGTATGGCCTGAAATCCGGTGAAGGCCTCTCGTCCCAAAAGAGCGTGATAGCCGCTTTTAAAGGGTACAATATTAAAGATGAGTTCTTCGGACCTATAATTCTCACAGGTGTCGAATACTACATCTAGGGAGACTCGGCATGTGAATCGCGCTTCTCTTTCGGGGATAATTTCTTGAAAGGTTGTGCTGCTCCATTCGTCGCAGGATCTGTCAAACTGCATTTTATCCAAGGTATCCTCATAATTGAGGTTTAAGCTGTTGATGCCATGTGTTACTACCTTGGATAGTTTGAAACCATCTATAATGGGATTGCGGACTAGTGCGGCAGGTGTTTGGTTAGAACGTACTCTAGTTTGTTCTTCCTGAGTAAAAGTTATAGGCGTGTTTTCCAAGTATTTGTTGCTGCCACCAGGAATACCTGGTCGGTTTATCGAAGAGCTCTTTTCCTTTGATTATTTGGGGATAAAGTCTCATAAATTGTGAGTATGTCGACACTATTGTGTGGCGGTGTAGATGAGCGCCCTTGTAGTGGTTGGGTCCCGAGGATAGCCTCTCCGTTTTTGGCCACCTGCCTAACGACCCAACAAGCTCGAAGCATGTGAGTCGAGCTAGTGTTGGGTAATGCGGAATGTATAGGACATGGGCTATCCAGTAGTTTATCAAGTACGGTTTGGGATATGTCAAGAGGTTTGTTCTTCTTCCCTCAGGGCATGCAATCAATCAATCGTTGTTGGGGCACGCGCTTCCTCCGAGCTTCTCTGGACTGCTGTGTATGGAGTGATTCCACTTGCAATTGCTGAGACTGTTAGGTACTTTCCATTGCACAATATTTGTGTATCAATATGGAAAGCTCGGTGAGGCCTTGCACGCGGCGGCGGGCGAGGGCATTTAGGATCCCCTCCTCGTGACAGTTACGCTAGAATATGTCTATAATATCCTGCACGCTGCAGTCCGGTATCTGGGTTATGGTCACGAGAAATCTAGCCCATAAGTGTTGGACTATATCCCGTGGCTTTTGTTGGACGTAGTGGAGGACTCGCATGCTAGGCTTTTCTGAGATGCTCAAATGGCGCCTAGATTGGGAGGTGGGTGGGAAAAAATTTGATGTTCTAACCGAACAAAGGTCTTTGGTATTGTCAATTGTGTCTAACACTATTGAAGAGTCCAGAGCACCAAGTTCGAGGCTTGGACGGCTGGCCGGACACGACTGCTTGTGTCCTGAATAGAGTTTGAAGCGTAACTCGATTGTCGAACTACCTGGAGAGTCTGGTTACCGGATATCGGGATATAAATGGTTCTGAGTTCCGATGATCAGGAGGGTGAACCTTCCGATGGTTCCTCAATGGTGGCAATCAAGGGTGTGATAGGTGGGAAGTGAATTTCCGTGTCATTGGGTCTGATCCAATCTGGTTGTACATCGAGGATTGGTCATGGGATAATCCCATGGCCTGAATTCGACCAAGCATCTCATTTAATTCTGTGACCCTCATGGCGTCCATGTTATCAGAGTCCACGGGGCTAACCCGAGGTGCCGTTGTCATAGCAATATTCGGAGCCATGCCATAGTTGCGTTCATCTGAATATAATATGCATAAGGCATCTGGCTCGGTCCTCGAGGTTGGGGCCTGGTCGAGAGTAGTTTCAAGGGCAGGATCCGCCCCTCCAATGTTGAGGCATCGAGGGTAAGAGGGTAGTCAGAATGAGGTCTCCCCGAGAATTAGCGATGAACTCTAAGTTCCCAAACCAGATCTCCTGATCGGGAGCAAGGCTTCCGATCCGGCGTAAGTGACCAATTGGATTGTCATGCAGCACAACGATGTTGAACGCGAAGATTTGTCCAACGACGAAAATGTCTCCAATGCGGATGCCATCGCTGATGATGAGATGGGCCATCGATCCTAGAGTAGTTCCACTGCGGCTCTCACTGAAAGCACCAACGTCGGTGTCAAAACTGATTGATCTGAGTAGGGGGTCCGAAATGTGGAACTTGGATCGATGGGTAACAACGGACGATGGAGATGATGTTTAACCCAGGTTCGGGCCCTCTTGACCGAGGTAAAACCCTACGTCATGCTCTTGTTGTATTGATGAAGTAGTACGAATTACATAGTTGATCTATCTGTAGATTGGATGTTGTGGTCTAAAACCCTAATCGTAATGAGCATTTAGTCCCCTACGAACTACAACCCCAGGTTTATACAGATACGAGGGGCGTTAGCGTTTACACAATGACGGTTACATAAAGGAAAGGAATATGCGGATCAACATGTTGTTTTGGATTGCATGCTAAGTCTTCGAAAGAGTCCATCTTGATCTTAGTATCTTCAACGATAGTTGAACAACCCAGGAGTCCGGCCCACAAGAACACATAGCGGCCCAAAGACCCCCTTAATCCTGGACTCCCTCACTCATCATGAATTTGATTGATATCATGTAAGAGTTGAGAATGTTGATGATGATCATGACACATTTCTCAAGAGGTTTCATGAGGATGAAATTGATCATCGACGATAATAAGCAAAAGTAATGATGAAGCGAAGGGTTATTGGAACCACGAATAAGATGCAAGCTTGGAATCAGAATTACCTTCCAAGACAAACATCAAGAAGATGAAAGCTCGTGGTAAGCTTAGTACACCATCGGAATTGTGTTCTAGGGATGAAGGATATAGATAGCATGGTCCAGCTTTAGCATGACGATGATGATGTAGCCAATCAGCTAGGAATGACATGATCGAATACAAACTCATAAGCAATGGAGATTACTAACAATTGTTGAATCGCAGTGCAAGCTTGATTTAGTCATCGGTGTTCTCGGGTGTCTAACAACTCCTAACCCAGGGAAATTGGAATCAGTGAGAAATAATACCTAACAAAGATGCATAATAAGAAACATGGTTATATGATATTATTGAGATACGAGGGGTAATACTAGAAGGTAGATCAAAATAGAGGTTGGGCAGGCGTATTGATCTGCAGAAGACAAGTACTTTAACTTGTATGAGGAATGGCATCAATACAGAATAACATGGTCGAAACGACGGTTGCAAAGGACCAAACCAAAGATATAAGGTGAAATTATAACAAGGGGATAATTATTATTATGAGAAGCTCCCATGATAAGATGTACATCGTGTCCATGGGCATGAACACAAAGTCCAAGGTCGACTCTCACTTTTTCAATGCATAACCCATCAATCACTTCTCGCCTTTGATAACCCACAAGTGTAGGGGGTCATTTGTAGCCTTTTTCGATAAGTAAGAGTGTCTAACCCAACGAGTAGCTAAAGGTAGAATTAAAATTATCTCAAGTTCTATCGACCATCGATACAACTCTACGCACGCTAATGCTTACATTAGCAAGAACAAGTACAAAACTATTTTGCGGGAACGAAAGTAGAAGTACTTAGCAGGTGTAATAGATAGTTTTGCAAGATAATAAAGAACACAAAAATAAAAGTTAGGTACTGTTTTAGATAAATATAAATTTAGTTAGTTGGTTAGTAGAAATCTTTTTGTAACACAATAGAAAGATTATCTATAGGCAATTGAATATAACATGGTAGATACTTGTCATGTGCAATGAGGGAGAGACATACGCTAACACACTTTCGGTACTTGGATCATATGCACTTATGATTGGAACTATAGCAAGCATCCGCAACTACTAAAGATAATTAAGGTAAAACCCAACCATAGCATTAAACATCAAGTTCTCTTTTGTCGGGACACCGATCCTAAGCCATACGAATCTAGCATGTAACACATCATATCACTTTGCATCCTCACGCATGGTAAAATCCACGGCTACCACCTTACCTTTGCCGGGACCGTTTGCGTATTTTGTATCATGTATATGAATATGTCGCTAGCATTCAGATGACAGAGAACCTGGGTCGACATGACAAGTTATAAACCCAAGTGGCACATCCATATAGGAACATGCATACGTAACCCAACAATGCATGTGTCAGTCATCAACTGTGTGTAGACAAGTCATAGCAAGCTACGCGGACTCCATTACATTGTGAGACATTTATGTCATCAACTGTGTGTAGACGAGTCATAGAACGCTAGATGGACTCCATTACACCGTGTGACATTTCCCTGTAGGGACAGACACAACAGCAAAGAAGCATACACATCGGTCAATCAATGTGTCCGGAGCAGTAGCAAGCTGACATGGCTCGGTGGAAGCACAAAGAGGCATTTCCCTATAGAGAGGGCTACTAAAGGCACACAACTAGGTGTCGAATCCCACACATACAATGCACTTCAAAACATACACGCAATATGCATGATATGTGTAGATACAACATGGCATCACAACACAACTCTATGACTCAAAGTATTTATTAAAGACTCATAAGAGCCAACATAGTGTGATATTACAAACAGGGGTCACATAACCCAACACTCAAAGTCAGAAAAGCAACAAGTGGAAGCAAAACATTTCTCGGTACATACATCTACTAAAAGTGGCTAGAGGATCCTGAAAATCTACAACGACCCTACCAAAGGAGCCAGACCTACGTCTGAGATTCCCAAGCTAATCCGGTCACTATCGAACTTCACGTAGAAAACCAATAGTGAGACTAAGGTCTCCTCTACAAAAACATAAAATAAACAAATGTGAGTACAAAGTACTCAACAAGACTTACATCAGAACTAACTACACATACATCATTATCACAAAGGGGTTGTGGGTCTTATTGCAGCAAGCCAGCTTTGACTCTTGGCTAACATGTACTACAACTACGAGTAGTATATTTGGGATAAGAGAATGCACACGAGTCCGCATATTCACCAAATAAATACACCACTATGGATTCTCTCCCATTTTCCTACGAGAAGGCCATCCATAGCACTAACACTTATCTTGTGCATTTTAGAGTATCCATTTAAATTGTATATGTACCACATAAGTTTCCAAGTAGTCCATATCCGTGGACGCGACTATTCGAATAGATGTATTAACCCTGCAGGGGTACACTTCTTCACACACGCTCTCACCACTTATCACCATATGCACGTCATGCATCTCAGCAACCTTCAAGCAGAAGCACTGCATGGGTGTCGGCCACAACCTGACTAACCACACAAGACTCTAGTCAAGGTTTATCGCATATTTGAGACTGGACCTGCAAGGAAGTCCGACTGAAGTTTCCATTATTGCCCAAAACAATGTGTACACGGTTCCCAGGACCACCTCGATGGATGATTCTACGCTTGGTACACATGGCCATGGTGCACCTACTGCGCCATAACGTACCCCTTCAGTCAGCGCTATGCACACCTACAAACACGAGAAACTAGTTGCAACTCCTCGACAGAGATCAAGGCAATTAATAAGTCAAGAGAGTCAATTAAGGATTCCAATGTGCGGTGGCATCTTGTCTTGGATAACATACACAAAATTCGGTTCTTAAGGATGGTCCCAATGAGAAAACCCACCATGTACTCCTACATATCCTCTCATCGCTACCTTTACCAAAACGGGTTCACACACTTAGCTCCCACATAGAAGGACATGTTCACAACCATTCTGATTCATCGCACACATGGATTAGACTCGACACAACTCTAAGCATAGCATGCATAGTAAGCAAGCATGGAAAATAAGGCACAACAAGGCTCAAGCAGTTGCTGATCATGCTAAGTGGTTTCAACTATTTACTATGACAAAGACATGTCATGCAAAGGAATGGGTTCAACTACCGGGAACATATAACCGTTGAATTGTTGTTGTCCTAATGTAGTAAAAGAGAACAGGAGCAAGAGAGTGGGTTTATATCAGTATTCTCAAGGGGGGTTGCTTTCGTGGCACTTCTAAAGATAACAGTGAGTCTTCATCAGTGACACCGATCTCATCGTTGGAACCACGTCTACCGAGAGGGAACAACACTGGCAAATAGGAAAAGAACAACATTTACTTCATGAAAATGCAGCACTATGATGCATGATCATGACATGGCAATACGGTATTGCTTGAGCTAATGCATCTAGCAACAAGATTAAATCAAGTTGGTTTGAACCAAAGGTTCAAATTCAAACTCCATATGTGGTTATTCAAATAGCATTTATTTGATTCGTCCTAAATAGAGGACATAATTTTCTCTAACACGCATGAAAATGTCATAAACAGATTCATTGGATTTTTCTGATAATTTTTCATATAAAAATTATTTCCATCTGGGTTACGGATTATTTTATATGAAACTTAGAAGGTTTAAACCATTTCTGAAATAAATAAATCATTTTGATTTATTTTTTATTTTAGAACTCCATACGTGGTTATTTAAATGAATGGGTTCAACTACCGGGAACAGATAACAGTTGAATCACTGCTGCCCTAATGCAACAAAATAGAGTAGGAGTGAGGGACTAGGTTTATATGAGTACGATCGGGGGGGGGGGTCATGGATGGCACTTCTAAAGATTACAATAAGTCTTCATGAGTGATACCAATCTCATCGTGGAACCACGTCTACCGAGAGGGAACAACATCAGCAAACAGGAAAAGACCATCATTTACTTCACACAAATGCAACGATATGATGCATGATCATGACATGGAAATATGTTGTTGATTGAGCTAATGCATCTAGCAAGAAGATTAAATAAAGTTGGTCTGAATCAAAGGTTCAAATTCAAACTCCATATGTTATTTAAATGTCATTTATTTGATTTGTCCTAAATAGAGGACATAAGTTGCTCTAACATGCATGAGAATTCCATAAACACGTTCATTGGATTTTTCTGATCATTTTTCATATATAAAAGATTTTCATCTGTGTTGCGAATTATTTTGTAACAATTTTAAGAAGGTTTAAACCAATTCTGAAATAAATAAATCATTTTTGATTTCTTTTAAATTTCAGAAATGAATTATTGCATCGGCACTAAGTCATGTTGACATCATCTAGTCAACACGGCCGGTCACGTCAAACTTGATGTGTGGGGTCCACACGTTAGTGGCTCATCTAACTAACAATTGTAGTTAGCATTACAGTTAAACTAACTAAGTTAATTTGTCAGCTTGGACCACTGAAAGTGAGCCAGTGGCTTGGTTAGTGGTTAAACAGGCCGACTTAACTGGTGATTAGCCGCCGGTGGTGACCAGGGACGGGGGAGGCTTCAGAAATGCCACTCCGGCGACCAAACAAGCGGCGGAGGGGCTCTGAATGGAGCTAGGACTCACCCTCATCTATTTGAGCTAGCGGAAGGGGCTGCAATGGCTTGTGATGATGGCGGTGTGCAACTTTTCGGCGGTCGAAGCACGACCTCGATAATGCGGACATTGCAGGGCACTAGGTGGTCAGTTGAGCGTCTCAGCAGAAACCTGTGATTAGCGGGAGGACGCGAAGAGCACAGGTTTGAGCCGAGAAGCTTGCGAGCTCGGTGCGCATCGGCCATAGAGGACGGCGGAGCTCGGGCTCATGGGGGCGGTGGCTACAACTCGGTAGTGAGCACGGGAGGAGGGGGAGAACATGCAGGGGCTCACTTCATAACCGATGGCGTTGATGACGAGCTCGGGGAAGCGGGGATGGCGGCGAATCGACCAGGGGGATTGTCGGCGGTCGACGGTGAAGACGATGATGGTGGTGATGTTGTAGGGCGACCATGCTTGCAATCTTCATCGATAAAGAGGAGGGCAACGTTGCGGAGCTCTTTGTCATGGCCAAAGAGAAAGGGGGCAGATGGTCGCGATGGTGCTCGCCGGCGCCCTCGGGCGGGCTCGGGACACAAAGCTAGAGCCAGAGGGAGAGAGCAAAGAGTGATGAGAGAGCTAGAGGCGGTCTAGGGGCATCGATAGGCGTTGGGATTAGGATGGGGAAGGCGTTCATCTCCATGGCAAGTAGGAGCTGGCTTCGTACGCGCGCGCAGGTGACATGCCTTTGTCAATAGGCACAGGTGGAAGACGACCACGACTCTCCTTGTGGGCTGGGATCCTGTGGGCCGCCAGATAAGTTTGTTTCCTAGTTTTTCTCTACTTTTCTATTTATTTGAATTCTCTTTTTATTTGAATTCTCTTTTTATTTGATTTAAAAACCAAATCATTTTTATAAATGTTGAGGATTATTGTGGATGCTAGAATAATAATTCTAGAGCCTGAGATAAAGTTTCAGAATTATTGGAGCCTTTAACATTATATGGGATATTTAGATAGCTCCAATTCAAATAGTGTGATTTAATTCAAAAATCCCAAGATGTTTTGCATCACCTCTCGTTGATGTTTTCAACATTTTCCAAAAATGATCGACATTTTCTAAGGCCATTTTGAAATCATTGAAAATATTTTAATTGAAGCTAATTGAATTACGTTTGGTGATAGGGTTTATCAATCCCCATTTCAATTTAATTTGAATTTAACATTATGACACGATGCTTAATGCAATGCCAAGCAAATACTAGCTAGGGCTGTGACATCTTTACTCCCATACGCAAACAATCCTCTTATTCGGGTGTAAGCTTCTGTCACTCTAGCCATCCACTATAAGCGAACTATGAACATGTTGCAAACCCTCCACAGGGATTCTCTCATGTGTGCGCCCCACAAAGGGCACCTTAGCACAACACCATATTAACATACAACTCATATCAATAACATCATACCACAATAAACCCATAGGATAAAAGAAATCTACTCAAACATCATAGACACGCATCTTTGGGTAATAATATATATCATTAAGCACCATGTTTAAGTAGATATTACAGGGAGGAGAGGAGGGTTTACACCGCTACATAGAGGGGGAGAGAGTTGGTGCTGACGGCGAAGAAGTTGTTTGTGTATATCATCGTCATGATGGTTTCCCCGGCGGCGCACCGGCACCACCCGGAGGAACCACCCTCCTTCTTCTTCTTCCTTAGCCTCCTCCCTAGGTGGGAGGAGGGTTTCCCCTCTCGTCCATGACCGGCATGGCTCCCGGAGGGCAGGAGCCCCTTTGAGATTGGATCTACCTCTGTGTCTCTCTTCTCTTTTCGCTCCTGTTTTCTGGCCCTTCACCATTTCTTAAATATCCACAGAACTGTAAATCTCATCGGGCTAAGATTTTGAGGGGATTTTTATCGGAAAAATATATTTCTTGCGGAGATAGTGGGGCCCCAACCGACATAAGGGGGATCCACAACCCATCTGGGTGCGGCCAACCCCCGTGGCCGCACCGTGTTGGCTTGTGCCTCCCTCGGGCACCGTGGTGCCACTTTGAGGCAAAAGTGTGGTAAAGGATAGTAGCAAAGTCCATTCTCTCTTTTTCTCTCATTTTTTTTGTTTATATATATATATATATGTGTGTGTGTGTGTGCTGTGTGTGTTCGTGTGTAATTACATTTCATTATGGGTTCTCTCTTTTTTCGCCTCCCTCATTATTATTTTTGTGGTGGACTCATTTGGCCTCCCCCATTTTCATTTTTTCATATGGAGTCTCATCCCGACTTTTGGTGGAATCATAGTCTCCAGCATCCTTTTATCACTCGGACAACCCTCTAATAATGATGATCATCACACTTTTATTTACTTACAACTCAAATGAAAAACGGATAGGATGATTTGACTCTATATGAATGCTTGTGGCAGTGTACCAGGATGTGCAATGATGTAGCATAGCAAAAGATATCAAAAAATGGACAAGCCATGTAAATATCATGCTATCTGTCTGACAATCATGCAAAGAAATATGACAATGAATGCTCAAGTCATGTATATGATGATGATGGAAGTTGCATGGCAATATATCTCGCAATGGCTATGTAAATGCCATGATAGGTAGGTATGGTGGTTGTTTTGAGGAAGATATAATGAGGCTTATGTGCAACAGAGTGTGTCATGTCATGGGGTTTGGGTGCACCAGCAAAAGTTGTCCCGATCCTCGAGGTGATAATGGGCAATACACAGTGCCGAAGAGGCTAGCAAATATGTGGAGGTGAGAGTGCATATATCCATGGGTTCACATTAGTCATAAAGAACTCACATACTTATTGCATGACTTTATTTTCCCTCTCGAAGAAAACCACTACTCGCGTTCCCCTAGGGAGGAGGTTGGTAGGATTTAACCATCGCGCGCCACCGATTATAACAGCATAAAGGATTTCAATCAAGACTAAATTATGCTCCAACTTCATCGCATAACTAGAGACTATATGTGGATGCTTCGGGAATCACAACCTTAACATCAATATTCTTACTACTACACAATCATCCACTAGTGCACCCACATATTACAATCTTAATGTTGCAAAACTATTGCACGGAATAAAACATATCATATTCAGTGATCTACATGTTTTATGTAGGATTTTATGACTAACCATGTAAATGACCAATTCATGTTGACTCTCTAAATAGGTATAATACTGCACTCTAATAAATATAAGTGAAGCAAAAGAGCATTCTACAAATAATTGTTTTCTATATGTAGAGAAATAGGCATCCAACTTCAAATGATATAAGTGAAGCACATGAAGCATTCTATAAAGCCATACTCAAAAGATATAGGTGAAGTGCAAAGAGCATTCTATAAATCAACCATGTACTTTCCCATACCAGCATGGTGCATTTCTAAATGGAAAATAAAAGGAAAACGGTGCTCCAAAAATTTACGGATATCATGTGAACAAAACAAAAACTAAGACATACCGATAAGTTGAAGAAGAAAGATGGGATGCCTTCCGGGTCATCCCCAAGCTTAGACGCTTGAGTCTACTTGAATATTTACTTGGGGTGCCTTGGGAATCCCCAAGCTTGAACTCCTTTCTCTCCTTATTCTTCACATATCGATACCTCCTCGATCTTCGAACACTTCATCCACACAAAACTTTCATTAGAGAGGTTAGTTCATATAACATCAAATGTCATCATGTCATTCCATAACATTATTGTATAATTATAATACAACATTACCTACTGTATGATATAACAATTCTATGGCTCCCATGTTAATGGGGCTCAACAAGAATTCAAACATAAGCACACAAAGCAATTATAGCAGCAATATGTGAAAAATAGGTATGTGAAAAATAGGACAGTCTAGAAAGATGTAGATGAAACGTATACTTCTGTAACTCGGAAAAATCTGAAAAATTAGGACATGGTCAAATATTGTATAAAGGTACTTTGTTGAAATTTCAGATTTTTTATGTTCCGGTAAAATATGAAAAATCAAACACTACACCCAAAGTTTCTGTTTTTGCATAGCACATATCAAACAAGCAATTCAAACATCCTAAAGGTAAATCTTGGCACATTATTTTTATAATACAATGGATTTGTACAAGGGATGATTATTTTTGTTGAAAAATTTGTGTAATCAAGATTCACAAAGGTTTCATGGGCATGAACAAAGTTCAAGGCTAACCCCCACTTTGACGGTACTCGTCCTTCTCACTTTCACTCTTCTTTTTGAAAAAGCTTTAGGTTCCCCACTTTTTTGAATTATTTTAAAAGCACACAACAGAATAAAATGGCTCTCTAAAACTTTCGGGTTGTCTCCCTCGCAGCGCTTTCTTTAAAGCCATTAAGCTAAGCATATAGTGCTCAAGTAATTGGTCCAACCGGATCTGAGGGTATATCAAAGCCAATTTTAATTAACAATGATTTATAATTAAGTAGTGAGCACAAAGTAATATATATCATGTAACTACAAAGTCTAGCTCTCTTCCTATGCATTGGCGTGTCATAAATGAACAATTCATTCACACAAAGTAAAGGCCAATACATAGCATAAGTAGTTTCTTGCAATTTTATCATATTGGAAACATAGAGTGGTGAATATTTGGTTCCTCTCTCATAATAATTCCAAGTAGGAGAAACAATCATGCGCATATTATACCATCAAGATCATCTTGTGTAATATTAAGATGCAACCCATCAACATAGTCCCTAATAAGTGCAAACTTCTCCGATATAGTGTAGTTGGGAGAATTTAAAAAGATAATAGGACTATCATGTGTGGGTGCAATAGCAACAATGCCATGCTTAATTCATATTGTCATCATGGCCACAAGCATAGCAAGTTCATCTCCATAAGCATAATTCATATTGTCATCATGGCCACAAGCATAGCAAGCATCTAGTTCATCAATAAGGGTTATTTCAAACGAATCCAAGGGGTCATAGCGATTATCATAGCATTCATCCTTCGATATGTGCGAAGGGAAATTAAACAATGTATGATTTGAAGAGTTACTCTCATTCGAAGGTGGGCATGGGTAGCAAATCTGATCTTCCTCCTTTTGTTCTTCGATCTCCTCCTCATCTTTTTCATCTAATGAGCTCATCGTTTCAGCAATTTCTTCTTCCAAAGATTCCCGTGAAATAGTATTCTCTTCCAAGGCAGAAAACATTGTTTCAATAAATACTTTAACATAAGCATTAGCAACATAGTTTTCATAGCACTATTTAAGTATGGCAAAATTTTCATATTTGTAAAGAGTAGCATCATATTTTTCAATCGAAGTAGCAATTTCATAAGCACCCTTAAAAGCAACAAATTCTTCAATTTGTTCAACATCATAATAACAATAGGCCTCCTTGGCATAAGAAGATAGTATTTCATTATCATTAAACACACATTGGTAGGGAAAGTGTTTTTTAGTTTCTTCAGAACAATAAGTAAAATCATGTATTTGATTTTCCCTCAACTAAGCTAGTTGGGTTTTCAGCACGAGCACAAAGGGATCGAAGATGATCCAAGTAAAAAGCTTCAGTGGTACGATACATTTTGGGTGGTTCCTCGACCACTTTGTTAGCGAGTACATCTAATTTTTTGGTATTTTGTGTTTCCTACCAATAACTAAAGATATAAAACAACTTAGAAGATAATATAAAATTACTTAGTGATAAATCAAACAAGCACACACAAGAATATCAACCGCTATGCTATTGCTCCCTAGCAACGGTGCCAGAAAAAGGTCTTAATAACCCACAAGTGTAGGGGGTCGTTTCTAGCCTTTTTCAATAAGAGTGTTGAACCCAACGAGGAGAAAAATGTAGAATTAATATTCTCTCTAGTTCTATCAAATACTTACTTTATCAATAACAAGTATGGTACTATTTTGTGGGAAGCAAACGAGAAGTACTTAGTAGGTGTAATAGATAGTTTTGCAAGATAATAAAGAACATGAAAATAAAAGTTATGTACTATTTTAGATAAATATTAATTTAGTTAGTTGTTTAGTAAAAGGCCTTTTGTAACACAAGAGAAAGATTGCCCATAGGTAGTTGAATATAACATGATAGATACTTGTTATACGGAATGAGGGAGAGGCATACGCTAACACACTTTGTGTACTTGGATCATATGCAATTATGAATGGAACTCTAGCAAGCAACTGCAACTACTAAAGATCATTAAGGTAAAACCCAACCATAACATTAAACATCAAGTCCTCTTGAATCCCATACACAAACAATCTCCTTACTCGGGTGTAACCTTTTATCACTTTAGCCACCCACTATAAGTGAATTATGAACACATTGCAAACCTTCCAGCGGGATTCTATTATGTGTGGACCTCATGGAGAGAACCTTAGGACAGCACCATATCAACATACAACTCATAGCAATAACATCATACCACAATTAACCCATGGGACAAAAGAAATCTATTCAAACATCATAGGATAGCCATAAATCATTGGGTAATAATATATAGCATTAATATGGGGACACCGACTTGTAAGTCATGATCACCGAATGCACGTGCATAGTAATCCCAGAGATCAATGCTCACTGTACAAACAGAAGCTGAATAACAACGGTCTTACATCCATTATGTACCGTTTAGCTCAGATATGGCCATTATGGCCAAGTCTTCATATACATTGCAACGGAAATCTTCCAAGATAGCGAGAACCCATGCCATCTTCCTTAACCCTACACACATTTTGACTGGGAATCGTCCTAGCTTGCAGGAACGTCACCAAGGTATTCTGCACCATCTCATTTTCTCTCTTTCCCGGTCAATGAAATAACCAGTGGCAAGCCAATGAGTACTTTTAATGTACTCGCAAGCAACCCATGATGTGGAACAAGGAAATAATGAAACATGAAATGATACTATTAGGCAATTTTCAGAAAGCAGGGTTTTTCCTTAGTGCAATAACATGATCAACTTCTCGTGTGGCATGCATCATAAGGTAAGTGATAACCATGCGAACGGGTTACATATTTCAATATCAACTGAGGGCTAAACAACCCATGTTCACCCTTCATGTCAAGCCATCTAACTTAGCTCATCATTCATACTACCAACATTCACACACACACACACTTGGTTCATGTGAAAATTCTTGGATGTAGTTTAAGCAACACCACCCAACTGTCCTTGACCGTGGACATGGCTATTTGAATAGCTTTGCACTCTTCAGAGATTGCACACTTTACCCGCAAGATTCAAGAAACCTCCATGTCAGAACATGACTCGTGGTATTTACCATACCCGAGGTAAGTACCCAAACATCAACTTTCCCAAGACGATACCAGCAAAGAATTTACTCGTTGGTGACAGTCCCTCGTGATGTACATCACACGTATCATCCACAAGGGCATGCAACGGTATGGCCGGTGTCTGTAAAAACAACCCATGGTCGCCCTTTTTCCTCGCATGACCCCGTCTCGAGAGTGACCACGTCACTCCCGCCACTAGTAATGCGGGCTCTCTACTAGTACCGACCATAGTAATCAGCAAAGCCCCGTCACATAAGGGGTATAGTGGTCGTACATGTAAGGTTGGTATGGTAGACAAATCTTAAATCTAATCCGGTTTTTAGAAACCACCCACACAACTGGCCTCTATATACCACTCCCTCATCAAGTGGTTACCTAGCGGAACACATCACCCTCAGGCATTAGTGGCACCCGACAGGGTTTTCGTAAAACATTTGAAAACATCTCTTTTTACAGTCTCCATGCATGTACCGAATATCATGCATAGCACTACGAGCAACCTAACTACTTCCCACCCGCACGACCCTCAAAGGAAGGTAGGGTCATGCCCAAGTGCAAGTATCAACGAGGAGTTACCTGAAGCAACCCACCAAGGTGGTCACCGATTCAACATGACTCAATGCATCAAAACATAGTGCTATTTGACATGCATAAAAGTAGTTTCCAAGACAGGGTCAAAGAGCCGCTTGCCTGGTTCAGGAAAGTCTTCAAGGTCTTCTCATGCTTCTCGTCCAACTCCGAGCAGCTTGTCTACGTTGTCAACTATTATCGAAAACAACCACGATAAGCCACACCACAAGAATAAACACAAATTGCTCTATAAATAGGAGTCTTATTTTACTTGGACATCTCTAGTCAAAAGAAAATCCCTAAAGCTTGTTCTAAGAGATTTGGATTACCAGAGAATTTTGAATGTTGGAAAAGGAGGAATTGGTGATTCTATGAGTAGTCTACAGTAAATATTATTATAAAAATGAGTGGGTGTGTCTATTAATTAGGGGATGATTTTAGAAACATTTAGGAGGTGGTTTCAATGGATTTGGAGTTGGTATGAAATTCCTATGGATTTACTAAGATGGGATAAATGGAAATGGGTGCTATTTATTTGGCCTAGCAGAAACAATGCATGATAAAAATGTTCACTAAGTCTAGAAAAATAGTTCATGATTTTTAGAGTCTCTGGAAATTTAAATCACTCCATTTGGAGTTGGTTTGAGCTCTCTAGGAATTTTGCAAGGTGTAGTTTGAGTAGCTCAAATTCAAAATTTAATTTGAACACTACCGAAAGGTCCTTTGGAAAAATGTGCAATCCACATATTTGGATAGCCAAAGATTTTAGGAGCTCCTAGGATTTTAAATTGTCACTTAAGAGCTACTATGAATTTTCTACGAATTACATAGTCTCTAAACAAAATAAAAGAAAATGGGGAAAGGTTAGTGTGACAACCCGATGCCGACGCCCTAGAAGATTCCCCTTTATTTCTGTTTCCGTCGCGTGGTTATTTTATTTTGTGGCATCATCATGTAGTTTTCATCATGGCATCTTGCATCATCGTTGTGTGTGGTGTTTTGAGTGTGTGCTTCAAGTGCTCTCAGAGTCCTTGGTGCAATAGGAACTCCCCTTCTCTCCTCTCTTATTTTATTTTGTGGCTGCTTTAAAGATTTCAGTTTTAACCCCAATAAAAAAGTTTGTCTTCTTTAAAAAAAATCATTTTATTAAAGGTGGAGGCAACCCCTCAGGTTTTTCTTTATTTATTCGGGTTTTTTTTGCAAAATAGAGTCTCATTTTTATTTATAAAAGGGGTTTTATTTTATTCTTCAAAAAAAAGGTTTCATTTTTATTCTTAAAAAAATGCCCAATCTATTTCTTATAGTTGGGGTATGATTTTAAGGAGCCAAAAGTATCTTTTTTATTTTGTTTAATCCTTTTCTTTTGTGGGTGTTTTCTGTTTTCAAAAAAACAAGAGAGGGAGAGAGGAGGAGCCCAGCCTTAGTGCCAGCCGGCCCAGGCACAGCCAGCCCCCCAACCCTAGCGACAAGGGAGGACCTCCTCCCGATCCCTCTCTGTTTCCCTCGACCCCTTCCTCCTCCCGATCCCGCAGCGCCGTCTCCCTCCTCCCTGTGCAGCCGTCGCCGATCCCCCTCCTACCAGTGCCTCCTCATCCCCAGGCCCGATCCCCTCCAGCCCCGCGATGCCGGCCGGCTTCCCGGACGCCGCCAACCCCGCGCCACCTCGCTCGCGCGAAGGAGCTCCCGTGCCAGGGCCCCTCGTCCCGAGCACGCCGTCGTCTGCGCCTCCCGTCGTCGGTTGCTCGCCGCCGTCTCGTACCCGGCCGGCCCAAGGCCTCTGCGCGCCGCCGCCGTCCTGCCGCGAGCCGCCTCCAGCGCCCTGCGCCACCGTCGCCGTCAGCAGCAGCTGGGCTGCTCCACACCGCGCGCCAGCTCCGGCCCCGCCACCATGGCCGCCCGCTGCATGCTGCAAAGGCCCCCTGCCGGATGTCGCCGGAGGCCAGGCCCCGTCGTAGCTCGTCCGTCCCTACCTCCGCTTGTCGTGCCCGCGTGCTCGCCTCCCATGCCTAGTTCCCGAGCGATGCCTGTTGTTGTTGCTGTCGGTCGCTGCCAGCTAGCTGCTGCTGATGCTACCACTGCTTGCCGTAATGTTGTTTTTGTTGTAGCCTGATGCCGATTGCTGTGAGTTGTTGCTGCCGCTGCTGCCTGCCTGCATTGCTTGCCTATCGTTGCCTAATGATGTTGTTGTCACCGCGAAGCTGCCTGCTGGCCTGCTGCTGTTTGTCGCTGGCTAGTTCGTCGATGCTACTTGCTAGCTGATGCTATTGCTACCTGTTGCTATGTCTGCCGATTGTTGTGATGCTGCTAGCTGTTGTCGGCTGATGCTATTGCTGCTAGTTGCTAGGCCGCTATCGCTACTAGCTGTTGCCGCGCTTGCTACTGTCGCTGTGGCTTGCTATGCCACTGCTCCTAGCTTGGTGTCGCCAATGTTGATGTTGTGTCGCCTGCCGTCGCCGCATGCACCATCCCCGCCAACGTGGATCCGACAAGTTCGCCTACTCCCATGACGTCCTCGACGACCCCGAACATCATCGGGGCCGTGTTCGTCTACCGACACGAAGACTCGTGTACCACTACGCCAAATGTACGACCACCGCCGACAAGATCACCGTATACAACTACTTCCCCTACGAGACGTGTACAACTACTTCCATGACGACCTATGTACACACCGCAGTGACCCGATCCACCCGAACACACGCTTCAAAGGTATACGATGGGACATTGTCGTGAACCGAATGCATATGATGTATGAGATGTAACCGTATGGTTGCGCCTATTTATGTTGCCCGTTGCACGTGTTCCTCTTTTGTTGAGCCCCCGACACATGGGAACCCGATAAACGGGATCACCCCATCATTATTTGGTTTGTCAAGCACACGCTTCCTATTCGTTGGCACCGATATCTCGACGAACTATTGGGATAGGAACATTGCCGTGGCATCGTTTCCGTTTTGCCGCCATGGTTCCCTTTCGCTCGCCGTGGCGACACATGCTTCTTTCTCTTCTTGCCCATGTGGTTATGAACTCGCATGCATCACGCATTCATGGCATAATTATCTTGTGTTGCATGTCTCTTGTAACGTAGCTCCGTTCTATGCTCCGCGGGTTAACCGGCTAGGATGTCAGCTAGAATCACCGCTTCACTCCTTGCCATGTTCACAACAAATTGATATTGCGTGTCAATAAACAGGAGTGAACTAAATAATTAAACGTGGAGTTTCGTCGATATGCAACTCGTTGCATATCGAGCTTCACTTAATGTGTAGTGTTTGCGTGAGGTGAATTGCCATGTCATGCCTTGCATTAGTGAACTGATCATGCATCATAGTAGGTTGTGCATCATGTTGTGCATTGTGTGGTGAATATCTGTGTTGATGTTTGGTTCCGGTTTGCTCTGTCTCGATAGAGTTCCGCAAGCATGTCGGAATGTGATGACCTTTTCTACTATGTTGGTTCGCCGAGTTCACCGAGTTGTTCTTCTTCCAAGCGGGATCTCACGCAAGATGACTATTTCCCTAGATACCATTACTATCCTTGCCATGCTAGTTTTTTTAACGCTTCTATCGCTTATGTCTCGTTGCCTACCACATGTTAAATATCAGCCTCTCTACAATGCCATGAAACCTTCACCTGTTCAACGTAGCAAACCACTGATTGGCTATGTTACTGCTTGCTTAACCACGTTGTTAGCGTTCCTAGTTGCAGGTGTAGTTGCTTCCATGTGATAACATGGGGTCCTTGTTATATCACCATATTAAATGCTATTTAATTTAATGCACCCATATACTTGGTAAAAGGTGGAAGGCTCGACCTTTCTAGCCTGGTGTTTTGTTCCACCTTTGCCCCGTTAGTTTCGGCTACCGGTGTTGTGTTCGATAATTGAGCGCTCCTAACACGATCGGGGTTGTTATGGGGACCCCCTTGATAATTCGTTTTAGATTAAAGATGGTCTGGCAAGGCCCAACTTTGGTACTACATTTTCCTAATAACTAATGAACTACATAGGGAGTAATTAACCCGAGGAATTTAATCAACCCCCGGGCCAGTGCTCCTCATGAGTGTTGGTCCAAACTGGCAGACTACAGGGCCATGTCCTGAGAACGAGATATGCGGCTCCTATCGGGATCGTCGACACGTCGGGCGGCCTTGCTGGATTAGTTTTACCTTTGATGGAATATCTTGTGCATCGGGATTCCGGTGATGCTTTGGGTATTCTCAGAGTTGAGGTTTTCCACGAAGGAATCCGACGAGATTGCGAACTTTGTGATCGAAGATTTCTATGCACCCCTGCAGGGTTAAATCTTTTCGGAAAGCCGTGCCCGCGGTTATGTGGCAACACGGAAACTTTGTTTAACACTGGTTCTAGATAACTTGAACTTAACTTAACTAAAACTTGCCAACTGTGTGCATAACCGTGACTGTCTCTTTCGTGAGTTCCTGCTTCGATCGAGGACACGGTGGGGTTATGTCTGACGTAGGTAGGTGTTTAGGATCATTCATTTGATCATCAGTAGTTCACGTCCGCTATGCGTAGATCTTCCCCCTCTTTATTTCTTGTACTCGTAAGTTTAGCCACCAAATATATGCTTAGCCGCTGCTGCAACCTCACGACTTAACCATGCCTCACCCATTAAACTTTGCTAGTCTTGATACCTTTGGAAATGAGATTGCTGAGTCCCCTGTGGCTCACAGATTACTACAACACCAGTTGCAGGTATAGGTAAAGGTTATTTGACCGAGCGCGTTGATTGTTCATTTCAAGTTGCTTCTTTTTCTTCTTCATCATCGATCTAGGATGGGTTCCAGGCCGGCAGCCTGGGATAGCAAGGATGGACGTCATTCTTCGTTTCTCGTTTGTTTTCGTCCGGAGTCGGACCCTGCTCTTATTCATGATGATTATGTATTGTACTGATGTGACTCTGATGTAGCTTGTGGCGAGCGTAAGCCAATTCTATATATATATATATATATATCTTCTTTTCAGTACATGTACTTGTAACGATATCCATTCTTGCGACACGGTGAGATGCGCTTCTATCCCTGACGAGGCCCTCGTGCCAAATTGAGGATAGGGTCGCATCTTGGGTGTGACAGTTACCCAGATGCTATGATGCGTCGAGGGCATTGGAAAGAAAATGGGTCGACCCAGCCGCGCGGGGCGGGGGGGGGGGGGGGTGACGCCGAAAGCGCATTCTACCAAATGCGCTTTCATCACACGAAGGCGGAGCCAATGTGGGGCGCCTCCACTTGCTGGCTGGGGGGCGACCCCCCGAGTCGCTCAAAAGGGGGGGTCCTCTCCCTCCCTCCTTGCCCTTCTTCTTCCTCCCAACAAAGGCCAAGGGGGCATTGGACGTCGTGGCTCCGGCTGCCACGCCGCGCCGGAGGCCATGCCCGGGGCTTGGTCAGACGCACCGCCCCATGCTGCGCTCAGGGGAGGGCCCTATTGGCCACGAGGGAGGTCGGGAGCGAGGAGATTCGATGGGGGCGGACGATGGCATCGTACGCTGCTAGTTTTCATGCTACAACGGCGGAGAGCGCAGCCGGGGGTGCCGGGGAGGATGGAGTGGTCACAGGGGTCTCAATGGAGCGGAAACGGAGGTGAGGGAGGGCTTGCTCGCTCAAATTCGAGCAGAGCCGAACCGTGGCAATGGTAGCCATTGGAGGGCCTTTCTAGCTCAGGAGTTCCAATAGCTTAGGAAGGGGGGTTTCTGGCAGTGGGAGGAGTACCCTAGGGTGCGAGAGTGAGCTCATAGGGGAGGTAGAGCACGAGGGCAGCGATATGGAAGCTTGAGAGTGTCTCGGATGCTCTGGGTGCGGGGAGCACGCGTGCTAGAGCCACCTTGGGGCCTTCTGAGCATCAGGGAGGGGAGTGGGCTGATGAGGCGGATGCCCTCGCGTGGGTGGACAAACTGTCGAGGCCATACGCTAGCTACAAGACGAGATGGTGTGGAAGAGCGCCATTGCTGTATGCCAGCAGAGTGGTCACCACGACCATTCATGTCCATAGTAACAATTTGGTCAGCCAAAGATGTCTTGCATGCAAGGCATGCGTGCAGGAGAGTGATCGAGCGGTTTGGTCTCATATGGGGCAGTGTACATGAGGTTTCATCTCTATTTAAGTTTGCAGCAACAAACTTGGGGCTAGCAAAAAGTGTTTCACTGGGGGTGACATTGGTATGAAACCATGTCTAGCATCCCTAGCTATGCAAGAACTACAAGACTACCAAGTTTTAACTTAGGGAGAGGAGTGTAGTTACACTTGTAGTTCAAGGCCACATTTTTGCCAAAAATCAAGTTTTAGAAGGACTGCTCATATTTTCCACATGAGCATGCCATACTGATAATCCCCAAGTGCAAGGAATCATCGTAGCAATTTCCAAAGGTGGAAGTGATAAGTAGGGAGTGTCAAACCCACAAGGAGCAAAAGGTAAGAGAAATATTCTCTCAAGTCCTATCTTCCACGGATACAACTCTACGTACGCCGAACATTTCCTTCCAACTAGGAACGAGAAATAAAACTACGTTGTGGGTATGAAGAGAATAGCTTTGCGTGACATCGGAGAACTAAACTATAAAAATAGGTGTTGTTATCATTAAATTAGAAGATATTACAATATATTACAAATAGCGAGTGTGGAATAATGATGGGTCGGTGTGCAGAATTATCCTAGGCAATTGTTAACAAGATCGGTAATCATTATTGCAATTTTATATGAGGGAGAGGCATAAGCTAACATACTTTCACTACTTGGATCATATGCACTTATGATTGCAACTCTAGCAAGCATCCACAAATACTAAAGATCATTAAAGTAAAACCCAACCATAGCATTAAAGCATCAAGTCCCCTTTATCCCTTACGCAACAACCCACCTACTCGGGTTTATGCTTCTGTCACTAAAGCAACCCACTATAAGTGAATCATGAACGTATTGCAATACCCTACAACGAGAATCCCTCACGCTTGCGTGACATGGAGAGCACCATAGGACAACACCAATAATAAAGGATGCAACTCAAACCAATCTAGATCATCAATCAACCCATAAGACAAAGGGAATCTACTCAAAACATCATAGGATGGCAACACATCATTGGATCATAATATGTGGCATGAAGCACCATGTTCAAGTAGGGGATTACAGCGGGGTGCGGAAGAGTGGACCGGTAAAACAAGATGAGGAAGGTGATGAAGAAGTGATGTTGATGAAGACGATCACTGCGGTGATGGTTCCCCCGGTGGCACTCCGGCGCCACCAGGAGAGAGGGGGAGAGGGTCTCCCCCATGTGCCTCCTCCTCCATGACCTCAACCCAAGGTGGGGAGAGGTTCTCCCTCTGGTCCTTGGCCTCCATGGTGATGATGGCCCCTCCGTCTTCCTCCTCCATGGTCTCCGGTGATGGTGACTCATACGTCCATTTTGCATCATGCTTTCATGTTGATATTTATTGCTTTTGGGCTGTTATATTACTTGTGGTACCATATTTATGCCTTTTCTCTCTTATTTTCCAAGGTTTATTTGAAGAGGGAGAATTCAGGCAGCTGGAATTCTGGACTGAAAAAAGGAGCAAATCCTAGTCCACTATTCTGCACATCTCCAAATGCCCTGAAAAGTTACATGGATTTTTTCTGGATTATATAAAAAATACTGGGCGAAAGAACTACCGGAGGGGGGCTGCCAGGGCGCCACAAGCCCTAACACCGCCACCCCCTGGTGGCGGAGTGGGGGCTTGTGGGCTCCTTGACGGCCCACTAGCCCCCCTCTTTGGCTATATGAAGCATCCTGGTCCAGAAAAAATCAGGAGGGAGCTTTTTCGTGGTTTCGCCGCCGCCACGAGGCGGAACTTGAGCAGATCCAATCTAGAGCTCCGGCAGGACGATCCTGCCGGGGAAACTTCCCTCCCGGAGGGGGAAATCATCGCCATCGTCATCAGCAACACTCCTCTCATCGGAGGGGAGGCATCTTCATCAACATCTTCATCAGCACCATCTCCTCTCTAATCCCTAGTTCATCTCTTGTAACCAATCTTCGTCTCGCAACTCCGATTGGTACTTGTAAGGTTGCTAGTAGTGTTGATTACTCTTTGTAGTTGATGCTAGTTGGATTACTTGGTGGAAGAGTTTATGTTCAGATCCTTGATACTATTCATTACAACTCTGATCATGATTATGATTATGTTTTGTGAGTAGTTACTTTTGTTCCTGAGGACATGGGATAAGTCATGTTAATAATAGTCACGTGAATTTGATATTCGTTCGTTATTTTGATATGTTGTATGTTTTATTTTCCTCTAGTGGTGTTATGTGTAATTCGACTACATAACACTTCACCATATTTGGGCCTAGAGGAAGGCATTGGGAAGTAGTAAGTAGATGATGGGTTGCTGGAGTGACAGAATCTTAAACCCCAGTCTATGCGTTGCTTCGTGAGGAGCTGATTTGGATCCACTAGTTTAATGCTATGGTTAGACTTTGTCTTAATTCTTATTTTGTAGTTGCGGATGCTTGCGAGAGAGGTTAATCATAAGTGGGATGCTTGTCCGAGTAAGGGCAGTACCCAAGCGCCGGTCCACCCACATATCAAACTATCAAAGTAACGAACGCGAATCATATGAACATGATGAAACTAGCATGACATAAATTCTTGTGTGTCCTCGGGAGCGTTTTTCCTCCTATAAGACTTTGTTCAGGCTTGTCCCTTGCTACAAAAGGGATTGGGCCACTTGTTTCACCGTTGCTACTACTTGTTACTTGTTACTGTTTGCTTGCTACGTTTCACCTCACTACACAATCACTTGTTACCGCTACTTTCAGTGCTTGTAGTTATTATCTTGCTGAAATCCGTTTATCAGAGCCTTCTTCTCCTCGTTGGGTTCGACACTCTTTCTTACCGAAAGGACTACGATTGATCCCCTATACTTGTGGGTCATCAGTGACCCCCTCCGACAGGGTGCCGGAGAGGGCCAAGATTGGTTTTTCGTGGCTTTGGAGGCTTCTGACGGCGGAACTCCTGATCTAGGTTTCTTTTCGGGGGGTTGTGTATTTATAAGAATATTTGGCGTTGGAATCACGTCAGGGGAGTACTCGAGGGGCCCAAAAGCCAGGGGCGCGCCCTCGTGGCTTGTGGCTGCCTCGTGACTCCTCTCTGGTATATTTTTGCTATATTATTTTTTATATTTTCCAAAAATATTCTCCATAAATTATCAGCCCATTCAGGGAACTTCTATTTCTACACAAAAACAACACCACGGTAGCTCTACTGAAAACAGTGTCAGTCCGGGTTAGTTCTGATAAAATCATATAGAATTATTGTAAACAAGGCATGTATACTTCATAAATTATAGATACATTGGAGATGTATCAGCATCCCCAAGCTTAATTCTTGCTCGTCCTCGAGTAGGTAAATGATAAAAGAAATAGTTTATGAAGTCTGAATGCTAGCATAGTGCATAAATTTGATCAATGATAGTTACAAACACTTTTCTAGCATCATTATATATCATAAACAGTAGCTCATCTCATAAAAATTCTCATGATGAAGTAACAAGCTATTCACGTGTTGAAGTGTAGACCATAAAGTTTCTTGGAAACTAACAAACTATGTTTTCAGTCACCAAACAATTGCAATTCATCTTATTTTCAGGAAGCCTCTATGTAAGAGCTTTGATTTAGCAAATTCCACATACTCAACTATCATATAGTCTTCCATGATTATTGACACTCAAAGCATATTTTTAGAACAAATAGCATCCATCGAACACAGAGAACGATAGGGGCTTACAGTTTCAACTCCCAACTTATTTATCATATAGATAATTGTCAACAATAATAATTCATGATCAAATATATTTGTATAGATATATATGTTTGGATCTTTCCCCACCACATGATGCTTGCCAACTAATACTTTGAGGTTGGAATAAGAAGTTAACTCAACAAGAATAGTAAATAACATGAAATTAAATAGATTGGCCCTTCGTAGAGGGAAGCAGTGATTTGCATATGTGCTAGAGCTCGATCTTTTAAAACTGGGATGAATAATAATTTTGAGCGATATGCTTTCATTGTGAGCATAACAACCGAGAGATCTCGGTATCTTCCATGCTAGATACATTATAGGCGGTTCCCAAACATAATGGTAATTTTTTACCCCTCCCCTCCACCAATCAATCACACTCCACGGCGAGCCGAATCCACGGGTACCGTCCATACAAACAACAATCTTGGGGGAGTTTTGTTTCATTATATTTTAATTTGATTTTTGAGCATGGAACTGGGCATCCCGAATACCAGCCACTTTCTCGTGAATGATAGTGAATCAGCACATATCGTGAGAATAACCCACCTAGCATGGAACATACTGATAGCCCCTAGTCACTACATGAGCGATTCAGGCATACAAAACAGAATATTATTTGAAGGTTTAGAGTTTGGCACATGCAAATTTACTTGGAGTAGCAGGTAAATCCCGCATATCGGTAGATATAGTGTACTCTCATGTCAAAAAACTGGGTTTAAGGGTTTTTGGATGCACAAATAGTATCTCTACTTAGTACGAAGTGTTGGCTAGCAAAAGGTTCTAAACAAGCACCACATGTTGGAGGATCCATAACAATATAACTTCTATAAAAATATCCCAAACATAACTCATTAAGTTGTCTTCCTTGTCCAACTTCAACTAATTTGCTCAAGTTTGAAAATATTTAATGGGGCTCACAATCATAGAAGATGTCCAAGATAGTATATTTATATGTGGAATCTCTCTTCCTTCAATATTCTTTCATGAATTGTTCAAGTGGCCAATGTGATGTTTGCTAACTTTCAATACATTTTACCACCTATACTTGTTATATGTGAAGTTATTACTCCCCATGGGATAATCATTTGAAACATATATAATTTCAGATTTATTATATTCAATTCATTCCATTATTTACTCATAGGATATAAGTGAAGCACGAGAGTAAATGACAAAACTACTCCAAAGCATATAAGTGAAGATCAATGAGTAGTCAAACAATTAAGTAGCTATGTGTGGACTTTCTCCCTATCTCTCAATAAAGATTTTCAGATCTGAGTATTTTATTTAAACAACAAGCAAAATAAAAATAGCACTCCAAGAATAGGACGCGTCAAACGAATAAAAATTTAGCCTCAACATAGGCTAACCGATAGTTGACGAAGAGAGGTGGGATACGTAGCATCCCCAAGCTTAGATGCTTGAGAGTTCTTGAAATATTTACTTGGGGTGCCTTGGGCATCCTAAAGCTTGATCTTTTGTATCTCGTTCAATCCTCTCATATCATGGTTTCACCTATTCTCAAAAAATTCATCCACACAGAACTCGAAAAGAACTCGTGAGATAGGTTAGTACACACAATAATAAATCAACTCTTCATGTACTGCCAAGACAAGTTGTATAATAATTTTCGAACATCATTTACTGTTTATTATCATTTCCACAATTTATATCTACCAATATAGGCTATGGAAACTATAGGATAAATAGATAACAAAACTATGACAACAATCTGTCCAAACAAAACAGTCTGTAGCAATTTATAAAAACAGTGTACTTGTGTAACTCAACAAATTATGAAAATTTAGGACATGCTATAACATTTATATGACAAAACTGTGTAAAAATTTCAGAAACTTTCCACGTTCAAGTAAAATATGAAAGTTCAAACACTACAGCAAGAGTTTCTGTTTTTACACAACACACATCAAACCATGCAATGCAAGCATCCTAATGCAATTCTAGGAATTTTTTTATTGAAAACAAAATTATAAATAACTCCTAACATAAATCAATAAATTAAAATTATGCTCCAAGCAAAACTCATATTATGTGATGAATAAAAATATAGCTCTAAGTAAGATTACCGATAGCGTTGGAGACAAAAGAGGGGATGCTTCCGGGGCATCCTCAAACTTAGGCACTTGAGTCTTCCATGGATATTACCTTGGGGGTGCCTTGGGAATACCCAAGCTTATGTTCTTGTCACTCCTTGTTCTCCTCGTATCGGTATCTCATCCAAAACTTGAAAACTTCAATCACACAAAATGTAACGGAACTTCATGAGAAGCGTTAGTGTAATGAAGATAGATCATTAACTTAGGTACTGTCAAGACAACATTCATAATTGTTCCCACATGATACCTACTGTATTCTATCATTACTATAATTTATATTACTGAATATAAGCTATGGGAACACTAAAATAAGTAAACTATGCATGCAAAACAGAATCTGTCAAAAACAGAAAAGCCTGTGAAGATCTGTAGTATAGCATTACTTGTGTGTCCCTAAAAATTCTGAAAAAATAGGGAAACCAGAAGAATTTGTATATCAAGACTGTAAAAATTTCAGATCAGTATCGCGCTCCAGTAAAGATGAAAATTCCTTTACTGGAGTCAAAAGTTTCTGTTTTGGTTCAGCATCAATTCTACTCATCTTGTCAGTCATCCCACAGGCTTTACTTGGCACTTCATTGAAATAAAAGACACAAAACATGATTACTACGGTAGCTTAATCATGTGAACTCATAAAACAGAAGGTAAAAGTGTTGGGTTGTCTCCCAACAAAAGATTTTCTTTAATGCCTTTTAGCTAGGCATGGTTATTTCAATGATGCTCTTCCAAGCCTAATTCCGATGATGATTTCATTCATACTCTAAAAGATATAACTGAACTTCATAGAGCATTCTACAAGCAATATAGATCAACGAATATCCAAGCTCAAAATATATATGTGAAGCACACGAAGCATTCTGTAAGGCCATACTCAAAAGATTTAAGTGAAGCACGAAGACCATTCTAGAAATCAATGAAGGACTATCTCATACTAGAAGGGTGCATAAAAGGAGAAGAAAAACACTAAAGACGCATATCATGTGAACAAAACAAAAACCGAGGTATATCGATGATTGTTGAAGAATAAAGATGGGATGCCTTACGGGGCATCCCCAAGCTTAGATGCTTGAGCCTCCTTGAAATATTTACTTGGGGTGCCTTGGGCATCCCAAAGCTTGAACTCTTGTCTCTCTGTATTCTTCTTTTATCGATACCTCCTCGATCTTCGAACACTTCATTCACACAAAACTTAACAAAACCCTTGTGAGATCCATTCGTATAATAAAGCAAAATACTACTTTAAGTACTATTCTGAACTCATTTCAAATTAATATTAGCATTATATATACTGTAGTCCAACTTCACCATGGTTCATACCCCCCGGTACTACACATAGGTTCATCAAGATAAGAGAACAATGCATAGAAAACAGAATCTATCAAAAACAGAAGAGTCTGTAGAAATCTGGAAACTTCGTATACTTCTATAACTCAAACAATTCTGAAACATTAGGAAGAAATACAAAATCTGCATAGCAGTACTGTGTAAAAAAATTAGAAACTTTTGACATTCCAGTGAAAAACGTAAATTCACGCACTACAGCCAAAGTTTCTGTTTTTGCACTGCACACACCAAACAAGCAATCTAATCATCCTAAAGGAAAATCTTGGAACATTATTTTTATAATACAATGGATATATAGAAGGGGATAATTATTTTTTATAAACTTACATGAAAAATTCTACATTGCTTCCATGAGCATGAACACAAGTTTTCAAGGTCGACCCTCACTTCTCCAATGCACAACCTTCCAATCACTTCTGTTTTTGAAAACTTCTTAGGCATATGAGGCAAGTAATTCTTTTTTTATTTTTCATTATTTAATTATTTTTTGTTTGTTTCACCCACAACTAAATCAATCAAAAATGGAAAGAAAATCTACTTAGTGAAGAAACCAAACAAGCACACACGAGAATATCAACCCCACGTTATTGCTCCGCGGCAACGGCGCCAGAAAAAAGCTTGATAATCCCCAAGTGCAAGGAATCATCGTAGCAATTTCCAAAGGTGGGAGTGATAAGTATGGAGTGTCGAACACACAAGGAGCTAAAGGTAAGAGCAATATTCTCTCAAGTCCTATCTCCCAGTGATACAACTCTACGTACGTCGAAGTTTGCTTCCAACTAGGAACGAGAAATAAAACTACGTTGTGGGTAGGAAGAGAATAGATTTGCATGACATCGAAGAACTAAAATATAAAAATAGGTGTTGTTATCATAAAGTTAGAATATATTACAAATAGAGAGTGTGGAATAATGATGGGTCGGTGTGTGGAATTGTCCTAGGCAATTGTTAACTAGATCGGTAATCATTATTGCAATTTTATATGAGGGAGAGGCATAAACTAATATACTTTCTCTACTTGGATCATATGAACTTATGATTGGAACTCTAGCAAGAATATGCAACTACTAAAGATCATCAAGGTAAAACCCAACCATAGCATTAAAGCATCAAGTCCCCCTTATCCCTTACGCAACAACCCACCTACTCGGGTTTATGCTTCTGTCACTCAAGCAACCCACTATAAGAGAATCATGAACGTATTGCAACACCCTACAGCGGGTATCCCTCACTCTTGCGCGACACAGAGAGCACCATAGGAAAACACCAATAATAAAGCATTCAACTCAAACCAATGTAGATCATCAATCAACCCATAAGACAAAGGGAATCTACTCAAAACATCATAGGATGGCAACACAACATTGGATCATAATATGTGGCATAAAGCACCATGTTCAAGTAGGGAATTACAGCGGGGTGCGGGAGAGTGGACCGCTAAATGAAGATGAGGATGGTGATGAAGAAGGTGATGTTGATGAAGACGATCATCGCGGTGATGATTCCCCCAGTGGCACTTCGGCAGCACCGGTAGAGAGGGGTAGAGGGTGTCCCCCTGGTGCCTCCTCCTCCATGGCCTTCCCCCAAGGTGGGGAGAGGTTCTCCCTCTAGTCATTGGCCTCCATGGTGATGATGGCCCCTTTGTCTTCCTCCTCCATGGTCTCTGGTGATGGTGACCCCCTCCGGCAGGGTGCCGGAGAGGGCCAAGATTGGTTTTTCGTGAATTTGGAGACTTGCGGTGGCGGAACTCCCGATCTAGGTTTCTTTTCTAGGGTTTCTGTATTTATAAGAATGTTTGGCGTTGGAATCACATCAGGGGAGTGCTCGAGGAGCCCACAAGCCACGGGGCGCGCCCTGGTGGCTTCCTCGGGACTCCTCTCCGGTATCTTTTTCTCCATTATTTTTCATATTTTCCAAAAATATTCTCGGTAAATTTTCAGGCCATTCCGAGAAATTTTATTTTTTCACAAAAACAACACCACGGTAGCTCTCCTGAAAATTGCGTCAGTCCGGGTTACTTCTAATAAAATCATAGCAAAATCATATAGAATTTTTGTAAACATGGCATGAATACTTCATAAATTATAGATATGTTGGAGACGTAGCACATACCTTTGCATGAAATGGTGCATTACCACACTAGAGGTGTTGTGAAAATATTTGGGGGATTTGCATGAACAGAATTAATGGAAGAGGGTTAAAAGAGGTACTGCCATGGTGAAAAGGAGAGGAAAGAGAGGGAGTTACCCTCCAAAAATTGATCAGGGGCCTTGGAAAAGTTATTGGAGGTGGTAGAGGGCTAGCAAAAGCTTTGGTAAAATTTTGAGCTCAAGGAGAATAGTAGAAGGGACCAAAGCAACAAATTTGGTAAGTGAAAAAGAAGGTGTTTCATGCGTGTTAGGGCTAGCAAATGCAGTCCACTTGCTATGAAACTTAAGAGGATTACATGATAGGTGAAAATGATATTGGATACCAAATTTGTAATTTATTGGAGAAAGTTTCCAATGTAGACTTGAAAACCCCAAGAAATGGGCAGAAATGGCTTTCTGCATATAAATTCATGCAAATTAATTCCCACTAATGCACCACTTGGTGTGGTGGCATTATTTGAGTATTCGAGCATGCCCTAAAAGTTTGCGATCAATTGGAGAAACTTTATAATGTAAAGTTTCCCAATTCCAGAAATCAGCAGGAGTGATTTTGAGGGCCTCGGGACAAGTTAATCTTATCCCCTTAATGCACCACCTAGTGTGGATGCATTATTAGAGTATCAGACAATGTCCACAAGATTTGAGCACAATTGGAGACACTTGTCACTCTAGAGTTGCTCAAATTTGTTTCTGTACAAATAGGGTTGTGGAATATTTAGGTGTATCAAATAAATTTGGATTGAGATGAAACTTGGCAAGATCATCACATATATCATGACCATTGAAGTAGGCACAAAGTGTTTTGAAGGGTTTTGTCCAATATTTTCAAAATGACCATTGATACGTCCATTTTGCATCAAGTTTTCATGTTGTTATTTATCACTTCTTGGGCTGTTATTTCACTTCACGGTACAATTCTTATGCCTTTTCTCTCTTATTTTGCAAGGTTTACATGAAGAGGGAGAATGCAGACAACTGGAATTCTCGCCTGAAAATGGAGCAAAGTTGAGATACCTATTCACACATCTCCAAACGCCGTAAAAATCAACGAGGATTTTGTTCCTGATTTATCAAATATACTGGGCCGAAGAAGTGCCAGAGGGGCGCCAGGGGGTGCCCACAAGCCTGCACGGCGCGGCCACCCCCCCAGGTCGCGCCATGAGGGCTTATGGGCAACCTGCTAGCCCACTTGCCCCCCTCTTCTGCTATATGAAGGGTTTCGTCTGGAGAAAATCAGGGAGGAGCTTTTTCGTAGATTCGCCACCGCCACGAGGCGGAACTTGACCAGAACCAATCTAGAGCTCCGGCAGGACGATCCTGCCAGGGAAACTTCCCTCCCGGAGGGGGAAATCATCGCAATCGTCATCACCAACACTCCTCTCATCGGAGGGGACTCGTCACCATAAACATCTTCATCAGCACCATCTCATCTCCCAACCCTAGTTCATCACTTGTAACCAATCTCCGTCTCGCGACTCCGATTGGTACTTGTAAGGTTCCTAGTAATGTTGATTACTCTTTGTAGTTAATGCTAGTTGGATTACTTGGTGGAAGAGTTTATGTTCAGATCCTTGATGTTACTCATTACCTCTCTCATCATGAATATGATTATGCTTTGTGAGTAGTTACTTTTGTTCCTGAGGACATGGGATAAGTCATGCTAATAGTAGTCATGTGAATTTGGTATTCGTTCGGTAATTTGATATGTTGTGTGTTGTTTTTCCTCTAGTGGAGTTATGTGAACGTCGACTACAAAACACTTCACCATTATTTGGACCTAGAGGAAGGCATTTGGAAGTAGTAAGTAGATGATGGGTTGCTAGAGTGACAGAAGCTTAAACCCTAGTTTATGCGTTGCTTCGTAAAGGGCTGATTTGGATCCACTAGTTTAATGCTATGGTTAGACTTTGTCTTAATTCTTCTTTCGTAGTTGCGGATGCTTGCGAGAGGGGTTAATCATAAGTGGGATGCTTTTCCAAGTAAGGGCAGTACCCAAGCGCCGGTGCACCCACATATCAAACTATCAAAGTAACGAACGCGAATCATATGAACATGATGAAAACTAGCATGGCAGACATTCTCGTGTGTCCTCGGGAGCGTTTTTCCTCCTATAAGACTTTGTGCAGGCTTGTCCCTTGCTATAAAAGGGATTGGGCCACTTAGCTGCACCGTTGCTACTTTTGTTACTTGTTGCTTGCTATGAATCATCTCACTACACAATCACTTGTTACCAACAATTTCAGTGCGTGCAGATTTTACCTTGCTAAAAACCACTTGTTAGATCCTTCTGCTCCTCGTTGGGTTCGATACTCTTACTTATCGAAAGGACTATGATTGATCCCCTATACTTGTGGGTCATCAAGACTCTTTTCTGGCGCCGTTGCCAGGGAGTGAAGCGCCTTTGGTAAGTGGAACTTGGTAAGGAAACATTCATATAGTGTGCTGATATTTATTGTCACTTCTCACTATGGATACTAATCCTTTGAGGGGATTCTTCGGGGTATCATCACCTCGAACGGAAGCACAAAGAGTTTCTCCTCAACCTGATGCACCTACTGAAAATATTTGCTTTGAATTTCCTTCGGGTATGCTTGAGAAACTGCTGGCTAATCCTTTTACAGGAGATGGAACATCACATCCAGACTTGCATCTGATCTATGTAGATGAAGTTTGTGGTTTATTTAAGCTTGCAGGTGTGCCCGAGGATGAGGTCAAGAAGAATGTATTTCCTTTATCTTTGAAGGATAAGGTGTTGACATGGTATAGGCTATGTGATGATACTGGATCATGGGACTACACTCGGTAGAAATTGGAATTTCATCAAAAGTTTTATCCTATGCATCTAGTACATTGCGATCAGAATTATATTTATAATTTTTGGCCTCATGATAGAGAAAGCATCGCTCAAGCTTGGGGGAGGCTTAAATCAATGCTATATTCATGCCCCAATCATGAGCTCTCGAGAGAAATTATCATTCAGAACTTCTATGCTCGGCTTTCTCATGATGATCGCACCATGCTTGACACTTCTTGTATAGGTTCTTTTATGAAGAGAGATATTGACTTCAAATGGAATTTATTGGAGAGAATTAAACGCAACTCTGAAGACTGTGAGCTTGAAGAAGGTAAGGAGTCAGGTATGAATTTCACGTTTGATTGCGTTAAATCCTTTGTTGAGACAAATACTTTTTGTGACTTTAGCGCTAAGTATGGAATTGACTCTGAGATAGTAGCTTCATTGTGTGAATCCTTTGCTGCTCATATTGATCTCCCCAAAGAGAAGTGGTTCAAATATCATCCTCCTTTAGAAGTCAATGTAGTTAAACCCACTCCAGTTGAAGAGAAAGTCATTGCCTATAATGATCCTGTTGTTCCCAGTGCTTACACTGAGAAACCACCTTTCCCTGTTAGGATAAAGGATCATTCTAAAGCTTCAACTATGATACGTAGAGGCTATATTAGAACACCTACACACCCTGAGCAAATTAGAGATGAGCCTAGCATTGACATTGTCAAAGATCTTCTGTCCGATGATGTTGAGGGACATAATATTCACTTCTGTGAAGATGCTGCTAGAATTGCTAAACCTCACGTTAGAGACAAACATAGGCATGTTGTTGGCATGCCTGTGGTTTCCATTAAGATAGGAGATCATTGCTATCATGGCTTATGTGACGTGGGTGCTAGTGTTAGTGGAATACCTCAATCCTTATACGATGAAATCAAATATGAGATTGCACCTGTTGAGATAGAACCAATAGATGTCACTATTCAGCTTGCAAATAGAGATACTATCTGCCCTGTGGGAATTGTTAGGGATGTTGAAGTCTTGTGTGGTAAAACGAAGTATCCTACTGATTTCCTCGTTCTTGCTACCGCACAAGATAGCTTTTGTCCCATCATATTTGGTAGACCCTTCCTCAATACTATCAATGCTCGTATTGATTGTGAGAAGCAAACTGTCACTGTTGGCTTTGAAGGTGTGTCACATGAGTTCAATTTCTCCAAGTTTGGTAGACAACCTCATGAGAAAGAGTTGCCTAGTAGGGATGAAACTATTGACTTAGCTTCTATTAACGTCCCCCTACTGATCCCTTAGAGCAATACTTGCTTGAGCATGAAAATGATATGCATATGGATGAAAGGGATGAGATAGATAGAGTTGTCTTAGAACAATATCCTATCCTTAAGAATAATCTGCATGTTGAACTGCTTGGGGATCCACCCCCACCAAAGGGCGATCATGTGTTCGAGCTTAAATAGTTTCCTGACACTCTTAAGTATGCCTATCTTGATGAAAAAGAGATATATCCTGTTATAATTAGTGCTAGCCTCTCAGAGCATGAAGAAAACAAGTTATTAAAAACTCTGAGGAAGCACCGTGCTGCTATTGGATATACTCTTGATGATCTTAAGGGCATTAGTCCCACTCTGTGCCAGCACAAGATTAAAATTGATCCTGATTTCAAACCAGTTGCTGATCATCAAAGGAGATTAAATCCTAAGATGAAAGAGGTAGTAAGAAAAGAAATACTAAAGCTCCTGGAAGCGGGTATTATCTATCATGTTGCTCATAGCGATTGGGTGAGTCCGGTGCATTGCGTCCCTAAGAAGGGAGGCATCACCGTTGTCCCTAATGATAAGGATGAATTGATCCTACGGAGGATTATTACTGGCTATAGGATGGTGATCGATTTTAGGAAATTGAATAAAGCCACTAGGAAAGATCATTACCCTTTGCCTTTTATCGACCAAATGCTAGAAAGATTGTCCAAACACACACACTTCTGCTTTCTAGACAGATATTCTGGTTTCTCCCAAATACCAGTTGCTTTCTAGACAGATATTCGGTACCTTTGCTTATAGACGTATGCCTTTTGGCTTATGTAATGCACCTGCCACCTTTCAAAGATATATGATGGCTATATTCTCTGACTTTTGTGAAAAGATTGTCGAGGTTTTCATGGATTACTTTTCCGTTTACGGGTCTTCTTTTGATGATTGCCTCAGCAACCTTGATCGAGTCTTACAGAGATGTAAAGACACCAACCTTGTCTTGAATTGGGAGACGTGCCACTTTATGGTTAATGAAGGCATCATCTTAGGACATAAAATTTCTGAAAGAGGTATTGAAGTAGATAAGGCTAAGGTTGATGCAATCGAGAAAATGCCATACCCTACAGATATCAAAGGTATAAGAAGTTTCCTTGGTCATGCTGGTTTCTATAGAAGGTTCATTAAAGACTTCTCTAAGATTTCTAGGCCTCTTACCAATCTCTTGAAAAAGGATATTCCTTTTGTTTTTGACAATGATTGTGAGGAAGCCTTCGAAACTTAAGAGAGCTTTGATAACCGCACCTATTGTTCAACCACCTGAGTGGAACTTGCCTTCTGAGATCATGTGTGATGCTAGCGATTATGTTGTTGGTGTTGTTCTAGGGCAAAGAGTTGACAAGAAGTTGAATGTTATTTACTATGCTAGTAAAACCCTAGACAGTGCCCAGAGGAACTATGCTACTACAGAGAAGGAATTTTTAGTTGTCGTGTTTGCATGTGAAAAGTTCAAGTCTTACATAGTTGACTCCAAAGTCACTATTCACACTGATCATGCTGCTATTAAGTACCTCATGGAGAAGAAGGACGCTAAACCTAGACTTATCAGATGGGTTCTCTTGCTACAAGAATTTGATTTGCACGTTGTCGACAGGAAGGGTGCTGATAACCCAGTAGCAGATAACTTGTCTAGGTTGGAGAACGTTCTTGATGACCCACAACCTATTGATGATAGCTTTCCTGATGAGCAATTGAATGTCATCAATGCTTCAGGTAGTGCACCATGGTATGCTGATTATGCTAACTATATTGTTGCCAAATACATACCACCTAGTTTCACATACCAGCAAAAGAAGAAATTCTTCTTTGACTTGAGACATTACTTTTGGGATGATCCTCACCTTTATAAGGAAGGAGTAGATGGTGTTATTAGACGTTGTCTACCTGAACATGAACAGGGACAAATCCTACAGAAGTGTCACTCCGAGGCCTACGGAGGACACCATGCGGGAGATAGAACTGTACACAAGGTATTGCAATCAGGTTTCTATTGGCCCACTCTCTTCAAGGATGCCCGTAAGTTTGTCTTGTCTTGTGACGGGTGTCAAAGAATAGGTAATATTAGCAAACGTTAGGAAATGCCTATGAACTATTCACTTGTCATCGAACCATTTGATGTCTGGGGCTTTGATTATATGGGACCTTTCCCAAAATCCAATGGGTATACTCACATCTTAGTTGCTGTTGATTACGTCACTACATGGGTAGAAGCTATCCCCACTAGTAGTGTTGATCACAACACCTCTATCAAGATGCTGAAAGAAGTTATCTTCCCTAGATTTGGAGTCCCTAGATATCTAATGACCGATGGTGGTTCACACTTCATTCATGGTGCTTTCCGTAAAACGCTCGCTAAGTACGATGTCAACCATAGAATTGCGTCTCCCTATCACCCTTAGTCTAGTGGTCAAGTAGAGCTAAGTAATAGAGAGATTAAACTGATTCTGCAAAAGACTGTCAACAGGTCTAGAAAGAATTGGTCTAAGAAGCTCGATGACGCACTGTGGGCTTATAGAACTGCCTATAAGAATCCCATGGGCATGTCTCCGTACAAAATGGTGTACGGTAAAGCATGTCATTTACCTCTTGACCTAGAGCATAAAGCTTATTGGGCAATCAAAGAGCTCAACTTTGATTTCAAACTTGCCAGTGAGAAGAGGTTATTTGATATTATCTCGCTTGATGAGTGGAGAACTCAGGCATATGAGAATGCCAAGTTGTTCAAAGAGAATGTTAAGAGGTGGCATGATAAGAGCATACAAAAGCGTGAGTTCAATGTAGGTGATTATGTCTTGCTATATAACTCTCGTTTAAGATTCTTTGCGGGCAAGCTTCTCTCTAAATGGGAAGGTCCATATGTTATTGAGGAAGTATATCGTTCCGGTGCTATCAAGATCAACAACACGGAAGGTAATTGTCCAAGAGTTGTAAATGGGCAGAGAATCAAGCATTATATCTCAGGTACTCCCATAAATGTTGAAAGCAATATCATCAATACCATAACTCCGGAAGAATACCTAAGGGATATTTATCAGCCTGTTTCAGACTCCGAAAACGAAGAGGTATGTGATTCCGTAAGAAAACAGAGTCCAAAACTTTTCCAGTAGGAAATTTTCTCCGTTTTGGAATATTTGAAAAAAATACAAAAATGGAAGTAGTCCGGAAAGTGCGCGAGGAGGCGACAAGCCTGCACGGCGCGGGCCCACCCCCTGGCCGCGCCGTGAGGGCTTGTGGCCACCTCATGCGCCTCCTGGACTCCGTTTTCGTGCAGGGTACTCCTTCTAGTCTGGAAAAAATCATTATATATACCCCTGTTTGGTGTGACCTCTGCACCACGCAGATTTCCTCTGTTTTTCGTTTCGAACCTGTTTTCTGCTGCAGATTTAGAGAAGGATGTCGTACCAGTAATCTGTGGGGGAGAACAATCTCCGTCAAATCTATGGAGAAGTTCATGCTTATCTGAAAAGGATGGAGGTCATGGACGCTAAGGAAAGGCTACCTAAAGAAACCAAGGAAAAAGCTAAGGAGAAGGATCAGGCATGGGACGAAGTGCAATCTGTTCTCAACAAGGAAGAAGTTGAAGAAGTGGATTTCCTCCAAACCTACCTCCACCTACTGTCTCCATCTTTGATTGAACTCTTGAGGTTTTGTGAAACAATTCGTGCTCGCAATACTTGTCTCACTCGTGAAGTTGTTTTGCTGGAAAAACATATCGTAGATCTCCAAGGTATAAATCAAAGATTAATGGCCCTCTTGGAGTCAAAGATTGCAACAACTCCTCCACCTTCACCACCAAAAGAAGACAATTGAGCATTGGTATGGGCAATCCCCTTGGCTTGTGCCAAGCTTGGGGGAGTTGCCCCGGTATCGTATCACCATCACATCTTTTGCCTTTACCTTTGTTTTAGTTTTCCTTTTCAGTTTTCTTTTTCTCTAATAGTTTAAAAGTCTTAGTGTTTTAGTCTTGAGTTTTTCTTTGTGTCACCCCCGATGTATTCGAGCTCGTGAGCCATATAATAAAGAGTGTCTTAGTTGAAGGGCTTTTCCTCTTGCCATGATCAAAATAGTGAGAATAGAACAAAAGCATGAAAGATCATGTAGTGATCTTATGGGAAGTGATGGCTTCACATATAAAAAGAATGAGGATTGAAACTTGTTGAGGGTAGGCAAACGTAGACCTTGGTCATTGTTGCAATTAATAGGAAGTGATAAAGAAGGAGAGGTTCACATATAAATATATCATCTCTGACACCATCTATGATTGTGAACACTCACTAAACTATTGCATGCCTAGAAGTATATGTTGGACAAGGAAGACAGCATAATGAATTGTGTTTGCTTGGCTCCGAATAATGTTATATGATTAGAGATCCCTTAGCATGTGACGATTGCTTCCACCTCACATTAGCCAAACCTCCCGCACTAAGTAGAGATACTACTTGTGCATCCATAAACCATCAACCCAGTTTTGCCATGTGAGTCCACCATACCTACCTATGGATTGAATAAGATCCCTCAAGTAAGTTGTCATCGGTGCAAGCAATAAAAATTGCTCTCTAATATGTATGATCTATTAGTGTGTGGAAAATAAGCTTTGTACGAACCTGTGATGTGGAAGACATAAAAGCGACAGACTGCATAATAAAGTTCTTTATCACAGGAGGCAATATAAAGTGACGTTCCTCCGCACTAAGAGGACACGCATCCAAACCTCAAAAGCGCATGACAACCTCTGCTTCTCTCTGCGAAGGGCCTATCTTGTACCTTTACTTTTTGCCCTTGAAAGAGTCATGGTGATCTTCGCCAATTCCCTATTTCGCCTTTGTCTTGGCTAACGTCATATGCTTGGGAAAGATCTATATTCATATGTCAACTTGGAGGAAAGCATTCATGAATTATTATTGTTGACATTACCCTTGAGGTAAGCAGTTGGGAGGCAAAACTATAAGCCCCTATATTTCTGTGTGTCTAGCTGAAACTTTGACCTCATGAGTACCATGTGAGTTGTATCAATTGTAGACAACGAAAGAATGATTGAGTATGTGGATTTGCTTTACAAGCTCTTATTTGACTCTTTCTGATGTTGTGAAAAATTGCAATTGCTTCAATGACTAAAGGCTATCGGTTGTTACTTCTCGGTAAGGTTCTTGATCCATGCTTTACTTTGTGAAGGAATTATCACTTTAGCATCAGAGATTATATGTTGGTATTGCTGTTCTGATCATGGTCATGATGCATGCATGTTCGTATCTTGTTTTGTCAACACCTCTCTCCCTAAACATGTGGACACATTTATTGAGCTAGGCTTTCGCTTGAGGACAAGTGAGGTCTAAGCTTGGGGGAGTTGATATGTCCATTTTGCATCATGTTTTCATCTTGTTATTTATCGCTTCTTGGGCTGTTATTTCACTTCACGGTACAATTCTTATGCCTTTTCTCTCTTATTTTGCAAGGTTTACATGAAGAGGGAGAATGCCGGCAACTGGAATTCTGGCCTGAAAATGGAGCAAAGTTGAGATACCTATTCTGCGCAACTCCAAACGCCGTAAAAATCAACGAGGATTTTTTTCCTGATTTATCAAAAATACTGGCCGAAGAAGTGCCACAGGGGCGTCAGGGGGTGCCCACAAGCCTGCACGGCGCGGCCACCCCCCCCCCCCAGGCCGCGCCATGAGGGCTTGTGGGCAACCTGCTGGCCCACTTGCCCCCCTCTTCTGCTATATGAAGGGTTTCGTCTGGAAAAAAAATCAGGGAGGAGCTTTTTCTTGGATTCGCCGCCGTCACGCGGCGGAACTTCTGCAGAACCAATCTAGAGCTCTGGCAGGACGATCCTGCCAGGGAAACTTCCCTCCCAGAGGGGGAAATCGTCGCCATCGTCAGCACCAACACTCCTCTCATCAGAGTGGACTCGTCACCATCAACATCTTCATCAGCACCATCTCATCTCCAAGCCCTAGTTCATCACTTGTAACCAATCTCCGTCTCGCGACTCCGATTGGTACTTGTAAGGTTGCTAGTAGTGTTGATTGCTCTTTGTAGTTGATGCTAGTTGGATTACTTGGTGGAAGAGTTTATGTTCAGATCCTAGATGCTACTCATTACCTCTCTGGTCATGAATATGATTATGCTTTGTGAGTAGTTACTTTTGTTCCTGAGGACATGGGATAAGTCATGCTAATAGTAGTCATGTGAATTTGGTATTCGTTCGGTAATTTGATATGTTGTATGTTGTTTTTCCTCTAGTGGTGTTATGTGAACGTCGACTTCATAACACTTCACCATTATTTGGTACTAGAGGAAGGCATTGGGAAGTAGTAAGTAGATGATGGGTTGCTAGAGTGACAGAAGCTTAAACCCTAGTTTATGTGTTGCTTCGTAAGGGGCTGATTTGGATCCACTTGTTTAATGCTATGGTTAGACTTTGTCTTAATTCTTCTTTCGTAGTTGCGGATGCTTGCGAGAGGGGTTAATCATAAGTGGGATGCTTTTCCAAGTAAGGGCAGTACCCAAGCGCCGGTCCACCCACATATCAAACTATCAAAGTAACGAACGCGAATCATATGAACATGATGAAAACTAGCATGACAGAAATTCCCGTGTGTCCTCGGGAGCGTTTTTCCTCCTATAAGACTTTGTCCAGGCTTGTCCCTTGCTACAAAAGGGATTGGGCCACTTTTCTGCACCGTTGCTACTTTTGTTACTTGTTGATTGCTACGAATCATCTCACTATACAATACCTTGTTACCGACAATTTCAGTGCGTGCAGGTTTTACCTTGCTGAAAACTACTTGTGAGACCCTTCTGCTCCTCGTTGGGTTCGACACTCTTACTTATCGAAAGGACTAAGATTGATCCTCTATACTTGTGGGTCATCAACCATGTGTTGAAACTCTTATATATGGAATATATATAGCCACTGAGTTTGTCTAAATTTTCTCAAATATTTTTGAAAGGAAGAAAATTAACTTTTCTTCATAAAAGACCATTTCTAGCCTCAGAAAAAGGTATTTAAGTAAAATAGGAAAATAACTTTTAAAATAATATATTTTTTGTTTTGGCAAGTCTTTTTGACAAAAGGATTTAAATAAAATATTTGGGGCAAAACCACTTCCCTAACTTGAGGACTTGTGGTACAAATCCCCACTCACGGATTTTTGAAAGCCTCAATTAAATAAATGCTTTTTGGTCGAAATAATACTTGGTAAAAAAGTATTTTCAGGTCCTATACACGTGCTATGGTCATTGGGCAAAGACTTTGGACAAAAAGGTGAGCCTACACAGTAGTAGGAACTTTTGGTGATTTAAAACACAAGCAAACAAGCAAGCAAACAACAATCACATCAAGCATCACAAGCACTCACAAAAATTTAATTGCTCCTAATTTTTTAGATTTGTTAATTTAGGCAGGAGAGTCAAAACACAGGGTGTGCAAACCTATCACCCTTACAAGAATCTCGCCCCCGAGATTCCTAGGCTAGGCGTTGGAGATACAGAAATTTGGGCCCGATGTACTCTTCACGTTCCTATGTTGCTCATTATTTGATGTGATTGCTCCAGTGGATATTGATGTGATTGATGATACAACTTTGAATGATTCTCTTGGCTCCATATGAGAGTGAACGGGGTTCTTGCAAGGAGCTACGCTTGACTAAGGGTCTGGTGCTTGGTGATCGAGGTTCGGGCAACGGTCTGGTTTGCGTGTGTACTCCATAGTCGGAATACATGACAAGGTAGGGTGTCTGTGTGCTGGTCCTAGGGTTTACTCACATCGGTTAGCGACATGTATATGTCTCATGTTAAAATAGGTAGGTCAAGGTCTTCGTGTAGCTCCCTGATGACGGGGAAGCCCTTGACTCCTTTAAAACAGGTGATCTACCATCGCAGGTGGTCTTCTTCCCCCGAGAGTGTTGAAGTGTTTCGGCGTAGGCTTCTCAACGAGATCTTTGACTTGAGTAGTGGCCCAAGTATGTCCTTCATTTATCTTCAGCCATTTGTTTCTGTCGTTGTGGACGTGCGTTTCTGACGTGTCTTCGGATGCTCGGCCTTCTAGCCTCTTCGTAGATACCTATGAAAGAGTGGGTTGGGTCTCGTCCATAAGATTAAGCCTATAGACAGGGTGTGTAAAACGGGTCCCATCATCTAGGAAAAATTTTGAGGGGTCCTAGATGAGCTGGCTACCCAATGGTGAACCTTGTGTTTTGACACCAATGAGAAAGCTTTGAGGCTTGGCAAGCAGGGTGAACTTCCTTTGACAAGGATTTCACCATGGTCCAGTCATGATTTACGTCCCGGATTGGACCAAAAGGGCTCTTTGATTTATCTTGCTGTCCAAAGGCTTGATCATGCTTGAACATCGATGCTTCTTGACATAGTTGATGTAGCCGGCAGAGGAATGGTGGTTGGCTCCTATTGCTTCTTCTTCATTGTCGTGGCCACCTGGTCGTGGTGGGTCTTCACCTTGCTTGTGTAGGGTTGTCTTCTACTGCTTGGAGGGTGCTGCGAGTGTTTCTGAGGGCTTATCCAAACAGGACTAAGGTGCTTCTCACTTTTCTCGGATAAATAAGATTGCCATCCATGAGGGCAACACCATATTTCTCCATTCATCACACAAGCATTATGCTCATGGAATTTTTGAGAGGAGAAGGTACTTTTCCTGGGTGGTTACTTGCCCAGGGGTTTAGTGGTGGTCGAGGTGGAGTTTTGGCTATAGTCTAACGACTTAGAGCCAAGACCTATGGTCACAATCCGGCAATTTTATGCCTAGGGAGATCTTTGGGGTTTTAAGGAACTTAGGATGTGAGTGAACATCCATCACCTTATCCTTGAGCACACTTTCTTAGATGCCAACAGTCCTACCAAATCCTCCAAACCGAATCATCCAATGTCATAAAAGGTACCATGCCATACAAGTCAACTCCAACATCACTTATGCTACTCAACTCCAAGGTTCGAGAGAAGGACTAAACCAAAACCTCATACATATGCTATAACTAGCTCATGTGTATCCCTATGAAAAATCCTCGAGAAACGTACAAGCCGCTAAGCTTGGCTAAGATACTACAATCCAACTTCTTAGTTAAATTATCCAAGGTCTAAGGTACTGTATTTCTACGTTAAGGAAACACGTATTATACCAATCCAAGGTCTTGCTTCCTTCCTACGAATCCAATAAAGTGGTTCATCGATCCCATTAATCATCACTTGACCCATCACTCCTACAAGTCCAGTATCGATGGGGTTCTACATAATCACCTAGAGCCCCTCCGAGATTGGACCTATCTCTTTGTCTCTCTTCTCTTTTCGCTCCTGTTTTTTGTCCCTTCACTATTTCTTAAATATACAGAGATCCATAACTCTGATCGGACTGAACCTTTGAGGGGATTATCAGAAAATTATCGTTATTGCGGCAAAAGTAGGGCCACAACTGACTTAAGGGGGAGCCACGTGCCATGAGGGCATGGCCAACCCCACTAATCGCGCCCAGCTAGTTTGTGCCTCCCTCAAGCATCATGTTGTGTTGATTCTTGTTCCCAAAATTCACATATATTCCAAAAAAATATTCGTAAATTTTTATCATGTTTCGACTTTGTTTGATACGGAATTTCTAAAAAACAAAAAAATCACAAAATTAGGAACTCGCACTCGGCACCGGATAAGTAAGTTAGTCCCAAAAATAATATAAATTTTGCCAAAAGTATATGAAATTTGTAGAACATTGTCATTAAACAATCAAAAAATATAGATACGACGGAGACATATCAGCCTTTGATGAAGTTGTAGTCTTGAAATTTTATCAGGCGAAACACCAGAAAAGTATGACTCGTGAAAACTCTCGAGTTCACGTGGATTAAGGAAGGCGTGGGTTCAACCCATATGGGCATGTTAGGAACATATACCACAAACTTCAAGAGTAAAAAACACAACCCATATGGGCATGTTGGGTACAATTTACCAAAAGTCATTATGTATTAGGGGGGAGAACTCATAAGGTGATTGAATATGCAGGAAACTGTCGGATAATAATTCAAGAATGGTTCTGGCGGTGCACTACGGAGCTGATGTGAGCATCGGTACTCAATCAAAGGAAGAAGGAATGCAAGGGCATCAAATTATATAACATTTGAATAATTTGATGCTTTAATGCTTTAATATAAAGGAATTATGATTCCTAGATGAGTGTATCAGATTTAGATGCTCTAATCAAAGATAAGTAAGTTGAAAAGAAATAGATGGACAATCAATCAAGGTTGATTTACCAAGAACGAGCTCATGTTTGGAAAGAACATGTGGGCCAAAAAGATAATTTATAAGGATCAATTGATGATTGCATGCATTCGCACACATGTTGAATCAATAAGATCAGAATGACAATCACAAAGGATTTTAATGAATATTGTTAGACATATGGAATTAACCATATGAAATCATAACTTCACCCTAAGGTGGTTTTGGTAATGAATAACACCATGTGTGTCATTGATCTAATGATTCTATCTATTATATTTTAGGAAAAGTTCAATGATGCGTTGGCTAAGGATTGTGAGGAGAACCCCTAGATGCAAGAAACATCTATTGGAAAAAAGCTTGAAGACTCTACATTTTATATTTTGTGAGAAATCACATTTAAGTCCATCCGAAAGCCAATACTATTAAAGCGGGATGAGGTGACTATGATGATCTGGTTGCTCAAGTGCTTAGAGATAGCCACTAAAAATACTAATGAAATTTTCCCATAAATATTTTGTCCAAACCCTAAATATCCAAAATTCGATGCTACCGACTATCCATTCAGCCCTACCGATTTTTACACCAAACACATCACATGCCAAACCCTAGAGTCTCGGTACCACCAAGTTCCATTTCAGTGCAACTGAAATCAGTGCCCTCGTGTCACATCCCTGGAACCCTAGCCAAGGTTTAGCATTGTGCTCATATTTACTTTGCATTGCATCCAAGAAAATGGCAACAAGATCAAAGTAAGTGGTGAAGGGAAACTCAAAAACCCTAGCCACTTCTCAAATTCAAAGGAATTATAAACTTATTCAAATCAATGAACCCAAAATGGCCTCAAGAAAAGTTCAACTTTTCTGATAATTCTTGAAAACAAATAAGCAATGAAGGAAACCATTTCATTTATACTTTTGGCATTTTAAATAAATGCAAAAGACTACTGGTTTCAAGTTTTAAATTTGAATTCAAAGATTTATAGTTTTCAAAAATGATGAAAACTTTATGGGTGATTGGAAATATTCCAACTAACACCCCAGCATTTTTCAAACTATTTATGGTTTGTTTGTGAAGCCAAAATAAATGGGAAACAATGTCAGTAAATAAAACAGAAGAAAAAGAGAAAGGAAAGGCTTACCTTCTATCTGTCGCCGGCCCAGCCCACCAGGGGCTCCCCGGTCATCTTCCTCCTCCTGCCAGTAGGTAGAGGAGAAGATGAGCACAGCGGCCGAGCCCCGGCCACCTCCTGCCTGCGTGCTCGCCACTAGAGGCCCCTAGGAGCGCCAGCGCGACGCCCCGAGCCTACTTCTCCTCCTCCCCGCGGCGCTATCTCCTCCCCTCGGCCTCTGGTTCCCCTTTTCCCCTCTCGGATCTCTCTCTCCCCGAAGCTCCGGTAGCCATCGATCCGTCGCCTCCCGGTCCTCCCCGACCCTGCCGGCAGCCTCACAGGAACCGCCGTGAGCTCCTCTTCCCGTTCCCCCTCTTCCCGAGGCCTTTCCCCTCCTCTAACCCTGTTAGCCGCCGGAGCCCGAAGGTCCTCGTCGCCGGCCATGTCGTTGCCGTCGTTGTGGTACCCCTCTCGCGAGATCGAGCTCAGAAATGAGCTCCTGGAGCTCTGTAGATGCCGTAGAGCCTTATCCCCAGCTCGCTAGTGCCCCGCAACGCCACACCCGACGATGCCTCAGTCGCAGCCGCCGCTGACCTCGTCGCCGGCATGGATTCCGGTGACCACTGGGTCCAGCTCCTCCCCCTTTAGATGCGGCGCTTCACTAGCTAGCCGTAGCACTAAACCGCGACCAAAACCGATGCCTGTAGCGCCGTTTAGCTCAACTCCGGCGAGTCCTCCGCCGCGCCCGTGGTCGCCGCCGGCCATATTCCGGTGAGGGCCGACGTGGTCAAACTAATTACCCACTAAACACCCCCCTAGCCACTGACAGTGGGCCCCAGGGTGGGTCAAATCCCAGTTAGGGGCTGGTCAACTCGGGGATTAGTCCCTGGTCACTGACTAGTGGACCCCACTGGTCAGGTTTGACCTGGCCCAGCCTTTGTTGACCAGAGACATCACTCTGACGCAATAAAGGGATTTTCTAATATAAAAGTAATTCCAGAAATGTTTAAAACTTCTAAAAATCATAGAAAATAATATGTAAGTCCAATGACAATAATTTATATATGAAAAGTATCAGAAAAATTCAAGGAATCTGAATATGTCATTTTCAAACATGTTTGAAAATGTTACTGAACCCAAACATGTAGATCAATGAATAAGTTAATTCTCATAAATACTTTGGAGATGGAATTTGGAATTATTTAAATTTCACTACAAATTATATGATCAAACACTGTCCAAATCACAAACCAGCAACCTAACATGTCACTCCATGCATGTTAAAAGCAAGTTGATCTGAGCATCAGGTTGAATCAATTAAAATGGTATCCGAGAATACCTCGTTTGAAGTAATATTTGAATTTGATTCAAATCAACTTCAAACCTAATAAATGTTAGCTATAATAGTATACCACTTTGCATCATCATTGCATGCCCATGCATCATCTTGTTGCATATGCTTGTGATTGATTGTTGTCACTCTTTTCGGTAGGCTCCGCTCCTCCGGATTCCACCAAATATCCGATTGACGGATATTGTCCCTCCTCTGAGCAACAAGGCAAACAACCATTTTGATCATCCCGATAAATCCCATGTTCTCGTTCCTGCACTTACTTATTGCATTAGGATCAAATGTTTCAAATGCTTTTGCCACGTTAGTTGAACCCACTTCCTTTGCATGACCTATCCTTGTCACAGTAAATAGCTGAACCTTGCAACCTGGCATACCTGGTAGTTTCTTGAGCCATGATGTGCCTTATCCTGCTATGCACGCTATGCTTAGAGTTGTGTATGGTCTGTCATCTGGGAGATGAACAGAATTGTGAGAATGTGTTCGGTAAGCAAAGGTTGTGTGTTGAACCTGATTTGGTAAAGGTACCGGTGAAAGACTGTGTAGGAGTACATGGCGGGTTGTTTCATTGGAACCGTCCTTAGGAACTAAGTTTCGTGTATGTAATCCAAGACGAGATACTACCACATGCTGGGCCCTGAAATATGACCCCGCTCGACTTATTAATCGCTTAGTACTCGGTCCAGGAGTTGCAAGTAGTTTCTGGTGTTTATAGTCATGCTGGAGGCCGTGCATAGCGCTGACCTGAGAGGTGGGCTGTGATGCGGTAGGCAGTGGCACGGTGTACCAAGTGGCACCCGGATGGTGGGCATGGGAACCCTACACACATCGTTTGGGGCCGTGGCGGAAACTTCGGCCAGACTTCCGTGCGGGTTACCCTCAGATAGGCGATAGACCTGGACTAGGTACTAGTGTGGTTAACGGTCGTGGCCGACTCCCTCGCTGGGCTTCCGCTTGAAGTTTGCCGAGGTGCATGACGTGCACATGGCGATAAGTGGCGAGAGCGTGTGTGACGAAGTACACGCCTGCAGGTTAATGATCTATTCGAATAGTCGCGTCCGCGGATATGGACTACTTGGAGACATATGTTGTTCATAGATAACTTCAATGGCTACTCATAAAATTGTCAAGATAAGCGTGAGTGTCATGGACGGCATTTTCGTATGGAGACGGAATGATTCCACAATGGAATATTGTTGTGGTGTTAGTGAACTCGTGTGCGAGAAATCAAGTTGTCAAAAATTGTTTTAAAATGTAAGTTGTCTAGCCACGAGTCAAATGCAGGCTTTCCGCATGAAACCCCACAATACCTTATTGATACATTGCATGAGTAGATAGTTATCCTAAAGTCTTGCTGAGTACCTCCATACTCATGTTTGTTTAATAATTGTTGCAGAGGTTGTTAATGACCCTAACGGAGGGTTCTTACTAGACATCGACGACGACGAGTAGCTGGTGTCCCACCTACGATCCGGCCCTAGGTTGGGTGTGTAGTATAGTCAGGCCATGTGCCTTCTAGTTTCACCTGTCTGTACTTAGACAGTTTTAAACACTTCCGCTGGCTTGTAACTGAATGACTGCTATGATGGGTCGTGAGACCCTTACTGTGTAATATTATGTGTGTGGCTCTTCCGAGCCTTTTAAATAAAGCTTGTATGTTTATGGTTATGTTGTGATGCCATCGATGTATCTATACATATCGGTATGCCATGCGTAGGTGTGTCGTACTTGATATGTATGGGGTTCGATTACCTAGCCGTAAACTTTAGTAGCACTCCTTACAGGGAAATGCCCCTTTGTGATCCATCGAGCCATGGTAGTTCGCTACTGCTCCGGACACATTGGTTGACCGGCGTGTGTCCTTCTTAGCTATTGTGTCTGTCCCCTCTGGGGAAATGTCACGCGATGTAATGGAGTCCTTGTAGCTTGCTACGACTCGTCTACATTCGCTAGTGACCGACACCTGCTTTGCTGGGTCATGTATGCATGTCCCTATGCGGAACTGCCACTTTGGTTTATGACTAGACACGTCGATTCGGGTTCTTTGTCATTGGATTGCTAGCGACACAATTGCATACGTGAGTCAAAAGGCGCAAACGGACCCGGCTAAGGTAAGGCTGCAGCCGTGGGGTTAACCGTGCGTGAGACCGCAAAGGGATGCGATGTGTTACAGGCTCGATTCCTATGGCTTAGGATCGGGGTCCCGACAGCATTGGTATCAAAGCCTGACTGACTGTAGGACTACTAAGCCAAACTGGTCGAAGTTGAGTCTAGAATTGCTTTAGTTATATATAAGGGAATTTTTTGTGGAAGGGAACATAAGACTCTTGTTCTCTTCTCAAGTTATTCTATTCTGGTCATCCTCGTCTTTTCCTGCGGGAATTAAGGACTAGGTTACTCATCTTCTTCTAGGCTCGTGTTTCTGATCGATAGATTATAAGACTACGGTTCGAGAGTTATATTGGGTTCCTTTTATTCCTAGGAAAAAGGAAGTAAGTTTGATGATCAGAGACTTGAACTTGAGTGGTTACGCTATTCCATTTTGGGTTGTCTCAAAATTTGTTTTTGAGCATTTACAGCCGTTATGCTGCCCAATTTTGCATTCAGAGCTCTAATGCTTTTGCATTACTCTCTATTTTCAGATGCCTGGCCGTCCTTCTCGTCAGGTGGTACGACTGACCAGGTGCATTGATGTGCCGGGTCATACGGCCATGCTGGTCAGGGTGATGTCGGTGTGCGGTTACCGTTGGTACCCCGAGTACATAGTGGAGGAACAATACCGAGACTTCAACCAGAGCCAGTATATCTGCACTGTTAGGGTATTTCCAGACTACCCTGGAGCTGAGGAGCCAATCCATTGGTCCTATGGGTTGGGAGTCACTGTTGACATGGCAGTACAAGATGCTGCCTATTCAATGCTGACCATTATGAGGGCGAGACATGCACTGCTGCAGAATTCAGAGTTCTGCTATGTTCTTGCCTCTCAGCCTCGTTAAGAGGGATACCTCAGCGGAGTCTATTTTGATTCTTCTATGGAGGATCCACTACTGCAGTCCACTTCTGAGATGCTGGAGAACAGAGACACGGATGCTCGTGCTCTCCGCATGGAGCTTTATGCTACCCGTGCCCGTCTGTGGACGGCTTTGACGCAGCTGGCACCGGTAGTCCAGACAGGTTACGGAGCTATGGATATGTTGAACCCTGTTAGGACCCATCTTCCGACCCACGTTGACTGGCCAGCTATAGGAGGAGTCACCCCTCTTCGGGGACCCCTATTACCACCAGTCAGGGGACCGAGGCCACATCCTTGTCCTTATGGATCCCAGGGATCTCAGGCCAGAGTGTTTCCTGATCCGCAGGTTGAGCTTCCAGGCCATGGAGGCAATCTCTATGAGATGTTCTATGCGGATGCCTGAGCTGTGTGTGGAGGGATAGTATGGTAGTAGCCGTACGTTCACAGTCATGTGTGACTTCTGAAGTATGCCTGTGATGTGAAATGAATTCCGGAGGCCTAGATAAATAATGTATAGGAAGCTTGTAAGCCTCTGATGAGTAGTTTCATAATTTCAGTAGTTTGCTCTTCGATTAAGGTTGTATTGAACTATGTAAGGGTGTGTATGAACCATGGTGTATATATAGCAGATGCTTGTTACCATGTTGTTCGGATATTCATTTCCGCATTCCGTGTGTTCAATACATTCTTAATCCATAGCTAGTATTGATATGATATTGGTCTAAGCTGTGAGTTTGTTTGCCAGGATGGTGTTCACCAGGTTGAACCGTGCCCCTCCTCATGAGCAAGGCGAAGGTAGTCAAGCGTCGCAGGAAGACCTGCCTCACCCGCCCTCTCTGGCGGAAGTTATGCTTGAGGTAAAGAGGAACAAAAGAGAGACCAACCGACTACTAGAGCGTATTGAGCAGAATACGGCTCGCCAGCCTAGGAATGTTGTAGTGTCCCTCAACGACTTTGTGAAGCTAAATCCTCCAAAGTTCCATCACTCCGTCGATCCCCTCGACACTGATGACTGGTTGTGCAGCATCTCACGCAAGATTCGCTCTGCGAATGTTTCTGAGGTCGACAAGGTGACCTTTGCGGCGTATTTTCTGGAAGGACCCGCCAATCTGTGGTGGGAGAACTTTGAACTTATGCGTCCTGCTGAGCCAGCAGCCACATGGGCAGACTTCAGTGCAGCCTTCCGTCTGCACCATATTCCAGAGGGTCTGATGGACAGAAAGAGAGAGGAGTTATGTGCTTTCACCCAGGTCAAGATGACCGTGGATGCCTATAGCTGCGAGTTCGGTAACCTCGCCCGCTATGCAACAGAGGAGGTGTCTACTGACGCCAAGAAGCAAGCAAGATTCCGTAAGGGTCTGAGTCCTGAGCTTCGTCGTGATCTGCGCCTCCACGAGTGTGCAAGTTTTCAAGCCCTGGTTAACAAGGCGATCAGTGCTGAGACTGGTCATACCGACTTTGAAGCCACAAGGAAGCACTCCCATGACTTTGGCTCGTCATCTGGTTCCGCGTTTCCAAAACGTAGGATGTGGGTTCCGAACAGTTCTCTGCCGCCAAGATACACTCCGAGGCCATCCTACGTGGCGCCTCAGACGAATCAGACCAACCCTCCAGCAAAAACTTATGGTGGTCCAGCTAGCAATGCTGCACCACGTGCCAACCAAGTGATATGCTACAAGTGTGGAGAACCAGGTCACTATTCCCGTGAGTGTCCTCAAAATGTGGGTGCCAAGCAACCCGGAAAGTCCGTCGGGCAAGGCAAGTCGGGCAAAGCTTACTATGTGAAGCCAACTCCTGCACGTGGCCGTGTGAACTATGTCTCAGCAGAAGAAGCTACAGAGGATCCCGACGTCATACTGGGTATGCTTCTTGTTAATCATCACCCAGCGTCTGTTCTCTTTGACACTGGGTCTTCTCATTCCTTCATTTCAGAAAGTTATGCACAGTTGCATAACATGTCTTTTTGTGATATGCCAATTCCATTGGTTGTCCAAACTCCTGGTAGTAAATGGAAAACCTCTAGGACAACCTATGACAATGAAATTCTAGTAGACAGGCTAGTTTTTCTATCCTCTTTGATAGCTCTGAAATCTTCGGATATTAATATCATCTTGGGTATGGACTGGATGTCAGCTCACTATGCCAAGATTGATACTCATTCTAGAAATGTTCATCTTACCCATCCCTCGGGTGAGATAGTCAATGTCTCTACTCGAGTTGCCAAATGCCAACTCTATTCCCTAAATGCCAACCCTCTTCCGGAACTTGAAGACATCCCGATTGTCCGTAACTTCCCGGATGTTTTTCCAGAGGAACTGCCAGGAATTCCACCTGACAGAGATGTAGAGTTCGTAATAGATCTTGTTCCGGGAACTGTCCCAATAGCCAGAAGACCCTATAAGATGGCACCCCTGGAGCTAGCCGAACATAAGAAGCAACTAGATGAGGCCTTGAATAAAGGTTTCATTCGTCCTAGCTCTTCTCCTTGGGCTTGCCCCGTCCTCTTCGTCAAGAAGAAGGACGGAACGGCTCGGATGGTTGTAGATTATCGACCAGTTAATCTGGTCACCATAAAGAACAAGTATCCGCTCCCGAGGATCAACGACCTGTACGATCAGCTCGCTGGATCCTCAATCTTCTCCAAAATGGATTTGAGGTTGGGATACCATCAAATCAAGATCAAGAACGGGGACATTCCAAAAACGGCTTTTGTTACTCGTTATGCCCAATACGAGTACACCGTCATGTCCTTCGGGTTAACCAATGCCCCAGCCACTTTCTCTTGTCTGATGAATTCAATCTTCATGGAGTATTTGGATAAATTCGTCGTGGTATACCTCGATGATATTCTCATCTACTAGAAGAACGAACAAGAACATGCCGAGCATCTAAGGCTGGTATTGATGAAACTTCGAGAGCATCGCCTTTATGCCAAGTTTTCAAAATGTGAATTTTGGTTACCAGAAGTGACCTATCTAGGTCACGTAATCTCTGGTAAGGGTATTGCTGTCAATCCCGAGCGAGTTCAAGCCGTCCTTGATTGGACTCAACCTGAATCGGTTAAGCAAGTTAGGAGTTTTCTTGGTCTAGCGAGCTATTGTCGCCGCTTTGTCGAGAATTTCTCCGCGGTTGCAAAGCCTCTAACTGAACTCCTCAAGAAGGATAAAAAGTTCGAGTGGACACCACAGTGTGAGCATAGTTTTCAGGAACTGAAAAGACGCCTGACTTCCGCACCTGTGTTGCTACCACCAGATTTTTCTAAGGACTTCGTTATCTATTGCGACGCCTCGTGACAAGGATTAGGTTGCATTCTCATGCAAAATCCTCATGTGGTCGCATACACATCACGACAGTTGCGTCCACATGAGGATAATTATCCCACACATGACCTTGAACTTGCAACTGTGGTCCATGCACTAAAAACCTCGCGACATTACCTTCTGGGTAATCGTTGCAAAATATTCACAGATCACCAAAGTCTGAAATATATCTTCACCCAGCCGGATTTGAATCTCAGGCAAAGATGGTGGGTTGAGTTGATCTCGGATTATGACTTAATGATAACTTACACCCCTGGGAAGGCCAATGTTATGGCTGATGCACTAAGTTGTAAATCTTATTGTAACAATTTGATGCTACAACAAGGTCAACCACATCTCTATGAGGACTTTCGGAAGTTGAATCTTCATATTGTTCCTCAAGGATTCCTTTCTACCCTGGTGGCGAAGCCTACCCTTAAGGATCAAATTATAGCTGGCCAGAAGCGTGACAAGGGTATATCACGGATCAAGGAGAATATTATTAGCGGAAACGCTAAAGAATTTTCCATGAATGATCAAGGTGTTGTGTTCTTCCAGAATCGTCTAGTGGTTCCTAAGAACCTACATCTAAGGCAGTTAATTCTTAAGGAGGCTCATGATTCTCCTCTCACCATTCATCCCGGTAGTACTAATATGTATCAGGACCTACGCCAGAGGTTCTGGTGGACTAGGATGAAGAGAGAAATTGCTGAGTTCGTTGCTAACTGCGACGTTCGTCGTCGAGTTAAGGCAGAACATCAAAGGCCTGCTGGCACCCTTCAACCTTTAGTTATTCCTGAATGGAAATGGGATAAAGTTAGTATGGATTTCATTACCGGATTTCCCAAGACCAAGAAAGGAAATAATGCTATCTTTGTGGTCATTGACCGTCTCTCCAAAGTAGCTCATTTTCTTCCAGTTCGTGAGAGTATAACAGCTAGCCAGCTAGCAGAGTTATATCTCTCTCGAATAGTGTCTCTTCATGGTGTTCCCCTGGAGATTAACTCAGACCGTGGGAGTATCTTTACTTCTCGCTTCTGGGAAAGTTTTCAGAATGCTATGGGGACTCACTTATCTTTTAGCACTGCTTTCCATCCTCAATCAAGTGGTCAAGTAGAAAGAGTGAATCAAATCCTAGAAGATATGCTCCGAGCTTGTGTTATATCGTTCGGTATGAATTGGGAGAAGTGCCTTCCATTCGCCGAATTTGCTTATAACAATAGTTATCAATCAAGCTTGGGCAAAGCCCCTTTTGAAGTTCTCTATGGACGAAGATGTCGAACACCTCTTAATTGGTCAGAAACCGGAGAGAGGCAACTCTTTGGCCCGGATATGATCCAGGATGCAGAAGAGCAGGTTCGCATTATTCGTGAAAAGTTGAAAACAGCCCAGTCTCGTCAAAAGAGCCATTATGATCGTCATCATAAGGCTGTGACCTTTGAAGTTGACGAGAAGGCTTACCTTCGGGTTACACCTTTGAAGGGTACCGATCGATTCGGTATCAAGGGCAAGTTGGCTCCTCGTTACATTGGTCCTTTTCGCATTCTTGCCAAACGAGGAGAAGTTGCCTACCAGTTGGAACTTCCTCTGCATCTTTCCAATGTTCATGATGTCTTCCACGTCTCGCAACTCAGGCGTTGCTTTTCGGATCCTATCCGTGAAGTGGACCATGAAACGCTTGATCTCCAAGATAACCTTTCTTATCGAGAATACCCTGTTCATATTCTCGACCAAGCTGAGCGTACTACTAGACGTCGGAACATTAACTTTCTTAAAGTTCAATGGTCAAATCATTCTGAGAAGAAGGCAACTTGGGAAAGAGAGGATCGCCTCCGACTTGAGTATCCTGCGTTATTCCTGACGACTTCTAAATCTCGGGATGAGATTCTTTTGAGTGGGGGTGAGTTGTCACATCCCTGGAACCCTAGCCAAGGTTTAGCATTGTGCTCATATTTTCTTTGCATTGCATCCAAGAAAATGGCAACAAGATCAAAGTAAGTGGTGAAGGGAAACTCAAAAACCCTAGACACTTCTCAAATTCAAAGGAATTATAAACTTATTCAAATCAATGAACCCAAAATGGCCTCAAGAAAAGTTCAACATTTCTGATAATTCTTGAAAACAAATAAGCAATGAAGGAAACCATTTCCTTTATACTTTTGGCATTTTAAATAAATGCAAAAGACTACTGGTTTCAAGTTTTAAATTTTAATTCAAAGATTTATAGTTTTCAAAAATGCTGAAAACTTTATGGGTGATTGGAAATATTCCAACTAACACCCCAGCATTTTTCAAACTACTTATGGTTTGTTTGTGAAGGCAAAATAAATGGGAAACAATGTCAGTAAATAAAACAGAAGAAAAAGAGAAAGGAAAGGCTTACCTTCTATCTGTCGCCGGCCCAGGCCACGAGGGGCTCCCCGGTCATCTTCCTCCTCCTGCCAGTAGGCAGAGGAGAAGATGAGCACGACGGCCGAGCCCCGGCCACCTCCTGCATGCCTGCTCGCCGCTAGAGGCCCCCAGGAGCGCCAGCGCGACGCCCCGAGCCTACTTCTCCTCCTCCCCGCGGCCATATCTCCTCCCCTCGGCCTCTGGTTCCCCTTTTCCCCTCTCGGATCTCTCTCTCCCTGAATTTCCGGTCGCCGTCGATTCGTCGCCTCCCGCTCCTCCCCGACCCTGCCGGCAGCCTCACAGGAACCGTCGTGAGCTCCTCTTCCCGTTCCCCCTCTTCCTGAGACCTTTCCCCTCCTCTAACCCCGTTAGCCGCCGGAGCCCAAAGGTCCTCGTCGCCGGCCATGTCGTTGCCGTCGTTGTGGTACCCCGCTCGCGAGACCGACCTCAGAAATGAGCTCCTGGAGCTCTGTAGATGCCGTAGAGCCTTTTCCCCAGCTCGCTAGTGCCCCGCAACGCCACACTCGACGATGCCTGAGCCGCAGCCGCCGCTGACCTCGTCGCCGGCGTGGATTCCGGTGACCATTGGGTCCAGCTCCCCCCCCCTTTAGATGCGGCGCTTCACTAGCTAGCCGTAGCACTAAACCGCGACCAAAATCGATGCCTGTAGAGCCGTTTAGCTCAACTTCGGCGAGTCCTCCGCCGCGCCCGTGGTCGCCGTCGGCCATATTCCGGTGGGGGCCGACGTGGTCAAACTAATTACCCACTAAACACCCCCCCCCTAGCCACTGACAGTGGGCCCCAGGGTGGGTCAAACCCCAGTTAGGGACTGGTCAACTCGGGGATTGGTCCCTGGTCACTCACCAGTGGACCCCACTGGTCAGGTTTGACCTGGCCCAGCCTCTGTTGACCAGAGACGTCACTGTGACGCAATAAAGGGATTTTCTAATATAAAAATAATTCCAAAAATGTTTAAAACTTCTAAAAATCATAGAAAATAATCTGTAAGTCCAATGAAAATAATTTATATATGAAAAAGTATCAGAAAAATTCAAGGAATAAGAATATGTCATTTTAAAACATGTTTGAAAATGTTACTGAACCCAAACATATAGATTAATGAATAAGTTAATTCTTATAAATACTTTGGAGATGGAATTTGGAAATTATTTAAGCTTCACTACAAATTATATGATCAAACACTGTCCAAATCACAAACCAGCAACCTAACATGTCACTCCATGCATGTTAAAAGCAAGTTGATCTGAGCATCAGGTCGAATCAATTAAAATGGTATCCGAGAATACCTCGTTTGAAGTAATATTTGAATTTGATTCAAATCAACTTCAAACCTAATAAATGTTAGCTATAATAGTATACCACTTTGCATCCTCATGCCATGCTCATGCATCATTTTGTTGCATATGCTTGTGATTGATTGTTGTCACTCTTTTTGGTAGGCTCCGCTCCTCCGGATTCCACCGAATATCCGATTGACGGATATTGTCCCTCCTCTGAGCAACAAGGAAAGCAACCATTTTGATCATCCTGATAAATCCCATGTTCTCGCTCCTGCACTTACTTATTGCATTAGGATCAAATGTTTCAAATGCTTTTGCCACGTTAGTTGAACCCACTTCCTTTGCATGACCTATCCTTGTCACAGTAAATAGCTGAATCTTGCAACCTAGCATACCTGGTAGTTGCTTGAGCCATGATGTGCCTTATCCTGCTATGCATGCTATGCTTAGAGTTGTGTATGGTCTGTCATCTGGGAGATGAACAGAATTGTGAGAATGTGTTCGGTAAGCAAAGGTTGTCTGTTGAACCTGATTTGGTAAAGGTACCGGTGAAAGGCTGTGTATGAGTACATGGCGGGTTGTTTCATTGGAACCGTCGTTAGGAACTGAGTTCCGTGTATGTAATCCAAGACGAGATACTACCACATGCTGGGCCCTGAAATATGACCCCGCTCGACTTATTAATCGCTTAGTACTCGGTCCAGGAGTTGCAAGTAGTTTCTGGTGTTTATAGTCATGCTGGAGGCCGTGCATAGCGCTGACCTGAGAGGTGGGCTGTGATGCGGTAGGCAGTGGCACGGTGTACCAAGTGGCACCCGGATGGTGGGCTTGGGAACCCTGCACACATCGTTTGGGGCGTGGCGGAAACTTCGGCCAGACTTCCGTGCGGGTTACCCTCAGATAGGCGATAGACCTGGACTAGGTACTAGTGTGGTTAACGGTCGTGGCCGACTCCCTCGCTGGGCTTCCGCTTGAAGTTTGCCGAGGTGCATGACGTGCACATGGCGATAAGTGGCGAGAGCGTGTGTGACGAAGTACACCCCTGCAGGGTAATGATCTATTCAAATAGCCGCGTCCGCGGATATGGACTACTTGGAGACATATGTTGTTCATAGATAACTTCAATGGCTACTCATAAAATTGTCAAGATAAGCGTGAGTGTCGTGGACGGCATTTCCGTATGGAGACGGAATGATTCCACGATGGAGTATTGTTGTGGTGTTAGTGAACTCGTGTGCGAGAAATCAAGTTGTCAAAAATTGTTTTAAAATGTAAGTTATCTAGCCACGAGTCAAATGCTGGCTTTCCGCATGAAACCCCGCAATACCTTATTGATACATTGCATGAGTAGATAGTTATCCTAAAGTCTTGCTGAGTACCTCCGTACTCATGTTTGTTTAATAATTGTTGCAGAGGTTGTTAATGACCCTAACGGAGGGTTCTTCCTAGACATCGACGACGACGAGTAGCTGGTGTCCCACCTACGATCTGGCCCTAGGTTGGGTCAGTAGTGTAGTCAGGCCATGTGCCTTCTAGTTTCACCTGTCTGTACTTAGACAGTTTTAAACACTTCTGCTGGCTTGTAACTGAATGACTGCTATGATGGGTCGTGAGACCCTTACTCTGTAATATTATGTGTGTGGCTCTTCCGAGCCTTTTAAATAAAGCTTGTATGTTTATGGTTATGTTGTGATGCCATCGATGTATCTATACATATCGGTATGCCATGCTAAAAAGACCTCGATGACGCCTAGAGGGGGGGTGAATAGGCTATTTAAAAACTTCTTCGGATTCGTAAAGTATTTGGGCCCATGGCCCGAAAGTGATGAACCATACGAATTCTCCATAGGGTATAATTTGTGCCATCAAAGTCAAAGATGGCATTGTGCACTAATCCAATAGTCGACATCGATACTCTCTAGGTCGTGAAACCTAATTAAAGAGAGACCTAGCTCTGATACCAATTGAAAACACCTCGATGACGCTTAGAGGGGGGGTGAATAGGCTATTTAAAAACTTCTTCGGATTTGGCTTGAAACTAATGCGGAAATAAACTAAGAGGGTACTTGTCAAGCACAAATCCTAAATGCACTAGGCACTTCAACGTGTATCAACAACACGATCTACCAAGATGGACACAATACAGTTACTAACAAGCACAAGTAAGTTACACAAACTTACTTGAGCTATATCACACGACCAGTAGGTGAAACAACACAAGATACTAGATCACACTATATCACACGATATATCAAAGGCTGCAAGTATGAACGTGTGGATATAGAGGGTATGCTTGAATGATTCATCTTGTACAAGAAATAGCCAACACAATATAATTAGCACAAACAATATGCAATGTATGTATGCTCAAGTAACATAAGTAAACCACAACTAAGGAGTTAGGGTTAAGGATAACCAAGGTCACTGAGACGAAGATGTATCCCGATGTTCACTTCCTTGGAGGGAAGCTAGTCACCGTTAGAGAGGTGGATGTTACCACGAAGGCACACCAACGCCACGAAGGCTCACCCTATTCTCCCTTTGAGATAACACCACGAAGGCGTTTCTCAACCACTAGTGGTAAGCCTTTGAGGTGGCTTCCAAAACCTCACAAACTTTTCCGGGGGGTAATCACACGGATTGATTCCTCTCCGAAGAACTCATACCGCCTAGGAGTCTCCAACCTCCAAGAGTAACAAGATCACGGGAAATGCTCAAAACTTGCTCAAATCTCAAATAGCTTGGGTTGGGAGGAGGAGAGGGAGACGATCTATCTTTTGATTGGAACAACTCTCAAAGGGGTTCACAAATGCTCTTGGGATCTAAGATTTGGTGTGAGCAAATGTGTGTGAGGTAGAAGTGTGTTCTTATGAGGATAAGGCTGTGTTGGGCAACCCTCTCACGAAGTGGGAGGGGGTATTATAGTGGGGAGAGAAAAACAGCCGTTGGAGGTACTTTAAGTCACGCAGGGTCCGGACGTCCGACAGTTGCCGGAAGTCTGGACGACCGCGAGGGGTCGGACGTCCGACACGGGTCGGTCGTCCGAGGCGTGTAGATACGACTGAAACTATTTTGAATTAAACAGCGACCGGACGTCCGGAGAGGACCGGAAATCCGAGTTATACAACTCAACTTCTACTGGTGGTAGGTTCCGGATTTCCGACGGGAGTCGGACGTCCGGCCCTCGGATGTCCGGAGGGAGCCAGAAATCTGAGTTATAGAGCTCATGTTCTTCTGGTGCAGGGCACGGATTTCCGAAGCTGGTCGGTCGTCCGACCCTTGACCGGCCCTCGGACGTCCGGAGAGAGCCGGAAGTCCGAGATATATGGCTCAAGTTTCTCTGGTGCATAGTTCCAGAATTCCGAAGCTGGTCGGATATCCGGGCCTCGGACGTCCGAAGGGAGCCAGAAGTCCGAGTTATATGGCTTTGATTTCTCTCGTATAGGATTCCAGATTTCCGAAGCAGTCGGTTGTCCGGCCCTCGGACGTCCGGAGGAAGCCGGATGTCCGAGGCACTGGTTCTGTTTTCAGATAACAGCAAAGCAGTGGAGATGTGGTCTGAGCAGAAAGTGAAGATGTAGTTTGAGCAAGTTCATCACCAAACCTGTGATCCCCTCTTAATAGTGCGCGATCCCTAAGGACTCAAGAATCATAAAAGAGTACTGATGATCCATACTTGAGTGTATACTTTTATTCGCTGATCATCACTCCACACCACTAACGTCAAAGGAACTGATACCTTTGAGTTAGCCCTTTCACTTGAGCTTGATGTTGTTGTTCCTTCTTGGCTCAAGTTGAAAGCAAGACATGATGAAGTCTTCAAGTAGCTCTCCCATACACAATGAGGAAAGCCTAGCCTATGTATTCATCTTCATTTGTCCACCATGTGAACATCCACAAGAATCAAGCATGTAGTGCTCAGGAATGCTTATCTTGATCTTGTCCTTATTAGCACATGAGGTTGTCCTTATCAAGACATGATCATTGACAATAGTTTCAATGATATATTCGTGCTGATCCACTTGAACTTGCACACCACAATCTTGATGACGATCACCACTTGACGTCATCCTTCATGGGTTGTATGAGATCTTCCTTTTGATGCAGGCCCAATAGGAAGCACACCTAACCCCCACATAGGAGTCTCACAAAGACCATGGGTTAGTACACAAACACGTAATGGACAATGCTTACCATACCATGGGATCACTTGATCCCTCTCGGTACATCTTATACGCTTTGTGTGTTGATCATCTTGATTTACTCTTTGTCTGAGATCTTGATCAACCTAGTGTTTCTATCACCATTCTTTGGATAATACCTTGAATAACATCTTGGTCATCATATAAACTCCTTGAACCCAACAGATGGACTTCAAGAAGTGCCTATGGACAAATCCTATAAATATAACTTGAATAACAGTTAGTCCATAGGAATTGTCATCAATTACCGAAACCACATATGGAGATATATGCTTTAACAATCTCCCCCATTTTGGTAATTGAAGACAACCACTTCAAGAGAGTTTATATAAGGAAATAAGCATAACCAAGCGCACACATACAAGGTAATAATGCATGTGTGCAAGATGTAAATGCTTACGCAATGAAAGCAAGCATAACCAAGCGCACACATACAAGGTAATAATGCATGTGTGCAAGATGTAAATGCTTACGCAATGAAAGAAAAACCCGCTAAATATATCCAAAGTAAACTCTCTAAACTTCTCCCCCATTGGCATCGATTGCCAAAATGGACGAAAAGTTTAGAAAGCCAAAATAGTAGGTGGTCCTCCAAAAAGTGTGTACTTCTCAGCAAATGAGTGCAGAAAAATACACAAATACAATGATAAGTAGTTGGAGGAAAACAAACTATATTGAGGACCCAAAGATTGCAAATAAAAGGATCGTATGCCACAAAGACATACGAAGATAGAGGCAAGCAATCAAAAGATTCCAGATGGAACAAACAATCACATGGTCCTTCGAACCACATGAATAAAAGATATTATGATAAAGGCAACATAGTGCTTTATCAAAAACTAGAGAAGCTCCCCATGATTTGTGCACTAATATGATATTTTTGTATTTGACACAGGTGCACAAAATAGGATCGTTGCTCCCCCAGAATTTATAAAACACACAACGAGTGCAAGAGGATAGATGAGACAATAAGCATATCAATTGCACAAAACGAATGGTTGAGCAACATGTAATAGAAGCAACTTAAGAATAGGCTCAAACAAAGTAATGTGTATGAGTCATGACAAAGCACTTGAGAAGACTAAGATAAGGTTGAGCATTACTCATCAACATAGTCTTGATGAAATGAGATGCAAAGTGCAAGACATATAATTCCCACACACACATACTAGAAAATGGGTTCACAAGCTTACTAATAAACAAAATAAGAACCAATGCTTGTGACAACCCATTGTGAAGATAGGAAGTAAGAACCTTGTCAAGATGAGGGATACTAATTAAAAATGGCAAAAACCCTCATGAAGACAAGCATGAGGAAAAATAATCTTCACGGCCAAAGAGTGCATGAATATGTAGGAAAATAAGATACGCACTCAAAACAAATCCTTTCACGAAGCCACCAAAAACTGGAAAAAGGAAATGTAACGATGGACGTGAAAGAAAAGAGGATATCAATTAGGGATGTAACTTCTCTCATGTGTAAAAGATTATAAGAAGAAGACAATCATGATGATATTTATCCACAAAGAAGGATATACGCACAAAATGGTTACAAGAAGGAACAAACTAGATATCCAAAAGGAAGTCATAAATATATCAATGAGATCTTTTGCTTGGAAGCATAGCACATGGCCTAATATTTTCTTATTGTATAATATGAACTTCCAACATACGAACATCAAAGACATCCCAACTAGTAGTAAGACATCATTGTTTGGATGCTTTGAGAAAGCGAACAAGTACTACAAGAACGAATCAAGAGATTCATGCCATGATGCAACCTGAAAAGAAAAGGCAGGTTGGGTCCTTTGCAAGAAAAGAATGCATGAAATGGATACTTGTTACCGAGACAACATTGGATTGATGTAGTAGATAGTTGTTCTTTGATCATCCTAACTTGGCTCCAATAATCACATGGTCTCAACATCTTCCTTATAGGTGAGTCGAGCATCCAATGCATCTCCGGTTGTTCCTGGAACAACAAAACAAACAAAATGGTGCCCAAACTCATTGGGACCAAGGAGTTAGAAAACCAGCAATACATAGTACAAACTCTACATTCATATGTGCATATAGATATGAATTTGAATTTCATGCACACTTTAGCCAATTTATGACAAGGTGGAGTTTCCCCTATATATTGGGTCAAAGAAGGAAGGCGAGCAAAAGAAGTTGTATATAGTAGCTAGATACGCATGCTCAAGACTTTCAAGAATCAACTCAACACAAAGTTGATAAGTCACCAAAAGACAAGGTATCAAGTGATAATAAGATCCTAAAACAAAAGAACTATCACTTGAAGGATATCAATTAAAAGATACCTCAAGGAATGAGATATCCATTGACACATGCCAAATAGAAGGCAATAAGAATCCAATTGAAGGAAAACAAACACGAGGTATCCTGTTTCCAAAAGAGAGCTAGGTTCCAACAAACCAAGCCCTCGACAAATTTTCATGATGGCACAAAGCATCATAAAGAGCAAGACTTGCCTCCCATCAACACACACTTGATGGGGATCAAAAGATTTTATGATGGGTGAATAAAGAGGGTGTTCTAAAGAAAATAGGATAGCTCCCCCAAGGGACGTGCATTATATAGAATTTGCATTTAAATACAAAATGCACACGATGGGATCATCACTTTCTCTATATCTATAAAAACACTAGACATGTTAAAATAGATCCATAAGAGGCAAGGAAGACAAACAAAACACAAAATCCAATGTAAAGACGATTAGCAATTCCAATCACATGATGGGAATACCAATTGTCAAGGACAAGGAGTATTTTGGAAGTGATACTCATTGGTAGATCGCAAATATATCCAAGATCATTTTTAACCATAAAACGCAAGCAAATGACACTTGTAGATCTAACATGCCACCTAGGAACAAGATAATTTACAATATCAACACTAAGTGGCAACACCTCAAATGTACACATTTTCTAGGTTTGTAATATGCACATAGCATATTGCTCCCCCATAATGTGATAAACCAACAATATTAACAAGTGGCAAATTAAAACCAACAAGAGATACTTAATGGACCATATAGAATTTGAATTTCTCATGAGTAAGACATACCACATAGAAACTAGATAATCTTGAAATATCAAAGCTAAGTGGTATTCCCCATGTATACACATTTATAGGATTGTGAGGTGTGCAAAGCACATCACTCCCCCACAATGGGATAATCCATTAATCTCTCACAAGAGCCAACAAAAATACAAACAAGATGCAAAAAGGCTCAATACAAGACTCATATGTACATGATATGCAAACCAACATACAAATACTTGATTACTCAAGATAAGCAAGTTGGAAGCACAACATATACAAACGCATGCAAGGTACAAAACCATAACATGCAAAGGGACAAGCACCTAACAATGTAAACAATTTAAGTATAAGTTACCGTAAGGAGGCACATTGGATATAAGATAGAAACTCAATAATCCAAATGACTTGGCTTGAGATAATATGAATGATGAAGACCCCTTAATTATTCATTATGTATCCAAGTCTCTAATGTCCTCCATAGTCACCTATTGATCAAGTTTGAGCTTGTTGGTCCCCAACTACGTTGGGTCCTAAGAGGTTAATCACAATAGGCTTGGCAACCCAAATGGTTCTTTTCTTGACACCATTTTGAGTACCAACAAACTTGGCAAACACATTGCCAACCTTATCCTTCCCAAGGGAATAGGTATCATCAATAGTGATTGGGTTGGATAAGTTACCTCTCGTGCAAGACGAAGCAACGTGACCCTTCTCACGACATAAGTAGCAACATCTACCCTTTGTTTTCTTCCCAGTTGATTTCTCACCTTGGGGAGTGTTGGCTTGGGTCTTATTGGGAAGAGTCCTTCCTTCAACTTGTAGTTGAATATGTGATTGAGTTTGTGGCCACTTCCCTTGTTGCTTGTGACTTTGAGACTTCGTCTTCAGAGGGCAAGATCTAACATGGTGCCCTTTAACTTTGCACATGAAGCAAATTATTTTGGCCGAATTCTCGACTTGTTCTAGGCCCCTCTTGTTCTTGTTTGAGTTTACTCCAACATCATTTTTGTCATTCGGAGATGTTTGCTCACACAGGACGTTGTTGAGTGTGGACATTCCTTCATGACACTGTTCCAAGTCTTTCTTCAAAGAAGTGACTTGGGCCTTGAGCTCTTCGATTTCCTCTGCACGGTTAGTATCAATGCAAGTACTAGAGGAAGTGTAAGCTTAAATGTTAGAGCAACAAGGCAAGGAAAGTAATTCATCACACGAGGTAGCAACATTATGAGTAGACGAATTACGAGGACTAGCACATGGAAATATAGTACTTTGACTAGAAGTAGTGCCATTGTCCACATGAGGCTCACTTGATGTTACCTTGGTGATGATAGCCTCATGAGCTAACTTTTGCACATTATGGGATGTTAGAAGATCGGCATGAGAGCTTGTGAGCATTACATGGTTTTCTTCCAACTTCCCATAATTGCTAATTAGTAAATCAAGTTGAGCACGTAGCTCAACATTCTCCTTCAATGTTGATACTTCAAAAGAGATAGGGTTAGATGTACAAGTAACATCAACAATATGAGAGGAGTAAGTAGCGATTAAAGACTTCTCATGAGTAGATTGAAGCTCCTCAAATATCTTAGAGGTTTTGACGAGCTCTCCCTTGACATTCTTGCATTCAAGGAGAAGGACCTCAAAATCCCTTTTAAGTTTATCATGAGCAGCTTCAATCTCTCTTTTTGAAGATCTTAAGTCTCTACATGCTTGATGACTCTTCTCAAGTTCATGTTCAAGTTGTTCACTTTTAGCTTGTTCATGATTAAGTGAATCATTACAATTTTCAAAGTAAGCAAGAACATCTTGGAACCTTTGAGGAGCGTCATTTTTAGCTTTATGAAGAATTTTACTGATCACATAGATATTTTCAGTCAAGTCATCATCATCATCCTCAACGCAAATATCATCGTTATTGCACAGGGAAGATGATACCTCATTATTACCTCTTGCCATGAGGCACATGTGAACTGGAGGAGTTGATGATGATTCTTTTGGTGAATCAGATTCTTCATTAGTCAAAAGTGCTTCATATTTCTTGATTTCCCCTAAATGATTAGTAATAGAGCAACTAGGGAGAAACAAGATATTTTGATCAAGAGGACACGAGGAAGCAGGCATATCACCACAGACATTTGTCGAGGGATCTTTAGGTGAAATGCATGACCTATCAGCACAATAATTTACACTATGTGTGGTGCTAGATATGCTCGTGTCCATAGAGGCTATGACATTTTCATCAACATATATTTCTTCACTCACCATGTCATTACCTTGTGAGATTGAAGATGCTGAGGTGTGCAAGCAATCGGATATGGAAGTAGTGGTGGACTCTTCAAGATCGAAAAGTGTGAAGAGCTCATGCACCAACTCCTTCATCATAATACCGTCTTCATCAAGATTGGACCCAGCATATATATCTTCAAGTTTAGTCCTAACTTCATGAGCTGACTTGCAAGTCGAGATAGACTTAAACACTTCAGGACTTATGGTTCGATGAATGGCAAGAAAAGCCTCACAATCAAGATACATTTCATTAGTAGATGAAGATGCATCATCCTTTTTGTCGGCAATCCCTACAAGAACAATTCGTAAAGTATTTGGGCCCATGGCCCGAAAGTGATGAAGCATACGAATTCTCCATAGGGTATAATTTGTGCCATCAAAGTCAAAGATGCCATTGTGCACTAATCCAATAGTCGACATCGATACTCTCTAGGTCGTGAAACCTAATTAAATAGAGACCTAGCTCTGATACCAATTGAAAATACCTCGATGACGCTTAGAGGGGGGTGAATAGGCTATTTAAAAACTTCTTCGGATTTGGCTTGAAACTAATGCGGAAATAAACTAAGAGGGTACTTGTCAAGCACAAATCCTAAATGCACTAGGCACTGCAACGTGTATCAACAACACGATCTACCAAGATGGAGACAATACAGTTACTAACAAGCACAAGTAAGTTACACAAACTTACTTGAGCTATATCACACGACAAGTAGGTGAAACAACACAAGATACTAGATCACACTATATCACACGATATATCAAAGGCTGCAAGTATGAACGTGTGGATATAGAGGGTATTCTTGAATGATTCATCTTGTACAAGAAATAGCCAACACAATATAGTGAGCACAAACAATATGCAATGTATGTATGCTCAAGTAACACAAGTAAACCACAAGTAAGGAGTTAGGTTTAAGGATAACCAAGGTCACTGAGACGAAGATGTATCCCGATGTTCACTTCCTTGGAGGGAAGCTAGTCACCGTTAGAGAGGTGGATGTTACCACGAAGGCACACCAACGCCACGAAGGCTCACCCTATTCTCCCTTTGAGATAACACCACGAAGGCATTTCTCAACCACTAGTGGTAAGCCTTTGAGGTGGCTTCCAAAACCTCACAAACTTTTCCGGGGGGTAATCACACGGATTGATTCCTCTCCGAAGAACTCATACCGCCTAGGAGTCTCCAACCTCCAAGAGTAACAAGATCACGGGAAATGCTCAAAAATTGCTCAAATCTCAAATAGCTTGGGTTGGGAGGAGGAGAGGGAGACGATCTATCTTTTGATTGGAACAACTCTCAAAGGGGATCACAAATGCTCTTGGGATCTAAGATTTGGTGTGAGCAAATGTGTGTGAGGTAGAAGTGTGTTCTTATGAGGATAAGGCTGTGTTGGGCAACCCTCTCACGAAGTGGGAGGGGGGTATTTATAGTGGGGAGAGAAAAACAGCCGTTGGAGGTACTTTAAGTCACACAGGGTCCGGACGTCCGACAGTTGCCGAAAGTCTGGGCGACCGCGAGGGGTCGGACGTCCGACAGGGGTCGGTCGTCCGAGGCCTGTAGATACGACTGAAACTATTTTGAATTAAACAGCGACCGGACGTCCGGAGAGGACCGGAAATCCGAGTTATACAACTCAACTTCTACTGGTGGTAGGTTCCGGATTTCCGAAGGGGGTCGGACGTCCGGCCCTCGGACGTCCGGAGGGAGCCAGAAATCCGAGTTATAGAGCTCATGTTCTTCTGGTGCAGGGCACGGATATCCGAAGCTGGTCGGTCGTTCGACCCTTGACCGGCCCTCGGACGTCCGGAGAGAGCCGGAAGTCCGAGATATATGGCTCAAGTTTCTCTGGTGCATAGTTCCGGAATTCCGAAGCTGGTCGGATATCCGGGCCTCGGACGTCCGGAGGGAGCCGGAAGTCCGAGTTATATGGCTTTGATTTCTCTGGTATAGGATTCCGGATTTCCGAAGCAGTCGGTCGTCCGGCCCTCGGACGTCCGGAGGAAGCCGGATGTCCGAGGCACTGGTTCTGTTTTCAGATAACAGCAAAGTAGTGGAGATGTGGTCTGAGCAGAAAGTGAAGATGTAGTTTGAGCAAGTTCATCGCAAAACCTGTGATCCCCTCTTAATAGTGCGCGATCCCTAAGGACTCAAGAATCATAAAAGAGTACTGATGGTCCATACTTGAGTGTATACTTTTATTCGCTGATCATCACTCCGCACCACTAACGTCAAAGGAACTGATACCTTTGAGTTAGCCCTTTCACTTGAGCTTGATGTTGTTGTTCCTTCTTGGCTCAAGTTGAAAGCAAGACATGATGAAGTCTTCAAGTAGCTCTCCCATACACAATGAGGAAAGCCTAGCCTATGTATTCATCTTCATTTTTCCACCATGTGAACATCCACAAGAATCAAGCATGTAGTGCTCAGGAATGCTTATCTTGATCTTGTCCTTGTTAGCACATGAGGTTGTCCTTATCAAGACATGATCATTGACAATATTTTCAATGATATATTCGTGCTGATCCACTTGAACTTGCACACCACAATCTTGATGACGATCACCACTTGACATCATCCTTCATGGGTTGTATGAGATCTTCCTTTTGACGCAGGCCCAATGGAAGCACACCTAACCCCCACATAGGAGTCTCACAAAGACCATGGGTTAGTACACAAACACGTAATAGACAATGCTTACCATACCATGGGATCACTTGATCCCTCTCGGTACATCTTATACGCTTTGTGTGTTGATCATCTTGATTTACTCTTTGTCTGAGATCTTGATCAACCTAGTGTTTCTATCACCATTCTTTGGATAATACCTTGAATAACATCTTGGTCATCATATAAACTCCTTGAACCCAACAGATGGACTTCAAGAAGTGCCTATGGCCAAATCCTATAAATATAACTTGAATAACAATTAGTCCATAGGAATTGTCATCAATTACCAAAACCACATATGGAGATATATGCTCTAACACATGCGTACGTGTGTCGTACTTGATATGTATGGGGTTCGATTACCTAGCCGTAAACTTTAGTAGCACTCCTTAGAGGGAAATGCCCCTTTGTGATCCATCGAGCCATGGTAGTTCGCTACTGCTCCGGACACATTGGTTGACCGGCATGTGTCCTTCTTAGCTGTTGTGTCTGTCCCCTCTGGGGAAATGTCATGCGATGTAATGGAGTCCTTGTAGCTTGCTACGACTCGTCTACATTCGCTGGTGACCGACACCTGCTTTGCTGGGTCATGTATGCATGTCCCCGTGCGGAACTGCCACTTTGGTTTATGACTAGACATGTCGATCCGGGTTCTTTGTCATTGGATTGCTAGCAACACAATTGCATACGTGAGTCAAAAGGCGCAAACGGTCTCGGCTAAGGTAAGGCTGCAGCCGTGGGGTTAACCATGTGTGAGACCGCAAAGGGATGCGATGTGTTACAGGCTGGAATCCTATGGCTTAGGATCGGGGTCCCGACATCAACTCCTTAAATTCGGAATTTCTGTGTTTTGAGAATCGGTCTCACCGAGTTTTGGAAACTTACTAGGCTAGCCAAAATCGGCACCAGAGATTCATATATTGGTCTCACAGAAAGACAAAAGTTTCCACATTCTGCCCTAGTCGGTGCCACCGAGTTTCACTTTGGTTTCACCGAGTTAGGCAATAATATTGTAACGGTTAGATTTTTGGAGATTCCTATATATACCCCTCCACCACCTTTCATTCGTAGAGGAAGCACTCAGAACATACAAACACTTGCCATATCAATTTTTCTAAGAGAGAACCACCTACTCATGTGTTGAGATCAAGATATTCCATTCCTACCATATGAATCTTGATTTCTAGCCTCACCAACTTGCTTTCCACCCAATCAATCTCTTCTACCCAAGCCAAATCTGTGAGAGAGTGATTGTGTGTTGAGGAGACTATATTTTCAAGCACAAGAGCGAGGAGTTCATCATACTACACATCTATTACCTTTTGGAGAGTGGTGTCTCCTAAATTAGTTAGGTGTCACTTGGGAGTTGAACCAAGAAGTTTGTAAAGGCACGGAGATTGTCTACTTCATGAAGATCTACCCCGAGTGAGGCTAGTCCTTCATGGACGTAAGCGGTGAGGTAATAGACAAGGTTGCTTCTTCGTAGACCCTTCCTGGGTTGAGCCCTCCGTGGACTCGTGCAGCCATTACCCTTCATGGGTTTAAGTCTCCATTAACATGGATGTACGATAGCACCACCTATCGGAGAACCACGCCAAAAATCGTTGTGTCAATCTTTGTGTTTGATCTTCCTATCCCTACTCTTTATTTGCATGTGCATATCTTTACTTTCCGCTTCTATACTCTTAGACCTGCATGTTTAGGGTGTCCTTAACTTGCTACAATTTCTAAAACTTGCCCACAACTAAAATTGGGAAAAGGCTAAGTTTTTATTTGGTCAAGTAGTCTAACCACCCCCCCCCCTCTAAACATACTTCAAATCCTACAACTTGCATCACAGCTTTGGTCTCCATTGCATTGGTTTGACAACCTAGGAGAGTATGGCGTCTAGTGAGGGAAATTACCACCGCAGAGGTCCATACTTTGATGGTACAAACTTTGCTAGTTGGAAGCATAAATTGAAAATGTGTATTCTTGGTCACAACCCCGCCGTTTAGGTTGTTGTTCGTGTTGGTTTGCAAGGTGAATTCCCTGGTGATGGAAGGGAATCGGATCGTGAAGTGATACTCGTGATCTGCGTTGGGTTTTCCGTCAAAAGGACCAGGTTATCGCAGTACAAAGTGGGTAAGTATTTCCCTCAGTTATAAAACCAAGGTTTATCGAACTAACTAGAATATCAACCACAACCGTCTTCCATGGCTGCACACAAAAGAACAAACAACTTCCACCCAACACGGGAAAGAGGGTTGTCAATCCTCTTGTCTTTTTATTTGCACGCAAGTGAGGTGTGTAGATAATTGTAGATAGCAATATAAAATAAAAATAAGTAAATAATAGAAAGGGAATAAAGGTTTTATCAATATGTTGTGAATAGACCCAGGGGACATAGCTTTCCCTAATGGCATCTCTCATGAAAAATAGCATACGGTGGGTGAACAAATTACTGTTGGGAAATTCATACAAAAGTAGATAGTTATGCGGATATTCACGGCAATGATAATGCATATATAGGCATCACGTCCATAAACAAATAGGCCGATTCCTATGTGCACCTATTGCTATTACTCCACTCATCGACTGACATCCAGCGTGCATCTAGAGTAAGTCAAACAGAGTAATGCATGGAGAACAATGACATGATGTAGACAAAGTAAACTCAAGCAATATTAATAAACCCCATTGTTTTATCCTTAGTAGCAGCAACACAAAGACGCATCTTGTCCCCTTCTATCACTCGGATATAAAAATTCGCCAGGTTGAACCTACCAAAACACACCTCTCTCACCGAAGAAATATCGATCTAGTTGGCCAAACTATTTCAATAGATCAGAGAGAATTACGAAGCTATCATAATCATGCACATAAGAATCATATAAGTATTCAGACGTGACTCAATATTTATCATGAATAATCTGAACATAAACCCACAATTCGTCGGATCCCGACAAATGCACCGCACAAAAGGAATTACATCATATGGATCAAAGCAAAGATGCGATGATCATTGTATTGAATATCAAAGAGAGAGAGATTTCCATCTAAGTACTGACTATCGACTCATAGGTCTATGGTGAACTACTCACACATCATCGTGGGGAAAGCAAGGTTGATGAACAGTAACTCCGCGATTGATCCCCCCTCCGGCAAGGTGCTAGAACGGAGCTCCAGGTCCGTCGGAACAAAGACTTATGGGGGCTTAAAAAGCGTTTTGGGACTCCCTCTGGTGTTTTAGGGTAGATAAGAATTTATAAGCCAAAGAACGGAGTCGGGAGGGCAACAAAGGAGGCACAAGCCATCATGGTGCCACCCCCTAGGTCGCACCCTGTTGGCTCATAGGCCCCTTGTGTGACTTTCTGTCGGGACCCCGATCCTAAGCCATAGGAATCCAGCCTGTAACACATCGCATCTCTTTGCGGTCTCATGCACGGTTATCCCCACGGCTGCAGCCTTACCTTAGTCGGGACCGTTTGCGCCTTTTGACTTGTGTATGCAATTGTGTTGCTAGCAATCCAATGTCAAAGAACCCAGATCGACATGTCTAGTCATAAACTAAAGTGGCAGTTCCGTACAGGGGCAGACATACATGACCCAGCAAAGCAGGTGTCGGTCATCAACGAATGTAGACGAGTCGTAGCAAGCTACAAGGACTCCATTACATACGCGTGACATTTCCCAGAGGGACATACACAGCAGCTAAGAAGAACACATGCCGGTCAACCATGTGTCCGGAGCAGTAGCGAACTACCATGGCTCGATGGAATCACAAAGGGGCATTTCCCTGTAAGGAGTGCTACTAAGGCATACGACTAGGTATTCGAACCCCATACATATCAAGTACAACACACGTACGCATGGCATACCGATATGTATAGATACATCGATGGCATCACAACATAACCATAAACATACAAACTTTATTTAGAAGGCTCGGAAGAGCCTCACACATAATATTACACAGATAGGGGCCTCACGACCCATCATCATAATTCATACACACAAGTCTTACAAGCCAGCGGAAGAGTAAAACTGTCTGAGCACAGACAGATGGAAAGACAAAGGCACGTGGCCTGACTATCTATAGACCCGTCGTAGGGCCAGATCGTAGCTAGGATACCAGCTACTCGTCGTCGTCGATGTCTAGGTAGAACCCTCCATTAGGGTCAATAACAACCTCTGCAACAATGTATTAAGAAAACGTGAGTACAAAAGTACTCAGCAAGACTTTAGGAAATCTATCTACTCATGCAATGTATCAACAAGGAGTTGTGGGGTTTCATGCGGAAAGCCCACATTTGACTCTTGGCTAGACAACTTGCATTTTTAAATAGTTTTGACAACTTTGATTTCTCGCACACGAGTCCACTAACACCACAACAATACTCCATCGTGGACTCATTCCATCACCCTACGGAAATGCCATCCACGACACTCACACTTATCTTGACAATTTTATGAGTAGCCATTATAGTTGTCTATGAACAACATATGTTTCCAAGTAGTCCATATCCGTGGACGCGGATATTTGAATAGATCATAACCCTGCAGGGGGTACTTCTTCACGCACGCTCTCGCCACTTATCTCCATGTGCACGTCATGCAGCTCGGCAACCTTCAAGCGCAAGCCCAGCGAAGGAGTCGGCCACAACCGTTAACCATGCTAATACTTAGTCCAGGTCTAACACCTATCTGAGGGTAACCCGCACGGAAGTCCGGCAGAGGTTTCCGCCACGGCCCCAAACAATGTGCGCAGGGTTCCCAAGCCCACCATCTGGGTGCCACTTGGTACACCGTGCCACTGCCTACCGCATCATAGCCCACCTCTAAGGTCAGCACTAGCACGGCCTCCAGCATGACTATAAACACCAGAAACTACTTGCAACTCCTGGAACGAGTACTAAGCGATTAATAAGTCAAGAGGGTCAATTAAGTATACCAACGTGTGGTAGTATCTAGACTTGGATTACATACACGGAACTCAGTTCCTAAGGACAGTTCCAATGAAACAACCCGCCATGTACTCCTACATAGCCTTTAACCGGTACCTTTACCAAATCAGGTTCAACACACGACCTTTACCAACTAAACACATTCTCACGATCCTGTTCATCACCGAGATGACAGACCATACACAACTCTAAGCATAGCATGCATAGCAGGATAAGGCACATCATGGCTCAAGCATGTACCAGGTATGCTAGGTTGCAAGGTTCGGCTATTTACTGTGACAAGGACAGGTCATGCAAAGGAAGTGGGTTCAACTAACGTGACAAAAGCAGTGAAAGCATTTTGACCTAATGCAATAAGTAAGAGCAGGAGCGAGATCATGGGATTTATCGGGATGATCAAAATGCTTGCTTGCCTTGTTGCTCAGCAGAGGGGTGATATCCGTCAGTCGGATAATTCTACGTATCCGGAGGGGCACAGCCTACCGGAATAACAACAATCAATCAATATCAAACATATGCAACAAAATGATGCATGAAATGCAATGTAGCATGGTTTGAAATGACTAGCAGAACCCTTTGGGGTGATCTTGATTTGAAATCATAATTCAAATATCATTTGAATTATAATTTATCAATTCTTTTAATTGATTTGACCTGATGTTGTTTCATAACTTTGTTTTTCATGCATGAAAATATCACCATTGGATTCCTTGGATTTTTCTGATCCATTTACATATATTATTTGTCAAATTTGGAGTTATATTCAAATTTCTATGAATTTCCAACGTTTTGAACTTATTCTGGAATTATTTTTAAACAGAAAAGCTTTTATTGCATCAGCATGACATCAGCAGGTCCAACTGGCTGTTGAAAGTCAAACCTGACGAGTGGGACCCACTGGTCAGTGACTCTGGCCAGTTTTAATTTAGATTTAACTTAATTAGTTAATTGGAATAGAAGGACCCACCTGTCAGTGTCTGTTTAAGTTAATTAAATAAGTTATTTTTATTTTTACTAAACTTAATTAGCCAGGGGCTGGCCCCACCTGTCATAGGCTCAGGGGGGGTCAGTTCCACCGGCGGCGAGGTCGATCTCGCCGGCGGTGAGCCTCCGGCGACCACCAGAACGGCGGAGGAGCTCAGAAATGCATCTCCGACGATCAAATGCATGGCGGAGGGCACCAAACGAACCAGCGCACAGCCGCAGTTCCATTTCTGCAAAGACCCGAGGCTAAGATGGCCGAAGATGACACCGGCGACGAGCTTGGCGGCGGCCGAAGCTCGGGCTATGTCGGGATTGACGAAACCAAAGGCAAAACGAGCGGGGCTTAGCTCCTAGAGCACCTACGCATCGCACTGAAGCAACTGGTGGCCTCAGATGGACCAGCCGTTCATCGGAGAGCTACCGGCAACGAGGTCCCGCAGCGGATCTCGTCGGGCTCCGGTGGAATCGGGGTCTAGAGGAAGGGATCGAGGGGGAAAACTTAGGGGAAAGAACCTTGAGCTCACGGGGAGTGCAGAGGCATCGAGAGTGGGCGCGGGGATGGCCTGAGGAGGGAGAATGATGGCGGCGAAGCTCCGGTGACCCGAGGAGGAAGACGATGGCGTCACGGCGTTGCATAGCTCCTCGGCATCGAGCGACTAGCTGGAGAGCTTCAGGGGATCACGGCGAAGCTGTTGCGCTGATCAGGAGAGAGGGAGAGGGGCTGGAGCGACGGCGAGCTCGAGCTCAAGCTTCGGTCATGGCGGCCGAGAGAGAGAGAGAAGATAGCAAGGCGAATGGGGAGGGATGAGCTCGGGGAGGCCTCGGGGAGCTTATCCCTGTTCGCGCCAGTGCGACGCGGTGGCCAGGCAGGCACGCATCTGCGTGGGCGCGCCGGGGAACGCGGCAGCCACCTCCTGCTCCGACTGGTGTCGTGGGTATAAGTCTAACAGTAGATGTATGGGGTACGAAAGGATGGGCAGAGCCTTAGCTACGGCGAGGTTGTATGAGTTCAGGCCCCTCTACGGTGGAGGTAAAAGCCCTATGTCTCAGTGCTCTTGGGAGCTTGATGTCGAGTGGAATATGGATTACAGTGAATTGCTAACCCATGCACCAGTGGGGAAGGGCGACTTATATAGAGTGCGCTGCCCTTCACAACGGTTCGGTGCACAGGAGTGGAGTAGTGGCGATTAAATGTCTACGTTACAGCTAACGTATGCCTTAAATGCTAATAAAGGTACATGAAAACGTATGACCGTTGCCCTTCAGGGGGGTTACGATGTACAGAGTGGAATCCAGTCGGTAAGTTTGATACGCTCCGAATGCTCATCTCCGATTGGATGATGGAGGAATCGTCACCGACTGGATGATGGGAAGTCCTTAGTTCAGTCGGAACTGACTAAGGGCCTTGTCCCTTATGAAGGGTAGTCCTTGGGTACGACCTATAGGGCAGGCCTATGACCCTACCCTAGGACTATAACCCCATCATTAGTCCCCGAATGGATCGGGGTTGGAACGACGAAGTGATGCTTGGAGTACGGATCCGACTGGTATGGATGCGACTTTGGCGTTGTTTGCCTCGATCCATTTTATCCTCTTGACCAGTGATCCGAGTGGATATATCTGTGAAACGAATCGTCAGAGACCGAGTGCTTCCGTGGAATCTTTTGACGTGACCGGTCAACTGACAGCGGCGGATTTTCAGGGATCCTCAAATTTCGGTTCCCGCGCGCTCAGCGGGGATGACGACATCGTCATCGAGTATTATCTGTCGCCTCGATTTCCGCGCCTTCATCTCCTCCACTAATATCGCAGAAACCGCTCGGGGGATAAGATTTCGAGGCCACCTGCTAGTGACCCAGTCGGAACCTTATTTAAACTTCTCCAGCGAGGGTTTCTCGTTGCACTCGCCTGATAACTCACACTCACCTCGCCTCTCCCGTGGCTTCCTGCGCACCCCAAGCTCCCTCCTTCTCCTCCTCTTCCGCGGACCTGCAGCCTCCACCATGACGAAGGGGCAGACGAGCAAGCTCGAGGCGCGGAAGAAGAAGAAGAAGAAGACGGTGGCTCCCGCTCAACGGCGACAGCGGGCACTGTCAGCGGGTTGGATCCAGGGGGATTTCCTCCCCTGCACGGTGACGAAGAGCGACATGTTGGAGCTGGTGGAGCAAGGCCTGATCGAGAACAAGACGTGGAGGCTGCCGGCGGAGGGCGAGACGGAGCCGGCGCCCCAGGAGGGGGAGCGCGTCTTGCTGCTCAGTCACGTGTACTGAGGCTTCTCTCTGCCTCCTCATCCCTTCTTCAGAGGTATAATGAACCACTTCGGGGCGCAGCTCCACCATTTTCCTCCCAACGCAATAGCTCATCTCTCTGCCTTCGTCGTGCTTTGCGAGTGCTTTATCGGTTGTCCTCCTCATTGGGGACTCTTTAAGCACATCTTCTCCGCTAGATCCCAAACCATCAAAAGACTTAGCCAGTCGGACGACAAAACTCATCTCCTCCAGCTTTGCGGAGGCTTAGGCTTCCAGAAGAAAGGCAAAAGTAGCTATCCCGCTCTTCAGTTGTTTGAATCCGCTAGGAACTGGCAGTCGACTTGGTTCTACTGCCAGGACGTCGCTTGTCCGAATGCCGCAACTGGACTGCCACCTTTTAGCCTAGACCGACCGGCTCCACCTAAGCAGCTTGCGCTTACAAAGATGGAAAAGATCCAGATTCAGCCTCTGGTCGACGCGCTGGTAGATGTCGTCCGCAAGGGAGTCACCGGCATAGATTTGCTGGAGGATTTTATGGGTCGGCGTATCCAGCCTTTGCAAGCTCGACATCACGCCATCTGGCACTACACGGGGCCTGAGGACTCCACTCGGACTCACCCCGACTACATGACTGGGGAGGTTGTGACAGCATGGGTCCGCGGCATCACAGGCGCCTGCGATAACCCCAGAGGAGCCCGGCGAGTGAAGCCCTTCCGCGCGGACAACCCTCCACCGAATGAGGTGAGAATACCTTGTCGAGTGCTTACAATTCCCTTAGATTTGCCGCTTTTTCTTGCACCACTGTCTGACGTCTGATGTTGTCGACTGTATCTTGTGCAGGCGTGGACCAACTGGTATTCCCCCGTCTCGAACGGGAATCCGGCTGAGGAAGAGGAAGGCAGCCAGGAAGGCAGCATGGAGAGCGCCGAGTATGTCTCAGACAGCGGGGAGACGGAGGAGGAGTCCGAAGAAGAGGAGGAGGAGGAGGAGGAGCAGAGCTCGCCACCCCCACCACCAGAGCCTCGAACTAAGCGCCGTCACGAACCCGTGACTTCGTCGGCTCCTCCAGCGGCCCCGAGTGCCCCATCAGCTTCCGTGACTCCGTCGGCTCCTCGAGCGGCCCCGAGTGCCCCGTCGGCTCCTCCCGTGGTTCCGAGCGCCCTGCCAACTACTCCCGTGGCTCCGAGTGCTCGGAGCACAAAGAGGACCAGGGATGCTGCTGCTGAGCCTGCGGGCCAACCTTCCAAGGTGGCCAAACCGAGTGGATCCAAACCTCGGAAGGCTTTGCCGCGGATGAGGATCACCGTTCCCGTTGCCTCAACGTGAGTGTATTGTTCTCCTATCTTCTTCTAGTATTTGATTGAACTCATGCTTATTGGTCGAGTGAATTTTACTCGACAGAGCTGCCACCTCCGCCACTTCTCTGCCACGCCAGGAAGACGATCCCATGGATACGGACAACGTCGCCACATCCCAGCAAGGTACGTCGTGGCGACTCCGAGAGCTTACATTATTGTTTCACGAATTCTGTCTTTGATCTTGCCCTTGTTCCTGTGGTCTCACGTCGTTCGGTCAGGCTTCCTTCAGAGGTGATTCATGTGGAGGAGGACGACCAAAAGAGGTCCGAGCAAGCTGCGGTGCATGTCCTTGAGGCTGTTCCATCTGCTACTGCTCCCGCCATGGACGCGCCGCTAGCTGAGACGATGTCGTCGACTGAAACGGCGCTCATCGCTGCTGAACCGACTGGAGCAGGACTTGGGATGCCCAAGGAGTCTCTTGTGGTGCCAGGTCCGTCGACCGTCCAGTACGACGCCCAACGCCTCCCGGAAGATCAGGTGGGAGCTGCCAAGGGGGCCATGGTGCAGGCGGAGTTGATGGCGGGTGATGCCAAGAGAGCGTACGACTCCATCGCGTTTGTGTACAAGCGAATCTTGGAACTCCGGGACGATATCCGAGTAAGTGGGCTAGTAAGTATTTACTTTCCTCTTGTAACCCAGTGGGTGTTTAAGCAATATACTCGGATGCGGTACGATTATTTTGCAGTGGGTTCACTCTTAGTGAACCCAATGGGTGTAGTCCCCGAGACTTCTGTCGAGTGCTTGCACCGGCAGGTGTCTTTATATACATTTTCTTTAGCTTGATCAGAGAAAAACTAATCTGTTTGAATGTTACCGGTGGGGGCACTCCGAGTGCACCTACTGGAAGTAGTCCCTGAGAGTAATTTTACTCAGGTCGGGTAGTAGTAGCCTCATAGGCTTGTTTTTGTTATTTAACTCAATAGGGCGGACCTGTTTGAGCTTCATGGCAGTGGGGTCACTCTTAGTGAACCCACTGGGTGTAGTCCCCGAGGTCGCTGTCGACTGCTTGCGTCGGCAGGGGTCTGAAGAACTTCGAGCTTTTATTGTTTTCCTTGTTGAATTTGTCTGATCTTCCCTTCGTGCTGATTTGCAGAAGACTTGCGAGATGGGATCAGCGTACAATGCTCTGAAGGCTGAAAAGATTCAGCTTGTTGCGGAACTGGAGGCAGCTGTTCATGACTTGGCTGGTGTGAAGGGCGCTCTGGCTGAACGAGAGAAGTCCTTGGAGGAATCCCGTGAGGCAAACAAGGCATTGGTGGCCGAAATGGAGAAAATGGGGAAACAAAGAACCGAGCTGATGGGACAGATGAAGGTGATGAACAGGCGGTGCATATCACAGGAGAAGTACGTCAGTGACTGGGCAAGGAAGATGATTGCGCTTTTCGGTGGTAAGTTCTGTTTTTCCGAGTGCTTCTTGACTGTGTATTTCATTCTGCGCTTATGTTGGAGCATATATCTCCATATGTTGTTTTGGTACTTGATGACAATTCCTATGGACTAATGGTTGCCTTAAGTTACATTTATAGGATTTGTCCATAGGCACTTCTTGAAGTCCATCTGTTGGGTTCAAGGAGTTTATATGATGACCAAGATGGTATTCAAGGTATTATCCAAAGAATGGTCATAGAGACACATGGTTGATCAAGATCTCAGACAAAGAGTAAATCAAGATGATCAACATACAAAGCGTACAAGATGTACCGAGAGGGATCAAGTGATCCCATGGTATGGTAAGCATTGTCCCTTACGTGTTTGTGTACTAACCCATGGTCTTCATGAGAGTTCTATGTGGGGGTTAGGTGTGTTTACATGGGCTTGCGTCAAAGGGAAGATCTCATACAACCCATGGAGTATGACGTCAAGTTGTGATCATCATCAATGGTTGATCAAGATCTCAGACAAAGAGTAAATCAAGATGATCAACACACAAAGCGTACAAGATGTACCGAGAGGGATCAAGTGATCCCATGGTATGGTAAGAATTGTCCATTACGTGTTTGTGTACTAACCCATGGTCTTCGTGAGAGTTCTATGTGGGGGTTAGGTGTGTTTCCATGGGCTTGCGTCAAAGGGAAGATCTCATACAACCCATGGAGTATGACGTCAAGTTGTGATCGTCATCAAGATTGCGATGTGCAAGTTCAAGTGGATCAGCACGAAGATAGCATGCTTGAAGCTTGCCGTCCATTGTGGTGGCAATGGACTTGTGAAGATATGCTGAAGAGTGGCTCACCCATAGTGAGTATGGGGGAGCAATCAACTAGTCTTCATCAAGCCAAAGCAATCAAGAAAGGTGGTCCATCTTGAGGAAGCCAAGATCATCATCATCTAGCTCAAGAGGACGAGGTGCAAGGTATAGGTTTGCCCTTGATAGGTTTTCTGGTTAGGATAGATTGTTCTACTATCAAGGGGGCTCTCAAGTGAGTAGCTTGATCGTATCATTCGTTGAGAGCTCAAACCATTTGCATCCTTGCATCATACTTCTTGGTTCTTGTTTGGTGTTTCTCTTTGTGAGTTTTAGAGCTTATGGTCATCTTCGTGACAAGCTCGAGTTCATCGAAAACGGAGTCCATATGCATCTACTATGATGTTTTCGATGTTGGAGTTTTTGCCGGTTCTTCATTCATAGGGATCTCACATCTCTATATCATTGGCATTTTCATATCTGCATGGTCTTAAGATTTCCAACAAGCTTGGGTTCGCTCGATTCGGAGCTCGTATGCGAAAGTTATGGTTGTTTCAGTGGCGAGCGGTAGTACCGCTGGACCTAGCGGTAGTACCGCTAGAGTTGGCGGTAGTACCGCTGGCTGGCGGTAGTACCGCCCCTGGTGAGCGGTAGTACCGCTCCAGTAGCTTAGTACCGCCTGCCTAGCGGTTGTTCGTGGACGGACCTTTTTGCGAAGACTTTCTTGGCGGTGGTAGTGCCTTTGCACTACCAGGGGCCCAGCGGTAGTACCGCTGGAGTGCCAGCGGTAGTACCGCTAGCTGGCGGTAGTACCGCTGCAGCCAGCGGTAGTACCACTAGAGTGCCAGCGGTAGTACCGCTGGAGCTCGGGCAGAAAGTGGGGGTAACGGTCTGATTCCTTCCCCCACTATATAAAGGGGGTCTTCTTCCCCCTTGGTTTTATCCATCCGTTGAGCTCTTGTTCTACCTCCATTGTTGACATTCTTAGATCTTGCTTACTCTCAATCCCTCCAATGATTCTTGCTTGTTCTTGAGGGAGAAGAGAGAGGAGATCTAGATCCACATCTCCACCAATCACTTTCTCCTCTATGTGAGGGGAACCCCTTGGATCTTGATCTTGGAGTTCTTTGTGAGCTCCTTGTTCTTCCTCTCATATTTATCCATAGCTTTTGTTGTTGTGGAGGGATTTGAGTGTGAGGGACTTGACCACTTCGTGTGTTCTTGCCATTGCATTAGTTGCATCGGTTTGAGTTCTCCACGGTGATACGTGGAAGTGAGAAGTTGAGAAGCTTACTACCTTTGGTACTTAGTACCCTAGATATTGTTCTTCGTGGATGCTTTGGCATCCTAGAAGCTTGGTGGTGTCTCGGAGCTCAATCATTGTGGTGTGAAGCTCCGGGCAAGCGTCGGGGCCTCCAATTAGGTTGTGGAGATAGCCCCGAGCAATTTGTACGGGTACCGGTAACCGCCCCCAAGGGTTGCCACGTGTACGGGTTCGGTGACCGCCCCCAAGGTTTGCCATTTGTACGGGTTCGGTGACCGCCCTCAAGGGTCCCTTAGTGGAATCACGGCATCTTGCATTGTGCGAGGGCGTGAGGAGATTACGGTGGCCTTAGTGGCATCTTGGGGAGCATTGTGGCTCCACACCGCTCTAACGGAGATTAGCATCCGCAAGGGTGTGAACTTCGGGATACATCATCGTCTCCCCGTGCCTCGGTTATCTCTTACCCGAACCCTTTACTTATGCACTTTACTTTGTGATATACATATTGTTTATTGTAATATATCTTGCTATCACTTAGTTGTTTATCTTGCTTAGCATAAGTTGTTGGTGCACATAGGTGAGCCTAGTTGTTTGTAGGTTTTGTGCTTGACATATTAATGTTGGGGAACGTCGCATGGGAAACAAAAAAATTCCTACACGCATGAAGACCTATCATGGTGATGTCCATCTATGAGAGGGGATGAGTGATCTACGTACCCTTGTAGATCGTACAGCAGAAGCGTTAGTGAACGCGGTTGATGTAGTGGAACGTCCTCAAGTCCCACGATCTAGTACCGAACGGACGGCACCTCCGCGTTCAGCACACGTACAGCTCGACGATGATCTTGGCCTTCTTGATCCAGCAAGAGAGACGGATAGGTAGAAGAGTTCTCCGGCAGCGTGACGGCGCTCCGGAGGTTGGTGATGACCTTGTCTCAGCAGGGCTCCGCTCGAGCTCCGCAGAAACGCGATCTAGAGGAAAAACCGTGGAGGTATGTGGTCGAGCTGCCGTGGAAAAGTCGTCTCAAATCAGCCCTAAAACCTCCGTATATATAGGTGGGAGGGAGGGGACCTTGCCTTGGGGCTCAAGGAGCCCCAAGGGGGTCGGCCGAGCCAAGGGGGGAAGACTCCCCACCTCCTCCTTTTTTTCTCTTGATTTTATCTTCTTGGTGCATAGGGCCCTTTTGGGCTGTCCCACCAGCCCACTAAGGGCTGGTGTGCCACCCTCAAGGCCTATGTGCTTCCCCGGGGTGGGTTGCCCCCCCCCCCCCCGGTGAACTCCCGGAACCCATTCGTCATTCCCGGTACATTCCCGGTAACTCCGAAAACCTTCCGGTAATTAAATGAGGTCATCCTATATATCAATCTTCGTTTCCGGACCATTCCGGAAACCCTCGTGACATCCCTGATCTCATCCGGGACTCCGAACAACATTCGGTAACCAACCATATAACTCTAATACGCATAAAACAACGTCAAACCTTAAGTGTGCAGACCCTGCGGGTTCGAGAACTATGTAGACATGACCCGAGAGACTCCTCAGTCAATATCCAATAGCGGGACATGGATGCCCATATTGGATCCTACATATTCTACGAAGATCTTATCGTTTGAACCTCAGTGCCAAGGACTCATTTAATCCCGTATGTCATTCCCTTTGTCCTTCGGTATGTTACTTGCCCGACATTCGATCGTCAGTATCCGCATACCTATTTCAATCTCGTTTACCGGCAAGTCTCTTTACTCGTTCCGTAATACAAGATCCCGCAACTTACACTAAGTCACATTGCTTGCAAGGCTTGTGTGTGATGTCGTATTACCGAGTGGGCCCCGAGATACCTCTCCGTCACACGGAGTGACAAATCCCAGTCTTGATCCATACTAACTCAACTAACACCTTCGGAGATACCTGTAGAGCATCTTCATAGTCACCCAGTTACGTTGCGACGTTTGATACACACAAAGCATTCCTCCGGTGTCAGTGAGTTATATGATCTCATGGTCATAGGAATAAATACTTGACACGCAGAAAACAGTAGCAACAAAATGACACGATCAACATGCTACGTCTATTAGTTTGGGTCTAGTCCATCACGTGATTCTCCTAATGACGTGATCCAGTTATCAAGCAACAACACCTTGTTTATAATCAGAAGACACTGACTATCTTTGATCAACTGGCTAGCCAACTAGAGGCTTGCTAGGGACGGTGTTTTGTCTATGTATCCACACATGTAAATGAGTCTTCATTCAATACAATTATAGCATGGATAATAAACGATTATCTTGATACAGGAATTATAATAATAACCATATTTATTATTGCCTCTAGGGCATAATTCCAACAGTCTCCCACTTGCACTAGAGTCAATAATCCAGCCCTCACATCACCATGTGAATTACATTGTAATAAATCTAACACCCATACAGTTCTGGTGTTGATCATGCTTTGGCCGTGGAAGAGGTTTAGTCAGCGGGTCTGCTACATTCAGATCCGTGTGTACTTTGCATATATTTACGTCCTCTCCCTCGACGTAGTCGCGGATGAGGTTGAAGCGTCGTTTGATGTGTCTGGTCTTCTTGTGAAACTGTGGTTCCTTTGCTAAGGCAATGCCACCCGTGTTATCACAGAACAAGGTTATTGGATTCAGTGCGCTTGGCACCACTCCAAGATCCGTCATGAACTGCTTCATCCAGACACCCTCCTTAGCCGCCTCCGAGGCAGCCATGTACTCCGCTTCACATGTAGAATCTACTACGACGCTTTGCTTGGAACTGCACCAGCTTACTGCACCCCCATTAAGAATAAATACGTACCCGGTTTGCGACTTAGAGTCGTCCGGATCTGTGTCAAAGCTTGCATCGACGTAACCTTTTACGGCGAGCTCTTCGTCACCTCCATACACGAGAAACATCTCCTTAGTCCTTTTCAGGTACTTCAGGATATTCTTGACCGCTGTCTAGTGATCCACTCCTGGATTACTCTGGAACCTACGTGCCATACTTATGGCCAGGCTAACATCCGGTCTAGTGCACAGCATCGCATACATGATAGAACCTATGGCTGAAGCATAGGGGACGGAGCGCATATGCTCTCTATCTTCATCAGTTGCTGGGCACTGAGTCTTACTCAATATCGTACCTTGCAGAACTGGCAAGAACCCTTTCTTGGACTGTTCCATTTTGAACCTTTTCAAAACTTTATCAAGGTATGTGCTTTGTGAAAGTCCTATCAGGCGTTTTGATCTATCCCTATAGATCTTAATGCCTAGAATGTAAGCAGCTTCTCCTAGGTCCTTCATAGAGAAACTTTTATTCAAGTAACCTTTTATGCTCTCCAAAAACTCTACGTTGTTTCCAATCAGTAATATGTCATCCACATATAATATTAGAAACGCCACAGAGCTCCCACTCACTTTCTTGTAAATACAAGATTCTCCAACCACTTGTATAAACCCAAATGCTTTGATCACCTCATCAAAACGTTTGTTCCAACTCCGAGATGCTTGCACCAGTCCATAAATGGATCGCTGGAGCTTGCACACCTTGTTAGCATTCTTAGGATCTACAAAACCTTCGGGTTGTATCATATACAACTCTTCCTTAAGGAAACCGTTAAGGAACGCCGTTTTGACATCCATCTGCCAGATTTCATAATCGAAAAATGCTGCTATTGCTAACATGATTCTGACGGACATAAGCATCGCTACGGGTGAGAATGTCTCATCGTAGTCAATTCCTTGAACTTGTGAAAAACCCTTTGCCACAAGTCGAGCTTTATAAACGGTCACATTGCCGTCAGCGTCCGTCTTCCTCTTAAAGATCCATTTGTTCTGAATAGCCTTGCGACCCTCAGGTAGTACCTCCAAAGTCCACACTTTGTTCTCATACATGGATCCTATCTCGGATTTCATGGCTTCTAGCCATTTGTTGGAATCTGGGCCCACCATTGCTTCTTCATAATTTGCAGGTTCGTTGTTGTCTAACAACATGATTGATAAGACGGGATTACCGTACCACTCTGGAGCAGCACATGATCTCGTCGACCTGCGTGGTTCGACAGAAACTTGAACTCGAGTTTCATGATCTTCATCATTAACTTCCTCCTCAACCGGCGTCGCAATGACAGAGGTTTCCCCTTGCCCTGCGCCACCATCCAGAGGGATGAGAGGTTCGACAACCTCGTCAAGTTCTATCTTCCTCCCACTCAATTCTCTCGAGAGAAACTCCTTCTCGAGAAAAGCTCCGTTTTTAGCAACAAACACTTTGCCCTCGGATTTGAGATAGAAGGTGTACCCAACTGTCTCTTTTGGGTAACCTACGAAGACGCACTTTTCCGCTTTGGGTTCCAGCTTTTCAGGCTGAAGCTTTTTGACATAAGCATCACATCCCCAAACTTTAAGAAACGATAACTTTGGCCTTTTGCCATACCACAGTTCGTATGGTGTCGTCTCAACGGATTTTGATGGTGCCCTATTTAAAGTGAATGCAGCTGTTTCTAATGCATAACCCCAAAATGATAATGGCAAATCAGTAAGAGATATCATAGATCGCACCATCTCTAATAGAGTACGATTACGACGTTCGGACACACCATTACGCTGTGGTGTTCTAGGCGGTGTTAACTCTGAAACAATTCCACATTGTCTTAAGTGAGAACCAAACTCGAAACTCAGATATTCACCCCCACGATCAGATCGTAGGAACTTGATCTTCTTGTTACGATGATTTTCCACTTCACTCTGAAATTGCTTGAACTTTTCAAATGTTTCAGACTTGTGTTTCATCAAGTAGACATAACCATATCTACTTAAATCGTCAGTGAAGGTGAGAAAATAACGATATCCGCCGCGTGCCTCCACGCTCATCGGACCACACACATCGGTATGTATGATTTCCAACAAGTCACTTGCACGCTCCATTGTTTCGGAGAACGGAGTCTTAGTAATCTTGCCCATGAGGCATGGTTCGCACGTGTCAAGTGAATCAAAGTCAAGTGACTCCAAAAGTCCATCAGCATGGAGTTTCTTCATGCGCTTTACACCAATATGACCTAAGCGGCAGTGCCACGAAAATATGGCACTATCATTGTTAACTCTAACTCTTTTGGTCTCAAAGTTATGTATATGTGTATCGCTATCAAGATTCAATATGAACAATCCTCTCACATTCGGTGCATGACCATAAAAGATGTTACTCATAGAAATAGAACAACCATTATTCTCTGACTTAAAAGAGTAACCGTCTCGCAATAAACAAGATCCAGATATAATGTTCATGCTCAACGCAGGCACTAAATAACAATGATTTAAGTTCATCACTAATCCTGACGGTAACTGAAGTGACACTGTGCCGACGGCGATTGCATCAACCTTGGAACCATTTCCTACGCGCATCGTCACTTCATCTTTCGCCAGCCTTCGTCTATTCCGCAGTTCCTGTTTCGAGTTGCAAATATGAGCAACAGAACCGGTATCGAATACCCAGGCACTACTACGAGAGCCGGTTAAGTACACATCAATAACATGTATATCAAATATACCTGATTTTTCTTTGCCCGCCTTCTTATCTGCCAGATACTTGGGGCAATTGCGCTTCCAGTGACCCATACCCTTGCAATAGTAGCACTCCGTTTCAGGCTTAGGTCCAGCTTTGGGTTTCTTCGTCGGATTGGCAACAGGCTTGCCACTCTTCTTCGAATTGCCCTTCTTGCCTTTGCCGTTTCTCTTGAAACTAGTGGTCTTATTCACCATCAACACTTGATGCTCTTTACGGAGTTCAGACTCTGCGACTTTCAGCATCGCAAACAACTCGCCGGGAGACTTGTTCATCCCTTGCATGTTGTAGTTCAACACAAAGCCTTTATAGCTTGCCGGCAGTGATTGAAGGATTCTGTCAGTGATAGCTTCTTGCGGGAGTTCAATCCCCAGCTCAGCTAGACGGTTTGAGTACCCAGACATTTTGAGCACATGTTCACTGATAGATGAGTTTTCCTCCATCTTGCAGGCATAGAATTTATCGGAGGTCTCATACCTCTCGATCCGGGCGTTCTTCTGAAAGATAAACTCCAACTCCTGGAACATCTCAAATGCTCCATGACGCTCAAAGCGACGTTGAAGTCCCGGTTCTAAGCCATACAAGACTGCACATTGAACTATTGAGTAGTCCTCCTTACGTGCTAACCAAGCGTTCTTAACATCCTGATCAGCCGTAGCGGGTGGTTCATCTCCTAACGCAGCATTAAGGACATAATCCTTCTTCCCAGCTTGTAAGATTAGCTTAAGATTACGAGCCCAGTCTACAAAGTTGCTTCCATCATCTTTCAACTTAGCTTTCTCTAGGAACGTATTAAAATTCAGGATGACTGTCGCGTGAGCCATGATCTACAACACAAATATATTCAAAGTGGACTTAGACTATGTTCAAGATAATTAGAGTTTAACTAAATCAGATTATTCGCTAAACTCCCACTCAAAAAGTACATCTCTCTGGTCATTTGAGTGGTTCATGATCCACTTACACTAGCTCAAGTCCGACCATCACGTGAGTTGAGTATAGTTTCAGTGGTAAGCATCCCTATGCTAATCATATCATCTATATGATTCATGATCGACCTTTCGGTCTCATGTGTTCCGAGGCCATGTCTGCACATGCTAGGCTCATCAAGCTTAACCCGAGTGGTCCGCGTGCGCAACTGTTTTGCACCCGTTGTATGTGAAAGTTGAGTCTATCACACCCAATCATCACGTGGTGTCTCGAAACGACGAACTATAGCAACGGTGCACAGTCGGGGAGAACACAATTTCGTCTTGAAATTTTAGTGAGAGATCACCTCATAATGCTACCGTCGTTCTAAGCAAAATAAGGTGCATAAAAGGATTAACATCACATGCAATTCATAAGTGACATGATATGGCCATCATCACGTGCTTCTTGATCTTCATCACCAAAGCACCGGCACGATCTTCTTGTCACCGGCGCCACGCCATGATCTCCATCAACGTGTTGCCATCGGGGTTGTCGTGCTACTCATGCTATTACTACTAAAGCTACATCCTAGCAAAATAGTAAACGCATCTGCAAGCACAAACGTTAGTATAAAGACAACCCTATGGCTCCTGCCGGTTGCCGTACCATCGACGTGCAAGTCGATATTTCTATTACAACATGAGCATCTCATACATCCAATATATCACATCACATCGTTGGCCATATCACATCACAAGCATACCCTGCAAAAACAAGTTAGACGTCCTCTAATTTTGTTGTTGCATGTTTTACGTGGTGACCAAGGGTATCTAGTAGGATCGCATCTTACTTATGCAAACACCACAACGGAGATATATGAGTTGCTATTTAACCTCATCCAAGGACCTCCTCGGTCAAGTCCGATTCAACTAAAGTTGGAGAAACCGACACTTGCCAGTCATCTTTGAGCAACGGAGTTACTCGTTACGATGAAACCAGTATCTCGTAAGCGTACGAGTAATGTCGGTCCAAGCCGCTTCAATCCAACAATACCGCGAAATCAAGAAAAGACTAAGGAGGGCAGCAAAACGCACATCACCGCCCACAAAAACTTTTGTGTTCTACTCGAGAAGACATCTACGCATGAACCTAGCTCATGATGCCACTGTTGGGGAACGTCGCATGGGAAACAAAAAATTTCCTACGCGCATGAAGACCTATCATGGTGATGTCCATCTACGAGAGGGGATGAGTGATCTACGTACCCTTGTAGATCGTACAGCAGAAGCGTTAGTGAACGCGGTTGATGTAGTGGAACGTCCTCACGTCCCTCGATCCGCCCCGCGAACAATCCCGCGATCAGTCCCACGATCTAGTACCGAACGGACGGCACCTCCGCGTTCAGCACACGTACAGCTCGACGATGATCTCGGCCTTCTTGATCCAGCAAGAGAGACGGAGAGGTAGAAGAGTTCTCCGGCAGCGTGACGGCGCTCCGGAGGTTGGTGATGACCTTGTCTCAGCAGGGCTCCGCTCGAGCTCCGCAGAAACGCGATCTAGAGGAAAAACCGTGGAGGTATGTGGTCGGGCTGCCGTGGAAAAGTCGTCTCAAATCAGCCCTAAAACCTCCGTATATATAGGTGGGAGGGAGGGGACCTTGCCTTGGGGCTCAAGGAGCCCCAAGGGGGTCGGCCGAGCCAAGGGGGGAAGACTCCCCACCTCCTCCTTTTTTTCTCTTGATTTTATCTTCTTGGTGCATAGGGCCCTTTTGGGCTGTCCCACCAGCCCACTAAGGGCTGGTGTGCCACCCTCAAGGCCTATGTGCTTCCCCGGGGTGGGTTGCCCCCCCCCCCCCCGGTGAACTCCCGGAACCCATTCGTCATTCCCGGTACATTCCCGGTAACTCCGAAAACCTTCCGGTAATCAAATGAGGTCATCCTATATATCAATCTTCGTTTCCGGACCATTCCGGAAACCCTCGTGATGTCCGTGATCTCATACGGGACTCCGAACAACATTCGGTAACCAACCATATAACTCTAATACGCATAAAACAACGTCAAACCTTAAGTGTGCAGACCCTGCGGGTTCGAGAACTATGTAGACATGACCCGAGAGACTCCTCAGTCAATATCCAATAGCGGGACATGGATGCCCATATTGGATCCTACATATTCTACGAAGATCTTATCGTTTGAACCTCAGTGCCAAGGACTCATTTAATCCCGTATGTCATTCCCTTTGTCCTTCGGTATGTTACTTGCCCGACATTCGATCGTCAGTATCCGCATACCTATTTCAATCTCGTTTACCGGCAAGTATCTTTACTCGTTCCGTAATACAAGATCCCGCAACTTACACTAAGTCACATTGCTTGCAAGGCTTGTGTGTGATGTCGTATTATCGAGTGGGCCCCGAGATACCTCTCCGTCACACGGAGTGACAAATCCCAGTCTTGATCCATACTAACTCAACTAACACCTTCGGAGATACCTGTAGAGCATCTTCATAGTCACCCAGTTACGTTGCGACGTTTGATACACACAAAGCATTCCTCCGGTGTCAGTGAGTTATATGATCTCATGGTCATAGGAATAAATACTTGACACGCAGAAAACAGTAGCAACAAAATGACACGATCAACATGCTACGTCTATTAGTTTGGGTCTAGTCCATCACGTGATTCTCCTAATGACGTGATCCAGTTATCAAGCAACAACACCTTGTTTATAATCAGAAGACACTGACTATCTTTGATCAACTGGCTAGCCAACTAGAGGCTTGCTAGGGACGGTGTTTTGCCTATGTATCCACACATGTAAATGAGTCTTCATTCAATACAATTATAGCATGGATAATAAACGATTATCTTGATACAGGAATTATAATAATAACCATATTTATTATTGCCTCTAGGGCATAATTCCAACAATTAAACGTTAGTTTTATTCCGCATTTGGATAGCCTAAACCTTAATTATTTTAAAGCGCCTATTCACCCCCCCTCTAGGCGACATCCACATCCTTTCAGCTTACTTTCTGCTCGTCTTGTCTTTGCAGATTTTTGTATGGACGCTGAGGCTGAAGCAGCTGACGTTCAGCGGTCGGTTATTCTGAACGTTCCACTCGGCGAGGACGCCAATCAAGACATGCTCCGAGCGCACATTCGCCTGGGCAAAGTGGGACCTTTCATCGGTCGACTGAGAGAGGTCGTCGGCCGAATCGACAAGGAGCTGTGGCCCGAAGATGAGTCCCGGCAAGAGATGGAAGGGTTGGTGACTTGGCTGGAGGACGTCCCGAACCGAGTGCAGGCGTGGAAGAAGTCTGCTGCTCGCTGTGGTGCGGATGTGGCGCTGTCGCTGGTCCGAGTGCACTGCAAGGAGGCTCGCGAAGAGAAGCTAAAGGCGCTGCAGGTCACCAACACCAAGAAGCTTCGATTCGAAGATTTCATGGAGACCTTCCTTGAGAGCACCACTCGCATCGCAGACGGGATCGACCTCGACACTTTCGTGGACCCTGCCAGTGCCAGTCGTGACAACGCTTGAGAAAACTTTTACTTCGGTATGCCGAGTGTTACTTGTATCAAACTTTGGCCACTGTTGTTGGCCGTCACATTCCTGGTTCGATGTGGATAAGCTTGGTCTACACCGAACCGACTATCTTTAAACCAACTTTGAATTGGAACCGAATATTTTGCTCTTCCTTTGCCAAAGAATTGTTGACACGATTTTGGCTCGTGGTTTTTGTTTGGCGTTTCTTGGTGAAGCCAATGGCAAACATGCGGAGCATGTAATTGTTAGTTGTCTTGACATCTGCATGAGCCTCAGTGAGGGTCTGCTAAGCCTCCGAGTGGATCTCTAGGATACACTCGAAGGGAGTTCTTTACTTAAGCGATTCGTTATCGCAGCTAAGTCTTAAAGCGCGACCGTGAGGTCGCACTCGGAGCGAGTTGCTACTCATGTAATTGTCAATTGTCTTGACATCTACATGAGTCTCATTGAGGGTCTGCTACTCATGTAATTGTCAGTTGTCTTGACATCTACATGAGCCTCAATGAGGGTCTACTAAGCCTCCGAGTGGATCTCTAAGATACACTCGAAGGAAGCTTTTTACTTAGGCGATTCTTGATCGCAGACAAGTCTCCGAGTGCGGCGTTTAGAGCACACTCGGAGAAAGTTGTTGCTTAGGCGATACTGGATTGCAGCTAAGTCACCGAGTGTGACGTTTTAGTGCACACTCGGTAAAAGTTTGTACTTAGGCGATTCTTGATCGCAACTAAGTCCCCGAGTGCGACGTTTAGTGCACACTCGGAGGAAATTAGTACTTAGGCGATCCTTGATCGCAGCTAAGTCCCCAAGTGCGATGTTTAGCGCACACTCGGAGAAAGTTTGTACTTAGGCGATTCTTGATCGCAGCTAAGTCCCCGAGTGCGACGTTTAGTGCACACTCGGAGAAAGTTAGTACTTAGGAGATTCTGGATCGCAGCTAAGTCCCCGAGTGCGACGTTTAGTGCACACTCGGAGAAAGTTTGTACTTAGGCGATTCTTGATTGCAGCTAAGTCCCCGAGTGCGACGTTTAGTGCACACTCGGAGAAAGATTGTACCTAGGCGATTCTGGATCGCAGCTAAGTCCCCGAGTGTGACGTTTAGTGCACACTCGGAGAAAGATTATACTTAGGCGATTCTGGATCGCAGCTAAGTCCCCGAGTGCGACGTTTAGTGCACACTCGGAGAAAGTTTGTACTTAGGCGATTCTTGATCGCAGCTAAGTCACCGAGTGCGACGTTTAGTGCACACTCAGAGAAAGTTAGTACTTAGGCAATTCTGGATCGCAGCTAAGTCCCCGAGTGCGACGTTTAGTGCACACTCGGAGAAAGTTAGCACTTAGGCGATTCTGGATCGCAGCTAAGTTTCCGAGTGCGACGTTTAGTGCACACTCGGAGAAAGATTGTACTTAGGCGATTCTGGATCGCAGCTAAGTCCCCGAGTGCGACGTTTAGTGCACACTCGGAGAAAGATTGTACTTAGGCGATTCTGGATCGCAGCTAAGTCCCCGAGTGCGACGTTTAGTGCACACTCGGAGAAAGTTTGTACTTAGGCAATTCTTGATCGCAGCTAAGTCCCCGAGTGCGATGTTTAGTGCACACTCGGAGAAAGTTAGTACTTAGGCGATTCTGGATCGCAGCTAAGTCCCCGAGTGCGACGTTTAGTGCACACTCGGAGAAAGTTTGTACTCGGGCGATTCTGGATCGCAGCTAAGTTCCCGAGTGTGACGTTTAGTGCACACTCGGAGAAAGATTGTACTTAGGCGATTCTGGATCGGAGCTAAGTCCCCGAGTGTGACGTTTAGTGCACACTCGGAGAAAGTTTGTACTCGGGCGATTCTGGATCGCAGCTAAGTTTTTTTTTTGAGACCGGAGTCTGCGAACGCGGAAGAATTTTGAATCTGCAAAAACTCAATCTGCTTTGTATTACTTCAACGATACTTGTTCTTTACATTGCTTCCGTCGACGGTCACGTGTAGAAGCGCTTCAGGAGATCTCCATTCCATGCTCGCGGCTCGTCCGTTTCCCTGTCGAGGTTGTAGAGCCGATATGCTCCGTTGTTCAGCACCTTGGAGATGATGAAGGGTGCTTCCCAGGCGGGAGCTAACTTGTGAGGTCTCTGCTGATCCACTCGGAGCACCAGGTCGCCTGCTTGGAATGTACGACTCCTGACGTGTCGCGCGTGAATACGCTGCAGATCTTGTTGATAAATGGTTGAGCGAGTCAGTGCCATCTCGCGCTCCTCCTCTAGAAGATCCACTCTGTGTTGCCTTGCTTGCTCTGCTTCGGCTTCGGAGAAGAGTTCAACTCGTGGAGCATTGTGAAGCAAATCACTCGGAAGGACCGCCTCTGCTCCGTAAACGAGGAAGAACGGGGATCGCCCTGTAGATCTATTTGGGGTTGTGCGGAGACCCCACAGCACCGAAGGCAGTTCGGTGACCCATGCGCCGGCAGCATGTCCCACTTCTCGCGGGAGTCGAGGCTTCAACCTTGCAGAATAAGTCCATTCGCCCGCTCTGCTTGCCCGTTTGTTTGGGGATGTGCCACAGATGCAAAATCCACTCGGATACCTTGTCTTGTACAGAAACCTTTGAATCTGTCCGAGTCAAAGTTTGTGCCATTATCAGTGATTATGTTGTGTGGTACCCCGAATCTGGAGATGATGTCTCTGACAAACTTGATGGTTGTAAGGGCGTCGAGCTTCTTGATGGGCTTGGCTTCAATCCACTTTGTGAACTTGTCGACTGCCACCAACAGATGTGTGAATCCCCCTTTGCCTGTCCTGAATGGACCGACTGTATCTAATCCCCACACTGCAAACGGCCAAACAAGAGGGATTGTCTTCAACGCGGATGTTGGCTTGTGGAATTTGTTCGAGTAGAACTGAGAGCCTTCGCATCTGTCGACCATATCCTTCGCCATTTCATTCGCCTGCAACCAGAAGAAACCAGCTCTGAATGCTTTGGCGACGATTTCCCTTGAGGAGGCGTGATGACCGCAGGTTCCCGAGTGAATTTCTTCCAGGATTAACTGTCCCTCCTCAGGGGAGATGCATCGTTGAAGGACGCCTGAAACGCTTTCCTTGTACAACTGGCCATCAATGACGGTGAACGACTTTGACCTACGGACGATCTGTCTGGCTTGGACTTCGTCTTCTGGTAATTCTTGCCTCAGGATGTATGCAATGAACGGCACAGTCCAATCGGGGATGATAGCAAGAATATCCATGATCAAATCGACCACAGCAGGGACTTCGACTTCAGTCAGATCTGTCGAGCTCTTTGGTTGTACTGGTTCCTCTGTGAAAGCATCTTCTTTAACTGAGGGAAGGTGAAGGTGCTCGAGGCATACGTCACTCGGGACTGGTCTCCGAGTGGATCCAAGTTTCGCCAATTCATCAGCTGCTTGGTTTTTCAGTCACGGAACATGGTGGAGTTCCAGACCTTCAAACTTTTTCTCAAGCTTCCTTACTGCATTACAGTATGTGGTCATGGTGGGGTTCCTTACATCCCACTCCTTCATCACTTGATTAACTACCAAACCTGAATCGCCGTAGACCATCAGGCGGCGGACGCCGAGTGCGATGGCCATGCGCAATCCATAAAGGAGAGCCTCATATTCTACCTCATTGTTGGAGGAATCGAAGTGTATCTGCAACACATACTTGAGTTTGTCACCCTTTGGCAATATGATCACAACGCCAGCGCCGGAGCCATTCAACATCTTGGACCCATCGAAGAACATTGTCCAATGAGCCGAGTAGATGTGGGTCGGTTGCTGTTGTTCTACCCATTCTGCTATGAAGTCAGCCAGAGCTTGAGACTTTATAGCTTTCTTGGCCTCGAACTTGATGTCGCAGTATAACATCTCCATCGCCCACTTCGCCACTCGGCCCGATGCATCCCAATTGTGGAGGATTTCCGATAACGGAGCATCAGAAACGACAGACACCGAGTGGTCTTGGAAATAATGAGTCACCTTGTTCGCAGTCATGTAAATCCCGTAGATAAGTTTTTGATAGTGGGGATACCTCTGCTTGGAAGGAGTCAGGACTTCGGAGACATAATACACTGGCCGCTGAACCTTGTATGCTTTGCCTTCTTCTTCGCGTTCGACTGTGAGAACAGTGCTGACGACTTGATTTGTAGCCGCGATGTACAGAAGAAGGGGTTCTTTACTGAGCGGAGCAATAAGAACCGGCTGGGTGGAAAGTAGGACTTTGAGGTCATCGAATGCGATTTGGGCTTCGTCTGTCCACTCGAAAGTATCTGATTTCTTCATGAGTCGGTACAGAGGAAGTGCCTTCTCGCCGAGTCGACTGATAAACCTGCTCAAAGCCGCTAGGCAACCTGTGAGCCTTTGAACATCGTGTATTCTGACCGGCCGCTCCATTCGGACGATGGTCCCGATCTTTTCGGGGTTGACGTTGATCCCTCGTTCGGAAACGAAGAAACCGAGTAACTTTCCACTGGGAACACCGAATGAACACTTGGCTGGGTTGAGCTTGATATCGTATCTACGAAGGTTGGCGAATGTTTCTGCCAAGTCAGTCAGCAGGTCGGAACCTTTGCGTGACTTGACTACGATATCATCCATATACGCCTCCACATTTCGACCGATCTGGTCAAGGAGGCATTTTTGGATCATGCGCATAAAGGTTTCTCCTGCATTCTTCAAACCAGATGGCATAGTGATGTAGCAGAAGCACCCGAATGGGGTGATGAAGGCTGTTTTTAATTCATCGGGGCCATACAGACGTATCTGATGATAGCCCGAGTAGGCATCAAGGAAAGACAAGCGCTCGCAACCCGCAGTCGAATCGACAATTTGATCGATGCGAGGGAGCGGGAAATGGTCTTTCGGGCAGACCTTATTGAGATGCTTGAAGTCGATGCACATTTGGAGAGACTTGTCCTTCTTGGGCACCATGACAACATTGGCGAGCCACTCGGAGTGGTGTACCTCGCGAATGAAGTTGGCTGCCAAAAGCTTAGCCACTTCTTCTCGGATTGCCTTCCTCTTGTGTGCGGCGGACCGACGCGGGCGTTCTCGGACGGGCCGAGCAGCAGGATCCACATGCAGTCGGTGCTCAGCCAACTCCCTGGGTACACCTGGCATGTCAGCAGGCTTCCATGCGAAAATGTCCCAGTTCTCACGGAGGAATTGGATGAGCTCGGCTTCCTATTTAGGATCGAGGGTGGTGGAGATGTTCGTCGGGGCAGCGGCGTCGTCTGTCGGCTGGATGCTGACCTTCTTCGTTTCTCCCGCCGACTGGAATGCGGATTCCGAAGCTGGCTTCTTCGAACGCATCAGGTCAGTGGGGTCGACTGTCTTCTTGTACTCGTCAAGCTCGAGGACAGCCATCTGCTGATCGGCGATCCTCGATCCCTGCTGCAAACACTCCTAGGCCCACTGCCGATTGCCTGTGATAGTGATCACACCTTTTGGGCCTGGCATCTTCAGCTTCAGGTACACGTAACATGGATGGGCCATGAAACGCGCATACGCCAGGCGGCCCAGAATCGCGTGGTACGCACTCTGGAAGTCCACCACCTCGAACATCAGTTTTTCCTTGCGGAAGTTCTTGTCGGAGCCGAAGACGACGTCCAACGCGATCTGACCGAGAGACTTGGCCTTTCATCCGGGGACGACTCCATGGAACTGCATGCTGCTCTCGCTAAGTTTGGACATCGGAATGCCCATCCCCTTGAGAGTGTCAGCGTACATGATGTTCAAGCCGCTGCCGCCCTCCATGAGGACTTTGCGCAGTCGGACTCCTCCCACCACCGGGTCGACGACCAGGGCCTGCCTCCCTGGGGTGGGTACGTGTGCTGGATGATCCGACTGGTCAAAAGTGATCGCGGTCTGAGACCATTTTAGGAACGTGGGGTTGGTCGGGGTGGCCATGTTCACCTCCGTGTTCACCAGCTTCAGTCGACTCTTGCTTTCAACGTCAGCAAAAATCATCAGTGTTGCATGGACTTGGGGGAACGAATCCTCCTTGTCCTCCTCATCCTGTTCATTGTCCTTTTCACTCGGCTGCCCTTCGCCGAACCCCTAGATCAGGAGGCGACATTGCCGAGTGGTATGCTTCGGAAATATGGCGTTGCCCTCTTCATCCATCTTCGTGTGGATTCGACATGGCTGGTCCAGGATGTGGTTTCCGAACTGCTTCTTCTTGGGGGTGAACTGAGCCTTCCCCTTGCCCTTGAACTTGGCATTGGTAACGGCTGCGGCCTCTGCCTGCGGAGTGGACGGAGCTTTTTGCTTCTGCTTCCGAGTGTTGTTCCCATCTCCATCGGCGGCTGCCTTGTGCTTGCCGCTACGAATGCGGTCCTCTTCTTCGCCATTTGCATAGCGTGCCGCTATCTCCATCATCTTGCTCATCGAGATGTCGCCTGTTCGACCGAACTTCAGGTACAGATCTCTGTATCGCACGCCTGCCTTGAAGGTGCAGACTGCTTGGTGCTCTGTGACGTTCTCCACCGTGTGGTAGAGGGTTGTCCAACGCTGGATGAAATCACGCAGGGGCTCATTCTGCTTCTGGACACAGTGTTGGAGCTCCACGAGACCAGCAGGGCGTTTGCACGTCCCCTCGAAGGTCCTGATGAAGACTCGGGCCAGATCTGCCCAGCTGTAGATGCTTGGGAGCTTGATGTCGAGTGGAATATGGATTACAGTGAATTGCTAACCCCTGCACCAGTGGGCAAGGGCGACTTATATAGAGTGCGCTGCCCTTCACAACGGTTCGATGCACAGGGGTGGAGTAGTGGCGATGAAATGTCTACGTTACAGGTAACGTATGCCTTAAATGCTAATAAAGGTACATGAAAACGTATGACCGTTGCCCTTCAGGGGGGGTTACACTGTACAGAGTGGAATCCAGTCAGTAAGTTTGATACACTCCGAATGCTCATCTCTAATTAGATGATGGAGGAATCGTCACCGACTGGATGATGGGAAGTCCTTAATTCAGTCGGAACTGACTAAGGGCCTTGTCCCTTATGAAGGGTAGTCCTTGGGTAGGACCTATAGGGCAGGCCTATGACCCTACCCTAGGACTATAACCCCATCAACTCGCAAGAGGAAGACGACAGGCTAAGGTGGGCTGGGCCTCAGGTAAGCGCTAGATCGTTTTTTCCATTTTCTTTCCTTTCTTTTTTCTGTTTTATTCTTTCTGATATTGTTTCAATTATTTTTGGCTCCAAACTATTCCTAAAAATGGTTTGAAACATACCAAAGTGTTAGTTGGAATATTTCCAACCACTCATAAAGTTTTCAATATTTTTGGAAACTTTGAATTATTTGAAAATAAATATAAAATTGATTTCAGTAGCTTTTAGCTTAAAATTAAAATGCCAAAGATAGTTTGAAAATAAGTTTCATCTCTGATATTTTGTTTTCAACATTTACCAGAAAAGGTGAACTTTTCTAATAGCCATTTTGGGTTCATTGATTTGGCACTTGTTGGAATTCTTTTGAATAAAAGGTGGCTAGGGTTTTGCTTTGGATTCATCACTTCTTTTGAGTTATTTACATTTCTTGAATGCAATGAAAGAAGACATGAGCACAAGTTGTTAAACCCTAAGAGGGAATCCAGGGATGTGACAACTCACCCCCACTCAAAAGAATCTCGTCCCGAGATTTGGAAGTCGTGAGGAATAGCGCGGGATACTCAAGTCGGAGACGATCCTCTCTTTCCCATGTTGCTTCTTTTTTAGAATGATTTGACCATTGAAATTTAAGAAACTTGAGGTTTTGACGTCGAGTGGTATGCTCAGCTTGATCAAGAATACGCACAGGGTATTCTCGGTATGAAAGGTTATCTTGGAGATCAAGCGTTTCGTGGTCCACTTCGCGGATAGGATCTGAAAAGCAACGCCTCAGTTGCGAGACATGGAATACATCATGAACCTTGGAGAGATGCGGAGGAAGTTCCAATTGGTAGGCAACTTCTCCTCGTTTGGCAAGAATGCGAAAAGGACCAATGTAACGAGGAGCCAACTTGCCCTTGATACCGAATCGATGGGTACCCCTGAAAGGTGTAACCCGAAGGTAAGCCTTCTCATCAACTTCAAAGATCACGGCCTTATGATGACGATCATATTGGCTCTTTTGACGAGACTGGGCTGTTTTCAACTTTTCACGAATAATGCGAACTTGCTCTTCTGCATCCTGGATCATATCCAGACCAAAGAGTTGCCTCTCTCCGGTTTCTGACCAATTAAGAGGTGTTCGACATCTTCGTCCATAGAGAACTTCAAAAGGAGCTTTGCCCAAGCTTGATTGATAACTATTGTTATAGGAAAATTCGGCAAATGGAAGGCACTTCTCCCAATTCATACCGAATGATATAACACAAGCTCGGAGCATATCTTCTCGGACTTGATTCACTCTTTCTACTTGACCACTTGATTGAGGATGGAAAGCAGTGCTAAAAGATAAGTGAGTCCCCATGGCATTCTGAAAACTCTCCCAGAAGTGAGAAGTAAAGATACTTCCACGGTCTGAGTTAATCTCTAGAGGAACAACATGAAGAGACACTATTCGGGGGATATATAACTCTGCTAGCTGGCTAGTTGTTATACTCTCACGAACTGGAAGAAAATGAGCTACTTTGGAAAGACGGTCAATGACCACAAAGATAGCATTATTTCCTTTCTTGGTCTTGGGAAATCCGGTGATGAAATCCATAATGACTTTATCCCATTTCCATTCAGGAATAGCTAAAGGTTGAAGGGTGCCAGCAGGCCTTTGATGTTCTGCCTTAACTTGATGACAAACCTCGCAGTTAGCAACGAACTCAGCAATTTCTCTCTTCATCCTAGTCCACCAAAACCTCTGGAGTAGGTCCTGATACATCTTAGTACTACCAGGATGAATGGTGAGAGGAGAATCATGAGCCTCCTTAAGAATTAACTGCCTTAGATGTAGGTTCTTAGGAACCACTAGATGATTCTGGAAGAACACAACACCTTGATCATTCATGGAAAATTCTTTAGCGTTTCCGCTAATAATATTCTCCTTGATCCGTGATATACCCTTGTCACGCTTCTGGCCAGCTATAATTTGATCCTTAATGGTAGGCTTCGCCACCAGGGTAGAAAGGAATCCTTGAGGAACAATATGAAGATTCAACTTCCGAAAGTCCTCATAGAGATGTGGTTGACCTTGTTGTAGCATCAAATTGTTACAATAAGATATACGACTTAGTGCATCAGCCATAACATTGGCCTTGCCCTAGGTGTAAGTTATCCCTAAGTCGTAATCCGTGATCAACTCAACCCACCATCTTTGCCTGAGATTCAAATCTGGCTGGGTGAAGATATATTTAAGACTTTGGTGATCAGTGAATATTTCGCAACGATTACCAAGAAGGTAATGTCGCCAGGTTTTAAGTGCATGGACTAGTGCTGCAAGCTCAAGATCATGTGTGGGATAATTATCCTCATGTGGACGCAACTGTCGAGATGTGTATGCAATCACATGACAATCTGGCATGAGAATGCAACCTAATCCTTGTCGTGAGGCGTCGCAGTAGATAACAATGTCCTTGGAGAAATCTGTTGGTAGCAACACAAGTGCGGAAGTCAGGCGTCTTTTTTGTTACTGAAAACTATGCTCACACTATGGTGTCCACTCGAAATTTTTATCTTTCTTGAGGAGCTCAGTTAGAGGCTTTGCAACCTTGGAGAAATTCTCGACAAAGTGGCGACAATAGCTCGCTAGACCAAGAAAACTCCTAACTTGCCTAACCGATTCAGGTTGAGTCCAATCAAGGACAGCTAGAACTCTCTCGGGATTGACAGCAATACCCTTACCAGGGATTACGTGGCCTAGATAGGTCACTTATGGTAACCAAAATTCACATTTTGAAAACTTGGCATAAAGGCGATGCTCTCGAAGTTTCATCAATACCAGCCTTAGATGCTCGGCATGTTCTTGTTCATTCTTCGAGTAGATGAGAATATCATTGAGGTATACTACGATGAATTTATCCAAATACTCCATGAAGATTGAATTCATCAAGCGAGAGAAAGTGGCTGGGGCATTGGTTAAACCGAAGGACATAACGGTGTACTCGTATTGGCCATAACGAGTGACAAAAGCCGTTTTTGGGATGTCCCCGTTCTTAATCTTGATTTGATGGTATCCCAACCTCAAATCTATTTTGGAGAAGACTGAGGATCTAGCGAGCTGATCATACAGATCGTTGATCCTGGGGAGCGGATACTTGTTCTTTATGGTGACCAGGTTAACTGGTCGATAATCTACAACCATCCGATCCGTTCCGTCTTTCTTCTTAACAAAGAGGACGGGAGAAGCCCAAGGAGAAGAGCTAGGACGAATGAAACCTTTATTCAAGGCCTCATCTAATTGCTTCTTAAGTTCTGCTAGCTCTAGGGGTGCCATCTTATAAGGTCTTCTGGCTATTGGAACGGTTCTCGGAACAAGGTCTATCACAAACTCTACATCTGTGTCAGGTGGAATTCCTCACAGTTCCTCTGGAAAAACATCCGGGAAGTCACGGACTACCGGAATGTCTTCAAGTTCTGGAAGAGGGTTGGCATTGAGGGAATAGAGTTGGCATTTGGCAACTCGAGTAGAGACATTGACTATCTCACCCGAGGGATGGGTAAACTCAACATTTCTAGAATGAGTATCAATCTTGGCATAGTGAGCTGACATCCAGTCCATACCCAAGATGATATTGATATCCGAAGATTTCAGGGCTATCAAAGATGCTAGGAAAACTAGCCTGTCTACTAGAATTTCATTGTCATAGGTTATCCTGGAGGTTTGCCACTTACTACCAGGGGTTTGGACAACCAATGGGATTGGAATATCATAGAAATACATGTTATGCAACTGTGCATAACTTTCTGAAATGAAGGAATGAGATGACCCAGTGTCAAAAAGAACAGACGATGGTTGTTGATTAACAAGGAGTTTACCGAGTATGACGTCGGGATCATGTGTAGCTTCTTCTGCTGAAACGTAGTTCACACGGCCACGTGCAGGAGTTGGCTTCATGTAGTAAGCTTTGCCCGACTTGCCTTGCCCAACGGACTTTCCAGGTTGCTTGGCACCCATATTCTGAGGACACTCTCGGGGATAGTGCCCTGGTTCTCCACACTTGTAACAGATCACCTGATTGGCACGTGGTGCAGCATTGCTAGTTGGGCCACCATAGGTTTTTGCTGGAGGGTTGGTCTGATTCGTCTGAGGCACCCCATATGATGGCCTCGGAGTGTATCTTGGCGGCAGAGAACTATTTGGAACCCACAGCCTGCGTTTCGGGAACGCGGAACCAAATGACGAGCCAGAGTCGCGGGAGTGCTTCTTTATGGCTTCATAATCGGTATGACCAGTCTCGACACTGATCGCCTTGTTGACAAGAGCTTGAAAGCTTGTACATTCGTGGAGGCGCAAATCACGATGAAGCTCAGGGCTCAGACCCTTACGGAATCTTGCTTGCTTCTTGGCGTCAGTTGACACCTCTTCAGTTGCGTAGCGGGTGAGGTTACCGAACTCGCGGCTATAGGCATCCACGGTCAATTTTCCCTGGGTGAATGCACAGAACTCCTCTCTCTTTCTATCCATCAACACCTCTGGAATATGGTGCAAATGGAAGGCTGCACTAAAGTCTGCCCATGTGGCTGCTGGTTCAGCAGGACGCATAGCTTCAAAGTTTTCCCACCATAGATTGGCGGGTCCTTCCAGAAAGTACGCCGCCAAGGTTACCTTGTCGGCCTCGGAAACATTTGCACAGATAATCTTGTGCGATATACTACACAACCAATCATCAGCGTCGAGGGGGTCGACGGAGTGATGGAACTTTGGAGGATTCAGCTTCACAAAGTCATTGAGGGACACTACATCATTCCTAGGCTGACGAGCCGTATTTTTCTCAATACGCTCTAACAGACGGTTGGTCTCCCTTTTGTTTCTCTCTGCCTCTAGCATAACTTCCGCCAGAGAGGGCGGGTGAGGCAGTTCCTCGTGCGATGCTTGACTACCCTCTCCTTGCTCATGAGCAGGGGCACGGTTCAACCTGGTGAACACCATCCTGACAAACAAACTCACAGCTTAGACCAATATCAACATCAACACTAACTATGGATTAAGAATGCACTGAACACATGGAATGCGGAAATGAACATCCGAACAACATGGTAACAAGCAATTGCTATATCTACACCATGGTTCATACACACCATTCCATAGTTCAGTACAACCGTAACCGAAGAGCAAACTACTGAAAACATGAAACTACTCATCGGAGGCTTTCCAGGCTTCCTATACATTATTTATCTATGCCTCCGGAATTCATCTCACGACACAAGCATACTCCAGAAGACACACAGGACTGTGGAAGTATAACTACTACCATACTATCCTTCCACTCACGGGTTCAGGCATCCGCATAGAACATCTCATAAAGATTGCCTCCATGACTTGGGAGCTCAACCTGTGGATTAGGAAATACTCGAGCCTGAGATCCCTGGGATTCGTAAGGACACGGGTGTGGCCTTGGTCCCCTGACTGGTGGTAGTAGAGGTCCCCGAAGAGGGGTGACTCCTCCTATAGCAGGCCAGTCAACATGAGCCGGAAGATGGGTCATAACAGGGTTCAGCATCTCCATACCTCCATACCCTGTCTGGACTACAGGTGCCAACTGTGTCAAAGCCGTCCACAGATAGGAACGTGTAGCATAGAGCTCCATACGAAGGGCATGAGCATCCCTGTCTCTATTCTCTAGCATCTCAGCAGTGGACCGCAGCAGCGGATCCTCCATAGAGGAATCAAAGTAGACCCCACTGAGGTATCCTTCTTCACCTGGCTGAGAGGCAGGAACATAGCAAAACTCTGAATTCTGCAGCAGTGCATGTCTGGCCCTCATGATGGTCAGCATTGAATAGGCAGCATCTTGTACTGCCATGTCAACAGTGACCCCCAATCCATAAGACCAATGGATCGGCTCCTCAGCTCCAGGGTAATCTGGGAATACCCTAATAGTGCAGAGGTACTGACTCTGATTAAAATCCCGGTACTGCTCCTCCACTGTGTACTCTGGGTACCAGCGGTAACCGGATACTGACATCATCCTGACTAGCATGGCCGTGTGACCCGGTACATCAATGCACCTAGTCAGACGGACCACCTGACGAGAAGGACGGCCAGGCATCTGAAAATAGAGATTAATGCAACAAGCATTAGAGCTCTGAAGACAAAATTGGGCAGCATAACGGTTGTAAATGCTCAAAAACAATTTTGAGACATCCCACAAAGATAGGATAGCATAACCACTCAACTATCAAGTTCAATTCCATGGTCATCAAAACTTACTTTCTTTTCCTTGGAATAAAAGAAATTCTAAAGTAACTCTCGACTCATTGTCCTATAATCTACCGATCAATAACACACGATCCTAAGAGAAAGATAAGTAACCTAGTTCTTAATCCCTGCAGAAAAGACGAGGCTGACCAGAATAGAATAAATTGAGAAGAGAAGCAAGAGTCTTACTTGCCCTTACACAAACAATTCCCTTATGTATAACTAAAGCAATTCTAGACTCAACTTCGACCAGTTTGGCTTAGTAATCCTACAGTCAGTCAGGCTCTCATACCAACGTTGTCGGGACCCCGATCCTAAGCCATAGGAATCCAGCCTGTAACACATCGCATCTCTTTGCGGTCTCATGCAAGGTTATCCCCACGGCTGCAGCCTTACCTTAGCCGGGACCGTTTGCGCCTTTTGACTCGCGTATGCAATTGTGTTGCTAGCAATCCAATGTCAAAGAACCCGGATCGACATGTCTAGTCATAAACTAAAGTGGCAGTTCCGTACAGGGACAAGCATACATGACCCAGCAAAGCAGGTGTCGGTCATCAACGAATGTGGACAAGTCGTAGAGCTACAAGGACTCCATTACATACGCGTGACATTTCCCAAAGGGACAGACACAGCAGCCAAGAAGGACACATGCCGGTCAACCAATGTGTCCGGAGCAGTAGCGAACTACCATGGCTCGATGGAATCTCAAAGGGGCATTTCCCCGTAAGGAGTGCTACTAAGGCATACGACTAGGTATTCGAACCCCATACATATCAAGTACAACACACGTACGCATGGCATACCGATATGTATAGATACATCGATGGCATCACAACATAACCATAAACATACAAACTTTATTTAGAAGGCTCGGAAGAGCATCACACATAATATTACACACATGGGGGCCTCACGACCCATCATCATAATTCATACACACAAGTCTTACAAGCCAGCGGAAGAGTAAAACTGTCTGAGTACAGACAGATGGAAAATCAAAGGCACATGGCCTCACTATCTACAGACCCGTCCTAGGGCGAGATCGTAGCTAGGATACCAGCTACTCGTCGTCATCGATGTCTAGGTAGAACCCTCCATTGGGGTCATTAACAACCTCTACAACAATGTATTAAGCAAACGTGAGTAAAAAAGTACTCAGCAAGACTTTAGGAAATCTATCTACTCATGCAATGTATCAACAAGGAGTTGTGGGGTTTCATGCGGAAAGCCAGCATTTGATTCTTGGCTAGACAACTTGCATTTTTAATAGTTTTGACAACTTTGATTTCTCGCACACGAGTCCACTAACACCACAACAATATTCCATCGTGGACTCATTCCGTCACCCTACAGAAATGCCATCCACGACACTCGCACTTATCTTGACAATTTTATGAGTAGCCGTTATAGTTGTCTATGAACAACATATGTTTCCAAGTAGTCCATATCCGCAGACGCGACTATTCGAATAGATCATAACCCTGCAGGGGGTACTTCTTCACACATGCTCTCGCCACTTGTCGCCATGTGCACGTCATGCACCTCGGCAACCTTCAAGCGGAAGCCCAGCGAGGGAGTCGGCCACGACCGTTAACCACGCTAATACTTAGTCGAGGTCTATCGCCTATCTGAGGGCAACCCGCATGGAAGTCCGGCCGAGGTTTCTGCCACGGCCCCAAACGACGTGCGCAGGGTTCCCAAGCCCACCATCCGGGTGCCACTTGGTACACTGTGCCACTGCCTACCGCATCATAGCCCACCTCTAAGGTCTGCGCTACGCACGGCCTCCAGCATGACTATAAACACCAGAAACTACTTGCAACTCCTGGACCGAGTACTAAGCGATTAATAAGTCGAGCGGTCAATTAAGTATCCAACGTGTGGTAGTATCTAGTCTTGGATTACATACACGGAACTCAGTTCCTAAGGACGGTTCCAATGAAACAACCCGCCATGTACTCCTACATAGCCTTTCACCGGTACCTTTACCAAATCAGGTTCAACACACGACCTTTACCAACTGAACACATTCTCACGATCCTGTTCATCACCCAGATCACAGACCATACACAACTCTAAGCATAACATGCATAGCAGGATAAGGCACATCATGGCTCAAGCATCTACCAGGTATGCTAGGTTGCAAGGTTCAGCTATTTACTGTGACAATGATAGGTGATGCAAAGGAAGTGGGTTCAACTAACGTGATAAAAGCAGTGAAAGCATTTTGACCTAATGCAATAAGTAAGAGCAGGAGCCAGATCATGGGATTTATCGGGATGATCAAAATGGTTGCTTGCCTTGTTGCTCAGCACAGGGGTGATATCCGTCTGTCGGATAATCAGACGTATCCGGAGGGGCAGAGCCTACCGGAACAACAACAATCAATCAATATCAAACATATGCAACAAAATGATGCATGAAATGCAATGTAGCATGGTTTGAAATGACTAGCAGAACCCTTTGGGGTGATCTTGATTTGAAACCATAATGCAAATATCATTTGAATTATAATTTATCAATTCTTTTAATTGATTTGACCTGATGTTGTTTCATAACTTTGTTTTTCATGCATGAAATTAGCACCATTGGATTCCTTGGATTTTTTTTATCCATTTACATATATTATTTGTCAAATTTGGAGTTATATTCAAATTCCTATGAATTTCCAAAGTTTTGAACTTATTCTGGAATTATTTTTAAACAGAAAAGCTTTTATTGCATCAGCATGACATCAGCAGGTCCAACTGGCTGTTGAAAGTCAAACCTGACGAGTGGGACCCACTGGTCAGTGACTCTGGCCAGTTTTAATTTAGATTTAACTTAATTAGTTAATTAGAAGAGAATGACCCACCTGTGAGTGTCTGTTTAAGTTTATTAAATAAGTTATTTTTATTTTTACTAAACTTAATTAGCCAGGGGCTGGCCCCACCTGTCATAGGCTCACCGGGGGTGAGTTCCACTAGCGGTGAGGTCGATCTCGCCGGCGGTGAGCCTCCGGCAACCACCAGAACGGCGGAGGGGCTCGGAAATGCATCTCCGACGACCAAATGCACGGTGGAGGGCACCAAACGAACCAGCGCACAGCCGCAGTTCCATTTCTGCAAAGACCCGAGGCTAAGATGGCCTGAGATGATGCCGGCGACGAGCTTGGCGGTGGCCGAAGCTCGGGCTATGTCGGGATCGACGAAAGCGAAGGGAAAACGAGCGGGGCTTAGCTCCTAGAGCACCTACGCGTCGCACTGAAGCCATTGGTGGCCTCAGATGGACCAGTCATTCACCGAAGAGCTACCGGCGACGAGGTCCCGCAGCGGATCTCGTCGGGCTCCGGTGGAATCGGGGTCTAGAGGAAGGGATCGAGGGGGAAAACTTAGGGGAAAGAACCCTGAGCTCACGGGGAGTGCAGAGGCGTCGAGAGTGGGCGCGGGGATGGCCTGAGGAGGGAGAACGACGGCGGCGAAGCTTCGGTGACCCAAGGAGGAAGATGATGGCGTCACGGCGTTTCATAGCTCCTCGGCATGGAGCGACTAGCTAGAGAGCTTCAGGGGATCACGGCGAAGCTGTTGCGCGGCTCAGGAGAGAGGGAGAGGGGCTAGAGCGACGGCGAGCTCGAGCTCAAGCTTCGGTCATGGAGGCCGAGAGAGAGAGAAGAGAGCAGGGCGATTGGGGAGGGGATGATCTCGGGGAGGCCTCGGGGACCTTATCCCCGTTCGAGCCAGCGCGACGTGGTGGCCAGGCAGGCACACAGCTGCGTGGGCGCACCAAGTAACGCGGCGGCCACCTCCTGCTCCGATTGGCAGGACGAAGACGACAGGCTAAGGTGGGTTGGGCCTCAGGTAAGCGCTAGATAGTTTTTTCCATTTTCTTTCCTTTCTATTTTCTGTTTTATTCTATCTGATATTGTTTCAATTATTTTTGGCTCCAAACTATTCCTAAAAATGGTTTGAAAAATACCAAAGTTTTAGTTGGAATATTTCCAACCACTCATAAAGTTTTCAACATTTTTGGAAATTTTGAATTATTTGAAAACAAATATAAAATTGATTTTAGTAGCTTTTAGCTTAAAATTAAAATGCCAAAGATAGTTTGAACTCATCTCTGATATTTTGTTTTCAACATTTATCAGAAAAGGTGAACTTTTCTAATAGCCATTTTGGGTTCATTCATTTGGCACTTGTTGGAATTCTTTTGAATAAAAGGTGGCTAGGGTTTTGCTTTGGATTTCATCACTTCTTTTGAGTTATTTCCATTTCTTGAATGCAATGAAGGAAGACGTGCGCACAAGTTGTTAAACCCTAAGAGGGAATCCAGGGATGTGACACTTTCAGCCTTCTTCCATTGGTCGTTAGTCTTATTTTGGTCCAGAAAAAAATCACCAAAAAGGTTTAGGGAAATTGGACTTCGTTTAGTATGGAAAACTTGAAAAGTGAAAAACACGCAAAAACAGCAACTAGCACTCAGCACATGGTCAATAGGTTAGTGCCAAAAATAATATAAAATGGTAAAAAAAATACCCCAAAAGTATTCTAGAATGATAATATATCATCATGGAACAATAAAAAAATTATAGATACATTGGAGACGTATAAAGCATCCCCAAGCTTAATTCTTGCTTGTCCTCGAGTAGGTAAATGATAAAAACAAAAAAAATGATGTGACATGTTATCCATGATCTAACGTTATGCGTGTATGCTAACTTAGAAATGATGAGTTAACAACCATTAACTTAGCAATACTTATAGGTATAAGCAGGAAATAATTTATCTTTCAAACTATACGATCCTCAAAGATTATTTTACCCCCCATCCATCTTTATTATATTAGCAAGGCATGGCTCCATCTTCACCACATTAATACAAATGTCAAGCACCACGGTGTTCAAGTCACACAATTGGATCGTACTTTTCAGTATGCATCAACTTTTTATTCTTCATGCAATACCTGAGCATGAACCATTGGACATGGCATAAAGGTGAAATAGAATATGGTGGTATCAAAGGGGTTAAAGTGGAGAAGATAGTCACACATCAATTAGGCGTACTAATGAGCTATGGAGATACCCGTCCATAGATATCGATGCGAGGAGTAGGGATTGCCATGCAAATGATGCACAAGAGCTATAAGTGTATGAAAGCTCCAGTGAAGCTAATTGGGGTGTGCATCCAACTTGCTTGCTCATGAATACCTCAGGCATTTGAGGAAGCCCGTCATTGGAATATACATGCCAAGTTTATGAAAAAGTGATTCCCACTAGCATATGAATGATATAACATGAGACTCTCTATATGAAGAACATGGTGCCACTTTGAGGCACAAGTGTGGTAAAGGATTGTAGCAAAGTCCCCTCTCTATTTTTCTCTCGTTCATTTTTTTATTATTCTGGTGGTATCATTTGGCCTCCCCCGTTTTTTATTTCCTCACTCGGACAATGCTCTAATAATGATGATCATCACACTTTTATTTACTTACAACTCAACATGAAAACTGATAGGACGATATGAGTCTGAATGAATGCCTCTAGAAGTGTACCGGGATGTGCAAAGATCTAGCGTGACATGTATCAAAAACATGATGAAAGGTGGATTTTCCACAAATACTATGTGAGCTCTATCTTATCATGCAATGCATTATAATGATGAACGAACTAGTCATGTGAAGTGACGATCGCATTTGCATGGCAATATATCTCGGAATGGTTATGGAAATACCATGATAGGTAGGTATGGTGGCTGTTTTTAGTAGGATATAAAAAGTTTTATGTGCAACATAGTGTGTCATGTCACGGGGTTTGGATGCACGAGTGAAAGTTGCATCGATCCTCAAGGTGAGAATGGGAGATGCATGGTACCGAAGAGGCTAGCAAATATGAGGAGGTGAGAGTGTGTATGTCCTTGGTGTCACAATAGTTATGAATAACTCATATAACTATTACAAATTTTATTAGTTTTATCATAAATCAAAGTACTACTTGCATGCCCCGAGGGATAGGATTGGTAGGAATTAACCATCGTGCAACTCCGACTCAAATCAACACAAGGATTTCAACAAGGAATAGAAATGCTAACACATCATCACCATGCCTTTTTATTTTATTAGATGAATAATAAGTTCAACATCTCTTAATATCGACACCTATATGAATTAATAATAATTCACTCACACCTTTTTCATATCACCACATCAATATCATGAACCCGCAATTTCTCTATATGTGCTACATGATGGTTTTTATCATCACTCATTGACTACTCATTTTTTTATCTACTCTTATGACTCATGCAAATTACCGTCACTATTTTCCCACCTATCAACCAAATATAAGTGAAGAATAGGAGCATGATATTTCTATAAAATCTGCATACCACCATGCTCAAAAAGATAGAAGTGAAGAACTAGAGCAACTACTAAGCTCAAAAGATATAAGTGAAGCACATAGAGTATTCTAACAAATTGTGATGATGTGGTCTCTCTCAAAAATAGGTGTGTCCAAAAAACAATGATTGTGGTAAACTAAAAATAAAAGCAAACAAAATCAAACTACGCTCCAAGAAAAACCCATATCATGTGACGAATAAAAATATAGCTCCAAGTAACATACCGATGGGTTGAGACGAAAAGAGGGGATGCCTTCCGGGGAATCCCCAAGCTTAGACGCTTGAGTATTCCTAGAATATTACCTTGGGGTGCCTTGGGCATCCCCAAGATTAGGGTTTTGCTACTCCTCAATCCTTTGTCCATCGGGACAATACCCAAAACTTGAAAACTTCAATCACATAAACCTCAACAAAACTTCTTGAGATCCGTTAGTATAAGCAACATATCAAATACTTTAAGGTGGTGTTAAAAATTGATTCTTATTTTATTTTAGCATAGGGTACTGTATATTAACTCCTCCATGGCTTATACCCCCCCCCCCCCGGTACAATCCATAGCATCACCAAAACAAGCAATCTACACATGCAAAAACAGAATCTGACTGCAGAACAGTCTGTAGTAATATGTAATGAACCTATACTTATGTAACTCCCAAAATTCTAAAAAAAATAGATAGGCCTGAGGAATTTGTATAGAAATACTGTGTAAAACATTCATCCTAAAAATACATTCCATTGAAATCACATAAATTCTACATTGGACGTCAAAGTTTCTGTTTTTGCACCGTATCAATTCTACCCATCATGCAAATCATCCCAAAGGCTTTACTTGGCACAAACACCAATTAAAACATAAAAAACAATCATTACAGAGGCAATAATCATGTTATCTAACAGAAATAAAAAACAAAAATTAAAGATAACTATTGGGTTGCCTCCAAACATGTGCTATTGTTTTACGCCTCTAGCTAAGCATATTGCATAGTTTTAGATGGTGTCATCTTTGTCATCAAGCTCCTTAATAATACAACCATGAATAGTAAGAACAGTATAAGACTTGAGAATAGGATCCGTTATCATGTCTATGAAGTTGGGGTGAACATTAATCGTTTTGAGATCTTCGTTTCTTTTGGTGGGTGGTGTACTAATGGTCTTAAGAACGTATATGAACTTGGGACTTTTGTCTCGAGAAGTACTATCATTAGGCTTAGATGTTGTAAAAGCAAAACCTACTTTTTCAATCACCTCATACATTTCATCCATTCTACTCAAACCTTGTTCCATACTATCATCAATAATCATGTCCTTTTCCTTTAAGGATTTCAAAGTGATGGTGTCAAGGACAAACCTATACCAAGTTGTTACACCAAAATAAAAATTCTACTCAAACCTTGTTACATACTCTCATCAATAATAATATCCTTTAAGATTTTCAATTATAATGTCCTTTTCCTTCAAGGATTCCAAAGTGAGACACATTAAGAAATTCCCACTGGTGATGGTGTCAAGGACAAACCTATACCAAGTTGTCACACCAAAATAAAAATTATGGAGCAAGGTAGTAGTCGATAGTTTATTAGTTACTTAATTTTGACCGTAGCAAATCCTATACCATTCATCTTTCAAGCTTTCTCCTCCCCTTTGCTCAAAATTGACAACATCATTATTGGGCGTAAATCGAACAAAGGAAGAACTATCCATGACTTCAAACAACAAGACAAGTAGCAAGTGAAGGTAAATATTTTTGTCCTTTTATATTTTTATGAGATAAACTAAATATACCAGCAAATAAAAAGAGGAAGAACTGAATGAAATTTTGTGTGGAGTTACTTGGTAGTTGGTGATGATATTCCCTGACAACGGCGTGAGAAATCCTTCTTGATACTCATGATCTGGGTTGGGTTTTCCATGAATAGGAATGGGTTATCGCAGCACAAAGTGGGTAAGTATTTCCATCAGTTACGAAATCAAGATTTATCAAACAAATAGTAATATCAACCACAACCGTCTTCAGCGGCGGTACACAAAACAACAAACAACTTGCACCCAACATGGGCAAGAGGGTTGTCAATACTCTTGTATTGTTATTTGCAAGCAAGTGAGGTGTGTAGATAATTGTAGATAGAAAAATAAAATAAAAACAAGGTAATAAAGGTTCTATCACTATGTTGTGAATAGACCCGGGGGCCATAGATTTCCCTAATGGCATCTCTCATGAAAAATAGCATACGGTGGGTCAACAAATTACTATTGGGCAATTGATAGAAAAGAGGATAGTTATCCGGATATTCACAACAATGATCATGTGTACATAGGAATCACGTCCATAAACAAATAGGTCAACTCCTACCTACACCTATTACTATTACTCCATTGATCGACCGCTATCCAGCATGCATCTAGAGTATTAAGTAAAACAGAGTAATGTATGGATAACAATCACATGATGTAGACAAAGTAAACTCAACAAAAATGCATAAACCCCATCATTTTATCCTTAGTATCAGCAACACAAAGACAGATCTTATCCCATTCTGTCATTGTGATATAGAAATTCGCCAGGTTGAACCTACCACAACTCACCTCTCTCACCAAAGAAATATCGATCTCGTTGGCCAAACTATTTCAATAGATCGGAGAGAATTACGAAGCTATCATTATCATGCACATAAGAATCATATAAGTATTAATAGGTGACTCAAATATTTATCATGAATTATATGAACATAAACCCACAATTCATCAGATCCCAACAAACGCACTGCACAAAAGGAATTACATCATAAGGATCAAAGCGAAGATGCGATGATCATTGTATTGAAGATCAAAGAGAGAGAGATTGGCATCTAGGTACTGACTATGGACCCGTAGGTCTGTGGTGAACAACTCACACATCATCATGAGAGCAGAAAGGTTGATGAAGAGGCCCTCTATGATCGACCCCCCTCTGACATGATGCCGTAACGAAGCTCCGGATGGCCTACCGTCTGAACACAGACTTACGGTGGCATAAAAAGTGTTTCGAGACTCCCTCTGGTGTTTTTAGGGTAGATGAGAATTTATAAGCCAAAGAACGGAGTCGGTAGGGCCACGAGGGAGGCACAAGCATTCAGCCCCCCCCCCCCCCCCCGCTATGCCCTGTTCGCTTGTGGGTCCCTCATGAGGCCTCTGGCCTTCTTACGGTGCTCGTTGATCTTCTTTTGGTCTAGAAAAAATCACCAAAAAGTTTCAGGGCAATTGGACTTCGTTTGGTATCGAAAACCTGAAAAGTGAAAAACACGCAGAAAACAGCAACTAGCATTGTGCACTGGGTCAATAGGTTAGTGCTCAAAAATAATATAAAATGGTAAGTAAATAAAATACCCCAAATATATTCTAGAATGATAATATATCAGCATGGAACAATCAAAAATTATAGATACGTTGGAGATGTATCATGAAGCGACTGTAGAAGAATTGAAGATGTTGCAATACAGCGCTAAGGCATGCGACATTCTATTCAACTTCCAATGCCCCAAAGACTTCAACAAGATTAGCCATATTCAGAATGCAAAGGAAATTTGGGATGCTTTGGTTGATATACATGAAGGTATTGAATACTTCAGAGAATCAAATTTGGATGTGCTACAAAGTCAGCTTGACAAGTTCAATATGAAGGATCGTGAAGGAGTTATTGAGATGTACTCTATGCTTGCTCTCATCACAAATGAGATTTCTGGATTAGGGAGCAAAGAAATGACCGACAAATTCATCATCAAGAAGATCCTTATAGGCTTGGATGGAAAGTACGACACTGTGTGCACATTGATACAAATGATGCCCAACTACAAAGACCTCAAGTCAACGGAAGTCATTGGAAGGATTGTTGCTCAAGAAATGTCACTCAAGGACAAATAAGAGCTTCATAACAAGTCAAGTGGTGCTTACAAAGCTTCAAGTGATACTCCTGCTACTTCAAATGACAACCTTGTCACCAATGAAGAGATAAGACTCATGGTTAAGAAATTCAACAAGTTTACAAGAGTAGAGGCAAAGAGAGAAACTTCTACAATTGTTGAATGCCCGGACACTACTCAAATGAGTGCTCGGCCCCCACAAAAGAAGAGAAGAGTCACCAAGAAGATGAAGCTCAAGAGATGAGTCACCTCGAAGAGAGAGATGGAGTAGAGAAGATCGTTATGAACGAAGACCCTCCTGGAGAAGCAAGGAATTGGAAGGAAGGACAAGTACACCAAGAGTCATTCAGTAATAAGTCATCAAGCTCATGTTGGTGAATGGTTATCTTGCTCCGAATCCGACAACCAATCCAAGAGAAGCTCCCACTCCTACTCCGACTATAGTCAAGATGAAGGTGTTGCCGGTCTTGCACTCATATCCTCCACCTCCTTTGACATATTTGATTCACCAAATGAAGGAATTGGAAATTGCTTCATGGCTAAGGGCCCCAAGGTATCACACCCCAAGTACTTTGACTTTAATAGTGATGAGGATGACATACTAGGAGATGATGACTTGTTATTCGATAAAACTAGTGATATCAATCAAAATGAACTTGATGGTAATCATGCTAGTCAAGATAAGTCGTGTAACGATTATAAGGAGATTGAGCGTCTAACTAAAGAATTAAACACTCTTAAGTTAGCCCATGAATCTACTCTAGAGCATCATAGAGAGCTTGCAAGAACTCATGAGAAGTTCTGCTTGGAGAAGCTAAATTTAGTGAAAGAGCATGAGTTTCTAAAATCAATCAATGATGATCTTTGAAAGAAGAGTTCTTCTTATCTAACCAAACGATTACTCTTGTCAACTTTTTCCCCATAAGTTAAATCTAAGAAAACTAGTTACAAAGGCAAGCAAGTTTCTTCATCTAGTAACAACAACACTAATGCTAAATCTAATGATGTTGTTGCTAGTAGATCTCTTGATTCCACTAATGATTCTCTTAGCAAAGTTACACTTGAGGGAAAACATTTATTGAAAGGAATTATAGAGAGAGGTGTCTTCAAGAGCCTTGCCCGAAGTAAGAAATTCGAGGAGATTGTGCACAAGCAAGGAGGACAACGAAAGAAACAAGGCATTGGCTACTTCAATGCCAATGGAGTTGGATGGGAACAAGGTCAATACCCCAACTAGGAGTTTGTTCCCCAAAAGGAGAAGTTGATCCTTCTCTCCCCAAGGAAACAAATGCTCAAGATGATATTCCACCACAAGATCACAAGCTCAAGGGCAAGGACAAGCTTCAAGAGGAGATGACTCATTTGAAGAAGAATACCAAGGCATGGTCAAGTGGATTCCCAAGGCCACCACTAGCTCTACTTCATCAAGCGCTACCTCAACTCCAAGGATCCACATCAAGTTGATGTGGGTCCCTAAGAAGAACTAGAGAAGTTCATGATGGGTGACTCCGCTAACAAAATTAACTCTTATTCATTTTTGCAAGAACTATTTGCAATCAACTCCAATCATATGCATTAGTTAAAGGAGTCACATATTCCCTCAAAGTTAAGCAAGGGACAAGGTAATTAATGTATCAATGGACATCATCTCATATGCACTTCACTCCATGTCCATAGATATCCTTGTATTTGTTCCCTGTGTGGGACTACCCCATATAGGTGAGAAGATTATGAAACAACAAGGATAGCTACGAACTGAAGATGATCTTCATCAACAATGAGAATCCATCACTACCATACCTACATGAAGTCTTCTACGACAAAACCCAAGGTTAATTTGTCCCTTTTAGGGGGGATGTCACATCAAGGGGGAGCTTTACTCTAACACTTGAGTAAAAGCATCTCTTAAATATGTGAACACATTGAAAGCTTTATGTAAAAGTGGAAACACCACTTGTGCTTAAACGATGAGTATGACCCATGATCAAGTATTCTTGCTTGGCTCCGAAGTCAATGTACTCATATATAGATGAATGCGTCGTTGCCAAAGTGCTTGGTAGATACTAGAGTGGTTGTGCATGTTTTCCATGTTTTATTTGACATCTTATTGTGTGAGAATGTTGGTATGCATATTTTTGCTCATTCGAGGATATCCACTTGTTGTTATTTGGCTTTTCATTTTTCTTTGGCCAATTGGATATACTGGAATGCCTAAGTACGCCTCTCTAGCTATATATGCTCTCTTGTGTCAAATTCTATTAATGCTTCATCACAAAATTTGAGCAAGAACTTTTCAAACACTTTGTGTGAGGTGCACTCGGAGTTCCTTATCCACAAGAGATAACTTCTAAAACCTCCCATGTGCCACCCGGTGTGACAAACTGCACAAACTTGGTCCCACTGAAGTACTAGGGTTGATCTGGTTTATGAACCTGGGTATAGCCGATTTTTAATCTCGGCCTCACCGAGTTTATATATATATATATATATATATATATATATATATATATACATACATACATATATATATATATATATCCAGCGGACCTGACTTTTGAAATTATCCTTCAAACGTCATCCTTATGCAAACCCTTGCTACCACACTCATGTATAAGTATGTCATCACTTCATCTTTGTGCGCCCTCGCCACTCGAGTCCTCGCCATCGACAGCAATCAACCCTGTCATCGCCGTTGTAGGGGATCTTCGTCGAGTTAGCGTAAAGATCGCATCCCAATGGCGCTCCTCTTTATCAAGTCTTGCGCATTAGGAATGGTTCCCCGTTGTGCCATAGATTGTGATAGATCCAACCACAAAACAAATCTTGTAGATTAGTCAAACAAAAAATTAGGGTTAGGTCTCCGCTTTGTGTGTCTCGGAGTCACCGAGTTGGTTTGAATCGATGTCACCGATTCTTAGTTAGGGCATCTAAGAACTGTCTCAGTGAGACCAAGTCTCTCTTTTTGGTGAAACCCAAAAGAGTGGCCAAGTCTTTGTTAATGAGATAGTCAGTCTCGGAGCCTCCAACTTTTTCAACTCAGTGGAACCGAAAGACCCATAGCTAAAACTTAAGACTAAAATTTTGAGTTCAATTTTTTCAAAACGTGTATGTTTTTATGCTCATCCATTCCTACTCTTCTATATCTATTCACAGGGTCACCTTGTGAGTATGTCAGAGTCTGAGGACAGCCAGAATGCTTGCAGACAATATAGTGTGGATGTGCACTCAGGCACTAGTCCTGAGAGGAGTGATTCACATCCATGCACTCATAGCTCACATGATCTGCCCAAGGCAGCTGCCAGAACAAGGAAGAGGCTCAACTCAGATGAAGAAGATGATGATTTCATCCCTGAGGAAGGCACTTCTCACAAGCAAAAGGAGAGAGTAACATTGAGTAAGGTTCCAGAGTTTGTTTGCAGCCAAGAGAGGGTTGTCTCAATCTTGAGAGCAACCTAATGGGGCTGGAAGGACAAAAACACTAGCCAAGAAGCCAGGACAAAAGAGAGTCATGAAGAGAATTGTGCATGTTGTTGGAAGGCCAACTTCCATGTATGAAGATCCAGCACAAGCTGAGGAAGAAGAGGAATAGGTACCTACTAATCCACCTCCTTCCAAGAAGAAGAAGTTAATGGGAGATGTTATGCCCAGCAAGCCTGCAACTAAGGCCAAGACATCTGCTCCCAAGGCTAAGAATCATGTATCTCCTAAACCTAAGAGGAGTACGGGAGATATAACTGCAGCTGAGAAGAACAAGGTTGTGCATCGAGGGATGTTGCTGCAAAGGAGGAACAACTTGTTGTTTTGAGGAAGCTGAGACCTCACCTGCCTAAACACAACGATGATCACCCCATTGTAGAGAACATGAAGGAAGGGAGGGATCAAGGGCTCAGGAAGTGGAGGGCAGCTGATCCATATGCTATCAGGAGGAGGACTACCATTGATGCTCGCTTCCATACAAAGGAGTAGTAGGATTTTTATGGGATTGTGCTTTTGGAAAAGAGTCCAGCTGTTAGCTATGTGAGGTATGTAGATTGGGACTACATCAAGGAAAATGAGAACTACTTCCCTCATGTGCAAGAAAACTCCACAGCCATCGACATTGGAGATTTTGTTGGCAGAAAGATGACAACATGGAATGACGAAATGATCATTCAATTCTACTCCAAAACTCTCTTTTATACTCATGGTAGAATTGTATGAATGGCTAAAGGTTCAAGGTACCAATCCACAGTGGAAGAGTGGGATGCCATCTTAGGAGCCCCAGAGGTACATCATAGTGGACTGGATGTTTATACAAATCCTAAGATGAATCACAATTCAATGGCAGATATGTATAACCCAGTTGAAAGTGCATGTAGTTCTTATGTGTGGTTTTGGTAATTGATATCAATCCAAATGGACTAATGTTTGCATTGAGTTATACATTTGATGGAATGCTCAGTTTGCAATGCATGAAGAATATTGGATGAATTGAAATATGCTTATTCCATGAATATGCAAGAAGGAGCTCGAATGAATTCCAAATGAATGTCATATACATATTGTTGTGCACGCATCAAGGATGAGCTCAATGATTGAAACAAATATGATACGATCAAGATGAATTCCATGTGATGAACAAGATGTGATATATGTGGAGTTCATTGAGGATCTCACACATACTCATGCCTTGACTTATTGTTTGAACCATGGTGGATCAAGATATTGAGAGAATAATTAAATAGAAGAATTCTACATATGTCCTGAAAATAGGATCATGATGAGCTCACATGGTGTATCATGAAGACGAGCAAGTTATACCCAATATGAGATTCATGGAGAAACCTGATATGGTCATGATGAATTGAGATATTGGTAATCATTTCTTAAAGCAATGAAGCCTAACAAGAAATCAATAGGGACTTCAGGACATCAAGATTAATCATAGATCAAAGATAAATGTTGACCAAGATGAAGATCAAAGAGTTAACTCAAAGTTGGTCATCACACAAGCACAAATGATATACCACATGGGATCTTGTGGTATGGTAAGTAATTGTCAATTGCACTTTGTGTACTAACCCATACTATGTGTTGTCTATGTCTATAGGGGTTAGGTAATTCTCATGGGCTCGCATCAGGAGAGAGATTCCAAGTGTAGTTGAGAGGATGACATGAAGTGTTCATGATCATGTTTGACAAGGGCGAGTTTAAGGTAACCATTCATGAGGATTACATGCTTTAAGCTTGTTGATGTTCACATGATGGACAAGTGAAGATGAATACAAACCAAGGCTTTTTCACATTGTGTATGGGAGAGCTACTTGAAGACTTTAACAATGTCTTGCCTTTAGCTTGAGCCAAGAAGAAACAATAAAATTAACCTCAACTGAAAGGCTTGACTCAAAGGTATTAGTTCCTTCGACGTTAGTGGTGTGGAGTGATGATCACCGAATAAACATATACACTCAAGCATGGATTATCGGTAGCTTTTTAGTGTAGCTCTTTTATGATTCTTGAGTTTTAGGGATCCCGCACTACTAAGAGGGGATCACTCGTCTCACAATAAACTTTCTCAAAACTCTAGGCAAATCCTCTTTCTCTATCCTCCTATTATTGGTCTGCTCATGTTCGGTCGTTTGGTGGTTCTCGGACGTCCGGACGCCGGATGACCGACATCCTCCGGAAATCCGGAGTGAGCCAACAGATTCAAACCCTCGGACTTCTGGCTCCTTCGGTCGTCCGAGGACCGGACGTCCCAGCACTGTAGGAAATCCGTTGCCACTCAACAGATTCAAATTGTCACACTTCCGACCATTTCCGGACGACCGTGCCCCAAACGGCCGATGACTTTCAAACGTCTGTATGTTGTTCACCTTATCACCAGATATTGTGTTGACCTAATACTTTATGTATATTCGGACAACCAACGTCCTCCGGACTCCGTATGTTGATATCCTCTCCACAAAATATTGTGGTAACCTGATATCTTCTGCATCTTCGGACGACTAACCACTGTCGGACGTTCGACCCCTCGTGGTTGTCCGGAAGACCGTGAACTATCGGATGTACGGCAAGTGCACAGCATAAGTGGATCCAACGGCCACTTTTCTACCACCACTATATATAGTCTTCTCCCACCTCAAGTGGGAGGTGTCCAACACAGCTGAAACATTCCATGAACATCTTTCTCTCTCATTCTAATTTGCTTACACCAAATCTTAGATCTCAAGAGCATCTATGAGTTCCTTTGAGTGTTGGTCCAGTCAAAACATAGATCGTCTCCCTCTCCTCCTCTCAGCCCAAGCTATTTGTGATTTGAGGAAGTTTTGAGCAGTCCCCGTGATCTTGTTACTCTTGGAGGTTGGAGACCCCTAGGCAGTAGGAGTTCTTCGGAGAGGAAACAAACCGTTGTGATTAGCCCCAGAAAGTTTGTGAGGATTTGGAGGCCACCTCAAAGGCCTACCACTAGTGGTTGAGAAACGTCTTTGTGGTGTTGTCTCAAGGATAATAGGGTGAGCCTTCGTGGTGTTAGTGTGTCTTCGTGGTAACATCCACCTCTCTATCGGTGACTAGCTTCCCTCCAAGCAAGTGAACATTGGGATACATCCTCATCTCCGTGACTTCGCTTATCCCTAACCCTAACTCCTTGCTTGTGGTTTGCTTTGGTTACTTGAGCGTACATTCACTACATATTGTTGTCCTCATTATATTGTGTTGCCTATTTCTCTGTAAAGATTAATCATTTAGGCCTACACTTTATATGTTACAGTTCATACTTGCTACTATTGACATATCTTGTGTTTAGTGTGATTTGCTAATTTGTGTCATACACTTACATATCTTGTGATATTTCTCAAGTAATTTTGTGTAACTTACTTGTGCTTGTGAGTAATCTTGTTGTGTTCATCTTAGTAGAACAAGTTGCTGGTGCACGTAGTTGAGCCTAGTATATTTAGGATTTGTGCTTGAAAAGTATCCTCTTAGTTTATTTCTGCATTAGGATAAAGCCAAATTCGTAGAAGTTTTTAAAACGCCTATTCACCCCCCCCCCCCAGGCAACATCGTGGTCCTTTCAATTGGTATCACAGCAAGGTCTCTCCTTATTAGGCTTCACTGCCTAGAGAGTCTCGATGTTGACTAACGGATTAGTGCACAATGACACCTTCGATTTTGATGGCACAAATTATCACTTGTGGAGAATTCGTATGCTTTGTCACCTTCGGGCCATGGGCCCAAATGCTTTATGAATTGTTCTTGTAGGGATTGCTTTTGCAAAGGATGATCCATCTCCATATATAGATGACATGTATCTTGATTTTGTTGCCTCCCTTGCCATTCATCAAACTATAAGCCCTGAAGTGTTTAAGTCAATTTCGACTTGCAAGTCAGCTCATGAAGTTTGGACCAAACTCGAAGACATATATAGTGGGTCCAATCTTGATGAAGACAATATTATGTTGAAGGAGTTGTTGCACGAGCTCTCCACATTGTTCTATAATGAAGAGCTCTCCATTTCACCCATCTCCGATTACTTGCACACTTCAACATCTTCCATTGCACCAACAAGTGGCGTGCCACAAGGTAATGACATGGTGAGTGAAGAAATATCTTGTGATGATGGCGTTAAGCTCATTATTAATGAACTTGCTTGTGTTGATTCTAGAGTTGTATCCTCTATGGACATGGGCATATCTAGCACCACATATAGTGTAAATTATTGTGTTGATAGTCCATGCATATCACCTAAGGATTCCTTGACAAATGTTTACGATGATATGCTTGCTCTCCCATGTTTCGATGATCAAAATGCTTTGTTTTCCTCAAGTTGTCCTATGACTAACCATTTAGATGAAATGAAGAAAAATGAGGCACTCTTGACTGACAAAGAACATTATTCTCCAAAAGAATCATCATCAACTCCCTTTGTTCACATGTGCCTCATGGCAAGAGGTAATGATGAGCTATCATCTTCTCTTAGTGAGAACGATGATATTTGTAATGAGGACGATGATGATGACTTGACTCAAAAATCTCTATGAGATTGGTAAAATTCTTCATAGAACTAAAAATAACGCTTATCAAAGGTTTCAAGATGTTCTTGCTTACTTTGAAAAACGTAATGATTTATTTAATTATGAGCAAGCTAAAAGTGAAAAACTTAAACATGAACTTGACAAGTCTCATCAAACATGTAGAGACTTAAGATCTTCAAAAGAAGAGGTTGAAATTGCTCATGGTAAACTTAAAGAGGATTTTGATCTCCTTCTCCTAGAATGCAATGATGTCCAGGGAGAGCTCATCAAAATCTCTAAGATTTATGAAGAGCTTCAATCTACTCATGAGAAGTCTCTTTCTATATCTTCCTGTTGTTTGTCTGCTCTTGTCCGCTCGTCCGGTGGTTCTCGGACGTCCGGACGCCGGATGACCGCCGTCCTCTAGAAATCAGGAGCCAGCCAACAGATTCAAACCCTCAAACATCCGGCTCCTCCGGTCGTCCGAGGACCGGACGTACGGTACGGTAGGAAATCCGTTGCCACTCAACAGATTGAAATTGTCGGACTTCCGACCATTTCCGGGCGACCGTGCCCCGGACGGCCGATGCCTTTCGGACGTCCGTATACTGTTCACCCTATCCCCAGATGTTGTGCCAACCTGATATCTTATGCATCTTCGGACGACCGACCATTGTCGGACGTCCGAACCCTCATGGTTGTCCGGACGACCGTGAACTGCCGAACGTCCGGGAAGTGCACATCATAAGTGGCTCCAACGGCCACTTTTCTACCACCACTATATATAGTCTTCTCCCACCTCGAGCGGGAGGTGCCCAACATAGCTGAAACATTCCATGAACGTATTTCTCTCTCACTCCCATTTGCTTAAACCAAATCTTAGACCTCAAGAGCATCTTCGAAATCCTTTGAGTGTTGGTCCAATCAAAAGATAAATCATCTCCCTCTTCTCCTCTCAACCCAAGCTATTTGTGATTTGAGCAATTTTGAGTTGTCCCCATGATCTTGTTACTCTTGGAGGTTGGAGACTCCTAGGCGATAGGAGTTCTTCGGAGAGGAATCAAACCGTTGTGATTACCCCTGGAAAGTTTGTGAGGGTTTGGAGGCCACCTCAAAGGCCTACCACTAGTGGTTGAGAAACGCCTTCATGATGTTGTCTCAAGGAGAATAGGGTGAGCCTTCGTGGCATTGGTGTGCCTTCATGGTAACATCCACCTCTCTAACGGTGACTACCTTCCCTCCAAGGAAGTGAACATCAGGATACATCCTTGTCTCCGTAACTTCGGTTATCCCTAACCCTAACTCCTTACTTGTGGTTTACTTTGGTTACTTGAGTGTACATTCACTACATATTGTTGTCCATATTATATTGTGTTGGCTATTTCCGTGTAAAGATTAATCATTTAGGCCTACACTTTATATCCCGCAATATCGGTATATCTTGTGTTTAGTGCAACTTGCTCACTTGTGTCATACACTTACATATCTTGTGATATTGCTCAAGTAAGTTTGTGTAACTTACTTGTGCTTGTGAGTAATCTTGTTGCATTCATCTTAGTAGAACAAGTTGTTGGTGCACGTAATTGAGCCTAGTTGTCGGGACCCCGATCCTAAGTCATAAGAACCCACCCTGTAACACATCACATCACTTTGCAGCCTCACGCACGGTAAACTCCACGGCTGCCACCTTACCTTGGTCGGGACCGTTTACATCTTTTGGCTCACGTATATGAATGTGTCCCTAGCATTCGAACGACAAGAACCTGGGTCGACATGACTAGTTATAAACCCATGTGGTACATCCGCACAGGGACAGGCATACATAACTCAACAAAGCAGCTGTCGGCCAACAGCGTGTGTAGACGAGTCGTAGCAAGCTACATGGACTCCATTACACCGCGTGACATTTCCCTGAGGGGACAGACACAGCAGCAAACAAGGATACATGTCGGTCAATCAATGTGTCCAAAGCAGTAGCAAGCTACCAAGGCTTGATGTAAGCGCAAAGAGGCATTTCCCTGTAAAGAGTACTACTAAAGGCACACAACTAGGTGTCGAATCCCACACATATAATGCATTTCAAACATACACACATTATGCACGATAATTTTTAGATACAACATGGCATAACAACATAACTCTATGACTCAAGCTTTTATTAAGGACCCATAAAAGTCAACATAGTATGATATTACAAACAGGGGTCTTGTGACCCGACACTCAAGTCATACAAACAACAAGTGGAAGAAAAACATGTCTGGGTACAGACATCTACTAAAAGTGGCTGGAAGAGCCTGAAAAGCTACAACGACCCTACCAGAGGAACCAGACCTCTGTCTAGGATTCCCAAGCTATTCTGGTCAACATCGAACACATCGCGTAGAACCTTTTAATGAGACTAAATCTTCTCTACAAAAACATAAATAAAGCAACCGTGAGTACAAAGGTACTCAGCAAGACTTACATCAGAACTATCTACATATGCATCATGTTTCAATGAAAGGAGTGTGGGGTTTGATTGCAGCAAGCCAGCTTTGACTCTTGGCTAACCTGTACTACGACTACAAGTTCTTTCTTTGAGGTGGGATAGCGCACACGAGCCCACATATTCACCAATTCAATACACCACTATGGATCCACTCTCGTCTCCCTATGAGAAGGCCATCCATAACACTCACACTTATCTTGCATGTTTTAGAGTATCCATTAAAATTGTCTATGTACCACATAATGTTTCCAAGTAGTCCATATCCGAGGACGCGGATATTCGAATAGATTGATTTACCCTGCAGGGGTATACTTATTCACACATGCTCTCACCACTTAGCACCATATGCATGTCATGCATCTCGACAACCTTCAAGCGGAAGCACTGGCATGGGTGTCGGCCACGACCGTTAACCACACAAGACCCTAGTCCAGGTTTATCGCCTATTTGAGACTGAACCCGCAAAGAAGTCCGGCCGAGGTTTCCTCTACGGCCCCAAACGATGTGCGCAGGGTTCCCAAGCCCACCATCCGGGTGCCACTTGGTACACCGTGCCACTGTGTATCTACCGCAGAGAAGCCTACCCCGTCGGGCAGAGCTAAACACGGCCACCAACACTTTTCCTACAAACACCAGAAACTAATTGCAACTCCTGGACAGAGATCTAGGCAATTAATAAGCCAAGCGGGGTCATATTTCAGGGGCCAATGCATGGTAGTATCTTGTCTTGGATAACATACACAGAACTCAGTTCTTAAGGACGGTCCCAATGAGACAACCCACCATGTACGCCTACATTGCCTCTCATCGCTACCTTTACCAAATTGAATTCACACCTTTACTCTCACATGGTAGAACATGAACACAACCATTCCGATTCATCATCCAGATGGATCAGACTTGACACAACTCTAAGCATAGCAGGCACAGTAAGCAAGCATGGATGAGTAAGCACATCAGGGCTCAAGCAGTTGCTACTCATGCTAAGTGGTTTCAACTATTTACTGTGGCAAAATCAGGTTATGCAGAGGAATGGGTTCAACTACCGAGAACATGTAACAGTTGAATCGTGTTTGTCCTAATGCAATAAAAGAGAGAAGGAGCGAGAGAGTGGGTTTATCTCAGTATGCTCAAGGGGGTTTGCTTGCCTGACACGTCTGAAGATAGCAATGAGTCTTCATCAATGTCAACGATCACATCGTCGGAACCATCATCTACCGACAGGGAACAGTACCGGCAAATAAGAAAGAACAATAATTACTTCACAGAAATGCAACAGTATGATGCATGATCATGAAATGAAGATGAGAAGTGGCAGGGCCAATATAGTTACCATTTCTTAGGTTGAAGCTGGATTTGAATTAGAATTCAAATATCACTTCAAGCAATGTATTTTCCGGATACCCTTTTAATTGATTTGACCTGATGCTGAGGTATAACTTGTTTTAGCATGCATGAAGATGGCATTTTGAGTTACTCGTTTTCCTAGCTCAATGTTTGGTCTTGTTAATTGAAGTGGAGTTCAAATATATACCAAATTCCAACTCCAATCTTTCATTAAATTTACCCTAATCATCATTTTGCCTACTTGGTGATGTTAAATTTCTCAAACATGCATGAAAATGTCATAATCAGATTCCTTGAATTTTTCTGATCATTTTTCATATATAAATTATTTTCATTGGACTTACAGATTATTTTCTATGATTTTTAGAAGTTTTCAGCATTTTCTGAAATTTCTTTTATATTAGAAAACCAATTATTGCGCCAGCCTGACGCCGGTATTGCGTCAGCAGTCAACAGAGGTCGTCCCAGGTCAAACCTGGCCATTGGGGTCCACTGGTCAGTGACCCAGGGCTGGCTACGGTCACTGGCAGGTGGGACCCAGTGGTCAGCGGCACAGGGATTAATCCCGCGCTCACCCGGGCTTTGACCCACGCCAGGGCCCACTGTCATCGTCTGTTAGCTACACTAATTAGTGGATTATACTTATAATAACTAGCCACGTCGGACTTCGCCGGAACTTCACCGGCGGCGACCAAAACAGTGGTGGGTTCTCGTCGGAGTTGCTCAAACTCGCGCTACAGGGCTTGGGGCAATGCACTGGGGGCACTGGGAGGAAGCCTGTACTCGACCGCATCGAGCAGAGGGGTCGAGAGGGCATGGGGTCGCCGGAGACGACGGCCACGACGAGCTTGGCTGCGGCTGGCGTTCGGCCGCATGTGGATGTGGGGCTGCAGGGCACTAGCGGCATAGAGCAAGTGCCCTACAGGCTCTACTCAGCTCCAGGAGCTCATTCCCGAGCTCGAATGCGTCGGCGGCGGACCACAGCGACGACAACGACGGCAACGGCGGTGAGGGGATCTCGGCGATGGTGGGGAACGGGGATACGGGGCACGGGAGAGCGTGGGAGGATAGGGGAAAAGATCACGGGCTCACTGCGGTGAGAGGGAGGTGGTCGGCGCGCCCGGGGAGGCTCTGTTGGGAACGAATCGAATGACGGCGACCGGCGAGTCCAAGGAAGAAGATGAAGATGGCGTCGATGATGCAGGGCATCTCGGCTTGATGCCAATGGCGGAGAGGACCAGGGCTTCGCAGAGGATCTTAAGGGCACAACAGAGGGGCGAGGGGTGGCCGGAGGCTACGCACTTGACGGCTGCTTGGTCATGGCGGCTCGGTCATGGCGAGCAGAGGCGAAGAGGAGAGCAGGGGGAATAGGGAGGCTGGCTCGATGGGGACGGCTCCTCTGAGCCTATCCCACTCACCAAATTGGCGGGGAGGCCAGGTAGGCAGGAGGCGTGGCGCTCCCACGAGCTTGTCGTCCTCTACTTCTCCTCTACCTTCTGGCAGGAGGTAGAAGACACGGGTGCCCCTGGTGGGCTGGGCCGACAAGGTGAGCGCAGGATAGCTCTTTTCTTTTTTCTATTCTTTTCTGTTTTTTCTAATTCTAACATTTGTTTTTGAATTTAATAAAATAACAAATCATTTTGTAAAACCCTAAAGATAAATATGGGGTATATTTGGATTATTTCCGAACTCCATAGCAAATTTCAGTATTTTTGAAATACGTAAAACGTTTATAGCTGATTGTTTTATCCAACTTTGTGACTTTTGGAGATTAATTAAAATGTCAACAAAGTTTTAAAAATGAAGGTCATCACTGAAATGTTGTCGCCAACATTTATCAGAAAATATGATCATTTTGAAAACCATTTTGGGTTCATTGAAAATAATCTTTGTTGAACCTATTTCTATTTTACTTGGTGCTAGATTTTGATCATCCCCATTTAGGGTTCAAAAGGATTTTAACATGATGCATGGATGCTTTCTGATGCAACCAAAAAAAAAAAAAAAACAATCTAGGGCTGTGACACTAGTATATTTAGGATTTGTGCTTGAAAAGTATCCTCTTAGTTTATCTCCGCATTAGGATGAAGCCAAATCCGTAGAAGTTTTTAAAACGCTTATTCACCCCCCCCCCCTCTAGTTAACATTGTGGTCCTTTCAATTGGTATCATAGCAAGGTCTCTCCTTATTAGGCTTCACCACCTAGAGAGTATCGATGTCGACTGATGGATTAGTGCACAATGACACCTTTGATTCTGATGGCACAAATTATCACTTGGGGAGAATTCGTATGCTTTATCACCTTCGGTCCATGGGCCCAAATGCTTTACGAATTGTTCTTGTAGGGATTACTTTTGCAAAGGATGATCCATATCCATCTATAGATGACATGTATCTTGATTGTGTTGCCTCCCTTGCCATTCATCAAACTATAAGCCCTGAAGTGTTTAAGTCAATCTTGACTTGCAAGTCGGCTCATAAATTTTGGACCAAACTCAAAGATATATATGGTGGGTTCAATCTTGATGAAGACAATATTATGTTGAAGGAGTTGTTGCACGAGCTCTCCACATTATTCTGTCATGAAGATCCATCCATTGCTTCCACCTCTGATTACTTGCGCACTTCAACATCTTCCACTCCACCAACATGTGGTGTGCCACAAGGTAATGACATGGTGAGTGAAAAAATATATTGTGATGATTTGCTTGCTCTCCCGTGTTTTGATGATCAAAATGCTTTGGTTTCCTCAAGTTTTCCTATGACTAACCATTTAGAGGAAATCAAGAAAAATGAGGCACTCTTGATTAATAAAGAACCTTATTCTCCAAAAGAATCATCATCAACTCCCTTTGTTTACATGTGCCTCATGGCAAGAGGTAATGATGAGGTATCATCTTCTCTTAGTGAAAATGATGATATTTGTAATGAGGATGATGATGATGACTTGACTGAAAATCTCTATGAGATTGGTAAAATTCTTCATAGAGCTAAAAATAACGCTTATCAAAGGTTTCAATATGTTCTTGCTTACTTTGAAAGATGTAATGATTTATTTAATTACGAGCAAGTTAAAAGTGGATAACTTGAACATGAACTTGATATGGCTCATCAAACATGTAGAGGCTTAAGATCTTCAAAAGGAGAGATTGAAATTGCTCATGGTAAACTTAAATAGGATTTTGAGCTCCTTCTCCTTGAATGCAATAATGTCAAGGGAGAGCTCATCAAAATCTCTAAGATATATGAGGAGCTTCAATCTACTCATGAGAAGTCTCTAATTTCTACTTACTCCTCTCATATTGTCGATGATACTTGTCCATCTAACTCTACCTCATTTGAAGCATCAACTTTGAAGGAGAATGTTGAGTTATGTGCTCAACTTGATTTACTAACCAGCAATTATGGGAAATTGGAAGAAAGTCATGAAAATCTCTTGAACACTCATGAGGATCTTCTAATCTCTCATAATGAGCTAAAGTTAGCACTTGAGACTATGGCCATAAAGGTAAAATCTTGTGAGTCTCATGTGAACATTAGCACATCTACTAGGAATGCTTTATTGCCATGTGCTAATCCTTGCAATTCATCCACCTCTCATATAATTACCAATCATGATGAATTGCTCGCATTGTCTTGTTTCTCTAACCATGAAGTTTCTACTTCCACTAGTCCTCTTGTTTCTTGTGTTGAAACTAACCATGTAGAAGAAATTAATGAGCTCAAGGCCCAAGTCACTAGTTTGAAGAAAGACTTGGAAAAGTGTGATAATGAACATAGTTATCATTACAATAAGAAGAAGTCCAAGAACAAGAAAAGGGGACAAGACCAAGCCACGAACAAGTCCAACATTTCTTGCTTTAAGTGCAAAAAGGTTGGGCATCACATGAGATCTTGTCCATTAAAGATAAAGGCTTATAAAGATATTTTACGTGGGAAGAGGCCTCAAGCTCAACCTCATGGTTTAGAACGACCAGTATGCATGATCAAACATGTTATTTCTTCCCAAGTTGAGAAAGTAAAGAAGAAGAACAAAAAGGGGAGTACATGTTATGATATCTGTCGAAGGAAGGGGCACATAGCTTCAACATGCCCCACTGGTAACATCTCTAAGCCTCCAATTATAAATGATCATTATTCACTTAGGAAGGATATTTTTGGCAATTTGTTTGCCAGGTATGTTGGTGCCCAAAGTGGTTCGGAAGTGGATAAGATCATTTGGGTTGCCAAGCCTATTATTACTAACTTCTTAGGACCCAACTTGGTTGGGGACCATCAATCTCAAACTTCATAGGTGTGTGGAGGGCATTGAAGACTTGGTTGGTTCATGAAGAAAAATTATTTGCAGCATTTATTATGGTTCAAGCCAAGTAAGGAATATTACCATCATATTTGTCGTCATAATGCCTCTCCTAGCGGTAACTCGTATATATTGTCTACATTGAAAGTCACTAGCCCCTCTCATGTTCAGATTTGCTACCTAGCATGTGTTTTGATATGTTGTGCCTCCTAGTATGCTTGATTCGTGTCATCTAGCATGTGTAGGTTGTTATGCATGTCATATTGTTGTATGTGACATCCCAATTTTCCTAATTGGGAATGTTTTACATTGTAGCTAAGCATCTATGCATATTGATTTAAATAAAGTTTGCATTTGAATTCTTTCGACTTTTGCTTTTGCATTTCTATTTTTTTTCTTCACACGAGAAGTGCCGGGAAATAATCTCTTGCATGCAAGAGAGAGCGGAGGAAAATGACCCTCCAAAGTGTGAGGCATTTTTGAAACATTTTGAGCCAAGAAAGCCAAAGTTTTATCGTGAAAATAATTGCAAAAGGAAAATATAGCATAAGGGATTTTTTCTGAAAAAACATTTTTTAAAAGTTTTTATTTTTGTCTTGGAAAAATGTTAATCGGGTAGAGGATATTTTTCTGATCATTTTGGTATATAATATCCTATATTAATTATTTTATTTGTTTCCTTTTTTCGTTTTAGTTTCTGTTAAAAAAAACATACGGGAGATATTTCTCGCGAGATCCCATCGGCAGGAAGCCAGAAATTCCCTGGCTATCCGCAGCACGAGACCCCCACAACGCCACCTCTTCTTCTTTTTTTCTTTCTTACCCCTTTTATTTTTCTTTCCTTTTTTTTCTCTCTCTTTCCTTCCCTCTTCTTCTTCCTTCCTTCTCTGTTCTCCCGTGACCTTCCTTTCTCCCAGCGAACCTGAAATTTCCATGGCAACCCCGATTCCCTACCCTCCTCGGCCACCCCCTCCCCCTATAAAAACTGAACCCCCACGCCGCCCTCGCCCCGTTCCACCCCCACGCCGCCCCCTCGACGTCGCCGGAGCTCCGCCCTGCTCGACCAGCAGAAGCTCCTGTTGTCTCCCCCGTCGCCCTCGACGCCTCCCCTATTGCCTCCCCGACGCCCGGAGCCGACCGCCCCCCTCCTCCGCCGCCCCACCCTGCCGGCGACCAGCCCCCCCCCCCTCGCCGAATAGCCACCGGAGTTGCCCAGCTCCTCTCAGCCACGGTGAGCCTCTCCCTCCTCTAGTTTTCTTGTTGTTTTTTTCCACCGTAGGATCTTAGATCAATGGGTTAGATTAGATGTGCATACCCCTTCGGTTCTTTTAAAAGAACCGACGGTTTTTCTGTCACTTCAACTGAGCCGAGTAGTTCTCCTTAGGTTGCGGCCATGTGTTAGTTTTCCCTCGCAGCAAACACCCATCAGCAAATCAGAAACTGCCACGTGTACCACTGTCTGTTAGAATCTGTTTTCTCTTTTTCTGTTTAATTCCAAAACAGAGAAAGTTTCAAATTTGTTTTGATCATAGCTTTTGATACCGAATTCCAATGGAGTTGAAACTTCTTCCAGTAGATCACAATTTTTCTTTAGTTTTTAAAAACATATAATTTGTCTATGTTTGAAATTTTCAAATTTGAATTATATCAGATTTAGTTTAAACCTTGTTTTGCTTATTCCTGGAGTTTAAAAAATGATTTGGATTTGATTCTTTTTGCTACTGCTTCCTAGTGATTATATCTTACCGTGGTATAAGTTTCAAAAAAATTCAAATATTTTTACTTGGGGTTTTAACAGAAACAAGTTTCTGCCTTAGTGACGGATAGTGAATTCTTTCACTTAGGCCATAGCAACTATTTACTTGTGATGTTATTTTTGCTTGTTGTTTGAGTAGTGCTTATGGTGTGTATTTGTTTGTATAAGAAGATCACCCGGAGTGCGAAGCTTGTTACTTAGAAGCGCTCGATCAAGACAACTATCATCAAGGCAAGTTATTTTGATCATACTATCTCCTATGTTTTTCGATGCATGGTAGTTTCACCTTTCTTTGCCCTATTGCATTCTGCTTAGGTACTTGGAAATTTTAGTATAGGTTGAAGTATCATGTGGTAGGCACACAACAACCCCGATACTTGGCCCCGGGACGACAAATTTCATATTGCTATGCTTGAGTAGACGGGATTTCGGTTGAGTGCATAACACGAGAGATGCGAGGTTGATTAAATAATCAAGACCGGTTAAGACAAGATTTTCAAGACCTCGTGATGCAATGCAACTCTGGGTGAAGGACGGTTGATCGGCTCCCTGGAGAAACCAGTGGATGACCCGGGATGCTGGAGACGGCATGACATCTTGCGGAAAGCTTGACCCAGGCTCGAAGAGACGGACGGAGGCTTCAAGACCCAAGGCTTACCTGCACAGCCACAAGTCATTATGGACTCTGGCTTGGTTGGACAACGCGGAGACTCTAGACAGGCGGTGCTAGCAGATGTAGAAGAACGGTAGGAATGGATGGGCAACGACAGGGATTCAGAGGGACCCGTTGAAAGACCATGTTTTGATCATCCGGTCTTCAAACACCCTGAAGTGCGAGGACCTACTCGGAGGCGATCAAATCTTGTGGGGAACGTGTGCAAAACTCTGCAGAGTGCCCAAACCTAATCGATTAGCCGTGTCCACGGTCATGGACAACTTGAGCCGAAGGCATTGAAATTCCCCGGAACTCTCGACACAACTTAATAATGATGTGGGTGTTAACAACAACTCGGGTACGAGAATTGGTTGGCGGAACCATCTCGTTAACAACAAACAATGTAGTAATATTTTGCTTCCAGCCCCTCTTGTTGTAGGAGAAAATTGGCTTTATGCAAAACTATTAGCCCCACCTGCCAAATATGCATGTAGAGATAGTTGATTATTATTTTACCCCCCTCTCTTTGATGACTTGCCGGCATATTCCATATGCTGACCTACACGGATGCAACGTATCATGTTGCAGAGTACTTTTCCGACCAGGAGTGAGGCTACGATCTACGCTCAACGACATGCCCTGGAGTCGGATGGACTCGTCTACCTGATGCTTCCGCTAGTCTTCGTTAGATATCTCATGAGATGGCCTTCAGCCACTTTATTGTAATCTATTATTGTAATAAAGTACTCGATATGAGATTTCGATTAATAAAGCTGTGTGATTGAACTCTTGATATATACATTGACGTACTGAGTGTGTACCAGCATGATCTTGGGATGGTACGGAAACACCAGAGGCTTGACTCGTCTTGAGTCGGGTCGCTACATTGTGTGTGTAGCCTTGATCCTTACTTGCATCTTGGATGCACCTTATTGGGCTCTTTTGAGATATTAATGGATCATCACAATATGGGGGAGTGTTATGCTCTACGCACATCACAGACCCAAAATGTGTATATATTGGACACTACCTAGTATTTATAGTGCAAGATTATCCAGTTACTATGTCGTATGTCAAGTTCATTTGAAGTTCAAATTCTCATCCATTGATCATCTTTAGTTGGATTTCAATTGCCTCCTGTGGAAAATACATGGATTATCACATTATGGGGGAGTGATGTGCTTTGTTCATATCACAGTCCTTGGTAATATAAACATTTGATGAAAGCCTCTTAGGATCTATTATTGATATTATTTTATATATTTGTGGCTTAGCATGCTCAACACGTCTCTATTTGCTAATAATTCTTTTGTTGTTTAATTCCTTAGATATGTGTGAGTATGACATTCTATTGCAGGTTTATTCATGGTCTAGCTTCTAGATCATACTTAAAAGAAGGGTATATATGATGCAAGCATATCCAATTGTTTCTCTACATGATGATCTAGCTAATTAGCATGTTAATAATATGGTATCTAAGCATTGTGCTTATTGCTAAACTCTCATATCATGCTTGTGTGAGTATAAATGACCTTGTGCTTATTTGGAATCTATCACTGAATGATAATTCTAAATACCATTTTGTTCTCTTACACTTGGTATTCCTTGTATGGTAGAGTTTCATGGTCATATTTATGTCGGCTTGCTTCTACTTGCATTTTATAACTAGCCGAGAAATTCATTTGTCTCCCGGTAATCTCCCATACTTTTGTTTGAGTCCATATTACTAGTTCTATGGTATTGTGGGAGTTACTATCTTATTACTGGTACTATAATATATCTACTTAAGTGAGATATGCATGTAAGAATATGTTCAATGCATATCTTATATGCTCACTTGTTTTGCTTGGTTCATGTGTTGAACTTGGTGTGCTATCATATGTTGATTTGTCACTTTGATTTATTTTGGACAACATGAATGATTGGCGAGGTTATTGGAAGTATTAACAGTTATGTGTTCATTTGTCCAATTTGTATCTCTTAGGATTTTGGTAAGCTTGTGTAGGCATATTTACTATGTGTAAATTCTCATGCCTTGTTTACTTTATTTTTTGATCCAACATATATATGGTAAATCCGTCATATCCTTCAAAGCTAAGATGTGCATGAAATTGAAATTCATATCTATATGCACATAATTCAGTGGTTTTGCCCTATGTATTGTAGTTAGACTAACTACTTCAGACCCAATAAGTTTGGGGACCATATTGTACTTAAGAGTGGCCTAGGTACATTGGAGAAGCATTGTTGTCTTGGCTTATTCATAAAGAAGGTGGTGTCACCACAAGGGAATTAGAGCCAATGAGTATATGACTCAGTCATTACTACTCCATACCAATACTTTCTCGGTAACAAGTATTCACTTCATGCATGTATATAAGTAGAGTCAACCTTGTATAGGTTGCATCATAGCATGTAATAGTACTTATTCTATTTCTGTTTTCCTGCATGTTCTTGAGAAACACTCTATTGGAATGGTTAGACAACTCAGTAGAATCATCTAATGGGGATCTACAAAATCATATTCATGGTTCATTTATCCCAAGACATGCCAAATAAGCAATTCATTGCAAATCAATTCCTAAAATGTTCTCTCATGTGCATTTTTTATAAAAAATCCAAAAACACTATAATTGCTCATAGTATTTGGTATCTTCATAGAAATTCATGGTTAAACAAATGAGATCAATTTGTGCCATGTGCCTTGCTCTTGTGTTAGGATAACATGTGTACAATAATGGATTTACTTGTGCATATCATGTTCTTATCAATTGCGACTATTTTATGTATGCAAGTTTCGGTGTGGATACATAGATGACTATTGTCCACTTAGAAATTTGTGCACATAAGTAAGATCCCATCTTTGTCATATCACTTGATCCTTGCCAGTCACTTGGTTCCTTATTGATTCATTGTTGGTATCAGTAAGAGGTTGCGAAGTGAGTGCTTATATGTTTTGCATATAATCTTATGCACTCATGTGTTAGGATGTATTTTGGACCCATACTTATCATAATGATCGTAAGAAGTTGCGAAATGAATTATAAATGAATGTCATATACCTATTGTTGTGCATGCATCAAGGATGATCTCAATGATGAATCAAATATGATACGATCAAGATGAATTCCATGTGATGAACAAGATGTGATCTATGTGGAGTTCATTGAGGATCTCAGACATACTCGTGCCTTGACTTATGGTTTGAACCATGATGGATCAAGATCTTGAGAGAATAACTAAAGATAAGAATTCTACATATGTCTTGAAAATAGGATCATGATGAGCTCACACGTTGTATCATGAAGACAAGCAAGTTATACCCAATATGAGATTCATGGAGAAACCTAATATGGTCATGATGAATTGAGATATTGGTAATCATTTATTAAAGAAACGAAGCCTAACAAGAAATCAATAGGGCCTTCAATACATCAAGATTAATCATGGATCAAAGATAAATGTTGACCAAGATGAAGATCAAAGAGTTAACTCAAAGTTGGTCATCGCACAAGCGCAAATGATATATTACATGGGATCTTGTGGTATGGTAAGTAATTGTCAATTGCACTTTGTGTACTAACCGATACTATGTGTTGTCTATGTCTATGAGGGTTAGGTAATACTCATGGGCTCGCATCAGGAGAGAGATTGCAAGTGTCCATGAGAGGATGACATCAAGTCTTCATGATCATGTTTGACAAGGGCAAGTTCAAGATAACCATTCCTAAGGATTATATGCTTGAAGCTTGTGGATGTTCACATGATGGACAAGTAAAGATGAATACAAAGCAAGTCTTTTCACATTGTGTATGGGAGAGCTACTTGAAGACTTTATCAATGTCTTGCCCTTAGCTTGTGCCAAGAAGAAACAAGAACATCAAGCTCAAGTGAAAGGCTTGACTCAAAGGTATTAGTTCCTTTGACGTTAGTGGTGTGGAGTGATGATCACCGAATGAACATATACACTCAAGCATGGATTATTGATAGCTATGTAGTGTAGTTCTTATATGATTCTTGAGTTTTAGGGATCCCGCACTATTAAGAGGGGGTCACTGGTCTCGCAAGAAACTTGCTCAAAACTCTAGGCAAATCCTCTTTCTCTATCTTCCTATTCTGGGTCTGCTCTTGTCCGGTCGTCCGGTGGTTCTCGGAGGTCCAGACGCCGGATGACCGACGTCCTCCGGAAATCCCGAGTCAGCCAACAGATTCAAACCCTCAAACTTCCGGCTCCTTCGGTCGTCCGAGGACATAACGTCTGATCACGGTAGGAAATCCGTTGCCACTCAATAGATTCAAACTGTCGGACTTCCGACCATTTCCGGACGACCGATGCCTTTCGAACGTCTGTATACTGTTCACCCTATCACCAGATGTTGTGCTGACCTAATACTTTATGTATCTTCGGACGGCCGACTCCTCCGGACTCCATATGCTGATATCCCCTCCACCAAATACTGTGGTAACCTGATATCTTCTGCATCTTCGGAGGACCGACCACTGTCGGACGTCCGACCCCTCGTGGCTGTCCGGACGACCGTGAACTGCCGGACGTCCGGCAAGTCCACGGCATAAGTGGCTCCAACAGCCACTTTTCTACCACCACTATATATAGTCTTCTCCCACCTCGGGTGGGAGGTGTCCAACACAGCTGAAACATTCCATGAACATCTTTCTCTCTCACTCCCATTTTCTTACACCAAATCTTATATCTCAAGAGCATTTGTGAGTTCCTTTGAGTGTTGGTCCAGTCAAAACATAGATCATCTCCCTCTCCTCCTCTCAACCCAAGCTATTTGTGATTTGAGCAAGTTTTGAGCAGTCCCCGTGATCTTGTTACTATTGGAGGTTGGAGACTCCTAGGCGGTAGGAGTTCTTCAGAGAGGAATCAAACCGTTGTGATTACCCCCGAAAATTTTGTGAGGGTTTGGAGACCACCTCAAAGGACTACCACTAGTGGTTGAGAAATGCCTCTGTGGTGTTGTCTCAAGGAGAATAGGGTGAGCCTTCGTGGCGTTGGTGTGCCTTCGTGGTAACATCCACCTCTGTAACGGTGACTAGCTTTCCTCCAAGGAAGTGAACATCAGGATACATCCTCGTCTCCGTGACTTCGGTTATCCCTAACCCTAACTCCTTACTTGTGGTTTGCTTTCGTTACTTGAGCGTACATTCACTACATATTGTTGTCCTTGTTATATTGTGTTGGCTATTTCCCTGTAAAGAATAATCATTTAGGCCTACACTTTATATCTGCGGTTCATACTTGCTACTATTGACATATCTTGTGCTTAGTGTGATTTGCTAATTTGCGTCATACACTTACATATCTTGTGATATTGCTCAAGTAAGTTTGTGTAACTTACTTGTGCTTGTGAGTAATTTTGTTGTGTTCATTTAGTAGAACAAGTTGTTGGTGCACGTAGTTCAACCTAGTATATTTAGAATTTGTGCTTGAAAAGTATCCTCTTAGTTTATTTCCGCATTAGGATAAAGCCAAATCCGTAGAAGTTTGTAAAACGCCTATTCACCCCCCCCCCCTAGGCAACATTGTGGTCCTTTCACGAGTGCCTAAGCAATACTTGAAGATCCACAAGCTTGGCTCTGTCTACTTCCTACAAGCAGGACTACCCACCACCAAGACCATAATGAAGTACACCTTGATGCCTAAATCGGGTGATGGTAAGATGATGAGGGGGTACTCCATAAACATGATGCACAATGTAGACACCCACACCAGGATCAGGGTGATGGACCTGATTGTAGAAACAATCAGAAGGACTGCTGCTGACCAGAAGAGGTCCTGCAGATATGCACCATACATTCAGATGTTGATCAATTCCAGGATAAGGAAGAATGTGTGTCTGCTTGATCGTCGACACCTCCACTCTAGCCAGATTTTGAAGACAATGAAGTGGTGATGGATCCCACTCATCCTACTTCAGCTACAACACACGCAGAGATACGTGTTGAGGCAGAGGCAGAGGCAGCCAGAGCATCTAGAGCTCCACAGTTGAGATCCAAAAAGGATCAAATGGTGTTTTTTATCAGCACCATCCAAGGGGTGGAGAAGAACATTACAAATATCTTGCTGAATCAGAAGAGTCTCGAGAGGATCATGAAAACCAAATTCCATGACCTGGATATCAAGGTGACTGAGATGACAACCATTGTCTATCAGTTGAAGCATGAATCTAATGCAGTGCACACTCCGAGCTCCAACAGTGGGGATGATGAAGATACATCTATTCCAACTACCACTCAGTTCAATACCCTGGCCAGATCTGCAGTTGTGACAGTTTCGCAATCCAGATCGTCTTCATCAGCCAAGCATCAACTCCATCAGCTCCACTAGCTCCTACACCTCCAGTGTCAACACCACCACCTCATAGGACATCTATTGAAGCCTTCGCCTACGCTCTCCTATCAAATCCATCAACTACTACCGGAGGAGATCAAGCCCAGAGGAACGCATAGTCCTAGATCTTTGAACTTGTTGGTAACTTGTTGCCAAAGGGGGCAACTGTATAGATCAATGGGGCTTCGAGAGGGAGAGTGTTGTTTTTGTTACTCTCTTTAGTTTTCTAAAACATTTGGTTCTTTTTTATGTCTTAAACTTTATCATGTTTAATCATACACTTTGATTGTTGATGCTTCTATTTCCTATCCTTGAGCTATCAATATTATGATCCTTCACTCATTTGTTTGGTGTTATGTGCATTATTGTTCACTCATATCATTTACGCTCACCACCAAGCTGTATGTGACATGGAAGAGTGACCCATGATCCTAATCAATTGTGCATTTGCATTCAAACACAAATTTACAATAATGCACAAATTTAGGGGGGGGGGCTCTTACTTATCACATACTCCCCCCGTAAACTAATATAAGAGCATTTAGAACACTATTTTAGTAATCTAAATGTTCTTATATTAGTTTACAGAGAGAGTACTTCTCAAAGAAACGATGTTATTCATTGATTGTATCTTATGTCGAAGCTTTGATCTATGTGTTCTCAATAATTACCAAAAATGGGGAGATTTAAAGCACAACTTCTCCCTAAGGTGGTTTTGGTAATTAATAACAACATATGTGGCATTGTTCTAATGATTCTATCTAGTATATTTCAGGAACACATCAATGATGCATTGGCTAAGGATTGTGAGGAGAATCCCTAGATGCAACGAACATATATTGGCAACAAGCTTGAAGACTCTATATTTTATATTTTGTGAAAATCACATTTGAGACCATAGGAAAGCCAATACTATTAAAACGGGATGAGGTGACTATGATGATCTCGTTGCTCAAGTGCTTAGAGATAGCCACCAAATACTCATGAAATTCTCCCACAAATATTCTGTCCAAACCCTAAATGTACGAAATTTGGTGCCACCAACTGTCCATTCGGCCCTACCGAGTTTTTCACCACACAGATACCATGGCAAACCCTAGAATCTCAGTACCACTAAGTTCCATATTGATGCAACCGAAATCAGTGCCCCCGACTCTATTAACCAACTTCTTAAAATCAGAATTTCCGAGTTTTGAGAATCGTTCTCACTGAGTTGTGGAAACTAACTAGGCCATCCAAAATCGGTACCACCAAGATTCATATATCGATCTCAACAAAAAGACAAAAGTTGCCACATTCTGCACTAGTCGATGCCACCGAGTTTCACTTTAGTTTCACCAAGTTGGGAAATAATGTTGTAACGTTTGGGTTTTTGGAGATGCCTATATATGCCCCTCCACCACCTTTCATTCATAGAGGAAGCACTCAGAACATACAAACACTTAACATATCCATTTTTTTGAAAGAGGGCCACCTACTCATGTGTTGATATCAAGATATTCCATTCCTACCATATGAATCTTGGTTTCTAGCCTCCCCAAGTTGCTTTCCATCCAATCAATCTCTTCTACCCAAGCCAAATTTGTGAGAGAGTGAGTGTCTGTTGAGGAGACTATGTTTTGAAGCACAAGAGCAAGGAGTTCATCATACTACCGCATCTATTACCTTTTGGAGAGTGGTGTCTCCTAGATTGGTTAGGTGTCTCTTGGGAGCCTCCTACTTCGTGTTGTGGAGTTGAACCAAGAGGTTTGTAACGGCAAGGAGATCGGCTACTTCGTGAAGATCTACCCCGAGTGAGGCTAGTCCTTCGTGGACGTAAGACGTGATGGAATATACAAGGTTGCTTCTCCGTGGACCCTTCAAGGGTTGAGCCCTCCATGGACTCACGTGGCCGTTACCCTCCATGGGTTGAAGTCTCCGTCAATGTGGGCGTACGATAGCACCACCTATCGGAACCACGCCAAAATTTATTGTGGCAATATTTGCATTTGATCTTCCTATCCCTACCCTCTATTTGCATGTGCATTTCTTTACTTTCCGCTATACTCTTAGACTTGCATGTGTAGGGTGTGCCTGACTTGCTACAATTTCTAAAACTTGCCCACAACTAAAATTGGGAAAAGGCTAAGTTTTTAGTTAGTCAAGTAGTCTAATCAACCACCCTCTAGACATACTTCGGACCATAATGCAAGCAGGTAAGGAAGTTCAAGAGCTATAGGCTACTGAGGAATTCGAAAGATCGAATAGCAATTCGAAGGATTTTGTGAAACACATGACAACTGAGGATGAATGGATCTCCGGTAAGTGTGGGGAATTATGCATAGATGTATTCAAGCGAAAATGGAGTTGTAAGGCAGCACGCACAATAGATCCCCAGAACGTAGGAAAAAAACTTGGGGTATCTTATAATAGCAAGAGCAACTCGGAATGGGAGTTAGAACGATAGTTGTATGTAGTTATCCATAGGGGTTGACGGTGGAAAGAAATCGCAAAAGCGATGATCACAAATTCTCGAGAGAACATCGGAGAGTATCTTCGGAGCCTTTCTGATGAATCAAGCCATCATCTAGAATAAGGGGCTCTCCAAGAGGAAGTAGTTACGAGAACCTAGATTGGACTTAGCAAAATCTTTAACCCAAACTAGAAGAGAGATCAGAACCCAAAGTAAGAAAGAGGAGTAAAATATACTACCCATTTGAGATGTGGGCTTGTAAGCCACACAATAATGTTAGTAAAATTTGTTTTTTTCAAAGACTAGACTCAACTTTGGCCAGGGAGTTGGAAAGGGGCATCCTACAGGCAGTCTACTCTGATACCAACTTGTGACGTCCCCAACTTGGTCATACACTAATCATACACGCAAATGCGTATGATCAAGATCACGGACTCATGAGAAGATATCACAACACAACTCTTGACACAAATAAAGTAATACGAGATTTATATTACAATATAGGGGGCGCCTCGAGGGCTTGAATACATAAGATCGAATACAAACGAGTCAGCGGAAGCAACAATATGTGAGTAGAGACATAAACAAACAAGTTTGCTTTAAGAAGGCTAGCACAAACAATAACATGGATAAAAAAGGAGCCTCCTTTCTGGGAGCCTCCTAACTAATTCTGGTCATCGGCGGCCTCCACGTAGTAGTAGGATCTGTCGGGGTATTAGCAGTAGTCAACGGAATCAACTAGCTCCTTGGCTCCATCATCTAATCGCTACAATCGTATCAAAAGCGAAAAGGGGAGCAAAGCAACGGTGAGTACTCATCCAAAGTACTCGTAAGACTTACATCATATCTAAATTAAATATGCATTAGTATAAAAGGAATGGGGCTATATCTTTGTACTTAACTGCAGAAATGCCAGAAGAAAGAGGAAAGACCTAGTCCTATCGAAGACTAGCATCTTCAGTGTCTTGCAACATTAGAAAAGTTTAGATTAGTAAATCATATAAAAGCATGCAATAGCAAGGCCCAGATATCCTTCCTCGACTCCCTGCGAGGAAACGATCCCGGAGCCAAAATTTTAATTTAATATCACAAGTATACAGTACTGGTTGTAGTAGATCAGGATCCTTTGTGAGCGTCCGTTATCGTGGACACAGATATATACTTCCCTGCACGGGTGCACCATATTACCCAACACGCTCGATTAACTCTGGCCGAACACACTTTTTGGGGTCATATCCGGCTTCGGCTGATCGACAGGTCGTAGTCCTACCTAGGCTCAACGGATAGGCCAACACGTCGGCCTACGCCTAGGTGCTCACATGTTTTGGGCCCATCGCCCTTTGCACTCCTACGCGTTATGAGGATGGCTGATGTCAGTCTTGGTGCCTCTTTGTACAAAGAGGGTGCTTACATGGGCCACCTGGGCATGTGCCGCTCAGCTGTGACGTCTGAAGAGCTTTCGGGAGAATGTACGACGAAGAGTGACCATACTTATTCCCGCATGGTGGTTAGTGCGATAAAGGCCAGAGGCCTACTCAGATCACATATCCAAACCCATTAGTGTCTTGGTAGCTCGTGCAAACGATCAGCGATCCTCCCGATCTTGCCGCCCCCTCTCGTGGACTTATGGCAAGGGCAAAGATTGCCCGGCCGTGCCGTGTAATTATCTCGCGGGTACCCTCCAAGTCAACCCAACTCCACAAGACATTGTCGTGAACTCAGGTCCACCACAACTAGGGTGGTACCGCATGTCCCTTCAGTCCCACAATACAAGTAATAGGGGCAACAAGTAAACGTAACAGTGTGTCCTTGTCATCAAGGGCGAATTCTGAAAAATCACCCTCGATGGATTTCCATTTGATGTAACCGTCAGAGCAAACTAGAAGGTGTCACCCACGACAGTCGATAGTAGTCATGAAGCATCGTCCATCCATGGGGTGTGCAATGATGTGCCGATCTTCCATAATCCTCGACAGTCGATAGTAGCGTTGTAGCGTCGTACAACTAAGGAGGGGGTGCGGTGATGTGACTGTCTTGGCTCGTCGATCCCCTGGATTGAATCTTCCGATAATGTAGCGGGGTAACAAGGACAAGGAAAGGGGTCACTCGTGGCTCACTAACCAACATATACTAAGCATATAGGATAAGCACGCAGGTATCAATAGCAGGTTACAAAAGAAGGTTATGCATCAGAATAGGAGCAATTAAATACAGTAGCCAATTCTAATGCAAGCATGAGGTAGAAATAATTGGGCGATATCAGAATGATCAAGGGGGTTGCTTGCCTGGTTGTTGTGCAGACAGATACGGATCCTCGACGGTGAAGCAGTCGATCACCAGATCAATATCGGTCTCGGGGTCTACCAGAAAGGAAGTAACGAAGGGGAAACAAATAAATAACAGAGCAATCAAGTGCAACACTAATGAAATAGCACGGCAAGATGTGTGGTTGTCATGCTTTAATGCATCCCTAAGTATTTTAAAAGAAGAGGGAAAATAGCTCGTAATATTTTCCCATCTCGAGGTATTTTCTACACATATGATCCGGATGCAAAATGTCCATGTTCAGTGTGTTAGAGGGGTGTGGCAGCTGTGTTAATAGTATATTCGGATTACTTACATATTTTGAGCAATTTTCATATATAAATTATTTCTATCTGAGCTATGATTTATTGTATATCATTTTCAAAGTTTTAATGCTTTTATGAATTTTTGGATTTATTAATGAATCAAATAAAATAATGTTATCTCGTGTGGGTACACACAAGTGTACGCATAGATGTGCTGCTGAGACTGACATGTGAGGCCAGTCAACTACCTAGTCAGCAGTTGACTAGTCCACATTGACTAATCAAGCGGGTCCACTAGACCCACCTTGCACTGACTAGGCTTTACTAGTCAGCCAGTTGACTCGTCAATTGGGTCCAATGGGACCCAATGGTCAGTCTTTATGAGTTTCACAGTATTTAAACTAAACTAATTTAGTTTAATTAGGGTACAGGACCAGACTGTCAATGACTCTGTTAGCAGTGGGTTAATTAACATCTAATATAAAAGCTACACATCTGACCGGTGAACTAGCTAGGGTGTGCATGCCCACACACACGCAACACGACCAAGCCATGGCCACGGCGCGGTCGGTCGACGACAGCAGCGGGCGGTAGCGAGCAGCGCAGCAACCGCACCCAACTAGACGCGGCGGGGCGGAGCACGGTGCACCAGCAGAGTGGGGCGAGCGGTGCAGGCAGCAGAGGGCCTGTTCGGGCGGCGACGGGGTGTCAGGCTCTAGCTACTGACAGAAGAAGAAATACGGTTTTGGGCCGAATTCAGAGATCGAGATTAGCTCAAAGAGGAATTATGTTACTCTCAAAATGGGGAAAGTTGGTAGAGCACGCCATAGGCGGCTTAGGGTTTGTACCCATACATCAATTGCATGCCTCTAAGGGCTGGAACGAGTGGCATTTATAAGCCAGCAAACGAAAAGTAACTAAAGTGAATTAATCAGTGTAGTGCACCCTTGCCGGATCCCCAACAGCGACGCGGAAGCTGCGTTGGGCCATCGGATGCAGGATCAATGCATAACGTCTTCCACTCCACCGAACCGGTATCTTTCTCTTACAGCCGTTAGATGCTCCATCCACCATCCTAAGCTCTTCCAACACGCATGAACTGGGGAGGCTCTCATGCCTGACAATTCCCCCCTGTTAAGCTGCAGCTTGTCCTCAAGCTGCAAAAGAAGGAAATATTTTTTGGATAAAAGCTGAATCCTCCCATGTGGCTTCCTCCACTGGCATGTTCACCCACTTGATTAACCATCTCACAACCGGAATACTGATGTCCCCCTGAAATCTTGGAACCAATTTCCTCTCCAATATAGTTTCAGGCTCCATCTTGATCACACCATCTGGACCAACCAAGGGAAGATCCTTGGAAGGCACCACTGATGGCCCAATGTGCTTCTTCAACTGACTCACATGAAAGGTATGATGCAACTTGCAACCCTCAGGCGGGAGTAACTTGTAAGCATGAAGACCCACTCTTTGAAGAACTCTGAAGGGCCCATAAAACTTGGAGTGCAACTTCAAGTGCGTGTGGAGACTAAGAGATGTGTGTCTGTAAGGCTGCAGCTTCAAGCACACCATATCTCCAACTACAAACTCTCTTTCTTTTCTCTTCTTGTCAGCAAACCACTTCATCCTTGCGTGGGCTTTGATCAGGTTCTGCTTGATCACTTCTAAGGCTAACTCTCTGTTTTGGAGTAAATTGTCAGAATCCATGGAGATAGTATCATGCAATGCAGATTCAGCTACCATAGGAGGTGGAAACCCATAAAGAGCTTGAAAAGGTGTCATTTGTAGGGAAGTATGGAAGCTAGTGTTGTACCACCGCTCAGCTAAGGCCAACCATCGATGCCATTTCTTTGGTTGTTGGAAGCACATACATCTCAGGTAATTTTCCAGGCACTCATTCACCCTCTCAGTTTGCCCATCAGACTGAGCATGATAATTGGTACTCATGTGCAGTTTAATCTTCATAGATTTAAATAGTTGCTGCCACAGGTTGCTAGTAAATATTATGTCTCTATCGGTGACAATTACCACTGGCATGCCATGCAACTTGAACACTGTCTCAGAGAAGGCCCTTGCCATAGATTCCACTGTGATAGGATGCTTCATGGCTATGAAATGAGCATATTTTGTAAATCTGTCTACAACCACCAGAATTAAATCCTTGTTTTCAGAAAGAGGCAAACCCTCCACAAAATCCATACTAACATGGACCCAAGCAAAATCACGCACAGGAAGTGGTTCCAACATACCTGGATAAGGACAGTGCTTAGCTTTATTAATCTGGCAAACTGGGCAGGCCTTAACAAATGCAGTGACATCCTGTTTTAACCCTGACCAATGAAACACCAACTTCACCCTTTGATAAGTAGCTCTTTCTCCAGAGTGGCCTCCTAACTCAGAGCTATGGAAAGTTTTCAACATGTCCTGTCTAAGAGTTGTTGCATTCCCCACTACCACCTTGTTCTTGAACCTGAGGATACCATTTCTGTAGGAATAGGAACTAGTGTTATCCTTGTCCATAGAGCAATGAGTAATTAACTCTTTAATCCTCTCATCTTGACTATAGCTTTTCACCACTTCTACTACCCAGGTGGGAGTAGTGCTGCTAGCAACAAGCATGGAAGCTAAATGTTTCACCCTGGATAGTGCATGTGCAGCTTTGTTCTCTTTGCCCTTCTTGTACTCAATGGTGAAATTGTATCCCAACAATTTAAGTAACAACTTCTGTTGAATTCCCTCGGTGAGTTTCTGCTCCTGTATGTATTTCAGGCTCTCTTGATCTGTTCTGATAATTAGAGCAGTTGCAAGGAAATAATGTTTCCATTTCTTAACAGCCTCAATAGTTGTCATAGCTTCTTTATCATAGGTGGACATAGCAGCAGCTCTAGGCCCAATTGTTTTACTCGGATAAGAGATAGGTCTTCCTTCCTGCATTAACATAGCTCCCAAACCATATCCACAAGCATCAGCCTCTAAAATAAATGGTTTGGAGAAATCAGGTAATATCAACACTAGAGAGTGAGTAAGCTTGTCTTTTATTTCATCAAATGCCCTGTCCTGTTCATTGCCCCGGTGAAAAGCATCTTTCTTTAAACAGTCAAACAGTGGTCTGCAAATTAAACCATAACCCTGAATGAATCTTCTGTAGTAACCACTCAAACCCAAGAAACTCCTCAATTCAGTAATGTTTGTAGGAGCTGGCCAATCCTGGATTGCCTTAATTTTAGATGGATCAGTAGCTACTCCTTCTTGGTTAATAATGTGGCCCAAATACTCCACTTCAGTGTAACCAAAAGAACACTTTTCCAATCTTGCATATAACTTGTTTTTTTGCAGTATATCAAACACCTGAGTCAGATGGTCCTTATGTTCTTCCAATGAAGTGTTGAACACTAGGATATCATCAAATAATGTTACCACAAATTTGAGCATGCCAAAGAGAAAATTCATTAAAGCTTGGAAACTAGGGGCCATTTGTCACACCAAAGGACATAACCAGGTACTCAAACAAGCCCATATGAGTAACAAAAGATGTCTTGTGGATATCCTCTTCTGCCATTCTGATCTGGTGGTAACCATTTCTGAGATCAATTTTGGAGAAAATTTAGCTCCTTTCAACTGATCCAACAAATCTTCAATGATTGGAATTGGGTATTTGTTTTTGATTGTAATAGAATTCAACTTCCTGTAATCAGTGCACAACCTCCAGGATCCATCTTTATTTTTTACTAATAATACACGAGAGGAAAAGGGGCTGGTGCTGGGCCTGATCACTCCAGATTTTAACAATTCTTTAATGATCTTCTCCAATATTTCCTTATGATGATGTGGCATTCTGTAAGGCCTTTGATTCACTACTTTTGCTCCCTCTACCAAAGGAATTATGTGATCACATGATCTGCTTGGAGGTAACTCAGTAGGTTATGAAAGAGCTGCTCATACTTTTGCAGCAGTGTTTGTAATTCTGGAGGTAGCTCCTTAGCTGTGTTATTCACTTCCACAGCACAAGCAGTAAACGGTAAAAATTCACACACTGCTTGCTCCATCAGTTTATCAGTGCAATATTTAGCCTCTTCAGGTTGTGCCTTGGGAAATGTTTCATCAAAAAATGTGACTAACTGGCCATCCAATGCAGAAACCTTCATCTCCACTTTAATGAAATCCATGTGTACTCGGATGTACTTTTTTAACCAGTCCACTCCCAATATCATATCATAACCCTTCAGTTGCAGAACTCTCAAACTATCAGTAAACTGCTGACCTTGTATCTCATACAGACAATCCTGCACCATGCATTCACTCCATAGCATTTCTCCACTTGCTACAGCTACTTTAACTCTAGGAGCTGGCTTGGGTTTTACTAGTAGTTTGGTTGCCATTTCTGGAGACACAAATGTAGATGTGCTACCACTATCCATTAATGTTGTAGTAGAGGTGTTGTCCACCTTAACTGTTAGGACAAAAGTATTCTTTACTGCTCCAATTCCCATAGCTGCATGCATAGACACCTGCAGAATTGCATCAGCTGGAAGTTGGTCCATGTTTTCCAACTCTGGATCAGCAAAATCAGTAACATAAATGGTCTCAGGCACTTCCTCCTCATGTGCTTGCAGGGCTTGAACATGTGCTCTTTGACTCATCTTGCATACTTGCCTATGCCCTGGAACCCAAGGTTCTCTACACTTGTAATAGACTTGGTTCTGTTTTGCTTGCTGTATCACCAAATTTCTATTTTGTACTATAGGACCACCTTCCACCTTTGGTTGCTCAAAGGTCACTTGCCTTTTTGGTTGGGGAACATAAGCCTTAGTTTGCACCACCTGCACTGGTGGTTGAGCCTTTTCCATTCTTCTAGCATACCAGATAGCAGTTTGCATATCCTTAGGTTTAAAACACTCCACATGGCTCTTGATATAAGTATTAAGGCTGGACACAAAGCTAGTCACATAGTAACTATCTAGAATTTTAGGGTTTTATCTTCTCATAATATTCATTAAGTGTTCAAACTGTTCTACATATGCTGACAAGGTGGAAGTTTGATGCATTGCATGGAATGAACTTACTATGTCACAGGATGAGTCAACAGCAAATCTCTCAGATAGATAAGAACGGAATTTGTGCCACGATACATTGCTAGGTGCATATCTAGTTCCTCTCCACCATTGAACAACAGGCCCTTTCAAGTAAGACACTACGAACTCTGTTCTATGCTCAGTTGGTGTTCTAGCAGCAGCAAAGTACTGATCTAAATTCTGAATCCATGCTTCAGGATCCTATCCTTCAAACTCAGAAATATTCAGCTTTCAGGCTTCAATGTGAGAACAGGCCTTCTACTGTCTGAAGAAGAATATTGCATGTGCTTCTGCCCATCTGGACACTCTTCTATTGCTCCAATATCCACTTGTTGTAACTGCAGTTGCTGCTGTTGTCCAGTTGCTTGATTGCCATCATGCTTGTTGTTGGTGAAATTAGGATGCCCGTATGGGGCCTTGTTAGAACCACCCAAATTGAGCTCCTTTCCTGTGTGATCCCTCAACACTGCTGAGCCTACTACCACTGATGCTTCCTTCTCCTGGCCATGAACTGATGGTGGTGTGAAATTGTTCAACTGCTTCGACCTACTTGCAGGAACCACGCGTGAGTGCACCTCGTCAACTTTTTTCTGGGCACTCCCTTGCTCAGAGTGCTCAATTCGCCCCTCCTCGAAACCATGGTCAAACAACAGTTTCCTGAAGTTCTCCTGGATCTTGTCAAAATTGCTTTGCATCATGACAAAATTCTTGTTTACCATTGCTTGGAATTCATGAAACTCTTTCTGATCCTCCTCTCTGTTGTCTTGTAGGGTCTTAATATCTAATTCCAACAACACCAGCTGCAGATTTTCTGTAACAACCGAGTCTACTTGCCTTGTCATGGTACTGCTAGAAACAGGGGTGGGTGGTGGGATTTGATTCGAGTACCTTGATCTTGATCTAGCGCCGCCAACACCTCCGTTGATTTGGACCTCGTCGAAGATGCTTCAGCTCGCTTCTCTTCTACTCGTCCTTCCAGCCGAAAATCGACTGGCTCTGATACCAATTGTCAGGATCTAGCTACTAACAGAAGAAGAAATACGCTTTTGGGCCGAATTCACGGATCGAGATTAGCTCACAAAGGAATTCTATTACTCTCAAAATGGGGAAAGTTGGTAGAGCACGCCACACGCGGCTTAGGGTTTGTACCCATACATCAATTACATGCCTCTAAGAGCTGAAACGAGTGGCCTTTATAAGCTAGCAAACGAAAAGTAACTAAAGTGAATTAATCAGTGTAGTGCGCCCTTGCCGGATCCCCAACAGCGACGCGGGAGTTGCGCTGGGCCGTCGGATGCAGGATCAACGCATGACGTCTTCCACTCCACTGAACCGGTATCTTTCTCTTACAGCCGTTAGATGCTCCATCCACCATCCTAGGCTCTTCCGACATGCAGGAACAGGGGAGGCTCTCGTGCCTGACACGGGGCACGCGAGGGGCGCGACCAGCTGCGAGCGCGCACGGCCAAGGTAGCAGGCGGGTACGGGTGCGGTCGCGCGGCGAGCGGAGCTCCGGCTGAGCTCAACCGCGGCGGCGTACGGCGTCTACGTCGACGGATTTGACGGGAAAAGGGGGGATTCAGGGGAGAAACTCACTGGGAGCTCGATGGCGAGGTCGGGGAGGCCGGGGGTGGCCCGAAGCAGCAGCAGACGCTGACAAATAATGGCGGTCGTGGCGGAGAAGATCGGCGATGACGAGGCGTACGCGGCATCTCCGCTCGATTTGGCGAAGGGGAAAACGAGGTCGAGGGCTGTAGCTCTCTTGGACAGATTCTCACGGCGCGGGGAGACGGGTGGCCACGGCTTCGTCGGGGCCATGGCGACCATGAGCTCGTCTTTCGGATAGATGGACACGAGCGAGAGAGAGGGAAGTTGAGTCTAGGGTTTGTCCTCGGGGTCGGGTGCGTGCTTATCTACGCGAGGAGACGCCGGATTGCCGTCGCGTGGCCATCGGTGCCATGGACGTGTGCCCTTCGTCCACGGAGGCCTTTGTGAACACAGGTTGAAGAAGGGAGTGGTGGTGGGCTCATGTAGTAGCACGCTCCAAGTGGCCTCAGGTTTCTTTCTATTTTCTTTAATGTTTTTTTATTTTTATTTATTTTACTTGGCAATTAGTTTAGTTAGCAAGTGATTTATTTAATTTGAAACTTGCCACAGAAATACTAGCTAATATTCTAGGGTTGCACAGAAGTTTGAGGGCATTTGTAATTATTTAAATTTACGTTCGAATTTAAATGGGCAACTTAGATACTCCTTAACCACTTTAAATATTGTTGCAGTCAATTTTATAGTCCAAATGGGTTTGGTTTCACCGTGACAGATACTCGGGGATTATTTGCAACATGGCTAACATTTTGGATTTACTAGTTTGAAGAAATAATCATTTGACTTTATTTCAAATTTGAATTTGGCTTTGATTTTCATCAAGTGAAAACTTTGCTTAGTTAAACTTGATGACATGGCACCATTAGTGTGAAGTTAGTGTAGCATGACACTCGGGTTGTTACATGGAGCTACAATAACTCCAACCCAGTTCTCCAAACAATCATAGAACCACAAACCGGTACTAACCCACACAAAATGGCCGGAACCGTAGAGCACGAATTAGGGGGAACCAGAGGTTCCTTCTCACGAATCCGGATGAACTCACAAGACAAAGGTAGTAAGGATCTCTTGGATCTCTATCAAACTTGCTGCATAAGCTTGTACCTAAATGGTTTGACAAAAGGTTTCCAAAAGGATGGGGGTGGAGTTTTACAGCATGGACAACCCCCCCCCCCCACACACACACACACACAGGTAGGTGTGGAAAGGTTTCGAAAGTAATTAGCTTTGCATGGTTTCCTTGGGAGAATAAGCAATCAACTTTAGGAGTTGTTGGAGAGCTCCTCAAAAATTCACGGAACCTTGACAGTGTGGACACCTTCCACGAGAAGGACTAAAACTTTTAACTCACAACTACAAATTATGTGAGGTTTTTTTACATTTGAAAGTAAATTTGATGTAGCTTCTCGTGATGTACCCTTATGATCCCGTCTCTCCTCTAAAAGGGGTGTGGAACAACGAAACATCACAAGTAAAAACTGACTGCATCAGGTTGACTTGAAACTTGTTTTCTTCAAACTTGTTTCTTCAAATCGGTTGCTTCAAGAGCTCATAGGATGTTGGATTTCTTTCATGTGATGCCTAAGTTCAACCAACAACAATGGGGCTGAAAGTATAGTTGTGTCATAAGATTTCAAGGTAAATTTAAGTTACTCCCTCCGTTACGGTTTAGAAGGCACGTTTGGAAAATCTTGGGACCAAGGTAGTCACAGATTGGTTGTGAGATGTAGTTGATGTAGATGCTAATGCGCCTAATCAACTGAGAAAATACTAGTACTAATGCGTGAGCAGCAAATTAGGAGGGCGCATGCATGAGTAGTACTAGTACTAATTAATAGGAGTAATTGCTTTCGCGCGCCTTAAACCTTGTCTATTTTGAAAACGCACGTAAGTTTAACTGTGCCTTTTAAACCGTGACGGAGGAAGTAACATTCTTTTTTTTTTTGGGAGGGGGGATGAACTTAAGTTAGCATTCAACTTCACTTGAAACTTATTTTCTCCAAACCGGTTGCTTGAAAAACTCATAGGATATTGGATTTCTTGTGATACCTAAGTTCAACCAACAACAATGAGGATGAAAATATAGTTTTCATCAAGATTATAAGGTAAACTTAAGTTAGCATTCACCACGTATCAGTTTAGTGTGACTTCTTGTGATCGGACCTATTATTGTTGAAGACTTGTTGATGGTTGTGGTGTCCTCATCATTCACTCTAATTGAGTGTCTCACGCCAGACATTACCTAACGCTCTCATGAAATTAAGATCTTGTGTAAAAATCATGGATGGGTTTTTAATTGTCCAACTAGTTCAACTAAATCCTGCTTATTCTGCTTTGGTAGTTATCAGAACAACATAGTTCGGGAACAACTGCTCAAGACTAAGACATGTTTAACAAGCATGAACTGAAACAATTTAAAGCAACGAACAGAGATATTTTCATAAAGAAATAGCATGCTCTATTTGAACTGACGCACATCGAGTCAGAAAGAATTACAATAGCTAAACTAGAAATAATAGGATATGAAATATAATAGTTCCAAAGTTAACCTAATGATGAAACAAAAGACTAGGTAGACAAAACAGTTGCCATCCAAAAAGAATTGTGTTTTCACATATCGCAAGACACGAGACTACCGCCAAATGACATTTCACAGCCCATGAAACGGAGGGTAAATTTTGAAGCAAATTGACCAATTTCTGATGATGTGTGCGCGTGCAGTTAGACAATGGTGCTCATTTGTACAGTGATTGGCCACAATGGAAGGCAAAATAGTACACTTGCTTATTGTACAGCAGTTTGCTCCGAAGTTGCTTGTGGCTGATGAGCACTTGAAGCAAAGATGATTGCCTGTCTTCTCGGGGGTCTGACTAATAATTGCTCGTCAGCTATGCCATTTCAGTCCATGAGATAGGCTGCCACTTCACTCATTTGCTTCTGCTGCGCCAGTTTTAGCTTCAACATCCACGGCAGATACTTCCTTGCTTGGTACCTCATCGACTGCATCAGCTTTCACTCCAACATCCCCGACTGCGTCAGTTTCCACAACTGTATCAGTTTTCGTTTCAGTATCCACAACTGCATCAGTCTTGATTGGTACCTCAACATCTTCGTTAAGGACAGCTTGCTGGGAAGATAATGCAGAGCCTGCCAAATTACTCACATTGACATCAGGATCTGGTGAAGCTTCAGAGATAGGATTGTCCAAATCAGATGAGCCAGCTGGTTTATCTACTGTTCTCTCTGCCTGTGTCTCAGTAGCTGGGGCTGAAGATGCAGCTGCTTCAGAGGCAGCTTCATCGGTGCTAACTTCGGTACCATCAATTGAAACATCCGGTTGCCGCTTGGTACCTTCTGCACTTTCTAGTTGTTCATTCTCACTGTTCAAATTTGCCTGTTTGGTACATTCTGCATCATCGTCTGCCTCCTTAGCAGGGCCATTTCCAAGACCCAAGGTTTCCATCTGATCCTCAGTGCCAATTGCTTCACCATCATCAACTTCCTCGATGTCTGTGGAAGCCTCCTCAGAGTTGGGTGAGGACGAAGGAATAGAGGCAGCTAAACGGTCATTGATACCTCTCTCTCCATCAAACGTGAACCAATTTGAATTTGTAAAGAGGGAACTGCTTTTAAACACATGATACATTGCCAATCAGTTACCTCCTACAAGACAAAAAAATCAAGGGTGCTGGAGTACGATTTAAGATAGGAAATTACCCGTCCGGATCATCTCCCAGACGCAGGGAAGATATTACCACCTCAGCTGATTCGTCATCAAAATAGACATCCTGAAAGGCAAATAGAAGAGATTATATTAGGCTAAAACAAAAACAATATACTTGTCGGTACATTATACATTCCATGGACCAACTAACCATAATGTTATATGCTTCCAAACGAACTTAGAGAAAATGAAAGCAAGAATGCTAGAATTGTGTGCAAATAACAAGAGAAACAATACGTTACTTAAATATACCTCATCATCCCGTTCAAGTGACCCTTGCGCCTGCATTCAAATGATCAGCGTGCATCGTTAATATGTCTGCATATATAATACCACAGTAGAAACAATAGCAAGATGCAGGAAATAAATATTTCAATAGTAGCGAACCATCAAGTCAAACAAACTACTCCCTCCGTTCCTAAATATAAGTCTGTTAAGAGATTTTACTACAGACTACATACGGAGCAAAATGAGAGATCTACACACTAAAATATATGTCTATATACATCCGTATGTAGTTTGTAGTGGAATCTCTTAAAAGACTTATATTTAGGAACGGAGGGAGTAGCACATTAGCATACCTCTTCAATGTCATCATTGCTGTATATCCCATAGCGGAATGCCTGGCTCAAGTTATTGGCCAGAGCTGCAACATCATAATCCCTGTCTCGGAAGTCGTCATCATCACTATCCCTACCACGGTCATGAAGCGAGGTTGGCCGTCTGCAGCAGACAAGTCCAGCGATACTTAGAGAAAATGCAAGCAAGATATAGCATGCTAAACAAGGAAAGAGAACCTACCCACAAGCCCAATGATAAACATTCTCCACCTCATTTCGCCTGACCAGAACATCTGTCTGCCATTCAACCCACTCACTGTTACCCTACTCAAACAAAAGATTCCAGGTCAAAACAAGGCATAGAAAACTGTAGAAAAATCATACTTGCTAAGTATTGAGTGGATGCACAAATAGGAAAGATACCTGCAGGTGAGTCTGGATTGTGCTATTACTATTTCCCAACTGAATGAGTTTATTGGCTATTCTTGTCATGTGACCAACATTCCCAATTTTTGAAGGGGTTTTCCCTTCAGACGGCACAGTAGGCTGCACACAAGAGGCAAAGCATGATCGGGAGTTCTTGGTAGTATTAGGACAAACATGTGATAGCATAAATATAACTTACCCCATTAGACTCTGTTGACAAAGAAGAAAGCTTGTCGGCAGCAAGAATTTTACCAACAATGTCACATTCATTAAGAACATGCTCGACAAGTTCTGTTCTTTTACCCTCCAGGCAAGAAACAATTATATTCTCGACATGATGGTGCAAAAAGTTGTTGTACGGGTACCTGTGGTTTATAACAAACATATGAGACAGCCCTTTAATTAAACAATGATGAAGCAAAGGAACATAATATATCCATCTTACTCAAAGAATAGGTCAATGGAGCGCTTTATTGCCGATTGGCTGATCAGCTCTTGTTCAGCAGTTTCACTACCAACTGTCAGCAAAACAGAGATGAACTCCACAATCTGTAAGAAAGGGTATATCCAGCTTAACAAAAACGAGCAGAAACCAAGACACTATAACATTGCCGAAATGTAAGAGCATGCAGTGCTAAATAACACTAATACGTTCTATATGGCTCGGCAGATAGAAATGATATACAAATAACATTTGATCACACACTAGGATCCAAGCATGCATGCATCTCGTCTACGTCTAAACCCCAGGTAACCACACCAAAACTGTAGTAGGTCGGTCCAGACAAGACTAGACACCTTTTTTACAAAATACAAATAAAGTAAGTCCATCTGGACAGGAAACAAATAGCTCAAGGCTCAGAAATGATCACTACAATATTGAAATACCAAATGGTCAACTGAAGGGATTTGCAACACCCAGTACCTTCAGTCGATGTTTCCCCAGAGGTGGGCGTAAACATCCATAAGTTGTAGGCAAAACATTTTCAGCAGCAGAGGTGTCCAATAAGTTCAGCAAATTACCTACAGAAGTATGTCAGCTATAACAATAAATCTAAAAAAAGATCTAGCAAACCATGACACACGGTGTAGTGTAGACAAGGTCTATAATTGATTAAGGACGAAGGTTTTCCTAGCAAAATCTTGCACAAAATACCCAACACTCACCTAGACTCTCGAGCATACCATCAACTGTCTCAGGACTGGCAGTGACCAATGCCCCATGACTTACATTGCTTCTGAATGCTTGATAGGAAGCTGATGCCAATCTTTTTGGGTCCAGTAAAGATATGCACACTGACAATGAATGAACCAGCACAGACTTGGGTCTTGATCCTTCAAGGGCATGGCAGAACAACCTCCCAACAAAACTGCAATTGCATAGAACGTAACATACATATTTCAGATCCAAAAAGGAAAACGAACAAGGAAACCTACTTGTAAATGTAGGGCTTTGTCCCCATCTATATAAAGCCTCTTCAGATAAATTTAGACATGGACTCTTTACAAGCATAAAATAGACATGGACTCTTTACATGTAAAGGATTATTTAGAAGAAATGCACGGATATTCTTTCTGTGATTCTCACCACTACCAAAAAAAAAAAATCAAAGCACTTTCCTGCTGAAAGGTTTTCCCCTGCCCAATAAAGATTAAAACTGTGATGGCAATAAAGTTCTAAAGATTGAGACCTTGGACTGCATATTTTTGCAGCGAGAGATGGAGGTGCACATCGAGTCACAGCACAAAGAATTTCGGCAGCATTGGCATGCACTTCAGGAGAGTCCTGCTTGGCAATATTACACGGTCAAATTTCTGCTAGAAACATTTCAATTGAATTTTTTCAGTGAGAAACTGAATATTGTTATTTAGGAGGCTTATGTTTACATAGGTAAAATATCTCAAGACAAAAGGTTTGCTACTCCCTACGTCCCATAATATAAGAGCGTTTTTGACACTACAGACAGAGGGAGTAGGTTTGTATGCAATTATGTCTCAGAAAATACAAGCAGGTATATGCAAAGGCAACAAGGCAAGATAAACAAATAAATACATTTCCCTAGTGCTATATATTTCCCCAACTCACCGATGAGCTAAACTTATCTGCGATCATTCCAAGAACATCTGTATTTTCTAACCACTGCATTGTATCAGCATAGTTTGAATATATGGTCTCATCAGCACCAATCAGACGTATCAGCACCTGAAGAATTCCAGGGGCAGCAGCATCAACCAACTGTGGCAGCCAAAACATCAATCCAATAAATGTAATAATTATCAATAACATCTCACCTCCATTACAGATGTGATCCCAATCAGGTCGACAAGTTGGACAACGATCTCTGGATGCTCCTAAACAAAAATGAGTGTGTTGTAATCCATTGAAATGCTCAAGAATCAAGCTAGTGGCATGAAATTGGTGAGCACAGAATTGTTTGAATGAAAGCTAGACCCAGCGCAAAACATTAGCTTGCCTTGATTGGCCAAACAGCCCAAATATTCAAAGAAAGTACACTAAATGAACATATACCCCATAAGTTCTAAGTGTGAGTTAATAAACCGTTCCTTGTTTATAGTGGACAAGGAATACCTGAACATAATTCATTAATGGGGCAGTCTTCCGCAGCATCAAACAAATTACCACCTACAACAAATAAGTAATCAAACTTGTAATAAATATGACAACGACTACAAGATGAGAGTATCAACATCAGATTAACAAAAGGCAAGACCAAACTTCTGGAGGGAGCTTTTAGAATGAATTTATGCCATGATTCAGGTATAAATAATCCAAATAAAATGAAATACCTTACTGAAGTAACCAGATAATAATGTGCTGTGTGGATGATCAGGTTTCACAAATGAGAAAAGCAAATCCATTAACTGTAATGCAGAAGAGAAAGAGAAATAAAATTAGCTAGAATGGTTGTAATGAAACATATCTGGCAATGTCGTCAAAAGGACAAGAAAGTTTTTACTCTAACCTCTTCATCCTCTACTAGGGTCCTCAAAATGACATCGATTTCACAAGTAAATATCTCACAAGCAATGAAAGGGAACCTGCAAGGAATGGGTAAATTTCTACGAAGGAGGAAACTCTGTCCTTAACATATAAAGGTAATGAATGTTAATAACCAATGGCATACTTGAAAGAGCGCTTTTTTTCAGCATCATCCGGAACTTCTTCAACAACATAACGAAGCAATTGTTCGACCTGGGCCTTGTCACGCAGGCTACAGAAAACATTTCAAGCATTATATGCTGGAAATACTCAAGGAACAATGGATGTCATTGCAGACAAGAAAATGAAGGCCAATATAGGTATTAACTATATCAGTCATTCATTCAACCAGGCGATTTATCACAAAAACTCAATGTGCCAATTTGGTTTGAAGGTGCAAAATACTAGTTTAATTACTTGTACTTGCTCAGAAAGCATCTGGTTTACTTCTTTGCAGGTTAATACAGATAAAAGTAAAACTAAGCATCTATTTGTAGAGGAAAATGAAAAGGGGAATAGAAACAGTTTTACCCTCCTCAAGAAAAGAGCATACTCAGAAAATAGTGATCCTTGCTTGTAAACAAAATAACTGTGTGAACTATCTATTTAGAAGAAAGCACTACTGCCAGCATTAGTGCCAAAAACAAACTGCAAATTCTGTGCAGATTTTCTTCCTATGATGGGATTAAAACTGTGCATATGCAGCAAACTATTGATAGTGGGGTGTGTGGTGTATTACAAGTGGATATAGACCCGGACAAGAAAGCCTTTTCTTAAGCACAAATGCGGTACTATTTTTAGCAAGCTATCTCTTCTACAATAGGCGGTCTGATCAATCCAAAATACTGAGGCAGGATTTGGATTTAGAGAATCAAAAAGCAATCAACCATCCCCAAACAAAGTGCTGCTGGAGGGAAATGCTAAAGTCCCATTCCGAATTCCATTAAGGTTGTATTCCTACTAAGAAACTTTGGGTTATACTCTACATCCCATTCCAGCTCGTAAGTAATCCAATTTCTGTATTAGCCTTTGAACAGCATGGGTCATGAAAGGACCAGAAAAGGAATGCAGTAGGATGATTCTATCTTTCCTATGTATGGGGCACATGATTCTCTTAAGTGCAAAAACAAATGCACTTGACTCATATATGTACACTGGTTCATATTCCCTTAACCTAATAAGCAACTTTGTTTCCTTTACAACGGTTGCAGCTATCTGAAGAGAAAAATATATAATTCTTATTTGATACTCTAGTACACAGTATGAAAATGAATAGTAAGGTTAGACGATAAATCAAACATGACACCCATGTAAACCTCAACTAATAACAGAAGCTCAAGGAAATTACAAATTTATGAGTCGGGTGTTCAGTGCTTTGCACTCTTGAATAATTTCATCCTCGTCAAGAAGTTCTTCAAGTGTAAAATTTTCCTTGTCTAGGATTGTATCCACCTGAAAAAATAATATATTAAGTTAGGTATATTCATAACCTTTGTTTCTAAAATACTATGAAAATATATAAATATATCATTGAGGATAAAAAATTATTTACATTGGTATGAAATAGTATTATATTTATCATTATTATTCATGATTGATGTGAGACATGAGATGAAATGATGGAGCCATTGAGTAAAATCATCATACAAATCCTGATACAGCTGAGTATGGATGATTGAACACAAGATTTTATGAAGGCAACTGAACACAATACCAACGAATGGAACTGGAATTGGAAAGGTACTTAGTTTTTCTCAAACATGATATTATATCGGAAGAAAATTAGTAGAAACCAAGTAGCTCATAGAGTAAGTTCATCCTAAAACAGCTTAAGTACCCAACTCATATGAATCTTCAGTTTACGATGCTAATCAAATGGTATCACACATCAGATCAGGGATTCAGTTTTAGGAACACAGCAGCTTTGCCATATGCATCCCCTGTTACACAATGATCCGAGTCCTCCCCATGGCTAACTTGCATGCAAACATAACCGAATCCAAACCGAAGGCATCTACTCCATCCCTGCAACCCGCCCCAATCATGATAAGAGCACATGCACGAGCTCGCCAATGCAAAATCACAAACCTCGCAGTCGCAGCGCACCCGAGAACAAAATAAGAGCAAGCGAGCATTATACAACCCAAGTGCGGCACCCAATCCACAGTGTCAATCTAAACAAATGGGTTCACGACCAAGCTCGCAGCCACCGCAGCACAAAGGGGCGGACGGACGAACAAACCAATCTGAGAGAGCGGAGGGGGGTGGGGGGGGGGGGGGAGCTACGAGCAGGGAACTCACGGGCGAGGCCGCGGAGAGACCGGTCATGCGCCAAAACATGGTGGCGGCGGCGGTGGATCTAGGGTTTCCGGCCCCGGGAGGCGCGAGTCCGCGGCCGAATCCGCGCGAATCCGGGCGGCGGCGGCCGGATTGGGCGACCGGGGAAGGGGGGTGGATCGGGAGAGGGGCGAGCGGATCGAATTGGGATCGCGGGGGGTGAGAGGCGCACGAGAGGAGGAAAAAACAGCACGCTTTTCTATTTGGGCTTTCCTTGGGTTTGATTTGGTTTGGAGATGGGGGATTGGAGCTGGCTCTGGCTGAGGGGCGCTGTTACTTTTGGCGACGACCGCAGATGGCGATGGGTTGAATGAATTATTTGCTCACTTGTGTTGTTAATTCCCTCCGTTGAGAAATATAACATGCTCTAACTATTTTATGAATCGTACGTATAGAATGTTTCAATATATTTATTCACTCATTTCAGTCTATATGTAGATCATATTAAAATATTTAAAACATCTTATATTTATAAACAAAGGAAGAAATTGTTAATTTTTAAGTATAAAAGAAGAACAATTTCTGAACAACGGACTTGTTTCAAATCTAGGTTAGTTTTGTCTATAGCGATATGTCTGTTGGTGGTTATTGCTTACAAACACATATTCATATGTAACACATGTATATGAAAATAGTCGATGGAACTTTATTTATCGCATAGGTTCAGTTGGTTTTAATAATGGGTCATTTCTACTTCAACTTTTAGATCGTACATACTTCTAATTTTTTAGACTACTCAAATATTGTTGCTGCAATAATTTGCTTCCTTGTGTTTTGGTGATTGATCTTATAAATAGTGTGGGACTAATGTGTTTGCTCGTGCACACAGAATGTTAAAGTTCGTGAAGTCATTCGAAACTCCAAAGATAATCTTCTCCGCGGCAGCGAAGATTATCACCGAAGATTATGTTGTCGAAAGTGACCCCCTCAAAATTGCTGATGCAAGGCAATTGATTCAATGTGTGTCCGAAGAAGTTGACGGCAGACGAGAAGTTTGAAGACGAAGCGAAGACGTAGTATTTTGTTTGGTTCTTCTTCCTTTTCTTGAGTCATGGGACCGCTACTATTAAGTGGGTGTAGTGCTCGAAGCTTACGATTCTCTAATGCTAAACCCGAAACCTAAGTAAGATGAGAAGAATCTCTTTATGCTCCGAACAAATACTTGTCAGCAAAAGATAAAGTTCTTCTTCGTTGCGGAAGTTTTGGTTCAGACCAAGGAGTTAGCATTTCTTGCCCCACAAGTAATATTTTTCGTTGTGCTCAAAAATCCGACCGTTGAAGACGTGTCAGTTGGTCATTAGCCGAGTGTTCATGTCCAAAATGATCCTTTCCCATCGGGAAGACCGCGGCTATAAATGGCCCACCCCATCAAACATTGTGAGTTGGCTGCTCCATGATATTTCAAGAAGATTAAGTGAGCACCCTCTCCCATGAGTGATTTGAGTTCAAAATCCATCAAGAGAAAATGCAAGAGCCGAAAAAATAGATAGTGGTTTAGTATCACTTGAATCTAAGTTGAGTACACTCCACCTATTACTCTTGAGAGTTGCGAACTCTTTAGACAGTTAGGTGTCAATTTCTTCAATGCCCAGGAGTAATTGTGGTTCATGAAGAAGAAGTGTGTAAAGGTCCGGAGATCACCTCAAGCATCTACCACGAGTGATCGACACTAATTGACAAATCAATCGTCGAGGAGAATAAGGCGAAGAGAGTTTATCTTCTGTGTTAAATCACAACTGAGAGAGTCCGGGGCTAAGGGGTCCTCGGGCCGCCGACCTATCTCTACGGGTCGGACTCCTGGCTACTTCGGACAACCAGCGAGATATACGAGGAAGATTCCACAAGACTTGATGATCAAGGCAATGATTCCTCTATAGTGACGTAGCCGACCAGGACTCTTGTTATCCTAGGCCTATGGTGCATTATGTAAACCGAGGCCAGACTACTCGATAGAAAATCTCATATTGAGACACATTAAGCTCATTACGGTTAGGGTTTAGACCACAACACCCGATCTCGAGATAGATCAACTTTGCACTATGTACTACATCATCAATACAACAAGAGCGTGACGTAGGGTTTTACCTCCATCAAGAGGGCTCGAACCTGGGTAAACATCGTCTCCTTCGTCCCTTGTGATCCATCGATCCAAGATCCACTGTTCGGACCCCCTACTCGAGATCAACCGATTTTGACACCGATGTTGGTGTTTTCATTGAGAGTTCTGCTATGGGATCGCCAAAGGATCGATGGCTCGTCCGCAGAGTGCAATTTTCTCTCGAAAGCAGGATCATGTTCATCGTCCCCGCCTCCTCGAGCATCGCTTTAACGTTTGCTCCAGTGGAATTGTGCGAAGTTGAGTCTAGAACAACCCTGCAAAATTTTGTCGTGTTCCGATGAAGAAATCTCTGGCGATCTCCGATATATCGAAGCCTTGTCTAATTTGGACGGGAATGTGGATGAGTTTAGGGCGAGGGGTACAGTATCCAACTCGTACATCCATTGGAAAATATCACCGTTCATTGAATGCGGAATTCCTATATCGACCACCCCTCAAAATTTCAGCATGATCTGACCGTCCAAACTCTAGAAAGTGTTCCATGAGTGCATCAATTTTTTGGATTTGTTTTCTTCGCGAAACTGAATCCGATCCGAGTTCATCTTTCTTCATGAACGGGGTTTTGTACATCCTTTTTGAAGGAATTTCTAAGGTATTATGTGTTGTTTTTAAACACACGACCATAAATTTTGACCGTCGCGACGATGTGAAACCGGCCCGACAACATTGCTACACAGCTTCCGAGTTGTGCCGGCATCGAGTGTGTCGCCACTCTATCGATACAACGACGACCATTGCGGATCATCATCTCGATCAGTCGACCAAGAGTTCAGCATCACGAGGACCGAATAATCATTAAGAGAATCTCGTCACCCACGGGTTGCACGGGTCGGGCGCGTTGTTGCTTCATCAAGCCAGCATTGCCTACGTCACAAAATCTGACCTACATCGGCATCGTCGCGTCGTCGTTTTATTCAAAATGATGTTTAACACGCCGACCTTCTTTAACACGTCGGCTGACATGGGGGCTCCAAAGTCACCATACCACCCTGCTCCGTCACCTCGGCTAGAACGGGGGTTTTGCCATCTCTTCATCAAACTGCTCCGAGGACTTCGACGTAACTAACCGGCCAACTTCGTCATGTTAAATGGATCGAGGGCTTCACCTCACCACATCGACCGTGATGTGTCGCCACTTCATCAAGACAAGCCCTTCGCTCGGGCACCTCAGGACCGGCTTGGTGGTTGGGACCTTGACCCGCTACAACCTCATCCCACGTCACACCGAGCACATTAACCAGCTAAGTCGCTTTCATGCTCAACCTTTTTTCAATTTTTAATTTCTATGTGGTTCAACCGAGCACTATATTTGTGTTAAAAAATTGTTTATCAAAAATTTAGCTTGTTTAGAGCATTGTTTGTTAGGAACACTTCATTTGCCCATGTTACCTGGGGCTCTTAAATTTTATATGAGTTGTTTTATAATAAGTGTTTTCTTCTTGGTCGTTACAAAGTCTTTTTCTACCGCTCCTTTCTCTACTCGAGTGTGTGGTCAATAGCCGGATTGCCTGTTTTCTTTCTAAAGCCACTCGAGTTTAGTTCAGTGAACTGGCCTTGGAGAAACACTCCACGTTCGGGATATTGAGGTTGAAGCCGAAGGCTGGCCCGCTTGAAATCTTGAGATCGTATGTGTCATGTTAAAGCACGACACAAGCACAAAGTAATTTTAAGACCAATTTTTGGATTGGCACCAAGAAACTTTGATTTAGTTCGGACATAAAGTTTTTTGGTTTTCGAGGCTTAGGGCACCTTTAACCTATTTTTATGTTTTTCCTTTGAGGAGGTGGGACATCCTCTTGTTCAAGGTGTTCGGTGTGGTAATTCTGCTCGGGAAATCTTTTCTGACCCGTAGCTCGGTGTTGGGGATATTACCCGCTGTATGACCCGCCCTATTGGGCCAGGTCAGGTTCATGACGACTCAACATTCATGATCAAGATGGGCTTAGACCCAGGATCCAGAAGGTGTGAGGTGATCTCCAGCAGAGAGTCGGCTGAGCCCAAGAGCCCGGATGGCGACTCAAGGGCCATGAAGAGGAAGACTCGCCGGGTAGTTTCCTTGCTTGAGAGACACGGCCATTTAGAGATATGTCAGGTCACGGTTTATGATGTGGACTCGACTCTTGTAAACCTAGGGCCTCGGCCTATGTATAAAGGCGAGTCTCTAGGGTGGAAAGATTAAGTTGCAATCCATCGAGAGCTAGGTCAGGCGAGTTACGCACCCTTGTAATCGATTCCACCATCAATATACACAAAGCAGAACATAGGCTTTTACATCCATCAGAGGCACTACTGGAATCCAGTTCTTTGCCGTCAGCCAGGTCTTTGCCGTCTGCTGGCTGATGGCAAAGAACCTCTTTGCCGTCAGTTGACATAAGGCAGACAACAAAGGGCTGACTGATGGCAAACATACTATTTGCCATGTGTCGGCTGATACGTCTCCAACATATCTATAACTTTTTATGGTTTCATGCTATTATCTTGTCATACTTTGGATGTTTTGCATGCCTTTTATATATTTTTGGGGACTAACTTATTGACTCAGTGCCAAGTGCCAGTTCCTGTTTTTTCCATGTTTTTGACCCCTTTCAGAGGAGATTTTGAAACGGAGTCCAAACGGAAGAAAATCCCCGAAAAGATTTTTTCCGTAACGGAAGAAGATCGGGAAGCTTGGGAACCAAGGCAGGGGAGCCTCAGGGGACCCACAAGCCCCCACCCCACGGCCAGGGGGTAGGCCGCGGCCCACAGGCTTGTGGGCCCCCTGGGCGCCCTCTACCCTAGGGTTTGCGCCTATATATTCCCTAAAAATCCCAAAAAATCAGGAGATCATCGAAATCACTTTTCCACCGCCGCAAGCTTCTGTCTCCGCAAGATCCCATCTGGGGCACGTTCTGGTGCCTTGCCAGAGGGGGGATTCAGACATAGAGGGCTTCTTCATCAACACCATGACCTCTCCGATGATGCGTGAGTAGTTCACCATAGACCTACGGGTCCATAGCTAGTAGCTAGATGGCTTCTTCTCTCTCTTGGATCTTCAATACAAAGTTCTCCATGATCTTCATGGAGATCTATCCGATGTAATCTTCTTTTGCGGTGTGTTTGTCGAGATCCGATGAATTGTGGATTTATGATCAGATTATCTATGAATCTTATTTGAGTTTCTTCTGATCTCTCTTATGCATGATTTCATATCCTTGTAATTCTCTTCGAGTTGTGGGTTTTGTTTGGCCAACTAGATCTATGATTCTTGCAATGGGAGAAGTGCTTGGTTTTGGGTTCATACCGTGCGGTGACCTCACCAAGTGACAGAAGGGGTAGCGAGGCACGCATCGTGTTGTTGCCATCAAGGGTAAAAAGATGGGGTTTTCATCATTGGTTTGAGATTATCCCTCTACATCATGTCATCTTGCTTAAGGCGTTACTCTGTTCGTCATGAACTCAATACACTAGATGCATGCTGGATAGCGGTCGATGTGTGGAGTAATAGTAGTAGATGCAGAAAGTATCGGTCTACTTGTCTCAGACGTGATGCCTATATGTATAATCATTGCCTTCGATATCGTCATGACTTTGCGCGGTTCTATCAATTGCTTGACAGTAATTTGTTCACCCACCGTGATATTTGCTATTTTGAGAGAAGCCTCTAGTGAACACTATGGCCCCCGGGTCTACTCCACGCCATATTTTCAGCCTTACACTTTTTACTTCGTTGCACTTTCCACCTTCAGATCTCACTTTGCAAACAATCTTGAAGGGATTGACAACCCCTTTGAAGCGTTGGGTGCAAGCTTGTTTGTGTTTGCGCAGGTACTCTGGACTTGACGAGACCCTCCTTCTGGATCGATACCTTGGTTCTCAAACTGAGGGAAATACTTACTGCTCCTCTGCTGCATCACCCTTTCCTCTTCAAGGGAAAAACCAACGCAAGACCAGTCAACGTGTCAATTTTTGGCACTGTTGTTTGAGAAGTAGAGAAGGATTTCTGGCGCCGTTGCCGTGGAGGAAGATCAAGTCAAGAACTCATCCAAGTAGGTGTCGCAAACTCATCTCTTGCATTTACTTTGTTTGCGAGTTGCCTCTCGTCTTCCTCTCCCATACTTCACCAATTTGCCTTTTTCGTTTGCCTTTTTCGTTCGCCCTTTTTCGTTCGCCCTTTTTCTCGCCTGCTCTTTGTTTGCTCGTGTGCTTGCTTGCTTGCCGAAGTCACCATGAATGAAAACACCAAACTTTGTGACTTCTCTAATACTAATAATAATGATTTTATTAGTACTCCGATTCCTCCCGCCACTAGTGCGGAGTCATACGAAATCAATGCCGCTTTGCTGAATTTTGTTATGAAAGAGCAATTTTCTGGCCTTCCTAGTGAAGATGTCGCATCCCATCTCAATACCTTCATTGAACTTTGCGATATGCAAAAGAAGAAAGATGTGGATAATGACGTGATTAAATTGAAGCTTTTTCCTTTCTCGTTGCGAGATCGCGCGAAAACTTGGTTTTCTTCTTTGCCCAAAAATAGTATCGATTCTTGGGATAAGTGCAAAGATGCTTACATATCCAAGTATTTGCCGTCGGCTAAGATCGTCCCTCTCCGTAATGATATCATGAATTTCAAGCAACTTGATCATGAACATGTTGCACAAGCTTGGGAGAGAATGAAATTAATGATTAGAAATTGTCCCGCTCATGGCTTGAGTCTTTGGATGATTATACAAATCTTTTACGCTGGCTTGAATTTCGCTTCTAGAAATATCTTGGACTCCACCTCAGGTGGAACGTTCATGGAAATCACGTTAGGAGAATCCACAAAGCTCTTAGACAACATCATGACGAACTACTCTCAGTGGCACACTGAAAGGTCACCTACTAGTAAGAAAGTACATGTTATAGAGGAAATTAACTCGTTGAGTGCTAAGATGGACGAGTTAATGAATTTGGTTGCTAGTAGAAGTGCTCCTTTGGATCCTAATGATATGCCTTTGTCTTCTTTGATTGAGAGTAGCAACGCTAGCTTGGACGTTAATTTTGTTGGTAGGAATAACTTTGGCAACAACAATGCTTTTAGAGGAAACTATGTTCCTAAGCCTTTTCCTCGTAACTCCTCTAATAACTTTGGCAACTCCTACAACAATACCCATGGAAATTACAATAGATTACCCTATGATCTAGAGAGTAATATCAAAGAGTTCATCAACTCTCAAAAGATTTTCAATGCGTCCATAGAGGAAAAACTACTCAAAATTGACGATTTGGCTAAGAGCGTTGATAGAATGTCTAGTGATGTTGATGCTTTGAAACTTAGATGTTCTCCTACCAAAATCAACATGGATGAAACTTTGAAAGCTATGCGTGTTTCCATGATTGAGAGCCAAGAAAGAACCGCCAAAATTCGTGCTAGACATGAATGGCTTAAAAAGGCGTGTTCTCGTGATGAGAATCACGAAGATCTTAAAGTGCTTGGTGTGACTCCCATTGAATCTTTGTTTTCTTGTGTCAAACCTAATGATTATGCGGCTGGATAAGAATCCACTTTGCTTGAAAAGTGCCCCAATGATTCAGAGTCCATCTATCTTGATGCTAAAAGCATTGAAAGTGGAGTAGAAGATGTTAAAAGTTTGAGTAGTAATGAAATTACTACCGTGGATTTCAAGGAATTCAATTATGATAGTTGCTCCTTGATTGAATGCATTTCTTTGATGCAATCCATGTTAAACTCTCCACACGCTTATAGCCAAAACAAGGCCTTTACCGATCATATCGTCGAAGCTATGATAAAATCTCTTGAAGAGAAACTTGAATTGGAAGTCTCTATCCCTAGAAAGCTTCATGATGAGTGGGAACCTACCATCAAAATCAAAATCAAAAACTATGAATGCAATGCTTTGTGTGATTTGGGTGCTAGTGTTTCTGCGATTCCAAAGTCTTTATGTGATGTTCTAGGTTTTAATGAGATTGAAGAGTGTTCTCCTAATTTGCATCTTGCTAATTCTACTGTCAAGAAACCCATGGGAAGGATCAATGATGTTCTTATTATTGCAAATAGGAACTATGTACCCGTGGATTTCATTGTGCTTGACATTGATTGCAATCCTACATGCCCTAATATTCTTGGTAGACCTTTCCTAAGGACTATCGGTGCTATAATCGATATGAAGGAAGGGTATATTAGATTTCAATTTCCTTTAAGGAAGGTCATGGAACACTTTCCTAGAAAGAAAATAAGATTGCCTTATGAACCCATGATGAGAGCCACTTATGGTTTGAGCACCAAAGACGACGATACGTGATTCTATCGCTTTTATGCCTAGCTAAGGGCGTTAAACAATAACGCTTGTTGGGAGGCAACCCAATGAATTTATCTTTTTTCTCTCTGTTTTGTTGTGTCCACACCATCCCAATTTTGTTGTGATTGCGTTTCTTGTGTTTACCTTTGTGTTTGAGCCAAGCAAAACCTTTATGACTAGTCTTGGTAATGGTTGTTTGATCCTGCTGGAAAAGACAGAAACTTTGCACTCACGAGATGATTTTTATTTTTTATTCAGAAAGAGCTTTTGAGTTGATTCTTTTTGCTGCTGGTTGATATGATTTTTTCCCAGGCCGTCATAATTTTTCAGATTTTTTGAGGTACCAGAAGTATACGAAGTATACAGATTGCTACAGACTGGTCTGTTCTTGATAGATTCTGTTTTTGTTGAGTTGGTTGCTTGTTTTGATGAAACTATGGTCAGTATCGGGGGGTACTAGCAATGGAAAAGTGAGAATAGAGTAGCTCAACACCAATATAGATGGAATTCAAGTTTGCTATAGTACCAAAATAAGTGGTAGTTTGTTTTCTTGTACTAATGTTATCACAAGTTTCTGTTTAAGTTTTGTGTTGTGAAGTTTTCAAGTTTTGGGTGATGTTCTCATGAACGATGAGATAAGGAGTGGAAAGAGCTCAAGCTTGGGGATTCCCATGGCATCCCAAGCCAAATTCAAGGACACCAAAAAGCCTAAGCTTGGGGATGCCCCGGGAAGGCATCCCCTCTTTCGTCTTCAATCCATCAGTAACATTACTTGGAGCTATATTTTTATTCACCACATGATATGTGTTTTGCTTGGAGCGTCGTGTATCTTAGGAGTCTTTTCTTTTTGTTGTGTCACAATCATCCTTGCTGCACACCTTTTTGGGAGAGGGAGACATGCACTCATCATGATTTTGCTAGAATGCTCATGGTGCTTCACTTATATCTTTTGAGCTAGATACTTTTGCTCTAGTGCTTCACTTGTATCTTTTAGAGCACGGTGGTGCGTGATTTGGTAGTTGGCTTATGCTATGAAATTAGTCCCAAATATGATAGGTACTCAAAGAGGATGCAAAAACCTCCATCTTCATGTGCATTGAGTAGAAAGAGAAGTTTTGATTCCTCTCAATTAGTTTTGAGACGTGGATTTGGTAATATTGAGAGCTATGCTAGTAGGGTGTTGTGAATCTAGAAATACTTGTGTTGAAGTTAGTGATTCCCGTAGCATGCACATATGGTGAATCGCTATGTTAGGAAGTCGGCGCATAATTGATCTATTGATTGTCATCCTTTTTGTTGAGGTCGGGATCGCGCGATGGTTAACACCTACCAACCCTTCCCTCGAAGTATGCGTTTAGCACTTTGTTTTGATTACTAATAAAATCTTTCGCAATAAGTATGTGAGTTCTTCATGACTAATGCGAGTCCATGGTATAAATGCACTTTCACCTTCCACCATTGCTAGCCTCCCTAGTGCCGCGCAATTCTCGCCGGTACACAAACCCACCATATGCCTTCCTCAAAACAGCCACCATACCTACCTACTATGGCATTTTCATAGCCATTCTGAGATATATTGCCATGCAACTCCCACCGTTCCGTCTCATGACTTGTGCCGTCACTCTCATATTGCCGTTGCATGATCGTAAGATAGCTACCGAGATGTTTTCAACATCATACGCCATGCTAGATCGTTGCACATCCCGGTACACCGCCGGAGGCATTTCCTATAGAGTCATCATCATTTTGAGCTTTGAAGCTGTGAGTAAATAAAAGTGTGATGATCATCATTATTAGAACATTGTCCCATGTGAGGAAATTAAAAAAAAGGCCAAATAGCCCAAAAATAAATAAAAAAAGAAGAGAAAAGAAAAGAAAAAAAGAGGCCTAAGAGCCCAGATGAAAAAAAGAGAAAAGGAGAGAAGGGACAATGCTACTATCTTTTTCCACACTTGTGCTACATAATAGCACCATGTTCTTCATGATTGAGAGCTTCTTGCTTTGTCACTACCATATGCTAGTGGGAATCTTCATTATATAACTTTTGTCACTACCATATGCTAGTGGGAATCTTCATTATATAACTTGGCTTGTATATTCCAATGACGGGCTTCCTCAAAATTGCCCTAGGTCTTCGTGAGCAAGCAAGTTGGATGCACACCCACTAGTTTTCCTTTTGAGCTTTCACATACTTATAGCTCTAGTGCATCCCTTGTATGGCAATCCCTACTCATTCACATTGATATCTATTAATGGGCATCTCCATAGACCTTTGATACGCCGAGTCAATGTGACCATATCCTCCTTTTTGTCTCACAACCACCACCACACTCTATTTCACCTATAGTGCTATATCCATGGCTCAGGCTCATGTATTGCGTGATAGGTATAAAAGGTTTGAGAAAGTAAGAGTGCGAAAACAATTACTTGGCCAATACCGGGGTTGTGCATGATTTACATTAGTTGTGTGAGGATGATGGAGCATAGCCAGACTATATGATTTTGTAGGGATAACTTTCCTTGGCCTTGTTATTTTGAAAGTTCATGATTACCTTGCTAGTTTGCTTGAAGTATTACTGTTTTCATGTCAATAGCAAGCTATTGTTTTGAATCTTACGGATCTGAACATTCATGTCACGTGAAAAAAGTTGCAAAGGACAACTATGTTAGGTAGCATTCCACATCAAAAATTCATTCTTTATCACTTCCCTACTCGAGGACGAGCATGAGTTAAGCTTGGGGATGCTTGATACGTCTCCAACGTATCTATAATTTTTTATGGTTTCAAGCTATTATCTTGTCAAACTTTGGATGTTTTGCATTCATTTTATATATTTTTTGGGACTAACTTATTGACTCAGTGCCAAGTGTCAGTTCCTGTTTTTTCCATGTTTTTGACCCCTTTCAGAGGAGATTTTGAAACAGAGTCCAAACGGAAGAAAATCCCCGAAAAGATTTTTTTCCGTAATGGAAGAAGATAGGGAAGCTTGGGAGCCAAGGCAGGGGAGCCTCAGGGGCCCCACAAGCCCCCACCCCGTGGCCAGGGGGGTAGGCCGCGACCCACATGCTTGTGGGCCCCCTGGGCGCCCTCTGCCCTAGGGGTTGCGCCTATATATTCCCTAAAAATCCCAAAAAAATCAGGAGATCATCAAAATCACTTTTCCGCCGCCGCAAGCTTCTGTCTTCGCAAGATCCCATCCGGGGCACGTTCTCGTGCCCTGCCGGAGGGGGGATTCGGACACGGAGGGCTTCTTCATCAACACCATGACCTCTCCGATGATGCGTGAGTAGTTCACCATAGACCTACGGGTCCATAGCTAGTAACTAGATGGCTTCATCTCTCTCTTGGATCTTCAATACAAAGTTCTCCATGATCTTCATGGAGATCTATCCGATGTAATCTTCTTTTGCGGTGTGTTTGTCGAGATCCGATGAATTGTGGATTTATGATCAGATTATATATGAATCTTATTTGAGTTTCTTCTGATCTCTCTTATGCATGATTTCATATCCTTGTAATTCTCTTCGAGTTGTGGGTTTTGTCTGGCCAACTAGATCTATGATTCTTGCAATGGGAGAAGTGCTTGGTTTTGGGTTCATACCGTGCGGTGACCTCACCCAGTGACAGAAGGGGTAGCAAGGCACGCATCATGTTGTTGCCATCAAGGGTAATAATATGGGGTTTTCATCATTGGTTTGAGATTATCCCTCTACATCATGTCATCTTGCTTAAGGCGTTACTCTGTTCGTCATGAACTCAATACACTAGATGCATGCTGGATAGCGGTCGATGTGTGGAGTAATAGTAGTAGATGCAGAAAGTATCGGTCTACTTGTCTCGGACGTGATTCCTATATGTATAATCATTGCCTTAGATATCGTCATGACTTTGCGCGGTTCTATCAATTGCTCGACAGTAATTTGTTCACCCACCGTGATATTTGCTATTTTGAGAGAAGCCTCTAGTGAACACTATGGCCCCCGGGTCTACTCCACACCATATTTTCAGCCTGACACTTTTTACTTCGTTGCACTTTCCGCCTTCAGATCTCACTTTGCAAACAATCTTGAAGGGATTGACAACCCCTTTGAAGCGTTGGGTGCAAGCTTGTTTGTGTTTGCGCAGGTACTCTGGACTTGACGAGACCCTCCTTCTGGATCGATACCTTGGTTCCCAAACTGAGGGAACTACTTACTGCTCATGTGCTGCATCACCCTTTCCTCTTCAAGGGAAAAACCAACGCAAGACCAGTCTCTGTCAACGTGTCAATTTCTGGCACTGTTGTTTGAGAAGTAGCATCGGCTCTTTGCTGTCTGCCAGCGGACGGCAAAGGGCCCCAGGGCACACGACAAAGAGGACGGGTGGGTCCCATGCCCGCCATGTCCGACGAAAGGCTAACTTTGCCATCAGGGGGCCTTTGCCGTCGGGGGGCGGACGGCAAAGGGGCCGACCCTATAACGGTCGTCTACTCCCCCTCGTGCTCATTGTCTCTCTCTCCCCCCACACTGTCTGTGTCTCCCCCTCACCTCACTCGCCCCCGCCGTTGCCCCGCCTCGCTCCAGCACCGCCGGCGACCCCCTCCTCGCGACCACCCCCTCCCCGCGGCGACCCCCTCCCTGCGTCCACCCCCTCCCTGCGGCGACCCCCTCCCCACGGCCACCCTCTCCCTGCGGCGACCCCCTCCCCGCGGCCACCCCCTGCCCGCGGCCCTCCTCCCCCACCACCACACCTCCTCCCTGTGTCATTGGTGAGTTCATTCTTTTGTTGAGTTCATTTTCTTTCATTTTTTTTTCTTTTTTTTCATTTCATTGCATCTGTTAGTTTAGGTTACCGTCAGTGTTAATTAGGTTAATGTTAGTTTAGGTTAATTAGGTTACTATTAGTTTAGTGTTAATTAGGTTATTGTTAGTTTAGGTTAATTAGGTTACTATTAGTTTAGTGTTAATTAGGTTACTGTTAGAATAGGAGGAGGAGGAAGAGGAGAAAAAAGAATAATAATAATAGTAATAAGATGATAAAGAAGAAGAAAAAGAAGAAAAAGAGGAGAGAGAAGAAGAAGAAAGAAGAGGACCCCGACCCCGACCCCCCGCCCACGACCCCGACGCCCGACGCCACCAACCCCCGATGCCCGACGCCACCAACCCCCGACCCTCGACCCCCGACCCCCGATGCCACTCACACCCGACTCCCGACCCCCGACGCCCGACACCACTGACCCCCGACACCCGACTCCCAACCCCCGACGCCCGACGCCACCAACCCCCGACGCCCGATGCCACCAACCCCCGACCCTCGACCCCCGACCCCCGACGCCACTGACACCCGACTCCTGACCCCCGACGCCCGACACCATTGACCCCCGACCCCCGACCCCCGACTTCCGACGCCCGACACCACTGACCCCCGACCCCCGACTCCCGACCCCCGACGCCCGACACCACTGACCCCCGCCCCCGACCCCCGATGCCACTGACCCTCGACCCCCGACCCCCGACGCCACTAACCCTCAACTCCGGGCCCCCGACACCTCTTTGGCCTCTTGTTGATCGAAAAGACCCCAACCCCCGACGCTAGTGACCCTCGACCCCCGACGGCACTGATCCCCGATCATCGACGCATTTAACCCGACTCCCGACCACCGACACCCGACACCACCGACCCTCGATACCACTAAGCCCCGACCCCCGACACCTCTTCTACTTACTGTTGAACGAGAAGGTGCTTTTCGGCCTTCTCGAGGCCCACAGGGTCATAGTTATGTAAATTATGAGTTAGGTCACATATTTTCCGATTATGTTAATTATAAAAAAAAATCATATTTGTGTTGATCATGTGAGTTTCAATGTGCAGTTGTTCGACGACCTCCACGTGCGTTGGACGAGCTCCGCCCCTGCGTTTGTTGGTGAGCACAAATGACTTCTCCTCCTACCCCCTTAATTTGCTCTGTCCCCGTCTTCGTGCCGATGAAACTTTCTAGCTATAGGTTTCTTCAATCATGAGTATGCGTGACCAGTATGTGTCTCCTGTTCGAAAGGGTGACATCTATAAATATGCATTTCTTTGCATATTTATAACCGCCATCCTTTCGAATTGTCCAACATTATCCATGGACAGCCCGAGTATGTGTAGATTGGGTTCATTTTCCCGTATGTTGTGCTCTGGATCGGATGCAGAATTTCGTCAGTGCCTCCCTGTTGTTCTCCGGGTACACATCCTCTCTGCTTATTGCCAAGACGTGTATCAGGAGAACAGCGGGGAGGTGCTGCCGAAATTCTGCGTCGCATCTGGAGTAGAGCATGGGAAAACAAACCCAATCTACACATACTCGGGTGGGATTAGGACCTATCTTTACCTATTAGCGTGTAGGTTGCATGGACGTAATAAAACTGACAAACTTGATTAGCGTATGAATATAGATGATGAATTATATATTTATTTCTTGTGCGCCCATAGGTAGCTAGGCAACATGAGTGATCGTGCTTGGATGTACACTGATCACCCTAGTCAGAAAGACATGACCCATGAATGGTTAACAAAAACCAGGGGGTTTGTGAGAGCCGCATTTGCAAATGGCCAGCAAAAAACATGGTGCCCCTGTCCCAACTGCGACAACTGGAAAAAGCAGACAGAGTTTGAAATGGGTAAACACCTGCAGAAGTGGGGTTTTACGCCTAATTATACGGTGTGGACTTTTCATGGTGAGTCTGACCAACGTGCCAGAGCTGAGGTGATTCGTCGTCGCACCGACGAGCATGGTACCGGGATTGAAGACATGGTGCAAGACTTTGATGATGCTCGGGATTCGGACGATGAGATGGAGGAATCTGCAAAGGCCTTCTATGAAATGTTGGAGTCTTCAAAACGTCCTCTCCACGAGCAGACTGAGCTTTGTCAGCTGGATGCCATCGCGCAAGTAATGGCTCTGAAGGCTCAATTCAACCTAGGCAGAGAATGCTACGACGCGATGATGACGATATTTGGACGCTTTCTACCCAAAGGCCATGTACTGCCTGCAAACCTGTACCAGTCAAAGAAAATCCTCCGTGTACTTAAGATGCCCTATGAGAATATACATGCCTGTGAGAATGGATGTGCCTTATTTAGGCTTGAGTATGCGGCCTTGAACTTAGACTATTTTCAAGATAATTAGAGTTTAACTTAATCAAATTACTCGCTAAACTCTCACTCAAAAAGTACATCTCTCTAGTGATTTGAGTGGTTCATGATCCACTTACACTAGCTCAAGTCCGATCATCACGTGAGTTGAGTATAGTTTCAGTGGTAAGCATCCCTATGCTAATCATATCATCTATATGATTCATGATCAACCTTTCGGTCTCATGTGTTCCGAGGCCATGTCTGCACATGCTAGGCTTGTCAAGCTTAACCCGAGTGTTCCGCGTGTGCAACTGTTTTGCATCCGTTGTATGTGAACGTTGAGTCTATCACACCCGATCATCACGTGGTGTCTCGAAACGACGAACTGTAGCAACGGTGCACAGTCGGGGAGAACACAATTTCGTCTTGAAATTTTAGTGAGAGATCACCTTATAATGCTACCGTCGTTCTAAGCAAAATAAGGTGCATAAAAGGATTAACATCACATGCAATTCATAAGTGACATGATATGGCCATCATCAGGTGCTCCTTGATCTCCATCACCAAAGCACCGGCACGATCTTCTTGTCACCGGCGCCACACCATGATCTCCATCAACGTGTCGCCATCGGGGTTGTCGTGCTACTCATGCTATTACTACTAAAGCTACATCCTAGCAAAATAGTAAACGCATCTGCAAGCACAAACGTTAGTTTAAAGACAACCCTATGGCTCCTGCCGGTTGCCGTACCATCGACGTGCAAGTCGATATTATCTATTACAACATGATCATCTCATACATCCAATATATCACATCACATCGTTGGCCATATCACATCACAAGCATACCCTGCAAAAACAAGTTAGACGTCCTCTAATTTTGTTGTTGCATGTTTTACGTGGTGACCATGGGTATCTAGTAGGATCGCATCTTACTTACGCAAACACCACAATGGAGATATATGAATTGCTATTTAACCTTATACAAGGACCTCCTCGGTCAAATCCGATTCAACTAAAGTTGGAGAAACTGACACTTGCCAGTCATCTTTGAGCAACGGGGTTACTCGTAGCGATGAAACCAGTCTCTCGTAAGCGTACGAGTAATGTCGGTCCAAGCCGCTTCAATCCAACAATACCGCGGAATCAAGAAAAGACTAAGGAGGGCAGCAAAACGCACATCACCGCCCACAAAAACTTTTGTGTTCTACTCGAGAAGACATCTACGCATGAACCTAGCTCATGATGCCACTGTTGGGGAACGTCGCATGGGAAACAAAAATAATTCCTACGCGCACGAAGACCTATCATGGTGATGTCCATCTACGAGAGGGGATATTCGATCTACGTACCCTTGTAGATCGCACAGCAGAAGCGTTAGTAAACGCGGTTGATGTAGTGGAACGTCCTCACGTCCCTCGATCCGCCCCACGAACCGTCCCGCGATCAGTCCCACGATCTAGTGCCGAACGGATGGCACCTCCGCGTTCAGCACACGTACAGCTCGACGATGATCTCGGCCTTCTTGATCCAGCAAGAGAGACGGAGAGGTAGATGAGTTCTGCGGCAGCGTGACGGTGCTCCGGAGGTTGGTGGTGACCTAATCTCAGCAGGGCTCCGCCCGAGCTCCGCAGAAACGCGATCTAGAGGTAAAACCGTGGAGATATGTGGTCGGGCTGCCGTGGCAAAGTTGTCTCAAATCAGCCCTAAAACGTTCGTATATATAGGGGGGAGAGGGGGAGCCTTGCCTTGGGGTCCAAGGACCCTCAAGGGGTTCGGCCGAGCCAAGGGGGGAGTCCTCCCCTTCCAAACCGAATCCAACTAGGTTTGGAAGGAGGAGTCCTTCCCCCTTTTCCCACCTCCTTTTTTTTTCTTTTCTCTTTGATTTTCTTCTATGGCGCATAGGGCCTTCTTGGGCTGTCCCACCAGCCCACTAAGGGATGGTGCGCCACCCCCAAGGCCTATGGGCTTCCCCGGGGTGGGTTGCCCCCCCGGTGAACACCCGGAACCCATTTGTCAGTCCCGGTACATTCCCAATAACTCCGAAAACCTTCCGGTAATCAAATGAGGTCATCCTATATATCAATCTTCGTTTCCGGACCATTCTTGAAACCCTCGTGACGTCTGTGATCTCATCCGGGGACTCCGAAAAACATTCGGTAACCAACCATATAACTCAAATACGCATAAAACAACGTCGAACCTTAAGTGTGCAGACCCTACGGGTTCGAGAACTATGTAGACATGACCCGAGTGACTCCTCGGTCAATATCCAATAGCGGGACCTGGATGCCCATATTGGATCCCACATATTCTACGAAGATCTTATTGTTTGAACCTCAGTGCCAAGGATTCATATAATCCCGTATGTCATTCCCTTTGTCCTTCGGTATGTTACTTGCCCGAGATTCGATCGTCAGTATTCGCATACCTATTTCAATCTCGTTTACCGACAAGTCTCTTTACTCGTTCCGTAATACAAGACCCCGCAACTTACACTAAGTCACATTGCTTGCAAGGCTTGTGTGTGATGTTGTATTACCGAGTGGGCCCCGAGACACCTCTCCGTCACACGGAGTGACAAATCCCAGTCTCGATCCATACTAACTCAACGAACACCTTCGGAGATACCTGTAGAGCATCTTTATAGTCACCCAGTTACGTTGCGATGTTTGATACACACAAAGCATTCCTCCGGTGTCAGTGAGTTATATGATCTCATGGTCATAGGAACAAATACTTGACACGCAGAAAACAGTAGCAACAAAATGACACGATCAATATGCTACGTCTATTAGTTTGGGTCTAGTCCATCACGTGATTCTCCAAATGACATATCCAGTTATGAAGCAACAATACCTTGTTCATAATCAGAAGACCCTGACTATCTTTGATCAACTAGCTAGCCAACTAGAGGCTTGCTAGGGACAGTGTTTTGCCTATGTATCCACACATGTATATAAGTCTTCATTCAATACAATTATAGCATGGATAATAAACGGTTATCTTGATACAGGAATTATAATAATAACTATATTTATTATTGCCTCTAGGGCATAATTCCAACAGTCTCCCACTTGCACTAGAGTCAATAATCTAGCCCTCACATCATCATGCGAATTACATTGTAATAAATCTAACACCCATACAGTTTTGGTGTTGATCATGCTTTGCCCATGGAAGAAGTTTAATCAGCGGGTCTGCTACATTCAGATCCGTGTGCACTTTGCATATATTTACGTCCTCCCCTTCGACGTAGTCGCGGATGAGTTGAAGCGTCGTTTGATGTGTCTGGACTTCTTGTGAAACCGTGGTTCCTTTGCTAGGGCAATGGCACCCGTGTTGTTAGAGAACATGGTTATTGGATTCAGTGCGCTTGGCACTACTCCAAGATGCGTCATGAACTACTTCATCCAGACACCCTCCTTAGCCGCCTCAGAGGCAGCCATGTACTCCACTTCACATGTAGAATCTGCTACGACGCTTTGCTTGGAACTGCACCAGCTTACCGCACCCCCATTAAGAATAAATACGTATCCGGTCTGCGACTTAGAGTCGTCCGGATCTGTGTCAAAGCTTGCATCGACGTAACCCTTTACGGCGAGCTCTTCGTCACCTCCATACACGAGAAACATCTCCTTAGTCCTTTTCAGGTACTTCAGGATATTCTTGACCGCCGTCCAGTGATCCACTCCTGGATTACTCTGGAACCTACCTGCCATACTTATGGCCAAGCTAACGTCCGGTCTAGTGCACAGCATTGCATACATGATAGAACCTATGGCTGAAGCATAGGGGACGGTGCTCATATGCTCTCTATCCTCATCAGTTGCTGGGCACTGAGTCTTACTCAATCTCGTACCTTGTAAAACTGGCAAGAACCCTTTCTTGGACTGTTCCATTTTGAACCTCTTCAAAACTTTATCAAGGTATGTGCTTTGTGAAAGTCCTATCAGGCGTTTCGATCTATCCCTATAGATCTTAATGCCTAGAATGTAAGCAGCTTCTCCTAGGTCCTTCATAGAGAAACTTTTATTCAAGTAATCCTTTATGCTCTCCAAAAACTCTACGTTGTTTCCAATCAGCAATATGTCATCCACATATAATATTAGAAACGCCACAGAGCTCCCACTCACTTTCTTGTAAATACAAGATTCTCCAACCACTTGTATAAACCCAAATGCTTTGATCGCCTCATCAAAGCGTTTGTTCCAACTCCGAGATGCTTGCACCAACCCATAAATGGATCGCTGGAGCTTGCACACCTTGTTAGCATTCTTAGGATCGACAAAACCTTCGGGTTGCATCATATACAACTCTTCCTTAAGGAAACCATTAAGGAACGCCGTTTTGACATCCATCTGCCAGATTTCATAATCGAAAAATGCAGCTATTGCTAACATGATTCTGACGGACTTAAGCATCGCTACGGGTGAGAATGTCTCATCGTAGTCAACTCCTTGAACTTGTGAAAAACCCTTTGCCACAAGTCGAGCTTTATAAACGGTCACATTGCCATCAGCGTCCGTCTTCTTCTTAAAGATCCATTTGTTCTGAATAGCCTTGCGGCGCTCAGGTAGTACTTCCAAAGTCCATACTTTGTTCTCATACATGGATCCTATCTCGGACTTCATGGCCTCTAGCCATTTGTTGGAATCTGGGCCCACCATTGCTTCTTCATAATTTGCAGGTTCATTGTTGTCTAACAACATGATTGACATGACGGGATTACCGTACCACTCTGGAGCAGCACGTGGTCTCGTCGACCTGCGTGGTTCGACAGGAACTTGAACCGGAGTTTCATGATCATCATCATTAACTTCCTCCTCAACCGGCGTCGCAATGACAGAGGTTTCCCCTTGCCCTGCGCCACAATCTAGAGGGATGAGAGGTTCGACAACCTCATCAAGTTCTATCTTCCTCCCACTCAATTTCTCTCGAGAGAAAGTCCTTCTCAATAAAAGCTCCGTTTTTAGCAACAAACACTTTGCCCTCGGATTTGAGATAGAAGGTGTACCCAACTGTCTCTTTTGGGTAACCTATGAAGATGCACTTTTCCGCTTTGGGTTCCAGCTTTTAAGGCTGAAGCTTTTTGACATAAGCATCACATCCCCAAACTTTAAGAAACGACAACTTTGGCCTTTTGCCATACCACAGTTCGTATGGTGTCATCTCAACGGATTTTGATGGTGCCCTATTTAAAGTGAATGCAGCTGTGTCTAATGCATAACCCCAAAACGATAACGGCAAATCGGTAAGAGATATCATAGATCGCACCATCTCCAATAAAGTACGATTACGACGTTCGGGCACACCATTACGCTGTGGTGTTCCAGGCGGTGTCAACTGTGAAACAATTCCACATTGTCTTAAGTGAGCACCAAACTCGAAACTCAGATATTCACCCCCACGATCAGACCGTAGGAACTTGATCTTCTTGTTACGATGATTTTCAACTTCACTCTGAAAATGCTTGAACTTTTCAAATGTTTCAGACTTGTGCTTCATTAAGTAGACATAACCATATCTACTCAAATCGTCAGTGAAGGTGAGAAAATAACGATATCCGTCACTTGCCTCTACGCTCATCGGACCTCACACATCGGTATGTATGATTTCCAACAAGTCACTTGCACGCTCCATTGTTCCGGAGAACGGAGTTTTAGTCATCTTGCCCATGAGGCATGGTTCGCACGTGTCAAGTGAATCAAAGTCAAGTGACTCCAAAAGTCCATCGGCATGGAGTTTCTTCATGCGCTTTACACCAATATGACCTAAGCAGCAGTGCCACAAAAATATGGCGCTATCATTGTTAACTCTAACTCTTTTGGTCTCAATGTTATGTATGTGTGTATCACTATCAAGATTCAATATGAACAATCCTCTCACACTGGGTGCATGACCATAAAAGATGTTACTCATAGAAATAGAACAACCATTATTCTCTGACTTAAAAGAGTAACCGTCTCGCAATAAACAAGATCCAGATATAATGTTCATGCTCAACGCAGGCACTAAATAACAATGATTCAAGTTCATACCTAATCCTGATGGTAACTGAAGTGAAACTATGCCGACGGCGATTGCATCAACCTTGGAACCATTTCCTACGCGCATCGTCACTTCATCTTTCGCCAGCCTTCGTCTATTCCGCAGTTCCTGTTTCGAGTTGCAAATATGAGCAACAGAACCGGTATCGAATACCCAGGCACTACTACGAGAGCCGGTTAAGTACACATCAATAACATGTATATCAAATATACTTGATTTTTCTTTGGCCGCCTTCTTATCAGCCAGATACTTGGGGCAGTTGCGCTTCCAGTGACCCATACCCTTGCAATAGTAACACTCTGTTTCAGGCTTAGGTCCAACTTTGGGTTTCTTCGTCGGATTGGCAACAGGCTTGCCGCTCTTCTTTGAATTACCCTTCTTGCCTTTGCCGTTTCTCTTGAAACTAGTGGTCTTATTCACCATCAACACTTGATGCTCTTTACGGAGTTCAGACTCTGCGACTTTTAGCATCGCAAACAACTCGCCGGGTGACTTGTTCATCCCTTGCATGTTGTAGTTCAACACAAAGCCTTTATAGCTTGGCGGCAGTGATTGAAGGATTCTGTCAGTGATAGCCTCTTGCGGGAGTTCAATCCCCAGCTCAGCTAGACGGTTTGAGTACCCAGACATTTTGAGCACATGTTCACTGACAGACGAGTTCTCCTCCATCTTGCAAGCATAGAATTTATCGGAGGTCTCATACCTCTCGATCCGGGCGTTCTTCTGAAAGATGAACTTCAACTCCTGGAACATCTCAAATGCTCCATGACGCTCAAAGCGACATTGAAGTCCCGGTTCTAAGCCATACAAGACTGCACATTGAACTATTGAGTAGTCCTCCTTACGTGTTAACCAAGCGTTCTTAACATCCTGGTCAGCCGTAGCGGGTGGTTCATCTCCTAGCGCAGCATTAAGGACATAATCCTTCTTCCGAGATTGTAAGATTAGCTTAAGATTACGAGCCCAGTCTACAAAGTTGCTTCCATCATCTTTCAACTTAGCTTTCTCTAGGAACGTATTAAAATTCAGGGTGACTGTCGCGTGAGCCACGATCTACAACACAAATATATTCAAAGTGGACTTAGACTATTTTCAAGATAATTAGAGTTTAACTTAATCAAATTACTCGCTAAACTCTCACTCAAAAAGTACATCTCTCTAGTGATTTGAGTGGTTCATGATCCACTTACACTAGCTCAAGTCCGATCATCACGTGAGTTGAGTATAGTTTCAGTGGTAAGCATCCCTATGCTAATCATATCATCTATATGATTCATGATCAACCTTTCGGTCTCATGTGTTCCGAGGCCATGTCTGCACATGCTAGGCTTGTCAAGCTTAACCCGAGTGTTCCGCGTGTGCAACTGTTTTGCATCCGTTGTATGTGAACGTTGAGTCTATCACACCCGATCATCACGTGGTGTCTCGAAACGACGAACTGTAGCAACGGTGCACAGTCGGGGAGAACACAATTTCGTCTTGAAATTTTAGTGAGAGATCACCTTATAATGCTACCGTCGTTCTAAGCAAAATAAGGTGCATAAAAGGATTAACATCACATGCAATTCATAAGTGACATGATATGGCCATCATCAGGTGCTCCTTGATCTCCATCACCAAAGCACCGGCACGATCTTCTTGTCACCGGCGCCACACCATGATCTCCATCAACGTGTCGCCATCGGGGTTGTCGTGCTACTCATGCTATTACTACTAAAGCTACATCCTAGCAAAATAGTAAACGCATCTGCAAGCACAAACGTTAGTTTAAAGACAACCCTATGGCTCCTGCCGGTTGCCGTACCATCGACGTGCAAGTCGATATTATCTATTACAACATGATCATCTCATACATCCAATATATCACATCACATCGTTGGCCATATCACATCACAAGCATACCCTGCAAAAACAAGTTAGACGTCCTCTAATTTTGTTGTTGCATGTTTTACGTGGTGACCATGGGTATCTAGTAGGATCGCATCTTACTTACGCAAACACCACAATGGAGATATATGAATTGCTATTTAACCTTATACAAGGACCTCCTCGGTCAAATCCGATTCAACTAAAGTTGGAGAAACTGACACTTGCCAGTCATCTTTGAGCAACGGGGTTACTCGTAGCGATGAAACCAGTCTCTCGTAAGCGTACGAGTAATGTCGGTCCAAGCCGCTTCAATCCAACAATACCGCGGAATCAAGAAAAGACTAAGGAGGGCAGCAAAACGCACATCACCGCCCACAAAAACTTTTGTGTTCTACTCGAGAAGACATCTACGCATGAACCTAGCTCATGATGCCACTGTTGGGGAACGTCGCATGGGAAACAAAAATAATTCCTACGCGCACGAAGACCTATCATGGTGATGTCCATCTACGAGAGGGGATATTCGATCTACGTACCCTTGTAGATCGCACAGCAGAAGCGTTAGTAAACGCGGTTGATGTAGTGGAACGTCCTCACGTCCCTCGATCCGCCCCACGAACCGTCCCGCGATCAGTCCCACGATCTAGTGCCGAACGGATGGCACCTCCGCGTTCAGCACACGTACAGCTCGACGATGATCTCGGCCTTCTTGATCCAGCAAGAGAGACGGAGAGGTAGATGAGTTCTGCGGCAGCGTGACGGTGCTCCGGAGGTTGGTGGTGACCTAATCTCAGCAGGGCTCCGCCCGAGCTCCGGAGGTTGGTGGTGACCTAATCTCAGCAGGGGGGAGAGGGGGAGCCTTGCCTTGGGGTCCAAGGACCCTCAAGGGGTTCGGCCGAGCCAAGGGGGGGAGTCCTCCCCTTCCAAACCGAATCCAACTAGGTTTGGAAGGAGGAGTTCTTCCCCCTTTTCCCACCTCCTCTTTTTTTTCTTTTCTCTTTGATTTTCTTCCTATGGCGCATAGGGCCTTCTTGGGCTATCCCACCAGCCCACTAAGGGATGGTGCGCCAACCCCAAGGCCTATGGGCTTCCCCGGGGTGGGTTGCCCCCCCGGTGAACACCCGGAACCCATTCGTCATTCCCGGTAACTCCGAAAACCTTCCGGTAATCAAATGAGGTCATCCTATATATCAATCTTCGTTTTCGGACCATTCCGGAAACCCTCGTGACGTCTGTGATCTCATCCGGGACTCCGAACAACATTCGGTAACCAACCATATAACTCAAATACGCATAAAACAACGTCGAACCTTAAGTGTGCAGACCCTGCGGGTTCGAGAACTATGTAGACATGACCCGAGTGATTCCTCGGTCAATATCCAATAGCGGGACCTGGATGCCCATATTGGATCCCACATATTCTACAAAGATCTTATCGTTTTAACCTCAGTGCCAAGGATTCATATAATCCCGTATGTCATTCGCTTTGTCCTTCGGTATGTTACTTGCCCGAGATTCGATCGTCAGTATCCGCATACCTATTTCAATCTCGTTTACCGACAAGTCTCTTTACTCGTTCCGTAATACAAGACCCCGCAACTTACACTAAGTCACATTGCTTGCAAGGCTTGTGTGTGATGTTGTATTACCGAGTGGGCCCCGAGATACCTCTCCGTCACACGGAGTGACAAATCCCAGTCTAGATCCATACTAACTCAACGAACACCTTCGGAGATACCTGTGGAGCATCTTTATAGTCACCCAGTTACGTTGCGACGTTTGATAAACACAAAGCATTCCTCCGGTGTCAGTGAGTTATATGATCTCATGGTCATAGGAACAAATACTTGACACGCAGAAAACAGTAGCAACAAAATGACACGATAAATATGCTACGTCTATTAGTTTGGGTCTTGTCCATCACGTGATTCTCCTAATGACGTGATCCAGTTATCAAGCAACAACACCTTGTTCATAATCAGAAGACCCTGACTATCTTTGATCAACTGGCTAGCCAACTAGAGGCTTGCTAGGGACAGTGTTTTGTCTATGTATCCACACATGTATATAAGTCTTCATTCAATACAATTATAGCATGGATAATAAACGATTATCTTGATACAGGAATTATAATAATAACTATATTTATTATTGCCTGTAGGGCATAATTCCAACAATGACATGGCACAAATTGGGCAAAAGAACCAAACTAGATGCGAATGGGAACAAGATGTTGGTACACACTTCAGATGGTTTTGCGTGGAGGCTCTTCGATGCATTACATAAGGATAAATCGGAAGATCCAAGGCAACCTAGAGTTTCCATCAGCACAGATGGGTTCAATGTGTATGGTATGACGGCAGCACAATACAGTTGTTGACATGTATTTGTCATTCCACTCAATTTGCCACACGGAGAGATTATGAAAAGAAAGAACATTTTCCCGACGTTGATAATTCCACGGCCCAACTATCCAGGGAAGAATATGAATGTGTACATGCAGCTGCTTAAGGATGAGTTGCAAGAAGCCTGGGATAATGGGATCAAGACCTACAATGCGGCTACCAAAACAAATTTCAAAATGCATGTGTGGTACATGTACTCGACGCATGATTATCCGGCGTTTGCGCTATTCGCTGGCTGGTGTGTGCATGGAAGGTTCCCGTGCACCACATGCAAGACAACTCTTCAGTTCTGTTGGCTGCAGGCTAGTCGCAAGTTTTCTTGCTTCAACATGCATAGACAATTCTTGGATCCTGACCATAAGTTCAGAAAAGACAAGAAGAATTTCATCAAAGGTAGAGTTGTCAAAAACACTGCACCATCTGTGTTGACAGGCCAACAGACCCTTGATCAGTTAACGCTCTCGAGCCTGATCCTTTGCGTCCAGGATACTTCAAAGGGTATAATAGGGAACACGCCTGGACTCACAAGTCATGCTTATGGGATCTGCCTTACTTCAAAGACCTCCTTTGCCCACACAACATCGACGTGATGCACACTGAAAAGAATATTGTGGAGGCCATTTTTGGTACATTGTTTGGCATAGAGGGGAAGTCAAAAGATAATCCTAAGGCTAGAATCGACCTGGAGGCTCTATGTGATAGACCTTTGCAAAACTTACGACAACAGAAAGGAAAGCAAAGCATAGCGAAGCCAAAGGCATGGTTCAATCTTGAAAGGCCAGCTATGAGGGAAATGCTATTGTGGGTGAAAATGTGGTCGATGTTCCTCGATGGGTATGCTGCGAATCTAAAGAGGGGAGTGAGTCTTGATAAATTGAAAATATTTGGTCTCAAGAGTCATGATTGGCACATATGGATTGAGCGGGTAATGCCAGTGATGTTGCGTGGCTTTATCCCTGAGGATGAATGGCTAGTACTGGCAGAGCTGAGCTATTTCTTCTGTTCTCTTTTTGCGAAAGAACTATCGCCTGGCGTGCTAGATGAAATGGAAGAGTTGGCGGCGGAGTTGATCTGCAAATTAGAAAAGATCTTTCCACCCGGCTTCTTTAATCCAATGCAACATTTGATTTTGCATCTCCCGACCGAGGCAAGAATGGGGGGCCCGTTCAAAATCAGTGGTGCTACTCAACTGAGAGGATGCAGAAGACGCTTCAAGCTAAGTGTAAAAATAAACGTAGAATTGAAGCATCGATGGCCGAGGCATTCATTACTGAGGAGGCGGCAAACTTCGTGACAGCACACTACGAAGCCAAAAATCATCATTTGCATAACCCGAAGCCTTGGTACAATGATGGCGATCCAAAAAAAGTTCGATCCAACCTCAACCTATTCAAAGGTAAGCTCGCACCATCTGGTGCTTCGAAAGGGAAATCGTTGGATGTCGAAGAATGGCAGACCATTTCATTGTATATCTTCACCAACCTAACAGAAGTGCGGCCGTACATCGAGTAAGTTCTCGGTAAATTATTGTTCTGCAACTTCTAGTTACTTTGAACTACTCTTATTCCCGGATATTTGATATAGTCAATACGTCACCGAATTCTCGGATGGAGCTGTCATCGAAAAGGATTCCGTCGAAGAGTATGAGCTTCTCGCAAAGCATGGAGGCGACTATCCCGGTTTCATCTCTTGGTTCAAACAAAGGGTAATTAATTACCATTAAGGGCCCATTTGATTTCTTGGTCTAATTTGTGGCTAATGCATCCATTCTTTCGTATTAAACTTGTAGGCTGATGCAGAGTCTATGGACGCCGAGTTGAGACAAGTCGCTAATGGTTTTTACTATAAGGTCCGTTCATTTGACAAATACAACATCAACGGGTATCACTTTCGTACCTTTGGCAAAGAGCTATCTATGCCCGACCTAAAGACTACAAATTGTTCTGTCTCTGCTATCGGCGAAGGAGGCACCGAGTATTATGGAAGAGTTGAAGCAATTTATGAACTTCTATTCTATGGTGAAAACCCACCGACCGTCATAGTCTTAAAATGTTATTGGTTTGAGCCGATGGAGACTAGAAGGACTCATGAGCATATAGGACTAGTCGAAATCAACCAAAACACCCACTTAGATGTTCCCGATGTCTATATTACGGCTCAACAGGAGACACAAGTTTTCTATCTACGTGGGCCTGCCAAACTGATCCAGATCTCAAAGGTTGGGATGTCGTTTATGAAGTGCACATTTTAGACCACCTACCCTCAATGAAGAGGATTACGGACCTCACATTAACCCAGACACATATGAAGGAGAATTCTTCCAAGAAACACGTATGTCCAAGAAACATTTCAAGAACCGCTCTACTTCACCCCAGAACATTGAAGTAGACAGCGATAGTGAATCCGTCTTAACCCATGAGCCCGAACAGGAAGAGCTGGAAGAAGAAGAGGTTACTGCTGCGGATGACCTGTCACTTCTTGACCGATTACATAATGGTGGCCTTCCACATGTTCTTCCTGATAGTGATGATGATGATGCATTTATTGATGATAGTGATGATCATGATGCATTTATTGACCCCGAAGCATATATAGACGAGCACGATTGTTATTAGTTCATGTCAGGTATTCAACTATTACTATATATAAATTTTGAGTTCATGTTAGGTATTCAATTTTTATTAGTCATGTTGGTATTTATGACGATGATACACTTAAATTATATACATTTTATTACTCATGTTGGTATTTATGTTGTACTAATTTCATTTACTCTTTGTCATGACAGGTGTTGAAAGATGGTGGGAAGGGTCGAAAGCACTCCGCGGCTCCTTCTTCGTCGGCGGGTGGTGGGATGGGTACTTCCATTCCTGCCTCGCCTCTTCGGAGAGCGTTGCTCTCTAGTCTGCAAGGAGCGGCCCCCGTGAGAGGAGGTCGACCCCCCGCGAAGCCGAGAGGTACTAAAGGTACACGTTGTATTCATGTTGGTATTTATGTTGCACTCATGTTGTATGCATATTGGTATTTATATACATTTTATTACTCATGTTGCTATTTATGTTGTACTAAAGGTACACATGGCCGCGGGAGAGGTAGGGCGGTGGCTGCCATGCCTTCTGAGGTGGAGGCTACACGGTCTCCACCACCACCCCAAGCTGATTCACCTGAGCACAGAACTTCTAGGGTGGATTCGTCTGAGGTGGAGGCTACACGGTCTCCGGTTCATGAGCCTCGGGTCGACGAGCCTCAGGTCGACGAGCCTTCGACCCATGAGACTCGTGTCCCAGAGGCTTCGTTCCAGGCGACTCCGGAGCAAAGCAGGGATGAGGGTACGTCCCCAGAGACCTAGTGGGATACCTGGGCTGAGCCAAGTGGCCATGCTGGTAGCGACGAGGAGCTGGGTGAGGGGGCTACCGTCTACCAGCATGGTAGTTCGGGGCTCCCGCTCGTGCCGGCGACCCCCGAGCAGAGGTGGTCGATTAGGCCAAATGGGTACAAGTAAGTTAATTTACTCTTATTTAACCTTTTCCCTTCACGTTTTCTCAAATATCTAATGTTTTGGCTTTAATTTGTCATACCGTAGGGGTTGGATTGTTGCCAAGGGTGTCCGCAAGCCCAACAGCGTCCTTGGTGTGATTTGCCATCAAAACTTCCCAGGGTTTGTTACGTTGCCCGGTCGGGAGCGAGAGGTAGGAATGACCTTGGAGCACTACTTGGGTGCCCGGCCCCGCCGGAGGTGGAGATCGACGGTGTTTTGTGCCACACGAGGGCCGACATGGTGATCCGACAGTTCTGTGTAATTTCTCCTTCACACAATTATAAATCAACCATAGCTAGTTATTGTACTAATCGGTGTTGTCTCGTTTGCAGACCTACTACATGTGTGAGGAGGGATACGTGGAGGACGCGACAAAGGTTATCGAAACCGAATGTCGCCGCCTACTTCAAAACTTTTGGCACGAGGCTCGGGTGTAGGCTGTTCGAGACTACTATGCCACGCGGCGTATTAGGAAGGACAAGGCGAAGTGCCGTGATTCTAAGATGGAGAAGGAGCATTACATGAAGGTAATTACATATTATTAAGGCATTGTAGTTAGTTTCCTTGATTTGGTTCTTACGCGCTCAAATTTCTCTTTATTAACTTAGGTGCCCCCGAGATGGTGTGTGGATAAGATGGATTGTTCGGACGCGTTGGTGGATCAGTGGTGCTCCGAAACGTGGGAGGCCAGCCACAACAACGCCAAGGAGAGGCGTGGCAAAATGATTGGTGTGCCACACCATCAAGGGAGCGTCAACTTAATCCAATTTGGCGAGAACTGGGTATGTGGTTTGCTTCATGCCTCATGCAATTCATTCTTAATGCTATCTTGAGCCCTTTACTAATACAATTTTCCTCTCTCTCTCTTTTAGGCGCGTCACAATAAGACGGAGGTGCCACAGATGTACGACCTGTATGCGATGACCCATACTGCCTCGTACAAGAAGGTCAAGGCATTCTCTGAGTCTGACCTCGAGCATCCAGAAAACTTCACCAATATCTCCTCCCACCACAAGCTCGTGAAGTACAGAGATCATGGGAAGGCGAGGAAAGGGGAGGACTTTAACCCGAGCGAGGGGCCTATTGATCCAGAGCTGGTGATGATAGCTGGCAACGGGAGGCCCCATGGCTCGATCGCCATTGGATACAGCCTTATACGTTGTCCTAGCACTCTCCGGCAGATAAAGGCACGCCAAACGAGCTCCTGTCCGGAGATAACACCTCGTCCACGGCCAGTTGAGCTCACCATCGAGGTTAGTTTAATGGACTCAACTATCTTTCCGCATTATGTTGTGCGTTGCAACCAATATGATTACAATGCTAACAATGAGTTGTGTTCCAGGCTGCTATTCTGAAAGAGAGAGAGGCAATGCAGGCGGTTATGGCAGAGAAGGATAAGGAGATGAGGGAGCTCGAGGAGAGGACGCCTGCATTGGTGGAGGCGGAGAGGGCACAGAATGATGCGTCTAACAGGGCCATATACGAGCTCTTTGTGGTAAGTTTCTTCTTCATATTATTTCAAATCTTGCATTTTAATGTCCGTTTCATTAATAACTAAAAAGTTTGACTTGTCAAAATCAAATGTACACTCTATGTGCGAGAAGACCGGCCAAGTCTCTCCGGCGATGCCAGTCATTAACATGGCGGGGACGGTGAGTTTCATTTCGGTGCAGTGATCTTAAGAGTGTCCTCATGCTAACGACACATTGCAAACCATGTTTGGTGCAGAATATCTCCCTAAACGCATCGCACGACCCTTCTACACTGGAGCCTTCTCCAGGGCAGCCTTCTCCAGGTGAAACAAGACAGAGCCACCGTGCTTCACCGCCGTGATGACGATAATGGTATGTTATTTCTAGTATTTTAATAAAAAAAATACATATACTCAGCTAAGTTCTCTCCTAAATGACATAATAAGGCTTAGGTAGCTCCACGATGACCTATTCCCCCTAACTTAGGTATTAAATGGCCTATAATTAGCTTAGCTAGATCCAAAATGGCTTAATAAGCATAGTTTGCTCCGGAATGACCTATTTTACCCAAGTTAGCTCCGAAATGACCTATAGTTAGCTAGGCTTCCACCTAAATGACATAATTAGCTTAGTTAACTCCAAAATGGTCTATTTAATAAAAATGACATATACTTAGCTAATTATCCTCGAAATGACATAATTAGCTCCAAAATGACATATACTTAGCTAATTATCCTCCAAAATGACATATTTAACCCAAGGTAGCTCCGAAACGACATATAGTTAGCTAGGCTTCCACCTAAATGACATAATTAGCTTAGTAAGCTCCAAAGTGACCTATTTAATAAAAAATGACCTATAGTTAGCTAAGTTCTCTCCTAAATGACATAATAAGGCTAACTTAGCTCCAAGATGACCTATTCCCCCTAACGTAGGTATTAAATGGCCTATAATTAGCTTAGCTAGATCCAAAATGGCTTAATAAGCAAAGTTTGCTCCGGAATGACACATTTTACCCAAGTTAGCTCAGAAATGACCTATAGTTAGCCAGGCTTCCACCTAAATGACATAATTAGCTTAGTTAGCTCCAAAATGTTCTATTTAATAAAACATGACCTATACTTAGCTAATTATCCCCGAAATGACATAATTAGCTCTAAAAAGGCATTCTTAACTAATTATCCTCCAAAATGACATATTTAACCCAAGTTAGCTCCCAAACGACATATAGTTAGCTTGGCTTCCACCTAAATGACATAATTAGCTTAGTTAGCTCCAAAATGACCTATTTAATAAAAAATGACCTATAGTTAGCTAAGTTCTCTCCTAAATGACATAATAAGGCTAACTTAGCTCCAAGATGACCTATTCCCCCTAACGTAGGTATTAAATGGCCTATAATTAGCTTAGCTAGATCCAAAATGGCTTAATAAGCATAGTTTGCTCCGGAATGACACATTTTACCCAAGTTAGCTCCGAGATGACCTATAGTTAGCTAGGCTTCCACCTAAATGACATAATTAGCTCCAAAATGGTCTATTTAATAAAACATGACCTATACTTAGCTAATTATCCTCGAAATGACATAATTAGCTCCAAAAAGGCATTCTTAGCTAATTATCCTCCAAAATGACATATTTAACCCAAGTTAGCTCCGAAACGACATATATTTAGCTAAGCTTCCACCTAAATGACACAATTAGCTTAGTTAGCTCCAAAATGACCTATTTAATAAAAAAATGACCTATAGTTTGCTAAGTTCTCTCCTAAATGACATAATTAGGCTAACTTAGCTCCAAGATGACCTATTCCCCCTAACGTAGGTATTAAATGGCCTATAATTAGCTTAGTTAGATCCAAAATGGCTTAATAAGCATAGTTTGCTCCGGAATGATACAATTTACCCAAGTTAGCTCCGAAATGACCTATAGTTAGCTAGGCTTCCACCTAAATGACATAATTAGCTTAGTTAGCTCCAAAGTGGTCTATTTAATAAAACATGACCTATACTTAGCTAATTGTCCTCGAAATGACATAATTAGCTCCAAAAAGGCATTCTTAGCTAATTTAGCCCGAAGAAGGGGACAAGAGGAGAAGAAAGAGGAAAAATGAAAAGAAGGAAGAAGAAGAAGAAGAGAAGAACAAGGACAAGAAGAAGGAGAAGAAGGAGGAGAAGAAGGAGAAGGAGCTCCTTCTCCTTCTCCTTCTTCTTTTCTTATTCTTCTCCTCTTCCTTCTCCTTCTCCTCCTCCTCCCCCTCCTCCTTATTCTTCTTTTACTTCTTCTTCTCTTCTTGCTTCTTCTCTTTCTCTTCTTCTACGTAGCTTAGACTCATCCAACAAAGACTAAATTGGCTAATTATCCTACAAAATGACATAATTAGCTTAGTTAGGTGAACACATCATAAGAACCTTGGTTAGCTCATTAAAATGACCAATTTAGATAAAAATGAAATAACAAGCTCAAAATGGCATAAGAACCTTGGTTAGCTCATGAATATTATATACTTAGCTTGGCTTCCACCTAAATGATATAATTAGCCAATTTAGCTCCAATATGGCTTAATAAGCATGGTTAGCTCCAAAATGACATATTTAACCCAAGTGAGCTCCGAAACGACCTATAGTTAGCTAGGCTTCCACCTAAATGACATAATTAGCTTAGTTAGCTCCAAAATGACCTATTTAATAAAAAATGACTTATAGTTAGCTAAGTTCTCTCCTAAATGACATAATAAGGCTTACGTAGCTCCAAGATGACATATTCGCCCTAACTTAGGTATTAAATGGCCTATAATTAGCTTAGCTAGATCCAAGATGGCTTAATAAGCATAGTTTCCTCCGGAATGACCTATTTTACCCATGTTAGCTCCGAAATGACCTATAGTTAGCTAGGCTTCCACCTAAATGACATAATTAGCTTAGTTAGCTCCAAAATGGTCTATTTAATAAAACATGACCTATACTTAGCTAATTATCCTCGAAATGACATAATTAGCTCCAAAAAGGCATTCTTAGCTAATTTAGCCCGAAGAAGGGGACAAGAGGAGAAGAAAGAGGAAAAATGAAAAGAAGGAAGAAGAAGAAGAAGAAGAGAAGAAGAAGGACAAGAAGAAGGAGGAGAAGAAGGAGAAGAAGGAGAAGGAGCTCCTCCTTCTCCTTCTTCCCCGTCTTCTTCATCCTTCTCCTTTCTTTCTTCTTTTCTTCTTCTTCTCCTCTTCCTTCTCCTTCTCCTCCTCCTCCTCCTCCTTCTTCTTTTACTTCTTCTTCTCTTCTTACTTCTTCTCTTTATCTTCTTCTACGTAGCTTAGACTCATCCAACAAAGACTAAATTGGCTAATTATCCTACACAATGACATAATTAGCTTAGTTAGGTGAAAACATCATAAGAACCTTGGTTAGCTCATTAAAACGACCAATTTAGCTAAAAAATGAAATAATAAGCTCAAAATGGCATAAGAACCTTGGTTAGCTCATGAATATTATATACTTAGCTTCGCTTCGACCTAAATGATATAATTAGCCAATTAGCTCCAATATGGCTTAATAAGCATAGTTAGCTCCAAAACGACATATTTAACCCATGTGAGCTCCAAAACGACCTATAGTTAGCTAGGCTTCCACCTAAATGACATAATTAGCTTAGTTAGCTCCAAAATGACCTATAGTTAGCTAAGTTCTCTCCTGAATGACATAATAAGGCTTACGTAGCTCCAAGATGATCTATTCCCCCTAACTTAGGTATTAAATGGCCTATAATTAGCTTAGATAGATCCAAAATGGTTTAATAAGCATAGTTTGCTCCGGAATGACATATTTTACCCAAGTAGCTCCGAAATGACCTATAGTTAGCTAGGCTTCCACCTAAATGACATAATTAGCTTACTTAGCTCCAAAGTGGTCTATTTAATAAAACATGACCTATACTTACCTAATTATCCTCAAAATGACATAATTAGCTCCAAAAGGCATAATTAGCTAATTTAGCCCGAAGAAGGGGACAAGTGGAGAAGAAAGAGGAAAAATGAAAAGAAGGAAGAAGAAGAAGAAGAGAAGAAGAAGAGAAGAAGAAGGAGAAGGAGGAAGAAGAAGGAGAAGGAGAAGGAGAAGGAGGAGAGAAGCTCCTGCTCCTTCTTCTCCTTCTTCTTGTCCTTCTTCTTTTCTTCTTCTTCTCCTCTTCCTTCTCCTTCTCCTCCTCCTCCTCCTTCTTTTTCTTCTCCTTCTCCTTCTTCTTCTCTTCTTGCTTCTTCTCTTTCTTCTTCTACGTAGGTTATTTTCCCCAACAAAGACATACTTAGCTAATTATCCTCCCAAATGACATAATTAGCATAGTTAGGTAAAAATATCATAAGAACCTTGGTTAGCTCATTAAAATGACTAATTTAGCTCCAAAATGACATAATAAGGTCAAAATGGATTAATAATCATAGTTGGCTACAAAATGACATATTTTATCCAAGTTAGCTCTAGAATGACCTATACTTAGCTAAGTTATCTCCTAAATGACATAATAAGGCTATGTAGCTCCAAGATGACCTATTCCACCTAACTTAGCTATTAAATGGCCTATACTTAGCTAAGTTATATCCGAAATAACATATATATACACTTATTCATCTAGTATTATTCTTCTAACTTTCTTATTTGTCATTTTGCAGATTACATTCACTTCACGGGAAGCTTGGATTATATTGATGGAATGCTTGAAGATTATTTCTTGTACCACGGCTTCACGGAAGCTTGTATTGAAACTATTGTAGTATATGGATATATATGAAACTTTGTATGCATGTGGATGAAACTGGTGTAATATATGGTTTGGTACGGATGCAACTTGCATAATATGTATGTACTATGGATGAAAGTTATTTTAATATGCTTATGAGTACGGAAACAAATTTATTTTTGTCATATATATATATATATATCCTGATTATTGTGAAAATTGCTGGATATAATAAGAAATAAAATAAAAGGGGCTGGTTCCCCCCTTTGCCATCTGCCCCCACATGGCAAAGGGGGGAGGGCAGACGGCAAAGAGGGGAGAGAGAGGGGCTGGTTCCCCCCTTTGTCGTGTGCCCCCACATGGCAAAGGGGGGAGTGCAGACGGCAAAGAGGGGGAGAGAGGGGCTGGTTCCCCCCTTTGCCGTCTGCCCCCACATGGTAAAGGGGGCAGGGCAGACGACAAAGAGGGGAGAGAGAGGGGCTTAGTTCCCCCCTTTGCCGTCAGCCCCTCATGGCAAAGGGGGGAGGGCTGACGGCAAAGAGAGGAGGCGTGCCGTTAACACTTAATGGGACCGTTGGTGTATCTGCCGTCCCATTTAATTTGCTGTCTGCCCCCTCATGGCAAAGATTCTTTGCCGTCCGCTTTACAAAAGCAGACGGCAAAGAACCTCTTCACCGGATTTTGTTTTGCCGTGTGCTGACCGACGACAAAGCCTTTGCCGTCCGTGGTTCCCCCTTTGCCGTCAGCCATGGCAGACGACAAAATTATAAATTCCAGTACCGAGGGACCGAACCTGGGTAAATCCGAGTCTCGCTTCCGCTTAACCCCTTTGAGTCGCCACCAAGGTGCGATGGCTCCATCTATAAGTCCTTTCACAAGGACATCTACCATGACAAAACCACGACACTCGCCATCTTTCCTGTCGATTTGTACTTCGGCGTTGTCAAAACGTACACAAGAAGTGTGGAACAATTTTTGAGGAGATTACGATCCTCAGGTTGGTCGGCCGTACCCAACCTGAGTCTCGAGGACTACACACATTGTGTTTCCATACCTAAGTATGCCGTTGAGCTGGGAGTTGATCCCCATGCCAATTTCATGAATCGACGTGAGTCTTGGGGGCTACTGGGATTAGCGGTTTTATTTTTATCCTTCTGGTGCATCTCGGGTTTTAGACTGACACACACCTTGAGGGCTAATGGCTATACATCTTGGTAGTAAATAAATTACACCAATCGGAAATAAATTCTGCAAAAATAGCCCAAGACCGAGGTGGTGCACCACCTCGGAAGTAGTCCGACATATAGTTCATATGCGAATGGTTGGCTCCATAAAGGACTATTCCGACATTTAAGTTTGGATGAATTCCTTCAAATTTTCACAGGCTAAGGTAATCTATGACACCTTGTATGTTGACCAAAGTTATAGCTCAACTACAAAAAGACACCTCAAATGCAGTCCGGCGTTGGACCTGAGACATAAGAGGATACCTCAGATGCAATGGCTCCATCTCTAAGTCCTTTCACGAGGACATCTACCGTGACAAAACCACAACAGTTGGCGCCCACCTTGGGGCTAGCGCACGATGGAGTTGAGTTCTCAAAGGGAGCCCTTCCAGGGTTTGGAAGCTACGCGGTCGGCCTCATGACTAAGAGCCGCCGCAGGAAGTACTACATCGACAACTATCAGTGGGGGCATGACGCCGATTCAATCGAGTCTGGATACAGGGTCCCCTTCGACAAGATCCACGTCTTCATTGGCAAGTTTGGGGTTCCCGTACCTGAGCCGGACACCTTCACCAACATCGTCGAGCCGGCTCGGTTCGCCCAACCCGCCAAACGTCAGGTCAGGCCGCACCACACTTTAGTTGGTTTTATGCAGGGGGTTGACCTACCGGATGAGCCGGTGATCCAGAAGAACACCCCTGTCAACTCGGATGACGAGTCATCCATCGGAGATAAAGATTCAATCTACCCTCTCCACGAAGGGCAGCTTGGGGGATTGCCCGAGGCGGCGATTTCCGAGGATTTCTAAGAACCCCATCGTTAGGCCGCCATCTACATGGCAGGACCAGCGGCAGCTCACCGACCGCGGCGGGCAACAATGGAGCCAGTGGGTCAGGGAAGACTCCGGCTCAAGCCATGGCGGATCTAGTGGCAGAGATGTCGAAACTCACGGCGGTTGCCGTGATCGCGGAGAACCAGGAAGAGGTCAACACCGAATTAACAAAGATGTGGGAGGAGATGGCCAAGATCCATCGCGAGATCGAAGTCGAGGCCACCAGGATGGCGAGCCAACAGGCCCAAATCACCGTGGAAACAGAACCTCGAAGGGTTCAGGGATGGAGGCTTGAACGACAACAGCGCACTTCCGATGTGGTCCACCAGAGGAGGCATCGCAATCGTCTACCGGCCGATCTAAACCCTACCCGACTCTTCAACAGCCCACATATCCCTGGGATGGAACTTAACCAGCCATGGCCAGTCACTCAGCAGGTTGAGCCAGCTCAGCCGCCGCCCAAACTACAGTCGCCTCAGCCGACGCCGGCCCAGCCACCACGCTTCCAAACACCACATAGTCACTTTTCTAACCCTGTTGACAATGTGTTGGTTGCAACCCGCAACCTAGAGTCTCTTCCCATCCATGGAAACTCTCTAGCTGAGGTGGAGGCAAGGAACGCCATCAAGATGTTGAAAACGACAGTGGTCCAACAGGCGCAATACTCGTATAGTCGTGATCGGCTGCACTCTATGCCTCACGCAAGTCATACCAGGAGTCGCCATGACGACCCGCCCACAGTGTCCAGCAGTGAACGACGTCGACATCCGCATACCAATCGGTCTGGGCTGCCATACAAGCATGCCCAGGACCTAGTGGATGCAGCACGAGCCACCCGTCTGGCGGAGGCGACAGTTGCGACAGGTCAAGGCTATCAGGCTTATGTGCCGCCTCCCCCCACGCACGGTGAGTCGGGAGGCAGGAACATAGGGATACCCTGTTTGTCAACCGCCCTCCGCAATGAGCATATGCCCAAGGACTTTAAGGGCCCGCGCAAGGTTCCCAACTACACGCCGGACCTTGAGCCAGGAGCGTGGTTTAGAGTTACGAGCTTGCGATGGACATTCTCGATGTTAGCGATGCGGTGTGTGCCAAGTACTTTACAATGATGCTCGAAGGGACGACGCGCACTTGGCTAAACAATTTTCTGCCCAACTCCATCAACACCTGGGCCGAGTTGAAGGAACGTTTTGTCAAGAAATTCAGGGGAACTTGCAAGCGTCCAATGACTATTGTTGACTTATAGCACTGTGTCCAACGTCCAGACGAGTCGGCCCATCATTGGACACGGAGGGTTGCAGAGGTAATCCATTCATCGGATGGTATCACGGTGGCTCAGGTCGTGTTGGTCTTGGAGAAAAACTATCACTACCAGCCCTTGGTGTTGAAGCTTGGGCTACTCAAGCGAAAGGTACATGATATGGGCGAGTTGATGGACACCCTAACTAGATACACCGAGTCATACGATACCAAAGATCCAAGGGAGGATGATGATAAAATCGGCAATGCCAGAAAGGGGGACTCATCCAGAGGCCAAACTCAGGCACAGGGACGAAACAACTACAATCCCGTGAGCCAAGGGAAGAAAAGGCAGCAGGAAGGTGTCACTGGTTTCGTCGCCAATACTAACGCCGGGACTGGGAATCGACATCAGAAGAAAAGGGGCTTCAGTGGGAAAAGGCCACGTAACTATCAGGAGATGCTCAAGGGCCCCTGTCCACAACATACCACAACGAAGGGTCCAACCACTCACTCTTGGGAAAATTGCTATGTGATGCAAGAGTTTCGTGCCAAGACACTCAAGAACAACCAAGGAGGGAGTGGTGGTGGACACCCGGACCAATTTGGATCGGGCGGCTCACACGGGAATCCATTTGGTGGGTTTCCCAACCCTGCTCCACAGGGCGGGTCACACTCCAACGCAGGAAGTACACGGTCCAGAGTAACCAACAATACAATGCTCAGGGCGGTTTTCACCAGCAGCTTCACCCGGGCGGCTCTCAGATACAGAATGACAACAACGGTTTCCAAAACAACCCCAAACAGTTGAATAGCCGATAGTATCACGTGTTTACCACTAATGCTTGCAAGAGGGACAAGAAAGTTAAGCATAAAACCCTCAGCATAGCTGAGCAGGCGCTTCCCAGGTATCTCAACTGGTGTGAGCAGCCTGTTACCTAGAGCAGAGAGGACCACCCGCCCCGGGTTGATAACCTTGGCAACTTGGCATTGGTTGTGGCACCACAGGTGGGGGGCTATACCCTCTCCAAAGTCCTCATGGACTGTGGCAGTAGTATCAACATCCTATACTATGACACTTTTCGAATAATGAATTTCTCTGAAGGCGACTTGATGCCTTCCTACACGGTCTTCCACGACATCGTCCCAGGTAAGTCGACATATCCTGTTGGGTGGATTAAACTCAATGTGGCTTTTGGCGCGAAGTCTAACTACAGGAGCGAGCCTCTCACGTTCGAGGTGGTCAAGATCAAGAGCCCTTATCATGCGCTTTTTGGTCGGCCGACTTACGCCCGCTTCATGGCTCGGCCATGTTATATCTACCTCAAGCTCAAGATGCCAGGCCCTAAGGGAACCATCACGATAAGTGGAGATTGGAAGATAGCTCAGGAGTGCAAAGAAGGAGATGTCGCTTATGCTGAGTTAGCTTACACCGCTGAGGAACTCAAGTTTCATCAGGCCAATGTGGACCCGGCAGACATGTCCCCACTCAAGAAGCCCACAATCGATTCAGATTTGTCCCTTAAGTTTAAACCTACATATGACACCAAGCAGGTTGATTTCACGCCTGGCGACTCTTCCAAGCAATTCACTATTGGGGCGGGTCTGGATCCCAAATAGGAAAGCGCGCTCGTCGAATTCATCCTTGATAATCGGGACATTTTTGCATGGAAACCTTCTGACATGCCAGGTGTACCGAGAGAGTTCGATGAGCACCACCTTAATATAGATCCCAAGATGAAGCCAGTTCGGCAATACCTGCGTCGTTTCAACGAGGAGAGGCGTAAGGCGATCGGGAAAGAGGTAGCCCAGCTCTTGGTTGTTGGGTTCATTGTGGAGGTTTTTCATCCAGAGTGGTTGGCCAATCCAGTGTTGGTCCTCAAGAAGAATGGCACTTTTCGCATGTGCATTGACTACGCCGACCTTAACGAAGCCTGCCCGAAGGACCCTTTTGCTCTCCCCCGTATCGATCAAATCATTGACTCTACGGCGGGTTGCGAGCGGCTGTGTTTTTTGGATGCATATTCAGGCTACCACCAGATCAAGATGGCTCTGGAGGATCAAGAGAAGACGGCCTTCATAACTCCTTTTGGTGCTTTTTGCTATGTCTCCATGTCATTTGGGCTCAAGAGTGCGGGGCGACTTATCAGCGTTGTATCCAGAATTGTGTGCACAATCAGATCGGGCGCAACGTTCACGCCTATGTTGATGACATAGTGGTGAAGTCCCAGAAGAAAGAGTCACTTCTGGAGGATCTCAAGGAGACGTTTGACAGTTTGCGTGTGTATCAGATGAAGCTTAACCCGACCAAGTGTGTTTTCGGTGTCCTTGCAGGGAAGTTGAAAGTGCGTTATATCGACTAGAGGGGGGTGAATAGGAGATTTTTAGAATTTCATCACTGAGGAAATTCCTTTTGAGGAAATTCCTCACTGATGACTAACTTGGAGCGAAATAGCAAAGGATCACGGGTGCAAAGTATCACTACAGCGATTTTCAAGATGAGGAATATGAAAAACAGTTTGCACAGTACGCAGACACAGAGTAAGCAGGTGATGATTAACTCATGTGAGGAATTTGAGGTTGATGAAATTCAGAGAAAGTCTTCAGCAAATTCTTCAAACAGAGACAATGAAAATCTTCAACATACAATATTGAGGAATTGAAAGAGTTGAAGAAATAGAACCCGTATCAGAGTGAAGACATTGGTTGATGACCCAGTTCCGACTGCTGTGACAGTTGTACGTCTGGTTTGGAGCGGCTTGGTATTAAAACCAAAAGACACACAATCCCTACCGTATTCTCCTTGAGCTAAGGACACACGGTCCTCGCACAACACTCGTGGTAAGTCTTCAGGGCAGACTTCCAACCCCTCACAAACTTGGTCACCCGACAATCCATAATTGACTGCTGGATTACTCTAGACCATGACGCCTAACCGTCTGGAGGACGCACAATCCTCAAAGGTAAAAGGCTCCAGTTCCACACAGGAACAAATTATTCAGTGATGCTCAATCACTTGGTTTTTGGTTTGTGGTTTGGTGTTTGGGGTATTTCCTCACTGATGATTTACACTCGAAGACTCTGAGGAATTTGGGTTGCTCTAAATGACAAGTGTCAGTTTCTCACGAGGCAGCCAACCAACTAATGGTTGTGGGGGGGGCTATTTATAGCCTGGGAGCATCCCGACATGATTTAACATTAATGCCCTTAAATAATATGACCATTGGTGTGGATAAGATCAGTGATGTGGCGCGAATTGCGGCAACGGTCGGGACCCTCAACCGTGAGAGTCCTCATGTCTCTCATATTCCTGACTTGAGGCTTTTGGTAGGATTAGGATTGGGTTGAGCATCATGAGGAAATTAGTTCTTTAGTGTTACCTTGCCCCCTTTAACAGTATGGTGTTCCTATGACTCAAGAGTGAAGAAAATAAAACAGAAAGAATAAATCTTCATGCTTCAAAGTCTTCGGATTGATTTTCTTCAGGACACACCGAAATCCTCATTTTCAATATCTTCATGAGGAATATCAATTTCATCGCAATTTCTTTGCGATCCAATTCTTCAGCATCAGACCAATTTCCCCAGTCGAAGACATACATTTTTAGGGGTCGATATTCATCGAATATTTCAAACTTCTCGGTGACTTATAGATCCTGTGTACACTCATGGACACATTAGATACTTAACATATAAGTCTTCAAACCACCAAAATCACTAAGGTGCACTAGATGCACTTACAATCTCCCCCTTTTTGGTGGTTGATGACAATTAGGTCAAGTCTTCAACGGGGATAAAGATATGACGTGTAAATACTCATTTGAGGAATTTGAAATCAAGATACACAGAGACTCCCCCTGAAGATATGCATATCTTGAGTATTTTGCTTTTCACAGCGATACGTCTTCGTCGTATCTACTTTTTCGAACTCTTTTGCCCTTGTTTTGGACTCTAATTTGCATGATTTGAATGGAACTAACCCGGACTAACGTTGTTTTCACCTGAATTGCCATGGTGTTGTCTTTACGCAGAAATAAAAGTTCTTGGAATGACCTGAAAATTTACGGAGAATTTTTCTAGAATTTATGAAAAATACTGCAGCAAGAATTAGCGAAGGAAGTGGAGCCGTGAGCCCACAAGCCCACCAGGCGCGGCCCCCCTGGCCGCGCCTGGCAGGCTTGTGGGGCCCACAAAGCTCCACCACCTCCAAATCCAGCTCTATTTAGCCCGTCTCGCCCGAAAAAAATCAAGGAGAAGAGTTCATTGCGTTTTACGATACGGAGGCGCCGCCACCTCCTCTTCTTCATCTGGAGGGCAGATCTGGAGTCCGTTCGGGGCTCCACAGAGGGGAGATCGTCGCCATCGTCATCATCAACCTTCCTTCATCGCCAATTCCATAATGCTCTTCACGGTTCGTGAGTAATCTCATCGTAGGCTTGCTGGACGGTGATGGGTTGGATGAGATCTATCATGTAATCGAGTTAGTTTTGACAGGGATTGATCCCTAGTATCCATTATGTTATGAGATTGATGTTGCTACTACTTTGCCATGCTTAATGCTTGTCACTAGGGCCCGAGTGCCATGATTTCAGATCTGAACCTATTATGTTGTCGCAAATATATGTGTGTTTTAGATCCTATCTTGCAAGTTGTAGTCACCTACTATGTGTTATGACCCGGCTACCCCGGAGTGACAATAGCCGGAACCACTCTTGGAGATGACCATAGTATGATGAGTTCATGTATTCACCAAGTGTTAATGCATTGGCCCGGTTCTTTATTAAAAGGAGAACCTTAATATCACGTAGTTTCCATTAGGACCCCGCTGCCACGGGAGGGATGGACAATAGATGTCATGCAAGTTCTTTTCCCTAAGCACGTATGACTACATACGGAATAAATGCCTACATTAGATTGACGAATGGGAGCTAGTTAATTATCTCTTCGTGTTATAACTGTTACATGATGAATAGCATCCAGCATAATCATCCATCACCGATCCAATGCCTATGAATCTTTTCCTACTGGTCCTTGCTATGTTACTTTGCCGCTACTGCTGTTACTGCCGCTACTGTTACTCTGTTGCTATTGCTGTCACTGCTGCTACTGGTTACTGTTGCTACTGCTGCTATCATACTACCTTGCTACTGATACTTTGCTGTAGATACTAAATCTTTCAGGTGTGGTTTAATTGACAACTCAACTGCTAATACTTGAGAATATTCTTTCGCTTCCCCTTGAGTCGAATCAATGAATTTGGGTTGAATACTCTACGCTCAAAAACTATTGCGATCCCCCATACTTGTGGGTTATCAAGACTATTTTCTAGCGCCGTTGCCGGGGAGGCACACCTATATTCTCTGAGTCACTTGGGATTTATGTCTGGTGATCACTATGAGGAATCCAATAGATCCAAGAACTAAAGTCTTGCCCTCAACTACAAGGATAGGTAAGGAACTGCCATCTAGCTCTGCACTTGATTCACCTTCAGTTATGAGTAAGTTTGCGACACCACCTCCTGCTAGAAATCTTGATATGTCGCATGTGCTTGATGATGCTACTTCTGCTGCCCATGATGCTTATGATCATGATGCTATGCTTGATACTGCTGATGCTATGCTTGATACTGCTTTTCCACTAGGTGCATTCCTTGATGCACAAATTGCTAGAGTTGCTGCTAGATGTGATGATACTTGTGAAAGTGTTGATACTATTGAAGTAGAACCTGCTATTTTACCTGCTAGAACTAGATCTCCTAGAAATGAATTGCCTGATATGCATGAGCGTTATGTTATGGAGGGAGAGATAGCTGAGGACTTTCTTGCGTGTAAGGATAGCTATGATGTTGAGAAATTACTGCTCAAGTGGAAAGAAAAATCTTTGAACGCTAGGATGAAATATGACCCGAAGTTTGCTACTTCGCCTATCTTTGTGACCGATAAGGATTATGAATTCTCTGTCGACCCTGAGTTAATCACTCTGGTCGAATATGATCCTTTTCACGGGTATGAGTCTAAAACGGTTGCATCCCATCTTACGAAACTGCACGATATAGCCACCCTATTCACTAGTGAGGAAAAGATCCGCCACTACTATATCCTCAAGTTGTTTCCTTTCTCGCTAAAGGATGATGCTAAGACTTGGTTCACTTCTCATGCTCCTGGTTGTGTGCGTAGCCCCCAGGATATGATCTACTACTTCTCTGAAAAATAATTCCCTGCCTATAAGAAGCAAGCTTCCTTGCAGGAAATATACAACTTTGCTCAAGCTGAAGAAGAGAGTCTCCCACAAGCTTGGGGGAGGCTCGTCCAGCTACTGAATGCTTTGCCTGATCACCCTCTTGAGAAGAATGAAATACTTGACATCTTCTATAATGGACTTACGATGCTTCCAGAGACCACCTAGATAGTTGTGTCGGTTGTGTTTTTAGGGAACGAACTGTAGAACAAGCTGAGATCCTATTGAATAACATCTTGTGCAATGAGAATGCTTGGAATATTCCCGAACCACCTCCAAAGCCAACTCCGAAGAAAAGACGTATTGTATTCTTCAGTCCTGAAGATATGCAAGAAGCTAAGAAATCTATGCGAGAGAAAGGCATTAAAGCTGAAGATGTCAAAAATCTACCACCTATCGAAGAGATCCATGGTCTTGATAACCTGATACAGGTAGTAGAAGTAAATTCTCCGCGTATGCCTAGAGGAATTTGATAAACCTGCTAGCTTATGCCTAGAGGAATTTGATAACTTTGTTGCCAAACAACATAGTTTCATTGATTATGTCAGCAGACAATTGGAACAGAATGCTCATATGCTTAGTCATTTAAGTGCTTGTGTGGACAGGAATGTCAATGATCTTAAGCTTCTGAGTAAACATGCCTCTATGGTTACTACTCAAGTAGAACAAGTACTTAAGGCTCAGAATGACTTGCTCAATGAGTTGAATGGCAATTCTATCAGAGTCGTCACTAGAGGCGGTAGAATGACCCACGAACCTTTGTATCCCGAGGGTCATCCTAAGAGGATTGAACAAGATTCTCAAGGAGTTAGCACTGATGCACCTAGTCATCCTAGAAACAAGAAGAAAGATGATAGGAACTTGCACACTAGCAACCGAGATGTTGTTACCCTTGAGCGTCCAAACGATGTCTCTGTCTCTGATGCTGAAACACAATCTGGTGATGAACATGAGCCTAATGATGATATCAATAGTGATGCTCATGTTGATGCTCAACCTAGCAATGAAAAGGATGTGGAGATTGAACCTGTTGATCTTGATAACCCACAGCCTAAGAATAGAAGATACGATAAGAATGACTTCACTGCTAGGAAGCATGGTAAAGAAAGGGAACCATGGGTTCAGAAACCCATGCCCTTTCCTCCCAAACCATCCAAGAAAAAGGACGACGAGGATTTTGAGCGATTTGTTGAAATGATTAGACATGTCTTTCTGCAAATGCGTTTGACAGATATGCTCAAAATGTCTCCGTATGCTAAGTACATGAAGGATATTGTGACTAATAAGAGGAGGATACCTGAGGTTGAGATTTCCACCATGCTTGCTAACTATACCTTCAAGGGTGGAACTCCTAAGAAACTAGGTGATCCTGGTGTGCCCACTATACCTTGCTCCATTAAAGGTAACTACATTACAACTGCTTTATGCGACCTTGGAGCCGGTGTTAGTTTTATGCCTCTCTCTCTTTATCATGGACTTGAACTGGATAAGTTGACACCCATTGAAATCTCTCTGCAAATGGCCGACAAATCAACTGATTTCCCTATCGGCATTTGCGAGGATGTTCCTGTTGTGGTTGCTAGCGTCACTATATTAACAAACTTTGTTATTCTGGATATTCCCGAGGACGATGCCATGGCGGTCATCCTCGGAAGACCCTTTTTAAACACTGTAGGGGCTGTTATAGATTGCAACAAAGGCAATGTCACTTTCCATGTCAACGGTAATGAGCATACGGTGCACTTTCCGACGAAACAATATCGAGTACATTGCATCAATGCTATCGAAAAAACTTCATCGATTCTTATTGGGAGCTTTGAATGCCCTATACCTCGTGTTAAGATGAAGTATGATTTGCTTGTTGGGGAAATACACATGCCCATTGAGGTAACCTAGTGACTATTGGAAAATTCTCCGTTGCGATTCGAAAAGGTTTGTCGAGGAGACTTGATCAACCCCATTGACGGATTTCTTTCGATGACCATGAGATGGTTTAATCGAAGAGTCACAAAGCTCTGTTCCAAGCTTTCACCTTCGGTTGCTTAGAAGAAAAATGATAGGTTTAGTTTAGTTTTCCCTGTTTTCCGTTTTAGCGTCCGGTAGAAAAGTACCTCGAAAATAAAAGTTCTCCGAACATCCTGAAAATCAAGTATGATTTTTTCTGGAATTTTGGAAAAATACTGAGACGAAGAGCTAGTCTTTGGGCTGCACCAGTGGGCCACAAGCCCTGGAGGCGCACACACCCCCTGGCAGCGCCTACCAGGCTTGCGGGGCCCACATGCACCCCCTCCACTCATTCTAGCTCCCATCTGCTTCTCCTACCTCCAGAAAAAATTGTTTCACAGCTCAAACCCGTGTGCTTGCTCCTCTTGCTGGGATTTTCGATCTCTTTGCTCACAGCACCATTCTCCGAACTATTTTGGGGAAATTACTCCTTGGTAAGTGACTCCTCCATTGGCCCAATTAGTTTTTGCTCTAGTGCCTTATACCCCGTGTATTTTTGCTGCCTTGGTGACCATGTTCTTGAGCTTTGCATGCTAATTTTAGCTAGTCCCAAGTAGTTTTGATGCGTAATATGTCCTCTAGGCACTTATGGGAGTAGACCAACTTAGGACAAAAGCCTATGCTTGGGGGAGTACGTGTTTCTCACTGACTTTACATTCTTGCTTATGCTTTCACTCTGTTTGTCGGTGTTCACACTTTGTCGCTGTATCATCCATGCTAGTTTATTTCCTTTTTCTTGTTTTCTTTTCGTGTGTTTGTCTTGTTTGAAAAACCCAAAAAGATTTTCTTTTTCTTCTTTTGCTTGTTGGGAGCTTTCCCGTGTAAATAGTTTTCCTTTTCTTTTGGTCAAGGTAGAAGACCATGGTTACAATGTTTATTGGCTCTCGCATGCATATCTGTTTATCTGTCAAAGAGCCATATTACTTTGTCTTCTCCTTTGTGTTTGCGTGCAGATTCTAGCGTAGTCCAATGCACAAGCACGCTTATTATTGTTCACATCATTCGGTCGTGCAAGTGAAAGGCAATAATGACGATATATGATGAAGTGACTGAGCATGGAAAAGCTGGTATGAACTCGATCTATTTTGTTTTTGTAAATATGACTAGCTCATCATGCGTGATTCAGCTTTGTTGTGAGAGAAACATGTTTGCAATGACAACTTAGAGATCATAGTTTCTGATGCCATGCTTATTTAGCTAGGAGCTTATAATGGTTTGTCTTGGATGCCCACATGAATGTTGAGATGAATATGATGTAGTATGATAGGATGGTATCTTCCTTTGAATGATTCAAGTGGCTTGACTTGGCGCATGTTCACGCATGTAGTTGAAACAAAATCAATATAGCCTCTATGATATTCATGTTCATGGTGATTTAAGTCCTACTCATGCTTGCACTCAATGTTGGTTAATCTCAATGCATTTTGATGACTCTTGTCGCTCTCTAGTTGGTCGCTTCCCAGTCTTTTGCTAGCCTTCACTTGTACTAAGCGGGAATACTGCTTGTGCATCCACTTCCATAAACCTGTCGTTCCATATGAGTCCACAATACTGATACGTCTCCGTCGTATCTACTTTTCCGAACTCTTCTGCCCTTGTTTTGGACTCTAATTTGCATGATTTGAATGGAACTAACCGGACTAACGTTGTTTTCAGCAGAATTGCCATGGTCTTGTTTTTGTGCAGAAATAAAAGTTCTAGGAATGACCTGAAAAATTACGGAGAATTTTTTTGGAATTAAAGAAAAATACCTCGCAAAGACCAGGGGCCGCGGCCACCCCCCTGGACGCGCCGTGAGGGGTTGTGGGGCCCACGTGGCGCCACCGCCTCCAAACTCAGCTCTATTTATTTCGTCTCGCCCGGAAAAAAAATCAGAGAGAAGGATTCATCGCGTTTTACAATACGGAGGCGCCGCCACCTCCTGTTCTTCATCTCGAGGGCAGATCTGGAGTCCGTTCTGGGCTCCGGAGAGGGGACATCGTCGCCATCGTCATCATCAACCTTCCTCCATCGACAATTCCATGATGCTCTTCACCGTTTGTGAGTAATCTCATCGTAGGCTTGCTGGACGGTGATGAGTTGGATTAGATCTTTCATGTAATCGAGTTAGTTTTGACGGGGACTGATCCCTAGTATCCACTATGTTCTAGATTGATGTTGCTACTACTTGGCTATGCTTAATGCTTGTCACTAGGGCCTGAGTGCCATGATTTCAGATCTGAACCTATTATGTTGTCGCCAATATATGTGTGTTTTAGATCCTATCTTGCAAGTTGTAGTCACCTACTATGTGTTATGACCCGACAACCCCGGAGTGACAATAGCCGGAACCACTCCAGGAGATGACCATAGTATGAGGAGTTCATGTATTCACCAAGTGTTAATGCGTTGGTCCGGTTCTTTATTAAAAGGAGATCCTTAGTATCCCGTAGTTTCTATTAGGACCCCGCTGCCACGGGAGGGATGGACAATAGATGTCATGCAAGTTCTTTTCCCTAAGCACGTATGACTACATACGGAATACATGCCTACATTAGATTGACGAACGGGAGCTAGTTACTTATCTCTCCGTGTTATAGCTGTTACATGATGAATCACATCCGGCACACTCATCCATCACCGATCCACTGCCTACGAGTCTTTTACTACTAGTCCTTGCTATGTTACTTTGCTGCTACTGCTGTTACTGCTGCTGCTGTTACTCTGTTGCTACTGCTGTTACTCTGCTGCTACTGCTGTTACTTGCTACTGCTGTCACTACTGCTGTTCCTTGCTACTGTTGTCACTGCTGCTGTTACTTGCTACTTTGTTGTTACTTGCTGCAACACTTTTACTGGCACCATTGATACACCAAGTTAGGAATAGTGTGCCGTCAACATACCTGTTTCTGGCACCGTTGCTATCATACTACTTTGCTACTAATACTTTGCTTGCAGACACTAATCTTTCAGGTGTGGTTGAATTGACAACTCAGCTGCTAATACTTGAGAATATTATTTCGCTTCCCTTTGTGTCGAATCAACAAATTTCGGTCGAATACTCTACCCTCGAAAACTGTTGCGATCCCCTACACTTGTGGGTTATCACATACCTACCTATATGCAGTATCTACGTGCCGTTCCAAGTAAATTTGCATGTGCCACTCTCTAAATCATCAAGAAATAATCTGTTTTGCATGCCCGAACCGCTCATGTGGTGACAGGGGGCTATCAGTATCTTCCATGCTAGGCGTGTTATCCTCGATATGTGTTTATTCACTATCATTCACGAGAAAGGGACCGGTAATTGGAATTCCTAGTTCCATGCTCAAATCAAAAAGATAATTGGAAACAAAACTCCCCCTGGATTGATGTTGGTATGGACAACACCCGAGGATTCGGCTAGTCATGGAGTGTGATTGATTGGTGGTGGGGGAGTCAAAACTTTACTTTTCTGTTTGGGAACCGCCTATAGCATGTGTAGCGTGGAAGATGGTGAGAACTCTTAGTCATTGCGTTGACAATGAAAGCATGCCACCCAAAAATTTTATCTCTGTTTTCAAAGCTTGAGCTCTGGCACCTCTGCAAATCAATGCTTCCCTCTGCGAAGGGCCTGTCTATTTATGTTCCTGTTGAGTCATCCTCTTCTTATAAAAACACCAATTAGAGAGCACCTTTGTCATTTTTATGCTTTGCTTTTAACTGTGTTTAGTATGACTGTGACTGGATATTCTTTGCCATGAATTACAATGTTTAGTCAACCCTTGGTCTTTGAAGGTGCTCTGCATTTATATTTTGCGGTCTCAGAAAGAGCTAGCAAGATACCATCTGTTCGTACTGCTTCGTGATTGTTTTGATTGAAGTGTTAACGTTTGAGACTTATTATTATTTGCTCGCTAGTTGATTATGTCATTGATATGAGTTTACCGTGAGACCTAGATGTCATTTGCTTATGTGGTTTGCTAGTGATCTTGCTTAAATTCTGGTTATGAGTTAGACATATTGCAACAACAAGATCAAACAAAGTTCGTAAAAGTTTTCTTTTGTCTCTTTCAGTTTGTCAACTGAATTGCTTGAGGACAAGCAAGGCTTTAAGCTTGGGGGAGTTGATACGTCTCCGTCGTATCTACTTTTACGAACTCTTTTGCCCTTGTTTTGGACTATAATTTGCATGATTTGAATGAAACTAACCCAGACTAACGCTGTTTTCAGCAGAATTTCCACGGTGTTGTTTTTGCACAGAAATCAAAGTTCTCGGAATGACCTGAAAATTTACGGAGAATTTTTCTAGAATTTATGAAAAATACTGGCGCAAGAATCAGCGGAGGAAGTGGAGCTGTGAGCCGACAAGCCCACCACGCACGGGCTCCCTAGTGTGGGGACCCCGACTTACTAGTCGAGAATCGCCGTGCTCAGTGATCCCAGAGATCAATGCTCACCGAACACAGATACTAAATAAAGAGTCTTACATCCAAGTACCAATTATTACAACACGTGACCGAAGGGTCAAGTTAACAAGGCTGGGCCTAAGGCCAAATCACACGAGTACACTAATAGCGGAAAACAAAGGGGCTAAGCGGTGCCCATGCCATCAAGCCTACACCGACAGGCATTCTGACTCGGAAGCGTCCTAGTTTGCAGGGGTGTCTCCGAAGGCTTACTCATCTTCAAACTCCGGTCCGTCCACGTCTGGTCAATAACATAACTAGTGGCAAGCCAATGAGTACTTTGAATGTACTCGCAAACAGCCCATGATATAATCAACGAAAGAGAAGGATAACAATATCATTCATTTCTAGTGTAACTCATCTGGGTGGAATGATCATGAATATGCATCAAGTCAAAGAATTACTCTTGAAGAACAGGTTACAGATATCAATATATCTGCCGCGGGCTGAACCATCCGGGTTCACCCTATATGCCAAGTCATCGAATTTGGTCATACCATTGCTATCATAGCAACACCTTGCTCATCACCATACACACAAACATACAACTCACGCACACTTGGTTTATGCGGAAATAACTGGACATAGTTTAAGCAGGATTACCAAACTGTCCTTGACCGTGGACACGGCTATTCGAATAGTTTACACTCTGCAGAGGTAGTACGCTGGACCCACGAGATCCGAGAAACTTCCGTGTCATCCATGACTCGCGGTATATCACATACCCGAGGTAAGTACCCGATTAATGCCTTTCCCGTGACGATACTAGACAAAGAGGTCCACTCGATTGGTACCCAACCCACATGTTGTACGTCTTACGAGCACCAACTCTCGATAGTACCAACCATGCGGGGACCAACAGTGTGACTGGAACTCATAAAAATGGCATAGTCGTCCTACCTGACACGACCCCATCACGAGAGTGACCACATATCACTCCCGCCACTAGTAATGTGGCTCTTTGCTAGCACCAACCAGAGTAATTAACATAGCACCGTCCCATAAGGGGTAACATGGTCGTACTGGTAAGGTTGGGACGGTCGACACATCATAAATCTAATCCCATTTCTAAAACCTTACTCACGCAAATACCGGGTGCATCACTTCACCAAAAGTGACCACCTAACTCATCATCACCCCCGGGCATTAGTGGCACCCGACGGGGTTTTCATAAACTCTTGCTTTATGACAACATCATGCTCATGATAATACTACTGCTATCTTTACTTGTCAACATGGTATTAGCATGACCCTCAAGGGGTAGGGTCAAGCTCAATGCATGTGCTCCGGAGGAGCCTTCGGTAAAATCATATCAAATGATAACTGGCACTTATGATCATATGCAACGGAAATGCTTGCTATTTTATCATGCGAAGTAACATATGCTCAGTCATGGTCAAAGGGCTGCTTGCCTTGGTCAGCTAAGTAACCGGGGTCTTCGAGGTCTTCCGCTCCGATTCCCTCGTCACACGGATTTTCTATCGCCGATAAAACAATAATTAAGAAATATCTCACACAGAAATAGTCCACAAAGTTATTTTAAAAATGTTCTCTATTACTGATAATTCTAAGATATCATTAAAAAAAATATTTGCCTTAGTTTTCCTTGAACGAATATTTTTGAAAACAACCAAACAGAAGCAAAACTATTCCATTTTAGCCTTTTTTATTAATATAAAATAGAATAGTTGCAGGAAAAATTCACCTAATCATACCATTAAATACTACACATTTCTAGAAGAATAACAGTGGAAGAATTATATTTTTACACTGGTTAAATGTTTTTATAAAAGTCTTAGAAACCAGGGTTTAAAATAAAAAGAAAAACAAGCTAGCTCCTAGCCTGGCTCGGCCCAGAGGTGGGCTGGCCTATGGCCAGCCGACAGTGTGCCTAGGCGCGCGCGCCGTCAGGTTTGAACCTGACGCGCGGGGCCCTGCGGTCAGTGACCGAGGCCAGCGCGGGGGAGGAGGCTGGGCCACCGACAGGTGGCGCACACTTGTCGGGGTTGTCTCCTACCTCCATCCAGAGAGGAGGAGGAGGACGTCGACGAGGTTGCCGACGCGCTCATGCTCCAACGAACACGGGAATGGGATTGCCTAACCGTCGCCTACCTGCTGGTGGTCGAAACAACGACGGGGAGGCACGGGTTCGTCGGCGACGAGGAGGCCGTGGCGGAGGAGTTTGAGGAGCTGGTCGAGGGGGTGGCTGGAGACACAGAAAAGCTCGGGCGAGTTGGGGAAAAGCTTCCTGGGATCAAGGGGGTCAGTTTGGTGGGTCGAGTGGCGCAGGAGCCGTCGTGTAGCCGGAGGGGCCTCGGTCGATCTCGAGCACCGGGGCTCTGCTGGTTTGCTGGGGTGGCTAGGGAGGTACTAGTGGTCGTGGCGAAGCTATCTGAGGGGTGCTGGAGCGAGGGGGAGGGCAATTTATAGGCCCGCGACGGTGAGCAGATTCGGGAGCGCCGGTGACTCACCGTGGCGCGCATGGGGGCGCAGAGAGAGGTTGGGGTTGAAACGACGGTCTCAGGACGTGGTATTGGACCGCCCAAACCATCTGCAGCAGAGAGAGAGAGAGAGAGAAGGCGAGCATTCGTGGCCGCGCAACCTTGGCCGGTTTTGGTGCGCGCGGGCACGCGTCGCGCGGGCTCTAGCGCGGGAGAGGAGGGGCCCTGAGGCTTGCCCGATGCAGAGGGGTTGTCGGGGAAGAGGTTCGACATCTCGGGGGAGGCTGGAACTGGCCAAGGGCATCGCCCGCACCTCGGTGACTCCCTGTAGCGTGCCCAGAGCACAGTTTTGGCATGCCACGGCATGCTGGTGCGCTCTGAGGCACTTTGGACGTGTCTAGCATGTCCTGGCACTGCTGGGGGTGTGGCTAGCCGTTTGGTTCTTGTGGGAGCTTCGGCTGGTCAAGGAAGGCAAGAAATACTGGTGCTGTCAGTCATGAATTGAGGTCGAAATTGGGGTTTTTGGCCTTTCCACTTTGAACCAATGAGGGGCCAGTTGAGTGGGATTAGATACAGGTGCTGGCCACTTAATATAAGAGTTTGAAGCAAAGTAGTTTGGTTTAGCTGTGGCTAAGGTGGCTTTTTCCTATCTGTCAAAAGGTGTTCGACATTGGGTTTGGGGGGTTGCACTCCACCACTGGTGCTGCAACTTAACAGGTTTGGGTTTGGTGGTAAACCATGGAGTTTCACCAAATTTGAGCTCCAAAGGACAAGTTTATCTTTGTAAACTTGAAAACACTACAATATGACCAGATATGTTCCTTCCAAAGGGAGTGTGGGCAAACTAAGTCCCACAAATCCCATTTTTGGTGTGGAACCCTCATTTGAGGTATTAGGCACTCCTGCAAAGTTTTAGCATCATTGGACAAACTTTGCTATGTAGAGTTGTCCTAACTTGATTCTGGACAAACAAGGTTTTAGGGTTATTTGGGGTCCTTATCCTCCTTTGATCAAGGTGTGATTTTATGTGGACACCAAACAAGGCTTAGGGATATCACTGAAATTTTCTAGGAATTTATTGAGAATATTTCCTTTGGAAATATTTCAAAATGTCAAAACAGACAGAATTATCTTTCATAGTTTTAAACAATAAATATAATATAAAATGGGGTTTAAAATCCTATGTATGGAAAATATATGTCCTTCTGATCATCTCTAAATTTAATCAGATTTTTCCAAAGCAGAAAAGTATTTTTCCATGTTGGAATACCAATTCTGACCTTAGAAATGGACAGGTTATTTAATTGGGAAAATAATCACAAAAACAATTATTTTTGTGGTTTTGAAACATAAAGATAGGTAAAAATGAGATTACCAAATATGAGTAGAAGCACTGCTTGCTATCAAGGACATGTAGTGCAAGTCAAGGTGGTTTTATTTTGGTCAGCAATAAGCAAAAGGTTTTTGGAAATTAGTATAATACTAAGGGATTTAGGGTTTTAAATCCTCACATGATCAAGCATACAAGCATACAATGTCAATCATGGCGCTCAGACCATTAGTTTTGAAAAAGTTTTAACAAGCTCCGAATTTTACAACACAGACAAGTGATAGCAAAAACAGGGTGTGACAGACCTATCCCCCTTACAAGAATCTCGTCGCCGAGATTCCTAAGCTAGGTGCTAAAAAGGTCTGGAAACTCAGATCGGAGATAGTCTTCACGCTCCCATGTAGCTTGGGCTTCGGTGTGGTTGCTCCATTGAACCTTGAAATACTTGATGGTGCGACTTCGGGTGCATCTTTCTGCTTCATCCAGAATGCGGATTGGCCTCTCGCGGTAGGTGAGATCAGGCTGAAGGTCAATGGCTTGGTGGTCAATGCCCTTGTAAGGATCGGAACGACTTGGCGTTTGGAGACACTTCTGAAGCTGTGACACGTGGAAAATGTTGTGCACGCCCGAAAGTTCCGGAGGTAACTCCAACTGATAAGCGACCTCTTTGCGCCTTGCCGTGATCTTAAATGGCCCAATGAACCTTGGAGCAAGTTTCCCCTTAACGTGGAAACGCTTGGCTCCCTTGAGAGGTGAGACATGGAGGTACACCAGATCTCCGGGAACGAACTCCACATTCCTACGGCGAGAGTCTGCATAACTATTTTGTCACGGCTTGGCTGCTTTCAGATTTTCTTGGACTAGTTGCACCTTCTCTTGTGCCCGGTGCAAAACTTCTGGTACGAAAATCAGCCCGTCTCCGGTTTCTCACCAGTTGAGCGGGGTGCGGCATTTCCGTCCGTACAACACTTCGAACGGGGCCATCTAGAGACTGGACTGGTAGTTGTTGTTGTATGAGAACTCAGCGAATGGCAGACAGTCTTCCCATTTGGCTCCGTGCGCTAGGACACATGCGCGGAGCATATCTTCGAGTATCTGATTCACCCTTTCCGTCTGTCCTCCCGTCTTTGGGTGGAAGGCGGTGCTAAAAGAGAGCTTGGTACCGAGGGCCTCTTGAAGTTTCCTCCAAAACCTTGAGGTGAACTGCGTGCCTCGGTCAGATACAATCTCCTTGGCAACTCCATGAAGGCTTACTATGCGCTCGATATAGAGACTAGCCAACTTGTTCCCGTCATAAGTGGTGTTGACAGGGATGAAATGGGCCACTTTGGTCAAATGATCGACAACAACCCATATCGAGTTATGGCCCTTGCTAGACCTTGGTAGGCCAGTAATGAAATCCATCCCTACCTTGTCCCACTTCCATTCCGGCACCTTGAGAGGTTGTAGCAGCCGTGCGGGTTGCTGATGCTCAGCCTTAACTTGCTGGCACACATCACACTTGGCCACATATGCCGCGATTTCCCTCTTCATGCCGTGCCACCAGAATCTTTCTCGGAGATCTTGATACATCTTGGTACAATCAGGGTGAATGGAGTAGGGTGTATCATGAGCTTCCCGTAGGATGAGTTCCTTCAGTTCAGCCTTGTTGGGTACGCATAAACGTTTCCCAAACCACACCACTCCTTGATCATCCTCCAAGAATCTTGGGGCCTGGCCTTCTGGAATCTTCTTCTTGATACCTTCAATGCTCTTGTGGCCTTTTTGGGCTCCCTTGATGTCGTCTTCCAGCGTTGGTTTGACTTCGAGGTTATCTAGGAATCCTGGTTCCACCAGTTCCAATTCGAAGTTCTCCAATTCTTCATATAAGGCGGGCTGCCTTTCCTTAAGCATGACGTTTAAGGTGCTGGTCTTCCAACTCAAGGCATTAGCCACTACATTTGCCTTACCGGGGTGATATTGAATGCTGAGATCGTAGTCTTTGATTAACTCCAACCACCTCCGTTGCCTCATATTCAATTCCCTTTGGGTGAAGATATACTTCAGACTCTTGTGGTTGGTGTATATTTCACATTGCTTCCCCAGAAGGTAATGTCGCCACGTCTTTAGGGCATGCACTACTGCAGCCAACTCGAGATCATGGGTGGCATAATTTTCCTCATGCGGGCGCAGTTGCCGTGACAAGTATGCCACGACCCTGCCATCCTACATTAGAACCCCACCTAGCCTGGTCCTTGAGGCATCGCAATATATCACAAACTCCTTGCTGATATCTGGAGTGGCCAATACCGGGGCGGTGGTTAACCTCTTTTTCAACTCTTGGAAGCTTGCCTCACATTCCGGCGTCCATTTGAACTTCTTGTCTTTCTTCAAGAGCTGAGTCATAGGTCGCGCGATGCGGGAGAATCCTTCTACGAACTTGCGGTAATATCCTGCGAGTCCGAGGAAGCTCCTGACTTCCTTCACATCGATTGGCGATTCCCAGTTGGTTACCATAGTAATCTTACAGGGATCAACTGCCAATCCATTTGCTGTCATGATATGACCCAGGAATCCAACTTCGTTCAGCCAAAACTGGCATTTGCTGAACTTGGCATATAGTTGGTGCTCTCGAAGCTTTTCCAATACTAACCTCAAGTGTTTCTCATGCTCGTCTTCAGACTTGGAAAAGATTAATATGTCGTCAATGAATACGACGACGAACTTGTCCAGGTATTCCATGAAGACCTTATTCATGAGGTACATGAAGTAAGCTGGGGCATTCGTCAATCCAACATAAGAGCCTTATTAACTAGGTCACTGAAGGTCTGATATTCACAAACAACCAGCTCATACTGGAGTGACAGCTGTAGTCCTTCCATAAGCGCTCCACTTTGGCAGCCTCAGTGCTGACATCTTCAGGTGCATACCTTGATAGAAGGTTGAACTTCTGCAAATACTCCTTGATTGACCCACTGCCTTGCCTTAAGGCTTGAAATTCTCTCTTCTTAATGGTCATCATTCCCGGAGGAATGTGAGCGACACGGAATCCGTCCTTGAACACGGCCCAAGTGTTGACTTGCCCGGCTCGCATGATATGAAATCCATCCCACCAGGCTCTCGTTGCGCCTCCGAGACAGTGGGTTGCATAGAGGACTTTCTCGTTGTCGTCAGTGCACTTGACCAACGCGAGAAGGTCTTCAATAGTGCGGATCCAGTCATCGGCATCCAAGGGCTCAGTCGTCTCCGTGAATATGGGCGGCGTAGTCCGTATAAACTCAGAGAGAGTTAAGCAACCGTTGCCATTCCCGTTCTGTGGCGGGTGGTTTACCAAAGTTTGAGCCAGCTGCCGGATAGCGGCATTGTTGGCTTGACGCTCCTCCCGAAGAGCTTGAAGGAACTAAGCCATGGTCAAGCTTTCAGGGGGAGGCGGCGACGGTTGAACATCGTCTTGCTGCACATGGTGATCTCCAACTTGAGCTTCTCCTCTGGTTCCCTGCTACTGTCCTGAAGAGGCAGAGCCAGGGTTGCGGAAAGTGCTGTTGCGAGTTGCATTCACCATCCCGTCAAGGGAGTAGACTGGTCAATTTTTGCCGAACTGGTTGCACTAGAAAGGGATGACGTTCTAGTAAAGAGGGGGGGGGGTCTGGTGTTGTGCTAGTGCGCAAGGTTTTTATGACAAAGGTTTTAAAAAGAACTACTGCATTAAATTTTAAAACAAGTGATGTAGTCGCTCACAAGCTGCCTAAGGCAGAATGCGACTTGCATCCAAGAGGTTCACAGAACATCCGGGGTCATAAAATCCTGATACAAGAACTCCTACGTTCGGTACATCCTATGCTGCTAAGCGATCGACTGCGCGGTCTCATAAGCCGGCTGTGTGGGATCTTCGTGTTCATCTTCCTCTCTGTCTTCATCTTCATTAGTGCTTCCCTTCCTCGAGGGAGTAGGGGAAGGAAGTAGACCATCTTGACGTCTCTTTGTTGGTGAGGTAGCGAAGAGCTCGGTGTACTCTTCTGCAGTTAAACGACGACTCTGAAGAGGAACAGCCTGAAGCGGGGGTATTCCTCCTCGGAAAGCAAAGCCAGGTGATATTACGGGTGCTCCTTCTTTCTTCACCTTACGGTTCTTCATCTTCTCCATACGAAGTAGGTCCTTAACTTGGTGCAGCTCTTGGCGGATCCTAGTGGACTCCTTGATCAAAAGATGCGTCAAGGTGTGTGAGGAGAGGCTGAAGTAGGTCTGAAACCTCAATGGCGTCCCGTCCTCGGATGAGGGGTTGAGTGTCCAACTCCCGTCTACCTTATCTTTAACATAAGGGAGGTGACGAGTAGCTGGCTCGTCCGCCATCTCAGGAAGGATGTCGCGGAGTCGCACGAGTGCCTCTCGTGCTGCTGTCTCCACGGCCAACATCAGATCCTCCATCTGTGGCCCTTCAAAGAACTAGCTAGTTGGGGAGTCGTTAGCCTTCACTATCACGTCCACGTGATACTCCTTGGTGTTGGCGTTGACCCAGTGTTCGTGGTAGAGAAAGACGGGTGTGCGACGCACTTGACACTTCTCGAGGCTATCACTCAAAAGCAGAGGAAAGCCCGTTTCCATAAGCATCTCGGGTACGGCGGCCATCTACAAGGTGTAGAGGAGAGGGTTAGAATATTCAGTGGGTGCGGTTCTCGGGTCACTCTGTGTGCACTAATTGTTTCGGCTATCGCCCATGCCTATAGTCATGATGGATTTGATACCAGCTCTATGGGGACCTCGACTTACTAGTCAAGAATCGTCGTGCTCAGTGATCCTATAGATCAATGCTCATCGAACACAAATACTGAATAAAGAGTCTTACATCCAAGTACCAATTATTACAACACGTGACCGAAGGGTCAAGTTCACAAGGCTGGTCCTAAGGCCAAATCACACGAGTACACTAATAGCGGAAAACAAAGGGGCTAAGCGGTGCCCATGCCATCAAGCCTACACCGACAGGCATTCTGACTCAGAAGCGTCCTAGTTCGCAGGGGTGTCTCTGAAGGCGTACTCATCTTCAAACTCCAGTCCTTCCATGTCTGGTCAATGACATAACCAGTGGCAAGCAAATGAGTACTTTGAATGTACTTGCAAACAGCCCATGATATAATCAACGAAAGTGAAGGATAACAACATCATGCATTTCTAGTGTAAACTCATCTGGGTGGAATGATCATGAATATGCATCAAGTCAAAGAATTACTCTTGAAGAACATGTTACAGATATCAATATATCTGCCGAGGGCTGAACCATCCGGGTTCACCCTATATGCCAAGTCACCGAACTTGGTCATATCATTGCTATCATAGCAACACCTTTCTCATCACCACACACACACACACACACACACACACACACACACACAACTCACGCACACTTGGTTTATGCGGAAATAACTGGACATAGTTTAAGCAGGATTACCCAACTGTCCTTGACCGTGGACACGACTATTCGAATAGTTTGCACTCTGCAGAGGTAGTACGCTAGACCCACGAGATCCGGGAAACTTCCGTGTCATCCACGACTCGCGGTATATCACATACCCGAGGTAAGTACCCGATCAATGCCTTTCCCCTAACGATACTAGACAAAGAGGTCCACTCGATTGGTACCCAATCCACATGTTGTACGTCTTACGAGCACCAACTCTCGACAGTACCAACCATGCGGGGACCAACGGTGTGACTGGAACTCATAAAAATGGCATAGTCGTCCTACCTGGCACGACCCCATCACGAGAGTGACTACATATCACTCCCGCCACTAGTAATGTGGCTCTTTGCTAGCACCGACCAGAGTAACTAACATAGCCCCGTCCCATAAGGGGTAACGTGGTCGTACTGGTAAGGTTGGGACGGTCGACACATCATAAATCTAATGCCGTTTCCGAAGCCTTAGTCACGCAAATACTGGGTGCATCACTTCACCAAAAGTGACCACCTAACTCATCATCACCCTCGGGAATTAGTGGCACCCGACGGGGTTTTCATAAACTCTTGCTTCATGACAACATCATGCTCATGATAATACTATTGCTACCTTTACTTGTCAACATGGTATTAGCATGACCCTCAAGGGGTAGGGTCAAGCTCAATGCATGTGCTCCGGAGGAGCCTTCGGTAAAATCATATCAAATGGTAACTGGCACTTATGATCATATGCAACGGAAATACTTGCTATTTTATCATGCAAAGTAACGTATGGTCAGTCATGGTCAAAGGGCTTCTTGCCTTGGTGAGCTAAGTATCCCGGGTCTTCGAGGTCTTCCGCTCCGATTCCCTTGTCACACGGATTTTCTATCATCGATAAAACAATAAATAAGAAATAGCTCAGATAGAAACAGTCCACAAAGTTATTTTAAAAATGTTCTCTATTAGTGATAATTCTAAGATATCATTTAAAAAATATTTGCCTTAGTTTTCCTTGAAGGAATATTTTTGAAAACAACCAAGCAGAAGCAAAACTATTCCATTTTAGCCCTTTTTATTAATATAAAATAGAACAGTTGCTGGAAAAATTCACCTAAGCATACCATTAAATACTACACATTTTTAGAAGAATAAAAGTGGAAGAATTATATTTTTACACTTGTTAAATGTTTTTATTAAAATTTTAGAAACCAGGGTTTAAAATAAAAAGAAAAATAGGCTAGCTCCTGGCCTAGCTCGGCCCAGAGCTGGGCTGGCCCATGGCAGCCGACAGCCTGCCCAGGTGCGCGCGCCGTCAGGTTTGAACCTCACGTGCGGGGCCCTGCGGTCGGTGACCGAGGCCAGCTCGGGGGAGGAGGCTGGGCCACCGACAGGTGGGGCACACCTGTCGGGGTCGTCTCCTACCTCCGGATAGAGAGGAGGAGGAGGACGCCGACGAGGTTGCCGACGCGCTCATGCTCGAACGAACACGGGAATGGGATTGCCTAACCATCGCCTACCTGCTGGTGGTCGAAACAATGATGGGGAGGCAGGGGTTCGGCGGCGACGAGGAGACCGTGACGGAGGAGTTTCGGGAGGTGGCTAGAGACACGGAAAAGCTCGGGCGAGTTGGGGGAAAGCTTCCTGGGATCAAGGGGGTCAGTTTGGTAGGTCGAGTGGCGCAGGAGCCGTCGTGTAGCCGGAGATCGACCGGAGCTCCGAGGCGGAGGGACCTCGGTCGATCTCGAGCACCGGGGCTCTGCTGGTTTGCTGGGGTGGCTAGGGAGGTACTAGTGGTCGTGGCGAAGCTATCTGTGGGGTGCTGGAGCGAGGGGGAGGGCTATTTATAGGCCCGCGACGGTGAGCAGATTCGGGAGCGCCGGTGACTCACCGTGGCGCGCATGGGGGCGTAGAGAGAGGTTGGGGTTGAAACCACTGTCTCAGGACGTGGTATTGGACCGCCCGAACCATCTGCAGCAGAGAGAGAGAGAGAGAGAGAGAGAGAGAGAGAAGGCGAGTATTCGTGTCCGCGCAACCTTGGCCGGTTCTAGTGCGTGCGGGCACGCGTCACGCGGGCTCTAGCGCGGGAGAGGAGGGACCCTAAGGCTTGCCCGATGCAGAGGGGTTGTCGAGGAAGAGGTTGAACATCTCGGGGGAGGCTCGAAATGGCCGAGGGCGTCGCCCCCACCTCGGTGACTCCCTGTAGCGCGCCCAGAGTGCAGTTTTGGTATGCCACGACATGCCGGTGCGCTCTGAGGCACTTTGTACGTGTCTATCATGTCCTGGCACTTGCTGGGGGTTTGGCTAGCCGTTTGGCTCTTGTGGGAGCTTCGGCTGGTCAAGGGAGGCAAGAAATACTGGTGCTGTAAGTCATGAACTGAGGTCTAAATTGGGGTTTTTGGCCTTTCCACTTTGAACCAGTGAGGGGCCAGTTGACTGGGGTTAGATACAAGTGTTGTCCACTTAATCTAAGAGTTTGAAGCAAAGGAGTTTGGTTTAGCTGTGGCTAAGGTGCCTTTTTCTTATCTGTCAGAAGGTGTTCGACAACGGGTTTGGGGGGTTGCACTCCACCACTGGTGCTGCAACTTAACAGGTTTGGGTTTGGTGGTAAATCATGGAGTTTCACTAAATTTGAGCTCCAAAGGGCAAGTTTAGCTTTGTAAACTTGAAAACACTACAATATGACCAGATCTGTTCCTTCCAAAGGGAGTGTGGGCAAACTAAGTCCCACAAATCCCATTTTTGGTGTGGAACCCTCATTTGAGGTATTTGGCACTCCTGCAAAGTTTTAGCATCATTGGACAAACTTTGCTATGTCGAGTTGTCCTAACTTGATTCTGGACAGATAGGGTTTTAGGGTTATTTGGGGTTCTTATCCTCCTTTCATCAAGGTGAGATTTTATGTGGACACCAAACAAGGCTTAGGGATATCACTAAAATTTTCTAGGAATTTATTGAGAATATTTCCTTTGGAAATATTTCAAAATGTCAAAACAGACAGAATTATCTTTCATAGTTTTAATCAATAAGTATAATGTAAAATGGGGTTTAAAATCCTATGTATGGACAATATATGTCCTTCTGATCATCTCTAAATTTAATCAGATTTTTCCATAGCAGAACAGTATTTTTCCATGTTGGAATACCAATTATGACCTTAGAAATGGACAAGTTATTTAATTGGGAAAATAATCACAAAAACAATTATTTTTTTGGTTTTGAAATATAAAGATAGGTAAAAATCAGATTACCAAATATGAGTAGAAGCACTGCTTGCTATCAAGGACATGTAGTGCAACTCAAGGTGGTTTTATTTTGGTCTGCAATAAGCAAAAGGTTTTTGGAAATCAGTATAATACCATGGGATTTCGGGTTTTAAATCCTCACATGATCAAGCATACAAGCATACAATGTCAATCATTGCACTCACACCATTAGTTTTGAAAAAGTTTTAACAAGCTCAGAATTTTACAACACAGACAAGTGATAGCAAAAACAGGGTGTGACACCTTGCTGCGCGTGGCAGGCTTCTCGGGCCCACAAAGCTCCACCGCCTCCAAATCCAGCTCTATTTAGTTCGTCTCGCCCGGAAAAAATCAAGGAGAAGAGTTCATCGCGTTTTACGATACGGAGGCACCACAACCTCCTGTTCTTCATCTGGAAGGCAGATCTGGAGTCCGTACTGGGCTCCGGAGAGGGGAGATCGTCGCCATCGTCATCATCAACCTTCGTTCATCGCAAATTCCATGATGCTCTTCACCATTTGTGAGTAATCTCATTGTAGGCTTGTTGGACGGTGATGGGTTGGTAGAGATCTATCATGTAATCGAGTTAGTTTTGACGGGGATTGATCCCTAGTATCCACTATGTTCTGAGATTGATGTTGCTACTACTTTTCCATGCTTAATGCTTGTCACTAGGGCCCGAGTGCCATGATTTCAGATATGAACCTATTATGTTGTCGCCAATATATGTGTGTTTTAGATCCTATCTTGCAAGTTGTAGCCACCTACTATGTGTTATGACCCGGCAACCCCGAAGTGACAATAGCCGGAACCACTTCCGGAGATGACCATAGTATGAGGAGTTCATGTATTTACCAAGTATTAATGCGTTGGTCCGGTTCTTTATTAAAAGGAGAACCTTAATATCCCGTAGTTTCCATTAGGACCCCGCTGCCACGAGAGGGATGGGCAATAGATGTCATGCAAGTTCTTCCCCCTAAGCACGTATGACTACATACAGAATACATGCCTACATTAGATTGACGAACGGGAGCTAGTTACTTATCTCTCCGTGTTATAACTGTTACATGATGAATAGCATCCGATAAATCATCCATCACCGATCCAATGCCTACGAGTCTTTTCCTACTGTTCCTTGCTACGTTACTTTGCCGCTACTGCTATCACTGCTGCTACTGTTACTCTGTTGCTACTGCTGTTACTTTGCTGCTACTGCTGTCACTGCTGCTACTGGTTACCGTTGCTACTGCTGCTATCATACTACCTTGCTACTGATACTTTGCTATATATACTAAATCTTTCAGGTGTGGTTGAATTGACAACTCAACTCCTAATACTTGAGAATATTCTTTCGCTTCCCCTTGAGTCGAATCAATAAATTTGGGTTGAATACAATACCCTTGAAAACTGTTGCGATCCCCTATACTTGTGGGTTATCACACAACAAATGCACATTGATGATTTATGTCATTGAGATCCCCCCTGAGTCTTGTAAATCATGCATGCATATGACATATAGTATGAAGAATATGAGAATGCATGATGACAAATGGTATCTCACGAATTTCAGCATGCGTGCATTAATATTTTTGAGGAATAAGCACGCGAAGAAAAATGTTCAAAAGCGTTAGAGTACCATCGGGCTTAAGTTACAACTCATTACAAAAACACTTTAGAAGAACCAAGAGTTTGTAACTTAATAAAGTTCATAAGCCCCAAAATATATCCCGCATGAAGACTAACTCTCAGATTCCCCCCCTTTGTCATCAAGTGACGAAAAGGGACAAAACTGAGGACTAACACCCCTTGAAGACTTCCACTTCTTGGATGATGAAGAAGACGCATGAGGATTCTTGGCGGGCTTCTTCCTTGGGTCGGTGGGAGTGTCTTCTTGATCTTCATCAGACTCTGTAGTGCGGAATGAAGAAAAGGAGCTGTCCTCAAGATCTGGAACTGGGATTGGCTTGAATTTCTTCTTGGGAGGCCACGACCAGTCGAAGTCCTGAGTGAACTCCAATTCATCAAGTTCTTCTTGAGTCTTCAGATGAGCCAGAGTGGCCCAGGTGCGATCAAAAACCTCATGAAGATAGTAGTGATTTTTCTTCACTGCATTCTGGGTCTCGTTGAGGGTTTTCACAATGGCACTGAATTGATGTTTTACCCATTTGTGATTCCGATCGACCTTTTGATGAAGACTGAGGAGTAGTTCTGGGTTAGTCATCACCCTTGGGGCAACTGGGCTAGGCGGCTCCTGAGTTTCAGTATCATCCCATGAAGAATATGCATCTGGTTCACGAAACTGGCCATCAAGGGGCCGACTACCTTCATCAATGACATATTTTCCTTTTCCTTCAACAGGCTCAAAAGTCTTCTTGTTGACTCTGATAGGAGGCATATATCCAATGTGATTGTTGAAATCAACATGATAGTTGATGCCTGACCTGTGTCTGATGAATCTCATGATCCATGGAGCGTAAATCTTTAGGTCGAAGGGTGACATAGCATCGTCAACCAGAGTCCTCAAGAAGAAGTCGTGAAGGTTTATTGGAATTCCATGGATGATGTTGAAGAGGATATTCTTCATGATGCCTACAACATCTTCTTCATCATCATGGCCCTTGATTGGAGCGATGACACTGCACAGAATCTTGTAGACAGTCCTGGGTTCATACTTCAAGTCTTGAACCATAAAAGTCGTTCTTGGTGGTTGACCCTTAGCCAAAGTCTTCATGAGGACTTCCATCAACTTGTTGGGCAACTCCCGTTCATCATACATCATCACCACATGTTCCGAGGGAATTGAAACCGGAAGCACTCGCAGCAGCTCAGTAGCAGGGGCTTTGTAATGTGTGTGCTATGTCATCCAGTCCATCACCCAAGTGTTGATATCTGTTGGGTCTCCAGAGATGTGCAAAGTTGCATAGAATTGAAGAATGATATCGCTATTCCAATCACAGATATCAGTGCAAAGTGGCAGCAGTCCGACTTCATGAAGAACGTTGAGGACTGGGGCGAAGCAAGGGATTTCTTCAAACTCAACATTAGGAATATGCATGTGCTGAAATATTTTGTTTCTTCCACAGAGCACAAATGCATAATAGTTGAGCTGAGTCCTTGTCCAAAACTTCCTGTGCCTGATGCGAATCTTATCATAGGGATTGTCGCCGATGAAATACATACGTTCTTCATAGAACACTTCCTTCTGAAACTTTGGCCTCTTTGAAAAGGCTGATTTTGCATAGGCTGAAGATTATGCTGCTTCTCTTGAGGAGATACTATCATTGCAGTCTCAGTGTTGACCCCCACAATAGCAGTTTCAGTATTGGGTGCAGGAGCATTTTTCTTCAGCCTGTACCTCAGGTTGAGGATTTTCTTCGGCCTGAACCTCACGTTGAGGATTTGCTTCAGGTTGAGGGTTTTCTTCACGATGAGGATTTTCCTCGGGCTGAGGATTTTCTTGTGGGTTTTCCTCAGCTTGAGTAATTTGCTAGGAGGAGGAGGCAAAATCTTCAGCTGTTGCAGCTTATCCTTATGCAGTTTCATCATGCGTCTTGTGAGGAACGAAGGAGAGAGGAATATCATCAATTTGAATTTCCTCATCCATGGTTCCGTCAGAATCAGCGTCCTTCATTTCCTCATCAACCGGAATCTCCTCATCTTCTTCAGGAATGACATAGTCAATTCTGAAAGGGACCATAGTGTATGATGGAGCTATCTTCAGAGCCACAACATCCAGTGGAGCAGTTTCATCAAGAGTCTTTTGACGCTTGGCCTCTAATGATTCTGGAGTTAAGAAGCTTTTTTTTGCTTCTTTCTCGGCAGCATTGGTTTTCTTCACATCTGATGCAGACATAACCATTTTCTTCACCTTTGAGGATCGAGGTGAAGGATTTTTCTCTTGAGGAACTCATGCAACATCAGTCCTGGCAGTTTCCCCAGTTGAAGCATTTTCTTCAGTTGGTGCAGATTCATCAGCTGGCACAGATTTATCAGTTGGAATGTCCTTAGCTATTTCCTCAATAACAGGTGCATCAGCACGACTTTCTTGAGGCATTTCCTCAGCAGGGGTGTCTTTTTCTTCATCTTCCTCCGTGAGCTGAACAGAATAGCTGGGCTCAGACTGCTCAGGCTGTGCTGGTTTTGCTGGAGGAGTAGCCTTCTTGTTGTATTCATCAACTGCATTGGTTGCAAACTTGATGAAATTGGTCTTGAGACTTTGACAATCAGATGCTTTGGTATACTTGTTGGTCAAAGTCTTCAATTCTGCCTGGGTTGACACAAGAGCATCAGGCGTCAGGTTTAAGAGATTATGTCTGAGGAATTTCTCCTTCTTCAGCTTTGCAACCTTTGCTTGTTTGGCTTGCGTCTCCTTTCATTTGGCCTCATTGATGAATGTGGCCATCATATGGCTGATACCAGGGGAAGCTTCAAGTCATCAATGGGTGTGTTATGGTCATCATACCACACATTGATGTAGTCCAATAAGACCTTTGGGTCCATGGCAAGAGGAATGACGCTGCCTGAAGCTTGTGCGACGCGTTCCTTCTTGTTTCGGATGATGGCTTGAAGAGTTTCATCATCATATTCATCACTTCCTTCTGATCCAGAAGGGACTTTCGTGACTTTGCTTGGGCTGGGTCTGATGCCTCTTCCAGCAGTCATTTTAGTCTTCAAAGGTGTTGGTGAAGACTTTGTCTCTGAGCTCGTGGCAGATGGTACAGAGGAGCTAGAGTGAGTAGGCTGTTGCTTGACGATTTTCTTGTCTCCAGGCCTTGAAGCTAGTGTAGTTGTTGAGGGTTTTGGTGCAGACGCAACCTTCTGAAGCAATTGCTCTTTAGGCTTTGAAGCCTTTGATTTCAGTGGCACAGGCTTCACATGAGGAATAGGTGTGCCATAAGCTTCGGCAGCAAAGGAGGTGGGTGCAGTGGCAGCATCAGATTCCTCATTGAATTTCCTCACCGCAACTTCTGCTTTCTTCTGAAGCTTAGACAAGTGTTTGTCTTTCTCCTCACGATAATCATCAATAGTTTTGAGGCTTGAAGGATGTGCAACCTGATGATCTTCAAGAGGAGGTCTTTTGCCAGGTGGCTTGAGAGCGAATTTCTTTGCATACTTTGGAGTGACGAAGCGGTATTCCTTCCACTCCTTAGCCCACCTGCGTTCTATCTTTTGAAGCCTGATTTTCCTCTTTGGCATTGGTTCTTGCTCATCTGGCGTGCAATAGTTAAGGTATATATCCTCAGGGATATCGATTGTAGTGTTCTGTTCCAGTTTCTTTCCGCCCTTTTGCTTTCTGTCATCTTCCATTTTCTTCAGCTGAGGCTTTTGCTGAGGAATTTGAACTCTTGAGGATTCTGATGACACTGGCATATTTTCTTCGAGAAACCCTGGAAACGAGTTAAGTTGATGAGAACCTAGAGATTCATCAACTGACATTTTTGTTCGTGTGAACAAAGTGTAGGTGCAAGGAATTTGGAGAGGTCATATGCGTTCTCAAATTTGAAGAAATTGAAAAAAAAATTTAAAGTTGAGGAATTTGACCAGTGGGTTGAGGAATTTGTGTAAGCACTCTCATCTTGGGTTCCAGAGTTGTACAGATTCGAAAATTTGCACAATTGAGGAATCACGTGAAGAATTTTAGTGACTTAGTGAGATTCGTCAAGTGTTTGAGGAATAGAGTGTGCGAAGCTGATAGATACTTAGGAAAAACAGATTTCTTGAATCTAAGGTAAAATAGTAGATCGAAAGGGACGGTAAAAATAGGTTTTTATTTACCCTATATGGCAAGCACGAGGAACAGAGGAAGCAACAGTAGATGCTCTTCGTTTCATTTCTGCTGCACCCTAACTTGGCGGCAAAAGACGACTACGGTGGCGACGGATGAAGATGTTCTGCTTCCGGCGTGAGCTCGGCGTCGGAGAGGTCGAGGCAGTGAAGCTTTTCCTCGCCGGCGACGAGATCTCTAGCGGTGGCGCTAGGTTTTGCTTGTGGTGGAGAGAAGGTCGAGAGAGAGAGAAGAGTTTTGACAAAAGGGGTAAGGGCATATTTATAGCTCAGGTGAAAACTGTCCAGCCGATTCTTTCGGACCGAACTTCCCTTGCCTATTGGTCTCCGCACGACACATGTAGCCAGAGTTTAAAGCGGTGGAGATCGTGCTTATCTGATCGTTGGAAGTGGGGTTCAGTTACTGCGTAACAATATAAAAATCATTTTTGAGGATTTTGTTGCAAAATCATCAGCTCACAAGGACACAGTGAGGATTTTGAACAAAGTTTCAAGTAGAACGCATATGAAGAATTGAATAGACTGGGTGAGTAAAGCATAAGGGGGAGTAGGGTCCGATTACATTCACTTAGATGAAATATCAAATTGAAGAAATAGCTATAAGTCAATGTCGTCGAGGACTTTGAAATCACAGTCTATATATATATATATATATATATATAGTCAAATGTAAATCATCAAGTGTTTTGAAGATTTTGACTAACTTGAGGATTTTGTGACAAAGCGTCAGGTTGATGAATTTCAGCTTTGAAGAAAAACAACTTTGAAGAAAATCAACTTGAGGAATTTCAAAGTTGGGTGGTGGCGTGACCCACCGTATAAGAATGATGATTTCAGGCGCCGCTTACAATTGTCGTAGGGCCGTGAGAACCAAATTCTTCATTAGTTTCCTCACACTAAGAGTGATATTCTTCATTTGTTGAAGAAAATCGATTCTTCGTGTGTTGCACATCTAAGTCATCAATTTTGCATAAGTGTTAGGATGTGTGCATGTTTTACAAAACATTTGAAGATTCTAAGATATTTAGCTCACACCGCAACTTGCAAAACCTTTTCTCTTCCAAGGGCTTGGTGAAGATATCAGCTAGTTGATCGTCAGTTTTCACATGGTCGATGATGATATTGCCCTTGAGGACCTGGTCCCGAAGAAAATGATGACGAATCTGGATGTGCTTAGTCTTCGAGTGTTGTACTGGTTTGTATGCAATCTTGATTGCACTTTCATTGTCCTAGTAGAGAGGCACGTTCTTCATGTTGATGCCGTAGTCCTTGAGGGTTTGCTTCATCCATAGCAATTGAGCACATCATGATCCAACAGCAATGTACTCAGCTTCGGCAGTGGAGAGAGAAACGCAGTTCTGCTTCTTTGAGGACCAGCACACTAATGATCTTCCGAGGAGACGACAAGTGCCAGAAGTTGACTTGCGATCCACATGGTCACCAGCATAGTCAGAATCAGAATATCCCACAAGATGAAGATTTGAGCACTTGGGGTACCATAATCCTAGTGTTGGTGTGTGAGCTAAGTATCGAAGAATATGCTTCACAGCCTTATGGTGTGATTCCTTCGGTTTTGCTTGAAAATGTGCACACATGCAAACACTAAGCATTATATCTGGCCTAGATGCACATAAATACAGTAAAGAGCCAATCATGGAGCGATATACCTGCTGATCGAATTCTTTACCATTTTCGTCAGTGCAGAGGTGGCCGTTGGTAGGCATGGGAGTCTTGGCGCCTTTGCATTCATGCATGTCGAATTTACTCAGAACATCCTTGAGGTATTTCTCCTGTGATATGAAGATCCCATTGCGTTGTTGACGAATTTGAAGACCTAAGAAGAATTTTAGCTCCCCCATCATAGACATCTGATATTCTTCACTCATCATGTAAGCAAATTCATCACTGTAACGTTTGTCAGTACAACCAAATATGATGTCATCGACATATATTTGACACACAAATAGTTCATTGTCATAGGATTTTGTGAAAAGAGTTGGATCGAGTGAACCAGGTTTGAAGCCTTTCTTCATGAGGAATTCCTTTAATGTATCGTACCACGCCCGAGGGGCTTGCTAGAGACCATAGAGCGCCTTTTTGAGTCTGAAGACTTTGTCTGGATTCTTTGGATCCACAAAACCTGGGGGTTGAGCAACATATACTTCTTCCTCAAGCTTACCATTGAGGAATGCACTTTTCACATCCATTTGATATAAGCTAATGTTATGATGATTAGCATAAGCAAGTAGTATTCGAATAGCTTCAAGTCTAGCAACAAGTGCAAAAGTTTCATCGAAATCAATTCCTTCAACCTGTGTGTAGCCTTGGGCTACAAGTCGTGCCTTATTCCTCACCACTTGACCATCCTCATCTTGCTTGTTTTGGAAAATCCACTTGGTCCCGGTGATATTGTGCTTGCAAGGATCTGGTCGTTTGACGAGCTCCCAAACGCCATTTAGCTTGAATTGAAGAATTTCGTCTTGCATGGCTTGAATCCACGCAGGTTCCATGAAAGCCTCAACAACTTTCGAAGGTTCTGTGATAGACACAAAGGAAGAATTCTCACAAAAGTTAACTAAGTGTGAAGCTTTTGAGTGAGTGAGAGGACCTGGCGCATTGATGTCATCGAGGATTTTGTCAAGTTCTACTTCATTTGCAATCCTCGGATGAGCTGGTTGAGGATTTTGTCTGGGCTGAGGAATTGGTTTTGGAGAAATTTCCTCAGGAGCATCTTCTTGATTTTCATTAGTGCTGGGAGTGATTTCTTCAGCAATTTCCTTAGTAGGAACAATGTCTTCAGTAGCTTTGAGCTTTATTGCTTCCTCAGGTGACAACTTATCTGGATCAGGAGGCAATTGCTCTCTTTGCGAGCCATTAGTTTCATCGAACCGCACATCTATAGTTTCAACAACCTTGTTGTGATAGGTATTGAAGACTCTATAGGTGTGCGAGTCATTTCCGTAACCAAGCATAAACCCTCATGTGCCTTAGGTTCAAACTTTGAGCTATGGTGAGGATCTCTAATCCAGCATTTTGCACCGAAGACTTTGAAATAACTTACATTGGGTTTCTTGTCAGTGAGGAGTTCATATGAGGTTTTCATGAGGAATTTGTGAAGATATACCCTGTTGATGATATGGCAAGCAGTGTTGATTTCTTCAGGCCAGAAACGACGAGGAGTCTGATATTCTTCAAGCTTGGTTCGTGCCATCTCAACCAGAGTCGTGTTCTTTCTTTCGACGACGCCATTCTGCTGAGGAGTATAAGGAGCAGACAATTCGTGAGTAATACCAAGTTCATCAAGATAATCATCAAAACCAGTGTTTTTGAATTCTGTTCCATTATCATTCCTGATGTGTTTGATGTTGACGCCGAAGTTCATTGAGGCCCTTGAGGAAAACCGTTTGAAGACTTCTTGTACTTCAGTTTTATACAGAATGATAAGACCCAAGTATATCTAGAGTAATCATCAACTATAACAAAGCCGTATAGAGATGCTGAATTTATTATAGTGGCATAATGAGTAGGTCCAAAGAAATCCATGTGAAGAAATTCAAATGGACGAGTAGTAGTCATGATAGTCTTCGAGGGGTGTTTGGATCTGGTCATTTTTTCAGACTCACAAGCACCGCAGAGGTGGTCCTTGAGGAATTTGACTGATTCGATGCCAATGACATGCTTCTTCTTCGCTAGCGTGTGCAAATTCCTCATGCCTGCATGACCTAGTCTTCGATGCCACAGCCACCCTTCTGAGGTTTTTGCTAGTAAGCTTGTGGCTGGTTGAGGACCTGTAGAGAAGTCAATAATGTACAAATCCCCTCTTCTAACACCTTCAAAGACTTTGGATTTGTCAAATTCCATGATGACAACACATCTATATTTTCCAAATATAACAACCATATCAAGATCACAAAGCATTGAGACTGACATGAGGTTACTGTTGGAAATATGCCCTAGAGGCAATAATAAATTAGTTATTATTATATTTCTTAGTTCATGATAATCGTTTATTATCCATGCTATAATTGTATTGATTGGAAACACAATACTTGTGTGGATACATAGACAAAACACTGTCCCTAGTAAGCCTCTAGTTGACTAGCTCGTTAATCAAAGATGGTCAAGGTTTCCTGGCCATAGGCAAGTGTTGTCACTTGATAACGGGATCACATCATTAGGAGAATCATGTGATGGACTAGACCCAAACTAATAGACGTAGCATGTTGATCGTGTCATTTTGTTGCTACTGTTTTCTGCGTGTCAAGTATTTATTCCTATGACCATGAGATCATATAACTCACTGACACCGGAGGAATGCTTTGTGTGTATCAAACGTCGCAACGTAACTGGGTGACTATAAAGATGCTCTACAGGTATCTCCGAAGGTGTTAGTTGAGTTAGTATGGATCAAGACTGGGATTTGTCACTCCGTGTGAACGGAGAGGTATCTCGGGGCCCACTCGGTAATACAACATCACACACAAGCCTTGCAAGCAATGTAACTTAGTGTAAGTTGCGGGATCTTGTATTACGGAACGAGTAAAGAGACTTGCCAGTAAACGAGATTGAAATAGGTATACGGATACTGACGATCGAATCTCGGGCAAGTAACATACCGAAGGACAAAGGGAATGACATACGGGATTATATGAATCCTTGGCACTGAGGTTCAAACGATAAGATCTTCGTAGAATATGTAGGATCCAATATGGGCATCCAGGTCCCGCTATTGGATATTGACCGAGGAGTCTCTTGGGTCATGTCTACATAGTTCTCGAACCCGCAGGGTCTGCACACTTAAGGTTCGACGTTGTTTTATGCGTATTTGAGTTATATGGTTGGTTACCGAATGTTGTTCGGAGTCCCGGATGAGATCACGGACGTCACGAGGGTTTCCGGAATGGTCCGGAAACGAAGATTGATATATAGGATGACCTCATTTGGTTACCGGAAGGTTTTCGTGCATTACCGGAAAAGTTTCGGGCTCATCGGTAGTGTACCGGGAGTGCCGGGAGGGGTGCCGGGGACCATCGGGAGGGGTGTCACGCCCCAAGGGGTCTCATGGGCTATGGGAAGAGATAAACCAGCCCCTAGTGGGCTGGAATAAGTTCCCACTAAGGCCCATAAGGTTTGAGAAGGAAAAAACGCAAGGTGGAAAGAGTTTCCAAGTGGGAAGGTGGAATCCTACTCCAAGTAGGATTGGAGTAGGACTCCTCCACCTCCAATTTCGGCCAAACCTTTAGGTTTTGAGGCTGCCTCCTCCCCTCCCTCCCACCTATATATACAGAGGTTTTAGGGCTGATTTGAGACGACTTTCTCACGGCTGCCCGACCACATACCTCCATAGTTTTTCCTCTAGATCGCGTTTCTGCGGAGCTCGGGCGGAGCCCTGCTGAGACAAGATCATCACCAACCTCCGGAGCGCCGTCACGCTGCCGGAGAACTCTTCTACCTCTCCGTCTCTCTTGCTGGATCAAGAAGGCCGAGATCATCGTCGAGTTGTACGTGTGCTGAACGCGGAGGTGCCGTCCGTTCGGTACTAGATCGTGGGACTGATCGCGGGATTGTTCGCGGGGCGGATCGAGGGACGTGAGGACGTTCCACTACATCAACCGCGTTCACTAACGCTTCTGCTGTACGATCTACAAGGGTACGTAGATCACTCATCCCCTCTCGTAGATGGACATCACCATGATAGGTCTTCGTGCGCGTAGGAAATTTTTTGTTTCCCTTGCGACGTTCCCCAACAGTGGCATCATGAGCTAGGTTCATGCGTAGATGTCTTCTCGAGTAGAACACAAAAGTTTTTGTGGGCGGTGATGTGCGTTTTGCTGCCCTCCTTAGTCTTTTCTTGATTCCGCGGTATTGTTGGATTGAAGCGGCTTGGACCGACATTACTCGTACGCTTACGAGAGACTGGTTTCATCGCTACGAGTAACCCCCTTTGCTCAAAGATGACTGGCAAGTGACTGTTTCTCCTACTTTAGTTGAATCGGATTTGACCGAGGAGGTCCTTGGATGAGGTTAAATAGCAACTCATATATCTCCGTTGTGGTGTTTGCGTAAGTAAGATGCGATCCTACTAGATACCCTCGGTCACCACGTAAAAACATGCAACAACAAAATTAGAGGACGTCTAACTTGTTTTTGCAGGGTATGATTGTGATGTGATATGGCCAACGATGTGATGTGATATATTGGATGTATGAGATGATCATGTTGTAATAGAAATATCGACTTGCACGTCGATGGTACGGCAACCGGCAGGAGCCATAGGGTTGTCTTTATACTAACGTTTGTGCTTGCAGATGCGTTTACTATTTTGCTAGGATGTAGCTTTAGTAGTAATAGCATAAGTAGCACGACAACCCCGATGGCAACACGTTGATGGATGATCATGGTGTGGCACCGGTGACAAGAAGATCGTGCCGGTGCTTTGGTGATGGAGATCAAGAAGCACGTGATGATGGCCATATCATGTCACTTATGAATTGCATGTGATGTTAATCCTTTTATGCACCTTATTTTGCTTAGAACGACGGTAGCATTATGAGGTGATCTCTCACTAAAATTTCAAGACGAAGTTGTGTTCTCCCCGACTGTGCACCGTTGCGACAGTTCTTCGTTTCGAGACACCACGTGATGATCGGGTGTGATAGACTCAACGTTCACATACAACGGGTGCAAAACAGTTGCACACGCAGAACACTCGGGTTAAGCTTGACGAGCCTAGCATCTGCAGACATGGCCTCGGAACACATGAGACCGAAAGGTCGAGCATGAATCGTATAGTTGATATGATTAGCATAGGGATGCTTACCACTGAAACTATTCTCGACTCACGTGATGATCGGACTTGAGATAGTGGATTTGGATCATGTACCACTCAAATGACTAGAGAGATGTACTTTTTGAGTGGGAGTTCTTAAGTAATATGATTAATTGAACTAATTGTCATGAACATAGTCTAATGGTCTTTGCGAATTACGATGTAGCTTGCGCTATAGCTCTACTATTTTTTTATGTTCCTAGAGAAAATTTAGTTGAAAATTGATAGTAGCAAACTTTGCAGACTGAGTCTGTAAAACCGAGGATTGTCCTCGTTGCTGCGCAGAAGGCTTATGTCCTTAATGCACCACTCGGTGTGCTGCACCTCGAGCATCGTCTGTGGATGCTGTGAACATCCGACATACACGTTTCTGATGACTACACGATAGTTCAGTGCAAAGTACTTAATGGCTTAGAAGCAAGGCACCGAAAACGTTTTAAACGTCACGGAACATAAGTGATGTTCTAAAGAGATGAAATTGTGATTTCATGCTTGTGCCCTTGTTAAGAGGTACGAGACCTCCAACAAAATTCTTTGACCACAAAGTAAAGGAGAAAAGCTCAATCGTTGAGCGTGTGCTCAGATTGTCTGAGTACGACAATCACTTGAATCAAGTGGGAGCTAATCTTCCAGATGAGATAGTGATGGTTCTCCAAAAGTCACTGCCACCAAGCTTTGAGAGCTTCGTGATGAACTATAACATATCAAGGATAGATACAATGATCTTTGAGAGATTCGCGATGTTTGACACTGCGAAAGTAGAAATCAAGAAGGAGCATCAATAGTTGATGGTTTGAAAAACCACTAAGTTTCAAGAAAGGCGAGGGCTAGAAGGGATACTTCGTGAAACGGCAAAACAGTTGCTGCACTAATGAAGAGACCCAAGATTAAACCCAAACCCGAGACTAAGTGCTTCTGTAATAAGGGGAACAGTCACTGAGGCGGAGCAACTCTAGATACTTGGTAGATAAGAAGGCTGGCAAAAGTCGAGAGAAGTATATTTGATATACATAATGTTGATGTGTACTTTACTAGTACTCCTAGTAGCACGAGGGTATTGGATACTGGTTCGGTTGCTAAGTGATTAGTAACGCGAAATGAAAGCTACGGCATAAACGGAGACTAGCTAAAGGCGAGGTGACGATACGTGTTGGAAGTGTTTCCAAGGTTGATATGATCAAACGTCACACGCCCCCTTTACCATCGGGATTGGTGTTGAACCTAAATAATTGTTATTTGGTGCTTGCGTTAAGCATGAACATGATTGGATCGTGTTTATTGCAATACGATTATTCATTCAAAAGGAATAATGGTTACTCTATTTGCTTGAATAATCACCTTCAATGGTTTATTGAATCTCGATTGTAGTGTTACACATTGGTGCCAAAAGATACGAGTTAAATGATGATAGTACCACTTACTTGTGGCACTGCCGCTTGAGTCATGTTAGTATAAATTGCATGAAGAGGCTCCATGCTGATGGATCTTTACTCACCTGATTTCGAATCACTAGTGACATGCAAATCATACCACATGAGCAAGGCCTTGTTTTCATTGAGATGAAACAAGATAGTAACTTGTTGGAAGTGATACATTTTGATGTATGCAGTCCAGTGAGTGTTGAGGCACGCAGTGGATATCATTATGTTCTTACTTCACTGACGACTTGAGTAGATACATGAGTATTTACTTAATGAATCACAAGTCTGAAATATTGAAAAGTTCAATTCTGTTTCAGAGTGAAGTTCGTCGTAACAAGAGGATGAACTGTCTACGATATGATCATAGAAATGAATATCTGAGTTACGAATTTTTGGTACACAGTTAAGACAATGTGGAAATTGTTTCACAGTTCATGCCACCTGGAACATCATGGTGTGATGATGTGTCTGAACGTCATAGCCACGCACTATTTAGTATGGTGCATGCTAGGATGTCTCTTATCAAATTACCACTATCGTTTATGGGTTATGCATTAGAGACAACCACATTCACTTTAAATGGGGCACTGCGTATTTCCGTTGAGATGACACAGTATAGACTGAGGTTTAGAGAAATCTAAACTGTCGTTTCTTGAAAGTTTGGGGCTTCGAAACTTATGTGAAAAAGTTTCAGTCTGATAAGCTCGAACCCAAAGCGGATAAATGCATCTTCACAGGATATCCAAAACATTTGGGTACATCTCCTATCTCAGATCCGAAAGCAAAGTGTTTATTTCTAGAAACGGATCCTTTCTCGAGAAAAGGTTTCTCTCGAAAGAATTGAGTGGGAGGGTAGTAGAACTTGGTGAGGTTATTGAACCATCACTTCAACCAGTGTGTAGCAGGGCGTAGGAAGTTGTTCCTGTGGAGCCTACACCAATTGAAGTGGAAGCTGATGATGGTGATCATTAAGCTTCGAATCAAGTTACTACAAACCTCGTAGGTCGACAAGGTCGCGTACTGCTGTAGAGTAGTACGGTAACCCTGTCTTGGAGGTCATGTTGTTGAGCAACAGTGAACCTACGAGTTATGGAGAAAGCGATGGTGGGCCCAGATTCCGACAAATGGCTGGAAGCCATAAAATCCGAGAGAGGATCCATGTGTGAAAACAAAGTGTAGACTTTGGTAGAACTACTTGATGGTCATGGGACTATTGGGTAAAATGGATCTTTAAAAGAAGACAGACGATGATGGTGATAAGTCACTATTAAGAAAAGCTCGACTTGTCGCAAAGATGTTTTCGACAAGATCAAACAGTTGACTATGATGAGTCTTTCTCACTCGTAGCGATGCTAAAGGTCTGTTAGAATTATGTTAGTAGTTGCTGCATTATTTATGAAATATTGCACGTAGGATGTCAAAACATTGTTTCCTCGACGGTTTCCTTGAGCAAACATTGTATGTGATACAACCAGAAGGTTTTGTCGATCCTAAAGATACTAGCAAGTATGCAAGCTCCAGTGATCCTTCAATGGACTGGTGCAAGCATCTCGGAGTTGGAATAAGCACTTTGATGAGATGATCAAAGATTTTGGGTGTGTACAAGGTTTATGAGAAACTTGTATTTCCAAAGAAGTGAGTGGGAGCACTATAGAATTTCTGATAGGTATATGTGGTTGACATATTGTGGATCAGAAGTAATGTAGAATTTCTGTAAAGCATACAAGGTTGTTTGAAAGAAGTTTTCAAAGGAGTACCTGGATTATGCTACTTGAAGGTTGTGCATCAAAGATCTATGGAGATAGATCGAAAGCGCTTAATAGAAGTTTCAACAAGATGCATGCCTTGACAAGTTTTTGAAAGAGTTCAAAATAGACCAGCAAAGAAGGAGTTCTTGGTTGCGTTGTGAGGTGTGAATTTGAGTAAGACTCAAAACCCGACCACGGCAGAATAAAGAGAATAGATGAAGGTCGTCTTCTATGCCTTAGCCGTAGAATCTAAAGTATGCCATGCTGTGTACCGCACCTGAAGTGTGCCTTGACTCAAAGTATGTTGAGAGGTACAGAGAGTGATCCATGTTTGAATCACTAGCAGCGGTCAAAATTTATCCTTAGTAACAAATGGACTAAGGAATTTTTCTCGATTATGGAGGTGGTTAAAGAGTTCGTCGTAAAGGGTAACGTCGATGCAAGCTTTGACACTAATCTGAATAACTATGAGTAGTGAAACGGATTCATATAGTAGAGTGGATATTTGGAGCATTTCCGAATAGCACGTAGTAGCAGCATCTATAAGATGACATAAAGATTTGTAAAGAACGCACGGATCTGAAAGTTTCAGAACCGTTGACTAAAACCTCTCTCACAAGCAAGACATGATCAGACCCCATAACTATATGGGTGTTGGATTCGTTGGAATCACATGGTGATGTGAACTAGATTATTGACTCTAGTGCAAGTGGGAGACTGTTGGAAATATGCCCTAGAGGCAATAATAAATTAGTTATTATTATATTTCTTAGTTCATGATAATCGTTTATTATCCATGCTATAATTGTATTGATTGGAAACACAATACTTGTGTGGATACATAGACAAAACACTGTCCCTAGTAAGCCTCTAGTTGACTAGCTCGTTAATCAAAGATGGTCAAGGTTTCCTGGCCATAGGCAAGTGTTGTCACTTGATAACGGGATCACATCATTAGGAGAATCATGTGATGGACTAGACCCAAACTAATAGACGTAGCATGTTGATCGTGTCATTTTGTTGCTACTGTTTTCTGCGTGTCAAGTATTTATTCCTATGACCATGAGATCATATAACTCACTGACACCGGAGGAATGCTTTGTGTGTATCAAACGTCGCAACGTAACTGGGTGACTATAAAGATGCTCTACAGGTATCTCCGAAGGTGTTAGTTGAGTTAGTATGGATCAAGACTGGGATTTGTCACTCCGTGTGAACGGAGAGGTATCTCGGGGCCCACTCGGTAATACAACATCACACACAAGCCTTGCAAGCAATGTAACTTAGTGTAAGTTGCGGGATCTTGTATTACGGAACGAGTAAAGAGACTTGCCAGTAAACGAGATTGAAATAGGTATACGGATACTGACGATCGAATCTCGGGCAAGTAACATACCGAAGGACAAAGGGAATGACATACGGGATTATATGAATCCTTGGCACTGAGGTTCAAACGATAAGATCTTCGTAGAATATGTAGGATCCAATATGGGCATCCAGGTCCCGCTATTGGATATTGACCGAGGAGTCTCTTGGGTCATGTCTACATAGTTCTCGAACCCGCAGGGTCTGCACACTTAAGGTTCGACGTTGTTTTATGCGTATTTGAGTTATATGGTTGGTTACCGAATGTTGTTCGGAGTCCCGGATGAGATCACGGACGTCACGAGGGTTTCCGGAATGGTCCGGAAACGAAGATTGATATATAGGATGACCTCATTTGGTTACCGGAAGGTTTTCGTGCATTACCGGAAAAGTTTCGGGCTCATCGGTAGTGTACCGGGAGTGCCGGGAGGGGTGCCGGGGACCATCGGGAGGGGTGTCACGCCCCAAGGGGTCTCATGGGCTATGGGAAGAGATAAACCAGCCCCTAGTGGGCTGGAATAAGTTCCCACTAAGGCCCATAAGGTTTGAGAAGGAAAAAACGCAAGGTGGAAAGAGTTTCCAAGTGGGAAGGTGGAATCCTACTCCAAGTAGGATTGGAGTAGGACTCCTCCACCTCCAATTTCGGCCAAACCTTTAGGTTTTGAGGCTGCCTCCTCCCCTCCCTCCCACCTATATATACAGAGGTTTTAGGGCTGATTTGAGACGACTTTCTCACGGCTGCCCGACCACATACCTCCATAGTTTTTCCTCTAGATCGCGTTTCTGCGGAGCTCGGGCGGAGCCCTGCTGAGACAAGATCATCACCAACCTCCGGAGCGCCGTCACGCTGCCGGAGAACTCTTCTACCTCTCCGTCTCTCTTGCTGGATCAAGAAGGCCGAGATCATCGTCGAGTTGTACGTGTGCTGAACGCGGAGGTGCCGTCCGTTCGGTACTAGATCGTGGGACTGATCGCGGGATTGTTCGCGGGGCGGATCGAGGGACGTGAGGACGTTCCACTACATCAACCGCGTTCACTAACGCTTCTGCTGTACGATCTACAAGGGTACGTAGATCACTCATCCCCTCTCGTAGATGGACATCACCATGATAGGTCTTCGTGCGCGTAGGAAATTTTTTGTTTCCCTTGCGACGTTCCCCAACAGTGGCATCATGAGCTAGGTTCATGCGTAGATGTCTTCTCGAGTAGAACACAAAAGTTTTTGTGGGCGGTGATGTGCGTTTTGCTGCCCTCCTTAGTCTTTTCTTGATTCCGCGGTATTGTTGGATTGAAGCGGCTTGGACCGACATTACTCGTACGCTTACGAGAGACTGGTTTCATCGCTACGAGTAACCCCCTTTGCTCAAAGATGACTGGCAAGTGACTGTTTCTCCTACTTTAGTTGAATCGGATTTGACCGAGGAGGTCCTTGGATGAGGTTAAATAGCAACTCATATATCTCCGTTGTGGTGTTTGCGTAAGTAAGATGCGATCCTACTAGATACCCTCGGTCACCACGTAAAAACATGCAACAACAAAATTAGAGGACGTCTAACTTGTTTTTGCAGGGTATGATTGTGATGTGATATGGCCAACGATGTGATGTGATATATTGGATGTATGAGATGATCATGTTGTAATAGAAATATCGACTTGCACGTCGATGGTACGGCAACCGGCAGGAGCCATAGGGTTGTCTTTATACTAACGTTTGTGCTTGCAGATGCGTTTACTATTTTGCTAGGATGTAGCTTTAGTAGTAATAGCATAAGTAGCACGACAACCCCGATGGCAACACGTTGATGGATGATCATGGTGTGGCACCGGTGACAAGAAGATCGTGCCGGTGCTTTGGTGATGGAGATCAAGAAGCACGTGATGATGGCCATATCATGTCACTTATGAATTGCATGTGATGTTAATCCTTTTATGCACCTTATTTTGCTTAGAACGACGGTAGCATTATGAGGTGATCTCTCACTAAAATTTCAAGACGAAGTTGTGTTCTCCCCGACTGTGCACCGTTGCGACAGTTCTTCGTTTCGAGACACCACGTGATGATCGGGTGTGATAGACTCAACGTTCACATACAACGGGTGCAAAACAGTTGCACACGCAGAACACTCGGGTTAAGCTTGACGAGCCTAGCATCTGCAGACATGGCCTCGGAACACATGAGACCGAAAGGTCGAGCATGAATCGTATAGTTGATATGATTAGCATAGGGATGCTTACCACTGAAACTATTCTCGACTCACGTGATGATCGGACTTGAGATAGTGGATTTGGATCATGTACCACTCAAATGACTAGAGAGATGTACTTTTTGAGTGGGAGTTCTTAAGTAATATGATTAATTGAACTAATTGTCATGAACATAGTCTAATGGTCTTTGCGAATTACGATGTAGCTTGCGCTATAGCTCTACTATTTTTTTATGTTCCTAGAGAAAATTTAGTTGAAAATTGATAGTAGCAAACTTTGCAGACTGAGTCTGTAAAACCGAGGATTGTCCTCGTTGCTGCGCAGAAGGCTTATGTCCTTAATGCACCACTCGGTGTGCTGCACCTCGAGCATCGTCTGTGGATGCTGTGAACATCCGACATACACGTTTCTGATGACTACACGATAGTTCAGTGCAAAGTACTTAATGGCTTAGAAGCAAGGCACCGAAAACGTTTTAAACGTCACGGAACATAAGTGATGTTCTAAAGAGATGAAATTGTGATTTCATGCTTGTGCCCTTGTTAAGAGGTACGAGACCTCCAACAAAATTCTTTGACCACAAAGTAAAGGAGAAAAGCTCAATCGTTGAGCGTGTGCTCAGATTGTCTGAGTACGACAATCACTTGAATCAAGTGGGAGCTAATCTTCCAGATGAGATAGTGATGGTTCTCCAAAAGTCACTGCCACCAAGCTTTGAGAGCTTCGTGATGAACTATAACATATCAAGGATAGATACAATGATCTTTGAGAGATTCGCGATGTTTGACACTGCGAAAGTAGAAATCAAGAAGGAGCATCAATAGTTGATGGTTTGAAAAACCACTAAGTTTCAAGAAAGGCGAGGGCTAGAAGGGATACTTCGTGAAACGGCAAAACAGTTGCTGCACTAATGAAGAGACCCAAGATTAAACCCAAACCCGAGACTAAGTGCTTCTGTAATAAGGGGAACAGTCACTGAGGCGGAGCAACTCTAGATACTTGGTAGATAAGAAGGCTGGCAAAAGTCGAGAGAAGTATATTTGATATACATAATGTTGATGTGTACTTTACTAGTACTCCTAGTAGCACGAGGGTATTGGATACTGGTTCGGTTGCTAAGTGATTAGTAACGCGAAATGAAAGCTACGGCATAAACGGAGACTAGCTAAAGGCGAGGTGACGATACGTGTTGGAAGTGTTTCCAAGGTTGATATGATCAAACGTCACACGCCCCCTTTACCATCGGGATTGGTGTTGAACCTAAATAATTGTTATTTGGTGCTTGCGTTAAGCATGAACATGATTGGATCGTGTTTATTGCAATACGATTATTCATTCAAAAGGAATAATGGTTACTCTATTTGCTTGAATAATCACCTTCAATGGTTTATTGAATCTCGATTGTAGTGTTACACATTGGTGCCAAAAGATACGAGTTAAATGATGATAGTACCACTTACTTGTGGCACTGCCGCTTGAGTCATGTTAGTATAAATTGCATGAAGAGGCTCCATGCTGATGGATCTTTACTCACCTGATTTCGAATCACTAGTGACATGCAAATCATACCACATGAGCAAGGCCTTGTTTTCATTGAGATGAAACAAGATAGTAACTTGTTGGAAGTGATACATTTTGATGTATGCAGTCCAGTGAGTGTTGAGGCACGCAGTGGATATCATTATGTTCTTACTTCACTGACGACTTGAGTAGATACATGAGTATTTACTTAATGAATCACAAGTCTGAAATATTGAAAAGTTCAATTCTGTTTCAGAGTGAAGTTCGTCGTAACAAGAGGATGAACTGTCTACGATATGATCATAGAAATGAATATCTGAGTTACGAATTTTTGGTACACAGTTAAGACAATGTGGAAATTGTTTCACAGTTCATGCCACCTGGAACATCATGGTGTGATGATGTGTCTGAACGTCATAGCCACGCACTATTTAGTATGGTGCATGCTAGGATGTCTCTTATCAAATTACCACTATCGTTTATGGGTTATGCATTAGAGACAACCACATTCACTTTAAATGGGGCACTGCGTATTTCCGTTGAGATGACACAGTATAGACTGAGGTTTAGAGAAATCTAAACTGTCGTTTCTTGAAAGTTTGGGGCTTCGAAACTTATGTGAAAAAGTTTCAGTCTGATAAGCTCGAACCCAAAGCGGATAAATGCATCTTCACAGGATATCCAAAACATTTGGGTACATCTCCTATCTCAGATCCGAAAGCAAAGTGTTTATTTCTAGAAACGGATCCTTTCTCGAGAAAAGGTTTCTCTCGAAAGAATTGAGTGGGAGGGTAGTAGAACTTGATGAGGTTATTGAACCATCACTTCAACCAGTGTGTAGCAGGGCGTAGGAAGTTGTTCCTGTGGAGCCTACACCAATTGAAGTGGAAGCTGATGATGGTGATCATTAAGCTTCGAATCAAGTTACTACAAACCTCGTAGGTCGACAAGGTCGCGTACTGCTGTAGAGTAGTACGGTAACCCTGTCTTGGAGGTCATGTTGTTGAGCAACAGTGAACCTACGAGTTATGGAGAAAGCGATGGTGGGCCCAGATTCCGACAAATGGCTGGAAGCCATAAAATCCGAGAGAGGATCCATGTGTGAAAACAAAGTGTAGACTTTGGTAGAACTACTTGATGGTCATGGGACTATTGGGTAAAATGGATCTTTAAAAGAAGACAGACGATGATGGTGATAAGTCACTATTAAGAAAAGCTCGACTTGTCGCAAAGATGTTTTCGACAAGATCAAACAGTTGACTATGATGAGTCTTTCTCACTCGTAGCGATGCTAAAGGTCTGTTAGAATTATGTTAGTAGTTGCTGCATTATTTATGAAATATTGCACGTAGGATGTCAAAACATTGTTTCCTCGACGGTTTCCTTGAGCAAACATTGTATGTGATACAACCAGAAGGTTTTGTCGATCCTAAAGATACTAGCAAGTATGCAAGCTCCAGTGATCCTTCAATGGACTGGTGCAAGCATCTCGGAGTTGGAATAAGCACTTTGATGAGATGATCAAAGATTTTGGGTGTGTACAAGGTTTATGAGAAACTTGTATTTCCAAAGAAGTGAGTGGGAGCACTATAGAATTTCTGATAGGTATATGTGGTTGACATATTGTGGATCAGAAGTAATGTAGAATTTCTGTAAAGCATACAAGGTTGTTTGAAAGAAGTTTTCAAAGGAGTACCTGGATTATGCTACTTGAAGGTTGTGCATCAAAGATCTATGGAGATAGATCGAAAGCGCTTAATAGAAGTTTCAACAAGATGCATGCCTTGACAAGTTTTTGAAAGAGTTCAAAATAGACCAGCAAAGAAGGAGTTCTTGGTTGCGTTGTGAGGTGTGAATTTGAGTAAGACTCAAAACCCGACCACGGCAGAATAAAGAGAATAGATGAAGGTCGTCTTCTATGCCTTAGCCGTAGAATCTAAAGTATGCCATGCTGTGTACCGCACCTGAAGTGTGCCTTGACTCAAAGTATGTTGAGAGGTACAGAGAGTGATCCATGTTTGAATCACTAGCAGCGGTCAAAATTTATCCTTAGTAACAAATGGACTAAGGAATTTTTCTCGATTATGGAGGTGGTTAAAGAGTTCGTCGTAAAGGGTAACGTCGATGCAAGCTTTGACACTAATCTGAATAACTATGAGTAGTGAAACGGATTCATATAGTAGAGTGGATATTTGGAGCATTTCCGAATAGCACGTAGTAGCAGCATCTATAAGATGACATAAAGATTTGTAAAGAACGCACGGATCTGAAAGTTTCAGAACCGTTGACTAAAACCTCTCTCACAAGCAAGACATGATCAGACCCCATAACTATATGGGTGTTGGATTCGTTGGAATCACATGGTGATGTGAACTAGATTATTGACTCTAGTGCAAGTGGGAGACTGTTGGAAATATGCCCTAGAGGCAATAATAAATTAGTTATTATTATATTTCTTAGTTCATGATAATCGTTTATTATCCATGCTATAATTGTATTGATTGGAAACACAATACTTGTGTGGATACATAGACAAAACACTGTCCCTAGTAAGCCTCTAGTTGACTAGCTCGTTAATCAAAGATGGTCAAGGTTTCCTGGCCATAGGCAAGTGTTGTCACTTGATAACGGGATCACATCATTAGGAGAATCATGTGATGGACTAGACCCAAACTAATAGACGTAGCATGTTGATCGTGTCATTTTGTTGCTACTGTTTTCTGCGTGTCAAGTATTTATTCCTATGACCATGAGATCATATAACTCACTGACACCGGAGGAATGCTTTGTGTGTATCAAACGTCGCAACGTAACTGGGTGACTATAAAGATGCTCTACAGGTATCTCCGAAGGTGTTAGTTGAGTTAGTATGGATCAAGACTGGGATTTGTCACTCCGTGTGAACGGAGAGGTATCTCGGGGCCCACTCGGTAATACAACATCACACACAAGCCTTGCAAGCAATGTAACTTAGTGTAAGTTGCGGGATCTTGTATTACGGAACGAGTAAAGAGACTTGCCAGTAAACGAGATTGAAATAGGTATACGGATACTGACGATCGAATCTCGGGCAAGTAACATACCGAAGGACAAAGGGAATGACATACGGGATTATATGAATCCTTGGCACTGAGGTTCAAACGATAAGATCTTCGTAGAATATGTAGGATCCAATATGGGCATCCAGGTCCCGCTATTGGATATTGACCGAGGAGTCTCTCGGGTCATGTCTACATAGTTCTCGAACCCGCAGGGTCTGCACACTTAAGGTTCGACGTTGTTTTATGCGTATTTGAGTTATATGGTTGGTTACCGAATGTTGTTCGGAGTCCCGGATGAGATCACGGACGTCACGAGGGTTTCCGGAATGGTCCGGAAACGAAGATTGATATATAGGATGACCTCATTTGGTTACCGGAAGGTTTTCGTGCATTACCGGAAAAGTTTCGGGCTCATCGGTAGTGTACCGGGAGTGCCGGGAGGGGTGCCAGGGACCATCGGGAGGGGTGTCACGCCCCAAGGGGTCTCATGGGCTATGGGAAGAGATAAACCAGCCCCTAGTGGGCTGGAATAAGTTCCCACTAAGGCCCATAAGGTTTGAGAAGGAAAAAACGCAAGGTGGAAAGAGTTTCCAAGTGGGAAGGTGGAATCCTACTCCAAGTAGGATTGGAGTAGGACTCCTCCACCTCCAATTTCGGCCAAACCTTTAGGTTTTGAGGCTGCCTCCTCCCCTCCCTCCCACCTATATATACGGAGGTTTTAGGGCTGATTTGAGACGACTTTCTCACGGCTGCCCGACCACATACCTCCATAGTTTTTCCTCTAGATCGCGTTTCTGCGGAGCTCGGACGGAGCCCTGCTGAGACAAGATCATCACCAACCTCCGGAGCGCCGTCACGCTGCCGGAGAACTCTTCTACCTCTCCGTCTCTCTTGCTGGATCAAGAAGGACGAGATCATCGTCGAGTTGTACGTGTGCTGAACACGGAGGTGCCGTCCGTTCGGTACTAGATCGTGGGACTGATCGCGGGATTGTTCGCGGGGCGGATCGAGGGACGTGAGGACGTTCCACTACATCAACCGCGTTCACTAACGCTTCTGCTGTACGATCTACAAGGGTACTTAGATCACTCATCCCCTCTCGTAGATGGACATCACCATGATAGGTCTTCGTGCGCGTAGGAAATTTTTTGTTTCCCTTGCGACGTTCCCCAACAGTTAAATCCAAGGGATTCAACAAGCATTACTTTGTCCATGTGCGTGTCCTTGGAAATAGCCACTTTGCCAAGTCCCAATACCTTGCTTTTACCTTTGTCAACATAAGTGATTTGCTTTAGTGGTGATGGAGTCTGTGACATATTCATCAGCAAGCTTTTGTCACCAGTCATGTGGTGTGTGCAGCCACTATCAAGAACCCACTCAGTACTCTTGGGTTTGTCATCCTGCAGATGAATTAGTACATCTTACCATCTCATATGCTTCAGACTTGAAGAATATGATATCAATTTCATCAGATAGGAATTTCATCATAAATAGTAATTATGAGGACGGGTGAAATGTTTTTCATTTCATCAATGTTAGCTTGCGTCCTATCAAGCATTTTCCTCAGGTCTCCAGCAAATTGTTGAGATGATGATTTTCATCTGGAGACCTGTCCTGCAGAAGTGATTAGTTCAATTTCTTCACCACCCTCATCTGAAGGGGTGGTAAATAATTCATCATCCTGTGAGCACCATATGAGAAAGGGGGCATTGAAGCTAATGCACTTCTCTTCACAAGGGGGGGGGGGTTAGAGTACTCAAATGAATAGGCACATAAATTCTTTGAGGATTTATGAACATAATGATTTGAAGAGTAATACTCATATTCATGTCCCTTGTAATTTCCCTGCATATTAGAAGCATTAGCACGGGTACGAGCATAGTTTAGACCAGTTGAGGATTTTGATCCTCTTGAAGACTTTGGTCCACCTGAGGAATTTGATCTGGGGTTCATATTCTTCATGGGTGTAGTCATGAGGACATTCACCTGAAGATTTTCAAGGCAACTTTTGGGGACCCAGATTTTCCTCAGGGGTGGTCTATTCCTGCAGTTAGTTCCAACATATCGAGCAAATACTTCACCAGATTGATTTTTGAACAGTTTATAGTTGGAGTCAAATGACTCATTCGAGGAATAGGATAATTCACATGCAAAGCCTATTAGATTGGATGGATCAACAGGAGGCCCTTTAGCAGCAACCCATGAGGTTTTGGGATACTGCTTAGGTTTCCAGTATGATCCATCAGCATTCATGTTCCTCTCAATGGCAATTCCTTCTTTCCTCGGGTTCCTGTGCAAAATCTGCTTTTTGAGCACATCACAAAGGGTTTGGTGCCCGTTGAGACTTTTGTACATGCATGTTGATACGTCTCCGTCGTATCTACATTTCCGAACTCTTTTGCCCTTGTTTTGGACTCTAATTTGCATGATTTGAATGGAACTAACCCGGACTAACGCTGTTTTCAGCAGAATTGCCATGGTGTTGTTTTTGCGCAGAATTAAAAGTTCTCGGAATGACCTGAAAATTTACGGAGATTTTTTCTGGGATTTATGAAAAATACTGGCGCAAGAATCAACGGAGGATGTGGAGCATGGAGCCCACAAGCCCACCAGGCGCGGGCTCCCCCCTCGCCGCGCCTGGCAGGCTTGTGGAGCCCACGACGCTCCAACACCTCCAAATCTAGCTCTATTTAGTCCGTCTTGCCCGGAAAAAAAAATCAAGGAGAAGAGTTCATCGCATTTTACGATACGGAGGCGCCGCCACCTCTTGTTCTTCATCTGGAGGGCAGATCTGGAGTCCGTTCTGGGCTCCGGAGAGGGGATATCATCGCCATTGTCATCATCAACCTTCCTTCATCGCCAATTCCATGATGCTCTTCACCGTTCGTGAGTAATCTCATCGTAGGCTTGCTGGACGGTGATGGGTTGGATCAGATCTATCATGTAATCGAGTTAGTTTTGACGGGGATTGATCCCTAGTATCCACTATGTTCTGAGATTGATGTTGTACTACTTTGTCATGCTTAATGCTTGTCACTAGGGCCCGAGTTGTTGGAAATATGCCCTAGAGGCAATAATAAAATGGTTATTATCATATTTCCTTGTTCATGATAATCGTCTATTGTTCATGCTATAATTGTATTAACAGGAAATAGTAATACATGTGTGAATAAATAGATCACAATGTGTCCCTAGCAAGCCTCTAGTTGGCTAGCTCGTTAGTCAATAGATGATCATGGTTTCCTGATCATGGGCATTAGATGTCATTGATAATGGGATCACATCATTGGGAGAATGATGTGATGGACAAGACCCAATCCTAAGCATAGCACTAGATCATATTGTTCGTATGCTAAAGCTTTTCTAATGTCAAGTATCTTTTCCTTCGACCGTGAGATTGTGCAACTCCCGGATACCGTAGGAGTGCTTTGGGTGTATCAAACGTCACAACTGTAACTAGGTGACTATAAAGGTGCACTACGGGTATCTCCGAAAATGTCTGTTGGGTTGGTACGAATCGAGATCGGGATTTGTCACTACGTGTGACAGAGAGGTATCTCTGGGCCCACTCGGTAGAACATCATCATGAGATCAATGTGACTAAGGAGTTAGTCACACGACGACGTGCTATGGAACGAGTAAATAGACTTACCGGTAATGAGATTGAACAAGGTATAGGTATACCGACGATCGAATCTCGGGCAAGTTCTATACCGACAAACAAAGGGAATTGTATACGGGATTGATTGAATCCTTGACATCGTGGTTCATCCAATGAGATCATCGTGGAGCAAGTGGGAGCCACCATGGGGTATCCAGACCCCGCTGATGGTTATTGGCCAGAGAGGTGTCTCGGTCATGTCTGCCTGTCTCCCGAACCCGTAGGGTCTACACACTTAAGGTTCGATGACGCTAGGGTTATAGGGAATTGTTATACGAGGTTATCAAAAGTTGTTTGGAGTCCCGGATGAGATCCCGGACGTCACGAGGAGCTCCGGAATGGTCCGGAGGTAAAGATTGATATATAGGACGGATGGTTTTGGACACCAGAAGTGTTTCGGGCGTCGCCGGTAACGTACCGGGACCACCGGGACCACCGGAAGTGGCCCCGAGGGTCCACCGGAAGGGGGCCACGACCCCGGGAGGCTAGATGGGCCAAGTGTGGGAGGGAACCATCCCCTAGGTGGGCTGGTGCGCCCCCCACACTCAGCCCATGGCGCAAGAAGAGGGGAGAGGGGGGAAACCCTAGCGCAGGTGGCCTAAGGCCCACCAGAAGGGTGCGCCACCCCTCCTCCCCTCCTGGCCGCCGCACCTCCCCCCCATCTAGGGCTGTACGCCCCTCCCAGGAGAGGGAAACACTCAAGGGGGTGCAGCCCCTCCCCCCCTATATATAGTGGGCACTTTGGGTTGTTGGAGACACCAATCTTCCTCTCCCTCGGCGCAACCGTGCCCTTCTTTCTCCTCCTCTCTGCCGGTGCTTGGCGAAGCCCTGCCGGGAGACCTCATATCTCCATCGACACCACGCCGTCATGCTGCCGGAGATCTTCCCCAACCTCCGCCTCCTCCTTGCTGGACCAAGGTGCGGGAGACGTCGCCGGGCTGCACGTGTGTTGAACGCGGAGGTGCCATGGTTCGGCACTAGATTGGAATCACACCGCGATCTGAATCGCCGCGAGTACGACTCCATCAACCGCGTTCTAGCAACGCTTCCGCTTAGCGATCTTCAAAGGTATGAAGATGCACTCACCCCTCTCTCGTTGCTGATCTCTCCATAGGAAGATCTGAATATGCGTAGGAAAAATCTTGAATTTATGCTACGTTACCCAACAATGGCATCCGAGCCAGGTTTTCTATGCGTAGATTCTATGCATGAGTAGAACACAAAAGGTTGTGGGCGATGATTTGTCAATTGCTTGCCGCTACTAGTCTTATTCTTTTCCGGCAGTATTGTTGGATGAAGTGGCTCGGACCGACATTACACGTACGCTTACGTGAGACTGGTTCCACCGACAGACATGCACACCGTGCATAAAGGTGGCTAGCGGGTGTCTGTCTCTCCTACTCTAGTCAGATTGGATTTGATGGAAAGGGTCCTTATGAAGGGTAAATAGCTTTGGCATATCATCGCTGTGGCTGTCACGTAGGTAAGAAAGTGTTCTTGCTAGAAACCCAAATCAGCCACGTAAAACTTGCAACAACAATTAGAGGACGTCTAACTTGTTTTTGCAGGGTTTGACATGTGATGTGATATGGCCAAAGTTGTGATGTTGCATGTATGATGTATGAGATGATCATGTTATTGTAATAGGTTTCACGACTTGCATGTCGATGAGTATGACAACCGGCAGGAGCAATAGGAGTTGTCTTGATTTATTGTATGAGATGAAACACCATGTGCTTACTACTTTTACTTCATTGCTAACGGTTAGCCATAGTAGTAGTGATAGTAGTAGTTGGCGTGACGACTTCACGGAGACACGATGATGGATATCATTATGATGGAGATCATGGTGTCACGCCGGTGACAATGATGATCATGCCATGCCTGAAGATGGAGATCGAAAGAGCAAAGATGATAATGGCCATATCATGTCACTATATGATTGCATTGTGATGTTTATCATGTTTTTCATATTATTGCTTAGAACGACGGTAGCATAATAAGATGGTCCCTCTTAAAATTTCGAGAACGTATTCCCCTAAGTGTGCACCGTTGCGAAGGATCGTTGTCTCGAAGCACCACGTGATGATCGGGTGTGATAGATTCTAACGTTCGCATACAACGGGTGTAAGCCAGATTTACACACGCGAAACACCTAGGTTGACTCGACGAGCTTAGCATGTACAGACATGACCTCGAATACAAGAGACCGAAAGGTCGAACATGAGTCGTATGGTTGAATACGATCAGCATGAAGTTGCTCACCATGGTGACTAGTCCGTCTCACGTGATGATCGGACACAGGTTAGTCAACATGGATCATGTATCACTTAGATGACTAGAGGGATGTCAATTTAAGTGGGAGTTCATACTTAATTTGATTAAATGAACTTAATTGTCATGAACTTAGTCTAAAAGTTGTCTTTATAAATATTGTAGATGGCCAACGTCAACCTCAATTTCAACGCATTCCTAGAGAAAAACAAGCTGTAAGATGATGGTAGCAACTATGCGAACTAGGTTTGCAACTTGAAGCTCATCCTTGAAGCAGCTAAGAAGGCTTATATCCTTGATGCGCCGCTAGGTGACCCTCCCGCGCCCGCAGCAGCCCAGGACATTATGAACGTCTGGCAAACGCGGAGTGATGACTACTCTCTGGTTAGGTGTGGCATGTTATATAGTTTAGAAACGGGGCTCAAAAGGCATTTTGAGCAACACGGTGCATATGAGATGTTCCAAGAGATGAAACTCGTTTTTCAAGCTCATGCCCGTGTCGAGAGATATGAAGTCTCCGACAAGTTCTTTAGCTGTAAGATGGAGGAGAACAGTTCTGTCAGTGAGCACATACTCATAATGTCTGGGTTACACGGTCGTCTGACTTCACTTGGAGTCGAACTTCCGGATGATGCTATAATTGACAGAATCCTCCAGTCTCTCCCACCAAGGTACAAAGGTTTTGTGCTGAACTACAACATGCAAGGGATGGAGAAGACTATTCCCAAGTTGTACTCGATGCTCAAGTCTGCAGAAGTAGAAATCAAGAAAGAGCATCAAGTGTTGATGGTCACCAAGACCACTAGTTTCAAGAAGGGCAAGGGTATGAAGAACTTCAAGAAAGACAGCAAAGCCGTTGCCGCGCCCGGTAAGCCAGATGCCGGGAAGAAGAAAAAGAATGGACCCAAGCCTGAGACTGAGTGCTTCTATTGCAAGGGAAAGGGTCACTCGAAGTGGAACTGCCCCAAATACTTAGCGTACAAGAAGGCTGTCAACGTTAAAGGTATATGTGATATACATGTTATTGATGTGTACCTTACCAGCGCTCGTAGTAGCTCCTGGGTATTTGATACCGGTTCTGTTGCTCACATTTGCAACTCAAAGTAGGAACTGCGGAATAAGTGGAGACTGGCCAAGGACGAGGTGACGATGCGCGTCGGGAATGGCTCCAAGGTCGATGTGATCGCCGTCGGCACGCTACCTCTACATCTACCGTTGGGATTAGTTTTAAACCTTAATAATTGTTATTTATTACCAGCTTTGAGCATGAATATTGTATCAGGGTCTTGCTTAATGCGAGACGGCTACTCATTTAAGTCAGAGAATAATGGTTGTTCTATTTATATGAGTGATATGTTTTATGGTCATGCTCCGCTGGTGAATGGTTTATTCTTGATGAATCTCGATCGTGATGTTACGCATATTCATAGTGTGAGTACCAAAAGATGTAAGGTTGATAATGATAGTCCCACATACTTGTGGCACTGCTGCCTTGGTCATATCGGCGTTAAGCGCATGAAGAAGCTCCATACCGATGGACTATTAGAGTCTCTTGACTTTGAGTCATTTGACACATCCGAACCGTGCCTCATGGGCAAGATGACTAAGACTCCATTCTCAAGAATAATGGAGAGAGCAACCGACTTATTGGAAATAATACATACTGATGTGTGTGGTCCAATGAACGTTGAAGCTCGCGGTGGCTATCGTTATGTTCTCACTCTCACCGATGATTTGAGTAGGTATGGGTATATCTACTTGATGAAGCACAAATCTGAGACATTTGAAAAGTTCAAGGAATTTCAAAGTGAGGTCGAGAATCAACGTGACAGAAAAATTAAGTGTCTATGATCTGATCGTGGAGGAGAATATTTGAGTCACGAGTTTGGCACACACCTAAGGAAGTGTGGAATCGTTTCACAACTGACGCCACCTGGCACACCGCAACGCAACGGAGTGTATGAACGTTGTTATCGCACTTTATTAGATATGGTACGATCTATGATGTCTCTTACCGACTTACCGCTATCATTTTGGGGATACGCATTAGAAACTGCAGCATTCACTTTAAATAGGGCACAGTCTAAATCCGCTGAGATGACACCGTATGAACTATGGTTTGGCAAGGAACCTAAGTTGTCGTTTCTTAAAGTTTGGGGCTGTGATGCTTATGTGAAAAAACTTCAACCAGAAAAGCTCGAACCCAAAGCGGAGAAATGCGTATTCATAGGATACCCTAAGGAAACTATTGGGTATACCTTCTATCTTAGATCCGAAGGAAAAACCTTTGGTGCAAAGAACTGATCCTTTCTAGAGAAAGAGTTTCTCTCGAAAGAAGTAAGTGGGAGGAAGGTAGAACTTGATGAGGTAATCACCCCCCTCTCGAACAGGATAGTAGCACAGCGCAGGAAGTTGTTCCTGTGGCGCCTACACCAACTTAAGAGGAAGTTAATGATAATGATCATGAAGCTTCGGATCAAGTTACTACTGAGCCGTGAAGGTCCACAAGGGTACGCTCCGCACCAGAGTGGTACGACAACCGTGTAATGGAAATCATGTTGTTAGACAACGGTGAACCTTCGAACTATGAAGAAGCGATGGCGGGCCCGGATTCCAACAAATGGCTTGAAGCTATGAAATCTGAGATAGGATCCATGTATGAGAACAAAGTATGGACTTTGGTGGACTTGCCCGATGACCAGCGAGCCATAGAAAATAAATGGATCTTCAAGAAGAAGACTGATGCAGACGGTAATATAACCGTTATAAAGCTCGACTTGTCGCAAAGGGTTTTCGACAAATTCAAGGAATTGACTACGAAGAGACTTTCTCTCCCGTAGCGAAGCTGAAATCAGTCCGAATCATGTTAGCAATTGCCACCTTTTATCATTATGAAATTTGGCAAATGGACGTCAAAACAGCGTTCCTTAACGGGAACCTTAAGGAAGAGTTGTATATGATGCAACCAGAAGGTTTTGTCGACCCTAAGGGTGCTAACAAAGTGTGCAAGCTCTAGCGCTCCATCTATGGGCTGGTGCAAGCATCTCGGAGTTGGAACATTCGCTTTAATGAGGTGATTAAAGCATTTGGGTTCATACAGGTTTACGGAGACGCTTGTCTGTACAAGAAAGTGAGTGGCAGCTCTGTAGCTTTCCTCATACTGTATGTGGATGACATATTATTGATGGGGAATAATATAGAGATGTTTGAGAGCATAAATGCCTATTTGAACAAGAGTTTTTCAATGAATGACCTTGGAGAAGCTGGATACATATTAGGCATCAAGATCTATAGAGATAGATCGAGACGCCTCATAGGTCTTTCGCAAAGTACATACCTTGACAAGATATTGAAGAAATTCAATATGGAAAACTCAAAGAAAGGGTTCTTGCCAGTTTTGCAATGTATGAGATTGAGTAAGACTCAGTCACCGACTACGGAAACAGATAGAGAGAAGATGAGTACTGTCCCCTACGCTTCAGCCGTAGGCTCTCTAATGTATGCCATGCTGTGTACCAGACCTGATATGAACATTGCCATAAGTTTGGTAGGGAGGTACCAAAGTGATCCCGGTATGGAACACTAGACAGCGGTCAAGAATATCCTTAAGTACCTGAAGAGGACTAAGGAAATGTTTCTCGTTTATGGAGGTGACGAAGAGCTCGTCGTAAAGGGTTACGTCGACGCTAGCTTCGACACAGATCCAGATGACTCTAAGTCACAAACCAGATACGTATATGTTTTGAATGGTGGGGCAGTGAGCTAGTGCAGTAGCAAGCAAGAAGTCGTGGCAGCATCTACATGTGAAGCGGAGTACATAGCTGCGTCAGAAGCAGCTCATGAAGGAATTTGGATGAAGGAGCTCATCACCGACCTTGGAGTGGTTCCAAGCGCGTCGGGTCCAATGACACTCTTCTGTGATAACACTGGGGCCATTGCCATAGCCAAGGAGCCCAGGTTTCACCGGAAGACGAAGCACATCAAACACCGCTACAACTCCATCCAGGACCATGTCCAGAGTGGAGTAATAGACATTTGTAAAGTACATACGGATCTGAATGTTGCAGACCCGTTGACTAAACCTCTTCCACGGGCAAAACATGATCGACACCATAATGCTATGGGTGTTCGATACATCACAATGTAACTAGATTATTGACTCTAGTGCAAGTGGGAGACTGTTGCAAATATGCCCTAGAGGCAATGAAAAAATGGTTATTATCATATTTCCTTGTTCATGATAATCGTCTATTGTTCATGATATAATTGTATTAAGAGGAAACAGTAATACATGTGTGAATAAATAAATCACAATGTGTCCCTAGCAAGCCTCTAGTTGGCTAGCTCGTTAGTCAATAGATGATCATGGTTTCCTGATCATGGGCATTAGATGTCATTGATAACGACATCACATCATTGGGAGAATGATGTGAGGGACAAGACCCAATCCTAAGCATAGCACTAGATCGTATTGTTCGTATGCTAAAGCTTTTCTAATGTCAAGTATCTTTTCCTTCGACCGTGAGATTGTGCAACTGCCGGATACCGTAGGAGTGCTTTGGGTGTATCAAACGTCACAACGTAACTGGGTGACTATAAAGGTGCACTACGGGTATCTCCGAAAGTGTCTGTTGGGTTGGTACGAATTGAGATCGGGATTTGTCACTCCCTGTGACGGAGAGGTATCTATGGGCCCACTCGGTAGAACATCATCATGAGCTCAATGTGACTAAGGAGTTAGTCACACGATGACGTGCTACGGAACGAGTAAAGAGACTTACCGGTAACGAGATTGAACAAGGTATAGGTATACCAACGATCGAATCTCGGGCAAGTTCTATACCGACAGACAAAGGGAATTGTATACGAGATTGATTGAATCCTTGACATCGTGGTTCATCCGATGAGATCATCTAGGAGCAAGTGGGAGCCATCATGGGTATCCAGACCCCGCTGATGGTTATTGGCCGGAGAGGTGTCTCGGTCATGTCTGCCTGTCTCCCGAACTCGTAGGGTCTACACACTTAAGGTTCGATGACTCTAGGGTCATAGGGAATTGTTATACGAGGTTATCGAAAGTTGTTAGGAGTCCTGGATGAGATCCCGGACGTCATGAGGAGCTCCGGAATGGTCCGGAGGTAAAGATTGATATATAGGACGGATGGTTTTGGATACCGGAAGTGTTTCGGGCGTCGCCAGTAACGTACCGGGACCACCGGAAGTGGCCCCGGGGGTCCACCGCAAGGGGCCACGACCCCGAGAGGCTAGATGGGCCAAGTGTGGGAGGGAACCAGCCCCTAGGTGGGCTGGTGCGCCCCCCACACTTAGCCCATGGCGCAAGAAGAGGGGAGAGGGGGGAAACCCTAGCGCAGGTGGGCCTAAGGCCCACGAGAAGGGTGCGCCACCCCTCCTCCCCTCCTGGCCGCCGCACCTCCCCCCATCTAGGGCTGCCGCCCCTCCCAGGAGAGGGAAACCCTCAAGGGGATTAGCCCCTCCCCCCTATATATAGTGGGCACTTTGGGCTGTTGGAGACACCAATCTTCCTCTCCCTCGGCGCAGCCCTGCTCTTCTTTCTCCTCCTCTGTGCCGGTGCTTGGTGAAGCCGTGCCGGGAGACCTCGTCTCTCCATTGACACCACGCCGTCGTGGTGCTGGAGATCTTCCCCAACCTCTCCCTCCTCCTTGCTGGATCAAGGTGCGGGAGACGTCACCGGGCTGCATGTGTGTTGAACGCGTAGGTGCCGTGGTTCGGCACTAGATCGGAATCACACCGCGATCTGAATCGCCGCAAGTACGACTCCATCATCCGCGTTCTAGCAACACTTCCACTTAGCGATCTTCAAAGGTATGAAGATGCACTCGCCCCTCTCTCGTTGCTGGTCTCTCCATAGGAAGATCTGAATATGCGTAGGAAAAATCTTGAATTTATGCTACGTTACCCAACACGAGTGCCATGATTTCAGATCTGAACCTATTATGTTGTCGCCAATATATGTGTGTTCTTGATCCTATCTTGCAAGTTGTAGTCGCCTACTATGTGTTATGACCCAGCAACCCCGGAGTGACAATAGCCGGAACCACTCCCGGAGATGACCATAGTATGAGGAGTTCATGTATTCACTAAGTGTTAATGCGTTGGTCCGGTTTTTTATTAAAACGAGTACCTTAATATCCCGTAGTTTCCATTAGGACCCCGCCGCCATGGGAGGGATGGACAATAGATGTCATGCAAGTTCTTTTCCCAAAGCACGTATGACTACATAAAGAATACATGCCTACATTAGATTGACGAACGGGAGCTAGTTACTTATCTCTCTGTGTTATAACTGTTACATGATGAATAGATTCCGGCTTAATCATCCATCACCGATCCAATGCCTACGAGCTTTTTCCTACTGGTCCTTGCTACATTACTTTGCTGCTACTGCTGTCACAGCTGCTACTGTTACTCTGTTGCTACTATTGTTGCTTTGCTGCTACTACTGTTACTTTGCTGCTACTGGTTACTATTGCTACTGTTGCTATCACCCTACTTTTCTACTGATACTTTGCTGCAGATACTAAATCTTTCAGGTGTGGTTGAATTGACAACTCAACTGCTAATACTTGAGAATATTCTGTCGCTTCCCCTTGAGTAGAATCAATAAATTTGGGTTGAATACTCTACCCTCGAAAACTGTTGCGATCCCCTATACTTGTGGGTTATCAAGACCTTTTTCTGGCACCGTTGCAGGGGAAGCACAGCTATATTCCGTGAGTCACTTGTGATTTACGTCTGCTGGTCACTATGAGGAATCCGATAGATCCAAGAACTAAAGTCTTGCCCTCAACCACGAGGACAGGTAAGGAACTGCCATCTAGCTCTGCACTTGATTCACCTTCAGTTATGAGTAAGTTTGTGACACCACCTCCTGCTAGAAATCTTGATATGTTGCGTGTGCTTGATGATGCTACTTCTGCTGCCCATGATGCTTATGATGATGCTATGCTTGATACTGCTTTACCACTAGGTGCCCTTGATGCACAAATTGCTAGAGTTGCTGCTAGATGTGATGATACTTCTGAAACTGCTGATACTATTGAAGTAGAACCTTCTATTTTGCGTGCTAGAACTAGCTCTCCTAGACATGAATTGCCTGATATGCCTGAGTGTTATGTTATGGAGGGAGAGATAGATGAGGATTTTCTTGCGTGTAAGGATAGCTATGATGTTGAGAAACTACTGCTCAAGTGGAAAGAAAAATCTCTGAACGCTAGGATGAAATACGACCCGAAGTTTGCTACTTCGCCTATCTTTGTGACCGATAAGGATTCTAAATTCTCTGTCGACCCTGAGTTAATCACTCTGGTCGAATATGATCCTTTTCACGGTTATGAGTCTGAAACGGTTGTAGCCCATCTTACCAAACTGCACGATATAGCCATCCTATTCACTAGTGAGGAAAAGATCCGCCACTACTATATCCTCAAGGTGTTTCCTTTCTCGCTAAAGGATGATGCTAAGACCTGGTTCACTTCTCTTGCTCCTGGTTGTGTGCGTAGCCCTCAGGATATGGTCTATTACTTCTCTGAAAAATATTTCCCTTCCCATAGGAAGCAAGCTGCCTTGCAGGAAATATACAACTTTGCTCAAGCTGAAGAAGAGAGTGTCCCACAAGCTTGGGGGAGGCTCATCCAGCTACTGAATGCTTTGCCTGATCACCCTCTTGAGAAGAATGAAATACTTGATATCTTCTATAATGGACTTACCGATGCTTCTAGAGACCACCTAGATAGTTGTGCTGGTTGTGTTTTTAGGGAACGAACTATAGAACAAGATGATATCCTATTGAATGATATCTTGTGCAATGAGAATGCTTGGACTATTACCGAACCACCTCCAAAGCCAACTCCTAAGAAAAGAGGTATTCTATTCCTCAGTCCTGAAGATATGCAAGAAGCTAAAAAATCTATGCAAGAGAAAGGCATTAAATCCGAAGATGTCAAAAATCTACCACCTATCGATGAGATCCATGGTCTTGATAACCCGATACAGGTAGTAGAAGTAAATTCTCTGCGTAGATTCGATGAGAGTGATATTCCTTTTGATAAACCTGCTAGCTTATGCCTGGATGAATTTGATAACTTTGTTGTCAAATAACAGAGTTTCAATGATTACGTTAGCACACAATTGGAACAGAATGCTCGTATGCTTAGCCATTTAGGTGCTTGTGTAGACAGAAATGTCTATGATCTTAAGCTTCTGAGTAAGCATGCCTCTATGGTTACTACCCAGGTAGAACAGGTATTTAGGGGTCAAAATGACTTGCTCAATGAGTTGAATGACAATTCTGTCAGAGTCGTTACTAGAGGCGGTAGAATGACTCAGGAACCTTTGTATCCTGAGGGTCATCCTAAGAGAGTTGAACAAGATTCTCAAGGAGTTTGCACTGATGCACCTAGTCATCCTAGGAAGAAGAAGAAAGATGATAGGAACCTGCATGCTAGCCACCCCGTTGCTGCTACACCCGAGAGTCCAAACGATGTCTCTGTTTCTGATGCTGAGACACAATCTGGTGATGAACATGAGCCTAATGATAATATCAATAGTGATGTTCATGATGATGCTCAACCTAGCAATGATAAAGATGTGGAGGTTGAACCTGTTGATCTTGATAACCCACAGCCTAAGAATAGAAGATACGATAAGAATGACTTCGCTCCTAGGAAGCATGGTAAAGAAAGGGAACCATGGGTTCGGAAACCCATGCCCTTTCCTCCCAAACCATGCAAGAAAAAGGATGATGAGGATTTTGAGCGCTTTGTTGAAATGATTAGACTTGTCTTTCTGCAAATGCGTTTGACGGATATGCTCAAAATGTCTCTGTATGCTAAGTACATGAAAGATATTGTGACTAATAAGAGGAGGATACCTCAGGTTGAGATTTCCTCCATGCTTGCTAATTACACTTTCAAGGGTGCAACTCCTAAGAAACTAGGTGATCCTGGTGTGCCCACTATACCTTGCTCCATTAAAGGAAACTACGTTAGAACTGCTTTATGCGACCTTGGAGCCGGTGTTAGTGTTATGCCTCTCTCTCTTTATCGTAGATTTGAACTGGATAAGTTGACACCCACTGATATCTCTCTGCAAATGGCCGACAAATCAACTGCTTTCCCTATCAGCATTTGTGAGGATGTGCCTGTTGTGGTTGCTAACGTCACTACCTTAACAGACTTTGTTATCTTGGATATTCCCGAGGACGATGCCATGGCGGTCATCCTTGGAAGACCCTTTTTAAACACTGCAGGGGCTGTTATAGATTGCAACAAAGGCAATGTCACTTTCCATGTCAACGATAATGAGCATACGGTGCACTTTCTGAAGAAAGAATATCGAGTACATTGCATCAATGCTATCGAAAAAACTTCATCGATTCTTATTGGGAGCTTTGAATGCCTTATACCTCCTGTTAAGATGAAGTATGATTTGCTTGTTGGGGAGATACACATACCCATTGAGGTGACCTAGTGACTATTCGAAAATTCTCCGTCTTCTTTTGCGATTCGGAAAGGTTTGTCGAGGAGACTTGATCAACCTCATTGACGGATTTCCTTCGATGACCATGAGATGGATGAACCGAGGAGTCACAAACCTCTGTTCCAAGCTTTCACCTTCGGTTGCTTAGAAGAAAAATGATAGGTTTAGTTTAGTTTTCCCTGTTTTCTGTTTTAGCGTCCCGTAGAAAAGTACCCCGAAAATAAAAGTTCTCCGAACATCCTAAAAAATCAAGTATGATTTTTTCTAGATTTTTTGAAAAATACTGAGACGAAGAGCTTGTCTGGGGGCTGCACCAGTGGGCCACAAGCCCTGGAGGCGCGAGCACCCCCCTGGCCACGCCTACCAGGCTTGTGGGGCCCACGTGTACCCCCTCCACTCATTCTAGCTCCCATCTTCTTCTCCTACCTCCAGAAAAATCGTTTCACAGCTCAAACCCGTGTTCTTGCTCTTCTTGCTGGGATTTTCTATCTCCTTGCTCAAAGCACCATTCTCCGAACTGTTTTGGGGAAATTACTCCTTGGTAAGTGACTCCTCCATTGGTCCAATTAGGTTTTGCTCTAGTGCCTTATACTTCGCGTATTTTGTTGCCTTAGTGACCATGTTCTTGAGCTTTGCATGCTAATTTTAGCTGGTCCCAAGTAGTTTTGATGCGTAATATGGCCTCTAGGCACTTGTTGGAGTACTTGCTACGAGTTTAGTTGAGCCTTGTTCACTTTTCCTTAGAGTCACTAAAAATTTCAGAAATTTTCATATATAGAAAAGGGAAAAGATGAGGAGGTTCCTAAGAGGCTCTTCAAGCTGTAACCCCAAGGATGATGGAAGTGAGAAGAAGCCCAAGTATCCGGTCCCTCGAGTTGCAGAAGTTCGAGTGTGCGAGTGGCCAAGCGATGTGTTCTTACGCGCCGCCGGACTTTATGAGGACTTTTATTACTTGGTGGAGAACGCATGCCTTACCGACTTCGTTGAAGATAAGTGTCCGCAATACCTCCTCCTCACTAATATCTTCGTACAAAGCTTTAACTTTTATCCGAGGAAGAATCCTCCTATGGTTGAGTTCAAACTTTATGATATCCCCCAGCGCATGTCACTCCAGGATTTTTGCAATGTTTGCAAATTGCCTTTTGTTGGGGATATTCATGAATCTCGCCCACGGGACTTGGAAGCTTTCATCGACACTATTGCTGTAGGAGAGGAGAGAGGAGTGTCTTGCGCTAGAGCTGCTAGCATTCATTTTCCTGTGCTTCGGTACTTCTCACTATTTGTGGGAAAATGTTTGATTGGCCGTGGGGAAGCTGGGTCACTTAGTTCCCCAGATCTTGCGGTCTTGCGCGAAGCCCTTCATAATGATAAACTTATAGCTTGTGCGCTATAGTAGCTCAATGGTTGAACATGAACCGTTCTAAAGGCGTTGTCTATGGAGGTATCTATGCTACCTGTCTTGCTAGACACTTTGAGATACCTATTAGACCGGACGAGGAAGAAGAGATTCTTCTTCCCGAGAGATATCTAGATTATGATAGCATGGTTTGCCATGACTTTCTTGATAGAGATATAAATAGAAGGATGATTTATAACCTGGTATTTAGTCAGGGTACTCGTGAGACTATTACTTTGCCTGCTCCTTCTTTGTTCAATCTTCATGTAGGCAGGTACATTATTATGCCCTCGGACATCTACGCATATTGGGGCTTAGCCCAACCACAGGTGCCCATGCCCGAGCCACCAGTCAAGTACCAGACGCCAGTTTATGAGTGGGAGCCGGAGGAGCTCACACAACAGTGGCATCCTCAGTCCACTCCGGAGTACCCCGGGGCTGGTTATTTCCCTCCTTGGGAGTAGACCAACTTAGACCAAAAGCCTAAGCTTGGGGGAGTACATGTTTCTCATCGACTTTACATTCTTGCTTATGCTTTCACTTTGTTTGTTGGTGTTCAGACTTTGCCACTGTATCATCCATGCTAGTTTATTTTCTTTTGCTCGTTTTATTTTCGTGTGTCTGTCTAGTTTGAGAAAACCCAAAAAGATTTTCCTTTTCTTCTTTTGCTTGTTGGGAACTTTCCCGTGTGAATAGTTTTCTTTTTCTTTGGGTCAAGGTAGAAGATAATGATTACAATGTTTAGTGACTCTCGCATGCATACATGTTTAGCTGTCAAAGAGCCATATTACTTTGTCTTCTCCTTTGTGTTTGCCTGCAGATTCCAGCGTAGTTCAATGCATGAGCACTCTTATTATTGTTCACATCATTCGGTCGTGCAAGTGAAAGGCAATAATGACGATATATGATGAAGTGACTGAGCCTGGAAAAGCTGGTATGAACTCGATCTATTTTGTTTTTGTAAATATGACTAGCTCATCGTGCGTGATTCAGATTTGTTGTGAGGGAAACATGTTTGCAATGACAACTTAGATATCATAGTTGCTGATGCCATGCTTAATTAGCTAGGAGCTTATAATGGTTTGTCTTGGTTGTCAACATGAATTTTGAGATGACTGTAATGTAGTATGATAGGATGGTATCCTCCTTTGAATGATTCAAGTGGCTTGACTTGACGCATGTTCACGCATGTAGTTGAAACAAAATCAACACGGCCACTATGATATTCATGTTCATGGTGATTTATGTCCTACTCATGCTTGCACTCAATGTTGGTTAATCTCAATACATTTTGATGACTGTTGTCGCTCTCTAGTTGGTCGCTTCCCAGTCTTTTGCTAGCCTTCACTTGTACTAAGCGGGAATACTGCTTGTGCATCCACTTCCATAAACCCAAAGTTGTTCCATATGAGTCCACCATACCTACCTATTTGCGGTATCTACCTGCCGTTCCAAGTAAATTTGCTTGTGCCACTCTCTAAACCTTTAAGAAATAATCTGTTTTGCATGCCCGAACCGCTCATGTGGTGACAGGGGCTATCAGTATCTTCCATGCTAGGCGTGTTATCCTCGATATGTGTTTATTCACTATCATTCACGAGAAAGGGGCCGGTAATTGGAATTCCCAGTTCCATGCTCAAATCGAAAAGATAATTACAAACAAAACTCCCCCAGGATTGATGTTGGTATGGACAACACCCGAGGATTCGGCTAGTCGTGGAGTGTGATTGATTGGTGGTGGGGGAGTCAAAACTTTACTTTTTTGTTTGGGAACCGCCTATAGTATGTGTAGTGTGGAAGATGGTGAGAACTCTTAGTCATTGCGTTGATAATGAAAGCATGCCACCCAAAATTATTATCTCTGTTTTCAAAGCTTGAGCTCTGGCACCTCTGCAAATCAATGCTTCCCTCTGCAAAGGGTCTATCTATTTATGTTCCTGTTGAGTCATCCTCCTCTTATAAAATCACCAGTTAGAGAGCACCTCTGTCATTTTTATTCTTTGCTTTTACTGTGTTGAGTATGACTGTGACTGGATCTTCTTTGCCATGAATTAGAATGTTTAGTCAACCATTGGTCTTTGAAGGTGCTCTGCATTTATGTTTTGCGGTCCCAGAAAGAGCTAGCGAGATACCATCTTTTCGTACTGCTTCATGATTGTTTTGATTGAGGTGTTGACGTTTGAGACTTATTATTATTTGCTCGCTAGTTGATTCTGCCATTGATATGAGTTTACCGTGAGACCTTGATGTCATTTGCTTATGTGGTTAGCTTGTGATCTTGCTGAAATTCTGGTTATGAGTTAGACATAGTTGCAACAACAAGATCAAATAGAGTTCGTCAAAGTTTTTCTTTTGTCTCTTTCAGTTTGTCAACTAAATTGCTTGAGGACAAGCAAGGCTTTAAGCTTGGGGGAGTTGATACGTCTCCGTCGTATCTACTTTTCGGAACTCTTTTGCCCTTGTTTTGGACTCTAATTTGCATGATTTGGATGGAACTATCCCGGACTAACGCTGTTTTCAGCAGAATTGCCATGGTGTTGTTTTTGCGCAGAAATAAAAGTTCTCGGAATGACCTGAAAATTTACGGAGAATTTTTCTGGGATTTATGAAAAGTATTGGCGCAAGAATCAGCGGAGGATGTGGAGCGTGGAGCCCACAAGCCCACCAGGCGCGCCCCCCTGGCCGCGCCTGGCAGGCTTGTGGAGCCCACGATGCTCCACCGCCTCCGAATCCAGCTCTATTTAGTCCGTCTCGCCCCGAAAAAAATTAAGGAGAAGAGTTCATCGCGGTTTACGATACGGAGGCGCCGCCACCTCCTGTTCTTCATCTGGAGGGCAGATTTGGAGTCCGTTCTGGGCTCCGGAGAGGGGAGATCGTCGCTATCGTCATCATCAACCTTCCTTCATCGCCAATTCCATGATGCTCTTCACCGTTCGTGAGTAATCTCATAGTAGGCTTGTTGGACGGTGATGGGTTGGATGAGATCTATCATGTAATCGAGTTAGTTTTGACGGGGATTGATCCCTAGTATCCACTATGTTCTGAGATTGATGTTGCTACTGGTTTGCCATGCTTAATGCTTGTCACTAGGGCCCGAGTGCCTTGATTTCACATCTGAACCTATTATGTTGTCGCCAATATATGTGTGTTCTTGATCCTATCTTGCAAGTTGTAGTCACCTACTATGTGTTATGACCCGGCAACCCCGGAGTGACAATAGCCGGAACCACTCCCGGAGATGACCATAGTATGAGGAGTTCATGTATTCTTTAAGTGTTAATGCGTTGGTCTAGTTCTTTATTAAAAGGAGAACCTTAATATCCCATAGTTTCCACTAGGACCCCGCTGCCACGGGAGGGATGGACAATAGATGTCATGCAAGTTCTTTTCCCTAAGCACGTATGACTACATACGGAATACATGCCTACATTAGATTGACGAAGTTACTTATCTCTGCGTGTTATAACCGTTACATGATGAATAGCATCCGGCATAATCATCCATCACCGATCCAATGCCTACGAGGTTTTTCCTACTGGTCCTTGCTACATTACTTTGCTGCTACTGCTGTCACTGCTGCTACTGTTACTCTGTTGCTCCTGCCGTAATTTGCTGCTACTGTTGTTACTTTGGTGCTACTCGTTACTGTTGCTACTGCTGCTATCACCCTACTTTGCTACTGATACTTTGTTGCAGAAACTAAATCTTTCAGGTGTAGTTGAATTGACAACTCAACTGCTAATACTTGAGAATATTCTTTCGCTTCCCCTTGAGTCGAATCAATAAATTTGGGTTGAATACTCTACCCTCAAAAACTGTTGCGATTCCCAATACTTGTGGGTTATCACCTGTCACATACAATTCCTTCAGCTCTGCATTTTCATCAGTGACATTTGTGGTTTCCTCAAGTGAGGAATATGATACCACATGAGCAGTTGAAGAATTTGTAGTAATAGAAGCATTTGATGATTCGGGTGAAGAATTAGCAGTTTCACTTTCGATGCATTTCAGACATGGAGGAATGAATTCAACTTGAGCGACACTGATCTATTGAGCGAGTAATGAATCATTTTCCATATGAAGATCATCATGAGAAATCCTCAGCTTCTCAAGATCAAGTTTCCTTTGAAGAAATTCATAGGAAAGTTTCCCATGATCAGCGAGGAGCGTGCCATGACGATCTTGAAGATTATCAAATTTGGACTGAGGACTTTTCATATCTTCAATGAGGATTTGGGTAAGATTCATTTCATCATTCAACAGGTCATCGCTTCTATCTAGCAGTTTCTAAAGCTTTTCGAGGGCAGTTTGTTGTTTAGTTGCAATGATGGCAAGTTTACTGTATCTGGGTTTTTTATAATCATCAGGTTCACAGTCACTTGAATCAGAGGATGAAGCATCATTCGGTACCTTTGAACCTTTTGCCATGAAGCAATAGGTTGGAGGGAAGTGATCAGCATAGTCATAAGTGTGGATGGCGTTGTCATTTTCTCCAAGGTTGAGGATTGACTTGCTGACGAATCTCGTAGCTAGTGCAAGACTAGCCTGTCTAGATTCTGATTTTTCTTTAGAACCCTCCTCTTCATCACATTCCTCAGATTATGCGTTAGAATCCATTTCCTTGCCAATAAGTGCCCTAGCCTTTCTGAAACTAGTCTTCTTGTGCGATGAGGACTTTGAGGATGAGGATTTTGAAGATTTCTTCTTTTTCTTCGAGTCATCAAAACTTTCATCCTTTTATTTCTTCTTCTTTGATTCCTTCACCCAACAAGGACAATCAGCAATGTAGTGACCTGATTTCTTGCATTTGTGGCAGGTCCTTTTCTTGTAGTCCTCAGATGAAGATTCTGATTTCCTCATATCTCTTCTTGAAGATTTACCAAACTGGCCACGTCTTGTAAACTTCTGGAATTTCCTCACGAGCATTGCTAGCTCCTGTCCAAGTTCTTCAGGATCACCAATGCTGCAATCCGAGTCTTCTTCTTTAGATGAGGAAATTGCTTTGGCCTTCAGTGCACGAAGTCTAGAGTAGCTTCGTCCATATAGATCTCTCTTTTCTTCCTGTTGTAATTCATGAGTATTAAGTCTTTCGAGTATATCAGCAGGATCAAGCATCTTGTAGTCTAGTCTTTCTTGAATCATCAGAACCAAAGTATCAAATGATGAATCCAAAGATCTTAGCAGTTTCTTCACAACTTCATGGTCAGTAATGTCTCGAGCTCCCAGTGCTTGCAGTTCATTTGATATGTCAGTGAGGCGATCAAAGGTATCTTGGTAGTTTTCATTGTCAAGCCTCTTGAAGCGATTGAAGAGATTGCGAAGAACATCAACACGAGAGTCACGCTGAGTTGATACTCCATTTACTTTGGACAACCTTTCCCAGATTAGTTTTGCTGAGCCCAAAGCACTTACTCTACCATACTGACCTTTGCTCAGATGGCCACAAATGAGATTCTTCGCTTGAGAATCAAGTTGCTTGAATTTATTCACATCAGCGGCACAGACAGTAACAGTGATGAGAGGAACACCATGTTCCACAATATATGAGAGATCATTGTCAATAGCTTGTAGATGCATCTACATCTTGGTCTTCCAGAAGGGAAAGTCCTTTCCTTCGAAAGTAGGACATCCTGGAGTAACCTTGATCATGCATGCAGTCTACATCACTAAAACTCCACGTGGTTAAACCAAAATCACAAAGAACAAGGGAGTACCTTGCTCTAATACCAATTAGAAGTGCGTTATATCGACTAGAGGGGGGTGAATAGGAGATTTTTAGAATTTCATCACCGAGGAAATTCCTTTTGTGGAAATTCCTCACCGATGACTAACTTGCAGCGGAACAACAAAGGATCACGTGTGCAAAGTATCACTACATCGGTTTTCAAGATGAGGAATATGAAAAACAGTTTGCACAGTACACATGCACAGAGTAAGCAGGTGATGATTAACTCGTGTGAGGAATTTGAGGTTGAGGAAATTCAGAGAAAGTCTTCAGCAAATTCTTCAAACAGAGACAATGAAAATCTTCAACATACAATATTGAGGAATTGAAAGAGTTGAAGAAATAGAACCCGTATCACAACGAAGACATTGGTTGATGACCCGGTTCCAACTGCTGTGGCAGTTGTATGTCTGGTTTGAAGCGGCTTGGTATTAAAACCAAAAGACACACACTCCCGGGACACACAGTCCCTACGGTATTCTCCTTGAGCTAAGGACACACAGTCCTCGCCCAACACTCGTGGTAAGTCTTCAGGGCAGATTTCCAAACCCTCACAAACTTGGTCACCTGGCGATCCACAATTGACTGTTGGATTGCTCTAGACCATGACGCCTAACCGTTTGGAGGATGCACAGTCCTCAAAGGTAAAAGGCTTCAGTTCCACACAGGAACAGATTCTTCAGTGATGCTCAATCACTTGATTTTTGGTTTGTGGTTTGGTGTTTGGGGTATTTCCTCACTGATGATTTACTCTCGAAGACTCTGAGGAATTTGGGTTGCTCTAAATGACAAGTGTCAGTTTCTCACGGAGCAGCCAACCAGCTAATGGTTGGGGGGGGGGTATTTATAGCCTGGGAGCATCCCGACATGATTTGACATTAATGCCCTTAAATAATATGACCGTTCGTGTTGATAAGATCGGTGATGTGGCGCGAATTGCGGCAATGGTCGGGACCCTCAACTGTGAGTTCCCTCATGTCTCTCATATTCCTCACTTGAGGCTTTTGGTAGGATTAGGCTTGGGTTGAGCATCATGAGGAAATTCATTCTGTAGTGTTACCTCGACCCCCTTTAACAGTATGGTGTTCCTATGACTCAAGAGTGAAGAAAATAAAACAGAAAGAATAAATCTTCACGCTTCAAAGTCTTCAGACTGATTTTCTTCATGACACACCGAATTCCTCATTTTCAATATCTTCATGAGGAATATCAATTTCATTGCAATTTCTTCGCGATCCAATTCTTCAGCATCAGACCAATTTCTTTAGCCGAATATATACATTTTTAGGGGTCGATATTCATCGAATATTTCAAACTCCTCGGCGACTTATAGATCGTGTGTACACTCATGAACACATTAGATACTTAACCTATAAGTCTTCAAACCACCAAAATCACTAAGGGGCTCTAGATGCACTTACAGAAGTTATTAGACTTCTTGGTATCAGAGCGAGGTATTGAGGCCAACCCGGACAAGATTAAGGCGATTACTTCCCTTGGCAAACCGGCTAATATCAATTAGGTCCAGCGTATGGCGGATCGTATCACGGCTTTGAGTCGCTTCATAAGCCGCCTTGGCGAGAAGGCCACCCCCCTTCATCAACTGCTCAAGAAAACAAACCGTTTTGTGTGGACAGATGCAACCAACGAAGCCTTTGAGGCCCTGAAGAAACAATTGCCTAAGCCGCCCATTTTAGCCACCCCCACCGACAAAGAGCCTATGCTCCTATACATTGCTTCTAACTCTAAAGCAGTAAGCGTGACAATAGTTGTCAAACGCAAGGAAGAAGGAAAGGAGTATCCGATCCAGAGACCTATATACTTTGTCAGCGAAGTCTTGACCCTCTCCAAACAATGTTATCCACACCGGCAGAAGTTGGTTTTCGGGATGTTCATGGCGAGTCGGAAACTGAAGCACTACTTCCAGGAGCATCTGATCACGGTGGTTAGTTCTGCACCACTTGGTGATATCATACAAAATCGTGAAGCGACCGGGCGGATTGCTAAGTGGGTCATCGAACTTCGTCCTCACCATGTGAAGTATATGCCCCGCACGGCCATCAAGTCTCAGGCCTTGGATGATTTCATCAACGACTGGACCGAGTTGCAAATTCCAGAAGATAGACCTGATCACACATATTGGACTATCCACTTTGACGGGTCCAGGCAGCTCGAAGGCTCGGGGGTTGGCGTGGTACTGACTTCCCCGCAGGGTGACAAGTTTTGCTATGTCCTACGACTCATGTTTCCATGTACTAACAATGCAGTGGAGTACGAGGCTTTGCTCCATGGGCTTAGGATCGCCAAAGAGATGAACCTCAGCCAAGTTAGGTGCATGGGCGACTTGGATCCGGTGGGACAGCAAGTTTTCGGGACGTGGGATTCCAGGGATCCGTTGATGGCGGCTTACAAGCATGCTGTATCAGATGTGGCGGGCCACTTTCATGGTTATCAAGTTGATCATATCGACCACCGGCTCAACGAGGTAGCTGACGCTCTTTCACGCCTCGGGTCACAGCGTAAGCCGGTTCCTCCCAATGTGCTTTTGGATATCTTGCATAACCCGTTGGTAAAATTGCCCTCTAAAGAGGATATAGCGGTCCTTGACCCGGAGTCTCAACTTGTGGCAGCTCTTCGTGCCACTCCGGATAGGGAAGTCCCTTACATGGCTTATTTGGCACGGGGCGAGTTACCTGCTGATGAGTTGCTGGCTCGCCAAATTATCCGGCGATGCAAGTCCATGGTCATATATAAGGGCGAGTTGCATAAACGAAGCACTTGTGGAATTTTTCGAAGATGTGTCTCACCTGAAGAGGGACGTGCGATCCTTAATGAGATTCACTCCGGCGACTGTGGCCACCACGCCGGGTCACGATCTTTGGTGTCAAAGGCCTTTAGGCATGGATTCTATTGGTTGACGGCTCACACAGATGCCGAGGACTTAGTGCGCAAGTGTGACGGGTGTCAGAAGTTTGGGCGTCAGATGCATGTGCCGGCTCAAAAGTTGCGGATGATCCCAATTACATGGCCTTTTGCAGTCTGGGGGCTTGACATGGTTGTACCTTTCAAGATGTCTTCCAACAAAAAGGCTAATCTACTGGTGGCGGTTGACAAATTTACCAAGTGGGTTGAAGCAGAGCCAGTTAGCAGTTGCGATGTAGACACGACCATCAAGTTCCTCAAGAAGTTGATCTTTCGCTTCGGGTGTCCTCATAGTATCGTCACTGATAATGGTAATAATTTATCCAATGTAGGCATGCAAGAATTTTTTGAAAGGGAGCACATCCGGCGTGATGTCTCGGTGGTTGCACATCCCCAATCCAATGGACATGCGGAAAGAGAGAATCAAGAAATCTTGCATGGGATCAAGCCCCGACTCATGGTACCTCTGAAGTGCACTCCGGGTTGCTGGGTTGAAGAGCTTCCTTCAGTGCTTTGGAGCATAAGGACTACCCCCAACAGGTCCACTGGTTACACGCCCTTTTTCTTGGTCTACGGAGCTGAGGCGGTCTTACCAAGTGACATCAAGCATGACTCGCCATGAGTCACCACTTATGTCGAGGAGGACAATGAGCTAGTGCATCAAGATTAGTTGGATGCTTTGGAGGAGGAGCGTGACTTAGCCGCAACATGGTCGGTTATTTACCAGCAAGACCTGCGACGCTATCATAGCCACAGAGTCAGAAGCCGGGTCTTTCAGGAGGGCGACTTAGTGCTTCGATTGATTCAAGATCATACTGGCATGCACAAGTTATCACCTCCATGGGAAGGACCTTTTGTCATCAGCGAAAGTCTTCATAATGGTTCTTACTACCTGGTGGACCTTCGTCCAGACAGGCCAACGACAGAGGTAGAAACAACCCGTCCGTGGAACATTGCCCACTTGTGGCCTTATTAAACTTAGAGGCATTGGCTCCTTATCATTGTACATAGTTTAGTTCTTGTACTCCTTTATATATATATATATATATATAGCAATAAAGCCGGAGCCCACAAAATTTGGGGTCTCTGCCGTTTCAGCTTCTTGAAAGCATGAGTCTTTATTGTTTCACAAGCCGTCCAAGCATGGACGGTATCAGTATCAAAGAGCATAAGTCGCCATGCCGCACTTATTTCAAAACTGGATATTGGTAAGGCAAAGAGGACCAAAGTTGCCATGTTGCACGGTTCAAACATGGGCGTCTTATATGATTTTGAGAATTAAGTCGGCTTACTTTGGGGCTACTAGTTCCCAAGTCATTTTGCAGTAAGAGCGTAAACGCTTCTGCAATCCTATGTCTGACTTTTCCCTAATCATAGGTCACTTGGGGGCTTCTACTCACTGAGTTCAGCCTGAATACCCTCTTGGCTAGCGAAAAATTAACGCATTACAATGGTTATACTGGATTCTATGCTTGGTGACTCGCCCTATGGTCCCATGTACTCTTGGCGAGTCAATCCAGTTTGGACCCTAAACTTGCCTTGGTTAAAACATGAAGGATGCCTGCGTGAGACGACATATGGAAAATAGACAAACCATGGGTTCACTGAACCTGCTTCACTGAAGCTTGACTCGCGCCTGATCAACCGGTCTAAACAAATAAGGATGTTGCAAAAACCTCTCTGGGGTAGCACTAGAGCCTTGCAAGTTCGTCCTACCCTGCCACGACTCCTTGAGCCGGCAAGTTTTGTGACTACAAAGCATTTTGTGTTACAGTTAGAGTTTTCAAGACTCATGATTACTCATTGCGTCTCATTGAGCCGGCTCAATATTCTTCTTTGATCACATGAAGCATAACTACTGTCACAAAGACATGGCAAAACGCCTAGTAAGGCGCCTTATATTGTCAAAAGGGTGAGACTTCAGAAGTCAACAAAGGTACGGTGCAAGACAATATTGTTTTCATCTCTAACTTATTACATGGCTCAGAAGGCCACAAAATTTTACATGACCCGGAATTGGATCTTCTGGGTCGATCTCCATGGGCAGTCTTCAAGTAAGACCTTGTTCAAGCCTCCTCCGGGTTAGCCCGCGTCGAGCTTCCGCCGTCTTGGATCTTTAAGTCGCCCATTGTCCAATTGCAATTGGTTAAGGCGTGGAACTCAGCCTCGTCGATCAAGATGGTGGACCGGTCAGCATCAGAGACAAAAAGGTGCTTACGGCGTTGCAGAGTCAGAACTGTGATTTCAAAAGATTGAGGAGTGACACGTTTGCTGTTCTCGTCATAAGCTGCCTGATACTTGGTTAAGTCCAGACTGGCTGCCAGTTGGGTCGCCGCTAGGCAAGATTCCTTCACACAATGATGATAATCCTCTTGAGTAAATTCTGGCCCATCATCTTTGTATTCTGGAAACCCGCCAGTTATCTCCTCCGGCTTAAGCTCTAGAGCGTAAGCCAAGCACCGGCTCAGGGTGGTCAGTACTCCTTTCCGGGCGGGTGATCTTTTCAATTCTTCAATCTGCTTTGGCATGGTGGATAAGCACCCCAACATATATTTGATTGTCTTCACACGCTCCTTATCGCCCATAACAGCCTTAATAGTCATCACGCCGTCGTATATTGCCTTTAGCTTCAACACACGGTCATTATGGAGGTTGGTGGATCGAGGACCTACAGCAAGGATACACAGTCGTAAGTCACCAAAGTGTTTTAAAGCATCACTTTACACATAAGGACATGGGAGGACACTTACCAAAAACAGCAGTAGCCATCTTGGAGATATGAAGTTTCAGCCTAGTTAGCTCCTGCACGACGACCTTCATTTGTTCTTCGGCTTGTTCGGCCCTTTTCAGCAAGGTAGCTCGCTCCGCCTCGGCTTCTTCTTCAAATTATTTATGATGTGCCTTCATTTTCTCCATATCAATCAATGCAAGGCGAAGTTTTTCTTCAAAGTTAGCTCGGGCGTCTTGTTGCTCTGCTAAGCTTTGCTTCAAGCCGGACACAGTTGAGTCGGCCTGGATCAACGATTCCTACAAATATCCAGACGTTTATGACAAGTTTCATGCAGATTGCAAGCAACATCCCTGACACTTGGGGGCTAATGTATGATTCAAATTTTCCATGGCACTACCTTAAAGCAAAGACCCGGCTCATCTTCAAAAAGATGACCCGGCCCTTGGGGGCTACATGTTGAAGCTTTCTTCAATTTAAACTACAGACTAGGCTCATCTTCAAAAAGATGACCTGACCCTTGGGGGCTACAGGTTGAAGTTTTCTACAATTTAAACAGAAGACCTCGCTCATCGTCAAAAATATGACCCGGCCCTTGGGGGCTACAGGTTGAAGCTTTTCTTATACATTTCCATCCAAGAACCGACTCATCTCCAAGAAGATGACCCGAACCTTGGGAGCTACAAGTTGAAGCTATCTACAAAGCTCGTCACAAAACTCCAACTCATCATTACAAAGATGTCTCGCCTTTTCGAGGTCTAATGGGAGTACATGTGAAGAGGGATAACATGTATCATACCTAATGTTCTTTTTCTTCATGATATTAAATAGGCTTTTTTCCATTTCGTGACTCGCCTCCAGGCGACTCAAATAGCCAGAATGTAATTCATCAAACTCTAGCTTCTCAATATTGGGAAGCTTCAACTTGGTCATTCCCTTCTCTATAAGGATTGGGGCATCTTGGGCGTATGCTTGGTCAACACTTCGGATGTAGGTTCAGAATAGCCTGTTTCGATAATGAAGACTGGATCTAGATCAGGTGCCACGCCTTCAGCCGCTTTTGAGGGCTTGGCGGATTGAGATTCTCAGCTGCTTCCTTCTGTGGGCTCGGTAGCTCATCATGAATATCACGGAGATCGTCAAGAGCTTCGGCGTGAGTTTCAGTCGGCTCATATTGAGCTTTTGGGATGGAAGTGCTTATTCTGTAGCGACCGACTCAAGACGAGTCAAGCCTCTGTGTTTCTGTGCCATCCCTGGATCAGTATGCTGCCACACACAATACATCAATGTATATATCAAAGTGCAATCACATGTAAATAGCGTAAAACTGATATATACCTTAAATATCTCAGCGGAAGCAGTCAAGGGAGTGGAGTCCCAATAAACACCAACGGCAAGTTGAGTGTAGACCGTAACCCTGAATCGTACTCTTACTCGTCGAAGAAAAATATCTGCAACATAAGACGTTGTAGCCATGTAGGTCAGCATATTGAATATGCCGACAAGTCACATAAGAGAGGGGTGAAAAGTAATCATCTATACTATATGCATATATGGTAGGTGGGGCTATAAGTTTTTAGCGAAAAGCAAGTTTTCTCCTACATCAAGAGAGGGCTAAAAGCAAAATGTTACTACATTGTTGGTTGTTAACGAGATGGTTCCACCAACCAATTCTCGTACCCATGTTGTCAATAATACCCACATCAATATTATTATTTGTGTTGAGAATTTCAGATAACTTCAGTTCCTTTGGCTCAAGTTGTCCATGACCGTGGACACGGCTAATCGATTAGGTTTGAGTACTCTGCAGAGTTTTGCACACGTTCCCCACAAGATTTGATCGCCTCCATGTATGTCCTCGCACTTCAGGGTGTTTGAAGACCGGATGATCAAAACATGGTCTTTCAACGGGTCCCTCTGAATCCCTGTCGGTGCCCATCCAATCCTACCGTTCTTCTACATCTGCTAGCACCACTTGTCCAGAGTCGCCGCGTTGTCCAACCAAGCCAGAGCCCATAATGACTTGTGGCTGTGCAGGTAAGCCTTGGGTCTTGAAAATATCCGTCCGTCTCTTTGAGCCTGGGTGAAGCTTTCCGCAGGATGTCATGGCCTCTCCAGCATCCTGGGTCATCCACTGGGTTCTCCAGGGAGCCGATCAACCGTCCTTCACCCAGAGTTGCATTGCGTCCGAGGTCTTGAAAATCTTGTCTTAACCGGTCTTGATTATTTAATCAACCTCGCATCACTCGTGTTATGCACTCAACCGAAATCCCGTCTACTCATGCATAGCAATATGAAATTTGTCGTCCCGGGCCAAGTATCGGGGTTGTTGTGTGCCTACCACATGATACTACAATCTATACTAAAATTTCCAAGTACCTAAGCAGCATGCAATTGGGCATAGGATGGTAGAACTACGATGCATAAAACATAGGTGATAGTATGATCAAAGTGACTTGCCTGGTGATGTTGACGAAGAAGAATTTTCGTTCTCGGGAAATACGTGATAGAACTATTCGTCACTCTCCGATGAAATCTATATAATCAAACATAGTATTCACATAAGCACTCACACTAGCAATCATTCTAGCAATCAATTAACAAACAGCAATAAAAGTTGATGCAATCAAAAATCAATAAGAGAGAGCGGATAAAAATCCAAAGGAAACTTCAAAGAAGCTAGGAAGCTTTCTACTACATCAAACACTATATAGTTTTTGTTCTAACTGAAAATAAAACACTAAAATAGAAAAAATAACAGAAAAAAATATATAAAATAACTAAGATAACAGAAGTAAAATTTACAAAACAATATTTTTTATAAGTATTTTCAAAATAGGAAATCAAACTAGCAATGCAATCAATTCGCAAGTTAGTATAGAACTAGAATTGATTCCATGCAAACAAATAAGAATAAATAAAATAAAATTTTGTTGTTGTTGAAAAGTTACTGGTAAATATCAAAAACAAAATATAACTTGTCACAATTACAAAAAAAAACAAATTAAGAACAATTAATACAAAAGAAATAGCAAGAAACACAAAAAAGGCTAAAACAGAATATGTTTTGCTTAAAACCCTAAGTAAAAATATTTAAAAAAATTGAAACTTAAACTACTGAAAGATATGATCGATAGGAAGCAGTAGAAAAAAGAATCAAATTAAAAAATATTTTTAAACTCCCGGAATAAGCAAAACAAGCTTTAATTCAAATCTGATCTAACTCAATTTTTATAAATCCAAACATAGACAAATTATATATCTACAGAAACTACATAAAAGTTTTGATCCAAGCAAAAAGAATCACCTAATTCGTAGTTATAGACTAATAGATATGAATTTTCTAAGATTGCAATTTTCTGAAAAAACTGCAATACGGGATTTCATGAATCTCACCATGGGTGACAGAGAGGAAGAACTCCGGCGAGGTAGCTGCTCCGGCGAGGTGGGGAGGTCGCTGGCGGGGAGGGGGAACGGCGGAGGGGGTCCTGGAGGCGAGGAAGGGGGCGTCAGGGGCTCCTGGGCGTTCTTCTGTTCGGCTCCTTGCAGGAACAACAATGGTGGGGGCGTCGTGGCTACGGGCAGGGAGAGGGCGAGCTGATGGGGAAAATGGAACGAGGAGAGGAGGGGCGTTCTTACAGGGGTGGTGTGAGGCTCGGGAAGGAAGTGTAGCCCGTGAATCGGGGGAGGGTAGCTTCCTCGGAAGCTTCTGCCATGGCCACAGAAGGAAGCTCGTGAGGAGGAAGAAGAAGGTGGGATTGGGCCAGATTGGTTTCCTAACGTGGCCCAAGTACATTCCTAAAATAAGAGATATCTTTCCCTTTTTTATTAAAACAGGAATTAATATGATTAAAAGGAAATATAATATCCTTGGAATATAGGGGTAATACATATTAAAATTTTGAGAAAAATAAATCCAAAAAGATGGGCATTTTTCCACAACCAAAATAAATACTTCAAAAAAATGTTTTTTTTAGAAAATCCCTAAATTGTTTTTTTTTCTTTTTCAAATATTTTTCAAATAAACCTTGGGTTTTATGGTCCAAATATTTCAGAGGAATATCCCCGGTTTGGAGGGTCATGTTCCTCCCCTCTTTCTTGCTTGGCAAGGATTATTTTCGGGGTATTTCTCGGGGAAGAAAAATATAGAAGCAAGGGCAAATATGTGAAAGAATTCAAATGCAAAACTCCGTTCAAATTCTTTATAGTTGAAGAGGTCATGTCATCTTCTCTCATTGCTTTTAATTGGATGAATTTGAATTTACCGGAGAAGGGGAAAGTCATTTTATTCCCTCTCATTCAAAAGTTTTTGAAAAGTTTCAAATTTCACACAAGTTTCAATCACTCAAGCAAACAAACAAACAATCTAATAATTATTTTAACATTCCAAAATTTGGGATGTTACAAACCTACCACACTTAAAATGAATCTCGTCCTCGAGATTCGAAGAGGCTAGAAAGAAAGGTTAGGGTTTGGGGCTCTTCTAACAAATCCAACTTCCGGCAAAGTGGGATGCTACCACACTTAAAATGAGTGCTACTAGTCCCTTAATATTTTAACAAACCTCTGGGGTTTTTCGCATCTGACTCCTCACAGTCTTCATGTCTTCCGCTATATTCATAACGTTTCCATTAAAACGAGGGTCCTTCTGTTGATATAAGCTTCTTCCTTTACTGGGTCTTCTTAACTGACAGTCTCGTGATCAATTCTAAATAACCTATCGATGATTCTCATGGTGGTCTACCATTTGTGGTTATCCTGCAGAGAGAGGGGTCTTGGTTTCATTCTCACCGTAAAATTTCCTACGCATGACAACAAATGCCATGTACATGGGGCTTTCATAATACCATTCTAAGGCTTAAACAAAAGCTTCAAAGAACGTCATCTCTCACTATGGGTAAGTCTCTCAGATTTACCATTCCGAATAGCAAGAGAATGATCATAGTAAGTCGTCATGGTGGCCAAGCCATGTCACACTAAAATCATTACCTTGTATAAGGCTTAGTGAATCTCGTATTCTAACACTTGGGCATCCTCACAAGCGTTGCAGAATTTCTCTTGTCCACGAATGGAGTTCGGATAATCCATTGGTTCTGCAAGCTGAAAAAACATCTATCGTATCTTCACAACTCTGTGGCTTTCGTATGTTCCTAAGAAAACGCTTGCTGATCCATCCTAGCTTCTTCCATAAATCATATGCATTTCATAATCAATCCTTTATTACATCCTTGCTTTCTTCAAAATTCTAACTCAAAAGTAATTTATTACAAATGCTGCCATCGACATTGTTCGGTATGGTCAAGCATTTCTGCCAACTTTATTCATATGTCTCTCTTGGAGGTACTTTAGTTCCACTCGAACTTTCCGAGGTGCTCCTTGAAATCATCCATCTTTCGCTTCATCATGGTGGTCATGAGCTTCATCTCCATCAACTCCGCACGTACCTCACTCAGGTATTCCTGGGTATGACGGAGTCTTGCTTCAAGTATTTCTCCAATCTGACAGATGGCTTCCATGGCAGCTTCACGAACAACATCAAAGAAGGTTGCTCGTGGTACACATGAAATGAAAAATTATTGCCCCATAGTCTTTGGACAAACTCCTTTCACATGGTGGAGGTGTACTTCCACGTACCAAAGTTCTACTCCACTTTCCATGAATGGGTAGCCTTTGTAGACTGCATCTCCTTCAAGACGAATGTGCTTCATCACGTCCTTCAGGATTTTCAGGTAATCATGATCACTGGTCAGGGTCATGATCGTTTCTGGGCCCTTGAGGAATGACTCGTAGAGAGTTGTCATCTGCAGGTGTCAGTAAATAGGTACTTAGAGGAGTGTATGTGTCTCCTTGGTAATGCATGGTACATTCGTACTCATTGGATCCTGTGGGTTCACTGATTACTACCACACTTAAAATGAGACATACTCATGCCTGCATAGACCATATTTTCTCATATCCTCATAAATGTTCGAGATCATTGCTCATAGAGAAACAACGCATAAAGTTTCAACATAGGAAATCATGAGACAATAAATTCCATTTATTCATGATGTTATTACAATCTCAGAGACTTCTGTTACAAAAAATTTCACTCCATGATCTCATGAAAAACAAGAGTTCTTCACATTACACTAATTGCCGCGGTCAAAACTTAACTACTCCTTTTTAGCTTTCTTCCTTTGTGGACAATCGCTAGCAAAATGTCCTGCTTCCTTGCAACAAAAGCAAATGAGTTCTGACATGTCTCGAGGCGTCTTAGTGTTTGCTTTTGCTCCTTGGGTTTCCGGCTTCCTTCCTGAGCACATGTATTTGTGGTGCCCAAATTCCATACACTTGTAACATCTGACATGACTCAGGTCTATATCTACAGAGATTTGGCTCTTCCAAGGGTACTTTTTCTTCTTTCCGGACTCCTTTATTTTGGCCAGTTCTTCTATTTCAAGTGGATCAATCTCCACTTTTTCCGTCGGGAAGTTTCCCAGATACTTTTGGCTTCCCTTCGTGCAATCCTGTGAATAATGTCCTTCTTCTCCACATGAGTAGCATGCATTGGAGAAAAATCTGGTCAGACCTTGTCCATCAGGGTCTTCAATATTTTCGTTCATCACCGGTTCTTCTAGAATCTTCTTCTTGAGTGTCTCCTTCACTGCATCTTTCTGCTGCTTGACAACTTGTTGCACCTTGGGGTAAATGTGACACTGAGCTGGGTAGTGGGTGGTTCCTTCACAAAGGAAACAAGTCACCTGACTACTTGGGCACTCCTCAGCTGGGTGATTTTCTTCACAATGAGTGCATCCATCCTTGTGTTCTTCCTAGGTGTGTCCTATTTCTCCACAGATCTTGCATGCACAAGTCTTCTCCTTCAGATTATCATAGCACTTTTGAATAAGACGGGATCTTAACAAAGTCTTCTTGAATTCGTCCCAGGTTTCTGCTCCACTAAATCCTTGTATGGCATGATGCATTTTCCACCAGATTGCAGCACTTTGTGTAAAGTACTGAAGAGCGTGTTCCACTTCATACTTCCTTGAGATCAAGTTGCTCCCGAAGTGGTTCTCCATGTTTTGAATCCATATATCAGCCTCCAGCTGGGTCATTGGTCCAGAGACTACAAGTCCAGCTTCATACACCATCTGGTAGGGTTGAGGTTTTGGGGATGAGACGGGTAAGAGAGGGAGGGAGATACACACAATACAAACAATATTTTTGAGAATAGGTTTTATTTGTGGCCGTCGGAAAACACACACCAATGACGGCTCACAAATCATCGTATCTAACGTGGGTATATAACAGGGGTTTGGACTTCTAATGGTCATATAAATATTCGAACGCTTCAGGGTCTTCGAATTCTTCGGGACTTGAGAGTCTTCAATTGGAGCAGTTTCAACTGCATGATGAAATCCTCTTTACTTTGAAGTGGGAGTCGGTTGATCCTTCATGTCGTCAAAGGGGAAAGGGCGTTGTCTAACTATTTGAGGTGAGAGGGAACGTTTGATGAAATCAGAAGAGATGAGAAGTAAAAGGTATTCTTGAAAAATAGAAATTTTGAGAGATCCTTTCCTAAGAAATTTCCAGTTTCTAGGGTCACGTCCTACAGTCAACATGTGCTCTGATACCATTTCTGTAGCGACCCGACTCAAGACGAGTCAAGCCTCTGTGTTTCTGTGCCATCCCTGGATCAGTATGCTGGCACACACAGTACATCAATGTATGTATCAAAGTGCAATCACATGTAAATAGCGTAAAACTGATATATACCTTAAATATCTCAGTGGAAGCAGTCAAGGGAGTGGAGTCCCAATAAACACCAACGGCAAGTTGAGTGTAGACCGTAACCCTGAATCGTACTCTTACTCGTCGAAGAAAAATATCTGCAACATAAGACGTTGCAGCCATGTAGGTCAGCATATTGAATATGCCGGCAAGTCACATAAGAGAGGGGTGAAAAGTAATCATCTATACTATATGCATATATGGTAGGTGGGACTATAAGTTTTTAGCGAAAAGCAAGTTTTCTCCTACATCAAGAGAGGGCTAAAAGCAAAATGTTACTACATTGTTGGTTGTTAACGAGATGGTTCCACCAACCAATTCTCGTACCCATGTTGTCAATAATACCCACATCAATATTATTATTTGTGTTGAGAATTTCAGATAACTTCAATTCCTTTGGCTCAAGTTGTCCATGACCGTGGACACGGCTAATCGATTAGGTTTGAGTACTCTACAGAGTTTTGCACACGTTCCCCACAAGATTTGATCGCCTCCGTGTATGTCCTCGCATTTCAGGGTGTTTGAAGACCGGATGATCAAAACATGGTCTTTCAACGGGTCCCTTTGAATCCGTGTCGGTGCCCATCCAATCCTACCGTTCTTCTACATCTGCTAGCACCGCCTGTCCAGAGTCGCCGCGTTGTCCAACCAAGACAGAGCCCATAATGACTTGTGGCTGTGCAGGTAAGCCTTGGGTCTTGAAAATATCCTTCCGTCTCTTTGAGCCTGGCTGAAGCTTTCCGCAGGATGTCATGGCCTCTCCAGCATCCCGGGTCATCCACTGGGTTCTCCAGGGAGCCGATCAACCGTCCTTCACCCAAAGTTGCATTGCGTCCGAGGTCTTGAAAATCTTGTCTTAACCGGTCTTGATTATTTAATCAACCTCGCATCACTCGTGTTATGCACTAAACCGAAATCCCGTCTACTCAAGCATAGCAATGTGAAATTTGTCGTCCCGGGCCAAGTATCGGGGTTGTTGTGTGCCTACCACATGATACTACAATCTATACTAAAATTTCCAAGTACCTAAGCAGCATGCAATTGGGCATAGGATGGTAGAACTACGATGCATAAAACATAGGTGATAGTATGATCAAAGTGACTTGCCTGGTGATGTTGACGAAGAAGAATTTTCGTTCTCGGGAAATACGTGATAGAACTATTCGTCACTCTCCGATGAAATCTATATAATCAAACATAGTATTCACATAAGCACTCACACTAGCAATCATTCTAGCAATCAATTAACAAACAACAATAAAATTTGATGCAATCAAAAATCAATAAGGGAGAGCGGATAAAATTCCAAAGGAAACTTCAAAGAAGCTAGGAAGTCTTCTACTACATCAAACACTATATAGTTTTTGTTCTAACTGAAAATAAAACACTATAATAGAAAAAATAACAGAAAAAATATAAAATAACTAAGATAACAGAAGTAAAATTTACAAAACAATATTTTTTATAAGTATTTTCAAAATAGGAAATCAAACTAGCAATGCAATCAATTCGCAAGTTAGTATAGAACTAGAATTGATTCCATGCAAACAAATAAGAATAAATAAAATAAAATTTTTGTTGTTGTTGAAAAGTTACTGGTAAATATCAAAAAAAAAAAAATAACTTGTCACAATTACAAAAAAAAACAAATTAAGAACAATTAATACAAAAGAAATAGCAAGAAACACAAAAAAGGCTAAAACAGAATCTGTTTTTCTTAAAACCCTAAGTAAAAATATTTAAAAAAATTGAAACTTAAACTTCTGAAATATATGATCAATAGGAAGGAGCAGCAAAAAGAATCAAATTAAAAGCTATTTTAAACTCCCGGAATAAGTAAAACAAGATTTAATTCAAATCTGATCTAACTCAATTTTTATAAATCCAAACATAGACAAGTTATATATCTACAGAAATTACATAATTTTTTTGATCCAACGCAAAAAGAATCACCTAATTCGGAGTTATAGACTAATAGATATGAATTTTCTAAGATTGCAATTTTTTGAAAAAACTGCAATACGGGATTTCGTGAATCTCACCATGGGTGACAGAGAGGAAGAACTCCGGCGAGGTAGCTGCTCCGGCAAGGTGGGGAGGTCGCTGGCGGGGAGGGGGAACGGCGGAGGGGGTCCTGGAGGCGAGGAAGGGGGCGTTAGGGGCTCCTGGGCGTTCTTCTGTTCGGCTCCTTGCAGGAACAACAATGGTGGGGGCATCGTGGCTACGGGCAGGGAGAGGGCGAGCTGATGGGGAAAATGGAACGAGGAGAGGAGGGGCGTTCTTATAGGAAGGAAGTGTAGCCCGCGAATCGGGGGAGGGAAGCTTCTGCCATGGCCACAAAAGGAAGCTCGTGAGGAGGAAGAAGAAGGTGGGATTGGGCGAGATTGGTTTCCTAACGTGGCCCAAGTACATTCCTAAAATAAGAGATATCTTTCCGTTTTTATTAAAACAGGAATTAATACGATTAAAAGGAAATAGAATATCCTTGGAATATAGGGGTAATATATATTAAAATTTTGAGAAAAATAAATCCAAAAAGATGGGCATTTTTCCACAACCAAAATAAATACTTCAAAAAAATGTTTTTTTAGAAAATCCCTAAATTGGTTTATTTTCTTTTTGCAAATATTTTTCAAATAAACCTGGGGTTTTATGGTCCAAATATTTCAGAGGAATATGCCCGGTTTGGAGGGTCATGTTCCTCACCTCTTTCTTGCTTGGCAAGGATTATTTTCGGGGTATTTCTCGGGGAAGAAAAATATAGAAGCAAGGGCAAATATGTGAAAGAATTCAAATGCAAAACTCCGTTCAAATTCTTTATAGTTGAAGAGGTCATGTCATCTTCTCTCATTGCTTTTAATTGGATGAATTTGAATTTACCGGAGAAGGGGAAAGTCATTTTATTCCCTCTCATTCAAAAGTTTTTGAAAAGTTTCAAATTTCACACAAGTTTCAATCACTCAAGCAAACAAACAAACAATCTAATAATTATTTTAACATTCCAAAATTTGGGATGTTACATATTCCCACTTTCTCAGCCGCCTTGGGAATGGATGATGACTCACTGGTTCTTCTCTTTTTGGCTCGAGCCCTACAAAGGGTGGTAATTATGTTAAAATTGAAAGACTGGCGTCCAAAGAACATATTGACGAGAGGACTTACCCCTGGAGGCGGATTAAAGGAGGGAGAGCTGAAGAAGCTGAGTCGCCATATGAAGGAGGTGAAACCTGTTATACATAAGATTCAAAGGATTGAGTAGGTTGCGAGAGTCGGCTACACAGGAAAGAAGGACATTTAATGTAAAACATACCTCGCTCTGTCGCTTGCGACCGGCCGTTTTCTCGGGCAAGCCAGATAAGAGATCCCCAAAATGGCTTCGAGTGTGACGTTTTGGTGTATAACCCACCTTCTTCAAAAGGAAATTGGGATCCAGATGAGCATCTAGGTGAGACAGGGGGACTTTTCTACAGACTCTCCTTGCCGACTTGGGAGAAGAAGAATCTGAGTCGGAAGAAATGGAAATTACCTCGATGTCTTCATCTTGTCTCTCCATGTCATCATCCTATAAATAAAAACAAGAACGTTTAAGTATGGGTTGTGTTGGAATAAGGAGAAGTACAAAATCATTTACCTCTGAAAGTTCTTCTGCGGCCCAAGACTCGCCCACAACGGATGACTCTACTATGGCGGCTTTGCCCATGGTTTTCTTCTTTGGGGCGGTTTTCATTGGCACCTTCTTGACGGTGGTTTTTGGTCTCCGTTTCCAGAAAGGCGAGTTCTTCTGGTTAACATAATTGGAATCCGGGTCAGAAACAAGCTCAAAATTATAAAAATCAAGACAGGCGACTTGAATTATTTCACCTCTCGAGCCGGGTTGGAGAGGCAGAACGGCTTTAAACCAATCTTGGAACAAGTCTCAAGTGGTTCGCCACACAACTTTTCCATGATGTTGTCAATATCTTCTTTGTCAAGCGTGACATTGGAGAAGCATTGCAGATGATTTAAGTCACCATTGAAATTGCACATTAAGACTTCCTGGCGGCGTAAAGGCATTATCCGCCAATCCACCCAGCAGCGGATCAAATCGACGCCGGTAAGACCGTTGGCAATCAAGGCCCTAAGCTTTGTAAAAATGGGAGCGAGTGAAACCTCTTCCTCATCAGTCACCTTCTCGGGCAGCTTAAAATCCATAGGCAGACGTTCTTGCCTAAAGCCCGGTAAGGAGTTCTCAGTGGTTGGAGAAGTGTTGCGGCGATAAAACCAAGTCTTCCCCCAACCTTTGGGGTGACTGGGCAGAGTAACAGCCGAGAAACCGCATTCTCATCGTCTTTGAATGTAGAACCCTCTGAGTTCTAGGCAAGGGCCATCGGCGAACTCAGTTTGGCGATTTCGATAGAAGAACTTCCTGAATAGGAGCACGGTAGGCTCCATTTGCATGTAGGCTTCACAGAATACTTGGAATTTGCAGAGGTTGCTGATGGAGTTTGGGCCTAAGTCTTGGGGATGGAGATTAATGAAGTGCAGGGCGTCTCTGAAGAATTTTGAGCCGGGTGGTGAGAATCCCCGCTCGAGGTGGTCAGTAATGACCACCACTTCCCCACTGGCGGGTTGTGGACGTCGCTCTCCTAAGGCGGATCGCCAGCCGATGGCTTCTTGTGGCGCAAGAGTTCCCACCTTTACAAAATCTTCAAGGATGGTGGCAGTAGTCTCCGATGGCAACCAATTACTTTTGGAGATGGTACCCATGACCGCAAACTCGAGAGACAGGGACAAAAATCTGCATAAAGGCGGTCGGTGGGTCTTAAGGATCTACGGAAGTATTAACTCGCCAACAAGTGGCTGGGGAGACGTCTAAACAAAAATTATGACTCGCCGCAAACCTAAGGACGGGTTACATTTTAAATCTCCCTTAGAAAGTTTCTTGGATCTAAGACAAACACATTTTTAACAGGGTGCCAGAAATTATGGATCTACCGGCGGTTCTAAAAAGGAAAATAATTCACAAATTCAAGAACACTTAGGATACAAGAGCACTGTAAAATCTGTGATGTGATCTTGCAAAGCAATAAAGGGAGCAATAGATCTGCTGCAAACTATTAATGGATCTATCGTGGTATTCTACTAAACTACGTGATTCAAGTAATGCATATGAGGTTAATGGCGTGATATACGGATGCTTGAAGAACTCCAGCGCCGCCCTAAGAACAAGGATAATTTGTGAACCAGATCTACGAGGGAGAAGAGACCCACCTGATAAATGCAGACGTTGGCGGAGGTGACGCGCTGAGATCTGCGCCGAGTATCATGCCCGACCGATCCGGGAAGTGGCAGATTCGAAGTGGAAGCTCTGTGATGGCGGGGCGTTCGTAGCATGAGCTCGAGGAGGAAGAAGAAGTGGAGCAACGGTGTAGATGAAGGTGAGGGAACTCCGTGAGACTATTTAAGGACCCGAGGCCGAAACTGAAACGGCAAGCGCGGGAGTCAAGGAGGCGCATTAAAAATTGGAAATTATGGTGCCTGGGTTTTCGGGGTGACAGGATAAAGTCCGAAATATCCATTGAGATGACGTCACTAAGATTCCTAAAATGATGGGGTGCTGACGTCATCCATAAGTAAACTGGTGATTTGGACGGAGTATGCAGATTGGCGGCTTGTCACTTTTCAGAAGCCAAGTCATAGATTCCATGTGAGTCGCCATGGTCAAGAATAAAGGTTTATTGGCATGAATAAATTCAAGTCAATATGGGGCCTAATGTTGGGGATATTACCCGCTGTATGACCCGCCCTATTGGGCCGAGTCAGGTTCATGGCGACTCAACATTCATGATCAAGATGGGCTTAGACCTAGGATCTAGAAGGTGTGAGGTGATCTCGAGCAGAGATTCGGCCGAGACCAAGAGCCTGGATGGCGACTCAAGGCCCATGAAGAGGAAGACTCGCCGGGTAGTTTCCTTGCTTGAGAGACACAACGATTTAGAGATATGTCAAGTCACGGTTTATGATGTGGCCTGGACTCTTGTAAACCTAGGGCCTCGACCTATGTATAAAGGCGAGTCTCTAGGGTAGAAATATTAAGATACAATCCATCGAGAGCTAGGCCAAGCGAGCTACGCACCCTTGTAATCGATTCCACCATCAACATACACAAAGCATGACGTAGGCTTTTACCTCCATCGGAGGGGCCGAACCTGGGTAAATCCGAGTCTCGGTTCCGCTTAACCCCTTTGAGTCGCCACCAAGGTGTGATGCCTCCATCTCTAAGTCCTTTCACAAGGACATGTGACGTGACAAAACCACGACACTTGGCATCTTTCCTGTCGATTTGTACTTCGGCGTTGTCAAAACGTACACAAGAAGTGTAGAACAATTTTCAAGGAGATTATGATCCTCAGGTTGGTCGGCCATACCCAACCTGAGTCTCGAGGACTACGCATATTGTGTTTCCGTTCCCAAGTATGTCGTTGAGCTGGGAGTTGATCCCCATGCCGATTTCATGAATCGACCTGAGTCTCAGGGGCTACTGGGATCAGCGGTTTTATTTTTATCCTTTTGGTGCATCTCGGGTTTTAGACTGACACACACCTTGAGGGATAGTGGCTATACATCTTGGTAGTAAATAAATTACACCAATCGGAAATAAATTCCGCAAAAATAGCCCGAGACTGAGGTGGTGCACCACCTCGGAAGCAGTCCGACATATAGTTCGGATGCGAATGGTTGGCTCCGTAAAAGACTATTCCAACATTTAAGCTCGGATGAATTCCTTCAAATTTTCACAGGATAAGGTAATCTATGACACCTCGTATGACGACCAAAGTTACAGCTCAACTACAAAAAGACACCTTAAATGCAGTCCGGCGTTGGAGCTGAGACATAAGAGGATACCTCGGATGCAATTTGGCGTTGGAGCTCGGACGCAAGAGGATATCTCTGCAGAGGAAACATTTCAAACTCGAGGTGTGGCATGAAAAAATACATGGCATTAATAAAGGCCAATAACTTAAAGGGTCTGCTCGGATACGTGACGTGTAAACTCTTTGGATTCACATCGGTGATACTCAAGTGAGTGATGGGAAGATTTGTTGAACCAGTTTTCCAGACCGACGACCAAAGATGAAGAACAGTTCAGAAGAATCGAGGAGTGTCCCCAACTTGAAGACCTATGCTCGGAAATATGGAAGTCATCGGAGGCTGAACTCGTGTTGGCTGAAAATAAATGGGGACAAGAACTCACCCCACAAGCCGAAGACTTTGGATGCGTGAAGACGTTGAGTATCAAGACTACGACATTGGTGTCCTGTTCGGGGGCTACTGAGGGAGTCTGGGACTAAGGGGTCCTCTGGCCGCCGACCTATTTTTATGGGCCGGACCCGTGGCTACTTTGGGTAGCCGATGACATATACGAGGAAGATTCCACAAGACTTGGTTATCAAGGCAATGACTCCTCTATACCTATGTAGCCGACTAGGAGTCTTGTTATCCTAGGCCTATGGTGCATTAGATAAACAGAAGTCAGGCTAGTCGATAGACAATCTCATATTGAGACACATTAAGTTCATTATGATTAGGGTTTAGACCACAACATCCGATCTCGAGATAGATTAACTCTGTACTCTGTACTACATCATCAATACAACAAGAGAATGACGTAGGGTTTTACCTCCATCAAGAGGGCTCGAACCTGGGTAAACATCGTCTCCTTTTCCCTTGTTATCCACCGATCCAAGATCCACGGTTCAGACCACCTACTCTAGATTAGTCGGTTTTGACACCGACAACAACCCCTCCAACCAGATGCAACCCTTTTGCATAAGGGTGAACTGGTCCAACAAATCTCATGTCGCCATTGAGCATCACTAGTTTAATATTTACTCAATTTATGCAAGTGCATCTAGTGCCCCTTAGTGATTTTGGTGTATTGAAGACTTATAAGTTAAAGGACTAATATGTTTGTGAGCGTACATAGACTCTATAAGTTGCTCAGGAGTTTGATATATTTGAATAAAGTCGACTCCTAAAAATGAATGTATTCAACTGAATACTTTGATACTTTCGTGAAGATTTTGAAAGTGAGGAAATTGGTGAGTCCTTGAAGATATTTATGCGAGGACTTTGAAGCGTGAAGACTTTTATTTTTGTAGTTTCATTTCCGTTCTTTTGAGTCATAGGAACACCATACTGTTAAAGGGGGTCTAGGTAATACTAAGGAAAAATTTCCAAGTGATGTTCATCTTAACGCCTACACATAACCAATCCATCGAGTAAAGCCTTTGGAAATCTCTTGCAGTTCAGTCAATTCTTTAGTAATAGAGACGAAGTTCTTCTAGTCTCTGAGGAAATTGTTCTCGTTAAGGAGGTGGGATTTCGCCAGTGCGAATTGCCTACAAGTGAGGAACATAATAGATATGAGGATTTTCATAGTTCGGAAATTCCAACCGTTGTTGTGCTTTGCGCGAGGTGTCCCCAAAACCTTATCCACATAACGGTCATATCATTAGGGGGCATTTATGTCATATCATGTCGGGATTGCTCCCTGGCTATAAATAGCTGCCCCCTACAACCACTAGCTGGTTGGCTGCTCTGAGAGAGAACTTGACACTTGCCATTTGAGAGCATCCCATCCTGTGAGGAGTTTGAGAGAAAATCACGATTGAAGAAAAACCCAAACACCCAACCAAAACCAAAAACCCAAAGTGATTGAGCATCACTAAAGAGATGGTTCCTGTGTAGAACCGACACTTGTTACCTTTTAAGACCGTGTATCTTCGAGACGGTTAGGCGTCAATGGTCTAGAGTATCCAACAATAAATTGTGAATTGTTGGGTGGACAAGATTGTGAAGGTTTGAAAGTCTGCCCTGAAGACTTACCACGAGTGTTGGGCGATGTCTGTGTGACCTTAGCTCAAGGAGAATACGATAATGACCATGCGTCCATTGGTTTAAATACCAAGCCGCTCCAAACTAGACGTACAACTGTCACAACAGTTGGAACTGGATCATCAAATCACTGTCTTCATCGAGCTCCTGGTTTTATTTCCCCGACTCATCTATTTCCTCAAGTACTTGTCGATGAAATTGATCGTTACTGCTTGAAGACTTTGACTGAAGACTTTCTCAATTTCCTGATCTCAAATTCTTCAGTCACCTTGTTCTTCACTTGCTTATCATGTTTACACGCTACCTGTGCTCTTTGTATGTTTCATTTCATTATGATGAATGTGCTGCTGCTATGTTTCGCATGCAATTGAGTACTTATTCTGTTGCTAGTGTTTCGTCGCTTAGCAATTTTCTCAACGAGTAATTCCTTAGTGATGAATTTGTAAAAATCACCTATTCACCCCCGTTTAGTCGATATAACACACTTTAAATTTACATTCGGTACTCGTTGTATGCTTAGTTTTGACCATGCGGTTCCTCTCTATGCATGTTCTAGTTTTCACTTGCTAGTTCTTATTCGCCCATTGCACTCTGTTTCTATTCATTCTGTGTTGGGTTTCGAAAGATTTGAAGTTCTTCGAAGAAAAAATTAATCTCCCATTCACTCCCTCTAGTAAACATACTCTGTTCCTACAATTGGTATCAAAGCAAGATATTCCTCGTCTCTGCTTATTAAGTCTAACAGCCTTGGAGTTTAAGTATCTCTTTAGTGAGCTACAAGTCACACCTCAAGATCCCCATCTGCAACGGAATGGACTACCCCTTCTAGAAGGAGAAGATGAATATCTTTCTCTGAGTTATGGATGATGATATGTGGCATGTGGTGAAATATGGTTATGAAATCCAAGTGCATCAGTATCCCACAAACTATGAGAAGAAACTCATTTAGATGGACGCTCAAGAGAAATATGAGATCTATGGACATATTTCTCAAGCGCAGTTTATTCGACATCGTTAGTGTGAATCTGCCAAGGATCAGTGGGATATTATGAAAAAGATAAATGAGGGTGTTTCCTATGAGAAGGAAGCCTACATTGATACCCTTCGTGCGAAACTCAACCGATTCAAGAGAGATGGAAATGAAAGTTGTCAACAAACTTTCGATCGATTAAGTGACATTGTGAATGAGCTATAAGACCTTGGGGCCAAGAATATCACTGATCACGAAGTGGTGAAGAAGTTGCTTGGATCTATGGATTGTTTATTCAATGCTCTCATTCTGGTGATAAGGGAACAAGCTGATTTCAAACTTCTCGATTCACCTTATATCATGGAGAAGTTGAACACTCATGAACAATAAGAAGAAAATAGATATATATGACTCAAGTTATTGGAAGAATCACGCGCTCAAGGTTGTGGCTGAATTTTCCTCCGAAGATAATGTTGAAGAAGATTTTGATGATCCTAACAACAACAACAAGGAACTCATGCCAATAACAAAACACTTCGAGTGCTTCCGAAAGAAAAAAATAGTATCAGAAGAAAAGCCCGAGCAAGTTTGGATCCTCTAAGTCTTCTTCAAAACCAACAGGAGACTACGCATGCTTCAAGTGCAAGAAGGCAGGGCGATTCATATCGGACTACCCTCTGAAATTTGAGCAAGCATAAGATTGGACTTGAGCAACAACAAGCATGGGAAAGGCAAGAGCAAGAACTATGACTCGGACAACGAGAATAAAACTAAGAAGTTCTTCAAGAATAAGGATAACACCTCTTCTAAGTCACCGTCAATATCTTCTTCATGGACTCCCTCTAAGTCTTCGTCAAACCACAAGAATTAATCTTGCAGGGCCAAGGCATACATCGGCAAGGTGATGGAATCCAAAGGAGAATAATCTTCATGTTTCGAAGAAAATGAGGAATCTGAAGATGATTCTGTAGGATCTGAAGTATGACTAGAGGGGGGATGATTAGACTACTTGACCAATTAAAAACTTAGACTTTTCCCAATTTTAGCTGTGTGCCAGTTTTAGCAGTTGTAATAAGTCAAGCACACCCTACACATGCATATATAGGAGTATTACAACGGAAAGTAAAGACATGCAAATGTAAGTAGAGGGAAGGGATACGAAGATCAAACACACAGGTTAACATGGCGATTTTTGGCATGGTTACGATAGGTGGTGCTATCGTACGATAGGTGGGGATTTTTGGCATGGATACGAAGATCAAACACACAGGTTAACATGGAGACTTCAACCCAGGGAGGGTAATGGTTGCGAGAGTCCATGGAGGGTTTCACCCACAAGGGGTCCATGAAGAGGCGGCCCTGTCTATTCCACCATGCCTTACGTCCACACAACACTAGCCTCACTCGGGGTAGACTTCATGAAATAGGCGATCTTCTTTCCCTTACAAACTTCTTGGTTCAACTCCACCGCACAAATTAGGATGCACCAAGCGACACCTAACCAATCTAGGAGGCACCACCGTCCAAAAGGTAGTAGATGTGGTAGAACGATGAACTCCTTGCTCTTTTTCTTCAAAAGATAGTCTCCTCAACACTCAATCACTCTCTCACCGATTTGGCATGGGTAGAAGAGATTGATTTGGTGGAAAGCAACTTAGGGAAGCTAGAGATCAAGTTCTCATGGATGGATTGGAATATCTTGATCTCAACACATGAGTAGGTTGCTCTCTCAAAAAAAATGGATATGACAAGTGTGTGTGTGTGTGTTCTGAGTGCTTTCTCTGCAAATGAGAGGTGGTGGAGGGGTATATATAGGCATCTCCAAAAATCAACCATTACAATATTATTGTCCAAGTCGGTGACACCGACATGAATCTTGGTGGTATCGAGTTGCACTAAATGTGGCACCTTTTGAATTCTCGGTGAGACTGATATAGGAATCTCAGTGGTACTGATATGGTGACCTAAAGCATTTTCACAATCTGAGTGAGAGCGATTTCAAAACTCGGTAATTATGATTCTTCAAATCGACAGACCAGAAAGTTGGTCACTGATTTCGGTGGCACCAAAGTGAAAGTTGGTGGTACCGAGATTCTAGGGTTTCGCATAGGATATGTCTCTCGAAAAATCAGTAGGGCCGAGTGGAAATGTTGGTGGCACCGGTTTTGATGTTTAGGCTTTTGACAGAGAATTTTGTGGGAGAATGACTACATATTTTTGGTGGTTATCTCTAAGCACTTGAGCAACCAATTCATCATAGATACTTCACCCCCTTTTCATAGTATTGGCTTTCCTATGGACTCAAAAGTGATTTTTCACAAATACAAAATGTAGAGTCTTCTTGCTTGAAGCTTGACCAATTCTATTCGTTTCCTTGCATCAAGGGGCTTATCCTCACAATCCTTTAGCCAATGCATCTTTACAATTTTCTGAAATATACTTGGATAGAACCATTAGTTCAATGACACATATGTTGTTATTAATTACCAAAACCACCTTAGGGAGCAATTGTGTTGGAAATATGCACTAGAGGCAATGGTAAATAGTTATTATTATATTTCCTGTTTAAAGATAATCATTTATTATCCATGCTATAATTGTATTGAACGAAAACATAGATACGCGTGTGGATACATAGACAAAACAATGTCCCTAGCAAGCCTCTAGTTGGCTAGCCAGTTGATCAATGATAGTCAAGGTTTTTTGGCTATGTGCAAGTGTTGTCACTTGATAACTGGATCACATCATTAGGAGAATCATGTGATGGGCTAGACCCAAACTATGAACGTAGCATATTGATCGTGTCGTTTTATTGGTATTGTTTTCTGCATGTCAAGTATTTATTCCTATGACCATGAGATCATATAACTCACTGTCACCGGAGGAATACCCTGTGTGCATCAAACGTCACAACGTAACTGGGTGACTATAAAGGTGCTCTACAGGTATCTCCGAAGGTGTCCGTTGAGTTAGTATGGATCAAGATTGGGATTTGTCACTCCGTGTGACGGAGAGGTATCTCGGGGCCCACTCGGTAATACAACATAACACACAAGCCTTGCAAGCAATGTGACTAAGTGTAACTCACGGGATCTTGTATTACGGAACGAGTAAAGAGACTTGCTGGTAACGAGATTGAAATAGGTATGCGGATACCAAGATCAAATCTCGGGCAAGTAACATACCGAATGACAAAGGGAATGACATACGGGATTATATGAATCCTTGACACTGAGGTTCAACCGATAAGATCTTCAGAGAATATGTAGGATCCAATATGGGCATCCAGGTCCTGCTATTGGATATTGGCCGAGGAGTACCTCGGGGCATGTCTACATAGTTCTCGAACTCACAGGGTCTGCACACTTAAGGTTCGACTATGTTTTAGTATAGTTGAGTTATATGTGTGGTTACCGAATGTTGTTCGGAGTCCTGGATGATATCACAGACATCACGAGGGTTTCCGGAATGGTCCGGAAATGATGATTGATATATAGGATGGTTTCATTTGGTTACCGGAAGGTTTTCGGGCATTATCGGCATTGTATCGGGAGTGACGAATGGGTTCTGGAAGTTCACCAGGAGGGGGGCAACTCACCCGGGGGAAGCCCAATGGCCTTAGGGGTGGCGCACCAGCCCTTAGTGGGCTGGTAGGATAGCCCAAGAGGGCCTTGGCGCCAAGAGAAGAAAACCAAAGAAAAAGAAAAAAAGGGGAGGTGGGAAGGAAGAGAAGGACTCCACTTTCCAATCCTAGTTGGAGTAGGATTCCTCCTCTCCTCCTAGCCGGCGCACCCTCGAGGGCTTGTCCCTCAAGGAAAGCCTCCTCCCCCTCCCTCCTATATATAGTGGTGATTTAGGGCTGATTTGAGACAACTTTTGCCACGTGCAACTCAGATCTAGACACCATAGTTCTTCCTCTAGATCGTATTTCTGTGGAGCTCGGGCGAAGCCCTGCAGGAGTAGATCGTCACCACCACCGGAGCGCCGTCACGCTGCCGGAGAACTCATCTACTTCTCCGTCTTGCTTGCTAGATCAGGAAGGTCGAGATCATCGTCGAGGGACGTGAAGATGTTCCACTACATCAACCGCGTTTCTTAACGCTTCCTGTTGTGCGATCTACAAGGGTACGTAGATCCAAATCTCTTCTCGTAGATGGACATCACCATGATAGGTCTTTGTGTGCGTAGGAAATTTTTTGTTTCCCATGCAACGTTCACTAACAGTGGCATCATGAGCTAGGTTCATGTGTAGATGTTATCTCGAGTAGAACACAAAGGGTTTTGTGGACGGTGATGTTTGATTTGCTGCCCTCCTTAGTCTTTTCTCAATTCAGTGGTATCGTTGGACTGAAGCGCCCCGGAACGACATTATTCGTACGCTTACGAAAGACTGGTTTCATCGATTGACATGCAACCTCGTTGCATAAAGATGACTGGCGGGTGTCGGTTTCTTCAACTTTAGTTGAATTGGTTTTGACCGAGGCGGTCCTTGGAGAGGTTAAATAGCAATTTGTACATCCCCATTGTGGTTTTTGCGTAAGTAAGATGCGATCATACTAGATACCCATAGCAGCCACGTAAAACATGCAACAACAAATTAGAGGACGTCTAACTTGTTTTTGAAGGGTATGCTTGTGATATGATATGGCCAATGACGTGATGTGATATATTGGATGTATGAGATGATCATGTTGTAATAGTTAATATTGACTTGCACGTCGATGGTAGGACAACCGACAGGAGCCATAGGGTTGTCTTTAAACTAACATTTGTGTTTGCAGATGCGTTTACTATATTCCTAGGACGTAGCTTTAGTAGTAATAGCATAAGTAGCACGACAACCCCGATGGCGACACGTTGATGGAGATCATGATGATGGAGATCATGGTGTGGCGCCGGTGACAAGAAGATCGTGCCGGTGCTTTGGTGATGGAGATCAAGAAGCACATGATGATGGCCATATCATGTCACTTATGAATTGCATGTGATGTTAATTCTTTTATGCACCTTATTTTGCTTAGAACGACGGTAGCATTATGCGGTGATCTCTTAGTAAAATTTCAAGACGAAATTGTGTTCTCCCCGACTGTGCACTGTTGCTACAGTTCGTCGTTTCGAGACACCACGTGATGATCGGGTGTGATAGACTCAACATTCACATACAACGGGTGCAAAACAGTTGCACACGCGGAACACTCGGGTTAAGCTTGACGAGCCTAGCATGTGCAGACATGGCCTCTGAACACATGAGACCAAAAGGTCGAGCATGAATCGTATAGTTGATATGATTAGCATAGAGATTCTTACCACTGAAACTATTCTCAACTCACGTGATGATTGGACTTGAGTTAGTGAATTTGGATCATGTACCACTCAAATGACTAGAGAGATGTACTTTTTGAGTGGGAGTTTAGCAAGTAATTTGATTAGTTAAACTCTAATTATCTTGAACATAGTCTAAAGTCCACTTTGAAAATATTTGTGTTGTAGATCAATGGCTCATGCGATAGTCACCCTGGATTTTAATACGTTCCTAGAGAAAGCTAAGTTGAAAGATGATGGAAGTAACTTTGTAGACTGGGCTCATAATCTTAAGTTTCTCCTGCAATCTGGGAAGAAGGATTATGTCCTTAATGCTGCGCTAGGAGATGAACCACCCGCCGCGGCTCACCAAGATGTTAAGAACGCTTGGTTAGCACGCAAGGAGGACTACTCAGTAGTTCAATGTGCAGTCTTGTATGGCTTAGAGCTGGGACTTCAATGTCGCTTTGAGCGTCATGGAGCATTTGAGATGTTCCACGAGTTGAAGTTTATCTTTCAGAAGAACGCCCGGATCGAGAGGTATGAGACCTACGATAAATTCTATGCTTCTAAGATGGAGGATAATTCGTCTGTCAGTGAACATGTGCTCAAAATGTCTAGGTACTCAAACCGTCTAGCTGAGATGGGGATTGAACTCCCGCAGGAGGCTATCACTAACGGAATTCTTCAATCACTGCCACCAAGCTACAAGAGCTTTGTGTTGAACTATAACATGCAAGGAATGAACAAGTCACCCGGTGAGTTATTCGCGATGCTGAAAGTCGCAGAGTCAGAACTGCGTAAAGAGCATCAAGTGTTGATGGTGAATAAGACCACTAGTTGCAAGAGAAACGAAAAAGGAAAGAAGGGTAATTCCAAGAGGAGCGGCAAGCCTATGGCCAATCCGACGAAGAAACCCAAAGCTAGACCTAAGCCTGAAACGGAGTGTTATTATTGCAAGGGTATGGGTCACTGGAAGCGCAACTGCCCCAAGTATCTGGCTGATAAGAAGGCGGCCATGGAAAAATCAGGTATATTCGATATGCACGTTATTGATGTGTACTTAACCAACTCCCCTAGTAGTGCCTGGATATTCGATACCGGTTCTGTTGCTCATATTTGCAACTCGAAACAAGAACTTCGGAATAAGCGAAGGCTGGCGAAGGATTTAGTGACGATGCGCGTGGGAAATGGTTTCAAGGTTGATGCAATCGCCGTTGGCACAGTTTTACTTCAGTTACCATCACGATTAGTTATGAACTTAAATAATTGTTATTTAGTGCCTGCGTTAAGCATGAACATTATATCTAGATCTTGTTTATTGCGAGACGGTTACTCGTTTAAGTCAGAGAATAATGGTTGTTCTATTTCTATGAGTAATATCTTTTATGGTCATGCACCCAATGTGAGAGGATTGTTCATATTGAATCTTGATAGCGATGATACACATATACATAACATTGAGACCAAAAGAGTTAGAGTTAACAATGATAGCGCCACGTTTTTATGGCACTGCCGCTTAGGTCATATTGGTGTAAAACGCATGAAGAAACTCCATGCCGATGGACTTTTGGAGTCACTAGACTTTGATTCACTTGACACGTGCGAACCATGCCTTATGGGCAAGATGACTAAGACTCCATTCTCCGGAACAATGGAGCGTGCAAGTGACTTGTTGGAAATTATATATCGTAGTCCTTTCGATAAGTAAGAGTGTTGAACCCAATGAGGAGCAAAAGGATCTGACAAGTGGTTTTCAGCAAGGTAATATCTGCAAGCACAGAAATTATCGGTAACAAGTAGTTGTGTGGTGAGATGATTCGTAGCAAGTAGCAAGTAACAAAAGTAACAACGGTGCAACAAAGTGGCCCAATCCCTTTTGTAGCAAGGGACAAGCCTGGAGAAAGTCTTATAGGAGGTAAAATGCTCCCGAGGACACATGGGAAATTCTGTCAAGCTAGTTTTCATCATGTTCATATGATCCGCGTTCGTTACTTTGATAGTTTGATATGTGGGTGGACCGATGCTTGGGTACTGCCCTTACTTGGACAAGCATCCCACTTATGATTAACCCCTCTCACAAGCATCCACAACTACAAAAGAAGAATTAAGACAAAGTCTAACCATAGCATTAAACTAGTGGATCCAAATCATCCCCTTAAGAAGCAACACATAAACTAGGGTTTAAGCTTCTGTCACTCTAGCAACCCATCATCTACTTACTACTTCCCAATGCCTTCCTATAGGCCCAAATAATGGCGAAGTGTTATGTAGTCGACGTTCACATAACACCACTAGAGGAAAAACAACATACAACACATCAAAATATCGAACGAATACCAAATTCACATGACTACTTATAGCATGACTTATCCCATTTCCTCAGGAACAAAAATAACTACTCACAAAGCATAATCATATTCATGACCAGATAGGTAATGAGTAGCATCAAAGATATGAACATATAATCTTCCACCAAGTAATCCAACTAGCATCAACTACAAAGAGTAATTAACACTACTAGCAACCTTACAAGTACCAATCGGAGTCGCGAGACGGAGATTGGTTAGAAGAGATGAACTAGGGTTTGGAAATGAGATGGTGCTGATGAAGATGTTGATGGTGATGAGTCCCCTCCGATGAGAGGAGTGTTGGTGATGACGATGGCGACCATTTCCCCCTTCGGGAGGGAAGTTTCCCCGGCAGGATCGTCCTGCCGGAGCTCTAGATTGGTTCTGCTCAATTTCCGCCTCGTGGCGGCTGCGAATCCTCCGAAAAGCCTCCTCTTGATTTTTTTCTGGAACGAAACCCTTCTTGTAGCAAAAGAGGGGGGCCATAGGGCCAAGTGGGAGCCCACAAGCCCCCTAGGCGTGGCCAGGGGGGAGGCCGCGCCTAGCAGGCTTGTATACTCCTACCGGCACCCCTCTGGCACTTCTTCGGCCCAGTATTTTTTTTATAAATCCCAAAAAAATCCTCGTTGATTTTCACGGCTTTTGGAGTTGCTCATAATAGGTATCTCAAACTTGCTCCTTTTTCAAGCCAGAATTCTAGCTGCCGGCATTCTCCCTCTTCATGTAAACCTTGCAAAATAAGAGAGAAAAGGCATAAGTATTGTACCGTGAAGTGTAATAACAACCCATAAAGCGATAAATATCAACATGAAAGCATGATGCAAAATGGTGTTGGAAATATGCCCTAGAGGCAATAATAAATTAGTTATTATTGTATTTCTTGGTTCATGATAATCGTTTATTATCCATGCTATAATTGTATTGATTGGAAACACAATACTTGTGTGGATACATAGACAAAACACTGTCCCTAGTAAGCCTCTAGTTGACTAGCTCATTGATCAAAGATGGTCAAGGTTTCCTGGCCATAGGCAAGTGTTGTCACTTGATAATGGGATCACATCATTAGGAGAATCATGTGATGGACTAGACCCAAACTAATAGACGTAGCATGTTGATCGTGTCATTTTGTTGCTACTGTTTTCTGCGTGTCAAGTATTTGTTCCTATGACCATGAGATCATATAACTCACGGACACCGGAGGAATGATTTGTGTGTATCAAACGTCGCAACGTAACTGGGTGACTATAAAGATGCTCTACAGGTATCTCCGAAGGTGTTCGTTGAGTTAGTATGGATCGAGACTGGGATTTGTCACTCCGTGTGACGGAGAGGTATCTCGGGGCCCACTCGGTAATACAACATCACACATAAGCCTTGCAAGCAATGTGACTTAGTGTAAGTTACGGGATCTTGTATTACGGAACGAGTAAAGAGACTTGCCAGTAAACGAGATTGAAATAGGTATGCGGATACTGACGATCGAATCTCAGGCAAGTAACATACCGAAGGACAAAGGGAATGACATACGGGATTATATGAATCCTTGGCACTGAGGTTCAAACGATAAGATCTTCGTGGAATATGTAGGATCCAATATGGGCATCCAGGTCCCGCTATTGGATATTGACCGAGGAGTCTCTCGGGTCATGTCTACATAGTTCTCGAACCCGCAAGGTCTGCACACTTAAGGTTCGACGTTGTTTTATGCGTATTTGAGTTATATGGTTGGTTACCGAATGTTGTTCGGAATCCCGGATGAGATCACGGACGTCACGAGGGTTTCCAGAATAGTCCGGAAACGAAGATTGATATATAGGATGACCTCATTTGATTACCGGAAGGTTTTCGGAATTGCCGGGAATGTACCGGGAATGACGAATGGGTTCCGGGAGTTCACCGGGGGGGGGGGGGGGCAACCCACCCCGTAGAAGCCCATAGGCCTTGAGGGTGGCACACCAGCCCTTAGTGGGATGGTGGGACAGCCCAAAAGGGCTCTATGCGCCAAGGAGAAGAAAATCAAGAGGAAAGAAAAAAAGGGAGGAGGTGGGAAGGAAGGGGGACTCCCTCCCACCAAACCAAGTACAACTCGGTTTGGGGGTGGGGAGTCCTCCCCCCTTGGACTCGGCCGACCCCCTTGGGGATCCTTGAGCCCCAAGGCAAGGTCCCCTCCCTCCCACCTATATATACGGAGGTTTTAGGGCTGATTTGAGACGACTTTTCCACGGCAGCCCGACCACATACCTCCACGGTTTTTCCTCTAGATCGCGTTTCTGCGGAGCTCGGGCGGAGCCCTGCTGAGACAAGGTCATCACCAACCTCCGGAGCGCCGTCACGCTTTCGGAGAACTCTTCTACCTCTCCGTCTCTCTTGCTGGATCAAGAAGGCCGAGATCATCGTCGAGCTGTACGTGTGCTGAACGCGGAGGTGCCGTCCGTTCGGTACTAGATCGTGGGACTGATCGCGGGATTGTTCGCGGGGCGGATCGAGGGACGTGAGGACGTTCCACTACATCAACCGCGTTCACTAACGCTTCTGCTGTATGATCTACAAGGGTACGTAGATCACTCATCCCCTCTCATAGATGGACATCACCATGATAGGTCTTCGTGCGCGTAGGAAAATTTTTGTTTCCCATGCGACGTTCCCCAACAGTGGCATCATGAGCTAGGTTCATGCGTAGATGTCTTCTCGAGTAGAACACAAAAGTTTTTGTGGGTGGTGATGTGCGTTTTGCTGCCCTCCTTAGTCTTTTCTTGATTCCGCGGTATTGTTGGATCGAAGCGGCTCGTTCCGACATTACTCGTACGCTTACGAGAGACTGGTTTCATCGCTACGAGTAACTCCGTTGCTCAAAGATGACTGGCGGGTGTCAGTTTCTCCAACTTTAGTTGAATCGGATTTGACCGAGGAGGTCCTTGTATGAGGTTAAATAGCAACTCATATATCTCCGTTGTGGTGTTTGCGTAAGTAAGATGCGATCCTACTAGATACCCATGGTCACCACGTAAAACTTGCAACAACAAAATTAGAGGACGTCTAACTTGTTTTTGCAGGGTATGCTTGTGATGTGATATGGCCAATGATGTGATGTGATATATTGGATGTATGAGATGATCATGTTGTAATAGTTAATATCGACTTGCACGTCGATGGTACGGCAACCGGCAGGAGCCATAGGGTTGTCTTTATAACTAACGTTTGTGCTTGCAGATGCGTTTACTATTTTGCTAGGATGTAGCTTTAGTTGTAATAGCATGAGTAGCATGACAACCCCGATGGAGACACATTGATGGAGATCATGGTGTGACGCCGGTGACAAGAAGATCGTGCCGATGCTTTGGTGATGGAGATCAAGAAGCACGTGATGATGGCCATATCATGTCACTTATAAATTGCAGGTGATGTTAATCCTTTTATGCACCTTATTTTGCTTAGAATGACGGTAGCATTATGAGGTGATCTCTCACTAAAATTTCAAGACGAAATTGTGTTCTCCCCAACTGTGCACCGTTGCTACAGTTCGACGTTTCGAGACACCACGTGATGATCGGGTGTGATAGACTCAACGTTCACATACAACGGGTGCAAAACAGTTGCGCACGCAGAACACTCGGGTTAAGCTTGACGGGCCTAGCATGTGCAGACATGGCCTCGGAACACATGAGACCGAAAGGTCGAGCATGAATCGTATAGTTGATATGATTAGCATAGAGATGCTTACCACTGAAACTATTCTCGACTCACGTGATGATCGGACTTGAGATAGTGGATTTGGATCATGTACCACTCAAATGACTAGAGAGATGTACTTTTTGAGTGGGAGTTCTTAAGTAATATGATTAATTGAACTAATTGTCAGGAACATAGTCTAATGGTCTTTATACTGTTTTTATATGTTCCTAGAGAAAATTTAGTTGAAAATTGATAGTAGCAAACTTTGCAGACTGAGTCTGTAAAACCGAGGATTGTCCTCGTTGCTACGCAGAAGGCTTATGTCCTTAATGCACCACTCGGTGTGCTGCACCTCGAGCGTCGTCTGTGGATTCTATGAACATCCGACATACACGTTGCTGATGACTACACGATAGTTCAGTGCAAAATACTTAATGGCTTAGAAGCAAGGCGCCAAAAACGTTGTAAAACGTCACGGAACATAAGTTTTGTTCTAAAGAGATGAAATTGTGATTTCATGCTTGTGCCCTTGTTAAGAGGTACGAGACCTCCAACAAGATTCTTTGTCCACAAAGTAAAGGAGAAAAGCTCAATCGTTGAGCGTGTGCTCAGATTGTCTGAGTACGACAATCACTTGATTCAAGTGGGAGTTAATCTTCCAGATGTGATAGTGATGGTTCTCCAAAGTCACTGCCACCAAGCTGTGAGAGCTTCGTGATGAACTATAACATATCAAGGATAGATACAATAATCCTTGAGCGATTCGCGATGTCTGACACTGCGAAAGTAGAAATCAAGAAGGAGCGTCAATAGTTGATGGTTTGTAAAACCACTAAGTTTCAAGAAAGGCATGGGCTAGAAGGGATACTTCGTGAAACGACAAAACAGTTGCTGCACTAATGAAGAGACCCAAGATTAAACCCGAACCCGAGACTAAGTGCTTCTGTAATGAGGGGAACAGTCACTGAGGCGGAGCAACTCTAGATACTTGGTAGATAAGAAGGCTGGCAAAAGTCGAAAGAAGTGTATTTGATATACATGATGTTGATGTGTACTTTACTGGTACTCCTAGTAGCATGAGGGTATTGGATACCGGTTCGGTTGCTAAGTGATTAGTTACACAAAATGAAAGCTACGGCATAAACGGAGACTAGCTAAAGGCGAGGTGACGATACGTGTTGGAAGTTTTTCCAAGGTTGATATGATCAAACGTCGCACGCTCCCTCTACCATCGGGATTGGTGTTAAACCTAAATAATTGTTATTTGGTGCTTGCATTAAGCATGAACATGATTGGATCATGTTTATTGCAATACAATTATTCATTTAAGAAGAATAATGGTTACTCTATTTTCTTGAATATTCACCTTCAATGGTTTATTGAATCTCGATCGTAGTGTTACACATGTTCATGATATTGGTGCCAAAAGATACGCGTTAATGATGATAGTACCACTTACTTGTGGCACTGCCGCTTGAGTCATGTTAGTATAAATTGCATGAAGAGGCTCCATGATGATGGATCTTTGTACTCACCTGATTTGGAATCACTAGTGACATGCAAATCATACCACATGAGCAAGGCCTTGTTTTCATTGAGATGAAATAAGATAGTAACTTGTTGGAAGTGATACATTTTGATGTATGCAGTCCAATGGGTACTGAGGCACGTAGTGGATATCATTATGTTCTTACTTCACTGACGATTTGAGTAGATACAGGAGTATTTACTTAATGAATCACAAGTCTGAAATGTTGAAAAGTTCAATTCCGTTTCAGAGTGAAGTTCGTCGTAACAAGAGGATAAACTGTCTATGATATGATCATGGAAATGAATATCTGAGTGACGAGTTTTGGTACGCAGTTAAGACAATGTGGAAATTGTTTTGCGGTTCATGCCACCTGGAACATCATAGTGTGATGATGTGTCTGAACGTCATAGCCACGCACTATTTGGTATGGTGCATACTATGATGTCTCTTATCGAATTACCACTATCGTTTATGGGTTATGCATTAGACACAACCGCACTCACTTTAAATAGGGCACCGCGTATTTCCGTTGAGATGACACAGTATAGACTGAGGTTTAGAGAAATCTAAACTGTCGTTTCTTGAAAGTTTGGGGCTTCGACACTTATGTGAAAAAGTTTCAGTTTGATAAGCTCGAACCCAAAGCGGATAAATGCATCTTCATAGGATATCCAAAACAGTTGGGTACATCTCCTATCTCAGATCCGAAAGCAAAGTGTTTGTTTCTAGAAACGGATCCTTTCTCGTGGAAAGGTTTCTCTCGAAAGAATTGAGTGGGAGGGTAGTAGAACTTGATGAGGTTATTGAACCATCACTTCAACCAGTATGTAGCAGGGCGCAGGAACTTGTTCCTGTGGCGCCTACACCAATTGAAGTGGAAGCTGATGATGGTGATCATCAAGCATCGGATCAAGTTACCACAAGCCTCGTAGGTTGACAAGGTTGCATACTACTACAGAGTGGTACGGTAACCCTGTCTTGGAGGTCATGTTGTTGAGCAACAGTGAACCTACGAGTTATGGAGAAAGCGATGGTGGGCCCAGATTCCGACAAATGGCTGGAAGCCATGAAATCCGAGAGAGGATCCATGTATGAAAACAAAGTGTAGACTTTGAAAGAACTACTTGATGGTCATAAGACTATTGAGTAAAGATGGATCTTTAAAAGAAGACAGACGATGATGGTGATAAGTCACTATTAAGAAAAAGCTCGACTTGTCGCAAAGATGTTTTCGACAAAATCAATCAGTTGACTATGATGAGACTTTCTCACTCATAGCGATGCTAAAGGTCTGTTAGAATTATGTTAGTTGTTGATGCATTATTTATGAAATATTGCACGTAGGATGTCAAAACATTGTTTTCTCGACGGTTTCCTTGAGCAAACATTGTATGTGATACAACCAGAAGGTTTTGTCGATCCTAAAGATACTAGCAAGTATGCAAGCTCCAGTGATCCTTCAATGGACTGGTGCAAGCATCTCGGAGTTGGAATATACACTTTGATGAGATGATCAAAGATTTTGGGTTTGTACAAGGTTTATGAGAAACTTGTATTTCCAAAGAAGTGAGTGGGAGCACTATAGAATTTCTGATAAGTATATGTGGTTGACATATTGTGGATCAGAAGTAATGTAGAATTTCTGTAAAACATACAAGGTTGTTTGAAAGGAGTTTTCAAAGGAATACCTGGATTGAGCTACTTGAACGTTGAGCATCAAAGATCTATGGAGATAGATCGAAAGCGCTTAATGGAAGTTTCAACAAGATGCATGCCTTGAAAAGTTTTTGAAGGAGTTCAAAATAGATCAGAAAATACGGAGTTCTTGGTTGCGTTGTGAGGTGTGAATTTGAGTAAGACTCAAAACCCGACCCCGGCAGAATGAAGAGAATAGACGAAGGTCGTCTTCTATGCCTTAGCCGTAGAATCTAAAGTATGCCATGCTGTGTACCGCACCTGATGTGTGCCTTGAATCAAAGTATGTTGAGAGGTACAGAGAGTGATCCATGATTGAATCACTAGCAGCGGTCAAAATTTATCCTTAGTAACTAATGGACTAAGGAATTTTTCTCGATTATGGAGGTGGTTAAAGAGTTCGTCGTAAAGGGTTACGTCGATGCAAGCTTTGACACTAATCTGAATAACTATGAGTAGTGAAACAGATTCGTATAGTAGAGTAGATATTTGGAGCATTTCCGAATAGCACGTAGCAGCAGCATGTATAAGATGACATAAATATTTGTAAAGAACGCACGGATCTGAAAGTTTCAGAACCATTGACTAAAACCTCTCTCACGAGCAAGACGTGATCAGACCCCATAACTATATGGGTGTTGGATTCGTTGGAATCACATGGTGATGTGAACTAGATTATTGACTCTAGTGCAAGTGGGAGACTGTTGGAAATATGCCCTAGAGGCAATAATAAATTAGTTATTATTATATTTCTTGGTTCATGATAATCGTTTATTATCCATGCTATAATTGTATTGATTGGAAACACAATACTTGTGTGGATACATAGACAAAACACTGTCCCTAGTAAGCCTCTAGTTGACTAGCTCGTTGATCAAAGATGGTCAAGGTTTCCTGGCCATAGGCAAGTGTTGTCACTTGATAATGGGATCACATCATTAGAAGAATCATGTGATGGACTAGACCCAAACTAATAGACGTAGCATGTTGATCGTGTCATTTTGTTGCTACTGTTTTCTGCGTGTCAAGTATTTGTTCCTATGACCATGAGATCATATAACTCACGGACACCGGAGGAATGCTTTGTGTGTATCAAACGTCGCAACGTAACTGGGTGACTATAAAGATGCTCTACAGGTATCTCCGAAGGTGTTCGTTGAGTTAGTATGGATCAAGACTGGGATTTGTCACTCCGTGTGACGGAGAGGTATCTCGGGGCCCACTCGGTAATACAACATCACACATAAGCCTTGCAAGCAATGTGACTTAGTGTAAGTTACGGGATCTTGTATTACGGAAGGAGTAAAGAGACTTGCCGGTAAACGAGATTGAAATAGGTATGCGGATACTGACGATCGAATCTCGGGCAAGTAACATACCGAAGGACAAAGGGAATGACATACGGGATTATATGAATCCTTGGCACTGAGGTTCAAACGATAAGATCTTCGTGGAATATGTAGGATCCAATATGGGCATCCAGGTCCCGCTATTGGATATTGACCGAGGAGTCTCTCGGGTCATGTCTACATAGTTCTCGAACCCGCAGGGTCTGCACACTTAAGGTTCGACGTTGTTTTATGCGTATTTGAGTTATATGGTTGGTTACCGAATGTTGTTCGGAATCCCGTATGAGATCACGGACGTCACGAGGGTTTCCGGAATAGTCCGGAAACGAAGATTGATATATAGGATGACCTCATTTGATTACCGGAAGGTTTTCGGAGTTGCCGGGAATGTACCGGGAATGACTAATGGGTTCCGGGAGTTCACGGGGGGGGGGGGGGGCAACCCACCCCGGGGAGCCCATAGGCCTTTAGGGTGACACACTAGCCCTTAGTAGGCTGGTGGTACAGCCCAAAAGGGCTCTATGCGCCAAGGAGAAGAAAATCAAGAGGAAAGAAAAAAAAGGGAGGAGGTGGGAAGGAAGAGGGACTCCCTCCCACCAAACCAAGTCCAACTCGGTTTGGGGGGGGGGGGGAGTCCTCCCCCCTTGGACTCAGCCGACCCCCTTGGGGCTCCTTGAGCCCCAAGGCAAGGTCCCCTCCCTCCCACCTATATATATGGAGGTTTTAGGGCTGATTTGAGACGACTTTTCCACGGCAGCCCGACCACATACCTCCACGGTTTTTCCTCTAGATCGCGTTTCTGCGGAGCTCGGGCGGAGCCCTACTGAGACAAGGTCATCACCAACCTCCGGAGCGCCGTCATGCTGCCGGAGAACTCTTCTACCTCTCCGTCTCTCTTGCTGGATCAAGAAGGCCGAGATCATCGTCGAGCTGTACGTGTGCTGAACGCGGAGGTGCCGTCCGTTCGGTACTAGATCGTGGGACTGATCGTGGGATTGTTCGCGGGGCGGATCGAGGGACGTGAGGACGTTCCACTACATCAACCGCATTCACTAACGCTTCTGCTGTACGATCTACAAGGGTACGTAGATCACTCATCCCCTCTCGTAGATGGACATCACCATGATAGGTCTTCGTGCGCGTAGGGAATTTTTTGTTTCCCATGCGACGTTCCCCAACAAATGGACGCATCAACTCCCCCAAGCTTAGATCTTGCTTGTCCTCAAGAGAAAGCCGAGATCAATAAACATGCCCACATGTTTAAAGAGAGAGGTGTCGACAAAACAAGATACGAACATGCAGACATCATGATCATTGTCAGAACAACAATACCATCTTATCATCTCTTATGCTAAAGTGACAATTCCTTCACAAAGTAAAGCATGGATCAAGAACCTTACCGAGAATTAACAACCACTAGCCTTTAGTCATTGAAGCAATTTCAATTTATCACAACATCGGAAAGAGTCAAATAAGAGCTTGTAAAGCAAATCCACATACTCAATCATCCTTTTGTCTTCTACAATTGCTACAACTCACGGGGTACTCATGAGATCAAAGTTTCAGTCGAACACAGAGAAAGATAGGGGCTTATAGTTTTGCCTCCCAACTATTTACCTCAAGGGTAATGTCAACAATAATAGTTCATGAATACTTACTTCCAAGTTGACATATGAATATAGATCTTTCCTTAGCATATGACGTTAGCCAAGTTAAAGGCGAAATAAGGAATTGATAAAGATGACCATAACTCTTTTAAGGGCAAAAAGTAAAGGTACAAGATAGGCCTTCGCAGAGGGAAGCAGAGGTTGTCATGCGCTTTTGAGGTTTGGATGTGTGTCCTCTTAGTGCGGAGGAACGTCACTTTATATTGCCTCCTGTGATAAAGAACTTTATTATGCAGTCTGTCGCTCTTATGTCTTGCTCATCACAGGTTCGTACAAAGCTTTTTTTCCACACACTAATAGATCATACATATTAGGGAGCAATTTTTATTGCTTGCACCGATGAAAACTTACTTGAGGGATCTTATTCAATCCATAGGTAGGTGTTAGGGCATATTTCTCCTAAGTGGTTTCAGTGATTGATGACAATTGTTGTGCGGACTAATCTTGTGTCCTGAGCATTTCAGAATATTCTCCTCTAGGCACAAGATGACTCGACGCCCCTCGGAGGATCTCGAAGATGGATTTTCTTCTACATTTCTCTTCCTAGTTTGAGTCATAGGAAAGTCTTCTTACCAAGAGGGGGTCCGCGTCAGAAAGGTTTGTGTGGAATCCTCATGCACCCACCCATATTTTAGCCTCAATGGAGCACCATTGTGTTTTCCTTGCCTATGTGAAAAAGGGTAAGCGGTAGTACCGCTGGCACGGCGGTAGTACCGCTCTCAGAGTGGTAGTAAATTTTTACTACCGCTCCAGGAGCGGTACTACCGTCCCAGGTGCGGTAGTAAACTTTTACTACCGCTCCAGGAGCGGTACTACCGCCTGAAGAACGGTAGTAATTTTTTACTACCGCTCCAAGGGCGGTACTACCGCCCTCAGTGCGGTAGTATTATTTTACTACCGCACCGACGGACCTTTTCTCGCATACTTTCCCATGGAGGGGGTGGCGTGGTAGTACCCCCCTGTACTACCGTGGTTGGTGAGGAGCTGAGCGGTAGTACCGCTCCCAGGAGCGGTAGTACCGCTCGAGGAGCGGTAGTACCACTCGTGCATTTATGTGGTAGGTGGGTAACGGTTGGATCTGCCCCACCTACTATATAAAGGCATCACCTTCTTCCTTGAGCCTACCTTTAACCTCTCTTAGCTCCATTGTTGCTCCACAAGCTCATTTTAGCCCGATCTCTCTCCCTAGCCAATCAACCTTGTTGATTTTCTCGGGATTGCTTGAGAAGGCCTTGATCCACACTTCCACCAAAGGATATTTGATTCCCCCTACTAATCTTATTACTCTTGGGTGTTTGAGCACCCTAGACGGTTGAGGTCACCTCGGAGCCACATTCCATTGTGGTGAAGCTCCGTGGTCTTGTTGGGAGCCTCTAAGCTTTGTGTGGAGATTGCCCCAACCTTGTTTGTAAAGGTTCGGTCGTCGCCTTCAAGAGCACCTATAGTGGAATCACTTCGGTAACACATCCTCGTCTTCATCGGTTCCACTTGTGGTTATCTCTTACCTTTACTTTGTATAGGTTGGTGTTGTAGAGTATCTCCTACGTGCTTCGTTACTCGTTACTAAGTAGCATCATATAGGTTGTCCTCCTAGTGCCATGTTAGTGAACCTTTATGATTGCTACTCCGTATTTGTTTAGAAAAGCTAAAAATTGGTTGTTGCCTATTCACCCCCCTCTAGTCAACCATATCGATCCTTTCAATTGGTATTAGAGCCACGTCTCTCTATTAAGGGTTTCATCACCCGAAGAGTATGGAAGGCGAAGAGGGAGTTCCCCATGGGCAACCCGAGGCCATGGACTTGACTTCGGTCACAAGGGACGACTTGAATACGGCTATGGCCGCCCTCAAGACGTCCTTGACGAACGAAGTCAAGACCATGCTTAAAGAGTTAATTGAGGGAATTAAAAGTTCACCCGAACCGGCATTAGTGGTTAAACCCACCACCACCGATTTAGAGGCCAATTCCTCTAAGGAAGCGGCTAAAGGTGGGATTGGAACCTATGCCTCAGTTCCACCTCCCATGGTCTATGGAGGACCTGTTCCCACACCGCGTCTTAATCCTGTTGGTCCTCCTCCTAAGCTTGTTAAGGGTGATTTTGCTAACTGGGTGTTTTCTATTAAGTCTCATTTGAATCACAGCTCAACAAACTTATGGAGAATCATCGAGCAAGGCTACTATCCTCATGACCCAAGCAACCTCACTCCAAGAGAAGAAGCGGACAATCAATATAATCACTCCGCATAGTTTATTCTATAGTCTGCAGTACCGCCTGAAGATCTTCCTCACTTGCGCCCCTTCTCATTGGCCAAGGATTGTTGGGAGCACATTATGGTGCTATACAAGGGAAGGTCTAGCATTCAACGGTCAAACTATGAAGTGGTACTTGATCAGTCTGATGAGTTTGTAATGAAGGAAGATGAGGACCCTCGTGATCTCTATCAGAGGGTGATTGCTATTGCTGTTGCTCTCAAGGATTATGGGAGCAAGGATGTGGATGACACATGGGTCAAGCGCAAGTTTCTTAAGGCTATCATGCCTTTCAACAAAGCCATGTCATCAGTCATTCGCCAACGACCAGATTTCCACTCGTTGTCTTCCAGTGAGGTGTTAGATGAATTCATTGCAATGTCAATCATGAACGAGACCGCTGACAATGCACTTGCTCAAGTTCGGTCAAAGACAGCGTCACCTAACCTTGCTTTAAAGGCAAAGGCTGCTTCTGAAGAAGAAGAGGAAGATGAAGAAGAGGAGAGATGCCCTGAAGACACTAAGTATGCTTATCACGAGCACATGGCTCTTGCGTCGAGGCAATTCTGGGGCAACAAGAGGAACTCAAGACCCAACTTCACCAAGAACAACTCAAGTGGGTTCAAACCCAAGCAACGAGTGAGGACATGCTATAACTGTGGTAATGTGAGCCATTTCGTGGCGGCATTGCCTTATGAGAAGAGGGAAGACAACGGAGGCAAGCTCATTCGCAAGGACAAAACAAAGTCATTCCCAAGCAAGAACAACTTAGTCAAGGAACCCCATCCAAAGGGTATGGTGGCACTTGAAGAGTACCCCTCCAATGATGATGATGATGATGATATGGTGGCAACTGCGACTGTCGCCATTGGCACTCCTTCTTCCAAGAAGGTGTCCCTCTTCAACGCCCCCAACGATAATCACATCGTCAAGTGCCTCGTGGCTAAAGGTATCATCAGGTAACACCCAGCATTAAGACCAACATCACTAGTGCTCCCTCATTGTTGAATTGTGTTGATGATAGTGATGTTGTGGAACTTAATGAGCATGATCTTGAAAAATTTCGGTGTACTATCAAAGGAGAAACCAAGACGCACTTTGTTGCCCTTTTGGAACAATTGGGTGAGGCTAATGACCTCATCAAGTCTCATGAGGAGACCATCTCCGAGATGCAAGGTCATAGTCGTGACTATGCCGATGAGATTGCTGAACTTTCTGTTGCTCGAGAAACAGAGCACACTCTTCGTTTGGCTCCCGAGGAATCATACAACGATGACTGCGCTAAATTGCAAAAGAAACTAGATCATGCTACTGTTCTTACTCGTATGCTTAAGTCTGAAAAGAATGCTCTTGGGGTTGACCATGACAGACTCAAAATGGAGTTTGACACACTTGACAAGGCTCACAAGGCCTTGAAAGGTAGTCATTTCTCCCTGAAAGAGTCTCATGATCCACTTCAAGCTAAGCTCACCAAGGAAATCTCTACTTGTCCTCCTTTTGTTTTAATTGATAATGCTTGTACAACTAACCCTTGTTGTGAGCATGTATATCTTGTGGAGGAAAATGCCAAGTTGAAGGATAAACTTGAGAAGGGCCTTGTGTCATGCATCCAAGGGAAGAAGAGCCTGAACGACCTTTTGAGCAATCAAAAGGGTGTGGTAGGAAAGGAGGGGCTTGGACTTACATCTAAGTCTAAAAGAAAAAGAAAGAACAGGAACAACAGATCCCCCACCCTCATGGACATCTTTGTCAAAGAGGGCGAAGGGACTCACGAGGTGAATAGGAACAAGGTGGAAAATGGGAGCATCAAGAAGGGCAAAACCATTCCTACCAACACGGCTGGCAAACTAAATCCTTCCTATGTTTTATGTCGTGCTGGTGATGGGCATGTTTATGCCAGATTTATTGGTTCTTACTATGAGTACATTGAATGTGCTATTTGGGTTCCTAAGACCCTTGTCTCTAACATTAAAGGACCCATTCAAAAATGGGTACCTAAAACCAAGCCTTGATCTATTGCAGGAGTTTGCTTCCGGAGGGGTGTCATGGTTGCTCGATAGTGGAGCAACAAATCATATGACCAGAAGCAAAGACTTAGTGGTGGATGTGCATCCTTCCCCATCTATGCCCACCCATGTCCAATTTGCCGATGCATCATCGTCAAAGGTATTGGGATTTGGTAAGGTGGTCATCTCTCAAGAGTTATCTATTGAGAAGGTCATGCTTGTTGAGTCCCTTGCTTATAATTTACTTTCGGTTCGTCAACTTGCAATCATGGGCTTCTCCACATTCTTTAATCTTGATACTGTGGTCCTTTTGTGGAGCAAGACTCTTAAAGTAGCCTATGTTGGACATGTCGAAAATGGTCTCTATGTGGTGAAGTTTTCAAAGCGACCCACTAAGACTGCGACATGTCTAATGGCTAAAGTTGATGTGGACTGGCTCTGGCATCGCCGACTAGCCCATGTCAATATGAGATCTTTGCAAAGTCTCCTTAAAGGGGACCATATTCGTGGAGTAACAAATGTGAGTTTTGCCAGAGATCGTGCTTGCAGTGTCTGCATTGAAGGAAAAATCCATGAAACTGCTCATCGTCCAACGACTCTCATTTACACTAAGAGACCGTTGGAGCTCCTTCATATGGATCTCTTTGGTCCCCCATCATTTGATAGTCTTGGGGGCAGAAAGTACTGCTTGGTGATTGTTGATGATTACTCAAGATACACTTGGGTATATTTCTTCAAGAGGAAGAGTGAGACTCAACAGACTGTTATCAACTTTGCTAATGAAGCTCAACGTCAAAATGAAGCAAAGATTTTGACGATCAGAAGTGACAACGGCACCGAGTTCAAGAACTACACCTTGGATGAGTTTCTAGGTGATGAGGGAATAAAACATCAATATTCGACACCATATACCCCTCAACAAAATGGTGCGGCGGAAAGAAAGAACCGGACACTGATGGACGCTGCAAGAACAATGATGGTGGAATTCAAATCTCCATATAACTTTTGGGCCGAAGCCATCAACACAGCATGTCATGCGTCAAATCGGCTCTATATCCGCAAAGGCTTGAACAAGACCCCATATGAGATTCTCACCAAAAAAAAACACAATCTCAAGTACTTCCGGGTATTCGGGTGTAAGTGTTTCATTCTCAAGAAAGGTGCACGCTTAGCTAAATTTGATTCTAGAGGACATGAGGGCATCTTTGTTGGTTATGCTACAAACTCTCATGCTTACCGTGTCCTCAACAAGTCCATCGGACTCATTGAGGAGACGTGTAACGTGGAGTTTGATGAAAATAATGGCTCCCAAGTGGAGCAAAGTGGTCTATGTGATGTAGGTGATGAAATTCCTCCCCAAGCCATAAGAAGAATGGGGATTGGTCAAATACTCCCCATTGAGGAACCCCTTGTGGCCGAAGGAGAAGGACAATGCTCTACTCAAGTGGACCATCATCCTCACAAGTCCCACACGCTTCCGATGAACAAAGAGAAGACCCTCAACAAGTTGAACAAACTCAAGATCAAGACCAAGTGCCTAAAGATGGTGACGTGGCCCATGAAGTGCAAGCACTCACCCAAGGTTCCGAACCGGCTCAATACCAAGATCAAGTGCAACCACATGATCCAGACCAAATAGAAGCACAAGATCAAGATCAAGAGCAACCACAAGAACAAGGACATACTAGTGAACCTGCTCAAGACGAAGATCAAGTTGATCAGGATGATGTCTCTCAATTCCCTTCTACGGCGCCTAAAAGGGGTACTGGTGCCAAGGGAAGATCAAAACGCAAGGGCACGCAAAGCAATCAAGTCGATGTTCCCCAGTTATCCAATGAAGAACTCTTGGAGTGTCGCGCAGCCAAGATTGCGAACAAGCTGAGAGTCAAGTCACATATTATGAAGAACATACTTGGTAGTTTGAAAAAGGGAGTATCCACTCGTCAAGAAATTTGGAATTATTGTGAGCATCATGCGTTTGTTTCGTATTGTGAACCTCAACAGGTACGGGAAGCGCTCGATGATGAGGATTGGCTTATGGCCATGCATGAAGAACTCAACAATTTCGAGCGCAATCAAGTCTGGGACTTAGTGCCAAGGCCAAAGGAGGAACATAATGTCATCGGGACCAAATGGATCTTCAAAAACAAGCAAGATGCCAATGGGATTGTGATTCAAAACAAGGCAATATTGGTGGCTCAAGGCTAATCCCAAGTCGAGGGTATCGACTACGGTGAAACCTTTGCCCCCGTTGCTCGTTTAGAATCTATTCGCATGATGCTTGCATTTGCTTCTCATCATAATTTCGAATTACAACAAATGGATGTGAAAAGTGCCTTTCTTAATGGTCCTTTAAATGAGTTGGTATATGTCAAACAACCCCCGGGGTTCGAACATCCCAAGCTCCTCAATCATGTGTACAAACTTAATAAGGCACTCTATGGCCTTAAACAAGCCCCACGTGCGTGGTATGAGTATCTTACTGAGTTATTACAAGATCGTGGGTTTGGAATTGGGAAGATTGATCCCACTCTTTTTACTAAGAGGGTCAAAGGGGATTTGTTCATATGCCAACTATATGTTGATGACATCATTTTTGGTTCTCCTAACAAATCTTTCAATGAAGAATTTGCTCCACTGATGACCGAGAAATTTGAGATGTCTATGATGGGTGAGTTGAAGTTCTTCCTCGGGTTCGAGATCAAACAAGGCTTAGAAGGGACTTTCATTAAACAAGCCAAGTACACTCAAGACATGCTCAAGAGATTTGAGCAAGAGGATGTCAAGCCAGTCAAGTTTCCCATGCCAACACGATGCAAGCTTGACAGTGATCCCAATGGTAAAGGAGTGGATCAAAAGGTATATCGCTCCATGATTGGATCCCTCCTTTATCTTTGTGCATCTAGACCTGATATCATATTGAGTGTAGGGATTTGTGCACGTTTTCAATCCGCACCAAAGTAAAGTCATTACATGGCTGTCAAAAGAATCTTTCGATATTTGGCTCATACCCCAAACTTTGGTCTATGTTATCCCAAAGGAGCAAACTCTAACCTACTGGGCTATTCTGACTCAGATTGGGCAGGCGACTGTGTAGAGAGGAAGTCAACCTCTGGAGGATGCCAATTCCTTGGTCGTTCACTGGTAAGTTGGTCTTCAAAGAAGCAGAATTGTGTATCACTATCCTCCATCGAAGCTGAGTATGTAGCAGCTGCAAGTTGTTGTGCCCAGTTGCTATGGATGAGGCAAACATTAAAGGACTACGGTGTCACCTGTGACAAAGTTCCTCTCCTATGTGACAATAAAAGTGCTATCAAGATTTCTCTCAATCCGGTTCAACACAGCAAGACCAAGCACATTGATATTCGCCATCACTTCATTCGTGAACATATCAAGCTAGGTGATATTGAGATTCACTTCATCAACACTGAAGAGCAACTTGCAGATATTTTAACTAAGCCCCTAGATGAAGCAAGGTTCCGGGAGTTAAGGCATGAGCTAAATACCATTGATTCAAGTAATGTGGATTGAAACTAGGCACTTTGCACCTCACTCTACATTACATCTTGCTCTAGATGTAGGCATGGGCATAGGGGGAGTGTTGTTCTCTCAATGAACTTTCCCTTCTCCCATTATGCATAAATCGATCAAGTCTTTCACTTTGGCCATCACCAAATGGCACTTGTGCTTCAAAGACGAGATATGGTCATGAACCCAAGGATAATTCTTCGCGGTGTCATACCATTTGTCTCAAACATTGGTGGCCTAGGCCACAGCCCTCTCCCCTAGCATCTCTGTGTTGTTTCTCTTTCTTCGGTGTGCCTTTCTTGTTTCCGTGTTTTGTTTTCTCTTGGCTTGATCAAGTTTTTCCACCACCTAAGGAGTAGAGAGCTCTTTTTGGCCATTTTTGTGACTTCAAGCATGGTACTACCGCCCCCAGCACGGTAGTAAAATTTTACTACCGCTGGGGGAGCGGTACTACTGCTCACCATGAGGTACTATCGCCCCCAGCACAGTACTAATTTTTTACTACCGCTGTGGGCGCGGTACTACCGCACGTAGAGCGGTACTACCACGATGATTGCGGTACTACCGCGCCGCCTCGCCCAGGGGACTATTTAAAGAGTCGGGAGGCCTTTCTTTTTCCCCGTGTGCCCCGAGTTCTTTCCTGTCTCTCTCTCTCCTCTCCTAAAAAACTGTCGTAAGGCATCGCCGGATCTCCTTATCCGGCCATCGTCCTCCGATTCCGACCGGTGGGACTCTTCCCCACGCGCCATGGACACCGGTACTGCCCCTCATCTGCAATCTTATGCTTTGTTCATTGATTCCTTCTAGGGATAGGGCATATGGTCTCATGGCATCGTGATTGGGAGTTAGTGGTAGCTTTTTGGGTAATATGATTCCTTGCATAGGTGGTGTGTGTTCCTAGGCCTGCATAGGATCCAGATGTACGGTTTTCAATCTAATCCACAAGTTTTTCCCTGTCAAATTTGATTAGATCTGTGATTAGGCCGTCCCGTGCGGTACTACCGCCCCTCGTGGCGTGGTACTACCGCTCGAGGAGCGGTACTACCGCTTGTAGAGCGGTAGTAAAATTTTACTACCGCTCTAGAAGCGGTACTACCGCCCTCTCGGCGGTACTACCGCTCCCAGAGCGGTAGTAAAATTTTACTACAGCTCCACCTGCGGTACTACCACTCCCCTTTATGCACACACACTGATCTATTGTGTTTTATGGGGTTTTTTGGTCGTTCTTTTTCATTGCCTTGACTTGTTTCTCCCTTCTTTTGTGTTTTGTGTGTTGTTTTGCGTATCCCAGGTGGTGGTTCCCGTCGTTCCAACCCGTCTCACACTGCCAGCTCCAAGCGACCTTCCTCTGATCCGTCTGAAGGCTCCAATGCCCCCAAGCGCTCGTTCAAGAAGCCTGCTCCAAAGAAGCCCTCAGTCAACTGGAACACTATGCCGCTGGCCGAGTTCCAACACCGTCGCAAGCTCAACCCATATGCCAACAATAGGGAGGAGTTCCCTGGCGGTGAACAGTTCTGGACTCGCGATCAATTCCTAATCTATGAAGACGTTCTCATATCAAAGAAGAACCTCTATGTCTTGGTGAAGTGGATAGATCTTGAACATTTGAGGAAGGACATGACTTATTTTGGGGAGGCCATTGCTATGGTGGAGCAACTTCATATTGCGGACCTCATCTCGTTTCACTAGGATTTTGATATTTCCATTATAGCTCACTTCTTCGCTACAGTGCACTTTCACCATGATGACGCTCGCACTATGACTTGGATGACCAATGGAATGCAGCTGACTGCCACCTGGAAAGACTTCATGGATCTTCTTCAGGTCAGGGATGAGGGCCTCACCACTGCTGTTGGCTTGCACCCCCATGCCAAGGCTCAAGCCGCTCCAAAGGAGAAGCTACTCCCGTACCTCTCTGTGAAGCACGCCCCCTCTGGCGAGGTATCCTATGTCATGAACCCCTTCTTGGATGTGATGCACCGAATTTTTTGCAACACGCTGTTTCCCAGGGTTGGCAACAAGGACCAGGTGCACTCTTACCTGGTAGACATACTTCTCTTATGTTAGAGAGCGAAGAATCGTCAGTGTCAGCCCCTTGATGTTTCTCATATCATGTGGACTGAACTCTACTCTGCAGTCATTAACCGTAAGGTCCCAATCTACGGTCCCTACCTATTCTACTTTATCAAGGCCACTTGGACCAAGATCTTCCCCGGGGCTGAGTTTGTTGCTCCTGATTGGGTCCACCATGAGCCCATCAAGCTATGTCAGAAAGACAAATGGGCCAACACCACCTCTCGTCAGGCTGCCCCAAGGGATTCCGATGACGATCTGCCAGGCGCTCAGGATGAGGCCCCTCCAGAGGCTCCTCGACAGGGTGAGGGTTCCCACACATCTGCGGCACCGTCTTGGGCCACATGGCTCACTGACAGGATGAAGACCCTGTTCTGTATGCAGGCCAAGGGCCAGTACATCACACAAGTTCCTCAGAAGGAGAGTCGCCAGCGCGACAAGTTGATCATGAGGAAGCTTGACATACCCTTCTCTAGCGGTTTTGAGAATGAGATCACCCCCGAGGCGGCATGGATGGAGAAGCATCATCTTCAGTGGGCTGCATCCGAGGAGGAGGAGGACACTGACGATGGCTCCGATGAGGAGTATCGTGACGAGGAGGACACCGACTGATGTTTCTACCACCTGGGTGTTAGGGCTCCTCTTTGCCTTTTTGGTGTTTCGATGCCAAAGGGGGAGAGAGCAGAGAGCATAGGATTTGCTCGTTCTCTAGTTTTTCTGGTCTATTGGTTTCATAAAACTTTGTTGCTTTCTTTCGCTACTTTTGCTTTATGGTTGAGACTGAGTCGTCAAATCCTATCTTAATGTGAGATATATGTTTTATCTTGCTTATCTTCTGTCTCAGTATTATCAGTTTTATCATTTTATTATTAACCTGTGAGACATAGTATCTTGTGCCAGTATTCCTTTGCACACATGCTTTGCCATGCTTCAATATTCTTCATCTCTCGTACGTATGTAGTAAGGATGGCTTAGTCTATATAATCTAGGGGAGTGTTCTCTCTGTGGTTAGTTGTTGGTATGCACATACCCAGAGGAAACTAGACCCCTTGTGATATCTTTGAAGTTTGCATATGCCTATCTCTATTTGTTTTGTGCAAATCCAACATTGTCATCAATCCACCAAAAAGGGGGAGATTGTTAGGGCATATTTCTCCTAAGTGGTTTTAGTGATTGATGACAATTGTTGTGCGGACTAATCTTGTGTCGTGAGCATTTCAGAATATTCTCCTCTAGGCACAAGATGACTCGACGCCCCTCGGAGGATCTCGAAGACTGATTTTCCTCTACATTTCTATTCCTAGTTTGAGTCATAGGAAAGTCTTCTTACCAAGAGGGGTCCGCGTCGGAAAGGTTTGGGTGGAATCCTCACGCACACACCTCATGCACACACCCATATTTTAGCCTCAATGGAGCACCATTGTGTTTTCCTTGCCTATGTGAAAAAGGATAAGCAGTAGTACCGCTCTCAGAGCGGTAGTAAATTTTTACTACCGCTCCAGGAGCGGTACTACCATCCCAGGTGCGGTAGTAAACTTTTACTACCGCTCCAGGAGCGGTACTACCGCCTGAAGAACGGTAGTAGTTTTTTACTACCGCTCCAACAGCGGTACTACCGCCCTCAGTGCGGTAGTATTATTTTACTACCGCACCGACGGGCCTCTTCTCGCATACTTTCCCACGGAGGGGGTGGCGCGGTAGTACCCCCCTGTACTACCGTGGTTGGTGAGGAGCTGAGCGGTAGTACCGCTCCCAGGAGCGGTAGTACCGCTCTGGGAAGCGTTAGTACCGCTCGAGGAGCGGTAGTACCACTCGTGCATCTATGTGGTAGGTGGGTAACGGTTGGATCTGCCCCACCTACTATATAAAGGCATCTCCTTCTTCCTTGAGCCTACCTTTAACCTCTCTAAGCTCCATTGTTGCTCCACAAGCTCATTTTAGCCCGGTCTCTCTCCCTAGCCAATCAACCTTGTTGATTTTCTAGGGATTGCTTGAGAAGGCCTTGATCCACATTTCCACCAAAGGATATTTGATTCCCCCTACTAATCCCTTGCGGATCTTGTTACTCTTGGGTGTTTGAGCACCCTAGACGGTTGAGGTCACCTCGGAGCCACATTCCATTGTGGAGAAGCTCCGTGGTCTTGTTGGGAGCCTCCAAGCTTTGTGTGGAGATTGCCCCAACCTTGTTTGTAAAGGTTCGGTCGCCGCCTTCAAGAGCACCTATAGTGGAATCACGGTACCCTGCATTGTGCGAGGGCGTGAGGAGAATACGGTGGCCCTAGTGGCTTATTGGGGAGCATTGTGCCTCCAGACCGCTCCAACGGGGACGTACTTCCTGTCAAAGGGAAGGAACTTCGGTAACACATCCTCGTCTTCATCGGTTCCACTTGTGGTTATCTCTTACCTTTACTTTCTATATGTTGGTGTTGTAGAGTATCTCCTACGTGCTTCGTTACTCGTTACTAAGTAGCATCATATAGGTTGTCCTCATAGTGCCATGTTAGTGAACCTTTATGATTGCTACTCCGTATTTATTTAGAAAAGCTAAAAATTGGTAGTTGCCTATTCACCCCCCCTCTAGTCAACCAGATCGATCCTTTCAATAGGTATGGTGGACTCTCATGGCAAACTGGGTTGAAGGTTTATGGATGCACAAGTAGTATCTCTACTTAGTGTGGAAGTTTTGGCTAATAAGTGGTGGAAGCAATCGTCAGATGCTAAGGGATCTCTAGTCATATAACATTGTTCGGAACCAAGCAAACACAATTCATTATGTTGTCTTCCTTGTCCAACATCTACTTCTAAGCATGTAATAGTTTAGTGAGTGTTCACAATCATAGATGGTGTCCAAGATGATATATTTATATGTGAACATCTCCTTCTTTATCACTTCCTATTAATTGCAACAATGACCAAGGTCTACGTTTGTCTACCCTCAACAAGTTTCAATCAACATTCTTTTATATGTGAAGCCATCACTTCCCATAAGATCATTACATGATCTTTCATGCTTTTGTTCTTTTATCATTCTCTTGATCATGACATGAGGCAAGGCCCTTAACTAAGACACTCTTTATTATATGCCTCACGAGCTCGAATACATCGGGGGTGACACAAAGCAAAACTCAAGCCTAAAACACTAAGACCTTTATTCTACTAGAGAAAGAGAAAACTGAAAAGGAACAAACTAAAACAAAGGTAAAGGCAAAAGATGTGATGGTGATACGATACCGGGGCAACTCCCCCAAGCTTGGCACATGGGTAAAGCCAAGGGGATTGCCCATACCAGTGTTTAGTTGTCTTCCTTTGGAGGTGATGGTGGTGGAGTTGTTGTAACATGGGTTTGATCCTCCGTCTTCCAAGGCATATGTGCTCCATCATGGAAAGATGACCGAGTCTTCGGAATCCTCAAATCTGCAGCCAACCGTATTGATTTAAATCTATACTCATACTCACAGTTTTGGTTCTGCAGGTCATAGATCTGGGCTTGGAGGTGATCAATTTTGTCATAGAGCCTGGAGAGGTGCGTCCCGATGTCATTGGCATTGATCTTGTGCTTGTTGGTGAACTCCGTGATCATCATGTGGTTGGCGTTGAGTCCATGCTCCACCATCCCTTGGCACTTGAAGACTTGTGGCTCCATTGCTTCGAGCCTCACCTCCATGCTTCCGGTCTTCTTGGGCCCCTGAACATCACGGATGTGCAACATCCCCTCACGCATCTTGATAGATTGAGGGTGTTGCAGCACTCCCGCGAGGTAGGGATTGATGACCTTCTCGAAGATCTTGTCCTTCAGAGCTTTTGGGGACGCCATAGCGATCTAGATTTGCAGCAGAAACATGCTCGAAATGAAAACAGAGGAAATTTGAGTGATACGAGGGTCAGACCTTTCGGGGGAATATATAATGATTTTTTTCAGACCAGAAGGAGTACTCCGCAAGAAAACGGAGTCCGGGAGGCACACGAGGTGGCCACAAGCCCCCCAAGCGCGGCCAGGGGGGTGGCCTGCACCTGGCACGCTTGTCGTCTCCTCATGCGCTTTCGAGACTACTTCAATTTTTTCTATTTTTTCAAAAATTCCGAAACGGAGAAAAAATTCCTACTGGAAAAGTTTTGGAGTATGTTTACTTACCAAATCACATACCTCTTCGTTTTCGGAGTCTGAAATAGGCTGATAAATATCCCTTATGTACTCCTCCGGAGTTATGGTATTGGTAATATTGCTTTCAACATTTATGGGAGTACCTGAGATATAGTGCTTGATTCTTTGCCCGTTTACCACTTTCGGAAAGTTACCTTCCGTGTTGTTGATCTTGATGGCACCGGAATGATATACTTCCTCAACAATGTAAGGACTTTCCCATTTAGAGAGAAGCCTGCCTGCAAAATATCTTACACGAGAATTATATAGAAAGACATAATCACCTACGTTGAACTCACACTTTTGTATCCTTTTATCATGCCACCTCTTAACCTTTTCTTTGAACAACATGGCATTCTCATATGCCTGAGTTCTCCACTCATCAAGTGAGCTAATATCACATAACCTCTTCTCACCAGCAAGTTTGAAATCAAAGTTGAGCTCTTTGATTGCCCAATAAGCCTTATGTTCTAGCTCAAGAGGTAAATGACATGCTTTACCGTACACCATTTTGTACGGAGACATGCCCATGGGATTCTTATAGGCAGCTCTATAAGCCCACAGTGCATCATCGAGCTTCTTAGACCAAATCTTTCTAGACCTATTGACAGTCTTTTGCAGAATTAGATTAATCTCTCTATTGCTTAGCTCTACTTGACCACTGGACCGAGGGTGATAGGGAGAAGCAATTCTATGGTTGACATCGTACTTAGCAAGCGTTTTGCGGAAAGCACCATGAATGAAATGTGAACCACCGTCGGTCATTAGATATCTAGGGACTCCAAATCTAGGGAAAATAACTTCCTTAAGCATCCCGATAGAGGTGTTGTGATCAACACTACTAGTTGGGATAGCTTCTACCCACTTAGTGACATAATCAACAACAACTAGGATATGAGTATTACCCGTTGGATTTTGGAAAAGGTACCATATAATCAAAGCCCCAAACATCAAATGGTTCAATGACAAGTGAATAGTTCATAGGCATTTCCTGACGTTTACCAATATTACCTATTCTTTGACATTCGTCACAAGGCAAGACAAACTTACAGGCATCCTTGAAGAGAGTGGGCCAATAGAAACCTGATTGCAATACCTTGTGTGCAGTTCTATCTCTCACATGGTGTCCTCCATAGGCCTCGGAGTGACACTTCTGTAGGATCTGTCCCTGTTCATTTTCAGGTACACAACGTCTAATAACACCATCTAATCCTTCCTTATAAAGGTGAGTATCATCCCAGAAGTAATGTCTCAAATCAATGAAGAATTTCTTCTTTTGCTGGTATGTGAAACTAGGTGGTATATATTTGGCAACGATATAATTTGCATAATCAGCATACCACGGTGTACTACGTGAAGTATTGATGACATTCAATTGCTCATCAGGAAAGCTATCATCAATAGGTTGTGGGTCATCAAGAATATTCTCCAACCTAGACAAGTTATCTGCTACGGGGTTATCAACCCCCTTCCTGTCGACGACGTGCAAATCAAATTCTTGTAGCAAGAGAACCCATCTGATAAGTCTAGGTTTAGCGTCTTTCTTCTCCATGAGGTACTTAATAGCAGCGTGATCAGTGTGAATAGTCACTTTGGAATCAACTATGTAAGACCTGAACTTTTCACATGCAAACACGACAGCTAAAAATTCCTTTTCCGTAGTAGCATAGTTTCTTTGGGCACTATCTAGAGTTTTACTAGCATGGTGAATAACATTTAACTTCTTGTCAACTCTTTGCCCTAGGACAGCACCAAGAACATAATCACTAGCATCACACATGATTTCAAAAGGTAAGCTCCAATCAGGTGGTTGAACAATAGGCGCAGTTATCAAGGCCTTCTTAAGTATTTCGAAGGCTTCCTCACAATCGTCGTCAAAAACAAATGGAATATCCTTTTGCAAGAGATTGGTAAGTGGCCTAGAAATCTTAGAGAAGTCTTTAATGAACCTCCTATAGAAACCAGCTTGACCAAGGAAACTTCTTATACCTTTGATATCTGTGGGGTATGGCATTTTCTCGATAACATCAACCTTAGCCTTATCGACTTCAATACCATTTTCAGAAATTTTTATGTCCTAAGATGATGCCTTCATTAACCATAAAGTGGCACTTCTCCCAATTCAAGACAAGGTTGGTGTATTTACATCTATTCAAGACTCGATCAAGGTTGTGGAGGCAATCATCAAAAGAAGACCCGTAAACAGAGAAGTCATCCATGAAAACCTCAACAATCTTTTCACAAAAGTCAGAGAATATAGCCATTATGCATCCTTGAAAGGTGGCAGGTGCATTACATAAGCCAAAATGCATACGTCTATAAGCGAAGGTATCGAAAGGGCAGGTGAAACTGGTTTTCTCCTGATCAGATTGTGCAACCGGTATTTGGGAGAAACCAGAATAACCATCTAGAAAGCAGAAGTGTGTGTGTTTAGACAGTCTTTCTAGCATTTGGTCAATAAAAGGCAAAGGGTAATGATTTTTCCTAGTGGCTTTATTCAATTTCCTAAAATCTATCACCATCCTATAGCAAATAATAATCCTCTCTGGGATCAATTCATCCTTATCATTAGGGAAAACGATAATACCTCCCTTCTTAGGGATGCAATGCACCGGACTCACCCAATCACTATGAGCAACAGGATAGATAATTCCTGCTTCCAGGAGCTTTAGTATTTATTTTCTTACTACCTCTTTCATCTTAGGATTTAATCTTCGTTCATGATCAACAACCGGTTTGGAATCAGGATCGGTTTTAATCTTGTGCTGGCACAGAGTGGGACTAATGCCCTTAAGATCATCAAGAGTATATCCAATAGCAGCACGGTGCTTCCTCGGAGTTTTTAGTAACTTCTTTTCTTCATGCTCTGAGAGGCTAGCACTAATAATGACAAGATATATCTCTTTTTCATCAAGATAAGCATACTTAAGAGTATCTGGCAACTGTTTAAGCTCGAATACAGGATCACCCTTTGGTGGGGGTGGATCTCCAAGCAGTTCAATATGCAAGTTATTCTTAAGGATAGGATATTGTTCTAAGACAACTCTATCTATCTCATCCCTTTCATCCATATGCATATCATTTTCATGCTCAAGCAAGTATTGCTCTAAGGGATCAGTAGGAGGCACGGCAATAGAAGCTAAGGCAATAGTTTCATCCTTACTAGGCAACTCTTTTTCATGAAGTTGTCTACCAAACTTGGAGAAATTGAACTCGTGTGACACACCTTCAAAGCCAACAGTGACAGTTTGCTTCTCACAGTCAATATGAGCATTGACGATATTGAGGAAGGGTCTGCCAAATATGATGGGACAAAAGCTATCTTGGGTGGTAGCAAGAACGAGGAAAGCAGCAGGATACTTTGTTTAACCACACAAGACTTCAACATCCCTAACAATTCCCACAGGGCAGATAGTATCTCTATTAGCAAGCTGAATAGTGACATCAATAGGTTCTATCTCAACAGGTGCAATCTCGTCTTTGATTTCATCATATAAGGATTGAGGTATTGCACTAACACTAGCACCCACGTCACATAAACCATGATAACAATGATCTCCTATCTTAACAGAAACAACAGGCGTGCCAACAATAGGCCTATGTTTGTCTCTAGCGTGTGGTTTAGCAATTCTAGCAGCATCTTCACAGAAGTGAATATTATGACCATTAACATTGTCGGACAGGAGATCTTTGATAATAGCAATGCTAGGTTCAACTCTAATTTGGTCAGGGGGTGTAGGTGTTCTAATGTGGCCCCTATGTATCATAGTTGAAGCTCTAGAATGATCCTTTATCCTAACAGGGAAAGGTGGTTTCTCATTGTAAGCACTAGGAACAATAGATCATTATAGGAAATGACTTTCTCTTCAACTGGATTGGGTTTAACTACATTGACTTCTAAGGGAGGATGATATTTAAACCACTTCTCTTTAGGGAGATCAATATGAGCAGGAAATGATTCACACAATGAAGCTACTATCTAAGAGTCAAGTCCATACTTAGCGCTAAAATCACAAAAAGTATTTGTTTCAACAAAGGATTTAACGCAATCAAACTTGAAATTCATACCTGACTCCTTACCTTCATCAAGCTCCCAATCTTCAGAGTTGCGTTTAATTCTTTCCAATAAATTCCATCTGAAGTCAATATCTCTCTTCATAAAAGAACCGGTACAGGAAGTGTCAAGCATGGTGCGATCATCATGAGAAAGCCGAGCATAGAAGTTCTGAATGATAATTTCTCTCGAGAGCTCATGGTTGGGGCATGAATATAACATTGATTTAAGCCTCCCAAAGCTTGAGCGATGCTTTCTCTGTCATGAGGCCGAAAATTATAAATATAATTCCGATCACGATGTACTAGATGCATAGGATAAAACTTTTGATGAAATTCCATTTTCAACTGATTGTAGTTCCATGATCCAGTATCATCACATAGCCTATACCATGTAAATGCCTTATCCCTCAAAGATAAGGGAAAGACCTTATTCTTGACCTCATCCTCGGGCAAACCTACAAGCTTAAATAAACCACAAACTTCATCTACATAGATTAGATGCAAGTCTGGATGTGATGTTCCATCTCTAGTAAAAGGATTAGCCAGCAGTTTCTCAAGCATACCTGAAGGAAATTCATAGCAAATATTTTAAGTAGATGCAGCAGGTTGAGGAGCAAATATTTGTGCTTCCGTTCGAGGTGAAGATACCCCCAACAAGCTCCTCGAAGGATTAGTTTCCATAGTGACAAGTGACAATGAATTTCAGCACACTATATAAATGTTTCCTTACCAAGTTCCACTTACCAAAGGCGCTTCACTCCCCGGCAACGGTGCCAGAAAAGTGTCTTGATGACCCACAAGTATAGGGGATCTATCGTAGTCCTGTAGATAAGTAAGAGTGTCGAACCCAACGAGGAGCAGAAGGATCTGACAAGTGGTTTTCAGCAAGGTAATATCTGTAAGCACTGAAATTATCGGTAACAAGTAGTTGTGTGGTGAGATGATTCGTAGCAAGTAGCAAGTAACAAAAGTAACAACGGTGCAGCAAAGTGGCCCAATCCCTTTTGTAGCAAGGGACAGGCCTGGACAAAGTCTTATAGGAGGTAAAACGCTCTCGAGGACACATGAGAAATTCTGTCAAGCTAGTTTTCATCATGTTCATATGATTCACGTTCGTTACTTTGATAGTTTGATATGTGGGTGGACCGGCGCTTGGGTACTGCCCTTACTTGGACAAGTATACCACTTATGATTAACCCCTCTCGCAAGCATCCGAAACTACGAAAGAAGAATTAAGACAAAGTCTAACCATAGCATTAAACTAGTGGATCCAAATCAGCCCCTTAAGAAGCAACGCATAAACAAGGGTTTAAGCTTCTGTCACTCTAGCGGCCCATCATCTACTTACTACTTCCCAATGCCTTCCTCTAGGCCCAAATAATGGTGAAGTGTTATGTAGTCGAGGTTCACTTAACACCACTAGAGGAAAAACAACGTACAACACATCAAAATATTGAACGAATACCAAATTCACATGACTACTTATAGCATGACTTATCCCATGTCCCCGGGAACAAAAGTAACTACTCACAAAGCATAATCATATTCATGACCAGAGAGGTAATGAGTAGCATCAGAGATCTGAACATATAATCTTCCACCAAGTAATCCAACTAGCATCAACTACAAAGAGTAATTAACACTACTAGCAACCTTACAAGTACCAATCGGAGTCGCGAGATGGAGATTGGTTACGAGAGATGAACTAGGGTTTGGAGATGAGATGGTGCTGATGAAGATGTTGATGGTGATGAGTCCCCTCCGATGAGAGGAGTGTTGGTGATGACGATGGCGACCATTTCCCCCTCCGGGAGGGATGTTTCCCCGGCAGGATCGTCCTGCCGGAGCTCTAGATTGGTTCTGCTCAAGTTCCGCCTCGTGGCGGCGGCGAATCCTCTGAAAAGCCTCCTCTTGATTTTTTTGGAACAAAACCCTTCTTGTAGCAAAAGAGGGGGGCCATAGGGCCAAGTGGGAGCCCACAAGCCCCCTAGGCACGACCAGGGGGGAGGCCGCGCCTAGCAGGCTTGTGGCCTCCTGCTGGCACCCCTCTCACACTTCTTCGACCCTGTATTTTTTATAAATCCCAAAAAAAATCCTCGTTGATTTTCACTCCTTTTGGAGTTGCGCAGAATAGGTATCTCAAACTTGCTCCTTTTTCAGGCCAGAATTCCAGCTCCCGACATTCTCCCTCTTCATGTAAACCTTGCAAAATAAGAGAGAAAAGGCATATGTATTGTACCGCGAAGTGTAATAACAACCCATAAAGCGATAAATATCAACATGAAAGCATGATGCAAAATGGGCGTATCGCATACCGATGTGTGCGGTCTGATGATTGTGGAGGTGAGCGGCGGATATCATTATTTTCTCACCTTCACTGACGATTTGAGTAGATATGGTTATGTCTACTTGATGAAGCACAAGTCTGAAAAGTTTGAGAAGTTCAAGCAATTTCAGAGTGAAGTTGAAAATCATCGTAACAAGAAGATCAAGTTCCTATGGTCTGATCGTGGGGGTGAATATCTGAGTTTCGAGTTTGGTGCTCACTTAAGACAATGTGGAATTGTTTCACAGTTGACACTGCTTGGAACACCATAGCGTAATGGTGTGTCCAAATGTCGTAATCGTACTTTATTATATGATGCGATCTATGATGTCTCCTACCAATTTGCCATTATCATTTTGTGGTTATGCATTAGAGACAGTTGCATTCACTTTAAAGAGGGCACCATCAAAATCTGTTGAGACGACACCATACAAACTGTGGTATGGCAAAAGACCAAAACTGTCGTTTCTTAAAGTTTGGGGATGTAATGCTTATGTCAAAAAGCTTCAGCCTGAAAAGCTGGAACCCAAAGTGGAAAAGTGTGTCTTCATAGGTTACCCAAAGGAGACAGTTGGGTATACCTTCTATCTCAAATCCGAGGGGAAAGTGTTTGTTGTTAAAACAGAGCTTTTCTTGAGAAGGAGTTTCTCTCGAGAGAAGGAGTTTCTCTTGAGAAGGAGTTTCTCTCGAGAGAATTGAGTGGGAGGAAAATAGAACTTGATGAGGTTGTCGAACCTCTAATCCCTCTAGATGGTGGCGCAGGGCAAGGGGAAACCCGGGTCGTTGCGACGCCGGTTGAGGAGGAAGTTGATGATGATGATCATGAAACTTCGGATCAAGTTCCTATTGGACCTCGCAGGTCGACAAGATCACGCACTGCTCCTGAGTGGTACGGTAATCCTGTCTTATCAATTATGTTGTTGGACAACAATGAACCTGCGAATTATGCAGAAGCAATGGTGGGCCCGAATTCCAACAAATGGCTGGAGACCATGAAGTCTGAGATAGGATCCATGTACGAGAACAAAGTGTGGACTTTGGAAGTACTACCTGAAGGCCGCAAGGCCATTCAGAACAAATGGATCTTTAAGAAGACAGACGCAAACGGTAATGTGACTGTTTATAAAGCTCGACTTGTGGCAAAGGTTTTTTTACAAGTTCAAGGAGTTGACTACGATGAGACATTCTCATCGGTAGCGATGCTTAAGTCCGTCTGAATCATGTTAGCAATAGCTGCCTTTTACGATTATGAAATCTAGTAGATGGATGTCAAAACAGCGTTCCTTAACGATTTTCTTAAGGAGAGTTGTATATGATGCAACCCGAAGGTTTTGTCGATCCAAAGAATGCTAACGAAGCGTGCAAGCTCCAGCGATCCATTTATGGACTGGTGCAAGCATCTCGGAGTTGGAATAAGCGCTTTGATGAGGTGATCAAAGCATTTGGTTTATACAAGTGGTTGGAGAATCTTGTATTTACAAGAAAGTGAGTGGGAGCTCTGTGGCATTTCTAATATTATATGTGGATGACATATTGCTGATTGGAAACAACGTGTAGCTTTTGGAGAGCATAAAGGATTACTTGAATAAAAGTTTCTCTGTGAAGGACCTAGGAGAAGTTGCTTACATTTTAGGCATTAAGATCTATAGGGATAGATCGAGACGCCTGATAGGACTTTCACAAAGCACATACCTTGATAAAGTTTTGAAGAAGTTCAAAATGGATCAGTCCAAGAAAGGGTTCTTTCCAGTATTACAAGGTATAAAATTGAGTAAGACTCAGTGCCCAGCAACTACGGAAGATAGAGAACAAATGAGTTCCGTCCCCTATGCTTCGGCCGTAGGTTCTACCATGTATGCAATGTTGTGCACTAGACCAGACGTCAGCTTGGCCATAAGTATGGCAGGCAGGTTTCAGAGTAATCCGGGAGTGGATCACTGGACGATGATCAAGAATATTCTGAAGTACCTGAAAAGGACTAAGGAAATGTATCTCGTTTATGGAGGTGACAATGAGCTCGTCGTAAAAGGTTATGTCGACGCAAGTTTTGACACCGATCCGGATGACTCTAAGTCACAAATTGGATACATATTTATTCTTAATGGGGTTGCGGTAAGATGGTGCAGTTCCAAGAAGAGCGTCGTAGCAGATTCTACATGTGAAGCGAAGTACATGGCTGCCTCGGAGGCAACAAAGGAGGGTGTCTGGATGAAGCAGTTCATGACAGATCTTGGAGTTGTGCCGAGCGCACTAGATCCATTAACTCTGTTATGTGACAACACTGGTGCAATTGCCTTAGCAAAGGAACCAAGGCTTCACAAGAAGACCAGACACATCAAACGACACTTCAACCTCATCCGTGACTACGTCGAAGGAGAGGACGTGAATATTTGCAAAGTGCACACAGATCTGAATGTAGCAGACCCACTGAGTAAACCTCTTCCACGGGAAAAACATGATCAACACCAGAACTGTATGGGTGTTCGATTTATTACAATGTAAATCGCATGGCGATGTGAGGACTAGATTATTGACTCTAGTGCAAGTGGGAGACTGTTGGAAATATGCCCTAGACGCAACGATAAATAGTTATTATTATATTTCCTGTTTAAAGATAATCGTTTATTATCATTGATATAATTGTATTGAATGAAAACATAGATACACGTGTGGATACATAGACAAAACAATGTCCCTAGCAAGCCTCTAGTTGGCTAGCCAGTTGATCAATGATAGTCAAGGTTTTCTGGCTATGTGCAAGTGTTGTCACTTGATAACTAGATCACATCATTAGGAGAATCATGTGATTGACTAGACCCAAACTATGAACGTAGCATATTGATCGTGTCGTTTTATTGCTATTGTTTTCCGCGTGTCAAGTATTTATTCCTATGACCATGAGATCATCTAACTCGCTGGCACCGGAGGAATACCTTGTGTGCATCAAACTTCACAACGTAACTGGGTGACTATAAAGGTGCTCTACAGGTATCTCCGAAGGTGTCCGTTGAGTTAGTGTGGATCAAGACCGGGATTTGTCACTTTGTGTGATGGAGAGGTATCTCGGGGCCCACTCGGTAATACAACATCACACACAAGCCTTGCAAGAAATGTGACTACGTGTAAGTCACGGGATCTTGTATTACGGAACAATTAAAGAGACTTGCTGTTAACGAGATTGAAGTAGGTTTGCAGATACAGACGATCAAATCTCGGGCAAGTAACATACCGAAGGACAAAGGGAATGACATACGGGATTATATGAATACTTGACACTGAGGTTCAACCGATAAGATCTTCGGAGAATATGTAGGATCCAACAAGGGCATCCAGGTCCCGCTATTGGATATTGACCGAGGAGTACCTCGGGGCATGTCTACATAGTTCTCGAACCCGCAGGGTCTGCACACTTAAGGTTCAGTGATGTTTTAGTATAGTTGAGTTATATGTGTGGTTACCGAATGTTGTTCGGAGTCCCAGATGATATCATGGACGTCACGAGGGTTTCTGGAATGGTCCGGAAACGAAGATTGATATATAGGATGGTTTCGTTTGGTTACCGGAAGGTTTTCGGGCATTACCGGCATTGTACCGGGAGTGACGAATGGGTTCCGGAAGTTCATCGGGAGGGGGGCAACCTACTCGCGGGAAGCCCAATGGACTTAGGGGTGGCGCATCAGCCCTTAGTGGGCTGGTGGGACAAACCAAGAGGGCCTTGGCGCCAATAGAAGAAAACCAAAGAAAAAAAGGGGAGGTGGGAAGCAAGTGAAGGACTCCACTTTTCAATCCTAATTGGAGTAGGATTCCTCCTCTCCTCCTAGCCGGCGCACCCTTGAGGGCTTGGCCCTCAAGGCAAGCCTCCTCCCCCTCCCTCCTATATATAGTGGTGATTTAGGGCTGATTTGAGACAACTTTTGCCATGTGCAACTCAGATATAGACACCATAGTTCTTCCTCTAGATCGTATTTCTGCGGAGCTCGGGCGGAGCCCTGCACGAGTAGATCACCACCACCACCGGAGCGCCGTCACGCTGCCGGAGAACTCATCTACTTACCCGTCTTGCTTGCTGGATCAAGAAGGCCGAGATCATCGCCGAGCTGTATGTGTGCTGAACGCGGAGGTGTCGTCCATTCGGCACTAGATCGGAACAGATCGTGGGACGGATCGAGGGACGGTACGTGGGGCTGATCGAGGGACGTGAAGACGTTCCACTACATCAACCGTGTTCCTTAACGCTTCCTGTTGTGCGATCTACAAGGGTACGTAGATGGACATCACCATGATAGGTCTTCGTGTGCGTAGGAATTTTTTTGTTTCCCATGCTATGTTCACCAACAAATTGTGCTTTTAATCTCCCCCTTTTTGGTAATTGATGACAACATGTAGATCAAAGCTCCAACAAAAGATATAATCAATGATTAGCATCGTCGCTATGAGAAGTATGTGAAAAGAAAGAGCTCCCCCTAAATTTGTGCATTATTTTGAATTTGTGTTTGAATGCAAATGCACAATAGATTAGGATCATGGGTCACTCTTACATGTCACATACATCTCGTTGGTGCGCATAAATGACGTGAATGAATGGTGATGCACATAGCACCAAACAAATGAGTGAATTATCATCATCTAGATAGCACATAGATATAATGTAGTGGTTTTAACAATCAAAGCATATGATCAAACACAATGAAGAACGAAGTTTAAGACATCCAAAAGATCAAATGTTTGAAAAAACAAAAGAGAGCAATAAAAGCAAGGTTAACTTGGATTTATCCATGTTAAGCTTCATGCTGAAATGACCTCTCGGTCATATTCAGTGAACTAGAATTCTCTTCTATCCCTTCTACTTATTTCCTGGTCGGGTTATTGGGTATTACCGGCTTGTGATATTCCCTTCGTTAGCATTTTGCGCTCCTTCTTAATACCATGACGCCATCTTGTTGAAATTCCGCTATTCGTTCATGAAATCATCACAAATCTTGAGTGCATCTGACATGCCCGAAAATAGAGGCGACTTTCCATCCAAAATTTACTACGCTCCCATTTTTGCACTTGCTATTTCATATTCCCATCGTCTTATAAATATACACGGACGACCGTAAGATTCACTTTTTACCTCTCTGCTCCATCATCTTCTTCCTCCGTCTGTAGCCGTCATTGCATTCGAGTTCCTTGCTTCTGGTGGCGCCCTCGAAGACAAATGCCAGCTACGCCCGATTCGCATCGACATGGCTTCGACCACTCACACAGTGCTACTGTGCTCCGTCGTACTCCTCTCCAGATCGTAAGTTTCCCCATTGTGCTTTTGTTGTTCATCAATAGTTCATTGGTTTTCATTGCCATTCCTTTGTGGTAGATTTAAATCTATTCAAATATTTTGAGTGGACATGCTTGTCATCCACAATAATGACATTTTTTATCAAATCTAGGATCGTTGAAATCCTTGAATACTTCCCCCTTAACAGATTAGCTTCCGCCTCTGCACCCTACTTAGGGTTTTTGTTTTTCTTTTCAAGATATTTTGTAGATATGTTTTCTTAGTTACTTTCCAAGATGTCTGTTTGTAATAAACGCAGTTTATCATGACATTCAATACTTAGCAAAACTCTGGAATTTCTAGTAAATGTCGGCTCAATCATGTTGGCTCATACAACTACCTTAACATTGTCGCCAAGAAGCATTTTAGCCTGAAGAGTGACAACTCACAAACCTATGTCCGACTATTCTTTCTGTAGCTTATCAATCGCATGACACAGACATCTCTTATGAGCACAACAACTTATCCCCTATGGACATAGTTTGCCAGCTTATTTACATTTATTTTCACATTGAAGTCGATCCTTGTGAGAACCTTGATGGCCCCCAAAACCAGCAAGGTTGTTGCTAGGTTAGATGCCAAGTATCAATACTCATGATGGATGATTTTGTGAGCCAAGGTCTTCTGCCGGCTCAAGTAGAGATTAACTCGCGAGCGCGTGAGGAAGAAGTTTCCCCCCAACCTGACGACGCAGAAGTTGTTATATTTACACATCACTTGCACAAAGGTTTTTGACTGTTTGGGTCAAAATTCTTCAAAGACGTGCTCAACTTCTTTAATCTTAGGCTGCAAGATATTGGCCCCAACTCAATCACCAATCTTTGTCAGTTCCAAGTTCTTTGTGAAGTATATCTTCAAACAGAACCAACTGGCAGCCTCTTCCAGGAATTCTTCTATATCAACCATCAGACTGAGTTCAAAGATGGACCCAACGTATAACCTGGTGGAATTTCAATCCAAAAAAGGAAGAATAGTGCTTTTCCTGAAGCCAAACTCGCGAGTCATCCCAAAGGTTGGAACAAGACCTTGTTTTAGTGTAAAAACACTGCTCCACAAGACGAAAGTCCCCTGCTAGGTTATAGACTAGAGCGGCTGAATGCTACTGTCGCCTTTCCGGGTTGTCCAACTGACGAAAAAAGGAAACACAAGACGCCTTATTACTTAAATTTAAGAGCTTTGACGCCTCATGGCCTCAATGGTATCGATCTAACCTGGTGTTGGATAAGCTCGCGAATTCAGGCCCTTAGCTTAAGGGGAAACTTAATGTGCAATTATATCGGCGACCCGACAGATGTGCAACACTTCATCCAAGTCGATCTGTCTAGAGATGAAGTCACGAAAGACATAAAGAAACTGTTGAGTGACTCCAAGGAGAAATGCAATTTGACTGGGCTAGCTCCTTTTTGCTTGACTAACCCTATTACTCCCGTAAGTATTCTTAGACTTGCTCATATTTATTTTCTTGCCTTATTTTTCGTACTTAACTTCCGGCTTACCATGCGTGCACGCAAAATATGATTGGTGGAAAGTCAGGGCCCGAAATCCTGCTCCTCCCCAAGTTGAGCAAGTAAATGAGCCGGCTCGTGATGCGACTGCTCGAGAAGAGTGAGAGGTAGAGCTCGACTCACTTGGTCATATTTTTAGTGAACTTGCTGACACTCCTTGTCAGGATAACACCGAGACCAGCCAAGCCGGCAACGTTGAAGTAATTTCAATCTCATCCAACTCAGAACACATATGTTCCAAAGAGAACGAGATGAGTCGTCCAAAATGTTCCGTTTTCAAATCGAGACGCTCATTTAAAACTCAACAAGCTGGTATGTCGAAGTGGAAGACCCGGAGCCATTCTGGGGAGTTATCTACCGGCTTATTGCTTGAGCCGGTCACCCGCAAGCAACGAGTTGTGTTGCCTTATAGTCCAACTCCATCTTGTCCACGAGTCGGTCTTTTTAGACAACCACTTAATCCTTCTGACTTGAATTATGAGGAAACATCGCCCTCTTTTGGAGAATCGACCGCAACTTAGCTCCCGACTTTCAAAATTAACCATGGGTAAATATATTTGAGCCACACTTTTATTGCTTCTTTAATCTGATGTTACTTTCATGACTACAGAGCCAAATCCTTCGCAAAGAAAAAAGTTGGCGGGTCATGTTCCGCTGCAGCAGGACCTGACGCTCAAGACATGCGAGTGGTCAACCCAGAAACCTAAGTTGATCCTTCTAGCCAAGATAACCCAAACCTTGGGGTTGAGCGCCCATGAAAATGAGTCGGTTCAACCTGACAAGCCGGTGACAATGGAAGAAATAGTCTGTGTAGAACAACAAGTTAATATGGATGACCCGACTCACAATTTTAACCTGCCAAGCCATGCTAACACCTCCAGTCCAGTGCATTAGGTAGATAACATTGTCTCATCGGACACGACGGATGATGCAGAAGTGTACATTGTTGGAGAGACTCATAGGGCTCCAGGAACTTCAACTGCCTTGGCCAAATTTATAGCCAAGGATTAGCGAGCGATGTTATCGAAAGGGAAAATCCAATCACAACTCCCTAACCTTAACAAACTTAGTGTTAACGATCTGCATCAAGAGTAAATATGAGGCATGAAAAACCTGTCCTTTTTCTTTTGTCGCGCATACTCCTGTAGCCCCCAAGGGCTAACACAGTAAAATAAGTACCGAGTTGGGTCTTAGGAAATAATATGAAATTTTGAGAACGAACTGTAACCCCCAAGGACTGGGTCATTATGAAAATAATGAGCCGGTGCTTTAAGGCATCTGTACCCATCATATATTTTAAAAAGAACACACATAGCCCCCAAGGTTTGGCCCGTCTCTCTAACATAGCGGGGTCTTCTCGTAAATCAAAAAAGTGACTTGCATTATCCCCTAAGTGCCACATGGAGGGCTTACAACTGCATGTGACTTGATCATGTAGCAATTTTTGTCTAGTGTAGCCCCCAAGTGTCAGGTCATCTGCTTGTGGTGGCTCGGGGCTTGTAAGCTATCTCTGATGATTTATAATATGAAGGAAATGTGGGATGAGACCTAGGCGTCCGTGTCCGGCTTAAAAAATAACCCGAAGAAAGAAAAAGAGCTCAAGAAAAGAGCTAAAATCTTGCCAGCTCATCTCCAGAAATTCTTGCACCAATACACTGACATACTACACAAAACGAAGGCCGACTTTGAGGAAGAGAAACCCGTTCTGCAGAAACGTGCTAGAAAAGCGGAAAACCAACTTGGCCCGGTGAAGGAGGAGTTGAACACTCTAAGGCGACATATCACAAACATGATTGTGGTATATTTGGTATGTTATAATATCACCATACTCGGAATCCGAGTCAAGTTATTAGCGTGCTTACTGATATGTCTCTCCTTTGTGAAGGTAGAGGAAGTGACAACGCTATTCAGTTGCCCATAGTAAAGTTGAAGGCATCGTATACATACCTAGAACATTTGTACACACATTGTGTTTATGCAATAACGATGGTGAAAAATGGTGCAACAACCCCTCCATGGGTCAAAGATATGCTGAATGATTTATAAACAATTACTCAACTGATTCATAAATTAAAGAAATTGGCGGCTCTTGCTCGGACCAACTCAACGCTTACCCGTGCGAAATCTTATTTACCTGAGTTGGAGCCGATAGAAATGGAAGGCCGCTTTCTGGAATTTAATGTTGATGGCTCACAATTTTTCGAGGAATACTATGCATGATGTGTAAAGGAGACCCGAATCCCGGTGACTCAATTCTCTGAAGAACTTGACTTGTCAAAATACCAAGCCGGCTATCCAAAAGAGATCAAACGCGTCAATCCGCCTGAGTACACGCCTTTTGTGCTCTCCTCTCCAGATCGTAACAAACCTTCACTTCTAACATCGAGTAATACTTCTCCAATGTATCTATATTTTTTATTGTTCCATGCTATAATATTATCATCTAGGTTACTTTTTGGCATTTATTTGCTAACTCATATCATTTTTAGCACTAATCTATTGACCTAGTGCCAAGTGCTAGTTGCTGCTTTCTGCATCTTTTTGGATTTCCAGGTTTACAGTACCAAATGGAGTCCAAACACTACGAAAGTTTTGATGATTTTTTCTGGAACAAAACAAGACCAGGGATCTTTGGGAGAAGGAACGGGGCCACACGAGGGCCCCACAAGCCAACGGGATGCGCCCAAGGGGTGGTCACAATTGTTAGCTTGTGGGCCCCCCTCGTCTCTCCCGACCTTGTTTTCTGGCTTATAAATTCTCATATATTACAAAAAAATCTAGGGGGTCTCCCAGAACACTTTTTCCGCCATCGCAAGTCTGTGTTTCATCGTGTGCCCATCTAGAGCCCTATTTCAATGCCCTGCCGGAGGTTGGATCAATTACGGAGGGCCTCTACATCAACCTTGATGCTCCCAAGGTGATGTGTGAGTAGTCTACCACAGACCTATATGTCCATATCTAGTATCTAGATGGATCTCTCTCTCTCTCTCTCTCTCACTCTATGTTCTTAAATACAAAGTTCATCGCATCTTCGCGATGATCTATTCGACGTAACCACTTCGTGCGGTGCATTTGTTGGGATCCGATGACTTGTGGGTTTATGTTCAGATTATTCATGACAAAGATTTGAGTCTTCTCTGAATTACCATTTCATTCTTATTTTCATGATTACTATAGTTTCATAAATCTCTCCAATCTATTGATTTGGTTTGACCAACTAGATCTATCTATCTTCGCTGAGAGGGGTTCGTTGTAGTGGGTTCAATCTTGCGGTGCTCAATCCTAATGACATAAAGGGACATGACACATATTTGTATTATTGCAACTAAGGATGAAACGATGGGGTTCATTCATATTAATTGTGTTTACTTTGTCTAAATCATGTCATTGTTCTCCAAGCATTACTCTGTTTTACTTAATACTCTAGATGCATGCTCGATAGTTGTCGATGGGTGGAGTAGTAGATGCAGGCAGGAGTCGGCCTACATGCTTCTAGAAGTGATTCCTATATGCACATGATCATTTCCGTGAATAGATTTTCATAACTATGCACTTTTCTATCAATTGCCCAACTGTAATTTGATTACACACTGTATGCCTTCTTTGAGAGAGATGCCACTAAAGAATACTATGGCCCCCAGGTCTATTCACAAATATATAAAGTACCTTGCTGCCTTGTATTATTTCTATTTACTTTTTTATATTTATTATATTTAAACTATCTAGCTACACAACTTATCCGCTTGCAAGTAACGTGTTCAAGGGGGTTAACAACCCTCTTGCCCGTGTTGGGTGCATGTGTTTGCTCTCATGTGTGTAGGTGCTAAAGATGGGAGTTGTGTGGTCCTTCTATTAGTTATATAACCTTGGTTCTCATTGAGGGAAATACTTATCTATATTGTGTTACATCATCCCCTCCTCTTGGGGGAAAATCCCAACGCAGATCATAAGTATGAGGAAGGATTTTTTGCACCGTTGCCGGGAAGTATCACAAACTTACTATCAAATACCTTCTCACAAATTATCATTCACCTTTTCTACTTTTTATTTGTTGTTACATTTTGCTTGCTATAAAAATCAAAATACAAAAATATTTACCTTTGCTAGTTTACTTGCTTGCTTGCTTTACTTGCTAGCTACTTGTTCTGCTTGTTACTTTGCTTACTTGAAGTTGTTACCATGTCTGAATTTGAGGAAGTCATTGTTGAGAGTGCTAGTGACTCGGATGAGGGTTGACCAAAATTTATTGATTCTACTCATGATCCTCCTAAAAGGCAACTTCTCCATAGTGATACTCACACGTTTCTAAAATCCAAAATCTATCATGTGGGTAGTGGGAACATTATTGGAAAGCATGTCATTCAAGAATTTTTTAAGTACTCGATGGCTTCTACCCATATTAAAGGAACCGTACTTCATGAAACAAATTGATATGTGGATGCTATTTCCAATGTTATATGAAAGTTAGAAAGGAAGTTTGTGCATCTTCATCCTATGCTTCAAAAGATATTTTTGGGACTCTCTAGCATACTTGATCTCGAGACTAAGAAAATTGCTATTAATATCCTTATACATGAATTTGAATATATAGTGCGGGAAGATAGAGATATTTTTGCCTTCTATGGATTGAAATCTGAACATCCTCCTATAGAATTAATCCTTCATAAAATAGATGCTATGCGTAAGTTAGGATCTAATGACCATCAAGGGCTTAGTGAGAATATGAGGAGGAAGGTCCCTCTCGAAGAATTAATGCAAGCATGCTTCCTTAAAACTTATGATAAATTTGAACGGGTTTATAAAGGAATTAATGAAAGTTTTAGTAAGGATTGTGTCGTGGTTTCTATCACGGCATATGTCCTCGTGCAAGGACTTAGGTGTGAGGCCATCACAACTATGTGGCGGCTTGAGAGGGCTTGGTCGGGATCGAGAGACGCGAGTTTACCCAGGTTCGGCCCCTCAGATTGAGGTAAAAGCCTACGTCCTGCTTGTGTTTCATTGATGAAGATGATGCTCTCGATACAAGGGAGCGGAATCGCTACCTCTAATCTTGAGGGTGTATAATCTGTCGATCTCTAATGACTTGAACTTGTCATGGCTAAACCCTACATGTACTTCTTGGGGTGCCTTACACCTCCTTATATAAGCGGAAGGGGTAAGTTTACATGTAGGGTCCTACTAGGAGTAGGATTAGGACTAGTCTCTCTTGAATCCTAATCCGAGTCTTGTTTACTTTGTGAGGGAGTCTTTCCTCTTCTTTGGGCCTTCTCTTGTGAGCCGGCCCTCCCGGCCTCTCTATGAGCCACCTTGTGCCAGGGTGCACGCCGAGGCTTGGGCCTTTAGTCTTGTCATACGTCTGACCCACCTACCGTGTCACCATTGAGTCTCCAAGCTCGTCCGGGTCACCAGTGAGTCGCCAAGTTCGACCGGGTCATACTTCAAGCCGGGTTAACCCGCGGGGTATATCCCCGACATTAGCCCCTAGGTTAGCTTGAATTTATTCATGGTAAGATTCTGAAATAAGAATAACAAATATGTTAAGGGACCAACTTCTTCCATTGGCCGACTTGATTTAATAAAGTGGCTCCATGAAAATCTGGGTTTCTTCGAGCCGTCTTCACAATCATCTTGCAGGTACGTGCCCTTTGCAATAAAATACATATGCCATTGATTCGGCCTCCGATGCTTTGGCCTTATGTAAATATTAGACTTAATATATCCTTGTGGTGCTGAGCCAACTTTGAATACTTCCAGCTTGAAGATGTTTAGAGCTTGTCCAGTTGCGATCATCGAATTTGTCGGGTTATGATTGATAATGTCGGGTCATGATTGTTGGTAATGCATGGTCAAACAACTAAACTCCAATTGACTTGATCAAATTAATGGGACTAAAGAAATCCATGTAATGTTGAGATGGTCTTTCAATGCTTAAACTTGATAAAAATATGTTGAGCCAGTCTTGCTCACAATTGACATCTTGAAAGTGCTCTTCAATTTTTTGATATATCCATATTACGTGTAGCCCCAAGCTCCAAGTTTATCAGTTCGTGATGACTTGGTGGTTTGTATTAATATATTTGACCATGTAGCCCCCAAGTGTCGGGTTGTCTTGCTTGCGGCACCCTAGGACTTGTAACTGCCTTATATTTATAAAGCTTCAGCTGGTGTAGCCCCTAAGGGTCGGGTCATCAGTGTGTGATGGGATGGGTCTTCAATTTGGACCTCATGATTTGTGAAAACAACTGAGTGCTATAGCCCCCAAGTGTCGGGTTCTGTGCTTGTGGCGACTCGGGACTTATACGTTCTTCTCCTTGAGCAGCAATATGTAGCCCCCAAGGACCAGGTCATTATTAAAATGATGAGTCGGTGCTTCCTTGAATCCATACTTGAATAAAGAGCGATATGTAGCCCCCCAGGGCCGGCTTATCTCCTTGAGTTAGTCGGGGTCTGATGATGATGTGATGATTTGAAAGAGCAGTTTCCATTAGCCCGTAAGTGTCATGGTGCATGCTTGCAGCGACATGGGACTTCCATACTTTGATGTAATCTCGATTTGAATAATGTAGCCCCCAAGGGCCGGGTCGTGTGCCTACAGCGACTCAGGACTATTCCTTCCATTGTAGAATAAAATCATATCCACTCCGTGAGCTGATGATGCCTTTGTGATGAAAGAAATCCTTGACCGTGGTTGCAATGTAACCTCGCAAATATATCCTTGAGAAATCCATAGGTGTTGTACTTTACTATAGAGCACAAGTTAAAGAAAACCAAGAGCCAGTCAATTAGATGACCTGGCATTCTATGTGATAGGGCGGCTCTTAAAAAATAATCTATTCTTCCGAGCTAACTTTTTAAAAAACCGCAATCATTGAACACTGGTTATGATAAACCATCATGAAGATCGACCCATATTGGCTATCAAACATTTATTTGCTCCTGCAGAAGTTTATGCTTTGTCCCGGTTTGAAGACGGACATGATATGTATGTATGATGCATGATGCAATGCAAGGTGATGCATGTATAAGCCGCCCTTCTAAGCTTTATGGATGTTGAAGCTTTTGGCATTACCTTTTAATATAAGTCGCCCTTGTGAGCTTTGGGGACCCCGACTTACGAGTCGAGATCACCGAATGAACGTGCTCAGTGATCCCAGATATCAATGCTCACTGAACACCAAAATGCTGAATATTAAGAGCCTTACATCCAAGTACCGAATTATTACAACACATGACCCAAGGGTCAAGTTCACAAGGTAGGGCCTATAAGGCCAAATCACACTAATACGACTAATAGAGGAATTCTTAGGGCTAAGCGGGTGCCCATGCCATGAGCCTACACCAACAGGCATTCTGACTAGGAAGCGTTCTAGTTCGCAGGGTCGTCTCTAAAGACGTACTCTTCTCCAAACTCCGGTCCTTCCATGTCTGGTCAATAATATAACCAGTGGCAAGCCAATGAGTACTTTGAATGTACTCTCAAACAACCCATTATATGAACAACGCAGTTCATAGAATAACAAGTATACGCAATTTGGTGGATAACAACTTAACTGTAAATAAACATGATCATGGATGTGCAACATAAGTTAGACGGTATTTAGAAGAACATGTTACAGATATCAATATATCCGTTGAGGGATGAACACTCCAGGTTCACCCGATATGCCAAGTCACCAAACTTGGTCATATAAACTCTTTCATGTAAACACCGTTAAACAGACACACACTTGGTTTATGCGGAAACGACTGGGTGTAGTTTAAGCAGCACCACCCAACTGTCCTTGACTGTGGACACGGCTATTCGAATAGTTTCACACTCTGCAGAGGTAGTACGCTGGACCCATGAGGTCCGGGAAACTTCCGTGTCATCCACGACTCGCGGTATATAACATACCCGAGGTAAGTACCCAATCAATGCCTTTCCCCTGACGATACTAGACAAAGAGGTCCACTCGATTGGTACCCAACCCACATGTTGTACGTCTTACGAGCACCCAATCTGGACAGTATCAACCATGTGGGGACCAACGGTGTGCCCGGAACACGTAAAAACGGCATAGTCATCCTACGTGGCACGACCCCGTCACAAGAGTGACCACACATCACTCCCGCCACTAGTAATGTGGTTCTTTGCTAGCACCGACCAGAGTAATCAACAAAGCCTCGTCCCATAAAGGGGTAACGTGGTCGTACATGTAAGGTTGGGATGGTTGACCCATCATAAATCTAATCCCATTTTCGGAACCACTCACACCAAAATACCCGGTGCACCACTTCACCAAAAGTGGCCACCTAACTCATCATCACCCTCGGGCATTAGTGGCAGCCAATGGGGTTTCATAAACCTTTGATTATACCATCATCATGCTCATGCTTCTACTAAGATTAGCTCTACTTGTCAACATGATATTAGCGTGATCCTCATAGGTGGTAGGATCATGCTCAAAATGCAAGTGCTCCGGAGGAGCCTTCGATAACATCACTTCAATGATTTACCGAATACTTATGATCATATGCAACTGGAGTATTTGCTTTACTAGCATGCAATATAACATATGTTCAAACATGGTCAAAGGGATGCTTGCCTTGGTCAGCTAAGTATCCGGGATCTTCGAGGTCTTCAAGTCCAACTCCTTCGTCAAACGGGGTTTCTGTCATCGTAATAAAATAAAAATCAATAAGTAGCTCACTCCAAAACAGAGCACAAAGTCATTTCAAAAATGTTGTTTAATTCTGATAAATCCAAATTGTTATTTTGAAAATATTTGTCTCTGGTTTTAGTGGAAGGAATAGTTTTAAATCGATTCAACACAAGCAAAACTATTCCAAATTAGCCTTTTTAATTATTATAAAACAGACAAGTTGTCCAAAAAATTTGTCTAATAGTTCTATTAAACACTCCTCACTTTTAGAAAAATAACAGTGGTAAAATCATTAATTTCCACTGGTTAAATCTTTTTATAAAAAACTTCTAAAACAGAGTTTAAAAAGAAAAGGAAAAAGGGCAACAACCCTGGCCTCGTTCGGCCTGGGGCTGGGGCGGCCCAGATGGCCAGCGTGCCCACGCGCGCGCGCCGTCAGGTTTGAACCTGACGCGCGGGCCCCTGCTGTCAGCGGCTGCGGGGAGCGAGGGAGAGGAGGATGCGCCACTGACAAGTGGGGCACACGTGTTGGGATCGTCTCCTACCTCTGGAAAAATAGGAGGAGGAGCACGCCGGCGTGGCTACCGACGTCCTCAGGCCCTAACAATGGCGGGAATGGGTCCGTCTCGTCGTCGGCTACCTGCTCATGGTCGAGTCAACGACGGGGGGGGGGGGTCCTGGTTCACCAGCGACGAGGTGGCCACGGTGGAGAGGTTTCGGTCAACGGTGGAGGTGGTGGCTACGGGCATGGAATCGCTCGGGGAAGAGGGGGAAAATGATCCTGGTGTCACGGGGAGTGTGTAGGTGGGCAGAGGGATGCGAGAACTGACGTGTAGCCGGAGATCGACCGGAGCTCCGAGGCGGAGGGGCCTCGGTCGATCTCGAGTACCGGGGCTCTGCTTGCTCAATGGGGTGGCTAGGGAGGTGATTGCGGTCTAGGTGGAGTGGAGTGAGGGGTGCTGGAGCGAGCGGGTGGCCTTAAATATTCCCGTGATGGTGCATCAGGCGGGAAGCTCCGATGGTTTCACCGTGGCATGCATGGGGGCACAGAGAGAGGCTGGGGTCGAAACCATGGTCGAAGGACGTGGTTTTGGACCTCCGAGCTCACTGCAAGAGAGGGGGGGGGGAGAGGAATGGCGTGCCTGTGTGGCCGCGTTCCTCTGGCCGCGACTGGTGCGCGCGGGCATGCGTTGCACCGGCTCTCAGCACGGGAAAGAAGGGGCCCTAGGGGCTTCCTGATGCAGAGGAGCTGTCGAGGGAGAGGAGAGACACCACGAGGAGACTGAAACTAGCCGAGGGAGTCGCCCCACCTCGGTTGATCTATGTAGCATGCCCCGAGCGCAGCTTTTGCATGCCACGACATGCGGGCGCGCTCTGGGGTGCCTTGGACGCGTCTGCCGTGTCCTAGGCCCTTGCTTGGAGGTGCCTAGCCACTTGAATCCCGTGGGAGCATTTATTGGTCAAAGGAGGGGAGGAAAACAAGTGCCGTCAGCCTTGGGCTGAAGCTTAGATTGGAGTTTTTGGATTATCTACTTACAACAACAGATGAGCCACTTTACTGGAGTTGGGCATTGATGTTGGCCACCTAATCTAGGAGTTTGGGAGAAAGGGAGTGGGTGTAGCTGGGGTTAAGAGGGGTTTTACTCAACTGTCATAAGGTGCTCGACACTGGTTTGGGGTGGTTGCACCCCACCACTGGCTATGCAACTTAACATGACTAGGTTTTGTGCAAAAACGTGAGGCTACACCAAGTTTGGGCTCCATTGAACAAGTTTAGCTATGTAAACTTGAAATCATACCTAAATGGCCAGATTTGTTCCTTCCAAAGGGAGTGTGGTCAAATCAAGTCCCACAAATCCCATTTTTGGCATGGAGTCCTCATTTGAGGTGTGATACGTCTCCAACGTATCTATAATTTTTTTATGGTTTCATGCTATTATCTTGTCAAACTTTGGATGTTTTGCATGCCTTATATATATTTTTTGGGACTAACTTATTAACTCAGTGCTAAGTGCAAGTTCCTATTTTTTCCATGTTTTTGACCCCTTTCAGAGGAGATTTTGAAACGGAGTCCAAACAGAAGAAAATCCTCGAAAAGATTTCTTCCGGAACGGAAGAAGATCGGGAAGCTTGGGACCAAGGCAGGGGAGCCTCAGGGGCCCCACAAGCCCCCACCCACGGCCAGGGGGGTAGGCCGCGCCACCCAGGCTTGTGGGCCCCCTGAGCGCCCCTGACCTAGGGGTTGCGCCTATAAATTCCCTAAAAATCCCAAAAAATCAGGAGGTCATCAAAATCACTTTTCCACCGCTGCAAGCTTCTGTCTCCGCAAGATCCCATCTAGGGAACGTTCTGGTGCCCTGCCGGAGGGGGGTTTCGGACACAGATGGCATCTCCATCAACACCATGACCTCTCCGATGATGCGTGAGTAGTTCACCATAGACCTATGGGTCCATAGCTAGTAACTAGATGGCTTCTTCTCTCTCTTGGATCTTCAATACAAAGTTCTCCATGATCTTCATGGAGATCTATCCGATGCAATCTTCTTTTGCGGTGTGTTTGTCGAGATCTGATGAATTGTGGATTTATGATCATATTATCTATGAACCTTATTTGAGTTTCTTCTGATCTCTCTTATGCATGATTTCATATCCTTGTAATTCTCTTCGAGTTGTGGGTTTTGTTTGGCCAACTAGATCTATGATTCTTGCAATGGGAGAAGTGCTTGGTTTTGGGTTCATACTGTGCGGTGACCTCACCCGGTGACAGAAGGGGTAGCAAGGCACGCATCGTGTTGTTGCCATCAAGGGTAAAAAGATGGGGTTTTCATCATTAGTTTGAGATTATCCCTCTACATCATGTCATCTTGCTTAAGGCGTTACTCTGTTCGTCATGAACTCAATACACTAGATGCATGCTAGATAGCGGTCGATGTGTGGAGTAATAGTAGTAGATGCAGAAAGTATCGGTCTACTTGTCTCGGACGTGATGCTTATATGTATGATCATTGCCTTAGATATCGTCATGACTTTGCGCGGTTCTATCAATTGCTCGACAGTAATTTGTTCACCCACCGTGATATTTCTATTATGAGAGAAGCTTCTAGTGAACACTGTGGCCCCCAGGGTCTACTCCACACCATATTTTCAGCCTTACACTTTTTACTTCATTGCACTTTCCGCCTTCAGATTTCACTTTGCAAACAATCTTGAAGGGATTGACAACCCCTTTGAAGCGTTGGGTGCAAGCTTGTTTGTGTTTGCACAGGTACTTTGGACTTGACGAGGCCCTCCTTCTGGATCGATACCTTGGTTCTCAAACTGAGGGAAATACTTACTGCTCCTGTGCTGCATCACCCTTTCCTCTTCAAGGGAAAAACCGACGCAAACCAGAGAAGTAACAAGAAGAATTCCTAGCGCCAATGAAGGACTTTTGTTGCCTCAGGAGAAGAATTTCTGGCGCCGTTGCCGGGGAGGAAGATCAAGTCAAGAACTCATCCAAGTAGGTGTCGCAAACTCATCTCTTGCATTTACTTTGTTTGCCAGTTGCCTCTCGTTTTCCTCTCCCCCACTTCACCAATTTGCCTTTTTCGTTTGCCTTTTTCGTTCTCCCTTTTTGTTCGCCCTTTTCTCTCGCTTGCTTTCTGTTCGCTTGTGTGCCATGTGCCTTCAATATGCTTGCATCTTTGCTTGCTGAAAATCTAGTGACATGGATCCTCATCCACTTGCTAATCTCTTTAAGAGATCCAATTATGTTGATCCACTTGCTAGTGAGTTGAGTGCACTTGACTATCTTTATGGAGTTTTGCTTGAGATGCGTTAATATGAAAATTGTGAGGAATAAATTTATGAAGTGACTCACGACGGATCCTTGGATGAAAAGCATGATTGAATGGTTTCACTATAAATCATATTAGTGTCAATCATGCTAAAAATATGCAAAACCCTAAGCTTGGGGATGCTAGTTTTGCTATGTCCCCTACTTGTTGCAATGATCATGATTGGGGTGATGATTTTTCTTATGATCTTGAAAATTTGTTCAAGCCTCATGATGAATATGATATTTGCAATTTTATTGAAAGTTGGTTTGGAGACGTCATGACTTTAATTGATGATAATCCCACTATTTTTGAAGAGCATCAACTTTGCATGCATGTCATTCATGAAAAGAATATCCTATGTGATAGCTATATCGTTGAATTAGAATATGATCCCACATGTAATGATTATGAGAGAGGAAAATATTGTGGTAGAGACTTTCATACCACCAAATCACCTCTCGTTATGTTGAGATTGCTCTTGTCTCTTTCTTCTTCCTTGCATATGGTAACTATTGGTTGTCTTGACAATCTGTTTTCCTATAAAATGCCTATGCATAGGAAGTATGTTAGACTTAGATGTGATTTTCACATGCTTTATGATGCTCTCGTTGTGCTTCAATTCTTGTCTTTTGTGTGAGCATCATTGAATTATCAATGCCTAGCTAAGGGCGTTAAACAATAGCGCTTGTCGGGAGGCAACCCAATGAATTTATCTTTTTCTTTCTGTTTTGTTACGTCCACACCATCACAATTCTGTTGTGATTGTGTTTCTTGTGTTTCCTTTTTTGTTTGAGCCAAGCAAAACCTTTATGACTAGTCTTGGTAATGGTTGTTTGATCCTGCTGGAAAAAGACAGAAACTTTGCGCTGACGAGATAATTTTTCATTTTTATTCAGAAATAGATTTTGAGTTGATTCTTTTTGCTGCTGGTCTTTATGCTTTTTTCCCAGGCCGTCGTAATATTTCAGATTTTTTGAGGTCCCAGAAGTATATGAAGTATGCAGATTGCTACAGACTAGTCTGTTTTTGACAGATTCTGTTTTTGTTGAGTTGGTTGCTTGTTTTGATGAAATTATGGTTAGTATCGGGGGATACTAGCCATGGATAAGTGAGAATACAGTAGCCCAACACCAATATAGATGGAATTCAAGTTTTCTACAGTACCAAAAGAAGTGGTAGTTTGTTTTCTTGTACTAATGTTATCACGAGTTTCTGTTTAAGTTTTGTGTTGTGAAGTTTTCAAGTTTTGGGTGATGTTACAAAGAGATAAGGAGTGGAAAGAGCTCAAGCTTGGGTATGCCCAATGCATCCCAAGCCAAATTCAAGGACACCAAAAATCCTAAGCTTGGGGATGCCCCTGGAAGGCATCCCCTCTTTCGTCTTCAATCCATCGGTAACATTACTTGGAGCTATATTTTTATTCACCACATGATATGTGTTTTGCTTGGAGCGTCTTGTATCTTAGGAGTCTTTTCTTTTGTTGTGTCACAATAATCCTTGCTGCACACCTTTTTGAGAGAGAGAGACATGCACTCATCGTGATTTTGCTAGAATGCTCATAGTGATTCACTTATATCTTTTGAGCTAGATACTTTTGCTCTTGTGCTTCACTTATATCTTTTAGAGCACGGCGGTGCGTGACTTGGTAGTTGACTTATGCTATGAAAGTAGTCCCAAAGGTGATAGGTACCCAAATAGGATGAAAAAACCTCCATCTTCATGTGCATTGAGTAGAAAGAGAAGTTTCAATTCCTCTCAATTAGTTTTGAGACATGGATTTGGTAATATTAAGAGCTATGTTAGTAGGGTGTTGTGAATCTAGAAATACTTGTGTTGAAGTTAGTGATTCCCGTAGCATGCACGTATGGTGAACCGCTATGTTAGGAAGTCCGAGCATAATTGATCTATTGATTGTCATCCTTTGTGTTGAGGTCGGGATCGCGCGATGGTTTACACCTACCAACCCTTCCCCTCGGAGTATGTGTTTAGCACTTTGTTTCGATTACTAATAAAAACTTCCGCAACAAGTATGTGAGTTCTTCATGACTAATGTGAGCCCATGGTATAGATGCACTTTCACCTTCCACCATTGCTAGCCTCTCTAGTGCCGCGCAATTCTCGCCGGTGCACAAACCCACCAAAATTCCTTGCTCAAAACAGCCACAATATCTACCTACTATGGCATTTTCATAGCCATTCCGAGATATATTGCCATGCAACTCCCACCGTTCCATCTCATGACTTGTGCCGTCACTCTCATATTGCCATTGTATGATCGCAAGATATCTAGCGAGATGTTTCAACATCATACACCATGCTAGATCGTTGCACATCCCGGTACACTGCCGGAGGCATTTCCTATGGAGTCATCATCATTGTGATCTTTGAACTGTGAGTAAATAAAAGTGTGATGATCATCATTATTAGAGCATTGTCCCATGTGAGGAAATAAAAAAAGAGAGGCCAAAGAGCCCAAAAACAAAAAAAAGAGAAACAAAAAGAAAAAAGAGAGGCCTAAGAGCCCAAATGAAAAAAGGGAGAGAAAAAGAGAGAAGGGACAATGCCACTATCTTTTTCCACACTTGTGCTTCATGATAGCACCATGTTCTTCATGATTGAGAGCTTCTTGCTTCGTCACCACCATATGCTAGTGGGAATCTTCATTATATAACTTGGCTTGTATATTCCAATGATGGGCTTCCTCAAAATTTCCCTAGGTCTTCGTGAGCAAGCAAGTTGGATGCACACCCACTAGTTCTCCTTTTGAGCTTTCACATACTTATAGCTCTAGTGCATCCTTTTGTATGGCAATCCCTACTCATTCAAATTGATATCTATTAATGGGCATCTCCATAGCCTATTGATACGCCGAGTCAATGTGACCATCTCCTCTTTTTTTGTCTCACAACCACCACCACACTCTATTCCATCTATAGTGCTATATCCATGGCTCGCGCTCATGTATTGCGTGATAGTTATAAAGAGTTTGAGAAAGTAAGAGTGCGAAAACAATTACTTGGCAAATACCGGGGTTGTGCATGATTTACATTAGTTGTGTGAGAATGATGGAGCATAGCCATACTATATTATTTTGTAGGGATAACTTTCTTTGGCCTTGTTATTTTTAAAGTTCATGATTACCTTGCTAGTTTGCTTGAAGTATTATTGTTTTCATGTCAATAGAAAACTATTGCTTTGAATCTTACGGATCTGAACATTCATGTCACGTGAAAGAAGTTGCAAAGGACAACTATGCTAGGTAGCATTCCACATCAAAAATTCATTCTTTATCACTTCCCTACTCGAGGACGAGCAGGAGTTCAGCTTGGGGATGCTTGATACGTCTCCAATGTATCTATAATTTTTGATGGTTTCATGCTATTATCTTGTCAAACTTTGGATGTTTTGCATGCCTTTTATATATTTTTTGGGACTAACTTATTAACTCAGTGCCAAGTGCTAGTTCCTGTTTTTTCCATGTTTTTGACCCTTTTCAGAGGAGATTTTGAAATGGAGTCCAAACGGAAGAAAATCCCCGAAAAGATTTTTTCCGGAACGGAAGAAGATCATGAAGCTCGGGAGCCGATGCAGGGGAGCCTCAGGGGCCCCACAAGCCCCCACCCCGCGGCCAAGGGGGTAGGCCGCGCCACCTAGGCATGTGGGCCCCCTGAGCGCCCCCTGACCTAGGGGTTGCGCCTATAAATTCCCTAAGAATCCCAAAAAAATCAGGAGATCATCGAAATCACTTTTTCGCCGCCGCAAGCTTCTGTCTCCGCAAGATCCCACCTGGGGCATGTTTTGGTGCCCTGCCGAAGGGGGATTCGGACAGAGAGGGCTTCTCCATCAACACCATGACCTCTCCGATGATGTGTGAGTAGTTCACCATAGACCTACGGGTCCATAGCTAGTAACTAGATGGCTTCTTCTCTCTCTTGGATATTCAATACAAAGTTCTCCATGATCTTCATGGAGATCTATCCGATGTAATCTTCTTTTGCGGTGTGTTTGTCGAGATCCGATGAATTGTGGATTTATGATCAGATTATCTATGAATCTTATTTGAGTTTCTTCTGATCTCTCTTATGCATGATTTCATGTCCTTGTAATTCTCTTCGAGTTGTGGGGTTTGTTTGGCCAACTAGATCTATGATTCTTGCAATGGGAGAAGTGCTTGGTTTTGGGTTCATACCGTGCGGTGACCTCACCCAGTGACAGAAGGGGTAGCGAGGCACCCATCGTGTTGTTGCCATCAAGGGTAAAAGGATGGGGTTTTCATCATTGGTTTGAGAGTATCCCTCTACATCATGTCATCTTGCTTAAGGCGTTACTCTGTTCGTCATGAACTCAATACACTAGATGCATGCTAGATAGCGGTCGATGTGTGGAGTAATAGTAGTAGATGCAGAAAGTATCGGTCTACTTGTCTCGGACGTGATGCTTATATGTATGATCATTGCCTTAGATATCGTCATGACTTTGCGCGGTTCTATCAATTGCTCGACAGTAATTTGTTCACCCATCGTGATAGTTGCTATTATGAGAGAAGCTTCTAGTGAACACTATGGCCCCCAGGGTCTAATCCACACCATATTTTCAGCCTTACACTTTTTACTTCGTTACACTTTCCGCCTTCAGATCTCACTTTGCAAACACTCTTGAAGGGATTGACAACCCCTTTGAAGCGTTGGGTGCAAGCTTGTTTGTGTTTGCGCAGGTACTTTGGACTTGACGAGGCCCTCCTTCTGGATCGATACCTTGGTTCTCAACCTGAGGGAAATACTTACTGCTCCTGTGCTGCATCACCCTTTCCTCTTCAAGGGAAAAACCGACGCAAACCAGAGAAGTAACAAGAAGAATTCCTAGCGCCAAAGAAGGACTTTTGTTGCCACAGCAAGGTGTTAGGCACACCTGCAAAGTTTCAGCTCCGTTGGATAAACTTTGGTATGTAGAGTTGCTCTAACTTCATACTGGACAGAAGGGGTCTTGGAATTATTTGGTGACCCTAACCACCTTGGATCAAGGTGAAACTTTATATGGGCACTAAATATGGCTTAGGGAGATCACTGGAATTTTCTAGGGATTTATTGAGAATATTTCCTTTGGAAATATTTCAAAAGTTCAAAGCATACATAATAGGTTTTCAGGATTTTACTCAAATATTTATAATACAAATAGGGGTTGAAAATCTTATGTATGGAAAATATATGTCCCCTGAGTATCTCCAAATTTTCTCAGATTTTTCTAAGGCAGAAAAGTATTTTTCCATATAGGAATATCTTTTGTGGCCTCAGAAATGGACATGCAAATAAAATAGGAAAATAATTTATAAGATAAATATTCTATGGTTTTGGTAAACGAAAATAGTTGTAGAACCAGATCACCAACTTTGGGTACCTTTCTATCAAGGTCTTGTAGTGCAACCCAAGGGAGGGTTTTGAAATAACCAGAAATGAGAAAAAGGGTTTTGAGCATATTTAAGTTATGAAAAACATGGTTTTGATGATACACAATCAAGCATACAAGCATACAATGATAACCATTGCACTCACATCATTGATTTTGGAAAAGTTTTAATAAACTCAGATTTTTGAATTACAGTAAAAGTGTAGTGAAAACACGGTGTGACAGACCTATCCCCCTTACAAGACTCTCGTCCCCGAGATTCCTAAGCTAGGTGCTAAAAAGGTACATAAATTCAGATCGGAGATAGTCTTCACGCTCCCGTGTTGCTTATGCTTCGGTGTGGTTGCTCCACTGAACCTTGAAATACTTGATGGTGCGGGCCGTGCGGCTTCTGGTGCAGCGCTCTGCTTCATCCAAGACGCGTATCAGTCTCTCACGATAAGTGAGATCTGGCTGCAGGTCAATGGCCTGATGCTCAGGGTCCTTATAAAGATCTGGACGGTTTGGCGCTTGCAAACACTTCTGGAGTTGTGACACGTGAAAAACGTTGTGCACACCCGGAAGCTCCGGAGGTAGCTCCAACTCGTAAGCAACTTCTCCACACCTGGTCGTGATCTTAAATGGACCAATGAACCTTGGAGGAAGTTTCCCCTTGGCGTGGAAATGCTTGGTTCCCTTGAGAGGTGTGACATGGAGGTACACCTGGTCTTCGAGGTTGAACTCCAATTCTCTGCAGTGAGAATCCGCATAGATATTTTCTCGTGACTTGGCTGCCTTCAAGTTTTCTTGGACAAGCTGCACCTTATCTTCTGCCTCTTGCAGAACCTCCGGTCCGAAAATCAACCCTTCGCCTGTTTCGGACCAGTTGAGCGGGGTGCGGTACTTTAGTCCGTACAACACTTCAAATGGGGCCATCAGAAGACTGGACTAGTAGCTGTTGTCGTATGAGAACTCAGCAAACGGCAGACAATCTTCCCATTTGGCACCATGTGCCAAGACACAAGTGTGGAGCATATCTTTGACTATCTAATTCACTCTCTCCATTTGTCCGCCCGTCTACAGGTGGAAAGCGGTGCTTAAAGAGAGCTTGGTTCCGAGGGCTTCTTGGAACTTCTTTGACAATCTAGAGGTGAACTGCATGCCTCGGTCAGATACAATCTCCTTGGGAACTCCATGGAGACTCACTATACGATGGATATACAGACTAGACAACTGGCTTCCATCATAAGTGGTGTTGACTGGAATGAAATGGGCCACCTTGGTCAGGTGGTCGACAATGACCCATATGGAATTTTGCCCCTTGCTTGATCTGGGCAACCCAGTAATAAAGTCCATGCCGACTTTGTCCCACTTCCATTCAAGCACTTGGAGAGGTTGTAGCAGTCCAGCAGGTCATTGATGTTCAGCTTTGACTCGCTGGCACACGTCGCACTTGGCAACATAAGATGCTATTTCCCACTTCATGTTGTGCCACCAGATTTTTCTCAGAGATCTTGATACATCTTGGTACCACCGGGGTGTATAGAGTAGGGTGTATCATGGGCTTCCTGTAGGATCAAGTCCTTGAGTTCTGGCTTACTGGGTACGCATAAACGTTTCCCAAACCACACTACTCCATGCTCATCCATCGAGAATTATGGGGCCTTGCCTTCCTGGATCTTCTTCTTGATGCCTTCAATGCTCTTGTGCCCCTTCTGGGCCTCCTTGATGTCGTCTGCCAACGTTGGTTTCACTTCGAGGTTAGCCAGGAATCCTGGTTCAACTAGCTCCAACCCGAAGATTTCCATTTCTTCATACAAGGCGGGGTAGACTTTCCTTGAGCATAACATTCAAGGTGCTAGCCTTCCGGCTTAAAGCATCGGACACCACATTGACCTTACCGAGGGGAGGGTATTGAATGCTGAGGTCGTAGTCCTTGATTAACTCCAACCATCTTCGCTGCCTCATATTCAATTCCCGTTGAGTAAAGATATACTTCAGACTCTTGTGGTCAGTGTATATTTCACATCGCTTCCCCAGAAGGTAATGTCGCCATGTCTTCAAGGCATGCACCACTGCTGCCAACTCGAGATCATGGGTGGCATAGTTGTCCTCATGCGGGCGCAGTTGTCGTGACAAATACGCCACGACCGTGCCGTCTTGCATGAGGACTCCACCGAGCCCGGCTCTGGAGGCATCACAATATATCACAAACTATTTGATGATATCTGGAGTAGCCAATACCGGGGCGGTAGTCAATCTCTTCTTCAACTCCTCGAAGCTTGCTTCACACTCCAGCGTCCATTCGAACTTCTTGCCCTTCTTCAAGAGCTTAGTCATGGGTCGAGCGATGCGGGAGAATCCTTCTACGAACTTGTAGTAATATCCCGCGAGTCTGAGGAAGTTCCTGACTTCCTTCACATTGATTGGTATCTGATACGTCTCCATCGTATCTACTTTTCCAAACTCTTTTGCCCTTGTTTTGGACTCTAATTTGCATGATTTGAATGGAACTAACCCGGACTAACGCTGTTTTCAGCAGAATTGCCATGGTGTTGTTTTTTGCGCAGAAATAAAAGTTCTTGGAATGACCTGTAAATTTACGAGGATTTTTTGTGGAATATATAAAAAATAATGGTGCAAGAATCAACCAGAGGAGTGGAGGGAGGAGCCCACAAGCCCAGGAGGCGCGGGCCCCCCTGGCCGCGCCTAGCAGGCTTGTGGGGCCCTTAGAGCTCCGCCGCCTCCAACTCCAGCTCTATTTATTCCCTTTCGTTCGGAAAAAAAATGAAGGATAAGATTTCATCGCGTTTTACGATACGGAGGCGCCGCCACCACCTGTTCTTCCTCTGGAGGGCAGATTTGGAGTCTGTTCTGGGCTCCGGAGAGGGGAGATCATCGCCATCGTCATCACCAACCTTCCTTCATCGCCAATTCCATGATGCTCTTCACTGTTTATGAGTAATTTCATCGTAGGCTTGCTGGACGGTGATGGGTTGGATGAGATCTATCATGTAATCGAGTTAGTTTTGACGGGGATTGATCCCTAGTATCCACTATGTTTTGAGATTGATGTTGCTACTACTTTGCCATGCTTAATGCTTGTCACTAGGACCAGAGTGCCATGATTTCAGATCTGAACCTATTATGTTCTCGTCAATATATGTGTGTTCTTGATCCTATCTTGCAAGTTGTAGTCACCTACTATGTGTTATGACCCGGCAACCCCGGGGTGACAATAGCCGGAACCACTCCCAGAGATGACCATAGTATGAGGAGTTCATGTATTCACTAAGTGCTAATGCTTTGTTCCGGTTCTCTATTAAAAGGAGAACCTTAATATCCCTTAGTTTCCATTTGGACCCCGCTGCCACGGGAGGGATGGATAACAGATGTCATGCAAGTTCTTTTCATAAGCACGTATGACTATATACGGAATGCATGCCTACATTACATTCACGAACTAGAGCTAGTTACATATCTCCCCATGTTATAACTGTTGCATGATGAATGTCATCCGGCATAATTATCCATCACCGATCCAATGCCTATGAGATTTTCCTACTGGCCCTTACTCTGTTACTTTACTGCTACTGTTACCATTGCTATTGTTTCTATCACATCACTTTGCTACTGATACTTTGCTGCAGATACTAAGTCTTTCAGGTGTGGTTGAATTGACAACTCAATTGCTAATCCTCGACTGTTACCATTGCTATTGTTTCTATCACATCACTTTGCTACTGATACTTTGCTGCAGATACTAAGTCTTTCAGGTGTGGTTGAATTGACAACTCAATTGCTAATTCTCGAGAATATTCTTTTGCTTCCCCTTGTGTCGAATCAACAAATTTGGGTTGAATACTCTACCCTCGAAAACTGTTGCGATCCCCTATACTTGTGGGTTATCAGTGACTCCCAATTGGTTACCATAGTAATCTTGGAAGAATCAACCGCCAGTCCGTTTGCCGTCATGGTATGACCCAAGAATCCAACTTCGTTCAGCCACAATTGGCATTTGCTGAAATTGCCATAAAGTTAGTGCCCCCGAAGCTTCTCCAACACTAACCTCAAGTGTTGCTCATGCTCTTCTTCGGAATTGGAGCAGATTAATATGTCATCGATGAATACGATGACAAACTTATCCAGGTATTCCACGAAGACCTTGTTCATGAGGTACATGAAGTATATTGGGGCATTTCTCAACCCAAAAGACATGACAGTGCACTTGTATAGCCCGTACCGGGTCACGAATGCAGTCTTGGGTATGTGTTCGGGTCGGATGTTCAGCTGGTAATATCCAGATAGGAGATCGATCTTGGAAAATACCTTGGCTCCATTTAGCTTGTCAAACAAGTCTTCATTCTTGGGGAGCGGGTACTTGTTCTTGATCGTGACTTCATTGAGAGAACGGTAATCGACGTATAGTCTGATAGTCTCATCCTTCTTAGACACGAACAGAATAGGTGATCCCCAAGGTGATGCACTTGGACGAATGAATCCCTTCCTGAGTTGCTCATCCAGCTGCTTCTTCAGCTGTGCTAGCTCTTCAGATCCCATCCTATAAGGCTTCTTATAGATAGGCCTCGAAACCGGGCATGAGCTCAACGATGAACTCGATGTCTCGGTCAGGAGGCATCCCTGGTAGCTCATCAGGAAAGACGTCCGGGTATTCACAGACTATCGGCACTCGGTCCAGCTCTTCTCCTAATAGGCTATTAACCTGCGGGACTCGAGTGGATACAGGAACAGAGACATACTTGACTTTGACCCCTTGGTCGCTTGTCATGGTAATAGCCCTGTTGGTACAGTCCAAGATGCTCTGGTGCTTGGCCAAGCAATCCATTCCAAGGATTACTTCTGAGCCTTGCGACTTAATGACTATGAGATCTGCTCAAAAGCTTATCCCATTAATATTGATCCCGACCCCTCTACATCCTAGGTTGGTCCTTAGCACTGCTCCCGGGGTATGTACTGCCATTTGCCCGTTAAGTAGGGTACGCTTCAAACCACATTTTTCCGAAAACTTCTGAGTAACAAAAGAATGCGAAGCACCACAATCAAACAATATTGTTGCTGGGGTGGAGTTGATGAGGAACGTACCCATAATGCAGTCCGGATCTTCCCGTGCCTCTTTTGCGGAGATGTGATTAATACGTCCCCTGCTGTGATACTGCTAGTTGCGGGGAGCCTGTTTCCTGCCTGGTGCTCCTTGTCCTTGTCCCTGATTTGGTGCATTGGTGTGCGGTGCCTCGGGCTTCTTGTTGGGGCATTTCCTAGAATAGTGCCCAGTTTGTCCACACCCAAAACAGGTAACCTGTCCCGGGATGTTGGTTTTGACTCCACTGTTGTTCAGTGGGTTGAATGCTGGCTTGGTGTTGACTTGCTGCTGAGGCTGGTAGTTCTGGCAAAATATTGGAGCCTTATACTCCTACTGCTGATAACTGGGTCTTGCTGGAGCTAACTTCCATGGGCGTGGCTTTGGGTTACTGGTTCCTCCACTACCCATCAGCTTGCGCTTACAAGTGACATCCATTGCACGACGCTTATGCTCCAACATAAGGGCCTTGTTAACCAGATCGCAGAATGTCCTGCATTCACAGACAACCAGTTGATACTGGAGTGACTGTTGCAACCCTTCCATAAAGCGTTCCACTTTTGCGGCCTCAGTGTTGACGTCCTCTGGTGCATATCTCGACAAGAGGTTAAACTTCTGCAGATACTCCTTGAAGGTTTCGCTCCCTTGCCTTAAAGCTCGGAATTCCCGCTTCTTAATGGTCATCATTCCGGGAGGAATGTGAGCTGCGCGGAATCCTTCCTTGAACATTTCCCAAGTGATAACTTGTCCTACTCGCATGATTTGGAACCCATCCCACCAAGCTCTCGTTGTGCCTCCGAGACAATGAGAAGCATAAAGGACTTTCTTGCAATCATCGGTGCATTTGACCAGCGCGAGGAGGCCTTCGATAGTGTGGATCCAGTCATCGGAATCCAATGGTTCAGTCCTCTCCATGAATATAGGAGGCGTAGTCCGCATAAACTTAGATAGAGTAGAGCGACCGTTGCCATTTCCATTTTGTGGTGGATTGTTCACCAAGACTTGAGCCAGCTGTTGGATGGCAGCATTATGTGCTTGACGTTCCTCTCAGAGAGCTTGAAGGAACTGAGCCATAGTCAAGCTTCCCGGAGGAGGCGGCGGCGGAGGAATATCGCCTTGTTGCTGCTCGTGGTGATCTCCAGCTTGAGCGTCCCCTCCGGTTCCCTGCTACTGGCCTGAAGAGGCAGAGGCGGGGTTGTCGAAGGTGCTGGTGCAAGTTGAAATCACCATCCTGTCGGGCGAGTAGACAGGTCAATATGCCGAATTGGCCGGGAATCATAAGGGATGATGCTCTATTAAGGGGGTTTGGTGTCGTGCTAGTGTGAGATTTTTAAACCAAAGATTTTTGGGAAAAGCTAATGCATTAAATTTTAAAACAAGTGTTGTAGTCGCTTACAAGCTGCCTAAGGCAGAAATGCATCTTGCATCATACATGCTCACACAACAATCATGGTTCACATGAACCGATACATGGACTCACTACGCTTGGGGAGACTCCTAATTGCCTAAGCCGTACTCCTAAGCGGCGGACTGCTCGGTCTCCTAGGCAGGTTCTGCAGGGTCTTCGTCTTCATCTTCATCGGTGCTTTTCTCCTTCAGAGGAGTAGGAGATGGAAGTGGTCCATCACAGCGTCTCTTAGTTGGCGAAGCTATGAGGAGCTTAGTGTACTCTTCCGCGGTCAGACGGCGACTCTGAATAGGAGTGGCCTGGAGCGATGGTACTCCTCGAAAGGCAATGGCTGAACGCCCTCCGGGTGCTCCTTCCTTTTTGACCTTGCGGGTCTTCATCTTCTCCAGGCGAATAAGGTCCTTGACTTGGTGTAGTTCTTGGTGAAGCTTCATCAACACCTTGACCAGAAGGTTAGTCAAAGTGTGGGAAGAGAGGCTGAAGTAGGTCTGAAACCTTAGTGGCGTCCCATCCTCTGAAGATGGGTTGAGTGTCCAACTCCCGTCAATCCCGTCCTTGATAAAAGGCAGGTGACGAGTAGTTGGCTCGTTAGCCATCTCAGGAAGGATGTCGGGGAGACGCAGGAGCGTCTCTCGTGCGGGTGTCTCCACTGCCAACATCAGATCCTCCATCCATGGTCCTTCAAAGAACCAACTAGTTGGGGAGTCATTAGCCTTCACTATCACGTCCACGTGATATTCCTTGGTGTCGGCGTTGACCCAGTGCTCATGGTAGAGGAAGATGGGCGTGCGACATACTTGACACTTCTCGAGGCTATCTCCTAAAAGTAGGGGAAATCCTGTCTCCAGAAGCATCTCAGGTACGGCGGCCATCTACAAGGTTGTAGGAGAGGGTTAGAAAGTTTTTGGTGGGTGCAGATAATCTGAAATGTAAAGGATAAGTGCACTACACGTCTCGGCTATTGTCCATGCTACCTAAGGCTTCCTACAGTCAGGATGGCTCTGATACCAGCTCTGTGGGGACCCCGACTTACGAGTCGAGATCGCCGAATGAACGTGCTCAGTGATCCCAGAGATCAATGCTCACCGAACACACAGATGCTGCATATTAAGAGTCTTACATCCAAGTACCGAATTATTACAACACATGACCGAAGGGTCAAGTTCACAACGTAGGGCCTATAAGGGCAAATCACACTGATACAACTAATAGCGGAATTCTTAGGGCTAAGCGGGCGCCCATGCCATCCGCCTACACCAACATGTATTCTTACTAGGAAGCGTCCTAGTTCGCAGGGCCGTCTCCGAAGACGTACTCTTCTCCAAACTCCGGTCCTTCCATGTCTGGTCAATAATATAACCAGTGGCAAGCCAATGAGTACTTTGAATGTACTCACAAACAGCCCATGATATGAACAATGCAGTTCGTAAAATAACAAGTACATGCAATTTGGTGGATAACAGCTTAGTTATAAATAAATATGATCATGGTTGTGCAACATAAGCTAGATGGTATTTAGAAGAACAGGTTACATATGTCAATATATCTGTTGAGGGCTGAACACTCCAGGTTCACCCGATATGCCAAGTTACCAAACTTGGTCATATCAACTCTTTCATGTAAACACTGTTAAACACACACACACTTGGTTTATGGGGAAACAACTGGACGTAGTTGAAGCAGCACCACCCAACTGTCCTTGACCGTGGACACGTCTATTCGAATTGTTTTACACTCTGCAGAGGTAGTATGCTGGACCCACGAGATATGGGAAACTTCCATGCCATCCACGAGTCGCGGTATATAACATACCCGAGGTAAGTACCCGATCAATACCTTTCCCCTGACGATACTAGACAAACAGGTCCACTCGATTGGTACCCAGCCCACATGTTGTACGTCTTACGAGCACCAACTCTGGACAGTATCAACCATGCGGGGACTAACGGTGTGCCCGGAACACGTAAAAACGGCATAGTCGTCCTACCTAGCACGACCCCGTCACGAGAGTGACCACACATCACTCCCGGCACTAGTAATGTGGTTCTTTGCTAGCACCGACCAGAGTAATCAACAAAGCCCCATCCCATAAAGGGGCAACGTGGTTGTACATGTAAGGCTGGGACGGTCGACACATCATAAATCTAATCCCATTTCCGAAACCACTCACACCAAAATACCCGATGCACCACTTCACCAAAAGTGGCCACCTCAGGTGCATTAGTGGCACCCGGGGGGTTTTCATAAACCTTTGATTATACCATCATCATGCTCATGCTTCTACTATGCTTAGCTCTACTTGTCAACATGATATTAGCGTGATCCTCATAGGTGGTAGGATCATGCTCAAAATGAAGTGCTCCAGAGGATCATTCTGTGATATCACTTCAATGATTTACCGAATACTTATGATCATATGCAACTGGAGTATTTTCTTTACTAGCATGCAATATAACAAATGCTCAAACATGGTCAAAGGGCTGCTTGCTTAGGTCAGCTAAGTATCCGGGGTCTTCGAGGTCTTCAAGTCCAACTCCTTCGTCAAACAGGGTTTCTATCGTCGTAATAAAATAAAAAGAAATAAGTAGCTCACTCCAAAACAGAGCACAAAGTCATTTTAAAAGTGTTGTTTAATTCTGATAAATCCATATTGTTATTTTAAAAATATTTGTCTCTGCTTTCAGTGAAAGGAATATTTTTAAATCAATTCAATAGACGCAAAACTATTCAAATTAGCCTTTTTAATTATTATAAAATAGATAAGTTGTCCTAAAAATTTCTCTAACAATTCTATTAAATACTCCTCATTTTTAGAAAAATAACAGTGGTAGAATCATTAATTTCCACTAGTTAAATATTTTTTATAAAAAATCTTTTAAACCAGAGTTTAAAAAGAAAAAGAAAAAGGGCAACAACGCTGGCATTGCTTGGCCTGGGGCTGGGCGAGCCCAAATGGCCACCCAGCCAGCCTTCCTAGGCGCGCGCGCCGTTAGGTTTGAACCTGACGCGCGGGCCCCTACGGTCAACGGCTGCGGGGAGCGAGGGAGAGGAGGATGGGCCAGCGACAGGTGGGGCACACCTGTCAGGGTCGTCTCCTACCTCTGGATAGATAGGAGGAGGAGCACGTCGGCGTGGCTCCTGACGTCCTCAGGCCCTAACAACGGCGGGAATGGGTCTGGCTCATCGTCGCCTACCTGCTGGTGGTCGAGTCGATGATATGGGGTCCTAGTTCACTCGCGATTAGGTGGTTGCGGCGGAGAGGTTTCGGTCAACGGTGGAGGTGGTGTCGACGGGCATGGAATCACTCGTGGAAGAGGCGAGAAATGGTCTTGGGGTCACGGGGAGTGTGTAGGTGGGCAGAGGGATGCGAGAACCGACGTGTAGCCAGAGATCGACCGGAGCTCCGAGGTGGAGGGGCCTCGGTCGATCTCGAGTACCGGGGCTCTGCTTGCTCAATGGAGTGGCTAGGGAGGTGATTGGGGTCTAGGTAGAGTGGAGTGAGAGGTGCTGGAGCGAGGGGGTTGCCTTAAATAGGCCCGCAACGGTGCATCGGGCGGGAAGCTCCGGTGGTTTCACCATGGCATGCATGGGGCATAGAGAGAGGCTGGGGTCAAAACCACGGTCTCACGACATGGTTTTGGACCTCCGAGCTCACTACGAGAGAGGGGGAAGAGAGGAGTGGCGTGCATGCGTGGCCGCATTCCTCTAGCCGCTACTGGTGCGCGCGGGCACGCGTCGCACCGACTCTCAGTGCGGGAAAGAAGGGGCCTTGGGGGCTTCCTGATGTTGAGGAGTTGTCGGGGGGAGAGGAGAGACACTGCACGGAGGTTGGAACTGGCCGAGGGAGTCGCCCCACCTCAGTTGCTCTCTGTAGCGCGCCCAGAGCGCAACTTTGGCATGCCACGGCATACTGGCGCGCTCTTGGGTGCCTTGGACACGTGTGGCGTGTCGTGGGCGCTTGCTTGGAGGTGCCTAGCCGTTTGAATCCCGTGGGAGCATGACTGGTCAAAGGAGGGCAGGAAAACAGGTGCTATAAGCCTTGGGCTAAAGCTTAGATTGGACTTTTTGGATTATCTACTTAGAACCAGAGAAGAGCCACTTGACTGGAGTTGGGCACTGATGCTGGTCACCTAATCTAGGAGTTTGATAGAAAGGGAGTGGGTGTAGCTGAGGTTAAGAGGGGTTTTGCTCAACTGTCAGAAGGTGCTTGACGGTGGTTTGGGGTGGTTGCACCCCACCACTGGCTATGCAACTTAAGAGGACTAGGTTTGGTGCAAAACCATCATGCTACACCAAGTTTGTGCTCCATTGGACAAGTTTAGCTATGTAAACTTGAAATTACACCTAAATGGCCAGATATGTTCCTTCCAAAGGGAGTGTGGTCAAATCAAGTCCCACAAATCCCATTTTTGGCATGGCGTCCTCACTTGAGGTGTTAGGTACTCCTCCAAAGTTTCAGCTCGATTGGATAAACTTTGGTATGTAGAGTTTCTCTAACTTCATACTGGACAGAAAGGGTTTTGGAATTATTTGGTGACCCTAACCACCTTGGATCAAGGTGAAACTTTATATGGGCACCAAATATGGCTTAGGGTGATCACTGGAATTTTCTAGGTATTTATTGAGAATATTTGCTTTGGAAATATTTCAAAAGTTCAAAATGTTGGGGAACGTTGCATGGGAAACAAAAAAAATTCCTACGCACATGAAGACCTATGTGATGTCCATCTACGAGAGGAGATATGGATCTATGTACCCTTGTATATCGCACAGCAGGAAGCGTTAAGAAACGAGGCTGATGTAGTGGAACGTCTTCACGTCCCTCGAACCGTCCCACGAACTGTCCCGCAATCCGTCCCATGATCCGTTCCGATCTAGTGCCGAACGGACGACACCTCCGTGTTCAGCACACGTACAGCTCGACAATGATCTCAGCCTTCTTGATCCAGCAAGAAATACAGAGAAGTAGATGAGTTCTCTGGCAGCGTGACAGCGCCCCGGTGGTGGTGATGATCTACTCCAGTAGGGCTCCGCCCGAGCTCCACAGAAATCCGATCTAGAGGTAGAACTATGTGGTCTAGTGTTGAGTTGCACGTGGCAAAAGTTGTCTCAAATCAGCCCTAAAACACCACTATATATAGGAGGGAGGGGGAGGGGCTTGCCTTGAGGGCCAAGCCCTCAAGGGGTGACTCCTCCTCCAATTCGGTTTGGGGAAGGAGTCCTCCTCTTCCTTCCCACCTCCCCTTTTCCTTTTTTCTTTTTCTTTTCCTTTGGAATTTCTTTATGTGGTGCCATGGGCCCCTTGGGCTGACTCCACCAGCCCACTAGGGACTTGTGGTGCCACCCTAGTGCCTTGGGCTCACTCCCGGGTGGGTGGGCCATCCCGGTGAACTCCCGGAACCCATTCATCACTCCCGGTACACTACCGGAATTGCCCAAAACTTTCCGGTGACCAAATGAAACCATCCTATATATCAATCTTCGTTTCCGAACCATTCTGAAACTCTCGTGATGTCTGTGATCTCATCCGGGACTCCGAACAACATTTGGTAACCACACATATAACTAAACTATACTAAAACATCACCGAACCTTAAGTGTGCAGACCCCGCGGGCTTGAGAACTATGTAGATATGCCCCGAGGCACTCCTCGGTCAATATCCAATAGCGGGACCTGTATGCCCATATTGGATCCTACATATTCTCCGAAGATCTTATCGGTTGAACCTCAGTGTCAAGGATTCATATAATCCCGTATGTCATTCCATTTGTCCTTCGGTATGTTACTTGCCCGAGATTCGATCGTCAGTATCCACATACCTATTTCAATCTCGTTACCGACAAGTCTCTTTACTCGTTCTGTAATACAAGATCCCGTGACTTACACTTAGTCAGATTGCTTGCAAGGCCTGTGTGTGATGTTGTATTACCGAGTGGGCCCCGAGATACCCCTCCATCACACGGAGTGACAAATCCCAGTCTTGATCCATACTAACTCAACGGACACCTTTGGAGATACCTGTAGAGCACCTTTATAGTCACCCAGTTACGTTGTCACGTTTGATGCACACAAGGTATTCCTCCGGTGCCGGTGAGTTATATGATCTCATGGTCATAGGAACAAATACTTGACACACAGAAAACAATAGCAATAAAACGAAACGGTCAATATGCTATGTTTATAGGTTGGGTCTAGTCCATCACATGATTCTCCTAATGATGTGTTCCAGTTATCAAGTGACAACACTTGCCTATAGCCAGAAAACCTTGACAATCATTGATCAACTAGCTAGCCAACTAGAGGCTTGCTAGGGACATTGTTTTGTCTATATATCCACACATGTATCTCTGTTTTAATTCAATACAATTATAGCATGGATAATAAATGATTATCTTTAAACAGGAAATATAATAATAACTATTTACCATTGCCTCTAGGGCATATTTCCAACAGTCTCCCACTTGCACTAGAGCCAATAATCTAGTCCTCACATCGCCATGCGATTTATATTGTAATAAATCGAACACCCATACAGTTCTGGTGTTGATCATGTTTTGCCCGTGGAAGAGGTTTAGTCAGCAGGTGTGCTACATTCAGATCCGTGTGCACTTTGCAAATATTCAGTCCTCTCCTTCGACGTAGTCGCGAATGAGGTTGAAGCATCATTTGATGTGTCTGGTCTTCTTGTGAAACCTTGGTTCCTTTGCTAAGGCAATGGAACCAGTGTTGTCACATAACAGAGTTAATGGATATAGTGCGCTCGACACAACTCCAATATCTGTCATGAACTGCTTCATCCAGACACCCTCCTTTGCTGCCTCCGAGGCAGCCATGTACTCTGCTTCACATGTAGAATCTGCTATGATGCTCTGCTTGGAACTGCACCAGCGTACTACACCCCCATTAAGAATGAATACGTATCGGGTTTGCGACTTAGAGTCATTCGGATCAGTGTCAAAACTTGCGTCGACGTAACCTTTTACGACGAGCTCTTTGTCACCTCCATAAACGAGAAACATTTCCTTAGTCCTTTTCAGGTACTTCAGAATATTCTTGACCGCCGTCTAGTGATCCATTCCCGGATTACTCTGAAACCTGCCTGCTATACTTATGGCCAAGCTGACGTCTGGTCTAGTGCACAACATTGCATACATGATAGAACCTACGGCCGAAGCGTAGGCGACGGAACTCATTTGTTCTCTATCTTCCGCAGTTGCTGGGCACTAAGTCTTACTCAATTTTATACCTTGTAATACTGGCAAGAACTCTTTCTTGGACTGATCCATTTTGAACTTCTTCAAAACTTTATCAAGGTATGTCCTTTGCGAAAGTCCTATTAGGCGTCTCAATCTATCCCTATAGAACTTAATGCCTAGAATGTAAGCAACTTCTCCTAGGTCCTTCATAGAGAATCTTTTATTCAAGTAATCCTTTATGCTCTCCAAAAGCTCCATGTTGCTTCCAATCAGCAATATGTCATCCGCATATAGTATTAGAAACGCCACAGAGCTCCCACTCACTTTCTTGTAAATACAAGATTCTCCAACCACTTGTATAAACCCCAAATGCTTTGATCCTCTCATCAAAGCGCTTATTCCAACTCCGAGATGCTTGCACCAGTCCATAAATGGATTGCTGGAGCTTGCTCACTTTGTTAGTATTCTTTGGATCGAAAAAACCTTTGGGTTGCATCATATGCAACTCTTCCTTAAGAAAATCGTTAAGGAACGCCGTTTTGACATCCATCTGCCAAATTTCATAATCGAAAAATGCAGCTATTGCTAACATGATTCGGACAGACTTAAGGATCGCTACCGGTGAAAACGTCTCATCGTAGTCAACTCCTTGAACTTGTGAAAAACCCTTTGCCAAAAGTCGAGCTTTATAAACGGTCACATTATCGTCTGTGTCCGTCTTCTTCTTAAAGAACCATTTGTTATGAATAGCCTTGTGGCCTTCAGATAGTACTTCCAAAGTCAGCACTTTGTTCTCATACATGCATCCTATCTCGGACTTCAGGGCCTCCATCCATTTGTTGGAATCCGGGCCCACCATTGCTTCTTCATAATTCACAGGTTCATTGTTGTCTAACAACATAATTGATAAGACAGGATTACCATACCACTCAGGAGCAGTACATGATCTTGTCGACCTGCAAGGTCCGATAGGAACTTGATCCAAAGTTTCATGATCATCATTATCAACTTCCTCCTCAACCGGCGTCGCAACGATAGGGGTTTCCCTTGCTCTGCGCCACCATCTAGAGGGATTAGAGGTTCGACAACCTCATCAAGTTCTATCTTCCTCCCACTAAATTCTTTCGAGAGAAACTCCTTCTCAAGAAAAGCTCCATTTTTAGCAACAAACACTTTGCCCTCAGATTTGAGATAGAAGGTATACCCAACTGTCTCTTTTGGGTAACCTATGAAGACACACTTTTCCGCTTTGGGTTCCAGCTTTTCAGGCTGAAGCATTTTGACATAAGCATCACATCCCCAAACTTTAAGAAATGACAACTTTAGTCTTTTACCATACCAAAGTTCGTATGGTGTCGTCTCAACAGATTTTGATGGTGCCCTATTTAAAGTGAATGCAGTTGTCTCGAATGCATAACCCCAAAACGGTAATGACAAATCGGTAAGAGACATCATAGGTCGCACCATCTCAAATAAAGTACGATTACAATGTTTGAACACACCATTACACTGTGGTGTTCTAGGCGGTTTCAATTGTGAAACAATTCCACATTGTCTCAAGTGAGCACCAAACTCGAAACTCAGATATTCACCCCCACGATCAGACCGTAGGAACTTGATCTTCTTGTTATGATGATTTTCAACTTCACTCTAAAATTGCTTGAACTTCTCAAACGTTTCAGACGTGTGCTTCATCAAGTAGACATAACCATATCTACTCAAATCGTCAGTGAATGTGAGAAAATAACAATATCCGCCGTGCGCCTCTACACTCATCGGACCGCACAAATCAGTATGTATGATTTCCAACAAGTCACTTGCATGCTCCATTGTTCCGGAGAACGGAGTCTTAGTCATCTTGCCCATGAGGCATGGTTCGCACGTATCAAGTGAAACAAAGTCAAGTGACTCCAAAAGTCCATCGGAATGGAGTTTCTTCATGCGCTTTGCACCAATATGACCTAAGCGGTAGTGCCAGAAAAACATGGTGCTATCATTGTTAACCTTAACTCTTTTGGTGCCAATGTTCTGTGTATGTGTATCATCGCTACCAAGATTCAATATGAACAATCCTCTCACATTTGGTGCATGACCATCAAAGATATTACTCATAGAAATAGAACAACCATTATTCTCTGACTTAAACGAGTAACCGTATCGCAATAAACAAGATCCAGATATAATGTTCATGCTTAACGCAGGTACTAAATAACAATTATTTAAGTTCATAACTAATCCTGATGGTAAATGAAGTCAAACTGTGCCGACGACAATTGCATCAACCTTGGAACCATTTCCCACGCGCATCATCACTTCATCTTTCGCCAGCCTTCGTTTATTCCGCAGTTCCTGTTTGGAGTTGCAAATATGAGCAACAGAACCGGTATCGAATACCCAGGCACTACTACGAGAGTTGGTTAAGTAGACATCAATAACATGTATATCGAATATACCTGATTTTTCTTTGGCCGCCTTCTTATCAGCCACATACTTGGGGCAGTTGCTCTTCGAGTGACCCAGTCCCTTGCAATAATAACACTCCATTTCAGGCTTAGGTCCAGCCTTGGGTTTCTTCGTCGGATTGGCAACAGGCTTGCCGCTCTTCTTGGAATTACCCTTATTGCCTTTGTCGTTTCACTTGAAACTAGTGGTCTTATTCACCATCAACATTTGATGTTCTTTACGGAGTTCGGACTCTTCGACTTTCAGCATCGCGAATAACTCGCCGGGTGACTTGTTCATCCCTTGCATGTTATAGTTCAACACAAAGCTCTTGTAGTTTGGTGACAGTGATTGAAGAATTCTGTCAGTGATAGCCTCTTGCGGGAATTCAATCCCGAGCTCAGCTAGACGGTTTGAGTACCCAGACATTTTGAGCACATGTTCACTGACAGACGAATTCTCCTCCATCTTGCAAGCATAGAATTTATCGGAGGTCTCATACCTCTCGATCCGGGCGTTCTTCCAAAAGATAAACTTCAACTCTTGGAAGATCTCAAATGCTCCATGATGCTCAAAGCGACGTTGAAGTCCCGGGTCTAAGCCATACAAGACTGCACATTGAACTACTGAGTAGTCCTCCTTACGTGTTAACCAAGCGTTCTTAACATCTTTCTCAGCCGTAGCGGGTGGTTCATCTCCTAGCGCAGCATTAAGTACATAATCCTTCTTCCAAGCTTGCAGGAGCAACTTAAGATTATGAGACTAGTCTACAAAGTTGCTTCCATCATCTTTCAACTTAGCTTTCTCTAGGAACGTATTAAAATTCAGGGTGACTGTCGCGTGAGCCATTGATCTACAACACAAATATTTCAAAGTGGACTTAGACTATGTTCAAGATAATTAGAGTTTAACTTATCAAATTACTTGCTAAACTCCCACTCAAAAAGTACATCTCTCTAGTCATTTGAGTGGTTCATGATCCAAATTCACTAACTCAAGTCCGATCATTACGTGAGTTGAGAATAGTTTCATTGGTAAGCATCTCTATGCTAATCATATCAACTATACGATTCATGCTCGATCTTTCGGTCTCATGTGTTCCGAGTCCATGTCTGCACATGCTAGGCTCGTCAAGCTTAACCCGAGTGTTCCGCGTGTTCAACTATTTTGCACCCGTCGTATGTGAATGTTGAGTCTATCACACCCGATCATCACATGGTGTCTCGAAACGACAAACTATAGCAACGGTGCACAGTCGGGGAGAACACAATTTCGTCTTGAAATTTTAGTGAGAGATCACCTCATAATGCTACCGTCGTTCTAAACAAAATAAGGTGCATAAAAGGATTAACATCACATGCAATTCATAAGTGACATGATATGGCCATCATCTTGTGCTTCTTGATCTCCATCACCAAAGCACCGACACGATCTTCTTGTCACCGGCGCCACACCATGATCTCCATCAACGTGTCGCCATCGAGGTTGTCATGCTACTTATGCTATTACTACTAAAGCAACATCCTAGCAATATAGTAAACGCATCTGCAAACACAAACGTTAGTTTAAAGACAACCCTATGGCTCCTACCGGTTGCCGTAGCATCGATGTGCAAGTCGATATTAACTATCACAACATGATCATCTCATACATCCAATATATCACATCATGTCATTGGCCATATCATATCACAAGCATACCCTGCAAAAACAATTTAGACGTCCTCTAATTTGTTGTTGCATGTTTTACGTGGCTGCTATGGGTATCTAGTATGATCGCATCTTACTTCCGCAAAAACCACAACGGATATGTGCAAATTGCTATTTAACCTCTCCGAAGACCGCCTCGGTCAAAACCAATTCAACTTAAGTTGAAGAAACCGACACCCGCCAGTCATCTTTATGCAACGAGGTTGCATGTCATTCGATGAAACAAGTCTCTCGTAAGTGTACGAGTTATGTCGGTCTGGGCCGCTTCAATCCAACAATACCGCCAAATCGAGGAAATACTAAGGAGGGCAGGAAATAGAACATCACCGTCCACAAAACCTTTTGTGTTTTACTCGAGATAACATCTACGCTTGAACCTAGCTCATGATGCCACTGTTGGGGAACATTGCATGGGAAACAATTTTTTTCCTACGCACATGAAGACCTATCATGGTGATGTCCATCTACGAGAGGAGATTTGGATCCATGTACCCTTGTACATCGCACAGCGGGAAGCATTAAGAAACGCGGTTGATGTAGTGCAACGTCTTCACGTCCCTCTAACCATCCCGCGATTCGTCCCACGATCCATTCCGATCTAGTGCCGAACGGACGACACCTCCGCGTTCAGCACACGTACAACTCGACGATGATCTCGGCCTTCTTAATCCAGCAAGCAAGACAAAGAAGTAGATGAGTTCTCCGGGAGTGTGACGACGCTACGGTGGTGGTGATGATCTACTCCTGCAGTGCTCCGCCCGAGCACCGCAGAAATCCGATCTAGAGGTAGAACTATGTGGTCTAGAGTTGAGTTGCGCGTGGCAAAAGTTGTCTCAAATCAGCCCTAAAACACCACTATATATAGGAGGGAGGGGGAGGGGCTTGCCTTGAGGGCCAAGCCCTCAATGGGTGCGCCGGTGCTAGGGAGGAGGAGGACTCCTCCTCCAATTCGGTTTGGGGAAGGAGGAGTTCTCCTCTTCCTTCCCACCTCCCCTTTTCCCTTTTTCTTTTTCTTTTCCTTTGGAATTTCTTTATGTGGCGCCATGGGCCCCTTGGGCTGACTCCACCAGCCCACTAGGGACTTGTGGAATCACCCTAGTGCCTTTGGCTCACTCCCGGGTGGGTGGGCCCCTCCCGGTGAACTCCCAGAACCCATTCGTCACTCCCGGTACACTGCCGGAATTGCCCGATAATTTCCAGCGACCAAATGAAACCATCCTATATATCAATCTTCGTTCCCGAACCATTTCGGAAACCCTCTTGACATCCGTGATCTTATCCGGGACTCCGAACAACATTCGGTAACCACACATATAACTCAACTATACTAAAACATCGCCGAACCTTAAGTGTGCGGACCCTGCGGGATCGAGAACTATGTAGACATGCCTCGAGGCACTCCTCGGTCAATATCCAATAGCGGTATCTGGATGCCCATATTGGATCCTACATAGTCTCCGGATATCTTATCGGTTGAACCTCAGTGTCAAGGATTCATATAATCCTGTATGTCATTCCCTTTGTCATTCGGTATGTTACTTGCCCGAGATTCAATCGTCGGTATCCGCATACCTATTTCAATCTCGTTACCGACAAGTATCTTTACTCGTTCTGTAATACAAGATCCCGTGACTTACACTTAGTCACATTGCTTGCAAGGCTTGTGTGTGATGTTGTATTACCGAGTGGGCCCCGAGATACCTCTCCGTCACACGGAGTGACAAATCCCAGTCTTGATCCATACTAACACAACGGACACCTTCGGAGATACCTGTAGAGCACCTTTATAGTCACCAAGTTACGTTGTGACGTTTGATGCACACAAGGTATTCCTCCGGTGCCAGTGAGTTATATGATCTCATAGTCATAGGAACAAATACTTGAGATGCAGAAAACAATAGCAATAAAGTGACACGATCAATATGCTACATTCATAGTTTGGGTCTAGTCGAGCACATGATTCTCCTAATGATGTGATCCAGTTATCAAGTCACAACACTTGCATATAGCCACAAAACCTTGACTGTCATTGATCAACTGGCTAGCCAACTAGAGGCTTGCTAGGGACATTGTTTTGTCTATGTATCCACACATGTATCTATGTTTTCATTCAATACAATTATAGCATGGATAATAAACGATTATCTTTAAACAGGAAGTATAATAATAACTATTTATCATTGCCTCTAGTGCATGTTTCCAAGAGAAAACTAACATAATTGGTTTTCATGGTTTTACTCAAATATTTATAATATAAATAGGGATTTAAAATCTTATGTATGGAAAATATATGTCCCGTGAGTATCTCCAAATTTTCTCAAATTTTTCTAAGGCAGAAAAGTATTTTTCCATATAGGAATATCTTTTATGGTCTTAGAAATGGACATGCAAATAAAATAGGAAAATAATGTATAAAATAATTATTTTATGGTTTTGGTGTACAAAAATAGTTTTAGAACGAGATAACCAACTTTCGGTAAGAGCACTCCTTGCTATCAAGGTCTTGTTGTGCAACCCAAGGCAGGGTTTTGAAATAACCAGAAATGAGAAAAAGGGTTTTGAACATATTTAAGTTATGAAAAACATGGTTTTGATAATACAAAATCAAGCATACAAGCATACAATGGTAACCATGGCACTCACATCATCGATTTTGGAAAAGTTTTAATGAACTCAGATGTTTGAATTACAGTAAAAGTGTAGTGAAAATAGGGTGTGACAGAGCTTCATAGTCACCATGCTTTGCATGAGCCGGTAAGAATATTGAATCCTTACCTGAAAAAGATAACACCATATAGGGTATTGAATTGTTATAAATAAGCCGGCTCAGTGAGTCACGACAGGTAGACGGGCTTCTAAGGCTCTAGTCATACCCTAATAGATTTTTAGACTTGCTGATCAGGCAAAGTCAAGCTTCAGTGAAGCAGGTTCAGTGAACCCATGGTTTGTCTATTTTCCATAATGCTGGCTGTCGCAAGCACCTCAATGTTTTAACTTTGGAAGTTCAAGGTCCAATATTGGATTAACTCGCCAAGAGTACACATGGCTTATGGGCGAGTCACAAAACATACAGTCAAGCTCCACCATTGTAATGCGTTAATTTTTCGCTAGCCAATAGGGTAGTAAAGGCGGGACTCAATGAGTCAGAAGCCCCCAAGTGAGCTATGATCAAGGAAAAACGGTCATAGGATAGCAGAAGACAATGCTATTACTGCTCAACAACACAGGGACTAGTAGCCCCCCAAGTAAGCCGGTTTTTATCGTTCATGACCATAAATTGGCGCCTATGTTTGAACCGTGCATCGTGGCAACTTTGGTCCTCTTCGGCTTTACCAGTATCCATGTTTGAATGAGCGCAACGTGGCGGCTTATCCTCTTTGATACCGATAGAACCCATGTTTGAATGAACTCCTTGGCGACGGATCATCCTCTTGGGCGGCTTTTAAATCATCCACCAATGAGGCAGGGCACCCATGTTTGGGCATTCGCATCATGGCGACTTGTCTTCTTGGGCGACCTTAAATCTTCTCGCCAATGAAGCAGCAGCCCCCGAGACCGGCTTATCTTTCTTGTAATGACCCGTGGTTGTTGAATTATTCAGCCTCTTGGAATGTGCCGAGCCATGTCCATGTAGCCCTTGAGTCTTAAGTCGACTCAAGAAACGCGAGAGACGACATATGTCCTCGTGCAAGGACTTAGGTGTGAGGCCATCGCAACTATGTGGTGGCTTGAGAGGGGTTGGTCGAAATCGAGAGATGCAAGTTTGCCTAGGTTCGGCCCCTCAGATTGAGGTAAAAGCCTACGTCCTTCTTGTGTTTCATTGATGAAGATGATGATTTCGATACAAGGGAGCGGAATCGCTACCTCTAATCTCGAGGGTGTCTAATCTGTCTATCTCTAATGACTTGAACTCGTCATGGCTAAACCCTACCAATCCCTCTTGGGGTGCCATACCCTCCTTATATAAGTGGAAGGGGTAAGTTTACATGTAGGGTCCTACTAGGAGTAGGATTAGGACTAGTCTCTCTTGAATCCTAATCTGGGTCTTGTTTACTTTGTGAGGGAGTCTTTCCTCTTCTTTGGGCCTTCTCTTGTGAGCCGACCCTCCTGGCCTATCTATGAGCCGCCTTGTGCCAGGGTGCACGCCGAGCCTGGGGCCTTCAGTCTTGTCATTCGTCTGACCCGCCTACCATGTCACCATTGAGTCGCCAAGCTCGGCCGGGTCACCAGTGAGTCGCCAAGTTCGACTGGGTCATACTTCAAGCCGGGTTAACCCGCGGGGTATATCCCCGACATTAGCCCCCAGGTTAGCTTGAATTAATCATGGTAATTTCCCGAAATAAGAATAATAAATATGTTTAAGGGAACGGCTTGCTTCTTGGCCATCTTTTTTCTATGAAGTGGCTCCTCAAAAAATACAGGTTTCTTTCAGCCGTCTTCACAATCATCTTGCAGGTACGTGTTCTTTGCAATAAAATACATATGCCATTGAGTCGGCCTCCATCGCTTTGGCCTGATGAAAAAATTATACTTCAAATATCCTTTTGGTGTTGAGCCATCTTTGAATACTTCCGTCTTGAAAATGTTTAGAGCTTGTCTAGTTGTGATCGTTGAATTTGTCAGGTTATGATTGATAATGTCGGGTCATGATTGTTGGTAATGCATGGTCAAACAACTGAACTCCAATTGGCTTGTTCAAATTATTGTGAATAAAGAAATCCATGTGATGTTGAGCCGGTCTTTCAATGCTTCAACTAGATAAAAATATGTTGAGCCGGTCTTGCTCACAATTGACATCTTGAAAGTGCCCTTCTATTTTTTGATATATCCATATTACCTGTAGCCCCCAAGCTCCAAGTTTATGAGTTCGTGATGAATTGGTGTTTTGTAATAATATCTTTGACCATGTAGCCCCCAAGTGTCGAGTTGTCTTGCTTGCAGCAGCCTGGGACTTGTAACTGTCTTATATATATATAAAGCTTCAGCTGGTGTAGCCCCCAAGGGCCGGGTCATGAGTGTGTGATGGGACGGGTCTTCAATTTGGACCTCATGTTCTGTGAAAACAACTCAGTGTTGTAGCCCCCAAGTGCCGGGTTATCTGCTTGCGGCGACTCAGGAATTACACGTTCTTCTCCTTTGAAAATAAAATATCATATGATATAGCCCCCCAGGGCTCGCTTATCTCCTTGACGTAGCCGGGTCTGTTGATGATTTGATGATTTCAAAGAGCAGTTTGCATTAGCCCCCAAGTGTCATGGTGCATGCTTGCATAGACATGGGACTTTCATACTTTGTTGTAATCTTGATTTGAATAATGTAGCCTCCAAGTGCTGGGTTGTGTGCCTACACCGAGTCGGTACTATTCCTTCCATTGTAGAATAAAATTATATCCACTCTGTGAGTTGATGATGCCTTTGTGATGAAAGAAATCATTGACCGTGGTTGCAATGTAACCTGGCAAATATATCCTTGAGAAATCCATAAGTGATGTAGTTTACTACAGAGCACAAGTTGAAGAAAACCAAGAGTCGGTCAATTAGATGACCCAACATTATATGTGATAGGGCGGCTCTTCAAAAATAATCTATTATTCCGAGCTGACTTTTTAAAAAACCCCAATCATTGAACAATGGTTATGATAAACCATGATGAAGATCGAGCCATATTGGCTATCAAAAATTTATTTGCTCCTGCAGAAGTTTATGCTTTGACCCGGTTTGAAGACCAGCATGATATGTATGTATGATGAATGATGCAATGCAAGATGATGCATGTATAAGCCGCCCTTCTGAGATTTATGGATGTTGAAGCTTTTGGCATTACCTTTTAATATAAGCCGTCCTTGTGAGCTTCATAGTCACCATGCTTTGCATGAGCTGGTAAGAATATTGAATCCTTGCCTGAAAAAGATAACACCATATAGGGTATTGAATTGTTATAAATAAGCCGTCCAAGTAAGTCACGACGTGTAGACGGGCTTGTAAGGCTCTAGTCATACCCTAAGAGATTTTTAGACTGGCTGATCAGGCAAAGTCAAGCTTCAGTGAAGCAGGTTCAGTGAACCAATGGTTTGTCTATTTTCCATAATTCTGGCTGCCAAGGACCTTCTAGTCCTTCTCCTCCTCCTCCTTCTCCTCCTTCTTCTTGATTTCTTCTTCTTCTCCTCCTCCTCCTCTTTCTTCTCCTCTTTCATATTATCCTTGCTTTAATTTCCCCAAAAATGACATAATTAACCCATTTAGCTCTAAAATACCATAATAAGCTCAAAATGGCATAAGAACCTTGGTTAGCTCATGAATATTATATACTTAGCTTGTTTTCCTCTAAAATGGGATAATTAGCCCATTTAGCTCCAAAAAGACATAATTAGGTAATTTAGCTCCAACAAGAGGAGAAGAGGAGAAGACATAGGAAAAATGAAAAGAAAGAAGAAGAAGAAGAAGAAGAAGAGAAGAAGGCGAAGGAGGAGGAGGAGGAGGAGGAGGAGGAGGAGAAGGCCAAGGACCTTCTAGTCCTTCTCCTCCTCCTCCTTCTACTCCTTCTCCTCCTTCTTCTTGATTTCTTCTTCTTCTCCTCCTCCTCCTCTTTATTCTCCTCTTTCATATTATCCTTGCTTTATTTCCCCAAAAATGACATAATTAGCCCATTTAGCTCCAAAATACCATCATAAGCTCAAAATGGCATAATAACCTTGGTTAGCTTATGAATATTATATACGTAGCTTGTTTTCCTCTAAAATGGGATAATTAGCCCATTTAGCTCCAAAAATACATAATTAGGTAATTTAGCTCCAACAAGAGGAGAAGAGGAGAAGAAATAGGCAAAATGAAAAGAAAGAAGAAGAAGAAGAAGAAGAGAAGAAGGAGAAGGAGGAGGAGGAGGAGAAGGCCAAGGACCTTCTAGCCCTTCTCCTCCTTCTCCTCCTTCTTGATTTCTTCTTATTCTTATCCTCCTCCTCTTTCTTCTCCTCTTTCATATTATCCTTGCTTTAATTTCCCCAACAATGACATAATTAGCCCATTTAGCTCCAAAATACCATAATAAGCTCAAAATGGCATAAGAACCTTGGTTAGCTCATGAATATTATATACTTAGCTTGTTTTCCTCTAAAATGGGAGAATTATCCCATTTAGCTCCAAAAAGATATAATTAGGTAATTTAGCTCCAAGAAGAGGAGAAGAAATAGGCAAAATGAAAAGAAAGAAGAAGAAGAAGAAGGAGAAGAAAAGAAGGAGAAGGAGGAGGAGGAGGAGAAGGAGAAGGCCAAGGACCTTCTAGTCCTTCTCCTCCTTCTCCTCCTTCTTCTTGATTTCTTCTTCTTCTCCTCCTCCTCCTCTTTCTTCTCCTCTTTCATATGATCCTGGCTTTAATTTCCCCAACAATGACATAATTAGCCCATTTAGCTCCAAAATACCATAACAAGCTCAAAATGGCATAAGAACCTTGGTTAGCTCATGAATATTATATACTTAGCTTGTTTTCCTCTAAAATGGGATAATTAACCCATTTAGCTCCAAAGAGACATAATTAGGTAATTTAGCTCCAACAAGACGAGAAGTGGAGAAGAAATAGGCAAAATGAAAAGAAAGAAGAAGAAGAAGAAAAAGAAGAGAAGAAGGAGAAGGAGGAGGAGGAGAAGGCCAAGGACCTTCTAGTACTTCTCCTCCTCCTCCTTCTTCTTGATTTCTTCTTCTTCTCCTCCTCCTCCTCTTTCTTCTCCTCTTTCATATTAGCCTTGCTTTAATTTACCCATTTAGCTCCAAAATGCCATAATAAGCTAAAAATGGCATAAGAACCTTGGTTAGCTCATGAATATTATATTCTTAGCTTGTTTTCCGCTAAAAATGACATAATTAGCTGAAAAACATCATATTTTGTTCTTCTTCTGACTTTCTTATTCACATTTTTGTAGATTGGATATACTACATGCATGGAAGCTGGCATTCATGGAGTTGAACAATGTCGATGGATGAACTTTATATGTATATCATCTAGTTTTCATTTGAGTTGATGAACAATGTCGAACTATATGTATATGTATATATGGATAAACAGTGCAATACTTTGTATGTTGGTTCTTTCGATATATGGGGATGTACATTGATTTATATGTATATCATATATGTGTGGTGAATTATATATATGTGTTGGCAAGTATATGTGTGGTGAACTATATATAATATATGTGTGGTGAATTATATTAATGTGATGTCAAATATATATATATATATGTGCTGTGAAATTATATAAAACAAAAAAACAGGTACTATATGGGCTCTTTGCCCTCTGCCAGCTGATGGCAAAGACCTGTGCCATCAGCTGGCAGATGGCAAAGGTGCCACATGGCACCCAGCTGTGCATCCTAGGGTGTCTATATAGGCTCTTTGCTGTCTGTCTCCAGGGTGGGCAGGCGACAAAGAAGAGGGCACATAGTAGGGGGGAGGAGGAGGCAGACGGCAAAGAGTGGAGGGGGGGAGGAGGAGGAAGCCGGCAAAGAATAAGGGGAAGGCAGACGGCAAAGAATAAGGGGGAGGCAGACGACAAAGAATAAGGGGGAGACAGACGACAAAGCCTCCGTTAACCCCTAACGGAGGCAACGCCTGTCAGCTGCCGTCTCGAGCACTTTGCCGACTACTCCTAAGGAAAGCTGACGGCAAAGAGCTTCGCCGTCCGCTTTGGGGGGACAGACGGCAAAGAAGGTCCTATGACGTCGTAGGATGACGCAGAAATTTTGTCGGCCGTGAGATTCTTTGTCGTCTGTTGTTTTGTCTTTGCCGTCCGGGATTTAGTCTTTGCCGTCTGTGATGGCAGACGACAAAGAAGCTGATTCCTGTAGTGTCTTATGAGTCTTCAATAAATTCTTGAGTCTTAGAGTTATGTTGTGATGACATGTTGTGTCTACATATATTGTGCATATTGTGTGTATGTTTTGAAATGCACTCTATGTGTGGGATTCGACACCTACTTGTGTGCCTATGGTAGCCTTCTTTATAGGGAAATGCCTCTTTGTGCTTCCATAAAGCCTTGGTAGCTTGCTACTGCTCTAGACACATTGATTGACCGACATGTATCCTTCTTTGTTGTTGTGTCTGTCCCTACGAGGAAATTCTACGCGGTATAGTGGAGTCCATGTAGCTTGCTACGATTCGTCTACACACGATCATGACTGACATGTGCATTGTTGGGTTATGTATGTTTGTTCCTGTAGGGTTGTGCCACTTGGGTCTATAGCTAGTCATATCCAACCGGGTTCTTTGACATATGATTGCTAGCGACATATTCATATACATGATCCAAAAGGCGCAAACGGTCCCGACCAAGGTAAGGTGGCAGCCGTGGAGATTACCGTGCTTGAGGCTGCAAAGTGATATGATGTGTTACATGCTAGATTTGTATGGCTTAGGATCGGGGTCCCGATAGTGTTGGTATCAGAGCTTGACTGTGTGTAGGACTATCATGCCAAACTGGTCGATGTTGAATCTAGCAATTCTTTAGTTATATAAGGTAATTGGTTGTGAAAGGAAACGTAAGATTATTTTTACTCCTTTCCTCGTGTCATTCTAATTCTGAGTCACACTCTTCATTTCTACGAGGTTAAGAACTAGGCTTTCCCATCTATCCATCAGGATAACAAGTTACTATGCTGGAGACCTATAGGAGAGTTGATGTCTTCATGGATCATTGTTTCCTTAAGCATTCAGTGGTTGTATTGGCAGTTTTTATGCAGGTTGCCTCATATTTCACACCCGTACAGCCGTCATGATGTGTGACTTATCGAAGGGTTATAAAAAATACAATGCAATTGCAAATCCTGTCATCTTCACTCAATGTATTTTTGTCCACAGAAAGGACACCAATTGTTGTGTCCATGTACTTAGTTATCTTGACATATATGTTGAAGGTAATAGGAAACCATGTTATTCCAGTGAAGCACCCAGTAATCTAGCCATGTGTTGTTTTCCGAGTGTGATGATTCAGGCCACCATTCTTCATAGCATCTCGTGATGCTATTTACTTGGTAGGTATTCTATCTCTTGGTTCTTGGACCCAAGAATTATTTTGCTTATTCATGTTGATATTGTTGCTCATTACTTTAGGATATTAGTAACCTTATTCTAGTCTTTGAGGTTCATGGTATATTGATCTTCCAATACTATGAACCATGCCCGACAGAAGTTGCTTTGAACTAAAACATCACAACAAGAGTGCTCTCGATGAGTTATCCATTTTATATTATGGATCTACCAATTCTCTTCATTTTGCATGGGTTATCCGGAATAATTATGTTGAACTCGTTCGACATACTAACCTATGCATACACAACTTAGAAAAATCATGTGCTCTTGAGTTACGCCTCCTCAGTTGTATTCTGACTTTTATCTATCAGTGGATTGTCAAGAGTAGTTGTGCATTCGTGTTTATCAATGTCTATTATTCTCGTGAGTTGTCAAGTCATTCTATTTCAGAATTTCTAAGAGAAACAAACTCCGGTACCTCATCCATTTCTCGGATTGGGTCAAAGCAGTTGTATTCCGCATATCAAAATGCCAATCCAGCTTTTGGTTTGTTCTATCTTGGAGTATTACCCTCTTTATGACAACAATATCATGGGAATTGCATAATATCTTATGGATTCTTGATGTAAGTGATACTTCTCACCCTCATTATTAATTCCTCGGTCTGTGTGTTGGTTGTATCTAGGATACTGACAAGTGAGCCGTGATGTGTGAAATCAGTACTCTTAGCCACCTTGTTACTTTGTAGTTAGTGGACAGTAAATTCATTCTTAGTGTGTTGGTTATTAATTCACCATTCTAAGATTGATCGTGCTACTGAGTCCATCTTTCATGGTGCACTTTTCGATAAATGAGTCGGAATGTGTCAATCCTTCGCTCTTTTGATCATATCGTCTTGCCCTAAAAAGAAAGATTGTTCTCGAGCTTGATAACATATCGATGGTTCATGATTTTCGGAATATCTTCTTGGAAGAATTACCAGGTCGTTCCGCGACTGTTATGTTGAGTTTGTGATCAAGATGATTTTCCTATAAACTACCCTTCTACAAGGATTCGTGTTGGATACCCCTGTACTAGTTGGTTAAGATAAACAATAACTTAGAGAGTTGGAAGATAAAGCTTTGCCTAACCCAGCTCATTCAAAGGGATATCTTTTGTGTGCATGGTGTGTCGAAGAAATATGATATCCCATCAGTTGATCCTTGCGATCAATTGTTGCATTCATTGTCTTGTCTAATCTTTGATTTGAGTGTGGGGTATCATCAACTCAAAATCACAACTAATGAGTTTCCTAATGTTGTCATACTCGTGGATGTTGCATTCCAAATATATTTTTGGTCTGACCAATGCTATCATTTTGTTCCCATAGTTGTGGAATTCCATCTATATGGATATTCGATGAATTGTTGTTGACCCTATCAGCAACAACTTTATCTTCGCCATGATTCATGATGAACATTTAAGCTAGTGTTGGATACTTTTGTAGGCATTATCTTCGTGTTTCATTCATGAAGTGTATATTAGTGTAAGTAGTGACTTTCTCTAAGTTAATGTGTACTTGATGCAAGTTGCCACCGTGAATTTGAGATAAGTTATTTTGTACCCTCCGGAATCATCCCAAGACATTCATGCATGTGCGAAGTATTCTATGGGTTGAAGTCATATCCAAAGTTGTCAGAATCGCGATTCTGAATCGGATCGGAGCTCCGTTGCTACGATCGTGAATCGTAGAATCTCAACTATCAGGACCGTAGAAACTTAGATTCTATGAGCAAAATCGTAGAATCGGAGGGGCTATTTTGGATCGTAAGATTTTAAGATTCTAAGACTTGAGTCACGATTCTGACAACTTTGGTCATATCAAGTTCATATGTATCCCAAGCACACCAAGCCACTCATTGTTTTGTTCAAGGGAAATAAGTTCTTCTTAAGGGCATGCCTTATGCAAGGACTTAGATATCCTAGATGATGGCTCCCAACCAGAATTGATAGTGTTTTGTGGTAAGAGTTCTATGTGGTCATGCTTCTATTGGACAATGTGTTCATATATGCCTTGCAATCCAGCTCAAGTTTTGGAGGTGTCTTCCATAGTTCATCTCCCAAGAATCTCACAGCGTCATCTCGTCAATTTGTGTTGCAAACTTTCTTTTCGGACATGCTAAGTGTGAAGTACCTTGTCACCAATAATATCTGAATCTCAGGTAGATATAATGGTTGGAATTTTTCCCAAGATCTATGATGAAGGTTTCTGCAAGGTTGATGTTTTCATTGACACACCTAGCTGAAAGATCTATCATTGTAGTATCATGATTTAGGAAATTTGACCACTTCCCCATGAGGATTTCGTATGCCTTATTCTAGTAGTTGTTCCTCATGGACCCTTTCATGCTCCCGAAGTCAGACCTTTATTTGATGTTCTGGATACCAAATGTTACCTATAATTGGGTTACACTAGTACATCAAGGAGAACATTAGAAGCAGAGTGCTAAATGACTCTCGGTCGATCATCCGGATTTCATTCCCTTGGCATAACTAAGGTCCAATCTGAGAAAGTGTTGTCTTCCTTTGGATATGCACCCTCCATATTTATTCATCATGGTAGTATGATGTGTTTCCAGGATCCTTGGTATGGATGTTGGACCCTGATGATTAAGGAGATTCTTAAGTTCTTGAGACTACGCTCAAACACTGGGTTATATCCTCGGTATCAATTGGAATGTGCCTTTCCTTTGCCGAGTTGTCCTTTAACTCTAGTTCCTTTCAAAATGAGTATGCCATTCTTTTGAATTCCTTCAAATGATCGTTTGTGAATTGCCTTGGTGAGGTATGATGAATTTCAATGATCAGCGTATCAAAAGTAATTATTTTTGCAACTTAAGGGGATAATTCTGCGAGTCACCTCTCCTAAGATGTCTCGTTAAGGAATCAAGGGAAACTTAACTCCTCGCTACTTTGAAACCTTTCACCACCTATTTTAAGCATGGAATTGTTGCCTACCAAATTGAACTTTTGTCTTCTGCTCTTTTCGTTCCCTTGATGCGTCTTCTGTGTCTTAGCTCGAGGGATGTTATCACATCTCATTCCATGAGTGGATCATGAGTTGACCGATCTTTGAGAAGATCAATTCCTGTAGTGTTTCCGTCCTTTTGTCGTTGTGCTTGGGTGAAGATATCGAAGTCAAAGATGTCAAGATCAAGATGATGCAATGAATAAACGTCTTCGAGAAGGGAAATTGGGTCATGAAGGTTGTGGTGTCCCCTCTTCTTATTACCTCATGCTTGAATCTCTAGAGGATCCGAAGTATGTCTAGAGGGGGGGGTGATTAGACTACTTGACCAAATAAAAACTTAGCCTTTTCCCAATTTTAGTTGTGGGCTAGTTTGAGCAATTTGTGACTAGTCAAGTACACCCACTGCCGGTTCTGAATCCGGCGTATCTCGTAGTAGGGGTACTAAGCTAGGTGTCATGGAGTGATGGTAACATGGACACATGATTTTACCTAGGTTCGGGATCTTTCAAGGAGATAATACCCTACGTCTTGCTTTTGATTGTATTGATATGGGGATAGTACATAGTACATGTATCTACCATGAGATTGTTGTAATGAATATGACCCTTGTCTATTGACTAGCCTGGCCATGGTTTATATAATGAATCGTAGGCCTAGGGTTTAGAGGAGTCCTTCTCTTGTACGCTATGTCTTGTGTGTTGGGGAACGTTGCATGGGAAACAAAAAAAATCCAACGCACACGAAGACCTATCATGGTGATGATCATCTACGAGAGGGAGATCAAATCTACATACCCTCGTAGATCGCTAAGTGGGAAGCGTTAAGAAACGCGGTTGATGTAGTGGAACGTCTTCGTGATCCAAATCGCCGCCGTCCCACGATCCGTCCCGATCTAGCACCGAACGGACGGCACCTCCGCGTTTAGCACACGTACAGCTCGATGACGATTTCCGCCTTCTTGATCCAGTAAGAGAGACAGGGAAGTAGATGAGTTCTCCGACAGCGTTATGGCGCGCCGGTGATGGTGGTGATCTATTCCTGCATGGCTTGGCCTAAGCACTGCAGAAATCCGATCTAGAGGAAGAACTACAAACTAGAGGAGAGGGTAGCACGTGGCTGAAATTGTGTCTCAAAAACCCTCAAACCTCTAGTATATATAGGAGGAAGGAGGGGCTAGGCTTGCGCACCGACGATCAAATCTCGGGCAAGTAACATACCGAAGGACAAAGGGAATGATATACGGGATTGTTTAAATCCTTGACATAGAGGTTCAACTGATAAGATCTTCGTAGAATATGTAGGATCCAATATGGACATCCAGGTCCTGCTATTGGATATTGACCGGGGAGTGTCTCAGGTCATGTCAGTTCTCGAACCCGCAAGGTCTGCACACTTAAGGTTCAGTGACATTTCGGTGTAGTTGAGTTATAGGTGCCGGTGACCAAAGTTTTGTTTGGAGCCCCAGATGAGATGACGGACGTCACGAGGGTTTTCGGAATGGTATGGACACGAAGATTGATATATAGGATTGTTGCATTTGGCTTTCGGAAAGATTTCGGGCATTTTCGGTAAAGTACCGGGAGTGACGAATGGGTTTTGGGTTTTACCGGGAGGGGCCACCCACCCCGGGGAGAGCCCAATAGGCCCATGGGTGGCGCACCAGCCATTAGTGGGCTGGTGCAGCCAGCCCAATAGGCATATTTCGGCCAAGGAGAAAAACAAAGGAAAAAGGAAAAAAGAGGAGGTGTGAAGGAAGGAATGGACTCCTCCTTCCAAACCGAAGTGGAGGAGGATTCCTTCCTCCCCTCTCGACCAAAGCCCTCCTACTTGGAGTAGGAGGCAAACCTCCACCCCTTGGTTCCTCATGTATATACTAGTTCTTTTTGGGTTTTTGAGACACAACTTTGCCACGTGCAACCCTAAACCTCTACTTGTAGTTCTTCCTCTAGATCAGATTTCTGCGGTGCTTAGGCGAAGCCGTGCACGAATAGATCACCAGCACCATCGACGCACCGTCACACTTCCGGCGAACTCATCTACTTCCTCATCTCTCTTGCTGGATCAAGAAGACAGAGATCGTCATCGAGTTGTACGTGTGTTGAACGCGGAGGTGCCGTCCGTTCGGTACTGGATCGGGACGGATAGTGGGACGACGGTGATTTGGATCGCGAAGACGTTCCACTACATCAACCGCGTTTCTTAACGCTTCCCGCTTAGTGATAACACACAAGTATAGGGGATCAATTGTAGCCTTCTCGATAAGTAAGAGTGTCGAACCCAACGAGGAGCTCAAGGTAGGACAAATATTCCCTTAAGTTCTACCGACCACCGATACAAGTCTACGCACACTTTAAGTTCGCTTTACCTAGAACAAGTATGAAACTAGAAGTACTTTGTAGGAGTGATAGGATAGGCTTGCAAGAAAGTAAAGAACATGTAAATAAAAGCTAGGGGCTGTTTCGATAAAGAAACAATTACGTTAGTCTAACGAGTGTGGAAAAGTGATTGTAGGAGTTGCGGAATTGTCCCTAAGCAATTGACTATGTTACTAGACCGATAGCAAGTTTTATGTGAGAGAGGCCACTGCTAGCATGTCATCCCTTACTTGGAATTCTATGCGCTTATGATTGGAACTATTAGCAAGCATCCGCAACTACTAACGTTCATTAAGGTAAAACCCAACCATAGCAATAAGATATATTGGTCCCCCTACAATCCCGTATGCATCAATTTCTATGCTAGGCTGAAGCTTCTGTCACCCTTGCCCTCCAATACATAGTCCTATCAACATACTACTAACCCTATGGTGTGATCCACGCGCGCGCTCATATGATGGGCACCAAAGGACAGCAACATAACCACAAGCAAGTTAAACCAATCATAGCAATTCATCAATCACCTATAGGACAACGAAAATCTACTCAGACATCATAGGATGGAAACACATCATTGGATAATAATATGAATCATAAAGCACCATGTTCAAGTAGAGGGTACAGAGGGTTGCGGGAGAGTGGACCGCTGAATATAGATGGGGGAAGGTGATGGAGATGTTGGTGAAGATGACAGAGGTGCTGGTGTAGATCACCGTCACACGATGATGTCCCGGGCGGCGTTCCAGCGCCGCCGGCAGGGAGGGGGAGAGAGCCCCCCTTCTTCTTCTTCTTCCTTGACCTCCTCTCTAGATGGGAGAAGGGTTTTCCCTCTGGTCCATGGTCTCCATGGCGGCGGAGGGGCGAGAGCCCTTCCGAGATTGGATCTCTCTCTGTGTCCTTCTGTTTCTACGCTCCCAGATTCTGCCTTTCACCGTTTCTTAAATTCCCAGAGATGCGTAATTCCGATTGGGCTGAAATTTTAACACGATTTTCTTCCGGATATTATATTTCTTGTGGAAAAAGAAGGGCATCAACCGCCTTAGGAATTGATCACAATCCTGCCAGGCGCAACCCCACCCCCAGGCCGCGACTAGGGGGCTTGTGACCCCCTCGGGCATCGTTTCACGTTGATTCTTGTTTCCAAAAATCATAAATACTCCAAAAAAATATCCGTAGATTTTCATTGCATTTGGACTTTGTTTGGTATGGATAATCTGCGAAACAAAAACATGCAACAAACAGGAACTGGCACTGGATCAATATGTTAGTCCCAAGAATAATATAAAAATTTGCCAAAAGTATATGAAAGTTGTAGAATATTGGCATGAAACAATAAAAAATTATAGATATGATGGAGACGTATCAGCACCCCCAAGCTTAATTCCTGCTCATCCTTGAGTAGGTAAATGATAAAAAAGATAATTTTTGATGTGGAATGCTATGTAGCATAATCTTGATCATATAATCTAATCATGTCATGAATAATAAAACACGAGTGATTCGAAGCAATAGTCTATCATTTGACATAAAGACAATAATATTTCAAGCATACTAACAAAGCAATCATGTCTTCTCAAAATATCATGGCCAAAGAAAGTTATCCCTACAAAATCATATAGTCTGGCTATGCTCCATCTTCCCCACACAACGTATTTAAATCATGCACAACCCCGGTTTTAGCCAAGCAATTGTTTCATACTTTAGTGTTCTCAAACTTTTTCAACTTTCACACAATACATGAGCGTGAGCCATGGACATAGCACTATAGGTGGAATACAATATGGTGGTGGTTGTGAGGCAAAAAGGAGGAGATGGTCACATCAACTAGGCATATCAACGGGCTATGGAGATGCCCATCAATAGATATCAATGTGAGTGAGTAGGGATTGCCATGCAACAGATGCACAAGAGCTATAAGTGTATGAAAGCTCAAAAAGAAACTAGTGGGTGTGCATCCAACTTACTTGCTCACGAAGACCTAGGGCAATTTGAGGAAGCCCATCATTGGAATATACAAGCCAAGTTCTATAATGAAAATTTCCCACTAGTATATGAAAGTGACAACATATGAGACTCTCTATCATGAAGATCATGGTGCTACTTTGAAGCACAAGTGTGGTAAAGGATAGCAGCATTGTCCCTTCTCTCTTTTTCTCTCATTTTTTTGGGCTCTTTGGGCTCTTTTTTTTATTTTCTTTTTTTCATTTTCATTTTTTGTGGGCTCTTTGGCCTCTTTGGCCTCTTTTATTACTTCCTTACATGGGACAATGCTCTAATAATGATGATCCACACTTTTATTTACTTACAACTCTATATGACTCTATATGAATGCCTCCGGCAGTGTACCGGGATGTGCAATGATCTAGCGTAGCAATGACATCAAAAAACGGACAAGCCATGAAAACATCATGCTAGCTATCTTACGATCATGCAAAGCAATATGACAATGATGGTGCGTGTCATAATAAATGGAACGATGGAAGTTGCATGGCAATATATCTCAGAATGGCTATGGAAATGCCATAATAGGTAGGTATGGTGGCTGTTTTGAGGAAGGGTTTATGGTGGGTGTAATGCACCGGCGAAAGTTGCATGGTACTAGAGAGTCTAGCAGTGGTGGAAGGGTGAGAGTGCGTATAATCCATGGACTCAACATTAGTCATTAAGAACTCACATGCTTATTGCAAAAGTCTATTAGTCATCGAAACAAGGTACTATAGGCATGCTATTAAGGGAAGGGTTGGTAGGAGTTAACGATCGTGCGATCCCGACTTCCACACAAAGGATGACAATCAATAAATAAATCATGCTCCGACTTCGTCACATAACGGTTCACCATACGTGCATGCTACCGGAATCACAAACCTTAACACAAGTATTTCTACGAATACACAATTTCTCACTAGCACGACTCTAATATCACATCTTCATGTAGAAAAACTATTGCAAGGAATCAAACATATCATATTCAGTGATCTACAAGTTTTATGTAGGATTTTATGACTAATCATGTGAATGACCAACTCCTGTTAACTCTCTAAATAGGTATAAGTGAAGCATGAGAGTTTAATTCTTTCTAAAAAAGATATGCCCTGCTCTAACAAATATAAGTGAAGCAAAAGAGCATTCTACATATGGCGGTTTTCTGTTTGTAGGGAAACAGGCAATCCAAACTTCAAATGATATAAGTGAAGCACATGAAGCATTCTATAAAGCCATACTCAAAAGATATAAGTGAAGTGCAAAGAGCATTCTATAAATCAACCAAGGACTATCTCATACCAGCATAGTGCATAAAAGAAAAAGGAAAAATAAACACAAAAGACGCTCCAAGCATTTGCACATAGCATGTGACGAGTAAAAATATAGCTCTGAGTAAAATTACCGATAGATTGTAGACGAAAGAGGGGATGCCTTCCGGGGCATCCCCAAGCTTAGACGCTTAAGTCTTCCTTGAATATTACCTAGGGGTGCCTCGGTCGTCCTCAAGCTTAGGCTCTTGCCTGTCCTTATTCCTTCATCCATCGTGGTCTCACCCAAAACTTGAAAACTTCAATCACACAAAACTCAACAAAACCTTCGTGAGACCCGTTAGTATAATAAAGTAAACCACCACTTTAAGTACTGTTGTGAACTCATTCCAAATTCATATTAGCATTATATCTACTGTAATCCAACTTCACCATGGTTCATACCCCTCAATACTACCCATAGATTCATCAAAATAAGAGAACAATGCATAGAAAACAGAATCTGTCAAAAACAGAACAGTCTGTAGTAATCTGAACACATACCATAATTCTGATTCTCAAAACATTCTGAAAAATTATGAAAATTATGGAAATTTGCATATCAATCAGAACCAAAAATAATCAACTCAAAAGCTCATTCCAGATAGGAATTAAAAATAATTGCGTGAGCACAAAGTTTCTGTCTTTTTCAGCATGATCAAACAAGTATCACCCAAACTAATCATAAAGGATTTACTTGGCACATTATTTTTATAATACAATGGAATTTTACAAGGGGATAATTATTTTTGCGAGAAACTTCCATGAAAAATTCTACATTGTTTCCATGAGCATGAACACAAGTGTTCAAGGTCGACCCTTACTTCTGCAATGCATCACCTTTCAATCGCTTCTCTTTTTGAAAAACTTTTAAGTCCCCCTCTATATTTTTTGTTTTTAAACTATATAAAAGAACTCTACAGAAATAAATTACTCTCTTAAACTTCCGGGTTGTCTCCCAGGCAGCGCTTTCTTTAAAGCCATTAAGCTAGGCATAAAGTTCTCAAGTAATGAATCCACCCGGATCCCAAGGTATATCAAAGCCAATTTTAATTAACAATGATTTGTAATTTATTAGTGAGCACAAGGTAACATATATCATGCAATTACGAAGTCTAACTCTCTTCCTATGCATTGGCATGTCATAAAAGAACAATTCATGCACAACAAGTAAAGGCCAATACATAGCATAAGCAGTTTCTTGCAATTTTGTCGTATTGGAAACATAGAGAGGTGGAGATGTAGTTCCTCTCTCATAATAATTGCAAGTAGGAGAAGCAAGCACATGCATATTATATTCATCAAAATCATCATGTGTAATAGTAGAAGGCAACCTATCTATGTAATCCCTAATAAGAGCAAACTTCTCCGATATAGTGTAGTTGGGAGAGCTCAAAAAGATAATAGGACTATCATAAGTGGGTGCTATAGCAACAATTTCATGTTTAACATAAGGAACTATAGCAAGTTCATCTTCATAAGCATTATTCATATTGGTATCATGGCCACAAGCATAGGAAGCATTAAGTTCATCAAAAAGGGATATTTCAAACGAATCCAAGGGATCATAGCAATCAACATAGCATTCATCCTTCGGTAAGAACGAAGGCAAATTAAACAATGTATTAGTTGAAGAGTTACTCTCATTAGAAGGTGGGCATGGGTAGCTAGTCCACTCTTCCTCCTTTTGTTCTTCGCTCTCCTCGTCATCTTTTTCATCTAATGAGCTCACAGTTTCAACATTTTCTTCTTCCATAGTTTCCTGCAAAATATTAGTCTCATCTTTGGCAGCGTAGAATTTCTCCATAAATCGATAAATATGGGCATTATATTCATAATGAGTATAACAATAACGAAACATAACCTAATTTTCAGATCGGTAAGCATCATCATCATTATCATGACACCCTTTAAACAGAGCTTCAATTTCATAAGCACCCATAAAAGCAACAAACTCTTCTATTTGCTCCACATCATAGTAATCATATATACCATTAGAATAAGAAGCCAAGGTTGCATTAGCATTAAATTTACAAGAAAAGGGAAGGTGTTGAGCCTTCATCCTAGAGCAACAAGTAACATCATATCTTGAGCATAGCTCCCAAGCATACCATTTCAACATATGAATTTGATCCCATAATAGTTTTCCTTTTTGAGTCAAGCGATAATCCCTAAAGTATTCACGTTGATCCAACGTGTATCCCATTATATAATTTAATGGCGTTTTCTCAGGATTATTAAAGAAGTGCATAATATTTTCCACATAACGAGCATCGAGGGTTTTAGGAGGTTCCCCATCTCCATGAGTAGCAAGTACACCTAATGTTTTTGGTATTTCGTGTTCCATACCCATAACTAAAGATAGAGAACAACTTAGAACAGCAAATAAATCTACTTAGTAATAAAACAAACAAGCACACACGAGAATATTCACCCCACGCTATTGCTCCCCGACAACGGAGCTAGAAAAAGGTCTTGATAACCCACAACTATAGGGGATCAATTGTAGCCTTTCTCGATAAGTAAGAGTGTCAAACCCAACGAGGAGCTAAAGGTAGGACAAATATTCCCTCAAGTTCTATCGACCACCGATACAAGTCTACGCACACTTTACGTTCGCTTTACCTAGAACAAGTATGAAACCAGAAGTACTTTGTAGGAGTGATTGGATAGGCTTGCAAGTAAGTAAGTAACACGTAAATAAAAGCTAGGGGCTGTTTTGATAAAGAAACAATTACGTTAGTCTAACGAGTGTGGAAAAGTGGTGGTTGGAGTTGCGGAATTGTCCCTAAGCAATTGACTACGTTACTAGACCGATAGCAAGTTTTATGTGGAAGAGGCCACTCCTAGCATGTCATCCCTTACTTGGAATTCTATGCACTTATGATTGGAACTATTAGCAAGCATCCGCAACTACTAACGTTCATTAAGGTAAAACCTAACCATAGAAATAAGATATATTGGTCCCCCTACAATCCCGTATGCATCAATTTCTATGCTAGGATGAAGCTTCTGTCACCCTTGCCCTCCAATACATAGTCCTATCAACATACTACTAAACCTATGGTGTGATCCACGCGCGCGCTCATATTATGGGCACCAAAGGAAAGCAACATAACCACAAGCAAATTAAACCAATCATAGCAATTCATCAATCACCTATAGGACAACGAAAATCTACTCAGACATCATAGGATGGAAACACATCATTGGATAATAATATGAATCATAAATCACCATGTTCAAGTAGAGGGTACATCAGGTTGCGGGAGAGTGGACCGCTGAATATAGATGGGGAAGGTGATGGAGGTGTTGGTGAAGATGACAAAGGTGTTGGTGTAGATCACCGTCACACGATGATGTCCCGGGCGGCGTTCCGGCGCCGCCGGCAGAGAGGGGGAGAGATCCCCCTTCTTCTTCTTCTTCCTTGACCTCCTCACTAGATGGGAGAAGGGTTTCCCCTCTGGTCCATGGTCTCCATGGCGGCAGAGGGGCGAGAGCCCCTCCGAGATTGGATCTCTCTCTCTCGCTGTCCTTCTGTTTCTGCGCTCCCAGATTCTGCCTTTCACTATTTCTTAAATTCCCGGAGATCCGTAACTCCGATTGGGCTGAAATGTTAACACGATTTTCTTCTGGATATTATCTTTCTTGCGGCGAAAGAAGGGCCCCAACCGCCTTAGGTATTGGTCACAAGCCTGCCAGGCGGGGCCCCACCCCCAGGCCACGGCTAGGGGGCTTGTGACCCCCTTGGGTACCGTTTCACGTTGATTCTTCTTCCCAAAAATCATAAATATTCCAAAAAAATTCTCCGTAGGTTTTTTTATTGCGTTTGGACTTCGTGTGGTTTGGATAATCTGCGAAACAAAAAACATGCAACAAACAAGAACTGGCACTGGGCACTGGATCAATATGTTAGTCCCAAAAATAGTATAAAAAGTTGCCACAAGTATATGAAAGTTGTTGAATATTGGCATGAAACAATAAAAAATTATAGATACGACGGAGACGTATCACTTAGCGATCTACAAGGGTATGTAGAGCCGATCTCCCTCTCATAGATGATCATCACCATGATAGGTCTTCGTGTGCGTAGGAATTTTTTTGTTTCCCATGCAACGTTCCCCAAAAGTGGCATCATGAGCTAGGTTCATGCGTAGATGATATATCGAGTAGAACACAAAATAGTTTGTGGGCGTTGATGTTCAATTTGCTGCCCTCCTTAGTCTTTTCTTGATTCGGAGGTATTGTTGGATTGAAGCGGCCCAGACCAATATTACTCGTACGCTTATGAGAGACCGGTTTCATCGACTAACATGCAACTTGTTGCATAAAGATGACTGTCGGGTGTATGTTTCTTCAACTTTAGTTGAATCGGATTTGACCGAGGCGATCCTTGGAGAAGGTTAAATAGCAATTTTCATATCATCGTTGTGGCTTTGCGTAAGTAAGATGCGATCATACAAGATACCCATAGCAGCCACGTAAAACATGCAACAACAAATTAGAGGACGTCTAACTTGTTTTTGCAGGGTATGCATGTGATGTGATATGGCCAAAGACATGATGTTATATATTGGATGTATGACATGATCATGTTGTAGTAGTTAAATATCGACTTGCACGTCGATGCTATGGCAACCGGCAGGAGCCATAGGGTTGTCTTTGAACTAACATTTGTGCTTGCAGATGCGTTTACTATATTGCTAGGTTGTAGCTTTAGTAGTAATAGCACAGATAGCACGACAACCTCGATGGCGGCATGATGATGGAGATCATGGTGTAGCGCCGGTGACGATGAAGATCATGCCGGTTCTTTGGTGATGGAGATCAAGAAGCATAAGACCATGGCCATATCATGTCACTTATGATTTGCATGTGATGTTAATCCTTTTATGCACCTTTTTTGCTTAGAACGACGATAGCATTATAAGGTGATCCCTCACTAAATTTTCAAGATAAAATTGTGTTCTCCCCGACTGTGCACCGTTGCGACAGTTCGTCGTTTCGAGACACCACGTGATGATCGGGTGTGAATAGACTCAACATTCACATACAATGGGTGCAAGACAGTTGCACACGTGGAACACTCGGGTTAAACTTGACAAGCCTAGCATGTACAGACATGGCCTCTGAACACAAGAGACCAAAAGGTCGAGCATGAATCAGATGCTGGATATGATCAACATGGAGATGTTCACCACTGAAACTATACTCAAATCACGTGATGATCGGACTTGAGTTAGTGAATTTGGATCATGCCACACTCAAATAACTAGAGGGATGTCTATTTGAGTGGGAGTTTATTAGGAATATGATTAGCTAAACTCAAATTGTCTTGAACATAGTCTAAGTAATCTTTGCAAAATTTTATGTTGTACATCAATGGCTCGCGCAGTAGCAACCCTGATTTTTAATACGTTCCTAGAGAAAGCTAAGTTGAAAGATGATGGTAGCAACTTTGTAGACTGGACTCGAAATCTGAGCCTTATCCTTCAAGCTGGGCAAAAGAATTATGTTCTTGATGCAGCGCTAGGAGATGAACCACCTGCTGAAATTGTGTATCAAAAACCCTCAAACCTATAGTATATATAGGAGGAAGGAGGGGCTAGGCTTGCGAACCAAGGGAGCCTCCCTTGGGCTCGGCCGAACTAGGAGAGGAGGAGTCCTCCTCCCTTCCTACATGGATTAGAACTCCTCCCCAAGTTGTCCACCTCTTTTGCTTTTTCCACCTTTTACCTCATGGGATTTGTTTGGTTGACTAGTCAGCCCATCAAGCGCTATTGCGCTACCATCAAGTCCACGTGGCCCCCTTGGGGAGTGGTGGGCCCACCTGGTGGACCCCCAGTACCCATTTGTCACTCCCGGTACACTCTCGGTAATGCGTGAAATCCTTCCGGAATCCAAATACCAACTTCCTATATATCAATCGTCGTTTCTGGACCATTCCGGAACTCATCGTGACGTCCGAGATATCATCCGGGACTCCGAACAAAACTTTGGTCACCAGCACCTACAACGCAACTATACCAAAACGTCACTGAACCTTCAGTGTGCAGACCGTGCGGGTTCGAGAACTATGTAGACATGACCTGAGACACTCCCCGGTCAATATCCAATAGCGGGATCTGGATGTCCATATTGGATCCTTCATATTCTACGAAGATCTTATCGGTTGAACCTCTATGTCAAGGATTCATATAATCCCGTATACCATGACATTTGTCCTTCGGTATGTTACTTGCTCGAGATTTGATCGTCGGTATCTCCATACCTATTTCAATCTCGTAAGTCTCTTTACTCGTTCCATAATACAAGATCCCATGACTAACTCTTTAGTCACATTGCTTGCAAGGCTTGTATGTGATGTTGTATTACCGAGTGGGCCCCGAGATACCTCTCCGTCACATGGAGTGACAAATCCCAGTCTTGATCCATGCTAACTCAACGGACACCTTCAGAGATGCCTGTAGAGTAACTTTATAGTCACCCAATAACGTTGCGACGTTTGATACACACAAGGCATTCCTCCGGTGTCAGTGAGTTACATGATCTCATGGTCATAGGAATGAATACTTGACATGCAGAAAACAATCGCAACAAAATGACACGATCATATGCTACGTTCATAGTTTGGGTCTTGTCCATCACATCATTCTCCTAATGATGTGATCCCGTCATCAAGGGACAACACTTGTCCATGGCTAGGAAACCTTAACCATCCTTGATCAATAGGCTAATCAACTAGAGACTCAGTAGGGACATAGTTTTGTCTATATATCCACACATGCATTTATGTTTCCATTCAATACAGTTATAGCATGGATAATACACGATTATCTTGAAACAGGAAATATAATAATGACTATTTTATTATTGCCTCTCGGGCATATTTCCAACATTGTGGAATCTCCCTTGTATGCGTCATGAGCTGTCCAAAATAGCCCATGAGTGAACCGTCATGGGGGTCCTCGGACCGACCCAATGGTCCGGAGACGACGTGGTGAGTACCCCTAGTCCATGACACCATCAGTATCCCCTGAACCGGTAATCAAGTTGGGGACGCTCCCCGCTTCTTCTGAATAGTTCTTTTGTCTTCGGTCATCGGTCTTGAAAACTGGTTCAACAAATCTTCCCATCTTCAATCTTGAGGATCGCCGAAGTGTATCCGAAGAGTTCATAGTCGGGCATCCGAGGAGCCCTCTTAAGTTTTCAGCCTTTATCAATGCCTTGCAATTTTTTACACCACACCTAGGTTTGAAGTGTTTGTCGTGCGGTGGTGTCCTCTTGCGTCCGAGCTCCAACGCTGAACCGCATCCGAGGTGTCTTTTTACAGCCGAGCTGCAACACTGGTCAGCATCCGACGTGCCATAGATTACCTCGGTCTCTGAAAAATTGAAGGAGTTCATCCGAGCTTAAATACCGGAATAATCTTTTATGGAGACAGACATTCGCATCCGAGTTTCATGTCAGATTGCTTCCGAGCTGGTGCACCACCTCGGCAATGGACCGAATTTTTATGGAATTTATTTTCGATCACCGCAATTCGAGTAGCCCTCAAGGTGTGTATCGGTCTAAAACCCAAGATGCACCTGAAAAAACCACTGATCCCAGTAGCCCCTAAGACTAAGGTCAATTTGCAAAATCTACCTCAGGATCAAGTTCTTGCTCAGTGCCATACATTAGGGATGGTAACACGATACACAGTACTACCCGAGACTCGGGTTGGGTGCGGCCGACCAACTTGAGGATCGAATCTCCTCCAAAACTATATTGCACTTTGAATTTGTTGCATTGAATAGGCAATTCAGTAGCCCCGAACCTTATATTGGGCACGGGTGGTTGAATTAAGGACCAATATTTGTTTGAAACAAACTTTGTTACATTTGACACATTTTATGTGCAATGATTCTATGTACCCAAGTACTTTACATCACCAATGCTCGGATCCGCATTCTACAAGACTTTGTTGACCGACCATCGGCTTCAACCTCCTCAGCCATTAGCCGAGGAGTGTTTGCCCTACTTTATAAAGCCTTTATAAGGGCAAATATTTACGACAAACAAGGCAATTTGGCCATATGGTTTTATAAACAAAGGTACATGGAGAGATATGTTATATATTACTATTTAATGTAAGAAACGTCTTCTTGGAAAAATAAGCTCCTTTTCCTAGGATATCATGATGACCATGATCGTGAAACCTCAATTCGGATCAATGTGGGAGGAAAATATTGAGGATTCAGTTTGGGGAATGTTCCCGAAGTCTCTAGCCTTTAATGAACCAACATTTTCACTTTCGTCTTTGCCAACCAATTATATTCTTAAGATGGCTAGCTTTCGGCTTCACCCAGTCTGAGGTACTAACCCGGGTGACCCAGAAGTAACAATCCCACAGGTGCTCCCTTTACCCCCTAGCCGAACAATCAGGAACATAGGGGGTAAGAACAGGAGCCATGCAACTGAGCTTGGCTAAAATCTTAAGTCAAATTGATGCATATCTATGGCTTTATAACGATCACTACAGAAGGAAACTTTCGTATATCAAATACAAACGCTGATGATATGTTGGGCTCTTCGGGAATCCTAATGTATCTATGCTAAGGTGCCACAAAGGAACCCTCGGTATGGTTTATTTTGACTCCGTAGGGACTGTTTATAATCTGAAAGTGGCTATCGTCGGCTTCCACCCCATGGTAGATGCTACACAGGATGTTTCCGTACAAACAAGACAACCCTTACCCGACGTCTCGGTGATCGGAGGCGGTTGTGTTAGTGGAAACAAGGCAATCAGATATTCGGGCTTTATAACTTTCACTTAGTCATAGGAGCATATGTTTGGAGCCAACTTAATAGCTCCAAGTATACGTCGACTCCTCGGATTATTCGAGGTCAAACCACCAAAAACTTGGTCTTTTCAAGAAATAAAGGCCCTTTGTTTTACTCGGATAACCTTGATCAGTTATACTTGGTTGAACACCGCCTGCGGTTTGCTGATTGATTTACACTTGTTGTGACATTCAGCTTTTGGCTTTCTCCAACTAAGGCATTTAATGAGTTAAATCGGAAGTGGCAGTCGCAGGGGTTGTCCCTTTACCCCTTAGCCTAACAAAGCGGAAACGTAAGGAGTAAGCACAGAAGTCGGGAAATCTAGATATAGACCAAAGACACAACTCGAAATCAATGCATATAAATGCGAAATACCGAAGTCATTTTGCCGAGGACTGCATGGAGTACCTCGGTGTTTGGTGGATTCGATGCTAACCGCAGACCCCCTTTAATATTGCCGATGCGTGAAATGCATCTGCCGTTGTGATGCAAAAGTTATGCTTAGAAAAAACAAAAAAACTTATGCAAAAAACATTTTGTTTAGATAAAATAAAATTGTGCAAATCTTAAATTGGTCTAAAATTTAATTTGTGCTTTGGTCGTGCTTTAACATGATACATCCGATCTCTGGACTCCAATCGGGTCAACCTTTGGCTTCAACCTCCATATCCCAAAGGTGGAGTGTTCCTCCGAGGCCTGTTTAGCAAACTAAACTCGAGCAGCTTTAGAAAGAAACCATGCTATCCGGCAATTGACCACACAGTAGTATCAGAAAATGGAGTAGTAGAAAATGACTTTGCAACAACCAAGAAGATAACACATTTATTATAAACCTGCTCATATAAATTTAAGTGCCCCCAGTTAACTTTGGGGAAAGGAAATTGTTTTTAACAAACGATTTTTTTTGTTTATCAAAAAATATAATGTTTGGTTGAACCAAACAAAAAGTAAAATTTCAAGAAGAGCCGAGCACGAAAACGACTTAGCTGGTTAATGTGCTCGGTGCAGTCCGGGGTTGTGGCAGGACGGAGACGTACTCCTCGGCTTGGCCGAGGTCCCAACCCCCAAGACTGAGGTAATCAAGCGAAGAGCTCGAGTCAAGAAGTGGCAACACAACACGGTTGCTACGGCAAGGCGAAGCCTCCAATCCAGCCGAGGAGACAAACTAGTTCGGCAGTGTGATGGAGAAGCCCCCACGTTAGTCGATCATGTCGACGTCACAATTTGGTTGGTGGAGGCGGGATGATGACGTCGGTACGCCGAGCTGACCACATGATACAGTCAAAGTCAATCACCTATGCACACAATATAGTGTTAGCCAATAGTAATAAAATGAAAATCCTCTACTTAATTAACTTAACTGAAGTAAATAATGAGAAAACATATAGCCCGAGGGGGTAAGTCGGCAGAGGCGGGATGGCGATGTCGGCTTGCCGATGTCGGCTTGCCGATGTAACAACATTGTGTGGTCGAGGTCGATTATCTGGCGTGAGGTCGATGTCGACATAGGTCGGAAATCAAAAATTGGCTGGCCAAACTGACGTCATACACAAATATTGATAGAATACCTCTGCAAAAATAATGTAGTACAAAACGAACAGAATATTTTTTGTGCATAATTATAATTTTATGTTATGAGGGAATAGTCAGGAAAAAAAATCTGATATTCACCCAATGTAATGCCCCTTGGTTTAACATTGCCGCACACTACAACAGTGCGTAGTTAGCTGATGCCTTCATGCATTGAGCTTGCAATTGACTTTAGGGGAAGCTGGATGATCCCCGACACTTGAGCATAGGGAGCATACATGACCAAGGTCGAGCCCCGGTCTTCGGAGCCGAGCTCGAAGCCGAATCCATGGTAACGGTCGAGCCTAGGTTTCTGGATGCACTCATCGGATCTGAGCTGAAAGACGACTCCATGATAGGGGTCAAGCCGGAAACGGGGTCGAGGAGGAGACCTAAAGTTAAAGCTTCGGAATGTCTGGGCTCATCGGGTGTGGTTGTGAACCCGAAAAGGAACAGATCACCCTAGCATCGACGGTGTACTCTAGGCTGTCGAATTTGATCTTCTGTCCTCGGGCGAGGCTATTGATCTATTCAAGATGATCGGCCGCATCAGCGTGAATCACGATGATGCCTGATGCGAGGAGCTGGTCGGCTCGTGAAGATAAAGTCCCTAGAGTAGGTTGATGAAGAGAGGGTGAAACCCCGTGTCTAGCCGAGGTGATGAGGAAGTCGGTAAGGTGACGGTAAAGCCCCCATGCCAGCCGACATGTCGAAGTAGGTCGGTGTGATCGACGCCGGCCAGAAGAAGCAACGGCGCGGCAATGCTGCTGCAAGTCGGAATTTGTGACACGATCAATGCCGGCTTGCTAAAGTGACCTTGCGGTGATGGCGGTTGATACGTCTCCATCGTATCTACTTTTCCAAACTCTTTTTCCCTTGTTTTAGACTCTAATTTGCATGATTTGAATGGAACTAACCCGGACTAACGTTGTTTTCAGCAGAATTGCCATGGTGTTGTTTTTGCGCAGAAATAATAGTTCTCGGAATGACCTAGAAATTTACAAGGATTTTTGTGGAATATATAAAAAATACTGGCGCAAGAATTAACCGGAGGCGTGGAGCGAGGAGCCCACAAGCCCAGGAGGCACGTGCCCCCTGGCCGCACCTAGCAGGCTTGTTGGGCCCTCAGGGCTCCGCCGCCTCCAACTCCAGCTCTATTTAGTCCCTTTCGTCCGCAAAAAATCAAGGAGAAGAGTTCATCGCGTTTTGTGATACAGAGGTGCCGGCACCACCTGTTCTTCCTCTGGAGGGCAGATGTGGAGTCCGTTCTAGGCTCCGGAGAGGGGATATCATAGCCATCGTCATCACCGACCTTCCTTCATCGCCAATTCCATGATGCTCTTCACTGTTCATGAGTAATCTCATCGTAGGCTTGCTGGACGGTGATGGGTTGGATGAGATCTATCCTGTAATCGAGTTAGTTTTGATGTGGATTGATCCCTAGTCTCCACTATGTTCTGAGATTGATGTTGCTACTACTTTGCCATGCTTAATGCTTGTCACTTGGGCCCGAGTGCCATGATTTCAGATCTGAACCTGTTATGTTCTCGTCAATATATGTGTGTTATTGATCCTATCTTGCAAGTTGTAGTCACCTACTATGTGTTATGACCCGGCAACCCCGGAGTGACAATAGCCGGAACCACTCCCGGAGATGACCATAGTATGAGGAGTTCATGTATTCACTAAGTGCTAATGCTTTGTTCCGGTTCTCTATTAAAAGGAGAACCTTAATATCCCGTAGTTTCCATTAGGACCCCGCTGGCATGGGAGGGATGGACAATAGATGTCATGCAAGTTCTTTTCATAAGCACGTATGACTATATATGGAATGCATGCTTACATTACATTAACGAACTGGAGCTAGTTACATATCTCCCCATGTTATAATTGTTGCATGATGAATGTCATCCGGCATATTTATCCATCACCGATCCAATGCCTACGAGATTTTCCTACTGGTCCTTGCTCTGTTACTTTACCGCTACTGCTGTCACTGCTGCTACTGTTACCATTGCTACTGTTGCTATCACACCCCTTTGCTACTGATACTTTGTTGCAGATACTAAGTCTTTCAGGTGTGGTTGAATTGACAACTCAACTACTAATACTCGAGAATATTCTTTTGCTTCCCCTTGTGTCGAATCAACAAATTTGGGTTGAATACTCTACCCTCGAAAATTCTTGCAATCCCCTATACTTTTGGTTTATCAGCGGTGCGCATAATCCGTTTAATCCACCAGGCGACGATATTGTCTTGAAAATTAGTTGTTGGAAATATGCCCTAGAGGCAATAATAAAGTGGTTATTATTATATTTCATTGTTCAGGATAATTGTCTATTATTCATGCTATAATTGTATTAACCAAAAACTATAATACATGTGTGAATGCATAGACCACAATGTGTCCCTAGTGAGCCTCTAGTTGGCTAGCTCGTTGATCAATAGATGGTCATGGTTTCCTGATCATGGACATTGGATGTCATTGATAACGGGATCACATCATTAGGAGAATGATGTGATGGACAAGACCCAATCCTAAGCATAGCACAAGATCGTATACTTCGTTTGCTAAAGCTTTTCTAATGTCAAGTATCATTTCCTTAGACCATGAGATTGTGCAACTCCCGGATACCGTAGGAGTGCTTTGGGTGTACCAAACTTCACAACGTAACTGGGTGATTATAAAGGTGCACTACAGGTATCTCCGAAAGTGTCTGTTGGGTTGGCACGAATCAAGACTGGGATTTCTCACTCCGTGTGACGAAGAGGTATCTCTCGGCCCACTCGTAATGCATCATAATACTGAGCTCAATGTGACTAAGGAGTTAGACACGGGATGATGTGTTATGGAATGAGTAAAGAGACTTCTCGGTAACAAGATTGAACAAGGTATAGGGATACCGACGATGGTATCTCGGGCAAGTATCATACCGGTAGACAAAGGGAATTGCATACGGGATTGATTGAATCCCTGACATCATGGTTCATCCGATGAGATCATCGTGGAACATGTGGGAGCCAATATGGGTATCCAGAACCAGTTGTTGGTTATTGACCGGAGAGGTGTCTCGGTCATGTCTGCATGGTTCCCGAACCCGTAGGGTCTACACACTTAAGGTTCGATGACACTAGAGTTGTAATGGGAATAGTATGTGGTTGTCGAAAGTTGTTCGTAGTCCCAGATGAGATCCCGAACATCACGAGGAGCTCCAGAATGGTCCGGAGGTGAAGATTCATATATAGAAAGTGGAGACTTGATCGCCGAATTTTTTTTGGGGATCGTCGATATTGTACCGGGACCACCTGGAGGAGCCACCAGCCCCGAAGGTCCAAAAGTGGGTGGGAACCAGCCCCTAGATGGGCTGGTGCACCATCCACCTTGGCCCAAGGGCCATAGGGCAGCAAACCCTAGGGCGTGGTAGATGCTTTAGGTGGCAAGCCACGCCCTAGGACGGCGCCCCTCGTCCTCTTGGCCGCCGCACCACCTAGGGGACACCCTAGGGTGGCCGGCCCTCCTCCTCCTCCTATATATACCCAAGGGTTTTTGGGTCTGAGACACACAAGTTCCTCTCTCCCTCGGCGTAGCCCTACCTTTCCTCCTCCTTGTACTCCGTAGTGCTTGGCGAAGCCCTCCCGGAGTACCACACAGCTCCACCGTCACCACGCCGTCGTGGTTTTGGAGGTCTCCCTCAACATCTCCTCTCTCCTTGTTGGATCAAGGTGTAGGAAACGTCACCGGGCTGCACGTGTGTTGAACGCGGAGGCGCCGTTGTTCGGCGCTTAGATCAGAATCTTCCGCGATCTGAATCGCTACGAGTACAACTCCATCAATCGCGTTCATAGTAACGCTTCCGCTTAGCGATCTTCAAAGGTATGAAGATGCACTACCCCTTGCTCGTTGCTAGCATCTCCTAGATAGATCTTGGTGTTACATAGGAATTTTTTTGAATTACTACTACGTTCTCCAACATTAGTTGTCCTTCACGATGTCGAACACTTGGTCAGATCGCCGAGGTGATGATCCGAGATGGTTGTTGTTGGCTCGATGGAGCAACGATGGAGATGATGTTGACGTAGGTCGGTAGCCATGGAGCAACGTGGTCGGGTCGGCAGGACATCGGCGCGATGGTGAAGATCGCCTCGGAAAAGACTTCAAATTTTTGGGCACGTGTTTGAAAACAACATACAATACCCTAGAAAATAGAACCAAAAATTGAAGTACTCATCGAACGTTTCCCGGAGTTTGGACGGTTGGATCGACCTGAAATTTTGAGGGGTGATCGGTATGAGAATTCCGCAGCCGATGAACAATGGTATCTTGCAAACGATCTCCGAGCTACCGGTGGACTCCTCGCCCTAAACTCGTCCAGATTCGACACGGCTCCGGTAGATCAGAGCTTGCGGGAGATTCCTCCATCGGAACATAATGAAATTTTACAAGAATATTCTAGACCAAATTCCACACAATTACACCAAAGAAATTTTCAAAAGCGACCCTCGAGGAAGGGGGACGACAAACACGGGTTGCTGTCCAGAAAAACTAACGGTTGCCCGAGGACGATGTTAGCATCGAGCCCCCGAGCTCCATGGATTATTCCCCGTGATCTTGGTAGAGATCAGAGATGATGAAGATGAAAGTAATTGTACGATCTTGATGATCCAACAAGGAGTGTGGTCCTCGGTCCAGCCGAGGTGACCAGTCGAGCCGGCAACGAAGATGCCAACATCGATAATAAATCTCGGTTCTGTAACAGCCCAGATGCTTTCTTTCCTATTTTTGTAAGGCTTTCCATTTGTGGCAACATTGTTGAACCTATGTTACAGAGGTGATGTCATTTCATGTGGTTATCATTTCATGTGCATCTCATGCATCATGCATATCATCTTGTTCTTGTGGTGGTGACTACCTTAGTGATGTGATTGCATGTGGCTAGTGCTTGTGAAGTGTGGTGTGGGTGCAACAAGGTCCTTCAAATTCTTAGTAGCACCATAGCCCAAATAACCCCCCGCTCTCCTTTATATTTTTTTAGGCAGAATTAAGTTACTGTTTTGGGGCTTTAAAAATGGTCATCTTCTTTGGAAATTCTTTTAAATACTTGTTGGTGACAACCCTCACTTATCTGAAGTTATTTTCCTTTTTGTTTTAATTTTAAAAAAGGACTTATTTAATAAAAACAATTCATTTACTTAGCTCTGAAATGCCTCCTTTTTTTATAAATTGGAGGAGCATTTTAGAGACTTATATTTATTTTCATTTTCATTCATTTTTATTTTTTTTCCTTCCCAAGCTTTATTCCAAAGTTGATTTGATTTATTTGTAAAAGAAAAAAACCTGCTAAGTTTTAAAAGAGAGGTGAGGCAGTTGGATGGGCTCCCGACCCATGGCTTTCTCCCTAGCGCTAGAGTGTAGAAAGAGAGAGAGGTCGCGCCAATGCCGTCAGCCGTCCCATCAGCGCCTATTTAGAGCCTCCCCCTCGGCGTGCGTGCTAGGGTTCCCTCTCCACCGCCGCCAACCCCTCTTCCTCCTTATTTCCCCTCTGCAGGTAAGGGTTCAGACAGAAATTCATAGAGAGAGAGAGAGAGAGAGGTTCAGACAGAGCGTCTTCGCGTCGCCGTCGTCCCTCCCCTTGTCGCTGGTGCTTCCCCGTCGAGTCCAAGCACGTAGGGAGGATGCTGGATCCTCCCTCGCCCCGTTCCGGCGCTAGGAGGGTGGATCCCCTCCTCTGTCGGCCCCTCCTCATCGTCCCCGTCAGGAGACGGAAGGAGGCAGAGAACGTCGCCGTCGCCCCCGCCTCTTCTTCCTCTTCGCGTGAGCCAAGCGCGCCTTCGAGCAGCCCCGGGGTGAGCGTCGTTCCCCTCCCTTCTCTCCCACGTGTAGAATCTCCCCTCTGCGTGCCATAGGTCGCGAGATCGAGCTTCGTTTGGGCCGGAGCAGAGGCCGCGTCGAGCCGCCGCTACGGATTCCCTCCTGTGGATTTAGGCACGGGACTGGAACCCCCTAGGGTTCCCGCATCCCCGCCGGTCACTCGGTGCAGCCGCCGTTGCCGCATCATCGCCGGAGCTGAGCTCCTCCTTCCTAGTCTGGAGGTAGAATACAATGTGTAGGAGTCGTGTAGTTTAGCTTGTCTGGGGCAGAACCCCTTCTGGTTCAGAACCCCCCTCATAGCCCAATGGTTCCAGCGCCGCGCCCCGACCAGAGAGGTCGTAGGTTCGAATCCCCTGGCGCCCCTTTTATTTTCCAGTGATTTTGTTCCCTGTGTGATTCGACAAAAGTGTATGATATCTGGTTTGCTTCCTCTGTTCGTTCAACAACGAGGTGCTAGCCCAGTGGTGGGAGTATGCTAGCTCCACCAGAGAGGTAAGTGTTGCAACTTATGTTTTCATGCCCTGTTTAGAGGTTTGGATTAGGTGGAGCTTTGATCTCTTGATGTTGATCCCATGGTAGATAGTAGTGGGTGAGCCCCTCTACAACATGGGACATTTATTTTGTTCATAGGTTTTTGCATGTTGCTATTACACCTTGTCAAAGTGGGCACTTGACTGAAAATGACAGTTTTGAGAAAAACTGTGAATTTCACTAAGTCTGTGAATCTGGAGTTATTTTCTTCCCCTGATGTGTTGTTCGTATTTGCTCCTCTGTTAAGAATTAGCCCAAGAAACAAACTAATGTTTGTTTGATGGTATGTTTGTATAGCTCTTTGTCAAGTTTCATGCTGAGATACCTCCTGTAGATATCATTTTGGAGGCTGCCAAAACGCTTCAGAGCATAAGCAGCTGGTAAAAATCTGTAATTTTCACGAAGTCCCAATCTGTGATATTTTGTCCAAGTTAGAGATTGTATATCTGCTGATGTGTGATTCCTTTGCCTTAGATTCTTGTTGGAGGTTGTAATGCAGTTGGATGGCTTCACGTCCATGTCTTGTTTGAATTATTTAGAGGCCTGTAGCTGCTGTAGATCTTGTGGTCAAGGTGCTATGTTGCTGTTAAAAACAGATTGGTGTCAAACTGGCTTTTGAGGTTCTGTGAGCTATGGTTGATGGTTTTGTGTGCTCTCAAACGCCATCCCACTTGTATTTTGGTGCTTGCTCATTTGGCAACCTGGTTACACTAGTGAGTGCCCATATAATTGTGTTTGTGTCTGTTTTGAACACGTAGGCCTTCGTAACTTGTTTTGTAGTTTCCGGTTGATCCAAGACTCCGTTCACGATGTTCCTTATAGGTTTTTTGCATCGTTTTCTCGTGATGCATATGATTATGCCATGTTCATGCATGTCAAGATAACTTAACATGAGGTTCTGTCCAGAATATAAACAACTCAACTAATGCATGTAAAGTGACTAGAATAGTGATGCATGCCTTCTTCTTCACACATGCAACATATTGGTTGTTGCATTATGTTATTCCGGTGTTCATCTGTTGTTATCTTATCTTTGGGTAGCATCAGGAACAGAGAGAGAGTACGTGGATTCTGGAGGGTTCGTGCAGGAAGAACAAGAGCAGTTCTAGTATGAAGAAATCACAGGCAAGATGACCGTGATCTCGACACCATTTCTAGCTCTGTTATGCTTAGAATCCCGTTTCCTTCGTTACATGCCCGCTGCCTACCCAAAGTTGTCAGAATCGTGACTCAAGTCTTAGAATCTTATGATCTTACGATCCAAACTAGGTTCTCCGATATTACGATTTTCTTCATAGAATCTAAGTTTCCACGATCCTAATAGTTATGATTCTACGATTCACGATCCTAGCAACGGAGCTCTGATCCAATTCACAATTGCGATTCTGATAACTTTGTGCCTACCACATGATATATAAGCCATCTGTCTTTGCCATGTAACCTCAAACACTTCACGTTCCCAGCAAATATTGTTTGGCTAAGTAGGCTTGCTCAACCCCTAATGGATAGCATTGTTAGTTGCAGGTGCCAGCTGGCCCATGTGATAACATGGGCATATTGATATCATTATGTTTAACTGATATTTAATTAATGCACCTATATACTTGGTAAATAACGAAAGACCTAGCCTTTTGCCGGGTGATTTGTTCCGTTGTTGCCGCCTTAGTTTCGACTACCAGTGTTTTATTCCATAACTGAGCACTCCTAACACGTTCCGGGTTGTTATGGGGACCCCCTTGATAAATCGTATAGTGTTAAGGCTTGTCTGGCAGGACCCAACTTTGGTTTTATTGCTGCAACTTAATAATAAAAATGCATAGGGAATAGCTACCCCAAGAAGTTAATCAACAACCCGGGCCGGTGCTCCTCATGAGTGTTGGTCCAAACTAGAGCCACTTGCAAGGCCACCCGGGGCAACTGGGGGTTTTCTATCAGGCCAGTGTACGTAGTGCTCATCCGTCGCGTCCTGAGAACGAGATACGCGGCCCCTATCGGGATCGTCAACACGTCAGGAGGTCTTGCCAGATTTGTCTTACCTTACCGATATATCTTGCGCATTGGGATTCCGGTCAAACTTTGGGTCTCCTCAAAGTTGAGGTTTTCCTCTAAGGAATCTGATGAGATCACGAGTTTCGTGATAGAGGATTACTATGCGGCCTGTGGTAATTTGTGATCGACTAGTTGGAGCACCCCTGCAGGGTTTAATCTTTCGGAAAGCCGTGCCCGCGGTTATGTGGCAAATATGGATAGTTTGTTAACATCCAGTTCTAGACAACTTAAAGTAATTCTAATAAAACTGCCAACTGAGTGCGTAACTGTGACTGTCTCTTTCGGAGATCCTTCTCTGATCGAGAAAATGGTGGGGTTATGTTTGACGTAAGTAGGTGTTCAGGATCAATTAGTGATCAATCTAGTCCTCGACCGACTTGCATAGACCACCATATGTTTACTCTGATCATCGTAAGGTAGCCACCATATATGCTTAGGTTGCTCCAAACCCATACACTTAACCTTCCTCACCCATTAACTCGGCTAGATTCGATACCAAGGTCATTCGATTGCTGAATCCTCGTGGCTCACGGTTTACTACAAACACCCACAGGTACAGGTATACCCGATGCAGGAGATCCCGATGACAGCCAGATGAAGTGGGAGTTCGATGAGGACTTTGGCAGACTGTACGTGACTTATCCGGAGGACAAGAGGTCGTGGTCGTGATCATGCGGCCAGCATGCGGGATATTGATATGTCTCAAACGTAACTATAATATTTGATGGTTTCATGTTGTTATCTGGTCATCTTTGGATGTTTTATGTACCTTTTATATCTTTTTGGGACTAACTTATTAATTCAGTGCCAAGTGCCAGTTCCTGTTTTTTCTGTGTTTTTGGCTCTTTTCATATCTGATTTTGGAACGGAGTCCAAACGGAATAAAATCCCCGAAATAAATTTTTCCCGAACGGAAGAAGATGAGGGGGCTTGAGGGCCAAGGCAGGAGAGCTACAGGGGGCCCACAAGCCCTGTAGCCGCCACAAGGTGGGCGGCGGCTAGCAGGCTTGTGGCCTCCCTGGCGCCTCCCTGACCTAGCTCCTTCGCCTATATATTCCCTAAAATACAGAAAAAATAGGGGAATCCACGAAAACACTTTTCCGCCGAGGCAAGCTTTCGTTTCCGCGAGATCTCATCTGGAGACCCTTCTCGGTGCCCTGCCGGAGGGGACTTTGGAGTTGGAGGGCTTCTATATAAACATCATCGCCCCTCCAATGACTCGTGAGTAGTTCACTTCAGACCTACGGGTCCGTAGTTAGTAGCTAGATGGCTTCATCTCTCTCTTGGATCTTAAATACAAAGTTCTCCATGATCTTCATGGAGATCTATCTGATGTAATCCTCTTTGGCGGTGTGTTTGTCGAGATCCGATGAATTGTGGATTTGTGATCAGATTATCTATGATATATGTTTGAGTCTTTGCTGATTTCTTTTATGCATGATTTGATATCCTTGTATGTCTCTCCAAGTCTTGGGTTTTGTTTTGCCAACTAGATCTATGATTCTTGCAATGGGAGAAGTGCTTGGTTTTGGGTTCATACCGTGTGGTGACCTTTCCTAGTGACAGAAAGGGCAGCAAGGCATGCATCATGTTGTTGCCATCAAGGGTAACAAGATGGGCTTTGTCGTAGATATGAGATTGTCCATCTACATCATGTCGTCTTTCTTAAGGCGTTACTCTGTTCTTTTGAACTTAATACACTAGATGCATGCTGGATAGCGGTCGACGTGTGGAGTAATGGTAGTAGATGCAAAAAGTATCGGACTACTTGTTTTGGACGTGATGCCTATAGATATAATCATTGCCATAGATAACGTCACGACTTTGCGCGGTTCTATCAATTGCTCGACAGTAATTTGTTCACCCACCGTCTACTTGCTTTCATGAGAGAAACCACTAGTGAACACTGCGGCCCCTGGGTCTATTCACACCTATCGTTTCCGCTTTTGCTTTTACTTTGCTTTGTCACATTGTTGATTTCAGTTCTCACTTGGCAAACAATCTATAAGGGATTGACAACCCCTTCATAGCGTTGGGAGAAAGCTTTTTTTGTTTGTGCATGTACTTGTGATGCTCCTTCACTGGATCGATACCTTGGTTCTCAAAACTGAGGGAGATACTTACCGCCGCTGTGCTACATCACCCTTTCCGCTTCGAGGGAACACCAAGGCAAGCTAATTGCCTCTCGTTTTCCTCTCCCCCACTTCACATTTGCCGTTTTCATTTGCCTTTCTCCATTGCCGTTTTCTTTTGCCTTTTGCCTTTTTGCCGTTTTCCCTTGCCAGTTTTCTTGCTTGCTTGTGTGCTTGTTTGTTCGTTGAAGTCAGCATGCCTGAAAACACCAAACTTTGTGACTTCTCGAGTACCAATAATAATGATTTTATTAGTACTCCGATTGCTCCCGCTACTAGTGCGGAATTGTATGAAATCAACGCAACTTTGCTGAATCTTGTTATGAAAGAGCAATTCTCTGGCCTTCCTAGTGAAGATGCCGCATCCCATCTCAATACCTTCATTGAGCTTTGCGGTATGCAAAAGAAAAGAGATGTGGATAATGACGTGATTAAGTTGAAGCTTTCTCCTTTCTTGTTGCGAGATCGCGCAAAAACTTGGTTTTCTTCTTTGCCCAAAAATAGTATCGATTCTTGGATAAGTGCAAAGATGCTTACATATCCAAGTACTTTCCGCAGGCTAAGATCATCTACTTACGTAATGATATCATGAATTTCAAGAAACTTGATCATGAACACGTTGCCCAATCTTGGCAGAGGATGAAGCTTATGATTAGAAATTGTCCCGCTCATGGCTTGAGTTTGTGGATGATTATACAAATCTTTTACGCTGGTTTGAATTTCGCTTCTCGCAATATCTTGGACTCCGCTTTAGGTGGAACGTTCATGGAAATCAAGTTAGGAGACGCTACAAAACTCCTAGACAATATCATGACCAACTACTCTCAGTGGCACACTGAAAGGTCGCCTGCTAGCAAAAAGGTACACGCTATAGAAGAAATTAACTCGCTTAGTGCTAAGATGGACGAGTTGATGAATTTGGTTTCTAGTAGAAACGCTCCTTTAGATCCTAATGACATGCCACTATCTTCCTTGATTGAGAGTAGCAACGCTAGTTTGGACGTGAATTTTGTTGTTAGGAACAATTTTGTCAACAAGAATGCTTTTAGAGGAAACTATGTTCCTAGGCCTTTTCCTAGTAACTCCTCTAACAATTATGGCAATACCTACAACAACACTTATGGAAATCAACAACAAATTACCCTCTAATTTAGAGAGTAATATCAAAGAGTTCATCAACTCTCAAAAGATTTTCAGTGCGTCCGTAGAGGAAAAACTACTCAAAATTGATGATTTGGCTAAGAGCGTTGATAGGATGTCTTGTGATATTGATGCTGTGAAAGTTAAATGTGCTCCTCCCAAGGTCAACTTGGATGAAACTTTGAAAGCTATGCGTGTCTCCATGAATGAGAGCAAAGAAAGAACCGCCCAAATTCGTGCTAGGTATGAATGGTTTAAAAGGGTGCGTTCTAGTGATGTAAATCACGAAGATCTTAAAGTGGTTGGTGTGACTCCTCTTGAATCTTTGTTTTCACGTGTCAAACCTATTTATTAAGGGGCTGGATATGAATCCACTTTGATTGAAAAACGTCCCAATGATTCGGAGTCCACCCATCTTGATAATAAGGTGTGGAGAGTGGAGTAGAAGAAATCAAAATTTTGGGTAGTAATGAAACTCCCACTTTGGATTTCAAGGAATTGAATTATGATAATTGCTCCTTGTTTGAATGCATTTCTTTGATGCAATCCATTGCAAACTCTCCACATGCTTATAGCCAAAGCAAAGCCTTTACCGCGCATATCGTAGATGCTATGATGAAATCTCTTGAAGAGAAGCTCGAACTAGAAGTCTCTATACCTAGAAAACTTCATGATGAGTGGGAACCTACTATCAAAATCAAGATAAAAAACTATGAGTGCAATGCTTTTGTGTGATTTGGGTGCTAGTGTTTCCGCGATTCCAAAGTCTTTATGCGATATTCTTGGTTTTCATGAGATTGAAGAGTGTTCTCTTAATTTGCATCTTGCGGATTCTACTGTCAAGAAACCCATGGGAAGGATCGATGATGTTCTTATTGTTGCAAATAAGAACTATGTACCCGTGGATTTCATCGTAGTTGACATAGATTGCAATCCTTCATGTCCCATTATTCTTGGTAGACCTTTCCTAAGGACTATTGGTGCTACCATCGATATGAAGGAAGGGAACATTAGATTTCAATTTCCTTTAAAGAAGGGCATGGAGCACTTTCCTAGAAAGAAAATAAGATTGCCTTATGAACCTACGATGATGGCTACTTATGGTTTGAGCACCAAAGATGTCTATACGTGATTCCATCACCTTGTGCCTAGCTAAGGGCGTTAAACAATAGCGCTTGTTGGGAGGCAACCCAACGAATCTATCCTTCTTCTTTCTGTTTTGTGTTTTCCACACTTTCATAATTCTGTGATGATAGTGTTTTTTGTGTTTCTTCTTGCGTTTGTGCCAAGCAAAACCGTTATGATTAGTCTTGGGGATGATCGTTTGGTCATGCTGGAAAAGAGAGAAACCTTCTGCTCACGAACAGAATTTTCATTTTTTTTCTGTTAGAGCTTTTGAGTTGATTTCTATTTCTGCTGATTGCTACACAAATTCTTCAGACTGTCATAAGTTTTCAGAATTTGTGAAGTACCATAAGTATACGAAATATACAGATTGCTACACATTGGTCTGCTATTAAGAGATTCTGTTTTTGTTGTGTTGGTTGCTTATTTTGATGAAACTATGGATAGTATCGGGGGGTATTAGCTATGGAAGATTTCAAATACAGTAACCCAACATCAACATAAGTAGAATTTAAGTTTGCTACAGTACCTAAGGAAGTGGTGGTTTGCTTTCTTATACTAATGATATCACGAGTTTCTGTTTAAGTTTCGTGTTGTGAAGTTTTCAAGTTTTGGTTGAAGTTCTTATGAACAAAAATATAAATAGTGGCAAGAGCTCAAGCTTGGGGATGCCCAAGGCACCCCAAGAGATCCAAGGATGCAGTAAAAGCCTAAGCTTGGGGATGCCCCGGGAAGGCATCCCCTCTTTCGTCTTCAATCTATCGGTAATGTTACTTGGGGCTATATTTTTATTCACCACATGTTATGTGTTTTTCTTGGAGCGTCTTGTATCGTATGTGTCTTTTATTTTTGTTGTGTCATAATCATCCTTGCTGCACACCTAGATAGAGAGACATGCACTCACCATGATTTTTTCGAGCTTCACTTATATATCCTTTGGTAGACAATTCACCTCACATGTGCTTCACTTCTATCTTTTGAGCTAGTTGATTTTGCTCTATGTGCTTCACTTATATCTTTTAGAGCACAGCGATGCGTGGCTTGGTAGTTGATCTATACTTTGAAAGTAGTCTCAAAAGGGGTAGTTATCCAAAGGGATACGAAAACTTCCACCTTCATGTGCATTGAATAGTTATAAAAGTTTGATTCGTCTCAATTAGTTTTGAGTTGTGGTTGTGGTAATATTGAATTTATGCTAGTAAGGTGTTGTGGATCTAGAAATACTTGTGTTGAAGTTAGTGATTCCCGTAGCATGCACACATGGTGAACTGCTATGTGATGAAATCTGAGCATGATTAGTCAATTGATTGTCATCCTTTGTGTGGCGGTCGGGATCGCGCGATGGTTTATACCTACCAACCCTTCCCCTAGGAGTATGTGTTGAATGCTTTGTTTCGATTACTACTAAAACTTTTGCAACAAGTATATGAGTTCTTCATGACTAATGTTGAGTCCATGGTTTAGATGCACTTTCACCTTCCACCATCATTATCTTCTTAGTGCCGTGCAACTTTCGCCGGTGCACAAAACCCACCATTAGCCTCCCTCAAAACAGCCACCATACCTACCTACTTTGGCTTTTTCAAAGTCATTCCGAGATATATTGCCATGCGACTACCACCATGACATGTGCCACCACTTCTACATTGCCATTGCATGATCGTAAGATAGCTAGCATGATGTTTCCATTTAATGTCTATGCCATGCTAGATCATTGTCACGGTACACCACCGAAGGCATTCCATATGGAGTCATCGTTGCTCTAAGTTTTGAGTTGAAAGTGTGATGATCATCATTGATGGAGCATTGTCCCATGTGAGGGAATAAAAGAGGCCAACGAAGCCCATACACAAAAAGAGGCCAAAGATGTCCACCAAAATAAAAAAATAATAATAATAAAAAAGAGGCCAAAGAGCCCACCAAAAAAATGATGAGAGAAAAAGAGAGAAGGGACAATGCTACTATACTTCCACACTTGTGCTTACTAAGCACCACGATCTTCATGATTGAGAGTCTCTCGTTTTGTCACCACCATATAGCTAGTGGGAAATTTTCATTACATAACTTGGCTTGTATATTCCAATGATAGGCTTCCTCAATTTTGCCTTAGGTCTTCGTGACCAAGCAAGTTGGATGCACACCCACTAGTTTTCTTTAAGAGCTTTCACATACTCTTAGATCTAGTGCATCATTCATATGGCAATCCCTACTCATTCACATTGATATCTATTGATGAGCATGTCCACACCTCATTGATATGCCTAGTTAATATGATCATCTTCTCCTTGTTTGTCTTGCAACCTCCACCACACTCCACACCACTTATAGTGCTAAAACCATGTCTCACGCTCATGTATTGCGTGAGAGTTGAAAAGGTTTGAGAAAGTATAGGTGTGAAAACAATTACTTGGCCAATACCGGGGTTGTGCATGATTTAAATTCGTTGTGCAATGATGATAGAGCATAGGCAGACTATATGCTTTTGTAGGGATAACTTAGTATTTTGAAAGTTCATGATTACCTTGCGAGTTTGCTTGAACTATTATTGTTTCCACGTCAATAGCAAACTATTATTTTGAATCTAATGGATCTGAACATTCACATCACCTAAGAGGAGTTACAAAGGACATCTATGCTAGGTAGCATGAAAGCATCAAAAATTCATTCGTTATCATTTCCCTACTCGAGGACGAGCAGGAGTTAAGCTTGGGGATGCTTGATACGTGTGAAACGTATCTATAATTTTTGATGGTTTCATGCTGTTATCTTGTCATCTTTGGATGTTTTATGTACCTTTTATATCTTTTTGGGACTAAATTATTAATTCAGTGCCAAGTGCCAGTTCCTGTTTTTTCTGTGTTTTTGGCTCTTTTCAGATCTAATTTTGGAACGGAGTCCAAACGGAATAAAATCCCCGAAATAAATTTTTCCCGAACGGAAGAAGATGAGGGGGCTTGAGGGCCAAGGAAGGAGAGCTACAGGGGGCCCACAAGCCCTGTAGCCGCCACCAGGGGGCGGTGGCTAGCAGGCTTGTGGCCTCCCTGGCGCCCCCCTGACCTAGCTCCTTCGCCTATATATTCCCTAAAATACAGAAAAAATAGGGGAATCCACGAAAACACTTTTCCGCCGCCGCAAGCTTCCGGTTCCGCGAGATCTCATCTGGAGACCCTTCCCGGTGCCCTGCCAGAGGGGACTTTGGAGTTGGAGGGCTTCTACATCAACATCATCGCCCCTCCAATGATTCGTGACTAGTTCACTTCAGACCTACGGGTCCGTAGTTAGTAGCTAGATGGCTTCTTCTCTCTCTTGGATCTTCAATTCAAAGTTCTCCATGATCTTCATGAAGATCTATCCGATGTAATCCTCTTTGGCGGTGTGTTTGTCGAGATCCGATGAATTGTGGATTTGTGATCAAATTATCTATGATATATATTTGAGTCTTTGCTGATTTCTTATATGCATGACTTGATATCCTTGTAAGTCTCTCCGAGTCTTGGGTTTTGTTTGGCCAACTAGATCTATGATTCTTGCAGTGGGAGAAGTGCTTGGTTTTGGGTTTATCCCATGTGGTGACCTTTCCCAGTGACAGAAAGGGCAGAAAGGCACGCATCGTATTGTTGCCATCAAGGGTAACAACATGGGCTTTGTCGTAGATATGAGATTGTCCATCTACATCATGTCATCTTGCTTAAGGCGTTACTCTGTTCTTTTGAGATGCAGAAAGTATCGGTCTACTTGTTTTGAACGTGATGCCTATTGATATAATCATTGCCATAGATAACGTCACGACTTTGCGCGGTTCTATCAATTGCTCGACAGTAATTTGTTCACCCACCATCTACTTGCTTTCATGAGAGAAACCACTAGTGAACACTATGCCCCCCGGGTCTATTCACACCTATCGTTTCCACTTTCGCTTTTACTTTGCTTTTTTACTTTGTTGCTTTCAGTTCTCACTTGGCAAACAATCTATAAGGGATTGACAACCCCTTCATAGCATTGGGAGCAAGATTTTTGTGTTTGTGCAGGTACTTGTGATACTCCTTCACTGGATCGATACCTCGGTTCTCAAAACTAAGGGAAATACTTACCGCCACTGTGCTACATCACCCTTTCCACGTCGAGGGAACACCAACGCAAGGCTCCAAGGCCACGGGGGAATCCTTTGCATATTTTCCTAGGAAGTTCCTAAAGGCGTAGCCGTAGCAGAAGGATTCCTGGTGCCGTTGCTGAGGAGTATCAAGACAAGAATAGTCTCCCGTCAGCACATGTTTCTCGCGCCGTTGGAAGGTCTTTTGTTGCAGTAGCAGATATCATAGCTTTATTTGTTTTCATCTTGTCTGTAGCTGGACCATACCATGTTCTGAATAAGTGTGCTTGTATGACTTTATGACTATGTTCTTATCAAATGGCAAGTGTATGCCCTACTTGTCACTCTTTCAGTTATGTAATATTATGATTATCTTGCTTGTGAAACGTGTAGATGTGCCCCTTTCCCCTTTGAGGCCTCGCCCGCAAATAAGGAAAGGGCCGCATCTTAGTCGTTACAAGTTGGTAATCAGAGCCTTATGACCATAGGAGCCTTTGTGTGATCGAACTTGGCCGAGTCGAGTCTAGCAAAACTATTTGAGTCTTAGTTATATCACAGAGTAGGTTTCTTTTTCTCCTCTTTATGCTCTGGTGAGGTTTATGACTTAGGAAATCTTAATTCTACTCCTCTTCTCGCTCAATTTTTTTAGGATCACGCGGATATTTGGGAAATCTATATGATGTCGATGTGATGGAATTCTGTCTTGGTGCCTCCTGTCTGACTTGATTTCTTCCGGGGAGTTCAGGTCCAGGGGATTCTTGAGCACATCGCTATCATTCAAATTTCTTAGTATCTCAGGACGGAGGATGTTCGTAATTGCTTCAATACTAGTAGCGACGAGAGGAGTCCGGCTTCCCCCGTACTGGTGCACAGAGTTCCAGATGTATCCCCCACACTTAGTATCGTTGTAATTACGAGGGTCTGTGATAGATGAAGTTCCGATATTCTGGGTATGTGTTGACGGATGTGATACACTGGATGAGTTACTATAGGAGTTGAGTGATATATTACTCCTTGTATCTGTGGACCAGATTGCATGACCAGATATTTCGGGAGTTCATAGGTGGGATATCAGGTAGTGACTTATAGGGCAATCTTCCTACACATGCATGATGTAAGGTTGGGATTCGACACTCAGTGGGCCCGTTTGTTCATGGTCGTCTTACAGCGGTTCTCGTTGTGTCTTATGAGTCCTTATAGCTTGCTACGACTCAGGGACGCTTCGTATGCCGTGCGCACTGCCTTGCACAGGATGGTACTGTAAGCTCGAGCCCGTGCGATCATATCCATGAAGATATCGACTGGAATCTGTGTCATAATTTTGTTCCAAGGAATTCTAGCTCATACTTGGTTTGCGAGTGGCCTTTAATCAGATGTTGTCCGTAGTCACTTTGAGGAAGCATTCTTACTAATTATTATTCGAATGCAATTGCTAAGTATTCTTGTTCAGATATTTCTACCTATTGATTCATCTTTTCCTTGAATGTTAATCGCTGGTCTAACGTGTTGTCCGTCTTCAGGATGGCTCCACCAACTCGCCAGAATCCGGGTCGCGAGGGTGCTGAAGCTCTGCCTCCTCCGCCGCCTCCTCCTCCTCCAAAGGCATGTCAAGCAGTGATGGTTGCAACAAATGCTAACACCTAGATGTTACTTCAGCTATTGCAAGAGAGGAACAATCAACAGCAGGGCAATTTCAACCATGGTGGTCATCAATCTGCATCTATGAATCAATTCCTGGCGAACCAGCCGAAGTCCTTCACGTCTTGTGACCAGCCATTCGACGCTGAGGACTGGATTCTTGACATGAACAAACACTTTGAGTCAGCAATGTCCGACCAGAAGTATTCATCAAGTTTGCAACGTTTCAGCTGAAGGGGCAGGCATCAGTTTGGTGGCAGCAGTTGAAGGACTCCACGGGAGGCAGAATGATAAGTTGGGACGATTTCTGCAAAGAGTTCAGGTCTCACTATATCCCGTCTAGCTTTGTGGAAGAGATGCGTGAGAAGTTCAGACACTTGAAGAAAGGAGGATCCTCTGTGTACAAGTACAACGTCGAGTTCCACGAGCTGGCTCGATATGCTTTGCAGGACATTCCAGAGCAGAAGAGCAAGATCTGTCAGTTCAGAGGTAGTCTGAGAGAGGACTTGCAGTTGGCCCTTGCCTTGCACGAGCCCGACGAGTTTGATAAGTTCTATAACTTGGCTCTCAGGGCTGAAGCAACTTTGCTCAAAGTGGAGAATTCGAGGAAGCATTTCATAGACTCCAGCTCCTCGCCCTCAATTTAGGTGGTCTAGAAGTAGCAGAAATATAGGGTGTCTCCTCCTCAGCAGACTCAACAGTTCAAGCAGTCAGGTGGTCGTGGTTTTTCCCATCCACCCAACCCAGCTTTCTAGCAGAGGTTTCAGTAGCAGAAGCAAGGGAATCCTCAAGTGCAATTCCGTCTGTTGTCAGATGTCACTTGTCACAAGTGTGGGCAGAAGGGTCACTACTCCAAGAAGTGCACCTCTCAACAGCGTCTTCTGCCCCCTCCCCTAGGGAAGCCTCCAGGCAATGCTATGGTAAAGTTCAATCCCAGGTCTGCGCGAGTCAATATGGTGAACGCAGCGTAAGCAGAAAACTCCTCACGTGATAATGGGTAATCTCCTGGTTAATGATTTTCTTGCAAATGTTTTATTTGATTCTGGTGCATCGCATTCATTCATTTCAAGGCCTTTTGTTGCAAAGCAAATATCGTGATAGAAGACACTCCTAGGCCGTTAAAAATCATTTCTCCGGGAATGCAAATGACTTCTCGGGTGTTTGTTCCTGATGTCTCTGTTAAGATGTGTGATTATGCCTTTCTGGCTTCTCCTATTGTCCTTGGCAACTCTGATATTGATTTGATCATTGGGATGGATTGGTTGGCTATGAACAAGGCGTCTATTGATTGGGAAGCTAAAGAAGTGAAGCTAACTCATCCTTCAGAGGACGTGATTATCTTCGCGGCGCGTGATGACAGGATCCGTCTATTTTCCTCGAATGAGAAGGGTGAGATCTCTCCAATTTCTCAAGTCCCAGTGGTCTGCGAGTATGAAGATGTCTTTCCAGAAGAGCTGCCAGGAATGCCTCCGCACCGGGCAGTTGAGTTCGTAAATGAGCTTGAACCGGGTACTGAACCAGTATGCAAGCGGCCGTATAAACTGGGTCCAGAAGAGCTAAAGGAGCTGAAGAAACAACTTGATAAGTTGTTCGAGCAATTGAAAGGGGCTAAGATCTTCTCGAAGCTTTATCTCAGGATGGGCTATCATCAGATTCACATTCGTGAAGAGGACATTCCCAAGACTGCCTTCCGGACAAGCTTTGGCTCGTATGAGTACACGGTGATGTCTTTCTGTCTCGCCAATGCTCCACCGACCTTTTGTCTGATGATGAATTATGTCTTCTCCTCATTCAAAAATGAATTTGTCTTGTTGTACCTTGATGACATTCTGGTCTTTTCGGGAACTGAGGAAGATCATGAAGAACATCTCCGGCTTGTGCTTGATAAGCTAAGAAAGCATAAGTTCTATGCTAAGTTTTCCAAATGTGAGTTCTGGTTGAAGGAAGTTTTCTACCTTGGGCACATCATCTCTGCCGAGGGCATCAAAGTTGATCCATCAAAGGTGGATGCCATTGTTGAGTGGGAACCTCCACAGAATGTGAAGCAGCTTCGAAGCTTTCTCGGGCTTGCAAGCTATTGCAGAAGATTCGTTGAGAATTTCTCCAAGATTGCTAAGCCTCTCTCAAGCCTTCTACATAAGAGTGTGAAGTTTCTCTGGTCTCCAGAGTGTCAGTTGGCCTTCGACACACTCAAAGAGAAGCTCACTTCTACTCCAGTCTTGATTCCTCCTGATGATTCCATGTCTTATCAAGTGTTCTGTGATGCCTCTCTTCAAGGTCTTGGTGCAGTCCTAATGCAAGAAAAGAAAGTGGTAGCTTATACCTTGAGGCAGTTGAAGCCAAGTGAGAATAATTACCCCACTCATGATCTTGAGTTGGCGACTGTGGTATATGCCCCGATGACTTGGAGACATCTCTTGTTGGAAAGACATGTTGAGGTCTACACCGATCACAAGAGTCTGAAATACATCTTCACCCAGCCTAACCTCAATCTTCGGCAAACTCGTTGGGTGGAAATGCTCCAAGATTACAATCCGAGCGTTGACTACACTCCAGACAAAGCTAATGTCATTGCAGATGCTTTGAGCAGAAAGGATTACTGCAACAGTCTCATTCTGAATCCTCTCCAGCCTGATCTTTGTGAATCTTTCAGGAAGCTCAACCTTCAGTTAGTACCTCAGGGATTTCTTGCTAATCTTTCCGGAAGACCAAGTCTGACAAGCTCAACTTCTTGATGCTATGGTTAAGAAAGTTAAGATTGGCTTGACAAAGAGCATTCCCAAATATAAGTTCTTCCGTGTTGATGACAGAGATACCTTGTTCTTCGAGGATCGCCTTGTCGTTCCGAAAGGGGATCTCAGGAAAGTTATCATGGAAGAAGCCCATAATTCCCTTCTCTCGATACATCCAAGAATTTCCAAAATGTATCAGGATCTGAAGAAGACTTTCTGGTGGACTCGCATGAAGCGTGAAGTTGCTCAGTTCGTGAATGAATGCGATGATTGTCGCAGAGTGAAAGCAGAGCATCAAGGTCCAGCAGGTCTCTTGCATCCCTTGCCCATTCCCGAGTGGAAATTCGATCATGTTGAGATGGATTTCGTCACTGGGTTTCCGAAGTCCAAGAAAGGCAACGATGCCATCTTCATCGTCATCGACAAGTTGAGCAAAGTCGCTCATTTCCTTCCAGTCAAGGAGTCTATCTTAGCAGCTGAGCTTGAAGAGTTGTATACGTCAAGGATAGTCTCATTGCATGGTGTTCCAATGCTGATATCTTAGGATCACGGAAGCATCTTTACTTCCAAGTTCAGGATTCATTTCAGTCTGCGATGGGTACTAAGCTTCGATTCAGTACATCCATCCATCCTCAAACTAGTGGGCAAGTGGACAAAGTCAATCAGGTCCTCGAGGATATGCTAAGAGCGTGTGTGATTTCGTTTGGCTTGAAGTGGAAGAATGCCTACCTTTTGCTGAGTTCTCATACAACAATAGCTATCACGCAAGCTCTGGCAAGGCTCCATTCGAGATTCTTTACGGAAGGAAGTGCCATACCACGCTCAATTGGTCTGAGACTAGTGCGCGTCAGATTCTTGGGAATGACATGATTGCTAAAGCATAAGAAATGTGTCGTGTCATTCGGGATAATCTCAAAGCAGCGCAGTCCAGTGAGAAGAGTTACTACGATAGCAAGCATCGTGACATGACTTTTCAGCTCGATGATTTCGTGTATCTCAAAGTGTCTCCCGTGAAGGGCACTCAGCGCTTCGCTATCAAAGGAAAGCCTGCTCCTCGTTTTGTTGGGCCTTTCAGAATTCTTGGCAAGAGAGGCGATCTTGCATATCAGTTAGAGCTCCCTTCCAACTTCTCAAATGTGCATGACGTGTTTCATGTCTCTCAGCTCCGGAGATGCTTCAAGACTCCCGAGCGCACAGTTGATCTCCAGGATACCGACCTCCAGCCCGACCTATCCTACCATGAGCATCCAGTTGTAGTTCTTGAAGTGATTGAGCGCAAGAACCGCAATAAGTCAATTAAGTTTCTCAAAGTGCAGTGGTCACCTCATTCCGACAAGGAGGCCACTTGGGAACGCGAGGATCACCTCCGTTCCGAATTTCCAGAGTTCTTCCAGTCCTAGATCTCGGATTGAGATCCTCTTGTCGTGTGGGAGAGTTGTAACATCCCAGATGCTTTCTTTCCTATTTTTGTAAGCCTTTCCATTTGTGGCAACATTGTTGAACCTATGTTATCGAGGTGATGTAATTTCATGTGATTATCATTTCATGTGCATCTCATGCATCATGCATATCATCTTGTTCTTGTGGTGGTGACTACCTTAGTGATGTGATTGCATGTGGCTTGTGCTTGTGAAGTGTGGTGTGGGTGCAACAAGGTCCTTCAAACTCTTAGTTGCACCATAGCCCAAATAACCCCCCCTCTGCTTTATATTTTTTAGGCAGAATTAAGTTACTGTTTGGGGCTTTAAAAAAGTTCATCTTCTTTGGAAATTCTTTTAAATATTTGTGGGTGACAACCCTCACTTATCTGAAGTTATTTTCCTTTTTGTTTTAATTTTAAATAGGGACTTATTTAATAAAAACAATTAATTTACTTAGCTCTAAAATGCCTCCTTTATTTTTATAAATAGGAGCATCATTTTAGAGACTTATATTTATTTTCATTTTCATTCCTTTTTATTTGTTTTTTCCTTCCCTAGCTTTATTCCAAAGTTGATTTGATTTATTTGTAAAAGAAAAAACCTGCTTTGTTTTAAAAGAGAGGCGAGGCAGTTGGATGGGCTCCTTGCCCATGGCTTTCTCCCTAGCGCTAGAGTCCATGCTCCTTTCCTTCTTCCTCCTCCTCACAGCGTGTTCCCCTTTACTGCTTTCCGTCAGAGTGCAGAGAGAGAGAGAGAGAGAGAGAGAGAGGCCGCGCCAACGCCGCCGGCCATCCCATCAACGCCTATTTAGAGCCTCCCCCTCGGCGTGCGTGCTAGGTTCCCTCACCACTTCCGCCAGCCCCTCTTCCTCCTTCTTTCCCCCTCTGCAGGTAAGGGTTCACAAAGAAATTCAGAGAGAGAGAGAGAGAGAGAGAGAGAGAGGTTCAGACAAAGCGTCTTCGCGTCGCTGTCATCCCTCCCCTCGTCGCCGGTGCTTCCTCGTCGAGTCCAAGCATGCAGGGAGGATGCTGGATCCTCCCTCGTCCCGTTCTCGACGCTAGGAGGGTGGATCCCCTCCTCTGCCAGCCCCTCCTCGTCGTCCTCGTCAGGAGAAGGAAGGAGGCAGAGAACGTCGCCGTCGCCTATTATTCCTCTTCACGCCAGCCAAGCACGCCTCCGAGCAGCCCCAGGGTGAGTTCCGTTCCCCTCTCTTCTCTCCCGCATGTGGAATCTCCCCTCTGCATGCCATAGGTCGCTGGATTGAGCTCCGTTCGGGCCGGAGCAGAGGCCGCGTCGAGCCGCCGCTACGGGCTCCCTCAAGTGTAGTTAGTCACGGGAATGGATCCCACTAGGGTTCCCGCATCCCCGTTGGTCACTGGGTGCAGCCGCCGTTGCCGCATCATCGCCGGAGCTAAGCTCCTCCTTCCTGGTCTGGAGGTAGAAGACGATGTGTAGGAGTCATGTAGTTTAGCTTGTCTAGGGTAGAACCCCTTCTGGTTCAGAACACCCCTCGTAGCCCAATAGTTCTAGCGCCGCGCCCCGACCAGAGAGGTCGTGGGTTCGAATCCCTGGCGCCCCTTTTATTTTCCAGTGATTTTGTTCCCTGTTTGATTTGACGACAATGTAGGATATATGGTTTGCTTCCTATGTTCGTTCAACAACGAGGTGCTAGCCCAGTGGTGGGAGTATGCTAGCTCCACCAGATAGGTGGTGGGTTCGATCCCCCCCCTGACACATTTTATCTTTTATTTTTCCCCTAAGTGCTGCAACTTATGTTTTCATGCCCTGTTTAGAGCTTTGTATTAGGTGGAGCTTTGACCTATTGATGTTGATCCCATGGTAGATAGTAGTGGGTTAGCCCCTGTACAATATGGGACATTTAGTTTGTTCATAGCTTTTTGCATGTTGATATTACACCTTGTCAAAGTGGGCACTTGACTGAAAATGACAGTTTTGAGAAAAACTGTGAATTTCACTAAGTCTGGGAATCTGGAGTTATTTTCTTCCCCTGTTGTGTTGTTCATATTTGCTCCTCTGTTGGGAATTAGCCCAAGAAACAAACTAATGTTTGTTTTCTGGTATGTTTGTATAGATCTATGTCAAGTTTCATGCCCAGATACCTCTTGTAGATATCATTTTGGAGGCTGCCAAAATGCTTCACAACATAAGTAGCTGGTGAAAATCTGTAATTTTCACTAAGTCCCAATCTGTGATATTTTGTCCAAGTTAGAGGTTGTATATCTGCTGATGTGTGATTCCTTTCCCTTAACTTCTTGTTTGAGGTTGTAATGCAGTTGGATAGATTCAGTTTCATGTCTTGTTTGATTTATTTAGAGGGCTGTAGGTGATGTAGATCTTGTGTTCAAAGTGCTATGTTGCTGTTAAAAACAGATTGGTGTCAAACTGGTTTTTGAGCTTGTGTGAGCTATGGTTGATGGTTTTGTGTCCTCTCAAGCACCATCCCACTTGTATTTTGGTGCTTGCTCATTTGGCAACCTCGTTACACTAGTGAGTGCCCATATAATTGTGTTTGTGGCTGTTTTGAACCCGTAGGCCTTCATAACTAGTTTTGTCGTTTCCAGTTGATCCGAGACTCCATTCACAACGTTCCTTATAGGTTTTTGCATTGTTTTCTCGTGATGCATATGATTATGCCTTGTTCATGCATGCCAAGACAACTTAGCATGAGGTTTTGTGCAGAATATAAACAACTTAACTAATGCATGTGAAAGTGACTAGAATAGTGATGCATGCCTTCTTCTTCACACATGCATCATATTGGTTGTTGCATTATGTTTTTCCGGTGTTCATTTGCTGTTATCTTATCTTTGGGTAGCATTGGGAACGGAGAGAGAGCACGTGGATTCTGGAGAGTTCGTGCAGGAATAATAAGAGCAGTTCCAGTCTTAAGAAATCACAGGCAAGATGACCGTGACCTTGACACCGTTTCTAGCTTTGTTATGCTTAGAATCCAGTTTCCTTCGTTACATGCCCGCTGCCTACCACATGATATATAGGCCATCTGTCTTTGCCATGTAACCTCAAACACTTCACGTTCCTTGCAAATATTGTTTGGCTAAGTAGGCTTGCTCAACCCCTAATGGATAGCATTGTTAGTTGCACGTGCGAGCTGGCCCATGTGATTACATGGGCATATTGATATCATTATGTTTAACTGATATTTAATTAATGCACCTATACACTTGGTAAATAACAGAAGGCCTAGCCTTTTGCCGGGTGATTGGTTCCGTTGTTGCCGCCTTAGTTTCGGCTACCGGTGTTTTATTCCATAACTGAGCACTCCTAACACGTTCGGGGTTGTTATGGGGACCCCCTTGATAAATCGTATAGTGTTAAGGCTTGTCTGGCAGGACCCAACTTTGGTTTTATTGCTGCAACTTAATAATAAAAATGCATAGGGAATAGCTACCCCGAGGAGTTAATCAACAACCCGGGCCAGTGCTCCTCATGAGTGTTGGTCCAAACTAGAGCCACTTGCAGGGCCACCCAGGGCAACTAGGGGATTTCTATCACGCCACTGTACGTAATGCTCATCCTTCGTGTCCTGAGAATGAGATACACGGCTCCTATCGGGATCGTCAACACGTCGGGAGGTCTTGCCAGATTTGTCTTACCTTAGCGATATATCTTGCGCATTGGGATTCCGGTGAAACTTTGAGTCTCCTCAAAGTTGAGGTTTTGCTCTAAGGAATCCAACGAGATCACGAGTTGCGTGATAGAGGATTACTATGCGGCCTGTGGTAATTTGTGATGGACTAGTTGGAGCACCCGTGCAGGGTTTAATCTTTCGGAAAGCCGTGCCCGCAGTTATGTTGCAAATATGGATATTTTATTAACATCCGGTTCTAGACAACTTAAATTCTAATAAAACAGCCAACTCAGTGCGTAACCATGTCTGTCTCTTTCGGAGATCCTTCTCTGATCGAGAACACGGTGGGGTTATGTTTGATGTAAGTAGGTGTTCAGGATCACTTAGTGATCAATCTAGTCTTCGACCGACTTGCGTAGACTACCATATGTTTACTCTAATCATCGCAAGGTAGCCACCATATATGCTTAGGTTGTTGCAAACCCATACACTTAACCTTCCTCACCATTAACTCGGCTAGATTCGATACCAAGGTCATTCGATTGTTGAGTCCTCGTGGCTCACGGTTTACTACAAACACCCATAGGTACAGGTACGCGTGATGCATGAGATCCCGATGACACCCAGTTGAAGTGGGAGTTTGATGAGGACTCTGGCAGACTGTACGTGATTTATCCGAAGGACTAGAGGCCGTGTTCGTGATCGTGGGGCCAACATGCGGGATATCATAGCTTTATTTCTTTTCATCTTGTCCATAGCTGGACCATACCATGTTCTGAATAAGTTTGCGTGTATGAATTTATGACTATGTTCTTATTAGATGGCAAGTGTATGCCCTACTTGTCACTCTTTCAGTTATGTAATGTTATGATTATCTCGCCTTCGAAACGTGTAGATGCGCCGCTTTCCCTTTTGAGGCCTCGCCCCCAAGTAAGGAAAGTGCCGCATCTTAGTCGTTACAGGTTCCGACGCGTAGATCGCGCCAAAGACGATCTGAATTCCCATCGCACCGCGGTGACTGCCAGCTGGCTCTAAATGAAAGCACCAATGTCGGTTCTGAATACGACGTATCTCGTAGTAGGGGTCCTAAGCTAGGCGTCTTGGAGTGATGGTAACATGGACACATGATTCTACCCAGGTTGGGGCTCTCTCAAGGAGATAATACCCTACGTCCTCCTTTTGATTGTATTGATATGAGGATACTACATAGTACATGTATCTACCACGAGATTGTTGTAATGAATATGGCCCTTGTATATTGACTAGCCTAGCCTCGGTTTATATAATGCATTGTAGGCGTAGGGTTTAGAGGAGTCATTTCCTTATGCATCAAGTCTTGTGGAATCTCCCTTGTATGCGTCATGTGTTGTCCGAACTAGCCCATGAGTGAAACGTCATGGGGGTCCTCGGCCTGACCCAATGGTCGAGAGACGACGTGGTGAGTACCCGCTAGTCGAGGACACCTTCATGCACCACATGCATATCTAAGTGTATAGCAACGGAAAGTAAAGACTTGCAAATGTAAGTAGAGGGGAGGGAAAGGAAGATCAAACACAAAGGTCGACACGACGATTTTTGGCATGGTTCCAGTAGGAGGTGCTATCGTACGTCCACGTTAGTCGAGACTTCAACCCAGGGAGGGTAACAGCTGCTAGAGTAAACGGAGGTCTCCACCCACTAGGGGTCCATGAAGAAGCAACCTTATCTATTCCACCATGGCTTACGTCCACACAGGACTAGCCTCACTTGGGGTAAATATTCACGAAGTAGACGATCTCCTTGCCCTTAAAAACTTCTTGGTTCAACTCCACAACACAAAGTAGGAGGCTCCAAAGTGACACCTAACCAATCTAGGAGGTAACACCCTCCAAAAGCTAATAGATGTGGTAGAACGATGAATTCCTTGCTATTGTGCTTCAAAAGATAGTCTCCTCAACACTCAATCACTCTCTCAAAGATTTGGCATGTGTAGAAGAGATTGATTGGGTGGAGAGCAACTTGGTGAGGCTAGAGGTCAAGTTTCTAGTGGATGGATTGGAATCTCTTGATCTCAACACATTAGTAGGTGGCTCTCTCTTAGTAAAATGGATATGGCAAGTGTATTTTTGTTCTGAGTGCTTCTTGTGAGAATGAAAGGTGGTGGAGGGGTATATATAGGCATCTCCCAAAATCCAACTCTTACGACATTATTGACTAACTCGGTGAAACCAACATGAATCTCGGAGGTATCGAGTTGCACTAAATGTGGCAACTTTTGAATTCTCGGTGATACCGATATAAGAATCTCGGTGGTACTGATATGGTGACCTAGGGTAGTTTCCAAATCTCGGTGAGACCGATTTCAAAACTCAGAAATTTTGATTATTGAAATCAACATACCATAAAGGTGATCACTAACTTTCGGTGGCACCGATGTGAAAGTTGGTGGTACCGACAGATTAGTGTTTGGCAAAAGTACTATGTTTGGAAAAATTTGTAGGGCCGAAATGGAATTATTGGTGGCATTTATTTTTTATGTATAGGCTTTGGACACTGAATTTTGTGGGAGAATGGTTGAGTATTTTTGGTGGCTATCTCTAAGCACTTGAGCAACCAATTCATCGTAAATACCTCACCCCCTTTTAATAGTACTGGCTTTCCTATGGTCTCAAAAATGATTTCTCACAAATATAAAATGTAGAGTGCTCTTGCTTGAAGCTTGGACAATCCTATTCTTTTCCTTGCATCAAGGGGTTTGTCCTCACAATCCTATATCCAATGCATCTTTCAACTGTTCTGAAATATATTTGGATAGAATCATTAGTTCAATGATACATATGTTGTTATTAATTACCAAAACAACCTTAGGGAGCAATTGTGCTTTCAATCTCCCCCTTTTGGTAATCGATGACAACATACGGATCAAAGCTTCAACAAAAGATATAATCAATGATTAGCATCGTCGCTTTGAGAAGTATGTGAAAAGCAAGAGCCCCCACCCCCCCTAAATTTGTGCATTATTTTAAATTTGCGTTTGAATGCAAATGCACAATAAATTAGGATCATGGGTCACTCTTCCATGTCACATACATCTTGGTGGTGCCCATAACTAATATGAATGAATAGTAATGTACATAACACCGAACTAAGAGTGAATGATCATCATGTACATAACTCAAAGGTATAACGTAGTAGCATCATCAATCAAAGTGTATGATCAAACACGAAAGTTTAAGTCATCCAAAATACCAAATGTTTTGTAAAACCAAAAGAGAGCAATAAAATGAAAAATTCTCTCTCTCGAAGCCCTAATGATGTATACACTTCTCCCCCTTTGGCAACAAGTTATCAAAAGTTCAAAGGTCTAGAACTAAGCGTCGCTCTAGGCTTCATTTCCTCCGTAGCAGATGATGGAGTCGATAGGAGAGCATTGGCGAAGGCTTTAGAGGATGTCCTCAGAGGTGGAGGCCCTGACACTGGAGGGACAGGGGCTGGAGCTGGAGCTAAAGGCACTTATGCTTGAGTTGATGAAGTTGGTCTTGCTTCCGTCACTAGCACAGTTGCGAACCTAGACTGGATCCTGAACTGAGTAGTCATTGGAAGAGACAAATCTTCATCATCACTGTTGGAGTGAGATGTATGCACTGCAACAACTTCATGCTGGAGCTGCTAACAGTTGTAGACAACTCCATCACTTTGACATCCACGTCATGGAATTAAGTCTCTATAATCCTCTCAAGGCTCTTCTGGTTCGAAAAAATCTCTAAAATACTCTTCTCCATCCCTTGGATGGTACTGACAAGAAACGACATCTTCTCCTCTTTGGATCTCAATTGTGGTGCTGAAGCATCTTTCGCTGCCTCTACCCGCTGACGAGTTGTAGCTGAGCTGGGATGGTTGGAGTCCATCACAACTTCATTGTCCTCGAACTCTGGATGAAGAGGCAGATGTGGATGATCAAGTTGATTTCCATGATTGCCAATCTTGGCATTGATGAGCATCACAATGCATGGTGGATACCCACAAGATCTCTTATGATCAGCAGGTGTCCTCGTGACTGTCTCAACTATCAAATCCATCACTCTTATCCTGGTGTGGTTGTCTAAGTGGTGCAGCATGTTGATGGAATACTCTCTGATCATCTTATCATCTCCTGATTTGGGCATCAGGGTGTATCTCATAATGGTGTTTGTTGTTGGTACTCTTGCTTGCAGAAAATAGACAAAGCCAAACTTATGTGTCTTCCAATACTGATGGGGCACTAGATTGTACATGTTGTCCATAGTGTTATGATTCATCTTGGACTTTGAGTACACATCGAAATCACCCTCTTAGGTCTCAGGGGCACCAATCATACCCATGACCTTCCGTCATCCACACTATCCTTCCATGTGTATAGAAATGAGCAGTTGAGTAGAATTGCATAATCATTTGATCATTCCAAGCTGTCATCTCTCTACCAACAAAATCTTCAATGTCAATCAGCCTGAAGTTTTCTCTCACATGAGGGAAGAAGTCCTTATGTTCCTTGATGTAGTCCTAGTCAACATATCTCATGTCACTGACTACACGACTCTTGTCCAACATCACAATCTCATAGAAATCTTGTTGCTCCTTAGTGTGAAAACGAGGATAAACAACAGTTCTCCTCGTGACATCATATGGATCTGCAGTCCTCCACTGCCTCAGGCCTTGATCCCTTCTCTTCTTCATACCCTCGACAACAGGATGAGAAGCACTGTGTAATGGCAAGCCACCTCTCAATTTTCTCAGCATAGATGAATCTTGTTCCTTCTGTGCAGCAACATCTCTGGATGCAGAGCCTTTGTTCTTCTCTGGTGCAGGTATGTCCCTAGTAGACTTCTTGGGAGCTACTTGCTTCTTGGTCTTAGGAACTGAAGGTTTAGGTGCACACCTGCTGGGCATAGCATCTGCCATGAGCTTCTTCTTCTTAGAAGGAGGTCCATTAGCATGAACCTCTTCTTCCTCTTCCTGAGCAGCTTCTGCTGGATCTTCATACATGGATGTTGGCCTTCCAACAACATGCACCACTTTGTTCATGGCTCTCTTCTTCCCTCGCTTCTTAGCCCGAGTCTTTGTCCTTCCATTCCCACTAGGTTGTTTGGAGGATTGAGACAACCCTCTCTTAGCTCAAGAGACTCTGAGATCTTTCTAACTAGGACTCTCTCCTTTTGCTTCTGGGGAATGCTTTCCTCTGGGATAAAATCAACATCCTCCTCATCAGAATTAAGCTTCTTCCTATACCTGGTAGCTGCCTTGGACAAATCACGAGAACTAGGAGTACCTGGGTTAGAAGCAGTCCTCTCAGGACTAGTGCGTGAGTCCATCTCAACATTGGGCTCCCTGAAGTCATTCTGACTATCCTGTGAGCCTGACATGCCGACAATCAACCAACCATACAAGTTCACCATGTGAATAGAAGTAGGAGTTGTAGTGGATGGGCATCACAAAAATTCAGAAGTTTTTGCAAATTTGAACTCTAAAAAACTTAAGATTAACTTTCTGCAAAAAGGTATTTCGGTTCCACCGAGACAAAAATTTCAGGGCCACCGAGAATGACAATCTCCTTAACAGAAACATGGCACATTTTTCGGTTCCATCGAAAAGTGTAACTTGGTTTCACTGAGATTGTTCTGAGTAGCCCAAAACCAAAACCGGTAAGATTGATTTTTCTGACTCGGTGACACCGATATTCAGTTTTGTGGACGGTTAACCTTAAAATTTCCTTCGTTCTCTAATCTACTCGAGACTTCTTCTGGATAGGAAAATTTCAATCGTGTACTAAGGATGGGAAAACCTAATTATGGAAGATTTGGATTTAGTGAGCGCAAGAAGGGGCCGAAACCTTACCCTAATTCGCTGAAGGTTTCACTACGACGGCGACGACAGAGATGATTCCCATCGGTGGCGAGGGCACACGGGAGACAATGGTGATGTCTTGGAGACTAGGGCATGTCAGCGAGGAGGTGTGGAGAGGCGAGGTTTGAGAAAATATTTCAAACACCGGGTCCGCGGAGTTATATAACCCTAGGTTATCGGTGATACCGAGTTGGATTTTTCGGTGCCACCGAGTTCCATATCTGCCAGGTGACAACGAATCTCAGTGAAGCCGAAAACTTCCCATTGGTGGTATCGAGATTGAAAACCAGATCATCCCTAGGCATCGGTGGGACCCAGTTTTTGAGGTTTGTCACACCGAGATGCACTTAGGAGGTTTTGGAAGTCAGCCCTTGTCGAGACAGATCTCCGAGTGCTCCTCACACAGAGTGTCCGTCAAGTGCTTGCTCAAATTTTGTCATGTAGCATGAACAAAATTTGAGATGAGAAAGCATAGATAGATAGAGATAGGTACTTAGGCATTCTTGTATATCCAATTGGCCAAAGAAAACAGAAAGCCAAACAACAACAATTGGATATCCTCTAATGAGCAAAAATATGCATACAATCATGCTCACACAAGAACAAATAAAACCCGGTGAATCATGCACAAACACTCTAGTATCTACCAAGCACTTTGGCGATGATGAATTCATATATATATATATATATATATGAGTATATTGACATAGGAGTGAAGCAATAATACTTGATCATTGGTCATACTCATCGTTTAAGCACAAGTGGGTTTACCGCTTTTACATAAAGCTTTAAATGTGTTCACATCTTAAGAGATGCTTATACTCAAGTATTAGAGTAAAGCTCCCCCTTGTTTGTATATCCCCCCTAAGAGCGATAAACTAACCTTGGGTTTTGTCATAGAAGACTTCATGTAGGTGTAGTAGTGGTGGATGCTCATTATTGATGTATATCATCTTGAGTTGGGAGCAATCCTTGATGTTTCTTACTCTTCTCACCTACATAGGTTAGTCGCAAACACAAGGAACATATACAAGGATATCTATGGACGTGGAGTGAAATACATGTGAGATGATGTCCAATAATACATTAATTACCTTGTCCCTTGTTTACCTTTGAGGGAATGTCTGACTCCTTGAACTAATGCATATGGTTGGAGTTGATTGCATATAGTTCTTTCCAAAATGAATAAGAGTGAATTTCATTGGTGGAGTCACCCTCAGGAACTTCTCTAGTTCTTCTTCTTGGGGACCCACATCAACTTGATGTGGATCCTTGGAGTTGTGGTAGCACTACATGAAGTAGAGCTAGTAGCGTCCTTCGGAATCCACTTGACCTTAGCTTGGGGTTCTGCCTCAAATGAGTCAATCTCGTCTTGAAGCTTTCCCTTGCCCTTGTGGTCTTGTGGTGGAAGGTCATCTCGAGAGCTTGTTCCCTTAGGGAGAGTAGTATCATACTTCTCCTTCTGGGGAACAAACTTCGGGATGGGATATTGACATTATTCCCATTTAACTCCGTTGGCATTGAAGTAGCCAACACCTTGCTTCTTCTAGTGTCCACCTTGCTTGCGTACAATTTCCTTGAATTGCTTACTTCTGGCAAGACTCTTGAAGACACCTATATCTATGATTCCTTTCAGTAAATCGTTTTCTTGTTCAAGTGTAACTTGGCTAAGAGAATCATTAGCGGAATCAAGAGACCTACTAGCAACATCATTTGATTTATCTTTAGAATTGTTGTTACTAGATTAAGAAAATTTCTTTCCTTTGGTACTAGTGCGATTAGGTTTAACTCGTGGAACAAAAGTAGACAAGAGTAATCGTTTGCCTAGATTAGAAGAACTCTTCTTTCAAAGATCAACATTGATTGATTTTAGAAACTCATGCTCTTTCTCTAAATTTATCTTCTCGAAGCGTAGCTTCTCATGAGTTCTTGCAAGCTCTCTGTGATCTTCTAGAGTAGTTTCGTGAGCTAACTTATGAGTGTTTAATTCTTTAGTTAGTCGTTCAATCTCTTTCTTATCATCAACATTCGAATCGTCTTAACTAGCATGGTTATTATCAAGTCCATTTTTTATCATTGTCACTAGCTTTATCAAAAAGCAAGTCATCTTCTCCTAACAAGTCATCCTCATCACTATCAAAGTCAAAGTTCTTGGGGTGTGATACCTGGGGGCCTTTTGCCATGAAGCAGCTTCCAATCCCTTCATTTGGTGAATCAAATATGTCATAGGAGTTGGAGGATATGAGTGCAAGATCGGCAACACCTTCATCTTGACTATAGTCGGAGTTGGAGTGGTACCTTATCTCGGATTGGTTGTGGGACTTAGTGTCGGATACCGATTAACCAACATGAGCTTGATGTCTTCTTCTTGAGTGGCTCTTGGTGTACTGTCCTTCTTCGGTTCCTTGCTTCTCCGGGAGTGTCTTCGTTCATAACGATCTTCTCTACTCCTTCTCTCTCTGCAAGGTGACTCTTCTCTTGAGCTTCATCTTCTAGGTGACTCTTCTCTTTGTTTGTTGGGAGACGAGCACTCATTGGAATAGTGTCCACGCTTTCCACTATTGTAGCAGTTTTTGTCATGACTAGATGAACGCTTCTCTTCATATCTTGAACTAGTGCTTCTCTCTTTGCCTTGAGTGACATTTCATGAGCGAAAATCCTTCCACTAACTTCCGTTGGCTGGAGATCCTTGTAGTTTGGCATCATTTGGATCAATGTGCACACATTGTCGTACCTTCCATCCAAGGATCTAAGTATCTTCTTGATGATGAATTTGTCGGTCATCTCTTTGCTTCCTAAGCCGATAATCTCATTTGTGATGAGAGCTATCCTAAAGTACATCTCACCGACTCCTTCACCATCCTTCATATTGAAATTGTCAAGATGACTTTGCAGCACATCCAAATTAGATTCCCTCACAAATTATGTACCTTCCTGCATATCAACCAAAGTATCCCAAATTTCCTCTGCATTCTTAAGGCGACTCATTTGTTGAATTCTTCGGGGCACATGCATTTGAATAGAATATCGCATGATTGAGCGTTGTATTACAATATCTTCAATTCTTCTGCTATCGCATCGCAATCCGGTTCCCTTCCATCACTGGAGAAATCACCTTGCACACCAAGACGAACAACAACCCAAATGGCAGGGTTATGACCAAGAATATGCATTTTCATCTTATGCTTTCAACTAGCAAAGTTTGTACCATGAAAATATGGACCTCTACGGTGGTAATTTCCCTCATTAGAGGTCATACTCTCCTATGTTGTGAAACCAATGCAATGGAGACCAAAGCTCTCATACCACTTGTAGGATCCGAAGTATGTCTAGAGGGGAGTGATTAGACTACTTGACCAAATAGAAACTTAGCCTTTTCCCAATTTTTGTTGTGGGCTAGTTTTAGCAATTTGTGACTAGTCAAGTACACCCTACACATACATATCTAAGAGTATAACAATGGAAAGTAGACATGCAAATGTAAGTAGAGGGTAGGGAAAGGAAGGTCAAACGCAACGGTGGACACGACAATTTTTGGCGTGGTTCTGATAGGTGGTGCTATCATACATCCAAATTAGTGGAGACGTCAACCCACGGAGGGTAACGGCTACGAGAGTCCACGGAGGGCTCCACCCACAAGGGGTGCACGAAGAAGCGGCCTTGTCTATTCCACCATGGCTTACGTCCACACACGACTAGCCTCACTATGGGTAAATCTTCTGGAAGTAGGCCATCTCCTTGCCCTTGCAAAGTTCTTGGTTCAACTCCACAACATGAAGTAGGAGGCTCCCAAGCGACACCTAACCAATCTTGGAGGCACCACCTTCCAAAAGGTAATAGATGCGATAGAACGATGAACTCCTTTCTCTTGTGCTTCAAAAGATAGTCTCCTCAACACTCAATCACTCTCTCACAGATTTGGCTTGTGTAGAAGAGATTGATTGGGTGGAAAACAACTTGGGGAGGCTAGAGATCAAGTTTCTAGTGGATGGATCAGAATCTCTTGATCTAAACACATGAGTATGTGGCTCTCTCTCTCAGAAAAATTGATATGGCAAGTGTATGTGTGTTCTGAGTGCTTCCCCTACGAATAAGAGGTGGTGGAGATGTATATATAGACATCTCCAAAAATCCAATCATTACAACATTATTTCCCAACTCGGTGACACTGACATGAAACTCGGTGGTATCGAGTTGCACTAAATGTCACAATTCTTGAGGGCTCTTAGATTAATACAAATAGTGCCCATAAATAGTTTCAGAAGTTTTGAAAATATTTTGATATTTTATTTAAGCAAAATAGAGTTGCAATAACTGAAAAAATAGGAAAATACCTAAACCTGGCAACTTACCTGGGGCCCACGACAGCCCAGCCCACCTCGACCTCCTCTTGTCGTCTTCTTCCCCATACCAGGAGGGCATGTTGAGTCGTGGCGAGCTCGTCGATGACGCCTTGCCACCTCCTGCCTCCAGCATGATGCCGGAAATCCTCTAAGGACACCACGACACCCTAGGACCCCCTGGTATCTCCCTCGTCCTCATTTCCCTCCCCCTCGTCCCTGTCTCGCCAGAACAGAGCAACTCGAGCAAAGTTCGTTGCCACCGCTCGCCATAGCCATGGGCACCGACCACCCCTTGTCCCGCCATTGTCTCCATTGGATACGCATCATCGTCGTGATGCTCCGAGTAGAAGGACCCGAGCCCGGACACCCTGCTCCAACACCGGCGACCTCTCCTTCCTCCCCGGACTCCGTTGACCGCCGTCGTAGATTCGCCATCTCCAGTGCCACCCCGAGGCAGCTGACCGCCCTGTTGCCTCCGTTGTAAGCTCCCGCGTCATTTCCTCCTCCTCCGGTGCTCGATTTCGAGCTCTATCTAGCCCAGCCACTAGAGTCGAGAGCCGCCGCTGCTAACCTTGTTGTCGCCGTGAACACAACAGGTCCAGCTCCTAGATAAGCACACCAGCATGCTCAACGCATCCCCATGAGACCATTTCCACCATTAGAAACTCCTCCCATTCTCTCTAGTGTTGAACGCGAGCACACCCAAACCCTCGCTCAACTCATCGCCGATGTCGATTCCAGCGGCCCCACGATGAACCGCTTGTACGAGTAGATGCAACACGATCCCAGGTCTCTAAAGAGCTGAATGACATCTGAAACCGTCACCGAACGGTGATTTCCGAAGCCCTCTGCCGTCGGTAAAGGTTGTCGGCGGTTAACCGTTGGTGCATTTGACATGGCAACGTCATTACCAACTAATGACGTCGCTAATTAACCACCCGAGCCACTCACAGTGGGGCCACGGCATGCTAAATATTTAGTTATGTTTATCTTAAATTTAATTAACCTCTATGTCACTAGCATGTGGGGCCAGTTGCTCAATAGCTATAGTTAAGCTTTTTTAATTAGGGTTAACCATCGTGTTAAAAAATGTGTCAATGACTAGTGGGTCCCACTGGCCAGGTTTGACCTCGACCACCCGGGTTGACGAGATGACATCATGTTGACATATTGGTTTCGCAATAAAGCCTCTCTAGAATTAAAATAAATCCGAAATGATATATTATTTAAACAAAATGTTTATAACTTCTAAAAAACATAGAAAATAATCTGTAAGTGTGATGAAATAATTTATATACTAAAAATTATCAGAAAAGTACCATGAATCTTTTTATGTCCTTTTCATGCATGTTAGAACAACATATGTCGTGTGTTTAGGACAAATCATATAAATGACATTTAAATAACCACATATGGAGTTTGAATTTAAACCTTTGGTTCAAACCAACTTCATTTAATCTTGTTGCTAGATGCATTAGCTCAAACAACATCATATGGCCATGTCATGCTCATGCATCATAGTGTTGCATTTGTGTGAATTAAATGTTGTTCCTTTTTCTGTTTGCTGGTGTTTGTTCCCTCTCGGTAGACGTTACTCCGACGTTGTGCTCATTGACACTTATGAAGAAAAAGTGCTATCTTTAGAACTGTCAGGCCAACAACCCCCCTTGACCATACTTATATAAACCCACTCTCTCGCTCCTGCTCTCTTTTATTGCATTAGGACAATAATGATTCAACTGTTACATGTTCACAATAGTTGAACCCATTCCTTTTCATGGCCTGTCTTTGTCGGAGTAAATAGTTGAAACTACTTAGCATGAGTAGCAACTGCTTGAGCCCAGACAGAGGTTTGGCTCCTTTGGGAGGGTCGTTGTATTTTTTAAGGCTCCTCCAGCCACTTTTAGTAGATGTATGCATCGAGACATGTTATGGTTCCGCTTGTTTCTTGCATGACTTGAGTGTTGGTTCATATGACCCCTCTATGTAATATCACACTATGTTGACTCTTATGAGTCTTTAATAAATGCTTGAATTTTAGAGTTGTATTGTGATGCCATGTTGTATCTACACATACTGTGGATATTGCATGTATGTTTTGAAATGCATTGTATGTGTGGGATTTGACACCAAGTTGTGTGCCTATGGTAGCCTTCTTTAAAGAGAAATGCCTCTTTCTGCTTCCACTAAGACTTGGTACATTGATTGACCGACATGTGTCCTTCTTTGCTGATGTGTGTGTCCCTACGGGGAAATATCATGTGGTGTAATGGAGTCCATGTATCTTGCTACGACTTGTCTACCAATGCTTATGATTTTCATCTGGTTTCCCGTGAAGAGGAATGGGTGATGCAAAACAATATAGGTAAGTATTTCCCCTAGTAGAGAACTAAGGTTTATTGAACCAATAGGAGTAACAACCAACCCTCGTCTTCAGCGACTTCACACAAAGGGAACAAACACTTGCACCCAACGCAAGCAAGAGGGTTGTCAATCCCCTTGTCTCGTCATTTGCAAGCAAGTAAAGTGTGTAGATAGAAGTTGCAAAGTAAAAAAAGTAAAGAAAAAGTAAATAAAGGCAGCGGGGAATTGTAACATTTGCAAATGTGTAAGTGGACAAACCCGGGGGCATAATTTTCCCTAATGACATCTCTCCTGTAGTAGGCATAGGGTGGGTAAACAAATTACTGTTGGATAATTGATAGAAAAGCACATGGTTATGTGATATTCACGACAATGATCATATGTATATAGGCATCACGTCCATAAGAAAATAGGCCGGCTCCTACCTATGCCTACTACTATTACTCCAGTTCAAGAGTGCTTCTATGCTTGCCTCTCTATGTATTAAGTTCATGACAAACAAGTAATGCTTGGAGCACGATGACTTGATGTAGACAAAGAGAACTCAATCAATATGAATTAACCCCATCATTTTATCCTTAGAGGCAACAATACAAAGACATATCTTGTCCCCTTTTTTCACTCGGATATAGAAATCCGACAGATTGAACCCACTACAACGGACCCCTCTCATTGAAGAAATATCAACCTAGTTAGACAAACTATTTCAGATCGAAGAGATTTACGAATCTATGATAATCATGCAAATAAGAATCATAATTAGAATTCATAGAAGACTCAAATATTTATCATGAATAATTTGAACATAAACACACAATTCATTGGATCCCAACAAACATACCACAAAATAGGAATACATCGGATGGATCATAGCGAAAATGTGATGATAATTGTATTGAAGATCAAGAGAGAGAGAGAGAGAGATCTATGTGCTAGTTACGAACCCGTAGGTTTGTGGTAAACTACTCACAGATCACCATGGAAGCAACAAGGTTGATGTACAGGTCCTCCGTGGTCGATTCCTTGGCCGAAAGTGCACCGGAAATATGCACTAGATGGGGACACGGCGGAACACAAACTTGGAGTGGTGGAAAAGTGTTTCAGGTGTCTCCCTATTTTTTTTGGTAATTGAGAATTTATAGGACGAAGAGGTATGCGAGGAGACACAGAGGGGAGCTAGTACACAATAGGGCGCGGTCACCCCCCTTGGTGCGCCCTAATGTGTGTTGCCTCCCTCGTGCAACGTCTGGTCTCCTCCTGATGCTTCCACGTCTTCCTTTGGTCCAGAAAAATCATTAAAAATCGAGGCAATTGGACTTCGTTTGGTACTGTAAACCTGAAAAGCCAAAAACATGCACAAAACAACAACTTGCGCTGGGCACTAGGTCAATAGGTTAGTGCTAAAAAATATTAATTGGTATATAAAAACCCAATAAACATCCTAGAATGGTAATATTATAGCATGGGTCAATCAAATTATAGATTCATTGGAGATGTATCATCTACACATGTTGGTGACACACACGTGCATTGCTCAGTTATATATGCCTCTTCCTGTATGGTTGTGCCACTTGGGTTTACAACTGGTCATGTCGACCCAGGTTCTTTGACATATGATTTCTAGCATCATATTCATATACGTGAGCCAAAAGGCACAAACAGTTGTAGCCAAGGTAATGTGGCAGCCGTGGATATTACCGTGCGTGAGGCCGCAAAGTGATATGATGTGTTACATGCTACATTCATATGGCTTGGGATCGAGGTTCGCACAATATGTGTGCATGATTGTTGATCAGTAAAAATATCGATAGATAAGGATGTGAATTTTCCATTCATCTTAATATTGGTTATGTCATGGTGATGATGTGCGAACATTCTTATATCTCTTTCAAATCATGTGTTGCTTAGGTTGGGCGCGTGCGATGGTTAACTCCTACCAACCTCCCCCTTAGGGGAATGTGTGTAGTACTTTGCTTTGAGAGAGCTAATAAAAACTTGTGATAAATATGTGAGTTCTTTATTACTAATGTGAATCCATGGATGAATGCACTCTCACCACCTCATATTTGCTAGCCTCTTCGGTACCGAGCATTGCCCATTCTAACGTCGAGGATTTGTGCGAACCTCATCGGTGCCTCAAAACCCCGTGACATGATATGCTCTGTTGCACATAACACACCATATATGTTCCACAAAACAGCCGCCATACCTACCTATCATGACATTTCCATATCCGTTCCGAGATATATTGCCATGCAACTTCCACCGTCAGATCACACGACTAGTACTCGCATTATCATATTGCTTTGCATGATCATGTAGCTGACATAGTATTTGTGGCAAAGCCACCGTTCATCATTATCATACAGGTTATACTAGATCATTACACGTCCTCGTACACTGTCACATGCATTCATATAATGTCATATTATTTAGTAGTTTTTCATACTGAGTTGTAAGTAAATAGAAGTGTGATGTTATTCATTATTTAAGGCACTGTCTTAGTGAGGAAAGGATTATGGAGACACTGATTCCCCCACAAGTGGGGATGAGTTACAGACAAAATAAAAAAGGAAAAATAAAACGGAGAAAAAACAAAGAAAAAAAATAAAAATAAACAAAAACAAACTAAAAAAATAGAGAGAAAAGAGAGAAGGGACAGTGCTACTACCTCCTTTTCCACATTTGTGCTTCAAAGGAGCACCATATTTTTCATATAGGGAGTCTCATGTTTTGCCACTTTCATATGCTAGTGTGAATTTTTCATTATAGAACTTGGATTGTACATTCCAATGATGGGCTTCCTTAAATCCCCGAGGTCTTCATGAGCAAGTAAGTTGGATGCACATCCTCTTAGCTTCAGTCGAGCTTTCATACACTTATAGCTCTAGTGCATTGATGACCCACAAGTATAGGGGATCAATCGTAGTCCTTTCGATAAGTAAGAGTGTCGAACCCAACGAGGAGTAGAAGGCTCTGATAAACGGATTTCAGCAAGGTAATAACTGCAAGCACTGAAAGTAGCGGTAACAAGTGATTGTGTAGCGAGGTGAAACATAGCAAGCAAAGAGTAACAAGTAACAAGTAGTAGCAACGGTGCAACAAGTGGCCCAATCCCTTTTGTAGCAAGGGACAAGCCTGAACAAAGTCTTATAGGAGGAAAAACGCTCCCGAGGACCCACGGGAATTTCTGTCATGCTAGTTTCATCATGTTCATATGATTCGCGTTCGTTACTTTGATAGTTTGATATGTGGGTGGACCGGCGCTTGTGTACTGCCCTTACTTGGACAAGCATCCCACTTATGATTAACCTCTCTCGCAAGCATCCGCAACTACAATATAGGAATTAAGACAAAGTCTAACCATAGCATTAAACTAGTGGATCCAAATCAGCCCCTCACGACGCAACACATAGACTCGGGTATAAGCTTCTATCACTCCAGCAACCCATCATCTACTTACTACTTCCCAATGCCTTCCTCTAGGGCCAAATATGGTGAAGTGTTATGTAGTCGACGTTCACATAACACCCCTAGAGGAAAAACAACATACACCATATCAAAATACCGAACGAATATCAAATTCACATGACTATTATCAGCATGACTTATTCCATGTCCTCAGGAACAAAAGTAACTACTCACAAGACATAATAATAATCATGACCAGAGGTTTAATGAATAGCATCAAGGATCTGAACATAAACTCTTCCACCAAGTAATCCAACTAGCATCAACTACAAAGAGTAATCAACACTACTAGCAACCTTACAAGTGCCAATCGGAGTCGCGAGACGAAGATTGGTTAAAAGAGATGAACTAGGGATTGGAGAGGAGATGGTGCTGATGAAGATGTTGATGAAGATGCCTCCCCTCCGATGAGAGGAGTGTTGGTGATGACGATGGCGATGATGTCCCCCTCCGGGAGGGAAGTTTCCCGAGCGATACGGAGATCAAAACCTTTGGGAGACTATATATTGATTTTTTCTAGGCCAGAAGGAGTCCTTCGCAAGAAAACGGAGTCCGGGAGGCACACGAGGTGCCCACAAGCTTGCCCACCACCACCAGGGGGGTGGTGGCGGAGTGGGGGCTTGGGGCCGCCTCGTTCGCTCTCCGGACTGCTTTTTATTTTTCTAATTTTCCAAAAATTCCAAAACGGAAGAAATTTCCTATTGGAAAAGTATCGGAGTCCAATTTCTTGCCGAAACAGATACATCTTCGTTTTCAAGGTCTGAAACAGGCTGATAAACATCCCTTATGTACTCCTCTGGAGTTATGACATTGATGATATTAGTCTCATCATTTATGGGAGTACCAGAGTTGTAATGCTTGATTCTTTGCCTATTTACCGCTCTAGGAAAATTTCCTTCCGTGTTATTGATTTTGACGGCACCGGAATGATATACTTCCTCGACAACATAGGGACCTTCCCATTTAGAGAGAAGCTTGCCTGCAAAGAATCTCAAACGAGAATTGTATAGCAAGACATAATCACCTACATTGAACTCTCGTTTCTGTATTCGTTTGTCGTACCATCTCTTAACCTTCTCCTTGAACAACCTGGCATTCTCATATGCTTGGGCTCTCCATTCATCTAACGAGCTAATATCAAACAACCGCTTCTCACCGGCAAGTTTGAAATCAAAGTTGAGCTCTTTGATTGCCCAATAAGCTTTGTGTTCCAGCTCAAGAGGTAAATGACAGGCCTTACCGTAAACCATTTTATACGGTGACATGCCCATGGGATTCTTATAAGCAGTCCTATAAACCCATAGTGCATCGTCAAGTTTACTAGACCAGTTCTTTTGAGATCTATTGACGGTCTTTTGTAGGATCAACTTGATCTCCCTATTACTCACCTGCACTTGACCACTAGACTGAGGATGATAAGGAGATGCAACTCTATGGTTGACATCATAATTAGCTAGCATCTTGCGGAAAGCACCATGAATGAAGTGTGAACCGCCATCAGTCATGAAGTATCTAGGGACTCCAAATCTTGGGAATATGACTTCTTTAAGCATCTTAATAGAGGTGTGGTGATCAGCATTTTTAGTGGGGATAGCTTCTACCCACTTAGTAACGTAATCCACATCAACTAAGATGTGAGTGTTCCCATTGGAACTCGGGAAGGGTCCCATATAATCAAAGCCCCAGACATCAAATGGTTCAATGACAAGTGAATAGTTCATAGGCATTTCCTAACGCTTACTGATGTTCCCTATCCTTTGGCATTCGTCACAAGACAAGACAAACTTACGGGCATCCTTGAAGAGAGTGGGGCAATAGAAACCTGATTGCAATACCTTATGGGCAGTTTTATCTCCAGCATGGTGTCCTCCGTAGGCTTCGGAATGACACTTCTGCAGGATCTGTCCTTGTTCATGTTCAGGCACACAACGTCTAATAACACCATCTACTCCTTCCTTATAAAGGTGAGGCTCATCCCAAAAGTAGTGTCTCAAATCAAAGAAGAATTTATTCTTTTGCTGATAGGTGAAACTGGGTGGTATGTATTTGGCTACGATATAGTTTGCATAATCGGCATACCACAGTGCACTAAGTGAAGTGCGGATGACATTTAATTGCTCATCAGGAAAGCTGTCATCAATAGGTAGTGGGTCATCAATGACATTCTCTAGCCTAGACAAGTTATCTGCTACAGGGTTATCAGCACCCTTTCGGTCAACGACGTGCAAATCAAATTCCTGTAGCAGGAGAACCCATCTGATTAGCCTAGGTGTAGCGTCCTTCTTCTCCATGAGGTACTTAATACCAGCATGATCAGAGTGAATAATGACTTTGGAGTCAACTATGTAAGATCTAAACTTTTCACATGCAAACACGACTGCTAAAAATTCCTTTTCCGTAGTGGCATAGTTTCTTTGGGCACTGTCTAGAGTTTTACTAGCGTAGTGAATGACATTCAACTTCTTGTCAACTCTTTGTCCTAGAACAGCACCAACATCATAATCACGAGCGTCGCACATGATTTCAAAGGGAAAGTTCCAATCAGGTGGTTGAACAATAGGTGCGGTTATCAAAGCCTTCTTCAGTATTTCAAAGTCTTCCTCACAATCCTCATCAAAAACAAAAGGAACATCCTTCTGCAAGAGGTTCGTAAGAGGCCTAGAAATCTTAGAGAAGTCTTTAATGAACCTTCTATAGAAACCAACATGACCTAAGAAACTTCGTATACCTCTTGATCAGACTGTGCAACAGGTATTTGCGAGAAACCTGAATAACCGTCTAGAAAGCAGAAGTGTGTGTGTTTTGATAGCCTTTCTAGCATTTGGGTCGATGAACGGCAAAGGATAATGATCTTTCCTGGTTGCCTTGTTCAGTTTCCGGAAGTCTATCAGCATTCTATAGCCGGTAATAATCCTTTGTGGGATTAGTTCATCCTTATCATTAGGAACGACGGTGATACCTCCCTTCTTAGGTACGCATTGTACTGGACTTACCCAATCACTATGAGCGACGACATAAATGATTCCTGCTTCCAGAAGCTTTAATATTTCTTTTCCAATGACCTCCTTCATCTTAGGATTTAATCTCCTTTGATGATAAGCAACTGGTTTAAAGTCAGGATCGGTTTTAATCTTGTGCTGATATAGAGTAGGACTAATACCCTTAAGATCATCAAGAGTATATCCAATAGCAGCGCGGTGCTTCCTTAGAGTTTTTAGTAACTTCTTCTCTTCGCGCTCTGAGAGGAGAGCACTAAGAATGACAGGATATATCTCCTTCTCATCAAGATAGGCATACTTAAGAATATCAAGCAACTGTTTAAGCTCGAAAACAGGATCACCCTTCGGTGGGGGAGGATCCCCAAGGAGTTCAACAGGCAGATTATTCTTGAGAATAGGGTATTGTTCTAAGACAATTTTATCTATCTCATCTCTCTCCTCCATATGCATATCATTTTCATGCTCAAGCAGATATTGCTCTAAAGGATCCGTAGGAGGTATGACAATAGAGGCAAGAGCAATGATTTCATCTCTACCAGACGACTCTCTTTCATGGGTTTGTCTTCCAAATTTGGAGAAGTTAAATTCATGAGACACACCCTCGAAACTTACTGTGACAGTCTGCTTAATGCAATCAATGTGACCATTGACAGTGTTGAGAAAGGGTCTACCAAATATGATGGGACAAAAGCTATCTTGTGCAGTACCAAGGACGAGGAAATAAGTAGGATACTTCGTCTTACCACACAGGACTTCTACGTCTCTCACAATTCCCACGGGGAAGATAGTGTCTCTATTAGCTAGCGTAATAGTGACATCAATGGGTTCTAACTCAGCAGGTGCAATATCATCTTTGATTTCATCATATAGAGAACGGGGTATTGCACTAACACTAGCTCCCATATCACATAAACCATGGTAACAGTGATCTCCTATCTTAACAAAAACAACAGGCAGGCCAACTACAGGTATGTGTTTGTCTTTCGCGTGAGCTTTAGCAATTCTAGCGGAGTCCTCACAGAATTTGATAACATGCCCGTGTATGTCTTCGGCTAAGAGATATTTGATAATAGCAACACTAGGTTCAACTCTAATCTCCTCAGGGAGTGCAAGTGGTCTAATGTAACCCCTACGTATCACAGTTGGAGCTTTAGAATAATTCTTTATCCTAGCAGGGTATGGTGGTTTCTCAGTGTAAGCACAAGGAACAACAGGATCACTAAAAGCAATGACTTTCTCCTCAACTAGATTGGTTTTGTCTATGTTGCTTTCTACAGGAGGATGATATTTAAACCACTTCTCTTTGGGAAGATCAACATCAGCAGCAAAAGATTCACAGAGAGAAGCTACTATCTCAGAGTCAAGTCCACACTTAGCGCTAAAATCTCTAGAAGTGTTTGTCTCAGCAAAAGATTTAACACAATCAAACTGGAAATTCATACCTGACTCCTTACCTTCCTCCAGCTCCCAATCTTCAGAGTTGTGCTTGATTCTCTCCAATAAATTCCATTTGTGATCAATATCCTTCTTCATAGAAGAACCGGCACAAGAAGTGTCAAGCATGGTACGATCTTCATGAGAAAGCCGAGCATAAAAGTTTTGAGTGATGATTTCTCTCGAGAGATCATGATTGGGGCATGAATATAGCATTGATTTAAGCCTCCCCAAGCTTTAGCTATGCTTTCCCTGTCACGAGGCCAAAATTTATAAATAAAGTTCCTATCACGATGTACTAAATGCATAGGATAGAACTTTTGATGAAATTCCAATTTCAACCGATTGTAGCCCCATGATCCAGCATCATCACATAGCCTATACCATGTCAACGCCTTATCCTTCAAAGATAAAGGAAAGAATTTCTTCTTTACCTCATCATCGGGCAAACCTGCAAGCTTAAATAAACCACAAACTTCATCTACATAGATTAGATGCAAGTATGGATGTGGAGATCCATCTCCTGTGAAAGGATTAGCCAGCAGTTTCTCAAGCATACCCAAAGGAATTTCATGAAAGATATTTTCTGTAGGTACCTCAGGTTGAGGAGCAACTCCTCGTGATTCCGTTCGTGGTGAAGATACCCCGAACAAACTCCTCAAAGGAAGAGTTTTCATAGTGACAAGTGACAATAAATTTCATCACAGTATATAAATGTTTCCTTACCAATTTCCACTTACCAACGGCACTTCAGTCCCCGGCAACGGCGCCAGAAAAGAGTCTTGATGACCCACAAGTATAGGGGATCAATCGTAGTCCTTTCGATAAGTAAGAGTGTCGAACCCAACAAGGAGCAGAAGGCTCAGATAAACGGATTTCAGCAAGGTAATAACTGCAAGCAGTGAAAGTAGCGGTAACAAGTGATTGTGTAGCGAGGTGAAACGTAGCAAGCAAAGAGTAACAAGTAACAAGTAGTAGCAACGGTGCAGCAAGTGGCCCAATCCCTTTTGTAGCAAGGGACAAGCCTGAACAAAGTCTTATAGGAGGAAAAACGCTCCCGAGGACACACGGGAATTTCTGTCATGCTAGTTTCATCATGTTCATATGATTCGCGTTCGTTACTTCGATAGTTTGATATGTGGGTGGACCGGCGCTTGGGTACTGACCTTAGTTGGACAACCATCCCACTTATGATTAACCTCTCTCGCAAGCATCCGCAAGTACAAAAGAAGAATTAAGACAAAGTATAACCATAACATTAAACTAGTGGATCCAAACCAGCCCCTCACGAAGCATCGCATAGACTTGGGTTTAAGCTTCTATCACTCCAGCAACCCATCATCTACTTACTACTTCCCAATGCCTTCCTCTAGGCCCAAATATGGTGAAGTGTTATGTAGTCGACGTTCACATAACACCACTAGAGGAAAACAACATACAACATATCAAAATACCGAACGAATATCAAATTCACATGACTATTATCAACATGACTTATCCCATGTCCTCAGGAACAAAAGTAACTACTCACAAGACATAATCATAATCATGACCAGAGGTTTAATGAATAGCATCAAGGATCTGAACATAAACTCTTCCACCAAGTAATCCAACTAGCATCAACTACAAAGAGTAATCAACACTACTAGCAACCTTACAAGTGCCAATCGGAGTCGCGAGACGAAGATTGGTTAAAAGAGATGAACTAGGGATTGGAGAGGAGATGGTGCTGATGAATATGTTGATGAAGATGCCTCCCCTCCGACGAGAGGAGTGTTGGTGATGACGATGGTGACGATTTCCCCCTCCGGGAGGGAAGTTTCCCCGGCAGGATCGTCCTGCCGGAGCTCTAGATTGGATCTGCTCAAGTTCCGCCTCGTGGCGGCGGCGAAACCACAGAAAAGCTATATCTTGATTTTTTCCAGACCATAACCCTTCATATAGCAATAGAGGGGGCTAGTGGGCCGTCAGGCAGCCCACAAGCCTGCCCTGCGCCACTTGGGGGGGTGGTGGCGGTGGGCAAGCTTGTGGAGCCCTGGTGCCCCCCCTCCGGTAGTTTTTTCGCCCAATATTTTTTATATATTCCACAAAAAATCCACGTAAATTTTCAGGGCATTTGAAGATGTGCAGAATAGTGGACTAGGATTTGCTCCTTTTCCAGTCCAGAATTCCAGCTGCCTGAATTCTCCCTGTTCAAATAAACCTTGCAAAATAAGAGAGAAAAGGCATAAATATGGTACCACAAGTAATATAACAGCCCAAAAAGCAATAAATATCAACATGAATGCATGATGCTAAATGGACGTATCATGCATCTGTTGCATGGCAATCCCTACTCCTTGCATTGATATCGATTGATGTGCATCTACATAGCCCGTTGATCCTCCTAGTTCACGCGAGACTTTCTTCTCCACTTTTACCCCTTTGAAACCTACCACCACATTCTATCCCACCTATATGCTATGTCCATGGTTCATGCTCATGTATTGAGTGTGTTAAAAGGATGAAGCGCATTAAAAAGTATGATCCAATTGACCGGCTTAACACCGTGGTGCTTGACATTTGTATTTATGTGGTGAAGATGGTGTCGTGCCATGCTGATATGAGAACATGAATGGGGGGTAAACATTCTTTAAGGATCTTATATTTTGAACATTGATGATCATGTTACTTATGTTCATGAATATTACTATGTTGATGTTTGTTAATTCATTGTTTCTCAATGATCACACCTGCAATGGATTACATGTTAGGTAGCATGTCTCATCAAAAAAAAAATCTGTTTTTACCATTTACCTAACCGAGAATGACCAGGAATTAAGCTTGGGGATGCTCATACGTCTCCAACGTATCTGCCGGGCCCATTGCATCGGGGGCTTCCAGGCACGTCTTCCAGCACGACCACGTGCAACTTATGCTGGGGACCGGACATGATCCATCTTTGGACCTCATGACCATGTCCCTCTCTAAGGCACCAACATCACGATGTGGATTCCTGCGGACGTCGTCGGGCGCCGCGTCAAGCCCTACCTCACAAGGAGGTCTCCCGGGGCTACCCTCGAGGATCTCGCGGGGGATCACTCAAGGGTGGCTCGGCGGGTCAAATAGCCCTCCGATGTCACATGGGTGACGTGCACCTCGTCAGGCGGCGCGAGAAGGTGTATAGATGGGCGCGGATGAGGAGGCTTTCCCCTTTCAGGCTAAGGGAGAAGGGCCACCGCCAGTTCCCAAAGCGATCCCTAAAGTTTTCCCTCTTTGGTGCAAGAAGACCAGAACGGGAGGATTGCCAGAGCAAGAAGTCACCCTCGAGCCCATCAATGCGTCACGATAGGAGCTTTTGCACGTGGAGACCACTTTTGCGAGGATAGTGTTGGAAATATGCCCTATAGGCAATAATAAAGTTGTTACTATAATATTTCCAGTTCATGATAATTGTCTATTATTCATGTTATAATTGTATTAACCAGAAACCGTAATACATGTGTGAATATATAGATCACAGTGTGTCCCTAGTGAGCCTCTAGTGGGCTAGCTTGTTGATCAATAGATGATCATGGTTTCTTGATCATGGACATTGGATGTCATTGATAACGGGATCACATCATTGGGAATTGTGTGATGGACAAGACCCAATTCTAACCATAGCACTAGATCATGTTGTCCGTCTGCTAAAGCTTTTCTAATGTCAAGTATCATTTCCTTAGACCATGAGATTGTGCAACTCCCGGATACCGTAGGAGTGCTTTGGGTGTATCAAACGTCACAACGTAACTGGGTGATTATAAAGGTGCACTACAGGTATCTCTAAAAGTCTCTGTTGGGTTGTACGAATTGAGACTGGGATTTGTCACTCTATGTGACACAGAGGTATCTCTGGGCCCACTCGGTAATCCATCATCATATTGAGCTCAGTGTGACTAAGGAGTTAGCCACGGGATGAGGTGTTATAGAATGAGTAAAGAGACTTGCCGGTAACGAGATTGAACAAGGTATAGGGATATCGATTTTCGAATCTCGGGCAAGTACCATAGCGGTAGACAAAGGGAATTGCATACGGGGTTGATTGAATACCCGACATCGTGGTTCATCTGATGAGATCATCAAGGACCATACGGGAACCAACATGGATATCCAGACCCTGCTGTTGGTTATTGACCGGAGAGGTGTCTCGGTCATATCTGCATGTCTCTCGAACCCGTAGGTCTACACACTTAAGGTTCGATGATGCTTGGGTTATAGGGGAATAGTGTATGAGGTTACCAAAGGTTGTTCGGAGTCCCGGATGAGATCCCGAACGTCATGAGGAGTTCCGGAATGACTCGGAGGTAAAGAATTATATATAGGAAGTGAGGATTTGGTCGTCGGAATTGTTTCGCGCGACACCTGTAATGTACCGGGACCACTGGAAGGGTTCCTGGGTCCACCCGGAAGGGACTACAACCATGAAAGTGTATTTGGGACAAAGGTGGATAGGAACCAGCCCATAAGTGGGCTGGTGCGGCACCACCTTCAGCCCAAGGCGCAAGAGAGAGGGTGGTGGGCTAACCCTAGGCGTGGTGGGCAAGCCCACCCTAGGGCGCTACCACCTCGCCGCCCTTGGTCGCCGCCCCTTGCCCTAGATGGGTGCCGCACCCCTTAGGGTGGGAAACCCTAAGAGTTGGCAACCTCCTCTCTCTCCTTGTACATATAGTGAGGGTTTTGGGGCTGATTTGAGAAAAGAACTCTCTCTGTCTCTCTCGGCGCAACCCTACACCTCATCGTCCTCGTCCTCCGTAGGCCTTGGCGAAGCCCTACCGGAGTGCCACGTAGCTCCACCGTCATCACGTCGACGTGCTTTCGGAGCTCTCCCTCAACCTCTCCTCTATCCTTGCTAGATCAAGGCGTTGGAGACGTCACCAGGCTGAACACGGAGGCGCCGACGTTCGGCGCATAGATCGGAATCCACCATGATCTAAATTTCTACGAGTACGACTCCATCAACCGCGTTCTAGAAACGCTTCCTCTTAGCGATCTTCAAAGGTATGAAGATGCTCTACAACCTCTCCCATTTATGGTTTCTCCATGGATAGATCCTTGCATGACGTAGGAAATGTTTTGAAATTACTACGATCCCCGCTAGTGGCATCCGAGCCAAGGTTCTATGGGTGGATTCTATGCATGAGTAGAACACAAAAGTTGTGGGCGCTGATTTTGTCAATTGCTTGTCGTTAGTAGTCTTATATTGATTCGGCGACATCATGGGATGCAGCGGCCCGGACCGACATGCACTAGTTACATAAAGCGGCTAGCGGGTGTCTGTCTCTCCCACTTTAGTCGGATCGTATTCGATGAAGAGGGTCCTTATGAAGGGTAAATAGCATTGGCATATCAACTTTGTGGTTGTCACGTAGGTAAGAAGCGTTCTTGCTAGAAACCCTAGCCAACCACATAAAACTTGCAACAAAAATTAGAGGACGTCTAACATGTTTTTGCAGGGTATGCTATGTGATGTGATATGACCAAAAGCATGTGATGTACGTGATTGATCATGTTCTTGTAATAGGATTCACGACTTGCATGTCGATGAGTATGACAACGGCAGGAGCCATAGGAGTTGTCTTAATTTATTGTATGAGATGCAACACCATGTTGATTACTTTACTTTATCGCTAACGGTTATCTATAGTAGTAGAAGTAATAGTTGGTGTGGCGACTTCACGGAGACACAATGATGGAGATCATGAGACACAATGACGATGATGATCATGGTGCCCCAAAGATGGAGATCAAAGGAGCAAGATGATATTGGCCATATCATGTCACTATATGTTTGCATGTGATGTTTATCATCTTATTGCTTAGAACGACGGTACCAAAGATAAGATGATCCCTCATTAAAATTTCGATAAAGTATGCCCATCAGTTTGCACCATTGCGAAGGATCATTGTCTCGAAGCACCACGTGATGATCGAGTGTGATAGATTCTAACATTCGCATACAACGGGTGTAAGCCAGTTTACACACACAAAACATTTAGGTTGACTCGACGAGCCTAGTATGTACAGACATGGCCTCGAATATGGAGACCGAAAGGTCGAACATGATTCGTATGGTTGATACGATCAGCATGGAGATGCTCACCATTGATGACTAGTCCGTCTCACGTGATGATCGGACACGGGCTAGTCGACGTGGATCATGTAACACTTGGATGACTAGAGGGATGTCGATCTAAGTGGGAGTTCATTAGTAATTTGATTAGATGAACTTAATTATCATGAACTTAGTCTAAAATTGTCTTTACAAATATTGTAGATCCAATGGCCAATGCAAATGCCCCATTCAACCTCAACGCGCTCCTAGAGAAAACCAAGCTGAAAGATGATGGGAGCAACTATGCGGACTGGGCTCATAACTTAAAGCTCATCCTCATGGCTTCCAAGAAGGCATATGTCCTTAATGCACCGCTAGGTGATCCTCCTATTCCCGCGGCAGACCAGGATGCTAGGAACGCCTCACGGTCGCGGAGTGATTACTACTCTCTCATTAAGTGCGACATGCTTTACAATTTAGAAGTCGGGCTCCAAAGGCATTTTCAGCAACACGGAGCATATGAGATGTTCGAGGAGCTGAAACTTGTTTTTCAAGCTCATGCTCGGGTCGAGAAATATGAAGTCTCCGACAAGTTCTTTAGGTGTAAGATGGAGGATAATAGTTCTGTCAGTGAGCACATACTCAGAATGTCTGGGTTGCACAACCGCTTGACTCAACTGGGAGTTGAACTGTCGGATGATGCAGTCATTGATAGAATCCTCCAGTTGCTTCCACCTAGATATAAAGGCTTTGTGACGAATTACAACATGCAAGGGATAGAAAAGACTATTCCCTGAGTTGTATTCAATTCTGAAATCTGCGAAGGTCGAAATCAAGAAAGAGCATCAAGTGTTGATGGTCAATAAGACCACCAGTTTCAAGTAGGGCAAGGGTAAGAAAAGCTTCAGGAAAGACGGCAAAGCAGTTGCTGCGCCCGATAAGCCAGTTATCGGGAAGAAGCCAAAGAAAGGACCTAAGCCTGACACCGAGTGCTATTACTGTCAGGGAACCGGTCACTCGAAGCGGAATTGCCCCAAATACTTAGCGGACAAGAAGGCCAGCAACGTCAAAGGTATATGTGATATACTAGTTATTGATGTGTACCTTACCAGCACTCGTAGTAGCTCCTGGGTATTTGATACCGGTGCTGTTGCTCACATTTGCAACTCTAAGCAGGATCTACAGAACAAGCGTAGGCTGGCTAAGGACGAGGCGACGATGCGCGTCGGGAATGGTTCCAAGGTCGATGTGATCGCCGTCGGCATGCTACCTCTACATCTACCTTCGGGATTAGTTTTAAACCTTAATGGTTGTTATTTAGTACCAGCTTTGAGCATGAACATTGTATCGGGATCTCGCTTGATGCAAGATGGCTACTCATTTAAATCTGAGAATAATGGTTGTTCTATTTATATAAGTGGTATGCTTTATGGCCATGCCCCGCTGGTCAATGGTTTAGTCCTGATGAATCTCGATCGTGATGTTACACATATTCATAGTGTGAGTAACAAAAGATGTAAGGTTGATAATGATAGTCCCACACACTTGTGGCACTGTCGCCTTGGTCATATCGGCGTAAAGCGCATGAAGAAACTCCATACAGATGGACTTTTGGAGTCACTTGATTTTGAATCATTTGACACATGCGAACCGTGCCTCATGGGCAAGATGACCAAGACTCCGTTCTCCGGAACAATGGAGCGAGCAACCAACTTGTTGGAGATAATACATACTGATGTATGCGGTCCAATGAGCATTGAAGCTCGCGGTGGCTATCGTTATGTTCTCACCCTCACTGATGATTTAAGTAGATATGGGTATGTCTACTTAATGAAGCACAAGTCTCAAACCTTCGAAAATGGTCAAAGAATTTCAGAGTGAGGTGGAGAATCAACGTGACAAGAAAGTAAAGTTTCTACGATCTGATCGTGGAGGAGAATATTTGAGTCACGAGTTTGGCACACCCCTAAGGAAATGTGGAATTATTTCAGAACTCACGCCGCCTAGCACACCGCAGTGTAACGCTGTGTCTGAACATCGTAATCACTCTTTATTGGGTATGGTGCAATCTATGATGTCTCTTACCAATTTACCGCTATAATTTTGGGGATATGCATTGGAAACTGTCGACTTCACTTTAAATAGGGCACCGTCTAAATCCATTGAGACGACACCGTATGAATTATGGTTTGGCAAGAAACCTAAGCTGTCGTTTCTTAAAGTTTGGGGTTGCGATGCTTATGTGAAGAAACTTCAACTAGAGAAGCTCGAACCCAAAGCGGAAAAATGCGTCTTCATAGGATACCCTAAGGAAACTATTGGGTACACCTTCTATCTTAGATCCGAAGGCAAGATCTTTGTTGCCAAGAACAGATCCTTTCTAGAGAAAGACTTTCTCTCGAAAGAAGTAAGTGGGAGGAAAATAGAACTTGATGAGTTAATTGTACCTCCTCTCGAACCAGAGAGTAGCGCAGCACAAGAAAATGTTTCTGAGGCGCCTCCACCAGCTAGATATGAAGTTAATGATGATGATCATGACATTTCGGATCAAGTTCCTATTAAACCTCAAAGGTCGACAAGGGTACGTTCCGCACCAGAGTGGTACGACAACCCTGTCATGGAAATCATGTTGTTGGACAACAGTGAACCTTCGAACTATGAATAAGCGATGGCAGACACGGATTCCAACAAATGGCTTGAGGCCATGAAATCCGAGATAGAATCCATGTATGAGAACAAAATATGGACTTTGGTGGACTTGGCCGATGATCGACGAGCCATAGAAAATAAATGGATTTTTAAGAAGAAGACTGACGCGGATGGTAATGTGACCATCTATAAGGCTTGACTTGTCGCTAAGGGTTATCAATAAGTTCAAGGGATTGACTACGATGAGACCTTCTCACCCGTAGTGATGCTGAAGTCGGTCTGAATCATGTCAGCAATTGCTGCATTTTATGATTATGAATTCTGGCAGATGGACGTCAAAACAGCATTCGTGAACGGCTTTCTTAAAAAGAATTGTATATGATACAGCGAGAAGGTTTTTTTGATCCTAGCAATGCTAACAAGGTATGCAAGCTCCAGCGCTCCATCTATGGGCTGGTGCAAGCATCTCGGAGTTGGAACATTCTCTTTGATGAGGTGATCAAAGTGTTTGGGTTTGTACAGACTTATGGAGAAGCCTGTATTTACAAGTAAGTGAGTGGGAGCTCTGTAGCATTTCTCATATTATATGTGGATGACATATTGTTGATGGGAAATGATATACAACTATTGGAAAGCATCAAGGCCTATTTGAATAAGAGTTTTTCAATGAAGGACCTTGGAGAAGCTGCTTACATATTAGGCATCAAGATCTATAGAGATAGATCGAGATGCCTCATAGGTCTTTCACAAAGCACATACCTTGACAAGATATTGAAGAAGTTCAATATGGATAAGGCTAAGAAGGGGTTCTTGCTTGTATTACAAGGTGTGAGGTTGAGTACGACTCAACGCCCGACCACGGCGGAAGATAGAGAAAAGATGAGTACCGTCCCCTATGCTTCAGCCATAGGCTCTATCATGTATGCCATGTTGTGTACCAGACCTGATGTGAACCTTGCCATAAGTTTGGTAGGGAGTTACCAGAGTGATCCGGGAGTGGATCACTGGACAACGGTCAAGAATATCCTAAAGTACCTAAAAAGGACTAAAGATATGTTTCTCGTTTATGGAGGTGCCGAAGAGCTCGTTGTAAAGGGTTACGTCGATGCTAGCTTCAACACAGATCCAGATGACTCTAAGTCACAAACCGGATACGTGTATATTTTGAATAATGGGGCAGTTAGCTGGTGTAGTTGCAAGCAAAGCGTCATGGCGGCATCTACATGTGAAGTGGAGTACATAGCTGCTTCAGAAGCAACAAAGGAAGGAGTCTGGATGAAGGAGTTCATCACCGACCTAGGAGTGATTCCAAGTGCGTCGGGTCCGATGACGCTGTTCTCTGACAACATTGGAGCTATTGCCATTCCAAAGGAGCCCAGGTTTCACAAGAAGACCAAGCACATCAAGCACTGCTTCAACTCCATTCGTGGATACATCTAGGATGGAGATATAGATATTTGTAAAGTACATACGGATCTCAATGTCGCACACCCGTTGACTAAACCTCTTCCACAGGCAAAGCATGATCATCACCAGAACTCTATGGGTGTTCGATTCATAACGGTGTAACTAGATTACTGAGTCTAGTGCAAGTGGGAGACTATTGGATATATGCCCTAGAGGCAATAATAAAGTTGTTATTATTATATTTCCAGTTCATGATAATTGTTTATTATTCATGCTATAATTGTATTAACCAGAAACTGTAATACATGTGTGAATATATAGATCACAATGTGTCCCTAGTGAGCCTCTAGTTGGCTAGCTCGTTGATCAATAGATGATCATGGTTTCTCGATCATGGACATTGGATGACATTGATGACGGGATCACATCATTGGGAATGATGTGATGGACAAGACCCAATCCTATGCATAGCACAAGATCTTGTTGTTCGTCTGCTAAAGCTTTTCTAATGTCAACTATTGTTTCCTTAGACCATGAGATTGTGCAACTCCCGGATACCGTAGGAGTGCTTTGGGTGTATCAAACGTCACAATGTAACTGGGTGATTATAAAGGTGCACTACAGGTATCTTCGAAAGTGTTTGTTGGGTTGTACGAATCGAGACTCGGATTTGTCACTCCGTGTGACGAAGAGGTATCTCTAGGCCCACTCGGTAATCCATCATCATATTGATCTCAGTGTGACTAAGGAGTTAGCCACGAGATGATGTGTTACAGAATGATTAAAGAGACTTGCCCGTAACGAGATTGCACAAGGTATAGGGATACCGACGATCGAATCTCGGGCAAGTATCACACTGGTAGACAAAGGGAATTGCATACGGGATTGATTGAATACCCGACATCGTGGTTCATCCGATGAGATCATCGACGAACATGCCGGAACCAACATGGATATCCAGACACTATTGTTGGTTATTGACCGGAGAGGTGTCTCGGTCATGTCTACATGTCTCTTGAACCCGTAGAGTCTACACACATAAGGTTCGATGACGCTAGGGTTATAGGGGAATAATGTACATGGTTACCGAAGGTTGTTCAAAGTCCCGAATGAGATCACGGACGTCACGAGGAGTTCCGGAATGGTCCGGAGGTAAATATATATACATAGGAAGTGAGGATTTGGTCACCAGAATTGTTTTGGGCGACACCGGTAATGTACCGAGACTACCGAAAGGGTTCCGGGGTCCACCGGGAAGGGCCTACCGCCACGAAAGGGTATTTGGGCCAAAAGTGGATAAGAACCAGCCCATAAGTGGGCTGGTGCGCCACCACCTTCAGCCCAAGGTGCAAGAAAGAGGGTGGTGGGCTAACCCTAGGCGCGGTGGGCAAGCCCACCCTAGGGCGCCACCACCTCTCCCCCCTTGGCCGCCGCCCCTTGCCTTAGATAGGCTGTCGCACCCCTTAGGGTGGGAACCCCGAAGGGTTGGCACCCTCCTCCCTCTTCTCCTATATGTAGTGAATGTTTGGGGGCTGATTTGAGACAAGAATTCTCTCTCTCTCGGCGCAGCCCTACACCTCCTCCTCCTCGTCCTCTGTAGTGCTTGGTGAAGCCTTGTCGGAGTGCCAGGTAGCTCCACCGTCACCACACCGTCGTGCTGCCGGAGGTCTCCATAAACCTCTCCTCCATCCTTGCTGGATAAATGCGTTGGAGACGTCACCGGGCTGCACGTGTGTTGAATCCAGAGGCGCCAACGTTCAGCGCATAGATTGGAATCCACCGCGATCTGAATCGCTGCGAGTATGACTCCATCAACCACGTTCTAGCAAGGCTTCCACTTAGTGATCTTCAAAGGTATAAATCCTTGCATGACGTAAGATTTTTTTTTGAAATTACTACGATCCGCAAGAGATAGGTTGCGATCCTAACCCGCTCCAAGTTGACCGTTGTGGCAACTCTTCCCGTCGATTTTTGGCGGGGAGAGGACTAGTGCTGGTATATAGGAGGATGGGCCGCCACCATAGAGGGGAGAGGACTCTTGTAATCTCTTTGGCACCCAACTAATCAAGGCAAGCAGGAGTAGGGTCTTACACCACTCGGTGGCCCGAACCTGGGTAAACTTTAGTGTCCAATGTCCCTCTTGCCTAGCTCAATCACACTAGAGCGTCACTATGAGTTAGTGTCGTATAGTAAGGCAGAAGAACTTACGCACCATAGAGTTTGAACCTCCTTGGGTCCCTGGAGCCCCGATTACGACATTTGGCGCGCCAGATAGGGGTGCATTGTGATTCTTCGGCTTCATCCCACCTACAATTCCGCCCACTCGATGGTTGACGCCCTTCGTGTTCGTGCTGAGCATCGCGCGACCTGTGTCACCCTGACCATGTTAATTGGACCTTACTGCGATGGTCACCACTCCGTCGGTGAAGCTACTGGTGCCGTCGTCGACCCCATTGGTCGTGAACAACAAGACCCCTCTTTCCACCCCTCCGTGTAGGAAGACGACTGCACCTCCACTTATCCCTCCCCACATGCCCGCCTTGAGTACGTGAACATGCAAGCTGGACTGCTCGTGCCCGTGAACTGCTTGCTACCGCCCAACGAATGCCGACTATGATGCCTGGCTGGGCTGCATCACCGAGCTTGTCACGACCGTCGGAGATGCCCTGGCACCCTCCCGCTTGCTTCACCCTCCTCCATTTCATGCTGGGTACGTGGCCTAGGAAGCTCCTCCGCCACCTCCCTTGCGCAACGACTCAGTTGAGCCTCGGCGCGACGAGCGCCTGCTCGACCAACATGATGGAACCCCTCCGCAGTATCAAGATGAGACCCGCTGCCAGGTCATGTATCACACGCCACCGGATGCGCACGAGATCCTCGAGCAGCAACACCAGTGTTAGGAGCAGATCGTCCAAGATGTCACGGTGGCCGGGCACCAGAACCGGACCGCGCTTGCTCTCGGCTTCCCCTCAAGCAGCGTGGATTGCTGGTCTTCACCTGCGAGTTACGCCGGGTGGTTTGGCCCATCAAGTTCAAGCCTGAGCTGCCACCGCACTACGATGGTGTCCTCAAAACCATGAAGTTCGTCCAGCTCTATGCCCTTAGCATAAAGGCAGCTGGCAGCGACGACAAGGTTATGGTGAACTGGTTCCCCATGGCCCTCAAGGATGGTGCACGCTCGTGGCTCATGAACTTGCCCGAGGAATCGAGGTGCGAGCTCTGTGAACAGTTAGTCGCCAACTTCAAGGGCACGCATGACCACCGCCTTTCGTCAACGACCTGCGGCATGTGAAGCAGCGCCCGTGGGAGACCGTGCGCAAGTACATCAACCGCTTCACACAGGTGTGCAATAAGATTCTGCGCGCCTCGGACGAAGCAATCATCATGGCGCTCTCCAATGGTGTCACACACGTCCGCTTGTGTGAGAAGTTTGCCGCCAATGACAGGTTGAGAACCTCCCTCGGGTTGTTCAACATCGCTAACAAGTGCGCCAAGGCTGAGGAAGGCTGCCTGTTCATCCAAGACAACCTCGACATGGTGCCCGATGATGGCAAGACGAAGGCCAATGAGGTCAAGCGCAAGGGCCCCGTAGTGCTCGAGGCGAAGCCTAAGCTAAAGTCCGTCCGCGACCATGATGTCCATGAGAAGCAGCACCATCCGCTCTGTGCCTTCCACAATGTACACACTCACAACACCGAGGCCTGTTAGGAGCTCAGGTCTCTCCGCGACGAGCACATCGCCCGACGCTTGGACCGCAACGACCGTGGTACTAGTTGCGTGGTGGTCATGGAGGCACCAAGTGGGACAGTCGTAATGGCAACCCTCGTCATGCCTGGCGTGAGCAATTGATGACGAGGAGATGTATATACTTCTTGCCCCTCGTTGGATACCCCAAGTGGAAGGTGGAGATGTAGTCACGAGCAAATTTCCCTTACACGGAGACTGTATGGTTTATCGAACGAGGAGGACTCCTAGGCTCAACAAGTAGGTGTCTTCCACCGTGGCGCTAGCATAAGATGTGGACCTCCACACACAACAAATCACTTTGCTCCCAACGAGTACAGAGAGGTTGTTAATCTCTCCGGCCTTGTAGTTTGCAAAGGATCAAAACACAAGCGGAAGGTAATAGTGATTGCAACAGAAAATTAAAGAAAGCAGTAAATGATGGAGGTGTAAACAATGATGGTGATATGGACCGAAGTCTCATGACGTTCACTAGTGATGTCTCTCTCCCAAAAGATGATAAACAACTATGCTAGGGTAAACAAATCACAGTTGGGCAATTGACAGAATTATGATCGCACCACAATGCTAATTATGCTCCTTGATAGTTAGAAGTTCAATAGTAATGGGCAGTACGCCAAGACAAGTAGACCGTTTATTCATCAGCATCTACTTACTAATCATCCATGTTGAGATATCTATCCAGAACATCTCTCCGGTATTAAGTTGCGAGCCCCACCCAAAGTGTAAACTCAAAGCAACGGACAACTGCATTAACGAACTATGCGTAAGTTAAACAATCCTTGCAACCCTGGTCACAAGCACCGTTGTTTTCTCCCAGGTGGCAACAAGCACATCCCCTAGTCTCATGTTTCTGTCACTCAAGCTAGACATCGAATGGCCGAACCCACAATCATGCATAACGCTCCCTCTTGGAGTTACGATCTACTACTTGGCCAAAGCAATAAAAAGCAATGGAGAACATGCATGAATCACTAAGGAACATAATATAAAAGGATAATCAAATATATAACTCATAACAATCTGAACATAATCTCATAATCCATCGGATCCCAACAAATCGAGCATAGTAATAGCAAGAGAATTACATATATGCCTTGATCATGTAGGGCAGCTCACAAGGACTAACCATCGAAGCACAAGATTGGAGAGAAGACATCACATAGATACTGGTCATGGACTCGTGCTCCAAGGGAAACTACTCACGACACATGCGGGAGGCGTCCATGGTGGTGGAGAAGCTCTCGGAGGTCAATCCTCCCTCCGTAAGGGTGCCTGTCACATCCCTAACCCTTAACCAAGATAGCATTGTGCTCATGTCTTCTTTGCATTTGCATCTAAGAAGTTTCAACAAAAAAACAACAAAGTGGCAAAGGAAAAACTCAAAACCCTAGCCACCATTTCAATTAAAGGAAATTTCAACTAGTTCAAAATCAATGAACCCAAAATGGCCTCAAGAAATGTTCAAACTTTCTGATAAATCATGAAAGTAAATGAGCATTGGAGAAAACTATTTTCTTGACACTTTAAGCATTTTAAATAAATGCAAAAGCCACTGGTTTCAAATTTAAAATTTGAAATCAGAAACTATAATTTTCCAAAAATGTTGAAAGTCTTGGAAATGAGTGGGGATATTATAACAAATATTACAGGAGGTCTAAAATAGTTTTTACCTTTTGTTTTGGAGCTGAAATAATTAGCAAAGCAATAAATAGCAAAACAGAAAAACAAAAACAGAGGAAATGGAAAAAGACTTACCTGTCGCCCAAGCCAGGCCCGGCCCATCTCCCCGCTCGTCCCCTGCCTCGCGCCAGTAGGCAGCAGGAGGTGGCCGCCGCCTCCTCCGGCGCGGCCACGCACCTGCGTGCCTGCCTGGCCGCCGGTTCGCGCTGGCGGCGACGGGGATAAGCTCCCCAGAGCTTCCCCTATCCATTCCCCGCCTCGGTTCTTCCCCTCCTCCCGGATCCCCTCCTTCTCCCTGCTGCCGCCATTAGAGCCGAGCTCGAGCTCGAGCTGGCCGTGCCCCTGGCCATAGGATCCCCTCCCAGAGCACGCCATTAGCTCCGCCTCGTCGCCCTGGTCATCTCTGCAGAAGCCGAAGCCTCCTCGAGCCCTGCAACGCCCGCAACACCGTCGTCTTCCTCCTCCGGCCGCCGGACCTCTCCCGTCGATTCGTCGCCCCCAGGCCTTCCCCGAGCCGTCTGAGCTCTGCTCTGCACTCCCTGTGAGCATGCGGTCGTTTCCCCTAAGTTTTCCCCGTCGATCCCCTCCTCTAGCCCTAGTTTCACCAGAGCCCGACGAGGACCGCCGCTGCCGCTCGTCGCCGGTAGCCCTCCGATGTCCAGCTCGTCCTTCCGATGGCACCAACAGCTCCAGGACGACGCGTAGATGCTGTAGCAGCTAAGAACCGAGCGTAGATCCCCCTGTTGCAAAGACCCCGATGACGCCCGAGCCTTGGCCGCCGCCAAGCTCGTCGCCGGCGTCATCTCCGGCCAGATCAGCCCCGGCTAGGCGCAGAAATGAAGCTGCGGGAGACGTGTCGTTCCTCTGGTGCTCTCCGCGCCGCATTTGGCCCCCTGTGTGCCGTTTCCGAGCCCCTCCGCCGTGCTGGTGGTCGCCGGAGGCTCCCTACCGGCGAGGACGACCTCGCCGCCGGTGGAGGTCGACGTGGAAGGCTAACCCAACCGATTAGTGACTTAATCACTCGCTGACAAGTGGGCCCAAGGCCAAGTCAAACCTCAGTTAGGGCTGGTTAGCGCGGGATTAGTCCCAGAGAGGCTGACCAGTGGGGCCCCCCTGTCAGGTTTGACCTGAACAGGTCGGCTGACCTGCTGACGTCAGCCTGATGCAATAAATGGAATTTCCAGTTTAAATCTAATTCAGGAAATTGCTAAAAACTGCAAAAATCATAGAAATTAATCTATAACTCCAATGAAAATAAATTATATATGAAAAAGTATCAGAAAAATTCAAGGATTCTGATTATGCTATTTTCATCTATGTTTGAAAAAGTTACAGGACCCTAAATTGTGAAATAAGGAATAATTCAATTCTTTAATCACTTTATAAATGGAATTTGCAAAAATATCCACATTTCATTATAAATACAATGATCACACACTGCCCTAGATATAAATCAGTACCATAACATGACATTTCATGCATGTTAACATTAGGTTGATCTGAGCATCAGGTCGAATCAATTGAACCGGTATCCGAGAATACCCGTTTGAATTGCTATTCGAATGTGATTCAAATCAACTCTAAACCTAAACATCTTGATTATAATAACTTATCACTTTGCATTCTCATGCCATGCTCATGCATCATTTTGATTGCATATGATTGTTATTGAATGTTTCCATTCATTTCGGTAGGCTCCGCACCCCTAGATTCCACCGAATATCCGTCTGACGGATATCATTCCTCCTCTGAGCAACAAGGCAAGCAACCCTTTTGATCATCACGATAACTCCTATGTTCTTGCTCCTGCACCTATTTATTGCATTAGGATCAAATGCTTCAACTGCTTTTGCCACGATAGTTGGCCCCACTTCCTTTGCATGACTTAACCTTGTCACAGTAAATAGCCGAACCTTGCAACCTAGCATACATGGTAGTTGCTTGAGCTATGATGTGCCTTAACCTGCTATGCATGCTATTCTTAGATTTGTGTATGGTCTGTCATCTGGGAGATGAACAGAAATGTGAAATGTGTTCGGTGAGCAAAGGTCGTGTGTTGAACTTGATTTGGTAAATGTACCGGTGAAAGGCTGTGTAGGAGTACATGGCGGGTTGTTTCACTGGAACCGTCCTTAGGAACTGAGTTCCGTGTATGTAATCCAAGACTAGATACTACCACATGCTGGGCCCTGAAATATGACCCCGCTCGGCCTATTAATCACGTAGTACTCGGTCCAGGAGTTGCAAGTAGTTTCTGGTGTTTATAGTAATGCTGGAGGCCGTGAATGGTGCTGACCTGAGAGGTGGACCGTGATGCGGTAGGCAGTGGCACGGTGTACCAAGTGGCACCCAGATGGTGGGCTTGGGAACCCTGCGCACATCGTTTGAGGCCGTGGCGGAAACCTCGGCCGGACTTCCGTACGGGTTACTCTCAGATAGGCGATAAACCTGGACTAGGTACTAGTGTGGTTAACGGTCGTGGCCGACTCCCTCGCTGGGCTTCCGCTTGAAGGTTGCCGAGGTGCATGACGTGCACATAGCGATAAGTGGCGAGAGCGTGTGTGACGAAGTACACCCCTGCAGGGTTATGATCTATTCGAATAGCCGCGTCCGCGGATATGGACTACTTGGAGACATATGTTGTTCATAGATAACTTCAATGGCTACTCATAAAATTGTCAAGATAAGCGTGAGTGTCGTGGACGGCATTTCCGTATGGAGACGGAATGATTCCACGATAGTGTATTGTTGTGGTGTTAGTGGACTCGTGTGCGAGAAATCAAGTTGTCAAAACTAATTTCAAAATGCAAGTTGTCTAGCCACGAGTCAAATGCTGGCTTTCCGCATGAAACCCCACAATACCTTTTGATACCTTGCATGAGTAGTTAGTTCTCCTAAAGTCTTGCTGAGTACCTTCGTACTCATGTTTGCTTAATAAATGTTGCAGAGGTTGCTAATGACCCTAATGGAGGGTTCTTCGTAGACATCGACGACGACGAGTAGCTGGTGTCCCAGCTACGATCTGGCCCTACGTCGGCTCTGTAGTATAGTCAGGCCACATGCCTACTAGTTGCCCTGTGTGTACCCAGACAGTTTATAACTCTTCCGCTGGCTTGTATTGTATGACTGCTATTATGGGTCGTGAGACCCTTAATGTGTAATATTATGTGTGTGGCTCTTCCGAGCCTCTTAAATAAAGCTTGTATGGTTAAGGTTATGTTGTGATGCCATCGATGTATCTATACATATCGGTATGCCATGCGCACGTGTGTCTTACTTGATATGTATGGGGTTCGAATACCTAGTCGTGAACTTTAGTAGCACCCCTTACAAGGAAATGCCCCTTTGTGATCCAACGAGCCTTGGTAGTTCGCTACTGCTCCGGACACATTGGTTGACCGGCATGTGTCCTTCTTAGCTGCTGTGTCTGTCCCCTTTGGGGAAATGTCACGCGACGTAATGGAGTCCTTGTAGCTTGCTACGACTCGTCTACGTTCGTTGATGAACGACACCTGCTTTGTTGGGTCATGTATGCCTGTCCTTGTGCGGAACTGCCACTTTGGTTTATGACTAGACATGTCGATCCGGGTTCTTTGACATTGGTTTGCTAGCGACACTATCGCATACGTGAGTCAAAAGAAGCAAACGGTCCCGGCTAAGGTAAGGCTGCAGCCGTGGAGTTAACCGTGCGTGAGACCACAAAGGGATGCGATGTGTTACAGGCTGGATTCCTATGGCTTAGGATCGGGGTCCCGACAGCGTTGGTATCAGAGCCTGACTGACTGTAGGATTACTAAGCCAAACTGGTCGAAGTTGAGTCTAGAATTGCTTTAGTTATATATAAGGGAATTGTTTGTGGAAGGGAACGTAAGATTCTTGTTCTCTTCTCAAGTTATTCTATTCTGGTCATCCTCGTCTTTTCTGTGGGAATTAAGGACTAGGTTACTCATCTTCTGCTAGGCTCGTATTTCTGATCGGCAGATTATATGACTACGGGTCGAGAGATATTGGGTTTCTTTTATTCCTAGGAAGCAGGAAGTAAGTTTGGTGACCAGAGAGTTCAACTTGATAGTTGAGTGGTTACGTTATTCCACTTTGGGTTGTCTCAAATTTGTTTTGAGCATTTACAGCCGTTATGCTGCCCAATTTTGCATTCAGAGCTCTTATGCTTTTGCATTACTCTCTATTTACAGATGCCTGGCCGTTCTTCTCGTGAGGTGGTACGTTTGACCAGGTGCATTGATGTACCGGGTCATACGGCCATGCTGGTCAGGGTGATGTCGGTGTGCGGTTACCGCTGGTACCCCGAGTACACGGTGGAGGAACAGTAACGAGACTTCAACCAGAGCCAGTACATCTGCACTGTTAGGGTATTTCCAGACTACCCTGGAGCGGAGAAGCCAATCCATTGGTCCTATGGGTTGGGAGTCACTGTTGACATGGCAGTACAAGATGCTGCCTATTCAATGCTGACTATTATGAGAGCGAGACATGCACTGCTGCAGAATTCAGAGTTCTGCTATGTTCCGGCCTCTCAGTCTGGTGAAGAGGGATACCTCAGTGGAGTCTATTTTGATTCTTCTATGGAGGATCCACTTCTGCAGTCCACTGTTGAGATGCTAGAGAACAGAGACAGGGATGCTCGTGCTCTCCGCATGGAGCTTTATGCTACTCGTGCCCGTCTGTGGACAGTTTTGACGCAGCTGGCACCGGTAGTCCAGACAGGGTATGGAGAGATGGAGATGCTTAACCCTGTTAGGAACCATCTTCCGGCCCACGTTGACTGGCCAGCTATAGGAGGAGTCACACCTCTTCGGGGACCCCTCTTACCACCAGTCAGGGGACCAAGGCCACATCCGTGTCCTTATGGATCCCAGGGATCTCAGGCTAGAGTGTTTCTTGATCCGCAGGTTGAGCTTCCGGGTCATGGAGGTAATCTCTATGAGATGTTCTATGCGGATCCCTGAGCTATGAGCGGAAGGATAGTATGGTAGTAGCCATATGTTCACAGTCCTGCGTGACTTGTGGAGTATGGTAGTAATGTGAAACGAATTCCGGAGGCCTAGATAAATAATGTATAGGAAGCTTGTAAGCCTCTGATGAGTAGTTCCACCATTTCAGTAGTTTGCTCTTCGAGTAAGTTTGTACTGAACTATGTAAGGGTGTGTATGAACCATGGTGTATATATAGCAGTTGCTTGTTACCATGTTGTTCGGATATTCATTTCCGCATTCCGTGTGTTCAGTACATTCTTAATCCATAGTTAGTATTGATATGATATTGGTCTAAGCTATGAGTTTGTTTGTCAGGATGGTGTTCACCAGGTTGAACCGTGCCCCTGCTCATGAGCAAGGTGAGGGTAGTCAAGCGTCGCAGGAAGACCTGCCTCACCCACCTTCTCTGGTAGAAGTGATGCTTGAGGCAGAAAGAAACAAAAGAGAGACCAACCGACTGCTAGAGCGTATTGAGCAGAATACGGCTCGACAGCCTAGGAATTGTGCAGTGTCCCTCAATGACTTTGTGAAGCTGAATCCTCCAAAGTTTCATCATTCCGTCGATCCCCTCGACACTGATGACTGGTTGTGCAGCATCTCGCGCAAGATTCGCTCTGCGAATGTGTCTGAGGCCGACAAGGTGACCTTTGCGGCATATTTCCTGGAGGGACCCGCCAATCTGTGGTGGGAGAATTTTGAAGCTTTGCGTCCCGCTGAACCAGTGGCCACATGGGCAGACTTCAGCGCAGCTTTCCGTCTGCACCATATTCCAGAGGGCCTGATGGACAGAAAGAGAGAGGAGTTCTATGCCTTCACTCAGGGCAAGTTGTCTGTGGATGCCTATAGCCGCGAGTTCGGTAACCTCGCCTGCTATGCAATAGAGGAGGTGTCTACTGACGCCAAGAAGCAAGCAAGATTCCGTAAGGGTCTGAGCCCTGAGCTCCGTCGAGACCTGCGCCTCCATGAGTGTGCAAGCTTTCATGCCCTGGTCAACAAAGCGATCAGTGCGGAGACTGGTCATACTGACTTGGAAGCCACAAGGAAGCACTCCCGTGACTTTGGTTCATCTTCTCGTTCCGCGTTTCAAAAACGCAGGCTGTGGGTTCCAAACAGTTCTCTGCCGCCAAGATACACTCCGAGGCCATCCTACGTGGCGCCTTAGACGAATCAGGCCAACCCTCCATCAAAAGCTTATGGTGGTCCAGCTAGCAATGCTGCACCACGTGCTAACCAGGTGATATGCTACAAGTGTGGAGAACCAGGGCATTATTCCCGTGAGTGTCCTCAGAATGTGGGTGCCAAGCAACCCGGAAAGTCCGTCGGGCAGGCCAAGTCGGGCAAAGCGTTTTATGTGAAGCCAACTCCTACACGTGGCCGTGTGAACTATGTGTCAGCAGAAGAAGCTGCAGAGGATCCCGACGTCATGCTGGGTACGCTTCTTGTTAATCATCACCCAGCGTCTGTTCTCTTTGACACTGGGTCTTCTCATTCCTTCATTTCAGAAAGTTATGCACAGTTGCATAACATGTCATTTTGTGATATGCCAATCCCATTGGTTGTCCAAACCCCTGGTAGTAAATGGCAAACCTCTAGGATAACCTATGACAATGAAATTCTAGTAGACAGGCTAGTTTTTCTAGCCTCATTGATAGCATTGAAATCTTCGGATATTAATATCATCTTGGGCATGGACTGGATGTCAGCTCACTATGCCAAGATTGATACTCAGTCTAGAAATGTCCAGCTTACCCATCCCTCGGGTGAGATGGTAAATGTCTCTACTCGAGTTGCCAAATGCCAGCTCTATTCCCTAAATGCCAACCCTCTTCCGGCACTTGAAGACATTCTGATAGTCCGTGACTTCCCGGATGTTTTTCCAGAGGAACTGCGAGGAATTCCACCTGACAGAGATGTAGAGTTTGTGATAGATCTTGTTCCGGGAACTGTCCCAATAGCCAGAAGACCTTATAAGATGGCACCCCTGGAGCTAGCCGAACTTAAGAAGCAATTAGATGAGGCCTTGAACAAGGGTTTCATTCGTCCTAGCTCCTCTCCTTGGGCTTGTCCCGTCCTCTTCGTCAAGAAGAAAGACGGAACGGATCGGATGGTTGTAGATTACCGACCAGTTAACCTGGTCACCATAAAGAACAAGTATCCGCTCCCCAGGATCAACGATCTGTACGATCAGCTCGCTGGATCCTCAGTCTTCTCCAACATGGATTTGAGGTTGGGATACCATCAAATCAAGATTAAGAACGGGGACATTCCAAAAATGGCCTTTGTTACTCGTTATGGCCAATATGAGTACACCGTTATGTCCTTCGGTTTAACCAATGCCCCAGCCACCTTATCTCGGCTGATGAATTCAATCTTTATGGAGTATTTGGATAAATTCGTCGTAGTATACCTCGATGATATTCTCATCTACTCAAAGAATGAACAAGAACATGCCGAGCATCTAAGGCTGGTATTGATGAAACTTCGAGAGCATCGCCTTTATGCCAAATTTTCAAAATGTGAATTCTGGTTACCAGAAGTGACCTATCTAGGCCACGTAATCTCTGGTAAGGGTATTGCTGTCAATCCCGAGAGAGTTCAGGCTGTCCTTGATTGGACTCAACCTGAATCGGTTAAGCAAGTTAGGAGTTTTCTTGGTCTAGCGAACTATTGTCGCCGCTTCGTCGAGAATTTCTCCAAGGTTGCAAAGCCTCTGACTGAACTCCTCAAGAAGGATAGAAGTTCGAGTGGACACCACAGTGTGAGCATAGTTTTCAGGAACTGAAAAGATGCCTGACTTCCGCACCTGTGTTGCTACCACCAGATTTTTCTAAGGACTTTGTTATCTATTGCGACGCCTCGCGACAAGGATTAGGTTGCATTCTCAAACAAGATCGTCATGTGATCGCATACGCATCTCGACAGTTGCGTCCACATGAGGATAATTATCCCACAGATGACCTTGAGCTTGCAGCTGTGGTCCATGCACTAAAAACCTGGCGACATTACCTTCTGGGTAATCGTTGCGAAATATTCACTGATCACCAAAGTCTGAAATATATCTTCACCCAGCCGGATTTGAATCTCAGGCAAAGACGGTGGGTTGTGTTGATCTCGGATTACGACTTAGGGATAACTTACACCCCGGGGAAGGCCAATGTTATGGCCGATGCACTAAGTCGTAAATCTTATTGTAACAATTTGATGCTACAACAAGGTCAACCACTTCTCCATGAGGACTTTCGGAAGTTGAATCTTCATATTGTTCCTCAAGGATTCCTTTCTACCCTGGTGGCGAAGCCTACTCTTAAGGATCAAATTATAGCTGGCCAAAAGCGTGACAAGGGTATATCACAGATCAAGGAGAATATTTTTAGCGGAAACGCTAAAGAATTTTCCATGAATGATCAAGGTGTGGTGTTCTTCCAGAATCGTTTAGTGGTTCCTAAGAACCCACATCTAAGGCAGTTAATCCTTAAGGAGGCTCATGATTCCCCTCTCACCATTCATCCCGGTAGTACTAAGATGTATCAGGACCTACGCCAGAGGTTCTGGTGGACTAGGATGAAGAGAGAAATTGCTGAGTTCGTTGCTAACTGCGATGTTTGTCGTCGAGTTAAGGCAGAACATCAAAGGCCTGCTGGCACCCTTCAACCTTTAGCTATTCCTGAATGGAAATGGGATAAAGTTAGCATGGATTTCATTACCGGATTTCCCAAGACCAAGAAAGGAAATAATGCTATCTTTGTGGTCATTGACCGTCTTTCCAAAGTGGCTCATTTTCTTCCTGTTCGTGAGAGTATAATAGCTAGCCAGCTAGCAGAGTTATATATCTCTCGAATAGTGTCTCTTCATGGTGTTCCCCTGGAAATTAACTCGGACCGTGGGAGTATCTTTACTTCTCGCTTCTGGGAAAGTTTTCAGAATGCCATGGGGACTCACCTATCTTTTAGCACTGCTTTCCATCCTCAATCAAGTTGTCAAGTAGAAAGAGTGAATCAAATTCTAGAAGATATGCTCCGAGCTTGTGTTATATCGTTTGGTATGAATTGGGAGAAGTGTCTTCCATTCGCCGAATTCGCTTATAACAACAGTTATCAATCAAGCTTGGGCAAAGCCCCTTTTGAAGTTCTCTATGGATGAAGATGTCGAACACCTCTTAATTGATCAGAAACCGGAGAGAGGCAACTCTTTGGCCCGGACATGATCCAGGATGCAGAAGAGCAGATTCGCATTATTCGTGAAAAGTTGAAAACAGCCCAGTCTCGTCAAAAGAGCCAATATGATCGTCATCATAAGGCTGTGACCTTTGAAGTTGACGAGAAGGCTTACCTTCGGGTTACACCTTTGAAGGGTACCCATCGATTCGGTATCAAGGGCAAATTGGCTCCTCGTTACATTGGACCTTTTCGCATTCTTGCCAAACGAGGAGAAGTTGCCTACCAGTTGGAACTTCCTCCGCATCTTTCCAAGGTTCATGATGTTTTCCACGTCTCGCAACTCAGGCGTTGCTTTTCGGATCCTATCTGTGAAGTGGACCACGAAACGCTTGATCTTCAAGATAACCTTTCTTACCGAGAATACCCCATGCGTATTCTTGATCAAGCTGAGCGTACCACTCGACGTCGAAACCTCAAGTTTCTTAAAGTTCAATGGTCAAATCATTCTAAAAAGGAGGCAACCTGGGAAAGAGAGGATCGTCTCCGACTCGAATATCCTGCATTATTCCCGACGACTTCTAAATCTCGGGACGAGATTCTTTTGAGTGGGGGTGAGTTGTCACATCCCTAACCCTTAACCAAGATAGCATTGTGCTCATATCTTCTTTGCATTTTCATCTAAGAAGTTTCAACAAAAAAACAACAAAGTGGCAAAGGAAAAACTCAAAACCCTAGCCACCATTTCAATTAAAGGAAATTTCAACTAGTTCAAAATCAATCAACCCAAAATGGCCTCAAGAAATTTTCAAACTTTCTGATAAATCATGAAAGTAAATGAGCATTGGAGAAAACTATTTTCTTGACACTTTAAGCATTTTAAATAAATGCAAAAGCCACTGGTTTCAAATTTAAAATTTGAAATCAGAAACTATAATTTTCCGAAAATGTTGAAAGTCTTGGAAATGAGTGGGGATATTATAACAAATATTACAGGAGGTCTAAAATAGTTTTTACTTTTTGTTTTGGAGCTGAAATAATTAGCAAAGCAATAAATAGCAAAACAGAAAAACAAAAACAGAGGAAATGCAAAAATACTTACCTGTCGCCAAAGCCAGGCCCGACCCATCTCCCCGCTCGTCCCCTCCCTCGCGCCAGTAGGCAGCAGGAGGTGGCCGCCGCCTCCTCCGGCGCGGCCACGCACCTGCGTGCCTGCCTTGCCGCCGGTTCGCGCTGGCGACGACGGGGATAAGCTCCCCAGAGCTTCCCCTATCCATTCCCCGCCTCGGTTCTTCCCCTCCTCCCGGATCCCCTCCTTCTCCCTGCTACCGCCATTAGAGCCGAGCTCGAGCTCGAGCTGGCCGTGCCCCTGGCCATAGGATCCCCTCCCAGAGCATGCCATTAGCTCCGCCTCGTCGCCCTGGTCGTCTCTGCAGAAGCCGAAGCCTCCTCGAGCCCTGCAACGCCCGCAACGCCGTCGTCTTCCTCCTCCGGCCGTCGGACCTCTCCCGTCGATTCGTCGCCCCCAGGCCTTCCCCGAGCCGTCTGAGCTCTGCTCTGCACTCCCTGTGAGCATGCGGTCGTTTCCCCTAAGTTTTCCCCATCGATCCCCTCCTCTATCCCTAGTTTCACCGGAGCCCGACGAGGACCGCCGCTGCCGCTCGTCGCCGGTAGCCCTCCGATGTCCAGCTCGTCGTTCCGATGGCACCAACAGCTCCAGGACGACGCGTAGATGCTGTAGCAGCTAAGAACCGAGCGTAGATCCCCCTGTTGCAAAGACCCCGATGACGCCCGAGCCTTGGCCGCCGCCAATCTCGTCGCCGGCGTCATCTCCGGCCAGATCAGCCCCGGCTAGGCGCAGAAATGAAGCTGCGGGAGACGTGTCGTTCCTCTGGTGCTCTCCGCGCCGCATTTGGCCCCCTGTGCGCCGTTGCCGAGCCCCTCCGCCGTGCTGGTGGTCGCCGGAGGCTCCCCGCCGGCGAGGACGACCTCGCCGCCGGTGGAGGTCGACGTGGCAAGCTAACCCAACCGATTAGTGACTTAATCACTCGCTGACAAGTGGGCCCAAGGCCAAGTCAAACCTCAGTTAGGGCTGGTCAGCGCGGGATTAGTCCCAGAGAGGCTGACCAGTGGGGCCCCCCTGTCAGGTTTGACCTGAACAGGTCGGCTGACCTGCTGACGTCAGCCTGATGCAATAAATGGAATTTCCAGTTTAAAACTAATTCAGGAAATTGCTAAAAATTGCAAAAATCATAGAAATTAATCTGTAACTCCAATGAAAATAAATTATATATGAAAAAGTATCAGAAAAATTCAAGGATTCTGATTATGCTATTTTCATCTATGTTTGAAAAAGTTACAGGACCCTAAATTGTGAAATAAGGAATAATTCAATTCTTTAATCACTTTATAAATGGAATTTGCAAAAATATCCAAATTTCATTATAAATACAATGATCACACACTACCCTAGATATAAATCAGTACCATAGCATGACATTTCATGCATGTTAACATTAGGTTGATCTGAGCATCAGGTCGAATCAATTGAACCGGTATCCGAGAATACCCGTTTGAATTGCTATTCGAATGTGATTCAAATCAACTCTAAACCTAAAACATCTTGATTATAATAACTTATCACTTTGCATTCTCATGCCATGCTCATGCATCATTTTGATTGCATATGATTGTTATTGAATGTTGCCATTCATTTCGGTAGGCTCCGCACCCCGGATTCCACCGAATATCCGTCTGACGGATATCGTTCCTCCTCTGAGCAACAAGGCAAGCAACCCTTTTGATCATCACGATAACTCCTATGTTCTTGCTCCTGCACCTATTTATTGCATTAGGATCAAATGCTTCAACTGCTTTTGCCACGATAGTTGGACCCACTTCCTTTGCATGACTTAACCTTGTCACAGTAAATAGCCGAACCTTGCAACCTAGCATACCTGGTAGTTGCTTGAGCTATGATGTGCCTTATCATGCTATGCATGCTATGCTTAGAGTTGTGTATGGTCTGTCATCTGGGAGATGAACAGAAATGTAAAATGTGTTCGGTGAGCAAAGGTCGTGTGTTGAACTTGATTTGGTAAAGGTACCGGTGAAAGGTTGTGTAGGAGTACATGGTGGGTTGTTTCATTGGAACCGTCCTTAGCAACTGAGTTCCGTGTATGTAATCCAAGACTAGATACTACCACATGCTGGGCCCTGAAATATGACCCCGCCCGGCCTATTAATCGCGTAGTACTCGGTCCAGGAGTTGCAAGTAGTTTCTGGTGTTTATAGTAATGCTGGAGGCCGTGCATGGTGCTGACCTGAGAGGTGGACCGTGATGCGGTAGGCAGTGGCACGGTGTACCAAGTGGCACCCGGATGGTGGGCTTGGGAACCCTGCGCACATCATTTGAGGCCGTGGCGGAAACCTCGGCCAGACTTCCGTACGGGTTACTCTCAGATAGGCGATAAACCTGGACTAGGTACTAGTGTGGTTAACGGTCGTGGCCGACTCCCTCGCTGGGCTTCCGCTTGAAGGTTGCCGAGGTGCATGACGTGCACATAGAGATAAGTGGCGAGAGCGTGTGTGACGAAGTACACCCCTGCAGGGTTATGATCTATTCGAATAGCCGCGTCCGCGGATATGGACTACTTGGAGACATATGTTGTTCATAGATAACTTCAATGGCTACTCATAAAATTGTCAAGATAAGCGTGAGTGTCGTGGACGGCATTTCCGTATGGAGACGGAATGATTCCACGATAGTGTATTGTTGTGGTGTTAGTGGACTCATGTGCGAGAAATCAAGTTGTCAAAACTAATTTCAAAATGCAAGTTGTCTAGCCACGAGTCAAATGCTGGCTTTCCGCATGAAACCCCACAATACCTTTTGATACCTTGCATGAGTAGTTAGTTCTCCTAAAGTCTTGCTGAGTACCTTCGTACTCATGTTTGCTTAATAAATGTTGCAGAGGTTGCTAATGACCCTAATGGAGGGTTCTTCGTAGACATCGACGACGACGAGTAGCTGGTGTCCCAGCTACGATCTGGCCCTACGTCGGCTTTGTAGTATAGTCAGGCCACATGCCTACTAGTTGCCCTGTCTGTACCCAGACAGTTTATAACTCTTCCGCTGGCTTGTATTGTATGACTGCTATTATGGGTCGTGAGACCCTTAATGTGTAATATTATGTGTGTGGCTCTTCCGAGCCTCTTAAATAAAGCTTGTATGGTTATGGTTATGTTGTGATGCCATCGATGTATCTATACATATCGGTATGCCATGCGTACGTGTGTCTTACTTGATATGTATGGGGTTCGAATACCTAGTCATGAACTTTAGTAGCACCCCTTACAAGAAAATGCCCCTTTGTGATCCAACGAGCCTTGGTAGTTCGCTACTGCCCCGGACACATTGGTTGACCGGCATGTGTCCTTCTTAGCTGCTGTGTCTGTCCCCTTTGGGGAAATGTCACATGACGTAATGGAGTCCTTGTAGCTTGCTACGACTCGTCTACGTTCGTTGATGACCAACACCTGCTTTGTTGGGTCATGTATGCCTGTCCTTGTGCGGAACTGCCACTTTGGTTTATGACTAGACATGTCGATCCGGGTTCTTTGACATTGGTTTGCTAGCGACACTATCGCATACATGAGTCAAAAGACGCAAACGGTCCCGGCTAAGGTAAGGCTGCAGCCATGGAGTTAACCTTGCGTGAGACCACAAAGGGATGCGATGTGTTACAGGCTGGATTCCTATGGCTTAGGATCGGGGTCCCGACAGTGCCGGGAAGAGGTCTCCTGACGCTCCCGATCTTGGAAGCGCTGCGATGGAGGAACGATGGAGAAAGTTGTGATTCCAGAAAGTCTGCGAGGGTTTCCTCTTGGGACTCTAAATATAGGCCAAAGGAGGGCACCGGAGGAGGTGGGACCCACCCAGGCGACCTCCTGGCGCGGCCTAGATACTGGCCGCGCCAACAGGCCGCCTGGGAGGCCCTTGGCCCCCCTTCGGTGATCCGGAAGCTTCCGTTTCACTGATTTTTTATACATTTTTTCTAGATTTTTTTGGGCTTCGGAAAATGGGTAAAAGCCCCTACAAAATAGACATCAGCAGACAAAAACTGGCACTGGGTGCACTGAGTTAGTTGGTTAGTCCAAATATGTGTAAAATGATATAAAAATGTAGGAAAACATATAACAATGTCACCCATAAGATCATGGAACAAGCAGAAATTATAGATACGTTTGGTATGTATCAACATCCCCAAGCTTAATTTCTGCTCGTCCTCGAGTAGATAAATGATAACACATTAATTTCTGTGGTGACATGCTAACACGCATATAAGAACTTTAAAGTAAAGCAAGTGTATATGCAATTGAAGTCAAGACAATAACAAGCAAGAGTCCATATCTAGTATTGAGTTTAGCAAAGTAAGAACATAAAGGTGCAAGATCTCTCGCTGTCCTTGACTCGAATGTCTCCAAATGGTGTTTGCGTGCAAGAAGTGGGAGATGGGTAGAGATCATAAATTATATTTTTAATTGAGAACTCAATCTAGTAAACCTCGCACTTAGTCTCCTTCAGAATCTTATTTTGACTCATCCCCAGACCACTTGTCACGCACAAGTCAAAATGATCCTCTCTCTTTCGACTTTGAGCACTCATGCAATGGATGAGCGTAAGCAAGATATGTTGGCACTTAGGATGGAAAATAGAATACTTATGGGGAAGGAATACAAAAAGGTGTGAAAGGCTCACATCAATGAGGACAATCATAGGCGAGAGAAAGCCAAATGATAAATATGATGTGAGGAGTAGGGATTGCCATGTAACGGGTGCACATATGAGCTAAGGTAAGCTCTCCAATGAAACTAGTAGGGGTGCATCCAACTTGTTTCCTCATGAATACCTAGAGCTCATTTGAGGAGGCTCATCATTGGAATATGCAAACCAAGTTCTATAGTGTAAGGGTCCCCACATAGTTATGCATGAATGATAATCTCTATGTAGTACCAATATAGTAATGGAGTACGACTGTGGATCTTTCAAAGGGAATAGTAGTGTTGCCCCTTCTCTCTTTTTTTCTCTCTTTTTTTCTTTTTTATTTTGTTTTTATTTTGTGGCCTCTTTGGCTCTTTCTTTTTATCTCTCATTTGTCCTCTTTGGGATCTTTTGTTTATCCTCTTTGGGATCCTTTCCTCTCTTAAGGGCAACACTCTATGTTGTACATGAATAAAAAGAAAAATCATCACACTTTATAAGAAGTACTGAACATAAAGACAAGTGAAAAACTATCATGATGTATGAAAATGTATGCCTCTGCGAGTGTAGCAGGATATGCAATGATACTAGCGCATCATGTAGCAATAATGAGGGCAAGGCCCAACTAGCATGCGGATCTATGATCAAGCAAAAGCATGTATGACATGAAGATCAAGTCATGAGATCATGGATGTTACATGGCAATGTATCTCGGAAAGGCTACGTAAATGCCCTAATAGGTAGGTATGGTGGCTGTTTTGAGGAAAGATATAATGAGGCTTATGTATGACAAAGCGTATCATGTCATTGGTTCGGATGCACCGACGGAGTTTGCACCAACTCTCAATGTGAGAAAGGGCAATGCACGGTACCGAAGAGGCTAGCAAAATATGGATGGTGGAAGTGCCAACAATCTAATACTCACATTAGTCTGAAGAACTCACACACTTATTATCGGTAACTCTCTATCTAGTTAGGAGTTTCAAAAAGAGACAAGTACCCCGAGGAGGAAGGTTTGGGGGTTTGGTTATCGTTGCACATCCTCGACTCATGGTAACGTGAGGGTACTCTATATATTCGAACCCCTCTAGAGGTTAGCGATAAATTTAGTAGCTAGAGTTCTCAACTAATTTTTAGTTTTTGAAAAACACAAGGATTTCCCAAAATACGACACCTATCCCTAATAGGCGCAAGCTGTTGGCACCAATAGTCCAAACATTACTCAAATTAATACCTCAAAACTATTGCAAGTTACTACTATACTTAAATAGCAACCTTAATTACCTACTCATGCAAGACACACAACTCAGTGCAACAAGCCAACTCTCTAAATAAGATAACCATGATAACTCAAGAGAGTTCCAAAATCAAGCTAAATAATAGCACTTAAAAAGATAAGCATGGAAGCTAAGAGCTAAGCATGACAGTAGCTACGGAAAGATAGAGAACACACAAAAAGAATAAGCATGAAAACCTATGTTGTGTTCTAGAGTGGAATGGAGCGTATCCCTCTCCCAAACAAGGTAGGCTAGGTTCCAACTTGTTATGAACAGCAAGCAAAACTAAAATAAACAAAAAAGCAAATAGCGGGACGCTCAAGCATAGCACATATCATATCAAGTGATAAAAATATAGCATGGAGATGGACGACCTGATGATTGTTGATAGAGAAGGGGATGCACGAGGGAATCCACAAGCTTAGACGCTTGAGTATTCTTGAATATTTCTTGGGATGCATGGGGGCATCCCCAAGCTTGAGCGCTTGACACTCCTTTATCTTCTTTCATCACCTCTCCCATCGCATACTTGAAAACTCCCTTCATACGAAACTCATCATAAGCTGATTAAAGTGGTTAGAACCCTTAATAAAATAATTCAATACCTGTTGGAAATAAAGGTTTTCACGAAAATCTACTGCTTCTCATGAATGGAAAAATATTTTTGCAAATAAAACAAAACATGGCAGAATCTGTGGAAAACAGAGCAGTAGGTAGTAAATGATTTATTTGGGGCACTTCTGCAACTCAAATAAAAAAACTCAGAACATATGTCAGAAAGGAAATTATATAGAGCATGCTGTCCAAAATTTTCAGATCAAAAAGATGACCAGAGGATTTTTGGTGAATTGTTCCATCAAGCAGACATAATCTGTTTCTGGACAGCATGTCACAATTTTTGACCTTTCTTGCAATCGGAGGCTATAACTTGGCACAAATCTTAAAAATAAAGATACAATGATGTTGCTACAGTAGTAACACACATCTAGACCACTAAAACAGAAAGTAAAACATATTGGGTTGCCTCCCAACAATTGCTTTCTTTTATGCCTTGGAGCTAGGCATAATGCAAGAAGATCAAGTGTTATTAACTACAAAATAATAGCTTGCCCATGTAACAGACTCTTTCTAGGGAAGTGTTCCATTTCCTTTTTAAGAGGAAATTGGAATTTAAAAATTCCCTCTTTCATGTCAATGATAGCACCAACCGTGCGGAGAAAAGGACGTCCCAAAATAATTGGACATGAAGGATCACGTTCAATGTCCATAATAAGAAAATCGATGGGCACATAATTATCATTGACAATAATAAGAACATCATCAATTCTCCCTAATTTTTTCTTGATGGAAGAATCAATAATACGAACACCAAAAGAACATGGATCATACGGTTTCCAATCAAGCATATCATACATTCTTTTGGGCATAACAGAGGCACTAGCTCCAACAACACACAATGCAAGGCAAGAGATATTATTCAATTTTATTTTGACCATAGGATCCCAACCATCTTCTAGCTTCCTAGGAATAGAAGTCTCTAGCTTTAGCTTCTCCTCCCTAGCTTTGATAAGAGCATTGATAATATGTTCGGTGAAGGCAATATTGAGTGTACTAGTGTGGGGGTCTTTAGCCATTCTTTGCAAAAAGGTGATGACTTCTGAGGGACTACAATTGTCAAAATCAATAATATTGCTATTAAGTAAAATTGTAGTGTCATCCTCTATGTTTATTTGATCTCCATTATAAGAGTTTGGACGTCTTCCCAAGTTTGGGGACGTTTAGGAGCAACTTCAAACCAAAGATCTTGTGGCTTCCCGACGCAACCATGCCAAAGGCATAATTCTCCAGAATGACTAGTATAGTCACATGGTTTACTTGTAAAAAGACCCTTAGTGGTAACTGGAGCAATAGAGGAGAAGGTGTACTGATTGTTGTTGTGACTAGTGGAGTCATCCAACATGGTGTTCTCAGTGGAACCCATAGCAGCAGCAACAAGCAAGAGCAAAGCAACTATTTTTTTTGTGGTTTTTGGTATAAGACTCTAAAGCAAAAACTAAAAAGAAAACTAACAAGACTAAAAAGCAAAGGTAAAATATAGTGTGCAACTCCCCTATCTTGAAGACTGGAGTCCCCGGCAACGGTGCCAGAAATTTGCTTCATGACGAGGTGATGTATATACTTCTTGCCCCTCGTTGGATACCCCAAGTGGAAGGTGGATATGTAGTCAGCAGCAAATTTCCCTTACACGGAGACTGTAAGGTTTATTGAACCAGGAGGACTTCTAGGCTCAACAAGTATGTTTCTTCCACCCTGGCACTAGCAGAAGACGTTGACCTGCACACACAACAAATAACTTTGCTCCCAACGAGTACAGAGAGGTTGTCAATCTCTCCGGCCTTGTAGTTTGCAAAGGATCAAAACACAAGCGGGAAGGTAATAGTGATTGCAACGGAAAAGTAAAGAAAGCGGTAAATGATGGAGGTGTAAAAAATTATGGTGATATGGACCGGAGTCTCATGACGTTCACTAGTGATGTCTCTCTCCCAAAAGATGATAAACAACTATGCTAGGGCAAACAAATCACAGTTGGGCAATTGATAGAATTATGATCGCACCGCAATGCTAATTATGCTCCTTGATAGTTAGAGGTTCAATAGTAATGGGCAGTATGCCAAGACAAGTAGACCGTTTATTCATCAACATCTACTTACTTATCATCCACCTTGAGATATCTATCCAGAACATCTCTCCGATATTAAGTTGCGAGCCCCACCGAAAGTGTAAACTCAAAGCAACGGACAACTGCATTAACAAACTATGCGTAAGGTAAACAATCCTTGCAACTGTGGTCACAAGCACCGTTGTTTTATCCCTGGTGGCAACAAGCACATCCCCTAGTCTCATGTTTTTGTCACTCAAGCTAGACATCAAATGGCCCGAACCCACAATCATGTATAACGCTCCCTATTGGAGTTACGATCTACTACTTGGCCAAAGCAATAGAAAGCAACGGAGAACATGCATGAATCACTAAGGAACATAATATAAAAGGATAATTAAATATATAACTCATAACAATCTGCACATAATTTCATAATCCATCGGATCCCAACAAAACCGAGCGTAGTAATAGCAAGAGAATTACATAGATGCCTTGATCATGTAGGGCAGCTCACAAGAACTAACCATTGAAGCACAAGATTGGAGAGAAGACATCACATAGCTACTGGTCATGGACTCATGGTCCAAGGGAAACTACTCACGGCACATCTGGGAGGCGTCCATGGTGGTGGAGAAGCTCCCGGAGGTCAATCCTTCCTCCGGCAGGGTGCCGGGAAGAGGTCTTCAGACGCTCCCGATCTCGTAAGCGCTGTGGCGGCGGAACGATGGAGAAATTCGTGATTCCAGATACTCTACGAGGGTTTCCTTTCGGGACTCTAAATATAGGCCAAAGGACGGCACCGGAGGAGGTGGGACCCACCCAGGCGACCTCCTGGTGCGGCCTAGAGCTTGGTCACGCCAGCAGGCCGCCTGGGAGGCCCGTGGCCCCCTCTGGCCCCCTTCCGTGATCCGTAAGCTTCCGTTTCCTGAGTTTGTATATATTTTTTCTGGATTTTTTCGGGCTTCGGAAAATTGGGTAAAAGCCTGTGGAAAATAGACAGCAGCAGACAGAAACTGACACGGGGTGCACTGAGTTAGTAGGTTAGTCCAAATATGTGTAAAATGATATAAAAGTGTAGCAAAGCATATAACAATGTCACCCAAAAGATCATGGAACAAGCAGAAATTATAGATACGTTTGGGACGTATCAGCAGCCTCGCGAGGACGCTTGGCGTGACCGCACTTGTGAGAACGCCTGGCGTAAACAACCTTGCGAGGCATGCCCCCAAGACAACGTGACTCTTATGCCGCTACTGCCACCGCTCAGGAGGGTCGACAACAACCAGCGTGAAGAGGAGGCCCATGGCTACCAGGAGCCTCGCACGGTAGCCTACATCCTTAAAAGAGACCACACCCATGCTTCGAACCGCGTGTTCAAGCAGTTTTCTCGGGAGGTGAGCACCACCCTCCCGAAGTTGAAAGCCGCATAGCCCCTCTAGTGGTTGCAGTATGCCATCACTTTCGACTCCAACGATGGCCTTTGGTCCACAGCCGCCGCGGGCACGCTCTCCATGTTGTGCACCTCCACCATCAGCAATATCTCGGTCACCAAGAACCTCATCGATGGGGGCGCCGGTCTCAGTGTGCTCTCTACTGAGACCTATGAGACACTTCAGCTGCCTTACGACCAGCTAATGCCTACTCGACCGTTTTCACGAGTGACCGACGGTTCTAGTCTTCTCCTAGGGCAAGTACGCCTATGTGCGACCTTCGGATGCGCAACGACTACCACACCGAGCTCATCTACTTCGACGTAGCGCACATCGGCCTACCTTACAATGCAATCCTGGGGTACCCGGCACTAGCCAAGTTTACGGTGGCGATGCACCATGGTTACAACATCCTCAAGATGCGTGGCTGCAGCAAAGTCATAACCATCATGTGTGATGGGAAGGATACAACTTGTTCCCTCGAGCGTGCCTACAACACCATCGCGCGCGAGCATTCAGATGGAGAGGGAGACATAAGGGCCTTGCAAGGTAGGGCCCCCTAGGAAGAAGCAGTCGTTGTCCGCCCCAGGCCCCACCAAGGCGTCTGATGCTAGCGCCTTGAGCCCCGCGCCCGTGCGTGACACAGTCCTCCCTGGAATTGGGAGGCATTCCCGGCGCTTCCTTTGGGTCAGGCTTGGGTATTTCCATCTGGAAAGCGTTCGATCTGACCAGCATAACGAGGGAGGTGCTCGGGCACCACTTGGAGGCGTGCTTCGACGTGCGCGGCCCCTGCAAGCGGGAAATACGGCATGAGGAATCGGGGGCACAAGAGTTCATCGCCTAGGAGATCAACAAGCCGTGGGAGGTGCGTGCCTTGCGTGGTGAGCGTAGCCCTACCAGCACAACTGCGACCCCCGAGAATAACAACCAGGTACGCATGTGCATTGACATCATTGGCCTCAACAGGGACGACTCCCGGGAGCCCTTCTGGCCATCATGCGTAGCTTGAGTAGGAGCACCACTGCCAGCCGCGCCCGCATGCCCTTCGGCATGGAAAATGCTACCGCCACTTTCTGAAGGCTAGCACTCCTCCCGATGGTGCCGTGCGAGCCATCGAGCCCTGGTGAGCCCTGAAGATCTCAAGCACATGCCGACCCAGTGCCTTCACAGTGTGCCTCACCAGCCCACCCGAAGCTCGTGCAACAGCTTGATTTCCAGGTGATTTTTTGGTTGTTGAATTAAGGGCACCCATCGGGTTGCGCTTACCTTGCGCAGACAAGGTTTTGTCCTTGTAGTGTCCTTCATTTTTGGTTCTGTACCGAACCTAATTATCTTTTGGTTGAGTTTATGTTGTTCGGCTAAATCTTGTGTTTGATGTCTCAATGTGACCTGAAATCGTCACGCCCCTGTTATTTCCCCCTTGGCCGCCTCATGACTCGGGGCTGGACACAGTGTCTGTGCTAGGGTTTGTCCCGATAGCACTGGTAAATCCAAGGGATTGGGCTATGACCTACGGACCAGCCCCCGCACATGGCACCTCACAAAGGCCCTTGGTGTCCCATCCTCTCATGGGATCGTTGTGGGTAGTTAAGTAAGGGCGCGACTAAATTTGCATGACTGACACCTTGGTGTTTTGCCTGGCGCTCGGCGAGTTTTTCCTTGAACATTAAATGGGGAATTCGGCATGACGCCTGCGTTGAGGCTCGCCCCCACAGCATCATTCGTCCTGAGCGACTAAACCATGCCTGGGGGGCCGAGCCCGCTTGCACTGTCGCGTGCACGTCCTCGGCACCCGACGCGTCATTCCATAATCTTGGATGACCACCCAACGCGCGTCACCCTGAGAACTCTGAAGACAAAGGGAGTGTTCTGCCTCGCGAGGCCCCCGCGTCGCCCTCTCGACACGGGTCGCGCGAGCCGACGGCCGCACCAAGGGCAGGATGCAGGTTGCCTAAGGGCCGCACAAGTGACTCGTAGACCGTGCGCCTGCAACTCTCGAAGTATCCGCTCGTGACCCTCTCACATAAGAATGAGGTGAGGTTGTACATGCCCCGAAGCCTCCTGGTGCGCCACTCTTTGGCCTCGGGAGGAGTCCCACCCATGCCCAAGTGGAAGCCCCATGCTCCGCACTGGCAGAAAATGGTCGAACCATGACTGTGCACACTCCAAGTGGGGCCCCATGCTCCGTGCTGGATGAAAACGGTGGAACCGCGACTATGACCACACCAAGTGGAAGTCCCATGCTCCATGTTGGTGGAAAATAGTCAAAGTAAGACTATGCTCATGCAAAGTGGAAGCCCTATCCTCTCCGCTGGCGGAAAACAGTCGAACTGCAACTATTCCCATGCCAAGTGGAAGCCCCATGCTCTGTGTTGGTGGATGAAACAACTAAGGGCGCCTTACAGGCTGCGCCAACTTCATGGCGAGTCGTGACATACGTGGCTCTTGCCGAAGTCATTGCTCCCATGGCTCGCGCCCGCGAGCCATCCCTCAGGCCCCATGCGCGTGGGGGCTGGACACGGTTCTAGTACTCATCTCGGTCCCTTCGCGATGGTGCCGGTGCTCGGCTCCCTCCCTCTGTGATAGTATCGGACTCGCACGCCACCCCACCAAGACCCTTGGTGTCTAGTCTCCTTGTGTGGCACCCAAGCGCGCGTTAGTGGGCACACTTCATTTGGAACGAAACCTGTGTACACGAGGCTCCTCTTTGGAACACATCGTTCGGGCAGTCTAGCAAGTGATGACCCTCAAGTGTAGGGGATCGCAACATTTTTCGAGGGTAGTGTATTCGACCCAAATTTATTGATTCGCCAAAGGGGAAGCGAAAGAATATTCTCAAGTATTAGCAGCTGAGTTTGCCAGATTCAACCACACCTGAAGATTAGTGTCTGCAAGCAAAGTATGAGTAGCAAAGTCGTATGATAGCAACGGTGTTAGAAATAGAACTGTTGACGGCAGATTATTCCTAACTGTTGTATCAATGGCGCCAGTGTTGCACATGGGCGAGGAACTATTCTTTCCTGACAACGGTGTCGAAAAGGGTCTTGCAACAAATAACAGCAGAGTAGTAAGTAACAGCAGTAGTGACAGCAGTAGCAATAGAGTAACAGCAGTAGCAACAGAGTAACAGCAGCAGCAGCAAAGTGGCCCAATCCCTTTTGTAGCAAGGGACAAGCCTGGACAAAGTAACGTTGCAAGGACCAGTAGTAAAAGACTCGTAGGCAGTGGATCGGTGATGGATGAGTGTGACGGATGTGATTCATCATGTAACAGCTATAACACGGCGAGATAAGTAACTAGCTCCCATTCGTCGATCTAATGTAGGCATGTATTCCGTATGTAGTCATATGTGCTTAGGGAAAAGAACTTGCATGACATCTATTGTCCATCCCTCCCGTGGCAGCATGGTCCTAATGGAAACTACGGGATATTAAGGTTCTCCTTTTAATAAAGAACCGGACCAACGCATTAACACGTGGTGAATACATGAACTCCTCATACTATGGTCATCTCCGGGAGTGGTTCCGCCTATTGTCACTCCGGGGTTGTCGGGTCATAACACATAGTAGGTGACTACAACTTGCAAGATAGGATCTAAAACACACATATATTGGCGACAACATAATAGGTTCAGATCTGAAATCATGGCACTTGGGCCCTAGTGACAATCATTAAGCATAGCCAAGTAGTAGCAACATCAATCTAGAGCATAGTGGATACTAGGGATCAATCCCCGTCAAAAACTAACACGATTACATGATATATCTCATCCAACTCATCACCGTCCAGCAAGCCTACGATGAGATTACTCACGAACGATGAAGAGCATCATGGAATTGTTGATGGAGGAAGGTTAATGATGAAGATGGCAACGATTTCCCCTCTTCGGAGCCCGAAACGGACTCCAGATCTGCCCCTCCATATGAATAACAGGATGTGGCGGCGCCTCCGTATCGTAAAACGCGATGAAACCTTCTCCCTGATTTTTTCCCGGGCGAGACGGAATAAATAGAGCTGAGTTTGGGGGCGGTGGTGCCACATGGGCCCCACAAGCCCTCACGGCGCGACCTAGGGGGTTGGCCGCGGCCTGTGGGCTTGTGGCCCACTCGCACGCCCCCTCCGGTGGATCTTTGCGCATGTATTTTTCTTTTATTCCAGAAAAAATCTCCATAAATTTTCAGGACATTCAAAGAACTTTTATTTCTGCACAAAAACAACACCATGGCAATTCTGCTGAAAACAACGTTAGTCCGGGTTAGTTCCGTTCAAATCATGCAAGTTAGAGTCCAAAACAAGGGAAAAGAGTTCGGAAAAGTAGATACGACAGAGACATATCAGTAAGTCGCTCCCAGAGGGTGACAAACCGCTAGAGTTCCAAAGCACTAACGATGATTGATGTATGAATGGGGCTAGTCCCTACCGGCACAGGGCATGGACGCAAGGAAAAATAATAATAAATGGCCACAACACGGAGTGTTCCGATGAATTGGTCCAACGACTTCATGCGGCTGGGTGTGTCTCAGCACCGCAGCCTCGCATGCTAGCAGCAACTGAACCCGGCTCGGGGGTTGGATCCTAGCAACGTAGAGCACTGAGATAATCTTAGGGAAAGGGACAAACCTAGCAAGGAGCGCTAAGAGCAAGCTTGTTTTTGGCAGACATTAACTAAAGGTACAAGGACCATAATCCATCTTACACACCCTCACGGGGCCAACACGTTTTGTTCGGGGAAAGTAGGAAACAAAAAAAGGGGTCTCGGCCTCGAGCAGCGCCGCCTCCAGGATGCCACAACTTACACCACCTCCACCTAGTCGAAACCCTCCTCCTTCAAGCGGGCGCATGAGGAGATGTCGCAGTTGTAGCTCCCAGAGGAAGTGCTGCTACTGCTGTCATTGTCGGAGGAACTCTAGCTGCTACTGCCGCTCTCCATACAACAGTCCAGGCGATCGCCGACCCTCCTGAAGATCTTCATGAAAAGTGTGGCGACCCCATCGAACTTGAAGTAGAGGATGTGGCCCTCCTTTAAGATGTAGCCGAGGTAGAATGATTTCCACCCCCGTGACTGGCACATGAAGCTGCGAGGGGTGAATTCTGTCGCCCCCAAGAGGGCCCGTTGCAGCAGTCGTGTGGCTGCAGCCACAAGCCAAGGGGGGGGGGGGCGCTCTACCATCTCCCCTGTGAAGGAGCTCGAGAGCTAGATCCAGCTACAGAGTTTGCCCTCCATCTCCATGATGAACTCGTGGGCCGCATTGGCACAATGGCTCTACAATGTTCCGCCCGCAGCCGGCTCGCCCCTCGTGACCGCGTCCGCGGGCCGAGCCTCCTCCTCAAATGTTCGTGCCAGCATGGGACGCTGGCGACGTGCGCCCACGCCCCTTGAAAGGCATGATGACTGCGGTGGCAGACTTGCGGGGGCAGTCTCGCGCCCTCGCCAGCCATGGCACCTCTACCTCCTCCTCCGTTGTCTTTCCCTTCTCGGCGGCGGAAAACCTCCTCATGGGTGCCATCATCAATGCAGCAATGAGCGGGAGAGAGATACGTGAGCAAGGAAGATGAGCCCAAGGGTTTGCATAGTTGCAACAACAAGATCAAACAGAGTTTGTCAAAGTTTTCCTTTCTCTCTCAGTTTGTCAACCGAGTTGCTTGAGGACAAGCAAGGTTTTAAGCTTGGGGGAGTTGATACGTCTCCATCGTATCTACTTTTCCAAACTCTTTTGCCCTTGTTTTGGACTCTAATTTGCATGATTTGAATGGAACTAACCTGGAGTGACGCTGTTATCAGCAGAATTGCCTTGGTGTTGTTTTTGTGCAGAAATGAAAGTTCTCAGAACGTCCTGAAAATTTACGGAGAATATTTCTGGAAAATATGAAAAATACATGCGCAAAGATCCACCGGAGTGGATGGGCCAGTGGGCCATAATCCCTGTAGCCGCCACCCCCTGGTGGCGGCTAGCAAGCTTGTGGGGCCCACGTGGCTCTGCCGCCCCCAAACTCAGCTCTATAAATTCACTTTCGTCCCAGAAAAAATAAAAAGAGAAGATTTCGTCGCGTTTGCGATACGGAGGCACCGCCACATCATGTTCTTCATCTCGAGGGCAGATCTGAAGTCCGTTTTGGTCTCCGGAGAGGGGAAATCGTCAACACCGTCATCATCAACCTTCTTCCCTCTCCAATTCCATGAAGCTCTTCATCGTTGTGAGTAATCTATTCGTAGGCTTGCTGGGCAGTGATGAGTAGGATCCATCATGTAATAGAGTTAGTTTTGACGGGGATTGATCGCTAGTATCCACTATGTTCTGAGATTGATGTTGCTACTACTTTGCCATGCTTAATGCTTGTCACTAGGGCCCAAGTGCCATGATTTCAGATCTGAAATTATTATGTTGTCACCAATATATGTGTGTTTTAGATCCGATCTTGCAAGTTGTAGTTACCTACTATGTGTTATGACCCGGCAACCCCGGAGTGACAATAACTGGAACCACTCCCATTGATGACCATAGTTTGAGGAGTTCATGTGTTCACCAAGTGCTAATGTATTTGTCCGGTTCTTTATTAAAAGGAGAACCTTAAGATCCCGTAGTTTCCTTTTGGACCCCCGCTGCCACGGGAGGGATGGACAATAGATGTCATGCAAGTTATTTTACCTAAGCACGTATGACGACACGCGGAATGCATGCCTACATCACATTAACGAACGGGAGCTAGAGACATATCTCTCCGTGTTATAACTATTGCATGATGAATATCATCCAAACAAATCACCGACCCATTGCCTATGAGTTTGTCCCACTGCTGTTATTACTTGTTTTGCTCTGCTGTTGTTACTTGTTTTGCTCCGCTGCTGTTACTACTGTTGCTGCTGCTGTTACTTGCTACTGTTGATACTTTGCTTGCAGATATTAATCTTTCAGGTGTGGTTGAATCTGACACATTCAGGTTCTAATACTTGAGAGTAACCTCTCACTTCCTATTGGCGAACCAACAAATTTGGGTTGAATACTCTACCCTCGAAAACTGCCTCAATCCCACACGCTGGTGGGTTATTGCAAGACAATTTCTAATTGTTGAGCAATCGAGAATAGCAGTCGTCTAGCCATTGCTAGAGATTGCCATCATCGGGCCCGTTGGACCAGGGGTATCTAGGCACGTCTGTTTGTAGGCCTAGGGGCAACATATGTCGGGGACCGGACATAATCCATCTTTGGACCTCATGACCAAGGCTCTCGCGAGGGCCCCCGCCTCACGAGGCGGATTCCTACGAACATCGTCTGGTGCCATGTCAACCCCCACCTCACAAGCAGGCCTCCCAGGGCTGCCCTCGAGGCTCTCGCACGGGGATCACTCACGGGTGGCTCGACAGGTCCCTAAAGTTTTTCCTCTTTGGTGTAAGAAGGCCAAAGCGGGAAGAATGCTAGAGCACGGGGTTACCCTCGAGACCACCAATGCGTCACGACAAGAGCTTTTGCACGCGCAGGCCGCTTTTGACAAGATAGGTTGCAATCTGATACGTCTCCAACATTTCTATAATTTTTGATTGTTCCATGCTATTATGTTATCATTTTAAAGCACTTTTTAGACACTTATCTACCAATTTATGTTATTTTTGAGCACTAACCTATTAACCTAGTGCCCAGTGCCAGTTGCTATTTTCTACATGTTTTCCACTTTTCACGTTCTAGTAGCAAACAAAGCCCAACTAACCTGGAAATTTTTGTGAATTTTTTTGGACCAAAGGAAGACCGTGGATCATAAAAAGGAGGCCGAGAGGCACACGAGGCCCGCACAAGCCATCAAACTACGGCCTGGGGGGCGTGACCTGATGGCTTGTGGATGCCTCGTGGCTCTCCCGACCTTGTTCTCTAGCTTATAAATTACTATTTACCCTAAAAACACCAGTGGGAGGTCTCGAAGCACTTTTTACGCTTCCGCAAATCTATGTCCCGATGGGAGGCCATCTAGAGCTCCATACCAGCACTTTACTGGGGGGGATCGATCACGAAAGGCCTCTTCATCAACCTTGCTGCCCTCGTGATGATGTGTGACTAGTTCACGAAAGACCTACGGGTCCATGGCAGTACATATATGGCATATCTATCTCTCTTTGATCTTCAATACAATGATCATCGCATCTTCGCTTTGATCCATATGATGTAACTCTTTTGCACGACATGTTTGTTAGGATATCATGAATTGGGGGTTCATGTTCAGATTATGCATGACAAATGTTTGGGTCTCCTTTGATATATACTATGACTCTTATGTGCATGATTATGATAGCTTCATAATTCTCTTAGATCTATTAAAATAGTTTGGCCAACAAGATCGGTATTTTTTCGATGAGAGAGGTGCGTTCTAGTAGGTTCAACCTAGCAAGTTTCTATATCCCAGTGACAGAAGGGGACAAGTTGCATCTTTGTGTTGCTTCTACTAAGGTTAAAACGATGGGGTTTATTCATATTAGTTGAGTTTACTTTGTCTACATCATGTCATCTTACTTGAAGCATTACTTAATTCGTCATGCACTTAATACGTATATAAGCAAGCATAGAAGCGCTCTTGAAGCGAAGTAATAGTAATAGGTGCATGCAGGAGTCAGCCTATTTGTCAATGGATGTGATGCCTAAATATACATGATCATTGCCGTGAAAATCACATAACTATCAGCTCTTCTATCAATTGCCCAATATTAATTTGTTTACCACCGTATGCTTATTTTCATGAGAGATGCCACTAGGGAAAGCTTTGGGGCCCGGGTCTATTCACACCATATTGCTAAAACTTCCAGCACCTTGCTGCCATTTATTTGTTTCTATTTTATGTTGCATTTTACAATTATCTACACACCTCATTTGCTTGCAAATAACGGGACCAAGGGGATTGACAACCATCTTGCCCGCGTTGGGTGCAAGTTGTTTGTTCTTTTGTGTGCAGCCGCAGAACAAGGTTGTGGATTGATATTCCTATTGATTCAATAAACCTTGGTTTCATAACTGAGGGAAATACTTAGTTACTTACCCGCTTTGTGCTGCGATTACCTGTTCCTCTTCACGGAAAACCCAACGCAGATCACGGGTGTCAAGAATGATTTTTGGCGCCGTTGGCGGGGAATATTATCATCAACTATCAAGTAACTCCACAGAAAATTCCATTCACTTGTTCCTCTTTTTGTTTGTTGGTATATTTAGTTTGTCTCATTAACAAAATAAAAGTACAAAAATATTTACCTTTGCTTGTTACTAGTTTTATTTTTTGAAGTCATGGCTAGTCCTTCTTTTGTTTGTGCTACTCCCAATAATGATGTTGTCAATTTTAGAAAAAGGGGAGGTGAAAGTTTGAAAGATGCATGGTATAGGATTTGCTATGACAAAAATAAAGCAACTAATAACCTATCCACTCCTACTTTGCTTCATAATTTTTATGTTGGCATAACCACTTGGTATAGGTTTGTCCTTGATACTATCACCGGTGGGAACTTTTTGATGTGTCACACTTTGGATGCTTATAATGGCATTGAAAATATTGTTGGAACACCACCCATTATCATTAATGAAACCAATTTAACCTCGAAACATGTTATGAAAAGACTTGATGCTAGTGAAAGCAAAATGGTTACTCACGAGCCAATTGAGAAATTAGATCAAAAAATTGCACAATCATACCACTCAACTTGTGTCACATGTAGGAATGACTTTGATATCCTTATAGGAAAAGGACATTATTATTGATGAGAGGGTGGAACAAGGTTTGAGTAGAATTGATAAAATGGAGAAGGTAATTTACAAAGTAGGTTCCACTTTCATACCATCCGAAACTAATGCTAGCACTTCTCGAAGCAAAAGCCCTAAATTTATTTACATTCCTAAGAGCATTATTACACCTCCTACCAAAAGAAATGAAGATCTTAAAATGATTATTGTTCCCCCGACTTTGTCAACCTGATAAAAGAACATATTTTCAAGTCTCCTATTGTTCCTAGTATGCCTGCTTGTACTATTTAGGAGCTTGATTTCAAATATGAAAACACTTGATACTATGCAATATGCGTAGCTAGGGGCGTAAAACAATAGCGCTTGTTGGGAGGCAACCCGATAGTTATCTTTAATTTTTTTTCCTTTACTTTCTATTAGTGTGTGATACGATGATTGTTGCTGGTGTAATGATTATGTTTTTATGTTTTGATTAGTGTTTGTGCCAAGTAAATCCTTTGGGATGATTTGCATGATGAGTAGAATTGATGCGGTGCACAAATAGAAACTTTGACGCCTAGTGCAGAATTTCTTTGATTTTACTGGAATGTATTTTAAGCTGCATTTCTCACACACTACTGATACCCAAATTTCCCCGCTCGTCCTCATTTTCCAATTTTTTGGAGTTATATAGGTATGGCAATTAAATATATTACTACAGACTATTCTGTTTTATACCGATTCTGTTTTTGCATGCATAGTTTGCTTGTTTTGATTATGCTATGGATTATATCAGGGGGTATAATTCATGGAGAAGTCAGAATACAGTACATTATGCTAAAATAAAATAAGAATCAATTTATAATAGTACCTAAAAGTGTTTATTATGTTGACTATACTAATGGATCTCACGAAGTTTTGTTGAGTTTTGTGTGATTGAAGTTTTCAAGTTTTGGGTATTATTTCGATGGACAAAGGAATGAGAAGTGGAAACATCCTAAGCTTGGGAATTCCCAAGTAACCCCAAGGTAATATTCTAGGAATACTCAAGCGTCTAAGCTTCGGGATGCCCCGGGAAGGCATCCCCTCTTTCGTCTCAATCCATCGGTATGTTACTTGCAGCTACATTTTTATTCATCACATGATATGAGTTTTGCTTGGAGCGTCGTTTGATTTTGTTTACATTTAATTTCTGTTTGCCACAATCATTGTTTGATGTACACACATATTTGAGCGAGATACACCATCATCATGATTTGATATAATACTCTATGTGCTTAACTTATATCTTGTGAGCTTAGTAGTTGCTCTACTACTTCACTTATATCTTTGAGCATGGTGGCATGTAGATTTTATAGAAATAATATGATCTCGTTCTTCACTTACATTTGTTTGAGAGATGGAAAAATAGTGACGGTAATTTGCATGGGTCATAAGTCTAGAACATAAATAATGAGTGTTCAATAAGTGATAATTAAAACCATCATGTAGCACTTATAGAGAAATTGTGGTTAATTGTAATGATGTGGTGATATGAAAAGGTGTGAGTGCATAACTATTAATTCATAGAGGTGTTGATATTAAGATATATTAAAACTTCTTCAACATCTGAAAAAAATAAAAGGGCATGGTGATGATGTGGGAGCATTTCTATTCCCCGATTAAAACCTAGTGTTGTTTCGAGTCGGAGTTGCGCGATGGTTAATTCCTACCAACCCTCTCCCAAGGGGCATGCGAGTAGTAATTTGATTTTTGATAAGACTAATATAACTTTGCAATAAGTATATGAGTTCTTTGTGACTAATGTGACACCATGGACGTACGCAATCGCACCTCCTCATATTTGCTTGCCTCTCTAGTACCGCGCATATCCCATTCTCACCTCGGGGGTTGGTGTGACTTTCGCCGGTGCATCCAAGCTAAGTGACATGATACACTCTGTTGCACATAAGCCTTATTATACCCTCCACAAAACAGCCACCATACTTACCTATTATGTCATTTTAATAGCCATTCTGAGATATATTGCCATGCAAATTCCATCATTACTTCACATTACTAGTTCGTTCATCATCAAATTGCTTTGCATGATCATGTAGAGATGGCATAGTATTTTTGGAAAAGCCACCATTCATATTAGCATTTGTGGCAAAGTAGCCAAAAATTCATATGATGAATACATGTCATGTTAGATCATTGCAAATCATGGTACACTGCGAGAGGCATTCATATTGGAGTCATGTTGCTTCATTCATCATATTGAGTTATCCATGAGTTGTATGTAAATAAAAGTGTGACGAACACCATTATTATAGCATTGTCCGAGTGAAGAAATAAAGATGGGGGAGGCCAAATGATCCCACCACAAAAAATGAGAGAAAAAGAGAGAATGGACTTTGCTACTATCCTTTACCACACTTGTGCCTCAAAGTGGCAGCATTTTCATCATGTAGGGTGTCTCATGTTATATCATTCATATGCTAGTGGGAATCAAAAATATATAATTGGCTTGTATATTTTGATGACGGGCGTCCTCCAATGCCCGAGATCTTCATGAGCAAGCAAGTTGGATGCACACCCCATTTAGCTTCAGTGGAGCTTTCATACACATATAGCTCTAGTGCATCATTTGCATGGAAATCCCTACTCCTTGTATCAATATCTATCAATGGGTATCTCCATAACCCATTGGTACGTCTAGTTGATACGAGACTATCTTCTTCATCCTTCAACCCCTTTGAAACCTACCACCTTACTCTAGTCCACCTATATGTTATGTCCAATGGTTCACGCTCACGTATTGCGTAAAGAAAAAAAAAGTTGATGCATATTGAAAAAATACGATCCAATTTCCTGACTTGGGCACCATGGTGCTTGATATTTGTAGTTTTGTGATGAAGATGGAGCCATGCCTTACTAATATAGTAAAGATGGAAAGGGTTGAAACAATATTTGAGGACGTACACTTTGAAAGATTGATTGTTTTGCTACTTATACTTATAAACATTGTTGTGTTAATATTTGTTAATTCATCGTCTATCAATGAGCATACATACATAAGAATACAACATGGATAACATGTCACATCAAAAACTCTGTTTTATCATTTACCTACTCGAGGACGAATAGGAATTAAGCTTGGGGATGCTTTATACATCTCCAATGTATCTATAATTTTTGATTTTTCCATGATATTTTTCCATGATATTATGTTATCATTTTAGAACACTTTTTAGACACTTATCTACCAATTTATATTATTTTTGAGAAGTAACCTATTGACCCAGTGCTCAGTGCCAGTTGCTGTTTCCTCCATGTTTTCCACTTTCCACGTTCCAGTAACAAACGAACCCCAATTGACTTGAAACTTTTTGCGATTTTTTGAGGACCAAAAGAAGACCATGGATCATTGAAGTAGGCTAGGAGGCACACAAGGACCCCAAAAACCATCACACCGTGGCCTAGGGGGCGTGGCCTGAAGGCTTGTGGCCGCCCCGTGGCTCTCCCGACCCCGTTCTATGGCTTATAAATTCCTATTTACCATAAGAAATAGAGGAGGCCCCGAAACACTTTTCACGCTGCCGCAAGTCTCCGTTTCGATGGGAGGCCATTTAGACCTCCGTTCTGGCACTCTATCGGAGGGGGATCGATCACGGAGGGCTTCTTCATCAACCTTGCTGCCCTCATGATGATGTGTGAGTAGTTCACCATAGACCTATGGGTCCATGGTAGTTCCTAGATGGCATATCACTCTCTTTGATCTTTAATACAATGATTATCGCATCTTTGCTTTGATCCATATAATGTAACTCTTTTGTACGGTGTGTTTGTTGGGATCCGATGAATTGTGGGTTTATGTTCAGATTATTCATGATAAATATTTCAGTATCCTATGATATATAATGTGATTCCTATGTGCATGATTATGATAGCTTCACAATTCTCTCCGATCTATTGAAATAGTTTGGCCAACTAGATCGATATTTCTTCGGTGAGAGAGGTGCGTTGTATTAGGTTCAACTTGGAGAGTTTCTATATCCCAGTGACAGAAGGGGACAAGTTGCATCTTTGTGGTGCTGCTACTAAGGGTAAAACGATTGGGTTTACTCATATTAGTTGAGTTTACTTTGTCTACATCATGTGATCTTACTCCAAGCATTAATTCGTTCATCATGAACTTAATACGTAGGGATGCAAGCATAGAAGCGCTCTTGAAGTGAAGTAATAGTAATACATGCAGGAAGGAGCCGAGCTATTTGTTTATGGACGTGATGCCTATATTTACATGATCATTACCATGAAAATCGCATAACCATCCGTTCTTCTATCATTTGCTGAATAGTAATTTGTTTACCCACCGTATGCTTATTTTCATGAGAGATGCCACTAGGGAAAGCTATGGCCCCTCATCTATTCTCAACATATTACTAAAACCTCCAACACCTTGTTGCCTTTTATTTGTTTTTATATTATTTTGCATTTTACAATTATCTACAATTATCTACACACCTCATTCGCTTGCAAGTAACTAGACAAAGGGGATTGACAAGCCTCTTGCCCGTGGTGCAAGCTGTTTGTTCTTTTGTGTGCCACCGCTGAAGACGGTTGCGGATTGATATTCCTATTGGATCGATAAACCTTGGTTTCATAACTGAGGTGAAAGTACGTGGATGTCTGCTAGAGGGGGGGGGGTGAATAGGCGCTTTAAAATAATTATGATTTAGGCTTGAACAAATGCGGAATAAAACTAACGTTTAATTTGTCAAGCACAAAACCTAAAAGAACTAGGCTCCCCTGTGTGCACCAACAACTTATGCTAAGCAAAATAAACAACAAAGTGATAGCAATATATATAACAAGAAACAATATGGCTATCACAAAGCAAAGTGCATAAGGAAAGGGCTCGAGTAAGAGATAACCGAGGCACGGAGAGACGATGATGTATCCCGAGGTTCACACCCTTGCAGATGCTATTCTCTGTTTGGAGTGGTGTGGTGGCACAATGCTCTCCAAGATGCCACTAAGGCCACCTAATCTCCTCACGCGGTCGCACAATGCAAGATGTTGTGATTCCACTAAGGGACCCTTGATGGCGGTCACTGAAACTATACGAACAAGGTTGGGCAATGTCCACAACTTAATTGGAGGTTCCCAACAACACCACGAAGCTTCACCACAATGGATTGTGGCTCCGATATGTCCTCAAATGCTCGGGGAAATCTCCACAACCTAATTGGAGACCCCGAAGCTTTCTCGGAGCTTTACACCACAATGATTGAGCTCTGAGGCACCACCAAGCTTCTAGGACGCCAAAGCATCCACGAAGAACAATTTCTAGGGTACCAAGTACCCAAGGGTAATAAGCTTCTCAAACTTCACTTCCACGTATCACCGTGTAGAACTCAAACCTATGCTCCAAATGCAATGGCAATGCCACATGGAGTGCCCAAGTCCTTCTCTCCCAAATTCCACCACAACAACTAATGCTATGGTGGAAAATGAGAGGAAGAACAAAGAAGAACACCAAGAACTCCAAGAACTAGGTCCAAGGGGTTCCCCTCACATAGAGGAGAAAGTGATTGGTGGAGATGTGAATCTAGATCTCCTCTCTCTTTTCCCTCAAAAAGGAGCGAGAATAATTGGAGGGTTGAGAGTTAGAAAGCTCTAAGAAGGTCAACAATGGGGGGGGTGCAAGATCAAGGGATGGGGACCTTTGAGGAAGAAGCCCCCCCCTTAAATAGGAAGGGGAAAATCCAACCGTTCCCCCTTAGCCCGAGCTAGAGCGGTACTACCGCTCTTGGGAGCGGTACTACAACTCATGCAGAGGGAGGATGAACTGAGAGGGGCCATGGCCGATAGTACCGCTAGGAGCGGTAGTACCGCCCTACGGGCACTACTACCGCCCAGCACTACTGCAATGTCCGACCAAAAAAGGTGTTGAACTTATGGGCAACGGTACTGGCCAGCGGTAAAAGGTGGGCCACTACCGCTCAGGAGGAATACTACCGCCGGCCCGGGAGCGGTACTACCAGTTGGATCATTCCACGTAGACCATAGGCAATGGAAGAAAACCAGAACCACCATATGTTTCGCATACGATCTCCGAATTGAGCAAACTCAAGCTTGTTCGAAATTTTTCAACATGCAGTTATGAAAATGCCAATGATATAGAGATGTGAAACCTCTATGAATGAAGAACAGTCAAAAACTCCAACATCGAAAACATCATAGAAGATGCACATGAACTCTGTTTTCGATGAACTCGAGCTTGTCATAAAGATGACCATAAGCTCTAAAACTCACAAAGAGAACCACCAAACAAGAACCAAGAAATATGATGCAAGGATGAAAATGGTTTGAGCTCCCAACAAACTATATGATCAAGCTAATCACTTGAGATCCCCCCTTGACAGTACGACAATCTATCCTAAAATAGAAAACCTATCCAGGGCAAACATATACCTTGCACATAGTCGACTTGAGCTAGATTGAGACGATCTTGACTTCCTCAAGATGGAGCACCTTTCTTGATTGCGTTGGCTTGATGAAGACTAGTTGATTGCTCCCTCATACTCACTACGGGTGAGCCACTCTTCAGCACATCTTCACAAGTCAATTGCCACCACAATGGATGGCAAGCTACAAGCATGATATCTTCGTGATGGTGCACTTGAACTTGTACACCGCAATTTTGATGACCATCACCACTTGATGTCATCCTTCATGGATTGAATGAGATCCTCCCATTGGCGCAAGCCCATGGAAACACACCTAAACCCACATAGAATTCTCACAAGCACCATGGGTTGGTATACAAAAGCGTAATGAACAATGCTTACCATACCCTGAGATAACTTGATCCCTCTCGGTACATCGTGTATGCTTTGTGTGTTGATCAACTTGATTTCCTCTTTGTCTTAGCCTTGATCAACCTTGTGTCTTTATGACCATTCTTTGGATAATACCTTGAATACCACCTTTTTCATAATATAAACTCCTTGAAACCAACACATGGACTTCAAGAAGTGTCTATGGACAAATTCTACAAATATGACTTAAGGCAACCATTAGTCCATAGGAATTGTCATCAATTACCAAAACCACATATGGAGAAATATGCTCTAACATGAGGGTAATACTTACCCACTTTATGATTCATCTACCGTTCCTCTTTACAGAAAACCCAATGCAGATGACGAGTATCACGATCTTGTCCACCTTCAAACTGACTGTTGTGGCAACCCTTCCTATTGTTTTTTTGGTGAAGAGGACCAGGGCCGGTATAAAGGAGGACATGCCACCACCATAGAGGGGAGATGACTCCTTTAATCTGTTTGGCACCCAACTAATCAAGACAAGCAGGAGTAGGGTCTTACACCGCGAGGTGGCCTGAACCTGGGTTAACTTTGGTGTCCATTGTCCCTCTTCCCTAGATCGATCACGTCGGAGCGTCACCGCAAGGTAGCACCATAGATTAAGGCCAAAGAACTTGCACACCCCGGAGTTTGAACCTCCTTGGGACCCCGGAGCCCCGATTCCAACAGTATCTATAATTTTTTTATTCTTATTTGCATGATTATTATAGCTTCGTAAATCTCTATGATCTATTAATTTGTTTTGGTAAACTAGATTGATCTATCTTAAGTGAGAGGGTGCGTTGTAGTGGGTTCAATATTGCGGTGCTCAATCCCAGTAATAGGAAGGGACATGACACATATTTATATTGTTGCCGCTAAGGATAAAACGATGAGTTCCATTCATATTAATTAATTTTACTTCGTCTACATCATGTCATTGTTCTCCAAGCATTACTCTGTTTTACTTAATATTTTAGATGCATGCTGGATATCGGTCAATGGGTGGAGTAGTACCAGTAGATGTAGGCAGGAGTCGGTCTACTTGTGTATGGATGTGATATCTATATACACATGATCATTCCCGAGAATAAATATTGCATAACTATGTGTTTTTCTATTAATTGCCAAACAGTATCATTACCCACTATATGCCTTCTTCGAGAGAGATGCCACTAGAGAACACTATGGACCCGGGCCTATTCACAAATATATTTATAAAAATACAAAATACCTCGTTGCCTTTTATAATTTGTATTTACTTTTTATATTAAATATATTTAAACTATCTATCTGCACTTCTTATCCACTTGCAAGTAACAAGTTCAAGGGGATTGCCAACCCTGTTGCCCGTATTGGGTGCAAGTGTTTTCTATTTTGTGTGTAGGCGATGAAGACGGAAGTTGTGTGGTCCTCCTATTGGTTCTATAAACTTGGTTATCACGGAGGAAAATACTTATCTATACTGTGTTGCATCATCCCCCTCTTTGGGGAAAAACCCAACGCAAATCACAAGTATCATCGACCCTTCTCTTATCATCTGTGAGGAGTCAATTTTCCAAACTTTTTCAACTATCGAGTGGACACCAAAGGACCTCCAGACCGAGCAGGGCAAACTGACACAAGTTAACCTGGAAGCCTTGAGTGCAGAAGACAAGCAGAAGGATGTTGATACGTCTCCAACATATTGATAGTTTATTAAGTATTCATGCCATATTTCCCTATGTTTACAATACTTTTATATGGTTTTGATGCACTTTATATGATTTATTTAGAGCTAAACTGGACTAACGTTGTTTTTAGTAGAATCGTAGTGGTGTTGTTTTTGTGCAGTAAATGAAAGATCTCGGAATCGCCCTAAACTTTTTTATGATTTCTTTTGGATAAAATAAGAAATATTGGAGCGAAGAATCACCACGAGGGGCACGTGGGTGCCACAAGCCAACAGGGTGAGCCCACCCCCTCGACGCGCCCAGATAGTTTGTGGGGCCCACATGGCTCTGACTGACGTAATTCCAACACTGAAAATTCCTATAAATCTAGAAACTACCAAAAATTATACCTATAACTTCCACTCCGCTGCCACAGCTCTTTGTGTTGAAGTAAAATCCATCTACAACCTTACCGAAGGTGGAAATCATCTCTGGTGACCATCTTCATGATCCCGACGAAGGCCATGACAAGGACGGAGTACTTCACCCTCGAGGCTAAGGGAATGTACCAATACCTCTGTGTTTAATCTCTCTCTCTCATGTTCTTGACATGACAAATCTTGATGTATCGCGGGCTTTGTTAATATAGTTAAATCCTATGGTGTTCTCCCTTGCCATCTTGTTGTGATGAATTGGACCTTTCCCTTTGAGATCCTGTTATGTTGCATTGAATATTTTGGGTTTGAGAACACTTGATTTATGTTTTGAATGTGGACACTCGTGGTGGCAATGGGCTATTGTATTGATTCACTTGATATATGTTATGGCATCGGTGACCTTGTGGATCTATGCATAGGAGTTGATTGCACGTTTTCATCCTACTTTCTCTGGTATAAATCTTGGGGTACTCTTTGAAGTTCTTTGTGTTGGATCAAATATGATGAACCTAAAATTGTTTGATGCATGTCAAATAATTATACTAAGATACTTGAGGTGACATTCGAGTATCTAGGTGACACTAGGGTTGATTGATATGTATCATAGGTGTTATTCTAGTACGAACTCTAGGCATGTTTGTGCACTTATCGAAATAGCCCAAAAGATTGATCAAAAAGAATAACTTTGAGATGGTTCGCTGCCTACAACAACTTCTTATTATGTTCTTCGCTAATAGGAACTTTAGAGTGATTCTTTGTTGCAAGTTGAGGAGTGACCATATGATTCTACTATGTTAGCATTGTTGAGAGATTGCACTAGTGAAGGTATGGACCCTAGGCCTTATTTCCAAGAATTTAAACAATGCTTTGCTTGATATTTACTACTTGTTACCTCACTGTTTTTATTTATTCATATTAGAAAATATATTTATACCATCCACATATTTACTACTTGTATTTCTACTTGTATTCATATTAGAAATATATATTTCTACTATCCATATATTTCTACTATCCATATATTCATATTAGAAAAATATATTTACTACTTGTATCACCATCTCTTCGCCAAACTAGTGCACGTACACAATTTACTGTTGGGGAATATTGCATGGGAAACAAAAAAATTCCTACGCTCACCAAGATCAATCTAGGAGATGAACATCTACGAGAGGACATATTGCATATACATACCCTTGTAGATCACTTAGCTGAAGCGTTAAGATACACGGTTGATGTAGTCGAATGTCTTTGCGATCCGTCCCCCAACTCCCGATCAAGTGCCGAACGGACGACACCTCCCCGTTCAACACATGTACAGATTGTTGATGCCTTCACCCCCTCGATCCAGCGAGCAATGGTTAAGTAGCAGCCCGAGTCCTCTGGCAGCACGACGGCATGGTGAGGTGGTGGTGGTGACAACTTAGAAGGGTTTCGCCGCACGCTATGGAGAGGAGAAGAACTGTAAGGGAGAGGAGGAGTAGCGTTGTAGCACGTTGTGGTGCGACTACCCTCTCTCCCTCTCTATATATAGGGGTAAGGAAGGAGGGGAGGGCGCCCTAGGGTTTCCTCTAGGGGCTGATGACCAAGGGTAGGGTGGCTAGGGCTGGTGGCCCCTCCCCAAGGCACCTTGCCTCCCAAGTTTGGGGTGGCCGGCGGCCCTAGGGGGTGTGGCCACATCCTACCCGTGGTGGGCTGAGGTTGGGATGGCTTCCAACCCCTTGTGGGCTAGTATGCCTCCTCTTCTTGGCCCATGAGCCCCCCAACACTTGTCAGGGCCCCCTCGAGCCCATTTCGTTACTTCGTCGATTCCCCGGTATGCCCGGAACACTTCCGGACGCCGATGCCCTTCATCCTATATATCAATCTTCACTTCCGGACCATTCTGGAATTCCTCGTCACGCCCGGGATCTCATCAAGGACTCCGAACAACCTTTGGTCACCAACATAATAATTTTACTATGCTTATATCATCACCAAATGTTAAGTGTGTAGACCGTGTGGGTTCGAGAACTATGTAGTCATGACCGAACATCTCTACAGTCAATAACCAATAGCGGGACCTGGATGTTCATATTGGTTCCTACATATTCTACGAAGATCTACATCATTCAAACCTCAGTGTCAAGGATTCAGTTATTCCCGTATATAGTTCCCTTTGTTCATCGGTATGTTACTTACCCGAGATTCGATCGTCGGTATTTCCATACCTAGTTCAATCTCATTACCGGCAACTCTCTTTACTTGTTCCGTAATAGGAGATTCCGTCTCTAACTCTTTAGTCACGTTGCTTGCAAGCTCATTGTGATGTTGTATTACCGAGTGGGCCCTTAGATACCTCTTCGTCACACGGAGTAACAAATCCCAGTCTTGATCCATGACAACTCGACAGACACCCTCGAAGATACCTATAGAGCATCTTTATAGTCATCCAATTATGTTGCGACATTTGATACCCACAAGGTACTCCTCCGGTGTGAATGAGTAGCATGATCTCATGGTCACAGGAACAAATACTTGACATGCAGAAAAGAATAGCAATAAAGTGACACGATCATATGCTACTTTCATAGTTTGGGTATTCTCCATCACATCATTCTCCTAATGATGTGATCCCGTTATCAAATGAAAACTCATGTCTATGGCAAGGAAACCTTGACCATCTTTGATAAACGAGCTAGTCCACTAGAGGTTCACTAGGGACACAGTGTTGTCTATGTACCCACACATATATTTGAGTTTCTAGTAAATGCTATTCTAGCATGGCTAATATATGATTATCATGAACAAGGAAATATAATAATAACTACTTTATTATTGCCTCTAGGGAATATTTCCAACTGTCTCCCACTTGCACTAGAGTCAATAATCTAGCTCACATCACTATGTGATTTACATTGTAATGTATCTAACACCCATACAGTTCTGGTGTTGATCATGTTTTGCTCGTGGAAGAGGCTTAGTCAATGGGTCTGCAACATTCATATTCATGTACACTTTGCAAATATTTATGTCCTCCTCCTTGATGTAATCGCGGATGGAATTGAAGTGTCACTTTATGTGTCTGGTCCTCTTGTGAAACCTTGGTTACTTTGCTAGAGCAATGGAACCAATATTGTCAAACAACAGAGTCATTTGGTCCAGTGCACTGGACACGACTGCAAGATCCGTCATGAACTCCTTCATACAATCACCTTCCTTAGCCGCCTCCAAGGCAGCTATGTACTCCACTTCGCATGTAGAATCAGCTACCACGCTTTGCTTGGAACTGCACTACCTTACCGCTCACCCATTGAGAGTATATACGTATCCGGTTTGAGACATAGAGTCATCCGTATCAATGTCAAAGCTTGCATCAATGTAACCCTTTACGACGAGCTCTTGATCACCGCCATAAACAAGAAACATTTCCTTTGTCTTTTTCACGTACTTAAGGATATTATTGACCACCATCGAGTGTTCCACTCCTGGATCACTTTGAAACCTTCCGGCCATACGTATGGCAAGGCTGATATCCAGTCTTGTGCACAACATTATATACATGATAGAGCCTATGGCAGAAGCATAGGGGATGACACTGATCTTTTCTCTATCTTCTGTTGGTTTCCTCCTCGGAGGTACGTGACTTTTTTGATCATGTATGTGGACAAGATAATATGACCCATTGTTGAGGTTCTTGCAAATGACAAAGATCCCTTCCCATGGTAGTGAAAGCTTATGCAAGCATGTTTGGTCTTGAATCAAATGGAGCACTAAGTCACCTTCCTCAAAAGTCCGACTGCGAACTCTACAGCCATGATAGCGACGTAGCTCTTGGTGATAGATAGTTGATTCTGCTGCTGCAAGATCATGTTCTTCCTCCAACGCATCCATAGATTCCTCACGAGCTTCTTGATTATAGGCTTCAACATAAGAGACAACCCTGTGGGATTCGTGATGGATATCACTTGGCAAAACAACTTCGGTTCCATAAACCAGAAAAAATGACGTATATCATGTGGATCTATTGGAGTAGTCTGTATGCTCCAAAGGATTGCATGGAGTTCCTCGATCCAATGGCTCAGGGTTCGTTCTAGAGGAACCATAAGTCTGGGTTTGATTCCATGTAATAGCTCCTGATTAGCTTGATCGGCTTGTCCATTAGACTTTGGATGTGCAACTGAGGCTAAATCAAGTCGGATATGCTCACGCTCGCAGAAATGTTCCGTTGCTCCCTTGGATAAGTTAGTGCCATTATGTGTGATGATGCTATGTGGATAACCAAAACGAAAATCAGCTTTTTAAGAACTTCACCATTGTCTCAGTGTCACAATTAATGATTGGTTTTGATTCTACCCACTTGGTGAACTTATCCACCGCAACCAGAAGGTGGATCTTCTTATCCTTGGATAGCTTGAACGGGCCAACCATGTCTAGCCCCGAGACTACAAACGGCCAAGTGACTGGAATCATGTGTAATTCTTGAGCCGGCACATGAGCCTGCCATGCAAATTTCTGACAACCATTACACTTCCGCACAATTTCTTCGGCATCTGCATAAGATGTAAGCCAAGAAAAATCGTGCCGAAAAGCCTTGGCCATGAGGGATCTTGATCTAGCATGGTGACCACAGTCACATGCGTGGATTTCATTCATAATCTCATGACTTTCGTGAGGGAAAACACAATTGTAAAACGCACTAGTAATACTCCACCGGTGTAATTCTCCATTGATGATAGTCATGGACTTCGAACATGTGATAATTTGTTGGGTGATAATTTCCTCATATGGGCGCTCGCCATGAGTTAGATAAGCTAGATAGGGAACTATCCAATCAAGAATAGCATGAAGATCCGCTACTAGATGTGCGTCCGTGTCAGGAATAGCGATATCTTCGTGTGATGGCAATTTAACCGAAGGACTACAAAGGACATCGAGGAACACATTGGGGGGAACCGGCTTATGTTGAGAGCCTAAGCATGAAAGAGTGTCTACGGCCTTATTGAGCCGGCGATCAATATGGTCAACCTGGTAACCCTCAAAATGACCTGCAATGATAGTGACTGCACACTGATAAGCCGCCAAAAGGGGGTCATTTGAATCCCAAGTCCCAGATACTTGTTGGTCAACCAAATCTAAGTCACCCAGACATCTGATCCAACTTAAGTTCATTTCCTTAGCCATGCGTAGCCTGTGGAGGAGGGCCTCATATTCAGCTGGATTGTTAGTACAAGGGGACATGAGCCGTAAAACACAACAAAATTTGTCACCTCGTGGAGAAGATATGATAACTCCAGCCCCTGAGCCTTCCAATTGTCTAGAGCCATCGAAGTGTATCGCACAGTATGTGTTATCCGACTTCTCCTCAGGTACTTGCAATTCAGTCCAATCATTAATGAAGTCTAGCAATCCTTGAGATTTAATAGCTGTTCGAGGCACATACTTCACATGGTGTGGTCCAAGCTTAATTGCCCACTTAGCAACCCAGCCGGTAGCCTCCCGATTTTGTATGATGTCTCCTAGAGGAGCTGAACTGACCATGGTAATTGGGTGTTCGCGAAAACAGTGCTTCAATTTGCGACTAGCCATGAAGACACCAAATTCTAGTTTGTGCCAATGTGGATATTGTAGCTTGGACTCAGTCAAAACCTCGCTGGCACAATAGACTGGTCTCTAGACAGTGTATTCCTTCCCGACCTCCTTACATTCCACAATAACTGCTACACTCACCACTTTATTATTAGCGGCAAAGTATAGGAGCATATGCTCTTTACCAATCAAAGCGGTAAGGACGGGCGACTCTACCAATTGCTTCTTAAGAGCTTCAAAAGCTTTGTCTATAACATTAGTCCAAACAAAATTGTCTGTCTTTTCAATAACTATATAGTGGAATCGCTTTCTCACCGAGGCGGCTTATGAACCGGCTTAAGGCTGTGATGCGACCCCCCATACGTTGGGCGTCATTGACATTGTCCAGCTTAGCCAGTGAGGTCACCACCTTGATCTTGTCTGGGTTAGCCTAGATGCCCCGTTCCAACACCGAAAAACTCAGTAACTTGCACGCACGGGCACCAAAAACGCATTTGGCTGGGTTAAGCTTCATCTTGTAAACCCGAAGATTATCAAAGGTCTCCTTGATGTCATCCAACAAAGTCTCCTTCCCCTAGGACTTCACCACAATATCATCAACGCAAGCATGATCATTGCACCCAATCTATTTGTGGAAACAATTTTGTATGCAACGTTGATAAGTAGTCCTCATGATCTTAAGTGAAAAAGGATAGCAACATGGCACAAAGCCAGAAGAGGTGTGAAAAATGTCGTCTTTTCCTATTCCTGAATAGCCATCTTGATCTGATGATAGCTGGAGTAAGTATCTCGGAATCACAAACTCTCACAACCGTTGGTGGAGTCGATGATCTGGTCAAAGCGAGGAAGAGCAAATAGGTCCTAGGACAAGTTCGTTAAGATATGTCTAATCAACGCACATACGCCAAAGTTCCATTTTCCTTCAGAACAAGCACGGGGTTTGATAACCATTCAGGGTGGAAAACTTCAACAATGAACTCGGCAGCTAAGAGCGAGGCCACTTATTCGACAACAACCTTCTGTATCTCCTTGTGAAAATGACACAAGTATTGTCTCATATGTTTCATCTTCGGATCCAAATTTAGGTAGTGCTTAGCAAGTTCTCTTGGTACATTAGGCATGTCAAAAGGCTTCCATGCAAAAATGTCCTGATTCTCACGGATGAACTCGATGAGTTCGGTTTCCTATTTGGGAACCATGCTTGTCCCAATAGTTAACTGTTGGGACGAATCTCCTAGAGTTAAATCAATATGCTCTGTATCTTCGATCGGATGGAATTTGAGCACGGACCATACTCTGTAGTGGTCTTTTTCAGGGAGGTCATGTCCAACGGGTCAAAATTGGTTGTGTAGAATTCCACCTCTTCCTCTGAGCAAGCCGACTTGGCATAAGCTACATATCCCTCCTCACATTCTTGAGCAATTTTTTGGCTGCCATCAACTATGATGGTCCCCTTTGGCCCATGCATCTTGAGCTTGAGATAGACATAACCTGGTTGCGCCATGAATCAGGCATAAGCCGGTCGCCCGATGAGGGCATGATAAGGGCTCTTAATTTTGCCTACCTCAGAGGAAAAAGACTCGCATCTATAAATGAGCTCCATACCAAAAGAAACTTCTAGCTTGATTCACCCAATTGGATATGTTGACTTGCCCAGAACAATCTCGTGAAAAACTATGCAAGAGGGTTGCAGCTGTTTCTACGAAAGATTCATCCGTATGAACATGCCATAGTATAAGATGTTGATGTTGCTTATTCATACATGACTGCCTTTGTGACCTTATAACCACCGACTTGAGGTGCCACCACCAGAGTGCGCGCACCCGGACTATCAACCGGGGGAGGCTCATCATCTCTACTTCATGTTATCGGTTTCTATGACCAATTTAAGCATGCAGGGAAAACCGGCTCAACCATATCGATGGCTCTCTGTTGAACCTCGTGATCACGTTTACAAGTGCTAGTTGTGAACACGTGATACTGCCCACTATTCAACTGTTTAGGGTTGCTTTGAAAATCGGCCTGATTGCCTTGCACAAAATGTTGATTTCCACCGCCATTGTTGCTGGAACCGTGGAAACCAAACCCCGAGCTACCTGATCTGTGGAAGCGTGGATTTGTGAAGCCACCGGATGAGCCGTCTTGTGGGAAGCCGGCCCCATACCCAATGGTGTCGGGTTGCCCAGGTGTCCACTACCACCACCTCCGTGGTGATTTTGAAAAGCTTGATTGCGAAATTCATGTATGATGAAGTAGTTCTCCCGTGAGTGGTTGGTCGGCTTGTCTAGGAAACTATGTTTGGGACAAGGACCTTTAAGTGCTTCCCAATAGTTATGAGGTTTGCTCCCAATTTAAGATCTGTCAGAGTTGTTGTTCCATCCCTAACTCTTGAAGCCAATTTTGCTATTAACGACAATGTTTGATCCTCCCTCTCGATGCTTGCACTTACCAGAGTTGCCTTGACTACTGATACGTCCATTTTCCATCATGGATCTTTATTGATATTTGTCTTGTTATTGTGTGTTATTCCCTATTATTATGTAATTCTTAGGTCTTTCCTCTCTGAATATGCAATGTACATTGTGAAGAGGAAAGTATGTGGAAACTAGAATGCTGGACCAAGAAACTGAGAAAAAGGTACAAAAATCAAGTTGCTCCAAATGACCTGAAACTCATGGAGATTTTTTTGGAATATAAAAAAATTATTGGCCCAAAACTACACCGTAGAGGGTCAGCCACATGTGCACAAGCCATCAGGTCGCGAACTGATAGCTTGTGGGGCCCATGTTGGTCGTTCGGCGCCCCTCTTCTCCTATGGTCTGTTTTACCCTAGAAAAAATACATAAGTTTCAGGATGAAGCGCCACCCTCTCGAGGCACAAACCTGGGCAAAGGCCCTTTTGCTCTTCGACAAAGTGATTCTGCCAGAGGAATTGCCCTCTGGAAGGGGGAAATCGAAGGCATCGTCATCACCAAGGCTTCCCCCTTCGAGGGAGGTCCAATCTTTATCAACATCTTCACTAGCACCATCTCATATCCAACCCTAGTTCATCGCGTGTATTCAGTCTTTGTCTCAAAATCTCAGATTGGTACCTGTGGGTTGCTAGTTATGTTAATTACATCTTGTAGTTGTTGCTAGTTGGATTAGTTGGTGGAAGACATATTTTAGATCCTTAGTCATATTTGTTACACCTCTGATGTTGAACATGTTGTTGAGGTGTGAGTAGTTAATATTGTTCCTGAGGCCATGAGAGAAGTATGGTTATAAGTAATCATATAAAGTTGGCATTCGTTCGATATTTTGATGATATGAATGTTGTTACTTCCTTTACTGGTGTCAAGTGAACATCGACTACATGACACTTCACCGTTTTGTGGGCCTAAAGGAAGAGTTTGTGGAGTAACAAGTAGACAATGGGTTGCGAGAGTGACATAAGTTTAGACCCCAATTTATGTCTTGCTCCATAAGGGGTTGATTTGAATCCTCATGTTTCATGCTATGGTTAGATTTATCTTAATTCTACTTTCGTAGTTGTGGATGCTTGCGAGAGGGGTTAATCATAAGTAGGTTGTTAGTTCAAGTAAGAACAACACCTTAGCACCGGTCCATCCACATATCAAATTATCAAAGTAGAGAACACGAATCAACTTAATATGATGAACATGACTAGACAGAAATTCCCATGTGTCCTCGGGAGTAGTTGCTTTATATACGAGTAGTTTTAGGCCTGTCTTTTGCTATAAAAAGGATTGGCATACCTTGTTGCACATTTGTTTCTATTGTTACTTGTCACTTGTTACGAATTACCTTGCTACAAAACTATCTATCATCACTTGCAGAGAATACCTTGCTCAAACTGCTTATCATTTCTGATACGGGCAGACCCGTGGGTGTCGATCTTTCACAAATTAGAAGGGGATTTCCCAAGAACACGAACAACACGGGGATGAACAGGGAGAAATCACATGGGGAAACACTCAAGAACTAGTACAATCACACATCCACTAGACTCACCACACACAAGATCCATAAGGGTACATGAACAACAAAGGGAAAATAAAATACATGGTAGAGTTCATCCAAAATACCATGGGGAGATGGGGCCTTGAATCCACTAGGGGATCTTACATCGTAAGGGGCCTTGACATCCACTACGTAGTCTTCTCACAAGGAAGCATCTCCATGGGAGGAGGTAGGAGATGGAGCTCAGCTCAACAAGTAATTATCAATCAATAGATAACCCTAAAACGGGGGTGGGATACAAGTATTTATAGTCTAAGGCACGAAGGAGTAAGTGAGAGGGATACATGAGCCTTGGGCCCGAGTGGTTGAATGCACACATGCCAAAAGTTCCGAACTCGGCTGGATGTTTCGGGTGCCGGAAGTTCCTGGGCACATCCAGGCAGGTTCCGGGGTTTCCCGAAAGTTGGCACACTTCGGTTGCTTTGTGGCCGAATGTTCCGGGAGGGTCGGGGTCCGGAGGTTTCGGCAAGGTCCGGACAGGGTCCCGGCTATCGAGAGAGTTGGCACCTCTGGGAGCTACTCTCGACGGTGGAGGCCGAAAGGTCCGGGGTTCGGAGGTTCCGGGCAAGCCGGAAGGTCCGGGCCTTCCAGAAGCTGTCCTTGCTTCTTCTTCCTTCTTTTCCAAGCTTCCCTCACGGATGGTGTCGTTGTACGCAGGTGTTGGCATAACTCCTCCTCATCCATGAAGCTACGACAATACGTATGCATGCACACGAGAGGAGTGTCAAGTAGTATACCATCCTCGAAGGGCACAAGCTGACACGTGTAAAGGAGAAGATTCACCTTTGTATGTATGAAGTAGATGTAGCATGTGTCACTTGGCAAAGGGGCTCTTTCCATGGTGAGGTTTGTGGGATGCTCCGTATCATCCCCTCCCCCTTGGGAAAGATACGTCCTCTGATCAAATCCAAATCACCATGGGAAGGAGATGGCGTTGTCGTGTAGAAGTGGACGATCATGAATAACTCATCATCATAAAGCTCTAAAGAGGCACTCTCCATTGTCTAACCGATTAGTAATTCCTATGATAGGAGAAAATACGACAAACACTTGGAAAACAAATGTGGTTAGCGTTAGAGTAGAACCAATCATTCAAGTGATGAATCATCAAACAAGTGTTGTCATCATGCATACCATGTGGGTTGAGAGAGGATTGTGGCATGGAATTTAAGCGTGTAAATTGAGCGCAAGCAATGTAGTTGTGGGAAATATTTTGCAAAGGTGAGGTAGGTATGCAAATAGAGGTGACAAGATAACAAGAATCTACCTCACGGTCATAGGAAGCATGCACAAAGTGCTCAACGAATGGTCTATGGTAGGCATAGGAATCATTCACAATAACAAATAAAATGAAGGGTGTCTAAACACATTGAGTAATCCAAAGTGCAAGACAATCCAAGCATAATGTGCACATGTTGTAGTGAAGATAGTGTGGCACTCAACAAGATAGAAAGAGCAATTGGTCATCGTGTGTGGGGCAATCAAGTCAAGCATGTAGCAAGCAATGTGGCATGGCAAATGTGAGGAATGGACATTGTTGCAACCAAGCATATGATAAGAGCAAACAATACACAAGTTGGATGCAACACACAAGGTATATATGGCAAGAGGCATGGCAATGTGGCAATCATGAAGAAAAGCAATATCACTAACACGTGTGCAAGTAAGTGGTCCAAAATGGCCAATATATGTCATGGTACAAGCAACATAAGTTGGATGAGCCACAATATCCATGCTCAAGCAGGATGTCACCTCAAAAGCGTGACGTTGTGTGTCCATCACAATGTGGATTCACAAGAAAGTGCGACGTAGAAACGCGTTGGAGTAGCATGGATTTCTCTCAAAAGCTCAAATAGTCAACTCACGTGAAGTGGAGGTTGACATGTAAACAAAGCATCCTATAGATACACTCAACAAAGCAAAGAATGTATGTGCATGGTAGATGATACTTCTCAAATGTATCTATAACTTTTGATGGTTTCATGTTGTTATCTTGTCATCTTTGGATGTTTTATGTAACTTTTATATCTTTTTGGGACTAACTTATTAATTTAGTGCCAAGTGTCGGTTCCTGTTTTTTCTGTATTTTTGGCTCTTTTCAGATCTGATTTTGGAACGGAGTCCAAACGGAATAAAATCCCCGAAACAAATTTTCCCCGAACAGAAGAAGATCAAGGGGCTTGAGGGCCAAGGCGGGAGAGCTACAGGGGGCCCACAAGTCGTGTAGCCGCCACCAGGGGGCCGACAGCTAGCAGGCTTGTGGCCTCCCTGGCGCCCCCCTGACCTAGCTCCTTCGCCTATATATTCCCTAAAATACAGAAAAAATAGGGGACTCCACGAAAACACTTTTCGGCCGCCGCAAGCTTCCGTTTCCGCGAGATCTCATCTGGAGACCCTTCCCGGTGCCCTGCCGGAGGGGACTTTGGAGTTGGAGGGCTTCTACATCAACATCTTCGCCCCTCCAGTGACTCGTGTGTAGTTCACATCCGACCTACGGGTCCGTAGTTAGTAGCTAGATGGCTTCTTCTCTCTCTTGGATCTTCAATACAAAGTTCTCCATGATCTTCATGGAGATCTATCTGATGTAATATTCTTTGGCGGTGTGTTTGTCGAGATCCGATGAATTGTGGATTTGTGATCAGATTATCTATGATATATATTTGAGTCTTTGCTGATTTCTTATATGCATGATTTGATATCCTTGTAAGTCTCTCCGAGTGTTGGGTTTTGTTTGGCCAACTAGATCTATGATTCTTGCAATGGGAGAAGTTCTTGGTTTTGGGTTCATACCGTGTGGTGACCTTTCCCAGTGACAAAAAGGGCAGCAAGGCATGCATCGTGTTGTTGCCATCAAGGGTAACAAGATGGGCTGTGTTGTAGATATGACATTGTCCATCTACATCATGTCATCTTGCTTCAGGCGTTACTCTGTTCTTTTGAACTTAATACACTAGATGCATGCTCGATAGCGGTCGACGTGTGGAGTAATAGTAGTAGATGCAGAAAGTATCAGTCTACTTGTTTTGGACGTGATGCCTATAGATATAATCATTGCCATACATAATGTCATGACTTTGCGCGGTTCTATCAATTGCTCGACAGTACTTTTTTCACCCAACGTCTACTTTCTTTCATGAGAGAAACCACTAGTGAACACTACGGCCCCCGGGTCTATTCACACCTATCGTTTCCGCTTTCGCTTTACTTTGCTTTGTAACTTTGTTGCTTTTAGTTCTCACATGGCAAACAATCTATAAGGGATTGACAACCCCTTCATAGCGTTGGGAGCAAGCTTTTTTTGTTTGTACAGGTACTTGTGATACTCCTTCACTGGATCAATACTTTGGTTCTCAAAACTGAGGGAAATACTTACCGCCGCTGTGCTACATCACCCTTTCCGCTTCGAGGGAACACCAACGCAACGCTCCAAGGCCACGAGGGAATCCTTTGCATATTTGCCTAGGAAGTCCCTAAAGGCGTATCCGTAGCAGAAGGATTCCTGGTGCCGTTGCTGAGGAGTATCAAGACAAGAATAGTCTCGTGTGAGCACGTGTTTCTGGCGTCGTTGGAAGGTCTTTTGTTGTAGTAGCAGAAGTATTTCAGGCGCCGTTGCCGGGGAAGGAGAGATCTATCCAAGTAGGTCTCACAAACTCATCTCTTGCATTTACTTTTTTGCCAGTTGTCTCTCATTTTCCTTTCCCCCACTTCACATTTGTCATTTTCATTTGCATTTCTCCTTTGCCGTTTTCTTTTGCCTTTTGCCTTTTTGCCGTTTTCCCTTGCCGGTTTTCTTGCTTGCTTGTGTTCTTGTTTGTTTGTTGAAGTCATCATGGCTGAAAACACCAAACTTTGCGACTTCTCGAGTACCAATAATAATGATTTTATTAGTACTCCGATTGCTCCCGCCACTAGTGCGGAATCGTATGAAATCAACGCAGCTTTGCTGAATCTTGTTATGAAAGACCAATTCTCTGGCCTTCCTAGTGAAGATGCCGCATCCCATCTAAATACCTTCATTGAGCTTTCTGATATGCAAAAGAAAAGAGATGTGGATTATGACGTGATTAATTTGAAGCTTTTTCCTTTCTCGTTGCGAGATCGCGCAAAAACTTGGTTTTCTTCTTTGCCCAAAAATAGTATCGATTCTTGGGATAAGTGCAAAGATGCTTACATATCCAAGTATTTTTCGTCGGCTAAGATCATCTCCTTACGTAACGATATCGTGAGTTTCAAGCAACTTGATCATGAACATGTTGCACAATCTTGGGAGAGGATGAAGCTTATGATTAGAAATAGTCCCACCCATGGCTTGAGTTTGTGCATGATTATACAAATCTTTTACGCTGGTTTGAATTTCGCTTCTCGCAATATCTTGGACTCCGCCTCAGGGGGAACGTTCATGGAAATCATGTTAGGAGACGCTACAAAACTCCTAGACAATATCATGACCAACTACTCTCAGTGGCACACTGAAAGGCCGCCTGCTAGCAAAAAGGTACACGCTATAGAAGAAATTAACTCGCTTAGTGCTAAGATGGACGAGTTGATGAATTTGGTTGCTAGTAGAAACGCTCCTTTAGATCCTAATGACATGCCACTATCTTCCTTGATTGAGAATAGCAACGCTAGTTTGGACGTGAATTTTGTTGGTAGGAACAATTTTGGCAACAACAATGCTTTTAGTGGAAACTATGTTCCTATGCCTTTTACTAGTAACTCCTCTAACAATTATGGCAATTCCTACAACAAAACTTATGGAAATCACAAAAAATTACCCCTCTTATTTAGAGAGTAATATCAAAGAGTTCATCAACTCTCAAAATATTTTCAATGCGTCCATAGAGGAAAAACTACTCAAAATTGACGATTTGGCTAAGAGCGTTGATAAGATGTCTTGTGATATTGATGCTTGAAAGTTAGATGTGATCCTCCCAAGGTCAACTTGGATGAAACTTTGAAAGCTATGTGTGTCTCCATGAATGAGAGCAAAGAAAGAACCGCCCAAATTTGCGCTAGGCATGAATGGTTTAAAAGGGCGCGTTCTAGTGATGTAAAAAGGGTGTGTTCTAGTGATGTAAATCACGAAGATCTTAAGGTGCTTGGTGTGACTCCTCTTGAATCTTTGTTCTCGTGTGTCAAACTTATTGATGAAGGGGCTGGATATGAATTCACTTTGGTTGAAAAACGTCCCAATGATTTGGAGTCCACCGATCTTGATGATAAAGGTGTGGAGATTGGAGTAGAGGAAATAAAAAATTTGGGTAGTAATGAAACTCCCACTTTGGATTTCAAGGAATTCAATTATGATAATTGCTCCTTGTTTGAATGCATTTCTTTGATGCAATCCATTGCAAACTCTCCACATGCTTATAGACAAAGCAAAGCCCTTACCGCGCATATCGTAGATGCTATGATGAAATCTCTTGAAGAGAAGCTCGAACTAGAAGTCTCTATACCTAGAAAACTTCATGATGAGTGGGAACCTACTATCAAAATCAAGATAAAAAACTATGAGTGCAATGCTTTGTGCGATTTGGGTGCTAGTGTTTCCGCGATTCCAAAGTCTTTATGTGATATTATTGGTTTTCATGAGATTGAAGAGTGTTCTGTTAATTTGCATCTTGCGGATTCTAGTATCAAGAAACCCATGGGAAGGATCGATGATGTTCTTATTGTTGCAAATAAGAACTATGTACCCGTGGATTTCATTGTACTTGACAAAGATTGCAATCCTTCATGTCCCATTATTCTTGGTAGACCTTTCCTAAGGACTATTGGTGCTATCATCGATATGTAGGAAGGGAATATTAGATTTCAATTTCCTTTAAAGAAGGGCATGCAGCACTTTCCTAGAAAGAAAATAAGATTGCCTTATGAATCTATGATGAGGGCTACTTATGGTTTGAGCACCAAAGATGACTATACGTGATTCCATCACCTTATGCCTAGCTAAGGGCGTTAAACAATAGCGATTGTTGGGAGGCAACCCAACGAATCTATCATTTTTATTTATTTTTATGTTTTCCACACTTTCATAATTATGTTATGATTGTGTTTTTTGTGTTTCTTTTTGCCTTTGTGCTAAGCAAAACCGTTATGATTAGTCTTGGGGATGATCGTTTGGTCATGCTGGAAAAGACAGAAACTTGCTGCTCACAAAAAGAATTTTCATTTTTTTCTGTAAGAGATTTTGAGTTGATTCTTTTTTATGCTGATTGCTTTGCAAATTCTTCAAACTTTCGTAATATTTCAGAATTTTTGAAGTACGAGAAGTATACAAAATATACAGATTTCTACAGACTGGTCTGCTGTTAACAGATTCTGTTTTTGTTGTGTTGGTTGCTTATTTTGATGAAACTATGGATAGTATCGGGGGTATTAGCCATGGAAGATAGAAAGTACTGTAACCCAACATAAACATAAGTAGAATTTAAGTTTGCTACAGTACCTAAGGAAGTGGTGGTTTGCTTTCTTATACTAATGATATCACGAGTTTCTGTTTAAGTTTCGTGTTGTGAAGTTTTCAAGTTTTGGGTGAAGTTCTTATGGACAAAAAGATAAAGAGTGGCAAGATTTCAATCTTGGGGATGCCCAAGGAACCCCAAGAGATTCAAGGATTCTGTAAAAGCCTAAGCTTGGGGATGCCCCGGGAAGGCATCCCCTCTTTCGTCTTCAATCCATCGGTAACGTTACTTGGGGCTATTTTTTTTTTCACCACATGTTATGTGTTTTCCTTGGAGTGTCTTGTATCTTAGGAGTCTTTTATTTTTGTTGTGTCACAGTCATCCTTGTTGCACACCTATAGAGAGAGACATGCACTCACCGTAATTTTGTCGAGCTTCACTTATATCCTCTGGTAGACAATTCAGTTCACATGTGCTTCACTTATATCTTTTGAGTTAGTTGATTTTGCTATATGTGCTTCACTTATATATTTTAGAGTGCGTGGCTTGGTAGTTGATCTATGCTTTGAAAGTAGTCTCAAAAGGGGTAGTTATCCAAAGGGATACGAAAACTTCCACCTTCATGTGCATTGAATAGTTAGAGAAGTTTGATTCATCTCAATTAGTTTTGAGTTGTGGTTGTGGTAATATTGAAGTTATGCTAGTAAGGTGTTGTGGATCTAGAAATACTTGTGTTGAAGTTGGTGATTCCCGTAGGATGCACGTATGGTGAACCGCTGTGTGATGAAATCTGAGTATGATTAGTCTATTGATTGTCATCCTTTGTGTGGCGGTCGGGATCGCGCGATGGTTTATACCTACCAACCCTTCCCCTAGGAGTATGCGTTGAATGCATTGTTTCGATTACTACTAAAACTTTTGCAACAAGTATATGAGTTCTTCATGACTAATGTTGAGTCCATGGTTTAGATGCACTTTCACCTTCCACCATCACTATCTTCTTAGTGTCGTGCAACTTTCACCGGTGCACAAAACCCACCATTAGCCCCCCTCAAAACAGCCACCATACCTACCTACTATGGCTTTTGCAAAGTCATTCCGAGATATATTGCCATGCAACTACCACCATGACATGTGCCACCACTTCTACATTGCCATTGCATGATCGTAAAATAGCTAGCATGATGTTTCCATTTAATGTCTATGCCATGCTAGATCATTGTCACGGTACACCACCGAAGGCATTCCATATAGAGTCATCTTTGCTCTAAGTTTTGAGTTGAAAGTGTGATGATCATCATTGATGGAGCATTGTCCCATGTGAGGAAATAAAAGAGGCCAGCGAAGCCCATATACAAAAAGAGGCCAGAGATGCCCACCAAAAAAAAAGAGGCCAAAGAGCCCACCAAAAAACTGATGAGAGAAAAAGAGAGAAGGGACAATGCTACTATCCTTCCACACTTGTGCTTATTAAGCACCATGATCTTCATGATTGAGAGTCTCTCGTTTTGTCACCACCATATTGCTAGTGGGAAATTTTCATTACATAACTTGGCTTGTATATTCCAATGATAGGCTTCCTCAATTTTGCCTTAGGTCTTCGTGAGCAAGCAAGTTGGATGCACACCCACTAGTTTTATTTAAGAGCTTTCACATACTCTTAGCTCTAGTGCATCATTTGTATGGCAATCCCTACTCCTTCACATTGATATCTATTGATGAGCATCTCCACAGCTCATTGATATGCCTAGTTAATGTGATCATCTTCTCCTTGTTTGTCTTGCAACCTCCACCACACTCCACACCACTTATAGTGCTAAAACCATGCCTCACGCTCATGTATTGCATGAGAGTTGAAAAGGTTTGAGAAAGTAAAGGTGTGAAAACAATTACTTGGCCAATACCGGGGTTGTGTATGATTTAAATTCGTTCTGCAATGATGATAGAGCATAGCCAGACTATATGCTTTTGTAGGGATAACTTTCTTTTGGCCTTGTTATTTTGAAAGTTCATGATTACCTTGCTAGTTTGCTTGAAGTATTATTGTTTCCACGTCAATAGCAAACTATTGTTTTGAATCTAATGGATCTGAACATTCACGTCACATAAGAGGAATTACAAAGGACATCTATCCTAGGTAGCATGAAAGCATCAAAAATTCATTATTTATCACTTCCCTACTCGAGGACGAGCAGGAGTTAAGCTTGGGGATGCTTGATACGTCTCAAACGTATCTATAATTTTTGATGGTTTGATGTTGTTATCTTGTCATCTTTGGATGTTTTATGTACCTTTTATATCTTTTTGGGACTAACTTATTAATTCAGTGCCAAGTGCCAGTTCCTGTTTTTTCTGTGTTTTTGGCTCTTTTCAGATCTGATTTTGGAACGGAGTCCAAACAGAACAAAATCACCGAAATAAAATTTTCCCGAATGGAAGAATATCACGGGCCTTGAGGGCCAAGGCAGGAGAGCTACAGGGGGCCCACAAGCCCTGTAGTCGCCACCAGGGGAGGCGGCTAGCAGGCTTGTGGCCTCCCTGGCGCCTCCCTGACCTAGCTCCTTCACCTATATATTCCCTAAAATACAGAAAAAAATAGGGGAATCCACGAAAACACTTTTCCGCTGCCGCAAGCTACCGTTTCCGCGAGATCTCATCTGGAGACCCTTCCCGGTGCCCTGCCGGAGGGGACTTTGGAGTTGGAGGGCTTCTACATCAACATCATCGCCCCTCCAATGACTCGTGAGTAGTTCACTTCAGACCTACGGGTCCGTAGTTAGTAGCTAGATGGCTTCTTCTCTCTCTTGGATCTTCAATACAAAGTTCCCCATGATCTTCATGGAGATCTATTCGATGTAATCCTCTTTGGCGGTGTGTTTGTCGAGACCCGATGAATTGTGGATTTGTGATCAGATTATCTATGATATATATTTGAGTCTTTGCTGATTTCTTATATGCATTAGTTGATATCCTTGTAAGTCTCTTCGAGTCTTGGGTTTTGTTTGGCCAACTAGATTTATGATTCTTGCAATGGGAGAAGTGCTTAGTTTTGGGTTCATACCGTGTGGTGACCTTTCCGAGTGACAGAAAGGGCAGCAAGGCACGCATCATGTTGTTGCCATAAAGGGTAACAAGTTGGGCTTTGTCGTAGATATGAGATTGTCCATCTACATCATGTCATCTTGCTTAAGGCATTACTTTGTTCTTTTGAACTTAATACACTAGATGCATGCTGGATAGCGGTCGAAGTGTGGAGTAATAGTAGTAGATGCAGAAAGTATGGGTCTACTTGTTTTGGACGTGATGCCTATAGATATAATCATTTCCATAGATAACGTCACGACTTTGCGCGGTTCTATCAATTGCTCGATAGTAATTTGTTCACCCACCGTCTACTCGCTTTCATGAGAGAAGCCACTAGTGAACACTATGGCCCCTGGGTCTATTCACACCTATCGTTTCCACTTTTGCTTTTACTTTGCTTTGTTACTTTGTTACTTTCAGTTCTCACTTGGCAAACAATCTATAAGGGATTGACAACCCCTTCATGGTGTTGGGAGCAAGCTTTTTGTGTTTGTGCAGGTACTTGTGATACTCCTTCACTGGATCGATACCTTGGTTCTCAAAACTGAGGGAAATACTTACCGCCGTTGTGCTACATCACCCTTTCCGCTTCGAGGGAACACCAACGCAAGGCTCCAAGGCCACGGGGGAATCCTTTGCATATTTGCCTAGGAAGTCCCTAAAGGCGTAGCCGTAGCAGAAGGATTCCTGGTGCCGTTGTTGAGGAGTATCAAGACAAGAATAGTCTCCCGTCAGCATGTGTTTCTGGCGCCGTTGGAAGGTCTTTTGTTGTAGTAGCAGTAGACAAACACATTATCCATCATGATGGCTCTCTTCTCTTGCACATAACTATTAGGATCACGAGTGCATGAAGAATATGATGCAACAATGACAGTATTCATGGCACTAGTTGTATGGTGCAAAGACGGAAGGAAAGCATGCTTCACATGAAAGATGTCAAAGGCTCCAATAATATGAGAGAAATCTATGGGGGAAATTGCATTAGCAAGATTAGATGCAATGTTGCACTCAATACATGGCAAATCATCTAGCATGAAAGAGACGACACATGAAGTCGTATGACAATACGCAATATCAATCATGTGCAAAGCATGGTAATTACAAGTAATATAGCAACCAAGCTTACAAATACACATACGAATACGAGAATCAAGTGTCATGTGAGATGCAAGGCATGGGTCACAAATGCATGGCAAGGGCATAGAAATGAGCATATCATGCAAAGTGAACATGACAATATGGGAATAAGATGTGTAATGGACAATAAGCCATAGCCTTGTGAGAGCCATGTAGAAGAAATGTGCAAAGTATTTGCGCAAAGAAGATGGGTTCATGATAAAAACTCCATGGTGGTGCACGTCTTCGTTGCTCTCTACGACTCATTTAATCACCTCGTGCACTTGCGAGGTTGACGAGGAATCATGTGTACCTACACAAGGAGACACCCGGAACAAAGTGTGTGCATGGTAAATGTACACATCATCCATCATGATGTGTATATGCACATGAGAGTTAGCACAAGATAAACAATGCTCAAATAAATTAGATGCATGGTATAGTAACATGTCATCCATCATGAAAGAATAGTTATTATGCTCAACATGAGTGGGATGCAAATTATAGCAACAATGTGGCACATGAATATTATTCATGGGGAGCATATTGTGCACACATGTTTGGGGATCATGCAACGTATGGGATGGAACAAAATCTCCTAATATGTATGAGGAAACTATGGGAGTCTCCTCATGTGAAATAGTAGAAGCATAATTCAGAGAACATGGGCAACATCCAAAACAATGCACATCCAAACCCTGGTATGTTGGAAATATGCCCTTGAGGCAATGATAAAATAGTTATTATTATATTTCCTATTTCAAGATAATCTTTTATTATCCATGCTATAATTGTATTGAATGAAAACATAGATACATGTGTGGATACATAGACAAAACAATGTCCCTAGCAAGCCTCTAGTTGGCTAGTCAGTTGATCAGGGATGGTTAAGGTTTTCTGACCATACGCAAGTGTTGTCACTTAATAACTGGATCACATAATTAGGTGAATCATGTGATAGACTAGACCCAAACTATGGACATAGCATGTGATCGTGTCATTTTATTGCTATTGTTTTCTGTGTGTCAAGGATTTATTCCTATGACCATGAGATCATATAACTCACTGTCACCGGAGGAATACCTTGTGTATCAAACGTCACAACGTAACTGGGTGACTATAAAGGTGCTCTACAGGTATCTCCGAAGGTGTCCGTTGAGTTAGTATGGATCAAGACTGGGATTTGTCACTCCGTGTGCCAGAGAGGTATCTCGGGGCCAACTCAGTAATACAACATCACAAACAATCCTTGCAAGCAATGTGACTAAGTGTGAGTCATGAGATCTTGTGTTACGGAACGAGTAAAGAGACTTGCCGATAATGAGATTGAAATAGGTATAGGGATACCAACGATAGAATCTCGGGCAAGTAACATATCAAAGTACAAAGGGAATAACATACGGGATTATATGAATCCTTGGCACATAGGTTCAACCGATAAGATCTTCATAGAATATGTAGGATCCAATATGGACATCCAGGTCCCGCTATTGGATATTGACCGAGGAGTGTCTCAGGTCATGTCTACATAGTTCTCGAACCCGAAGGGTCCGCACACTTAAGGTTCGAAGTTGTTTTAGTATAGTTGAGTTATATGTGTGGTTACCGAAGGTTGTTCAGAGTCCCGGATGAGATCACGGACGTCACGAAGATTTCTGGAATGGTCCGGAAATGAAGATTGATATATAGGATGGTTTCATTTGGTCACCGGAAACTTTCGGGCATTACTGACAGTGTACCGGAAGTGACGAATGGGTTCCGGGTATTCACTATGAGGGGCCCACCCACCCGGGAGTGAGCCCGGTGACCCTAGGGTGGCGCACTAGCCCTTAGTGGGCTGGTGAGGCCAGCCCATTAGGGCCATGGCGCCACAAGGGAAAAAATATTAAAGGAAAGAGAAAAAAAGGAAAGAGGGAGGTGGAAAGGAAGGAGTGGACTCCTTCCCCCAAACAGAATTGGGGTGGGAGTCCACCTCTCCCTTCGGCCGGAGCCCTTGGGGCTTCCTTGAGCCCCAAGGCTAGACCCTCCCCTCCTCCTATATATATTGGTGATTTAGGGCTTTTTGATACACAACTTTGCCACGTGCAAGTCAAACCTATACCACGTAGTTCTTCCTCTAGATCGGATTTCTGTGGAGCTCGGGCGGAGCCCTGCAGGAGTAGATCGTCACCAACACCGGAGTGCCGTCATGTTGCCGGAGAACTCATCTACTTCTCCGTCTCTCTTGCTGGATTAAGAAGGCCGAGATCGTCATCAAGTTGTACGTGTGCTGAATGCGGAGGTGCCGTCAGTTTAGCGCTAGATCGGAACGGATCATGGGACGACGGTGATTTGAATCACGAAGTTGTACCACTACATCAACTGTGTTTCTTAACACTTCCCGCTTAGCGATCGACAAGGGTATGTGGATCTAATCTCCTCTCGTAGATGGACATCACCATGATAGGTCTTCGTGTGCGTAGGATTTTTATGTTTCCCATGCAATGTTCCCCAAAAGCGGCATCATGAGCTAGGTTCATGCGTAGATGTTATCTCAAGTAGAACACAAAAGGTTTTGTGGGCGTTGATGTTCGATTTGCTTCCCTCCTTAGTCTTTTCTCGATTCGGCGGTATTGTTGGATTGAACCGGCCCGGACCAACATTACTCGTACGCTTACGAGAGATTGGTTTCATTGACTGACATGCAACTCGTCGCATAAAGATGACTGGCGGGTGTTGTTTTCTTCAACTTTAGTTGAATTGGTTTTGACCGAGGCGGTCCTTGGAGAGAGGTTAAATAGAAATTTGCACATCTCTGTTGTGGTTTTGCGTAAGTAAGATGTGATCATACTAGATACCCATATCAACCACGTAAAACATGCAACAACAAATTAGAGGATGTCTAACTTGTTTTTGCAGGGTATGCTTGTGATACGATATGGCCAAAGACGTGATGTGATATATTGGATGTATGAGATGATCATGTTGTAATAGTTAATATTGACTTGCACGTCGATGCTACGTCAACCGGCAGGAGCCATAGGGTTGTCTTTAAACTAACGTTTGCGTTTGCAGATGCGTTTACTATATTGCTAGGTTATAGCTTTAGTAGTAATAGCATTGATAGCATGACAACCTCTATGGCGGCATGATGATGGAGATCATGATGTAGCGCCAGTGACAAGAAGATCATGCCGGTGTTTTGGTGATGGAGATCAAGAAGCACAAGATCATGGCCATATCATGTCACTTATGAATTGCATGTGACGTTAATCCTTTTATGCACCTTATTTTGCTTAGAACGACAGTATCATTATAAGGTGATCTCTCACTAAAATATCAAGATGAAATTGTGTTCTCCCCGACTGTGCACCGTTGCGAAAGTTCGTCGTTTCGAGACACCACGTGATGATCGGGTGTGATCGACTCAACGTTCACATACAATGGGTGTAAAACAGTTGCACATGCGGAACACTCGGGTTAAACTTGACGAGCCTAGCATGAGCAGACATGGCCTCGGAACACAAGATACCGAAAGATCGAGAATGAATCGTGTAATTGATATGATTAGCATAGAGATGCTTACCGCTGAAACTATACTCAACTCAAGTGATGATCGGACTTGAGATAGTGGATTTGGATCATGAACCACTAAAATGACTAGAGAGATGTACTTTTTGAGTGGGAGTTTATCAGTAATTTGATTAGTTAAACTCTAGTTATCTTAAACATAGTCTAAGTCCACTTTGCAATATTATATGTTGTAGATCAATGGCTCACGTAGTAGCAACCCTGAATTTCAATACGTTCCTAGAGAAAGCTAAGTTGAAAGATGATGGAAGCAACTTTGTAGACTCGGCTCGTAATCTAAAGCTGCTCCTGCAAGCTGGGAAGAAGGATTATGTCCTTAATGCAGCGCTAGGAGATGAACCACCCGCTACGTCTAGCCAAGATGTTTTGAACGCCTGGTTAACACGTAAGGAGGACTACTCAGTAGTTCAATGTGCAGTCTTGTATGGCTTAGAACCGGGACTTCAACGTCGCTTTGAGCATCATGGAGCATATGATATGTTCCAGGAGTTTAAGTTTATCTTTCAGAAGAACGTCCGGATCGAGAGGTATGAGACCTTTGATAAATTCTATGCTTGCAAGATGGAGGAGAATTCGTCTGTCAGTGAACATGTGCTGAAAATGTGTGGGTACTCAACCGTCTAGCTGAGCTAGGATTGAACTCCGGCAAGAGTCTATCACTGACAGAATTCTTCAATCACTGCCACCTAGCTATAAGAGCTTTGTGTTGTACTATAACATGCAAGGGATGAACAAGTCACCCAGCGAGTTATTCGCGATGCTGAAAGTCGCAGAGTCAGAACTCCGGAAAGAGCATCAAATATGGCCCCTGGGTCTACTTAAACATAATTACTAAAACTCTAAAAATAATTTTATGCAATTTATTTATTGTTATTAACTTTTATTTATTTATATTTTCTATCTACCGGTATTTAATCCTTGCAAGTAACAAGTTCAAGGGGCTTGAAAACCCTCTTGCCCGTGTTGGATGCAAGTGTTTGGTTATGTGTGTGAAGGTGTTGCCGAAGGGCCTATTTGTTCGATAACCTTGGTTCTCATTTAGGGAAATACTTTTATCTATTGTGCTACATCTCCCCTCCTCTTTGGGGAAAAATCCAACACAGTTTATAAGTAGCAACGCTTGAGCAACTGATTGCAATGCAAGCTGAGATCAAAAGCCTCAGTGATGACTATGATCGTAGATATTCTGAATGGAAAGGTGTCAAGGTCTGGTTTATCAATAAGGTAAATGTGTCATAAATGACCACAACTCAAGGGTTGCAGAACGTTCACAACCACAAATTCCTCACACTACCTCGTCTACACCACTAGCTCAAGAACCTGCCACGGCAGTTGAAGACTTCGCTGCTCTTGAAGAAATTGTCATGGAAAATCCCACTATTGTGCATGAAGAACCAACAAGGCAAGTTGATGATGTGTTGTGTGTTATAAATTTGAAACCAACAGAGCAACATCTCAGCTTTCTTCTAAAGAAATCCCCAAGGCGACTGCATTAGTCGTGCCTGAAGAAACTCGACCACCTTCATCCCCCATAGCTCCTGCAAAATCCTGAAAGGTGAAGAAAGTCACACTTCCTTATGCATCAGCAGAAAAAGAAAACAAAAGCCACAATGGAAGAAGTTGCAAACAAGAGAAAGGCTTCAGACTCTATTGAAGCCTCATATGTGAAGAAGTTGAAGACAACACCAAATTCTTCAACTGGACCAATTGATGCACTTCCTATTTCTGTTGTGTCTCCTTATGAGTTGGTCCCATTTGGTGAAGACCGTGTCATCATAAATCAAGAATATGAAGAAAACCACTCTACCGCTTCCTTAGAGCAAGTGGATGAAGAAATTGACGTTGAAGCAAATGCTTCACCTCTTAAGGTATGTTCACCCCAGCCTCAGATGATTGTTGAAGAGCCCGATGTTTAAGAAACTTAGGAGGATATGGATATGGATGATTCCACAACTCCATTGATCAATGATGAATATTGGGAAACTACCCACCCAAATTCACCCATCACCACTCCTCTCTCACAAATTCCACAGTGCCATGCACAGACTGAAGAATTGATAACTCGCTCCGAAGAACGTCGGACTCTCCTCCAGACTATTCCTGAAGAAATTCGAGCTACATCAGCTAAATAAGTGACCCAACAAGCGGTTGTTGAAGAAAAAGTTAATCAAATTCCTCAATGTGAAGGGTCTATACAATCCACTAATATGAAAACTGTGCCAAATGCCACTGTTGAGGAAATGGCCAAGTTTGATGCCATCAAAGATAAGAATGTCTCTACTGGTTCTCCTCGACACTTACTTGATATGAGGCCACACAATGTAAACCTTCAACCAAATCCCTCACTACCATTCAAACGCATGCTCACTCGGAGACCCAAGTTCAACAACATTGAATTCTTCGTTGAGAAGAATTTCTTCATTGGTGAATTACCATATGACTGAGCAAGGATTAGGCGCAAGCGCTTCTTGACATCTACATAGATAAACATATATTCCTTAGTGTTTTTTGATAATACCGAAGTGTTCCAACATCACCGAATTTCTCATGTGGATATGGAGTCCATATCCTTTTCACACCAATAATATCAGTTCTTCATGAGGCAGGGCTTCTTGAGTTTGCTCTAATATCTGCGATTGGAATGAGGAGCTAATTCTTCAATTCTATGCCACTGTGCATCTGTCTGGTGATGCTCAAGACATTCACTTTTGGGTACTTAATTGGATGAATGGTGACACACACTTCAAAACCCGTGCTAGTGAGCTACTTTGAGCTCTCCTAGTTGATCCTCCTCAGGATGAAGCAAAACGGATATATGAAGAACCTGAATTATTTGATCATCTGATGCAAGTGCTCATGAAGCCATTGACTAAAGGTTAAGCTCCAACGACAACCTTCCTTGTGAAGGATATGCTATATGTGCCAAGAATAGTCTATTGCATGATGGCCAAGACCCTAAGTCCTGTCAAAGGCCACAACTCCAATGATGAAGAAGTTGTTGGCATCATGAATCATCTCTTGTTCTACATCATACATGGGATTCCCATCAACATACATGATTTCCTTTAGAGGACTTTGGCCAATGTTGCGCTGCCACCCTTTGATTTGGCACCTTATGCCCCATGGCTCATGAGATTCATCAGAACAAGGTCTTCAATCAACTACAAGGCTAACTACCCGAATCGTCTCAAATATCTGCTTCTAGTTGAAATTATTCAAAGCACTGTCGGGACCCCGATCCTAAGCCATAAGAATCCAGCCTATAACACATCGCATCTCTTTGTGGTCTCACGCACGGTTAACTCCACGGTTGCAGCCTTACCTTAGCCGGGACCGTTTCCGTCTTTTGACTCACGTAGGCGATCGTGTCGCTAGCATTCCAATGTCAAAGAACCCGGATCGACATGTCTAGTCATAAACCAAAGTGGCAGTTCCGCACAAGGACAGGCATACATGACCCAACAAAGCAGGTGTCGGTCATCAACGAACGTAGACGAGTCGTAGCAAGCTACAAGGACTCCATTACGTCGCGTGACATTTCCCCAAAGGGGACAGACACAGCAGCTAAGAAGGACACATGCCGGTCAACCAATGCGTCCGGAGCAGTAGCGAACTACCAAGGCTCGTTGGATCACAAAGGGGCATTTCCTTGTAAGGAGTGCTACTAAAGTTCACGACTAGGTATTCGAACCCCATACATATCATGTAAGACACACGTACGCATGGCATACCGATATGTATAGATACATCGATGGCATCACAACATAACCATAAACATACAAGCTTTATTTAAGAGGCTCGGAAGAGCCACACACATATTATTGCACATTAAGGGTCTCACGACCCATAATATCAGTCACACAATACAAGCCAGCGGAAGAGTTATAAGCTGTCTGGGTACAGACAGAGCAACTAGAAGGCACATGGCCTGGCTATACTACAGAGCCGACGTAGGGCCAGATCGTAGCTGGGACACCAGCTACTCGTCCTCGTCGGTGTCTACGAAGAACCCTCCATTAGGGTCATTAGCAACCTCTGCAACATGATTAAGCAAACATGAGTACGAAGGTACTCAGCAAGACTTTAGGATGGCTAACTACTCATGCAAGGTATCAAGAAGGTATTGTGGGGTTTCATGCAGAAAGCCAGCATTTGACTCGTGGCTAGACAACTTGCTTTTTGAAATTAGTTTTGACAACTTGTTTTCTCGTACACGAGTCCACTAACACCACAACAATACACTATCGTGGAATCATTCCGTCTCCATACGGGAATGCCGTCCATGACACTCACGCTTATCTTGACAATTTTATGAGTAGCCATTGAATTATGTATGAACAACATATGTCTCCAAGTAGTCCATATCCGCGGACACGGCTATTCGAATAGATCATAACCCTGCAGGGGTGTACTTCGTCACACACGCTCCCGCCACTTATCGCCATGTGCACGTCATGCACCTCGGCAACCTTCAAGCGGAAGCCCAGCGAGGGAGTCGGCCACGACCTTTAACCACACTAGTACCTAGTCCAGGTTTATCACCTATCTGAGAGTAACCCGTACGGAAGTCCGGCCGAGGTTTCCGCCACGGCCTCAAACGATGTGCGCAGGGTTCCCAAGCCCACCATCCGGGTGCCACTTGGTACACCGTGCCACTGCCTACCGCATCACGGTCCACCTCTCAGGTCAGCACCATGCACGGCCTCCAGCATTACTATAAACACCAGAAACTACTTGCAACTCCTAGACCGAGTGCTAAGCGATTAATAGGCCGAGCGGGGTCATATTTCAGGCCCCAGCATGTGGTAGTATCTAGTCTTGGATTACATACACGGAACTCAGTTCCTAAGGACGGTTTCGATGAAACAACCCGCCATGTACTCCTACACAGCCTTTCACCGGTACCTTTACCAAATCAAGTTCAACACACGACCTTTGCTTACCGAACACATTCCGCATTTCTGTTCATCTCCCAGATGACAAACCATACACAACTCTAAGCATAGCATGCATAGCAGGATAAGGCACATTATAGCTCAAGCAACTACCAGGTATGCTAGGTTGCAAGGTTCGGCTATTTACTGTGACAAGGTTAAGTCATGCAAAGGAAGTGGGTCCAACTATCGTGGCAAAAGCAGTTGAAGCATTTGATCCTAATGCATTAAATAGGTGCAGGAGCAGGAACATAGGTGTTATCGGGATGATCAAAGGGGTGCTTGCCTTGTTGCTCAGAGGAGGAACGATATCCGTCGGGCGGATATTCGATGGAATCCGGGGGTGCGGAGCCTACCGAAATGAACGGCAACATTCAATAACAATCATATGCAATCAAAATGATGCATGAGCATGGCATAAGAATGCAAAGTGATATGTTATTATAATCAAGATGTTTTAGGTTTAGAGTTAATTTGAATCACATTCGAATAGCAATTCAAACGGGTATTCCCGGATACCGGTTTAATTGATTCGACCTGATGCTCAGATCAACCTAATGTTAACATGCATGAAATGTCATGTTATGGTACTGATTTACATCTAGGGCAGTGTGTGATCATTGCATTTATAATGAAATTTGGATATTTTTGCAAATTCCATTTATAAAGTGATTAAAAGAATTGAATTATTCCTTATTTCACAATTTAGGGTTCTGTAACCTTTTCAAACATAGCTGAAAATAGCATAATCAGAATCCTTGAATTTTTTTGATACTTTTTCATATATAAATTATTTTCATTGGAGTTACAGATTAATTTCTATGATTTTTGCAATTTTTAGCAATTTCCTGAATTAGTTTTATACTGGAAAATCCATTTATTGCATCAGGCTGACGTCAGCAGGTCAGCCGACCTGTGCAGGTCAAACCTGACAGGGGGGCCCCACTGGTCAGCCTCTCTGGGGCTAATACCGCGCTGACCAGCCCCTAATTGGGGTTTGACCAGGTGTGGGGCCCTTTGTCAGCGACTCAGAGGAGGGCGATTAGGCCCTAATGGCCGGCCACGTCGACGGCCATCGGAGGGTGGTCGCCGGCGACCAAACCCGCAGCGGAGGGCTCGCCGGAGGCGACCTAAACGGCGCTGCACAGCACCAAATCGCACGCGGATGGCAGCTACAGCAAGCTCGCGAAGCGGCCGATCTGGCAGGACCAACTGGGGAGGCTAGGGTCGCCGGAAGAGGCGTCGGCGACGAGCCGGAGGGGCGGCCGAAGCTCGGGCGTCGTCGGGGGGCTTGAATCAGGGGGATCCACGCTTAGATCTTAGCTGCTACGGCATCTACGCGTCGTCCTGGAGCTTCTGGTGCTCACGGGAGGACGAGCTGGACATCGGAGGGCTACCGGCGACGAGAGGCAGCGGCGGTGCTCCTCGGGCTCCGGTGGAACTAGGGCTAGAGGAGGGGATCGACGGGGAAAGCTTAGGGAAAACCACCGCATGCTCACAGGGAGTGCAGAGAAGAGCTCAGACGGCTCGGGGAAGGCCTGGGGGCGACGAATCGACGGGAGAGGTCCGGCGGCCGGAGGAAGAAGACGACGGCGTTGCGGGTGTTGCAGGGCTCGAGGGGACTTCGGCTTCTGCAGAGACGACCAGGGCGATGAGGCGGATCTAATGGCGTGCTCGGGGAGGGGTTCCTATGGCCAGGGGCACGGCCAGCTCGAGCTCGAGCTCGGCTCTAATGGCGGCAGCAGGGAGAAGGAGGGGATCCGGGCGGAGGAGGAGAACGAGGCCGGGAATGGATAGGGGAGGCTCTGGGGAGCTTATCCCCGCCGTCGCCAGCGCGAACCGGCGGCCAGGCAGGCACGCAGGTGCGTGGCCGCGCCGGAGGAGGCGGCGGCCACCTCCTGCGGCCTACTGGCGCGGGGAAGGGGACGAGCGGCGAGATGGGCTGGGCCTGGCGTGGGTGTCAGGTAAGTCTTTTCCTTTTTCTTCTCCTTTTGTTTTTCTGTTTTGCTATTTATTGCTTTGCTAATTATTTCAGCTCCAAAACAAAAATTAAAAACTAATTTTGACCTCCTGAAATATTTGTTATAATATCCCCACTCATTTCCAAGACTTCCAACATTTTTGGAAAATTATAGTTTCAGATTTCAAATTTAAATTTTGAAACCAGTAGCCTTTTGTATTGAAACAAAAAGTTTAAAGTGTCAAGAAAATAGTTTTCTCCAATGCTCATTTACTTTCATGATTTATCAGAAAGTTTGAACATTTCTTGAGGCCATTTTGGGTTCATTGATTTTGAACTAGTATGAAATTTCCTTTAATTGAAATGGTGGCTAGGGTTTTGAGTTTTTCCTTTGCCACTTTGTTGTTTTTGTTGAAACTTTTTAGATGCAAATGCAAAGAAGACATGAGCACAATGCTATCTAGCTTAAGGTTTAGGGATGTGACAAGCACTATTTCCCCACTTCCTAGAAAAGGCAAAGTTGTTATTGAAGAAGGCAAGTGTCCCCTTGATGGTCTGTTTTTTAAGCCATTTCACAGTCTACAAATGACGAATCCACCTTGCAAGATACTACTACAAAGGCCTCAACTCCAAATCCTGAAGGTTGTGCTCCTGGTGTAATGACTAATCGTGAGCTTCTTATATGTCATCATCAGAAAGTCGATCACAATCACAAGTGTTTTAAGCGTCAACTTGTAGCTATTCTTCACAATATGACAGTGACCAAAACTCTGTGGGGGAAGAACCACTGTTATGCCTATGAAATGTTTGACCGCACCTGGGCAATACTCTCACATCTCAAGACTCGTGTAGAACTTGCAGAAATGTACTTCGTGAAGAACTTTGATTGGTCGGGCCACCCAAGAAGAAGTTCAAGAAGGTTCAAGTCCCTCCACTTGTCCTCAATTCATGTTCGTAATCACACAAGACTAATGAGGTTGTGGATCTTGATGACATTGATGTCGGCCCTTCTTCAACCACCGACCCCAACATCAACATTTACGCTCTCTTCAGGAGCGATAGTCCTCAATCTTGTACCTTTTGGTCATTTGATGATAAATAGGGAGAAATTTGAGTTAGTCTTCAAGCGGGTCTATATGGGCTGTTATTTTGTTGAAGTTACAACTCTCACTCTTCTGATGTGTTTATTGCGATGAGTTGTAAATTTAAGTCTGATGGTGGTCTGACTCTTTTCAAATGTTTTCTGCATGCTTATTCCTCATAGTTTATCTATGCACGTATGCTAAATTTTGCCAGACATCATTTTCCATCATGCATTTCAAATTCTTCATAATGTATGTTCAATGCATGAATGGATTCGAAGATATAGGGGTAGATCTCCACGATTTCAAACTGCCATGTGCATTTGCAGTCCAACGCAAATTCTTCAAATATGCTCATCTTTAGGGGGAGTTCCTTTATATCTTGTAATCAATTCCTCAAGCATTGTACTTACACATCACATGTTTATACCCGTTTAAAACTTAACCTATTTGTCGTCAATCACCAAAAAGGGGGAGATTATAAGTGCATCTAGTGCCCTTAGTGGTTTTTTAGTATGGAAGACAAATGGGTTAAGTGACTAATTTGTTTGTGAGTATACACATGTGATATAGTGTGTGAGGTGTTTGGTTTAACCTACAAAACATGAGGCATAAAAGTGCATGTCTTCATTCAAAGACTTTGTGCTCTTCATGAAGACTTTGAATTAAGGAATTTTGTGGGACCTTGAAGATATTGACACGAGTACTTTGAAGGTTGAAAATTTTGTTTTAGTTTCTTTTCCTCTTTTTGAGTCATAGGAAACACCATGTTGTTAGAAGGGGTCGAGGTAATATGAAGGAAAATTTCCAAGTGATGCTCAACTCAAAACCTACACATACCCATTCCTTCAAGTGAAGCCTTTAAAAATCTCTTACAGTGCGGTCAAATTGTTCGGTCACAGAGACGGAGTTCTTCTGGTCTACGAGAAAATTGGTTTGAGTGAGGAGTTAGGATTTTGGCAGTGAGAATTGCCTACTGTGAGGAAATTGATAGCCCTCGGGAATCTGAGAGTTCAAAATTTCGACCGTTATTGTGCTTAACACCAGTTGTCCGAAGGATCTTGTCCTCACAGCGTTCATATCATTAGGGTCATTTATGTATTATCATGTTGGGTTGCACCCTGGCTATAAATAGCCATCCCCACAACCACTAGTTGGTTGGCTACTCCGAGAGAGATTGACAAGTGTCAATTAGAGCAACGCTTCCTCCGACTACTTTGAGAGAATCATATGTGTGGAAAAAGCCAACCGCCTCAAGCCACAAAAGTGATTGAGAATCACTCAAGAGATTGTGCTGTGTGGAACCGACGCTTGTTACCTTTGAAGACTGTGCATCTAACAAATGGTTAGGCATCATAGTCTATAGCATCCAAGAGTAATTGTGGATCACTAGGTGACCTAGTTTGTGAAGGTTTGGAAGTCTACCTTGAAGACTTACCATGAGTGATTGGCGGAGCATGTGTGTCGGTGCACTAAAGACTGGGGTTCCTAGTGCCCCAGAATTGTGCACGGGCGTGAAGAGCCCCTGCCGACAGGGCATGGCGGGACCCAGTCAAGATGCAACCCCCAAGATTATGAAGGCCTCGTCAAGCCTGCCTTGCCGGGAAGATGACCAAGGCCACACCCATTTGGTGGGCATGGTGAACTCACCAAGTACAAGACCCCGACAAGCTCCCTTGTCAGGATGACGACTGAAACCCCCGACAAGCTCCCTTGCCGGGATGACGACTGAAGCCCCCGGCAAGCTCCCGTGCCGAGACGAAGACTCAGGGCCCCGGCAAGCTCCTTGCCGGGATGACGGGCCTGGACACTGGTGGGCAACCGCCCTTGCCACAGCGCCACCGCCCCCCAAGTGCCAGCGCATTCCGCATGCGCCAGTGCAGCGTCCAGGTGTCGAAACACCTGGATACATGTCTTCACCAGCACATCGCTGATAAGGACCAGACATGCATTAAATGTACCTGACAGGGGTAGATGGATAAGCATCGCCCTAGGTTCACTGTAACTCCTTGTGAACCTACCACCGAGCACTGTAGGCGACCCCTTTGCCTATAAAAGGAGGCCCTTAGCTCATTTCGAAGGGGTTAGACTCTTTGGACATTGACCCATAAGACAGTCATCAACAGTCACTGTAACAATCAACAAAAAAACGCTTAATTCAACCAGACAAGCAGCACATAGGGTTTTACGCGTAAGCGGCCCGAACCTGGGTAAAAAGGCTTGCCGGGTGCTGATTGTTAGCTCTACTCTTCATGTCACCTCTCCCCGCCCTATGATCACAAGGGTTTCGTGTTGATTCCCATAGGTGTCGACCTTGCATCGCCGTCATCTTTGGCGCGCCTGGTAGGGGGTGTGGAGTTTTGTGCAAATCTGAGCAAACTGAGCACCAGATTCTTGAAAGTTTGGGCGATGCGCCGTAGTTCCCCCGGAAACGGGGTACCGCGGCGGATGCTCTGTTCTCCTACGGCTTCCCAAGGCCTGCGCGAGCGCGTTGCTACGTGAACGCGAGAAAGGGAGGCGGAGGCTCCAAAGGTGGCGCCGTCAGGCCGATGCATCGCTCGGGGCCAACGCGCAGTTGTTGAGTGCATACGTGGGAGCTTCTGACAGGCCTCGGTGCATACTTCGGCGGACGCACCTTTGCGGAGTGATGCATAGTCGTTGAGGATGCGCCAAATGGTCCTGAAGCCCCGGCGCACACTCCAGCGTAAGTGTTGTGCCCCTGAGAGCGTCGTATCGTTACCCAAGATGCGCTCGGGGGGCTCCGCAAGCACAGCCTAGCAAGAGAAAAGTAAAGGGGTTACACCCTTGGCAAACTTTTTATCCAAACGACGATCGCGGAGTGTCGGCAAGAAGTCTTTACCAGAGAAAAAGCTGTCAGGAGCAGTAATTTCCTGCTTGTCGGGGACCCCGATGCCCCGGCAAAAGATTCAAGCGCCATGCAACCATGGCGTGAGTAGATAAGTTCTAAGTTTAAGATTCAGATCTGAAGTAGATAGATTCTCGGTTTTCCCTTTAAAAGTTTCCAATCTTTGTGTGTGGAGTCCACACATAGTAGGACCTTTCCAAAGATCAGTGCACCTTGTCTTTGTTTCAAACTCGTTCAAACGACCTGAACGGCCACAAAGCGCCTTCAAACTATTTCGAACCTCATCAACAGAGCAAGCGGCTACGTAGCGCCTGATTTCGTCTCAAGATGCGCTTGGTGATTTCTATGGTTGCACTGAATGCGGCAAGGAGCCTTGCCGGTAGTTGCCGGCAAGCTCCCAGAGAATGCAAAGACGAATCATACAAAGAATAGAATCAGGAAAAGGGAAAACAGTCTTTTCATTCATTTGAATGGATACATTTGACTCCACTTACAAATCATTGTTATCCTAACCTAAAGACTCTGTCTTTTAACGAGGATCGACCTACGTGGAGGAGTGCAGTTCAAAAAGACAAAAAAGCGGGCCAGCCCCCGGCGCAACCCACGCTGGGCCCTCCTGGACCAGCATTGCGCAGTGGAGAGCAATGCCGAAGGAGATGAAGGGGTCAGAGCCAATGGTCGCACCGCCTCGAACACGAGGCGTCGATGTGGACTCCGACAAGGGGGGAGAGGCGTGAGCGGGCGCCGGCGGCAGGGCCAGCAGCCAGTCGAAGCTCAGGGAGTCATACTCCGACTTGACCCCCCGGGATCCCGACCTGCTAAGAGTGCCACTGCCACCGCCGTCCCCCTCATCGTGATCGCTCGGGGAGGGACGCTCGGCGCCGCTCGAGCGATCTTCGCTGCAGCCGAGAAGCGCATGTGGGTGCCCATAAAACTTGATGGACGATATGTCCGCCTCCGCTAGCTCGAAGCGGAGGACATGCCGGTCCTCGAGGAGATGGGCGCGGGCGAAGGTCGTCCAGCCTCGCCCGAGCAGCATGGAAGACCACCAGAAGAGCAAGCCTCGGAGAAGACGGAGGCGCTGGAGTAGCGCTCCGCCTCCCCTGGCCTCGACCTCCATGACGACAGCGGCCCCTTGCCCTTCCTCCGCCACGGGCGCTCGGGCCGTCTTCCGCCGCGGCGCCCCCAAAAGATGTGGCATGATCCAAACGGGATCCTCTTGCCGCCCTAGCGGCCGACGGTGGGCGACCTCGTCCCCTAACCATGGTTAGGGCCGAGCGCCACCTACAAACAAAAGAAGACTCTCAAGACCAAGGCTGAGTAGTTGGTGGATTCATAAGCAGTTGGGTGAGCAAATCCCCTCGCAAACCCTCCCAATTTGTAGGACGGGGCGCGGGGGTTAGCCTCCCTTGCTTCGGAAGCCACCACCCTTCTCGCCCAATCGCTCGTGCTCACGGGCGAACAGGGAATCGCCCTGCTGCACCAATGCAAGCACGGGCGGTCCCAGCCACTAGTGCGCCTTTTAGGGCCACGTCTCCCACGTGCCCATCCATAACTGCACATGCCACGCGCGTGGTAGAGGCGTTTCAGGAGGTGGAAAGGCCACTCCGTGCACCAGCCCCCACTTCGCGCATCCAATGCGCGACGTGGGGAAAAGCAACTGTCACCGGTCCAGCCACGAAAGCCCGTGCATCTCTTTGGGCTTGGACCAACAACGCTTTCCATGCGTGTGTGGCCCAGGCTCGGGGGCTCGTGTCGGTGCACTAAAGACTGGGGTCCCTAGTGCCCTACACTTGTGCACGAGCGCGAAGATCCCTTGTCGACAGGACATGGCGGGACCCAGTCAAGATGCAACCCCCAAGATTATCAAGGCCTTGGCAAGCCTGCCTTGCCAGGAAGATGACCAAGGCCACGGCCATTTGGTGGGCGTGATGAAATCACCAAGTACAAGACCCCGGCAAGCCCCCTTGCCCGGATGACGACTGAAGCCCCCGGCAAGCTCCCTTGCCGGGATGACGAGTGAAACCCCCAGCAAGGTCCCTTGCTGAGACGAAGAATCAAGGCCTCGACAAGCTCCTTGTCGGGATGACAGGCCTGGCCACTAGTGGGCAACCACCCTTGCCACAGTGCCACCGCCCCCGAGCGTCAGCGCATTCCGCATGCGACAGCGCAGCGTCCAGGTGTCGAAACACCTGGATACGTGTCTTCACTAGCACATAACTGACTAGGACAAGACGTGCATTAATTGCACCTGACAATGGTAGATGGATCAGCACCGCCCTAGGTTCACTGTATCTCCTCGTGAACCTACCACCGAGTAATATAGGCGACCCCTTTGCCTATAAAAGCAGGCCCTTAGCTCATTTCGAAGGTTTAGACTCTTTGGGCATTGACCCATAAGACGGTCCTCAACGGTCACTGTAACAATCAACAACAAAACACTTAATACAACCAGACAAGCAGGACGTAGGGTTTTACGCGTAAGTGGCCCGAACCTGGGTAAAAAGGCTTGTCGGGTGCTGATTCTTAGCTCTTCTCTTCACGTCACCTATCCCGGCCCTACGATCACAAGTGTTTCATGTTGATTCCCATAGGTGTCGACCTCGCATCGCCGACAGTGTGTGACTCTAGCTCAAGGAGAATACGATAAGGATTTTGTATCTTTTGGTTTAAATACCAAGCCGCTCCAACCAGACATACAACTATCATAGCAGTTGGAGCTAGTACACCAAATCATAGTCTTCACTGAGCTATTGGTTCTATTTCCTAAACCCTTTCATTTCCTCACTTACTTGTTCATGAAATGGATCCATGTGTTTTTGAAGAATTTGACTGAAGACTTTCCCAATTTCCTCAATCAGAATTCTTTAGTCATTTTATCTTCCACCTTCTTATCCAGATTACATGTTACTTGTACGTTGTGTACGCTTCATTCCATCCTGATGACTTTGGTACTCCCATGTTTTGCATGCACCTGAGTACTTTATCTGTTGCTTAATTTTCATCACTTTCATAATTCCTCATCTAGTAATTCTTGAGTGACGAATTTGTAAAAATAGCCCAATCACCCCCTGGTGGATATAATGCACTTTCAAGAAAACTTGGTGGGGTTATGATTGATTCATAGGTTGGTGTTCACAATCACTTCTTGGTCATACCAGTTGTGCCCACTTATGCATAGGAATTACTCTTCTTGTTCTGGTACTCATACGAGTAGATGATTTTTTAGTGCATCTAGTGCCACCCCTTGTTAGTTTTGGAGTATTAAAGACAAACGTGGTTGAGGTACTAATGTGTTTGTGAGAGTTCACAAGATAAGACACATAGAAGTTCATGGAGATTCAGTTTAACCGCCGAAGACAACCCCTAAAAATGTATGAAGACATTGATAATGGACAAAGCCATTGGTGCTACGCAAAGATAATCACTTAAAGATAATTAAACGTGAAGATTCATTCTTTGGGTTGTTTTATTTCTTCTTTCCTGAGCCGTACAAACCACCATACTGTTAAGGGGAGTCACGGTGATCGAAGTCACAAGATGAAGTAAGGCTCAACCCAAATATCTATGTATTTGATTGAAGACAATGAGAGGAAATTTTTTTCAGAGTTGCTTGAGTCAGCATTGCTTGTATCCCGAGTAATGTTGCTGTGCGAGTCTTTGAAATTCGACCATTGGAACATATGTCGATATGCCATTGACCCATGATCATTTTTGCCATATCATATCGTGTTGCGTGTTGGCTATAAATAGCCCACCCCTTCCACCAAAAGTTGGTGGATGCTGAAAGTTAGATACGGTTGTTGTTGTTGTTTTGGAGCAACCCACCTCGGAGACACTGAGAGGATAAACCCAAACACCTCGAGCTAGAGTGTTTGAGCATCATCAAAGTCATTCTATTCTGAGTGAACCTAGGAATTCTTACACTTGAAGACTGTGATGTTCCAAACTGTTAGGCATCATGGCCTATAGCATCCAAGAGTCATTGTGGATTGCTAGGTACCGAGTTTGTACGGGTTTTGGAAGTTTACCCTCAATACTTACTTGAGTGATTGGACAAGGTATAAGTGGCCTTGGTACAAGGGGAACAAGGTGAAGATGAGGTCTTCTGAGCTGAATCTCGGCCTCCCCAACGAGACATACAGTTGTCACAACAACTCGAACTGGTCCAACAAATCACGAGTCATAGTCAAGAAAATGGTTCTATAGGTCCACTCTTTTACTTACAAGTGTGCACTTAAAAGCTTTTGCTTGATTTCTATAGTGTGAAAAGATTCATCGAATACATTCATCTGATCTGCATTTGTCTTCGTACTACTATAGTTTATCTTTGATACACTTTTGTTTGTATGATGACTATGTTGTACATGTCTGAATGACTACATAACACTGCATGCCATGCCTAGATCCTTGACTGTTATCGCTATGAGATCATGATTCGCTTTTGCTCACTTTGAAGATATTTACTATATCGAAGATTTTTCATAAAACATGCCTATTCACCCCCTCTAGTCCATAACTAGCACTTTCAATTAGTATTAGAGCAAGGTACTCCATGTTTTATGTTTTGGTTTAACCACATTGAGTTTTAACTAGACTTGAGGGATAATCAAGGTTTCTGCCGTGTGCCATGTCTTGTATGGCACACACTATCCCTACCGTAAGAACAAGATGCGGATGCATCTCGAAGCCATTCAGAATGACCTGTGGTATATCGTCATGGCTAGCATTCCCAAGGTTGGTGAAGGTGTCACTACTGCTGATGTGAAGAGATTTTCTCAATCAGACTCAACCACCAAGAACATCATCTATGGTCATCTGACCAAAGGACATTATGGTCGTGTGAGTGCTCTAGACACTGTGAAGCAAATCTAGGAATGGCTTTCCAAGGTCAATGAAGTTGTCTCATCTTAGCGAGACTCGCGTATTGATGTACTTTGCAACCTGTTCAACCGCTTCAAGAGGCTTGACAATGAAAATGTCCAGCCCACTTATGATCGACTCACTTACATCTCAAATGAGCTGAATGCTCTCAGCGCCACTGATATCACCAAACATGAAGTAGTGAAGAAGATATTGAGATATCTTGACATTTCCTTTGACACACTTTCTCTCATGATCCAAGAGCGCCCTGACTTCAAGGAATTGGATCATGCTGATACTCTTGAGAGGATAAACACCCATAAGTTCCAACCGAGAAGAGGGAAATCTATGGTTCGAGTTATCCTCGCTCTCGTGCCCTGAAAGCAAACCTTGTATCTTCATCTGAAGAACAAGAATCTGAATACAGTTCTGATGGTGCCGAATACATTGGTAAAGAACTCACTCTACTCATTAGGAAGTTTCAGAAGTTCTCGAAGTTCGAGCGCTTTCAAAAATCTTAAGGGCGCGACTACAAGAAGTATGAGGAAATCTCTTCGCATGACAACAAGAAGCAAACCTGTCACAAGTACAACAAGGTAGGTCACTTCATCATTGATTGTACTCGATGGGAGAAGGAATCCAGGAAGAAGAGGAAGGACTATTGTCGGGGGGATAACCCCCGGGTAGGCTCAACGAGCCTCCTCCTTTACCTTCAGCCCAGAAGGAATGACCAAAACAATTATACAAAGCCCAAGTCCCCAAGCCGGCTAGGAAGCACCTACCAGCTGGGGCGCGAGGCGGCCAATTCTCTGGCCGGCCAGGAAGAACCTGCCAGCTCGAGGCGAGACGGCTACCTCTCCTTGGCCGCCTAGGCCAAGCCAGCCGGCTAGGGACGAGGCGGCCGTGCCCATGCCGGCTAGTCAAGCAGGCTGGGGATCTCAAGTCACATCAGATCATAGGTCATGACGAGACCCTACGATTAAAGGTGGCTATGCGTCAGCAAAGGTACTGTATTGGAGTACACGGTGGGTACCAGCATCGGCGGCCACGCCGCTGATATCCCCTGGCTCTGATCCATCACCGTGCACAGTGTCGGCCGTCAAACTCCCACTCCATTACTACACTCGGCCTGGGAATAGTGGAGGAGGTCGTACTATCTGCCCATGACGAATCTCGCTGGAGGACGCTGGACGTACCATACGTGTCCTGCGTCAACCTTACGCGAGAGTCTCATTGGCTAGCGGGCGGGTCCCACAACCAGACGGGACCTTGCAGGCGGCGGGCCCCTCAAGCGACAAGCCAAGACCCTCGCGGGCCCCCTGGCTAGTCGACAAGGTTGCCAGCCGGGTCCCACTCTTGTACACTTTATCCATATTGTAGGCCGGTGGGTTCGTCTATAAAACTCCACGACCCCCCTCCATGAAGAGGGTCGGTCAACTTAGCACACAAACTAACCACGTAGGAGAGGCAAAGACGAGCTGGCTGCTCCTTCTTCCTCCTCCACGATACAGCTCTAGGAGCACTTTGTAGTCCCATTCATACATCATACACTCCGGCAGGATTAGGGGTGTTATCTCTACGAAGAGCCCTGAACCTGGGTACATCATGCGATCCATGCTTGTACCAACCTCGTTCTCAGCGTCCTCTAGTGCCACTTCGGTTCCCACCATCTTTAGCCTACCCATGGCTTATGTTGTGAGTATTAACCGACATTTGGCGCCCACCATGGGGCCGTCCGCGGCATCGGCTGGCTTCACGCGCTGGGTAGGGCCCCACACTTACACCACCAGATGCATCGCGTCCGAATAGATCTGCATTCCCGTGGAGCCCGCCTTCGATGAGGCTTCACCGATGATGATCGATGTCCCCGTCCGCCACGCGGATTCGGACGGGGACTCCAATGACGAGGCGCCTCCCAGCGTCGTCGTCACTGCTATGGAGAACCTCAGCGTTCTCTTTAGCAATCTGTGCCTCAATGATGGTCCTCGCTACTTCAGCGAGGACCTCGATGTCGAGGCGTTATGCGCCAGCTTCAGTAGCCTCTCTTCAGGCTGCGCATATCGGCCTACATGCAACGTGTACCCCAGCAATGTACTCGTCTTCGACGGCCCTCCGCTGTCTGTGAGGTTCTTAACCCCGTATCATGTCGCCACCGTCTCCAACACCGTGGAGGTGATGTTCACTGGCGGTGGCACTAGCACGACTCATGGCAAGGCGTCAGCAGACGCTGGTGAGCCTGCTGCTGTCACCGCTGACACTCTTCAGGCTGCGCTTATCTGCCTGAAGACGCCCATTGCCGCCTCCACAAACCCCAACGACGCGCGGGCCTCGCTGGAGGAGGCTTCAGGCAGATCTTGGAGGAGGGCATCGCCATCGCCTCGGCTAAACGCCGGATGGAGGCCACACAGCGCGAGTATAACTCCGCATACGACCTCACTCCAGTTTCCGAGGCCCCTAGCCGGCTTGGCTTAGTCCGCGGCCATGGCCGGGTCATCGCCGAGATTCTAGGCAGCAAGCAGCACATCTACGAGACTCCTACAGCCAACTTACGGGCGGCCCAGGCGGCCATGGCAGAAATGCCAAGCTTGGACGGCGAGGAGCGCGCCTTCCAGGAGAAGCGGGTCAAGGATCTCCTTGACGCCGCCAACGAGTAGTAGACACGGCTTGACCCCGGTCAAGCTCAATCGGAGTCTCCGGGACCCAACCCTGGAGCGCGCCGTAACCCCAGCGGTCATCAACAAGCCGAAGGATGTTCCTCACATCGCACTTCCGACCGGAAGGGCGAGGGTAGCCACGACAGGTGCTCCCATCGCCAGAGCGAGAATACTTCAAGTCGGCGTCATGGAGATGATGAGAGTGACTGGTATATGAGGTTCCTCGTCCGGGGAGGACCCATGCTACCGGCTCACACGGGGTCCTTCCGATCGCGTCTCGGATCGGCACTCTCGCCGCTCAGGGCGACCACGACGCCCGTAGGCATCTCAACACGCTGGCACAGTGAGCTCTTCTGGAGGAGGACGGTCCCATCGGTCCGGCGTGATTCGGCCCCCGGATCTGAGGGTAGCCGTTTCCCGGAGGCTTCACTCTGCCTCGGGACACTCCCAAGTACAATGGCACCGCCAAGCCAGAGGACTGGTTGATCGACTACACCACTGCCGTTGGCATTGCCAGGGCAACAAGCACGTACCAGTCCGCTACGTGCCACTCATGCTGGCCGGCTCGGCTCGGACATGTCTTAACAGCCTTCCAGCCGGCAGCGTCAACTCATGGGTTGACTTTGAGGAGGCGTTCGTCCGCAACTTCACCGGTACCTAGAAGCGCCCTGGCCGGCGTCGTGAGCAGGTCGACGAACCCCTTCGCGACTACGTAACGCGCTGGACGGAGCTTCGCAACTCCTATGAGGGAGTGCATGAGGTACAGGCCATCCAATACTTCATCGACGGCTGCCGAGACAGCACTCTCCTCAAGCACAAGCTCATGTGCTCCGAGCCCACCTCTCTCGCGGTGCTCATGGCCAAGGCGTACAAGTACGCCACGGCCGACTCCGCAATGCGGGTCAACGTGATCGCCTCGGACAAGGCTGTCCCCACGTAGGCTACTCTCAACCCGGCTGGAGACAACCGAGGTGGCGAGAACAACAACAAGCGCAAGGTGGATCAGCTAGATTCGCGCTCCTACAACAAGTTGGTAGCCAACGTGGAGGGAGAGGCGCCGGCTGCTCAGCCCAGCTCCCAACGAAAGCGGCCCAACAAGGGAAACTGGCAGCCCAAGCAAACCTTCGAGCAGATGCTTGATGCGCCCTGCAAAATGCATTATGGGGCACAACCCTCTACCCACACCCTTCGACAATGCAGCTTTGCACGATGATTGTCGCAAGGGGAGGGCCTGCCGGCTGCCCCAGGTGCACAGGCCTCTCCTCAAGCTCCGGCTCCCGCTCCCGCTCCCGCTCCACCACCGCCGCCTCGCGACAATGGTCGCCTCCATGATGATTACCCCCATCAAGACGGAGCATTCGTCGTCTTCACCAGTGAAGGGGACGACAAGCATAGCCGGCGCCAGGGACGACGTGAGGTGAATGCCACGTTCCCCCGGTTCCCCAATACATGCACTGGTCTGAAAAGCACATCACATGGAGCCGGATCGACCATTCTACGGTGATGCCCAACCGGGGCTCATACGCGCTCGTCCTTGACCCTACCTTCGCCTCCCAGAGGCTCACCTGCCGGTTCTCCCGGGTGTTGGTCAACGACGGTAGCAGCATCAACATCCTCTACCTCGACGCCCTCCTCAAGCTCGGGCTCAAGGAGAAGGACATCTTGCCGACCAGCACTTTCTTCCACGACATCGTGTCGGGACAGACCTGGTCGCCAATCGGCAAAATCAAGTTGGACGTCCTTGTCGGTGACAAGGCTCACTTTTGCCGTGAGTCCATATGGTTCGAGGTGGTGGATCTCAGCAGCCCGTATCATGCGCTGCTGGCCAGACCGGCTCTGGCCAAGTTCATGGCTATCTCCCACTACGCCTACTTGAAGATGAAGATGCCTGGTCCAAAGGGCATCATCACCATTGCTCGCGACTACAAGAAGTCGCTCCAGTGTGCACAGGACAGCAGTCGCCTCGCCGACGCCATGGTGATTGCTGAGGAGAGGAGGCAGATTGACCAGCTCGTGGCTCAGGCTACCGAGTAGCCGGCGATCCCTTCTCCTCCATCCCGGTCGGCTGGCGAAGGATCCTTCAAGCCGGCTAAAGAAACCAAGACGGAGCCACTCGACCCTGCAAACCCCAAGCAGTGCGTCACCATCGGTGCTGGCCTCAGCCCCAAATAGGAAGGCGAGCTCGTCGACTTCCTCCGTGAGAATCGGGACATCTTCGTATGGTGCCCCAAAGACATGCCGGGTGTTCCAAGGAAGTACGCCGAGCACAAACTTCACGTGCAACCGGATGCAAAACCGGTGAAACAAACTCTGCGCCACTTCGCCGAGGGGAAGCGGCGCACAATCGGAGAAGAGATTTCCCGGCTCCTTACAGCTGGCTTCATCATGGAGGTTTTCCACCCGGACTGGTTAGCCAATCCAGTCCTGGTGGTGAAGAAAAACAACACCTGGAGAATGTGTATCGACTACACAAGCCTGAATAAGGCATGCCCGAAAGACCGTTTCGCGTTGCCCTGGATAGATCAAGTGATCGACTCCACAGCTAGCTGCGAACTGCTGTCATTTCTGGATGCTTATTCCAGCTACCATCGAATCAACCTGGATCTAGTTGATCGCCTGAACACCTCCTTCATCACGCCCTTCGGGGCCTACTGCTACACCACCCTGACGTTCGGTCTGAAGAACGCTGGTGCGACATTCCAACGCCGCATGCAACAATACTTACTGCCATAGATTGGCAGAAACATCCATGTCTATGTGGATGACATCATCGTCAAGACCAAGAAGCACTTCAGCCTCCTCGACGACCTGCGGGAGACGTTCGCCAAGCTACGCGAGTACAAGATCTGGCTCAACCCGGAGAAGTGTGTCTTTGGGGTTCCAGGCGGCAAGCTCTTGGGGTTCTTCGTGTCCGCTCGCGGCATCGAAGCGAACCCCGAGAAAAACAGCACCATCGAGTGGATGGTGAAGCCAGCTCGAATCCTAGACATCCAGAAGTTCGCCGGCTGCCTGGCGTCCCTTAGCTGGTTCGTCAACCGGCTCGGCGAGAATCCCTTCCACTCTATCATCTCATGAAGAAGACAACAAAGTTCGAGTGGAACGACCTGGCGGACGAAGCCTTCCGCGACCTCAAGCGGGTCATCTCGAGCCTGCCAATCTTGGCAGCGCCGGCTGAAAGTGAACCCATTCTCATATACATTGCAAGGACCACTCGCGTGGTTAGTGTAGTGCTGGTAGTTGAACGCAAGGAGTAGGGCAAGGTGCTGTTAGTGCAAGCCCCTATCTACTACCTCAGCGAGGTCTTGTCCGCCTCCATGAAAAACTATCCCCACTACCAAAAAATGTGTTATGGTGTTTACCTTGCCGCAAAAAAGTTGAAGCAATACTTCCAAGAACATGCCATCACTATGGTGAGTGATATGTCTCCATTGTATCTACTTTTCCAAACTTTTTTCCCTTGTTTTGGACTCTAATTTGCATGATTTGAATGGAACTAACCTGGACTAACGCTGTTTTCAGCAGAATTGCCATGGTGTTGTTTTTGCGCAGAAATAGAAGTTCTCGGAATGACCTGGAAATTTACAGGGAATTTTTTTTTGGAATATATAAAAAATACTGGCGCAAGAATCAACTGGAGGGGTGGAGCGTGGATCCCACAAGCCCGCCAGACGCGGCCCACCCCCCTTAGCTGTGCCTCGCAGGCTTGTGGGGCCCACGTTGCTCCACTGCCTCCAATCCCAGATCTATTTCGTCCCTTTCTTCTGGAAAAAAAATCAAGGAGAAGAGTTCATCGCGTTTTATGATACGGAGGCGCCGCCACCACCTGTTCTTCCTCTCGATGGCAGATCTGGAGTCCGTTCTGGGCTCCGGGGAGGGGAGAGCGTCGCCATCGTCATCACCAACCTTCCTTCATCGCCAATTCCATGATGCTCTTCACCATTCGTGAGTAATCTCATCGTAGGCTTGCTGGACTGTGATGGGTTGGATGAGATCTATCATGTAATCGAGTTAGTTTTGACGGGGATTGATCCCTAGTGTCCACTACGTTCTGAGATTGATGTTGCTACTACTTTTCCATGCTTAATGCTTGTCACTAGGGCCCGAGTGCCATGATTTCAGATCTGAACCTATTATGTTGTCGCCAATATATGTGTGTTCTTGATCCTATCTTGCAAGTTGTAGTCACCTACTATGTGTTATGACCCGGGAACCTCGGAGTGCCAATAGCCGGAACCTCTCCCGGAGATGACCATAGTATGAGGAGTTCATGTATTCACCAAGTGTTAATGCGCTGGTCCGGTCCTTTATTAAAAGGAGAACCTTAATATCCCGTAGTTTCCATTAGGACCCCGCTGCCACGGGAGGGATGGACAATAGATGTCATGCAAGTTCTTTTCCCTAAGCACGTATGACTACATACGGAATACATGCCTACATTACATTAATGAACTGGAGCTAGTTACTATCTCTCTGTGTTATAACTGTTGCATGATGAATACCATCCGGCATAATCATCCATCACCGATCCAATGCCTACGAGTCTTTCCTACTGGTCCTTGCTATGTTACTTAGTCGCTACTGCTGTCAGTGCTGCTACTGTTACTCTATCGTTACTGCTGTCACTGTTGCTACTGTTACTATGCTTCTACTGCTGTCACTTTGCTGCTACTGGTTATTGTTGCTACTCTTGCTATCCTATTACCTTGCTACTGATAATTTGCTATAGATACTAAGTCTTTCAGGTGTGGTTGAATTGACAACTCAACTGCTAATACTTGAGAATATTCTTTGGCTTGCCCTTGTGTCAAATCAATAAATTTGGGTTGAATATTCTACCCTCGAAAACTGTTGCGATCCCCTATACTTGTGGGTTATCAAGACTATTTTCTGGTGCCGTTGCCGGGGAGGCAAAGCCCTATTCTCTGAGTCGCTTGGGATTTACGTCTGCTGATCACTATGAGGAATACGAAAGATCCAAGAACTAAAGTCTTGCCCTCAAATACGAGGACAAGTAAGGAACTGCCATCTAGCTCTGCACTTGATTCACCTTCAGTTATGAGTAAGTTTGCGACTCCACCTCCTGCTAGAAATTTTGATATGTCGCCTGTGCTTGATGATGCTACTTCTACTGTTCATGATGCTTGTGATGATGCTATGCTTGATACTGCTTTGCCACTAGGTGCATTCCATGATGCACAAATTGCTAGAGTTGCTGCTAGACGTGATGATACTTCTAAAACTGCTGAGATTATTGAAGTAGAACCTGCTATTTCGCCTGTTAGAACTAGCTCTCCTAGATATGAATAGCTTGATATGCCTGAGGGTTATGTAATGGAGGAAGAGATAGATGAGGACTTTCTTGCTTGTAGATAGCTATGATGTTGAGAAATTATTGTGCAAGTGGAAAGAAAAATCTTTGAACGCTAGGATGAAATACGACCCGAAGTTTGCTACTTCCCCTATCTTTGTGACCGATAAGGATTATGAATTATGTGTCGACCCCGAGTTAATCACTCTGGCCGAATCTGATCCTTTTCACGGTTATGATTCTGAAACAGTTGTAGCCCATCTTACCAAACTGCACGATATAGCTACCCTATTCACGAGTGAGGAAAAGATCCGCTACTACTATATCCTTAAGTTGTTTCCTTTCTCGCTAAAGGATGATGCTAAGACTTGGTTCACTTCTCTTGCTCATGGTTGTGTGCGTAGCCCCCATGATATGATCTACTACTTCTCTGAGAAATATTTCCCTGCCCATAAGAAGCTAGCTGCCTTGCAGGAAATATACAACTTTGCGCAAGTTGAAGAAGCGAGTCTCCCACAAGCTTGGGGGAGGCTTGTCCAGCTACTGAATGCTTTGCGTGATCACCCTCTTGAAAAGAATGAGATACGTGATATCTTCTATAATGGACTAACCGATGCTTCTAGAGACCACCTAGATAGTTGTGTTGGTTGTGTTTTTAGGGAACGGACCGTAGAACAAGCTGAGATCCTATTGAATAATATCTTGTGCAATGAGAATGCTTGGACTATTCCCGAACCACCTCCGAAGCCAACTCCAATGAAAAGAGGTATTCTATTCCTCAGTCCTGAAGATATGCAAGAAGCTAAGAAATCTATGAAAGAGAAAGACATTAAATCTGAAGATGTCAAAAATCTACCAACTATCGAAGAGATCCATGGTCTTGATAACCCAATACAGGTAGTAGAAGTAAATTCTCTTCCTAGATTCAATGAGAGTGATATTCCTTTTGATAAACCTGCTAGCTTATGCCTCGATGAATTTGATAACTTTGTTGCCAAACAACAAAGTTTCAACGATTATGTTAGCACACAATTAGAACAGAATGCTCGTATGCTTAGTCATTTAAGTGCTTGTGTGGACAGAAACGTCGATGATCTTAAGCTTCTGAGTAAACATGCCTCTATGGTTACTACTCAGGTAGAACAAGTACTTAAGGCTCAGAATGACTTGCTCAATGAGTTGAATGACAATTCTGTTAGAGTTGTCACTAGAGACCGTAGAATGACCCAGGAACCTTTGTATCCTGAGGGTCATCCTAAGAGGATTGAACAAGATTCTCAAGGAGTTAGCAATGATGCACCTAGTCATCCTAGGAAGAAGAAGAAATATGATAGAAACTTGCATGCTAACAACTCTGTTGTTGTTACACCTGAGAGTCCAAATGATGTCTCTGTCTCTGATGCCAAAACACAATCTGGTGATGAACCTGAGCCTAATGATAATATCAGTAGTGATGTTCATGTTGATGCTCAACCTAGCAACGATAAGGATGTGAAGATTGAACCTGTTGATCTTGATAACCCATAGCCTAAGAATAAGAGATACGATAAGAACGACTTCGCTGCTAGGAAGCATTGTAAAGAAAGAGAACCATGGGTTCAGAAACTCATGCCCTTTCCTCCCAAACCATCCAAGAAAAAGGATGATGAGGATTTTGAGCGATTTGTTGAAATGATTAGACCTGTCTTTCTGCAAATGCGTTTGACAGATATGCTCAAAATGTCTCTGTATGCTAAGTACATGAAGGATATTGTGACTAATAAGAGGAGGATACCTGAGGTTGAGATTTCCACCATGCTCGCTAACTACACCTTCAAGGGTGGAACTCCTAAGAAACTAGGTGATCCCGGAGTGCCCACTATACCTTGCTCCATTAAAGGAAACTATGTTAGAACTGCTTTATGCGACCTTGGAGCCGGTGTTAGTGTTATGCCTCTCTCTCTTTATCGTAGGCTTGAACTGGATAAGTTGACACCCACTGAAATCTCTGTGCAAATGGACGACAAATCAACTGCTTCCCCTATCGTCATTTGCGAGGAGGTGCCTGTTGTAGTTGCGAACGTTACTATGTTAACAAACTTTGTTATCCTGGATATTCCCGAGGATGATGCCATGGCGGTCATCCTTGGAAGACCCTTTTTAAACACTATAGGGGCTGTTATTGATTGCAACAAAGGCAATGTTACTTTCCATGTCAACGGTAATGAGCATACGGTGCACTTTCTGAAGAAACAATATCGAGTAAGTTGCATCAATGCTATCGAAAAAACTTCATTGGTTCTTATTGGGAGCTTTGAATGCCCTATACCTACTGTCAAGATGAAGTATGATTTGCTTGTTGGGGATATTCACATCCCCATGGAGGTAACCTAGTGGCTAATCGAAAATTCTCCGTTTCCTTTTGAGATTCGAAAAAGTTTGTCAAGGAGACTTGATCAACCTCATTGACGGATTTCTTTCCATGACCATGAGATGGATGAATCGAGGAGTCACAAACCTCTGTTCCAAGCTTTCACCTTCGGTTGCTTAGAAGAAAAATGATAGATTTAGCTTTAGTGTCTCCTGTTTTCTGCTTTTAGCATCCCGTAGAAAAGTGTCCCGAAAATAAAAGTTCTCCGAATGCCATGAAAATCAAGTATGATTCTTTCTGGAATTTTTGAAAATTTCTGAGACGGAGAGCTAGTCACGGGGCTGCACCAGTGGGCCACAAGCCCTGGAGGCGCGGGCACCCCCCTGGCCGCGCCTACCAGGCCTGTAGGGCCCACGTGTCCCCCCTTCACTTATTCTAGTTCCCATATGCTTCTCCTACGTCCAGAAAAAATCGTTTCGCAGCTCAAACCCGTGCTCTTGCTCTTCTTGCTGCGATTTTTGATCTCCTTGTGCAAAGCCCCATTCACCAAACTGTTTTGGGGAAATTGCTCCTTGGTATGTGACTCCTCCATTGGTCCAATTAGTTTTTTCTCTAGTTCCTTATTCGTTGTGTATTTTTTTTCTGCCTTGGTGACCCTGTTCTTGAGCTTTGCATGCTAATTTTAGCTGGTCCCAAGTAGTTTTGATGCGTGATATGGCCTCTAGGCACTTGTCGGAGTAGTTGCTACGAGTTTCGTTGGGCCTTGTTCACTTTTCCTTAGAGTCACTAAAAATTTTAGAAATTTTCAGAGATAGAAAAACGAAAAGATGAGGAGGTTCTTAAGAGGCTCTTCAAGTCGTGAGCCCAAGGATGATGAAAGTGAGAAGAAGAAACCCAAGTATCCTGTCCCCCGAGTTGCAGAAGTTCGAGCGTGCGAGTGGCCAAGCGATGTGTTATTACGCGCCGCCGGACTTTATGAGGACTTCTACTACTTGGTGGAGAACGCAGGCCTTACCGCCTTCGTTGAAGATAAGTGTCCGCAATACCTCCTCCTCACTAATATTTTCGTGCAAAGCTTTAACTTCTATCCAAGGAAGAATCCTCCTATGGTTGAGTTCAAGTTATATGATATCCCCCAGCATATGTCACTCCAGGATTTGTGCAATGTTTGCAAATTACCTTATGTTGGGGATATTCATGAACCTCGTCCATGGGACTTGGAGGCTTTCATAGATACTATTGCTGTAGGAGAGGAGAGAGGAGTGTCTTGCGCTAGAGCTGCTAGCATACATTTTCCCGTGCTTCCGTACTTCTCATTATTCGTGGGAAAATGTTTGATTGGCCGTGGGAAAGGTGGGACCCTTAGCTCCCCAGATCTTGCGGTTTTGCGCGAAGCCCTTTATAATGACAAAACTTATAGCCTTGGCGCTATAGTAGCTCAACGGTTGAACACGAACTGTTCTAAAGGCGTTGTTTATGGATGTATCTATGCTACTCGTCTTGCTAGACGTTTTGAGATACCTATTAGACTGGACGAGGAAGAAGAGATTCTTCTCCCTCAGAGATATCTAGACTATGATAGCATGGTTCTCCATGACTTTCTTGATAGAGATATAAATAGAAGGATGATTTATAACCTGGTATTTAGTCAGGGTACTCGTGAGACTATTACTTTGCCTGCTCCTTCTTTGTTCAATCTTCATCTAGGCAGGTACATTATTATGCCCTCGGGCATGTAGGCATATTGGGGCATAGCCCCACCGCAGGCGCCCATGCCCGAGCTACCAGTCGAGTACCAGATGTGAGTTTATATGTGGGAGCCAGAGGAGCTCACACAGCAGTGGCACCCTAAGTCCACTCCGGAGACGGTTACTTCCCACCTTGGGAGTAGACCAACTTAGGCCAAAAGCCTAAGCTTGGAGGAGTACGTGTTTCTCACCGACTTCACATTCTTGCTTACGCTTTCACTTTGTTAGACGGTGTTCACACTTTGCCACTGTATCATCCATGCTAGTTTATTTATTTTTCTCGTTTTCTTCTCGTGTGTTTGTCTAGTTTGAGAAAACCCAAAAAGATTTCTCGTTCTTCTTTTTCTTGTTGGGAGCTTTCCCGTGTAAATAGTTTTGTTTTTCTTTGGGTCAAGGTAGAAGACCATGGTTACAATGTTTAGTGGCTCTCGCATGCATATATGTTTATGTGTCAAAGAGCCATATTACTTTGTCTTCTCCTTTGTGTTTGCTTCCAGATTCCAGCTTAGTCCAATGCATGAGCACTCTTATTATTGTTCACATCATTCGGTCGTGCAAGTGAAAGGCAATAATGAGGATATATGATGAAGTGACTGAGCCTGGAAAAGCTGGTATGAACACGATCTATTTTGTTTTTGTAAATATGCCTAGCTCATCGTTCCTGATTTAGCTTTGTTGTGAGAGAAACATGTTTGCAATGACAACTTAGAGATCATAGTTTCTGATGCCATGCTTAATTAGCTAGGAGCTTATAATGATTTGTCTTGGATGCCAACATGAATCGTGAGATGATTATGATGTAGTATGATAGGATGGTATCCTCCTTTGAATGATTCAAGTGGCTTGACTTGGAGCATGTTCACGCATGTAGTTGAAACAAAATCAACATAGCCTCTATGATATTCATGTTCATGGTGATTTATGTCCTACTCATGCTTGCACTCAATGTTGGTTAATCTCAATGCATTTTGATCACTGTTGTCGCTCTCTAGTTGGTCGCTTCCCAGTCTTTTGCTAGCCTTCACTTGTACTAAGCGGGAATACTGCTTGTGCATTCGCTTCCATAAACCCAATGTTGTTCCATATGAGTCCACCATACCTACCTATAAGCGGTATCTACCTGCCGTTCCAAGTACATTTGCATGTGCCACTCTCTAAACCTTCAAGAAATAATCTGTTTTGCATGCCCGAACCACTCATGTGGTGACAGGGGGCTATCAGCATCTTCCATGCTAGGCGTGTTATCCTCGATATGTCTTTATTCACTATCACTCACGGGAAAGGGGCCGGTAATTGGAATGCCCAGTTCCATGCTCAAATCAAAAAGATAACTGCAAACAAAACTCCCCCTAGATTGATGTTGGTATGGACGGCACCCGAGTATTCGGCTAGTCGTGGAGTGTGACTGATCGGTGGTGGGGGAGTCAAAACTTTCCTTTTCTGTTTGGGAACCGCCTATTGTATGTGTATCATGGAAGATGGTGAAAACTCTTGGTAATTGCGTTGACAATGAAAGCATGCCACCCAAAATTATTTATCTCTGACTTCCAAGCTTGAGCTCTGGCACCTCTACAAATCAATGCTTCCCTCTGCGAAGGGCCTATCTATTTATGTTTCTGTTGAGTCATCCTCTTCTTATAAAAGCACCAATTAGAGAGCACCTCTCTCATTTTTATTCTTTGCCTTTGACTGATATTGAGTATGACTGTGACTGGATCTTCCTTGGCATGAATTACAATGTTTAGTTAGCCCTTGGTCTTTGAAGGTGCTCTACATTTATGTTTTGCGGTCTCAGAAAGAGCTAGCGAGATACCATCTTTTCACACTGCTTCATGATTGTCTTGATTGAAGTGTTGACATTTGAAACTTATTATTATTGCTCGCTAGTTGATTATGCTATTGATATGAGTTTACCGTGAGACCTAGATGTCATTTGCTTATGTGGTTTGCTTGTGATCTTGCTGAAATTTTGGATATGAGTTAGACATAGTTGCAACAACAAGATCAAACAGAGTTCATAAAAGTTTGTCTTTTGTCTCTTTCAGTTTGTCAAGTGAATTGCTTGAGGACAAGCAAGGTTTTAAGCTTGGGGGAGTTGATACGTCTCCGTCGTATCTACTTTTCCAAACTCTTTTGCCCTTGTTTTGGACTCTAATTTGCATAGTTTGAATGGAACTAACCCGGACTAACGTTGTTTTCAGCAGAATTGCCATGGTGTTGTTTTTTGCGAAGAATTAGAAGTTCTCGGAATGCCCTGGAAATTTACGGGGATTTTTTCTGGAATATATAAAAAAAAACTGGCACAAGAATCAACCGGAGGGGTGGAGCATGGAGCCCACAAGCCCACCAAGCACGGGCCCCCCTTGCCGCACCTGGCAGGCTTGTGGGGCCCACGTTGCTCCACCGCCTCCAATCCCAGCTCTATTTAGTCCCTTTCATTCTGAAAAAATCAAGCAGAAGAGTTCATCGCGTTTTACGATACGGAGGCGCCGCCACCACCTGTTCTTCCTCTGGAGGGCAGATCTGGAGTCTGTTCTGGGCTCCGGAGAGGGGAGATCGTCGCCATCGTCATCACCAACCTTCCTTCATCGCCAATTCCATGATGGTCTTCACCGTTCGTGAGTAATCTCATCGTAGGCTTGCTAGACGGTGATGGGTTGGATGAGATCTATCATTTAATCGAGTTAGTTTTGACGGGGATTGATCCCTAGTATCCACTATGTTCTGAGATTGATGTTGCGACTACTTTGCCATGCTTAATGCTTGTCACTAGAGCCTGAGTGCCATGATTTCAGATCTAAACCTATTATGTTGTCGCCAATATATGTGTGTTCTTGATCCTATCATGCAAGTTGTAGTCACCTAATATGTGTTATGACCCGGCAACCCCGGAGTGACAATAGCGGGAACCACTCCCGGAGATGACCATAGTATGAGGAGTTCATGTATTCACCAAGTGTTAATGTGCTGGTCCGGTTCTTTATTAAAAGGAGAACCTTAATATCCCGTAGTTTCCATTAGGACCCCGCTGCCATGGGAGGGATGGACAATAGATGTCATGCAAGTTCTTTTCCCTAAGCACGTATGACTACATACGAAATACATGCCTATATTACATTGACGAACTGGTGCTAGTTACATATCTCTACGTGTTATAACTGTTGCATGATGAATACCATCCGGCATAATCATCCATCACCGACCCAATGCCTACGAGTTTTTCCTACTGGTCCTTGCTACGTTACTTTGTCGCTACTGCTGTCACTGCTGCTACTGTTACTCTGTTGCTACTGTTGTCACTGCGACTACTGTTACTGCTGTCACTTTGCTGCTACTGGTTACTGTTGCTACTGTTGCTATCCTATTATCTTACTACTGATACTTTGCTACACATACTAAGTCTTTCAGGTGTGATTGAATTGACAACTCAACTGCTAATACTTGAGAATATTCTTTGGCTTCTCCTTGTGTCGAATAAATAAATTTGGGTTGAATACTCTGCCCTCGAAAACGGTTGCGATCCCCTATACTTGTGGGTTATCAGTGAGCACTGCTCCACTTTCAGAAATCATGGGTAACCGTGACGCGACTGGCAGGATCGCCAAGTGGTCCATCTCTATGGCTGACCACGACATCCTCTACAAGCCTCGCACCGCCATCAAGTCTCACGTGGCGGCCGACTTCCTTGTCGACTGGGCTGAAACCCAGTTTGAGCCGCCGCCTCCATATTCCACTCATTGGCGCATGCACTTCGATGGCTCGAAGATGCGAACCGGCCTAGGAGCCAGCATCGTCTTGACATCTCCGAAAGGAGACCAGCTCAAGTATGCTCTCCAGATTCACTTCTCCGCCTCCAACAACGTCGCCGAGTATGAAGCGCTTGCTCACGGCCTCCGGCTTGCCAAGGAGATTGGCATCCGACAGCTCCTTTGTTTTGGCGACTCGGACCTGGTGGTGCAGCAAGTCTCTGGCGAATGGGACGCCAAGGACGCCAACATGGCGAGCTACCGCTTCCTCATCCAGCAGCTCAGCGACCCTTTTGAGGGTTGCGAGTTTCACCACATTCCCAGGGCGGACAACGAGGCGGCCGATACATTGGCTAAGATTGGTTCCACAAGACAAGCCATAACAGCCGGCGTCTCCCTCGAGCAGCTGCACAACCCATCCATCAAGCCGTCTCCAGAGTCGGCATCAATTTTTGTGCCGGCTGATCCCTCGGTGCAAGCGTCGTCGGCTACTCCAGCTGCGCTGGCTATAGCTCCTATGGCGGCTACACTGGCTCTGTCGACTCCAATTGCGGCACCGGCTACAACCACTTCGCCGGCTACGACTACTTCGCCGGCTATAACAACAAATCCGGCTCTGCAAAGCCTCGAATCCTGTTGTCTTGACACCCAGTGGGTGGACGTCATGGAGATAGACGGCAAGCCGGCCACCACGACGGCGTTAGAGACAGAGAGTCTCGATCCTGCGGCTGCTTCATCAAGCACGGGGGCTGCAGAAGCCCCCGACACTCACGTCGAGATAGAGCCAGCCCTTGTGTCGGCTCCGTCGTGGGCTCAAACCATCCTGGCCTTCCTTCTTTGCGGTGAACTTCCTCTAGAGGAGGCACAGGCGAGGCAGATCCAGCGCCGATCTGCAGCCTATGCCATCATCAATCGTGAGCTGGTTCAACGTAGCAAGACTGGTGTGTTCCAGCGCGGCGTCGAATCAGAAAAGGGACAGGAGATCCTCACACACATTCACCAGGGGGAGTGCGGGCATAATGCTGCCTCTAGAACCCTAGTGGATAAGGCGTTCCGCCATGGATTCTACTGGCCCACGGCCCTCGAGGAGGCCGTGGACATGGTCAACAAATGCGAGGGCTGCCAATGCTTTGGCGCGTAGAGCCACATGCCGCCTTCGGCCCTCAAAACCATCCCCTTGTCATGGCCTTTCGCCGTATGGGGGTTGGACATGGTGGGGCCATTCAAAACGGCTCGCGGTGGCATGACCCATCTCTTGGTGGCCATTGATAAATTTACCAAGTGGATGGAGGCTAGACCCATCAAGAAGCTTGACAGCCCCACGGCCGTCAGGTTCATTACAAACATCTCTGTTCGATACGGCGTCCCCCACAGCATCATCACCGACAATGGCACCAACTTCGCTAAGGGTGCTTTGGCACTCTACTGCTCCAAGGTACGCATCCAACTCGACTTGGCATCAATGGCACACCCATAGTCCAACGGCCAGGTGGAGAGGGCCAACGGCCTAATCCTGGCCGGCATCAAGCCAAGACTGGTGGCACCACTGGTCAGGCCAGCCGGCTGCTGGATTGAAGAGATGCCGGCAATACTGTGGAGCCTCCGCACCACGCCCAACCGATCGACCGGCTTCACCCCATTCTTTCTGGTATATGGGTCCGAGGCTATCATCCCTACGGATGTCGAGTTCGACTGGCCTTGGGTCACCCTATACATAGAAACAGAAGCGAAGGAGGCAAGAGAAGACGGCGTCGATCTACTCGAGGAGGCATGGGACCTAGCATTGAGCCGGACGGCAATCTATCAACAGAAGCTGAAGTACTACCACAACAAGAAGATCAAGCCCCTCTCTTTCAGAGAGGGGGACTTGGTGCTCAGAAGAATCCAGCGAACCGCTGGCCAGCACAAGCTCTAATCCCCATGGGAGGGACCCTTCATCATCAGTAGGGCATTGCACAACAATGCCTACTACTTGATCGATGCCCTGCAGCCAAGGAAGCGCAAGAGGGAGATGGAACGTCCATGGAACGCGGCGTTGCTTCGCCCGTTCCATGGAAAGAACATGCACATATGTATCTTTCTCCCTCTTCGGGATTTCTAATGAATGCAATGAAAAGAGCATGCAGATGTGCTTCTTTTTAGATTCATGACTAGAGTTTTCACTCATTTTTGAGTCCCTTGGTCCAGCTCAAATGAGCTCGGGGGCTTACTAGCCGCCCGAACTGTTGGGTAACGTTGCATGGGAAACAAAAATTTTCATACGCGAATGAAAACCTATCATGGTGATGTTCATCTACGAGGGGGATTTCAGATCTACGTACCTTTGTAGATCGCATAGCAAAAGTGTTAATAAACGCAGTTGATGTAGTGGAACGTCCTCACGTCCCTCGATCCGCCCCGCTAACCGTCCCGCGATCCGTCCCACGATCCGCTCCGATCTAGTGCCGAACGGACGGCACCTCCGCGTTCGGCACACATACAGCTCGACGATGATCTCGGCCTTCTTGATCCAGCAAGAGAGATGGAGAGGTAGATGAGTTCTCTGGCAGCGTGACGACACTCCGGAGGTTGGTGGTGATCTAATTTCAGCAGGACTCCGCCCGAGCTCCGCAGAAACGCGATCTAGAGGAAAAACTGTGGAGGTATGTGGTCGGGCTGCCGTGGAAAAGTTGTCTCAAATCAGCCCTAAAACCTCCGTATATATTGGGGGGAGGGGAGGGGCCTTGCCTTGGGGCTCAAGGAGCCCCAAGGGGTTCGGTCGATGGAGGGGAGGAGGAGTCATAGGTGGAGTCCTTCCCTTCCTTCCCACTTCCCCCTTTTTTCCTTTCTCCTTTGATTTTCTATCTCTCCCTGCGCATGGGCCTCTCTGGGGTTTCCCACCAGCCCACTATGGGCTGGTGCGGCACCCCTAAGGCCTATGGGCTTCACCGGGGTGGGCTGCCCCCCCGGGTGAACATCCAAAACCCATTCGTCATTCCCGGTACATTCCCGGTAATTCCGAAAACCTTCCGGTAATCAAATGAGGCAATCCTACATATCAATCTTCGTCTCCGGACCATTCCGGAAACCCTCGTGATGTCCGTGATCTCATCCGGGACTCCGAACAATATTTGGTAACCAATCATATAACTCAAATACGCATAAAACAACGTCGAACCTTAAGTGTGCAGACCCTGCGGGTTCAAGAACTATGTAGACATGACCCGAGGGACTCCTCGGTCAATATCCAATAGCGGGACCTGGATGCCCATATTGGATCCTACATATTCTACGAAGATCTTATCGTTTGAACCTCAGTGCCAAGGATTCATATAATCCCCTATGTCATTCCCTTTGTCCTTCGTTATGTTACTTGCCCAAGATTTGATCGTCAGTATCCGCATACCTATTTCAATCTCGTTTACCGGCAAGTCTCTTTACTCGTTCCGTAATACTAGATCCCGCAACTTACACTAAGTCACATTGCTTGCAAGGTTTGTGTGTGATGTTGTATTACCGAGTGGGCCCCGAGATACCTCTCCGTCACATGGAGTGACAAATCCCAGTCTTGATCCATACTAACTCAACGGACACCTTCGGAGATACCTGTAGAGCATCTTTATAGCCACCCAGTTACGTTGTGACGTTTGATACACACAAAGTATTCCTCTGGTGTCAGTGAGTTATATGATCTCATGGTCATAGGAATAAATACTTGACACGCAGAAAACAGTAGCAACAAAATGACACGATCAACATGCTACATCTATTAATTTGGGTCCATCACATGATTCTCCCAATGATGTGATCCAGTTATCAAGCAACAACACCTTGTACATAGTCAGAAGACCCTGACTATCCTTGATCAACTGGCTAGCCAACTAGAGGCTTGCTAGGGATAGTGTTTTGTCTATGTTTCCACACATGTATCTAAGTCTTCATTCAATACAATTATAGCATGGATAATAAACGATTATCTTGATACATGAATTATAATAATAACTTATTTATCATTGCCTCTAGGGCATAATTCCAACAGTCTCCCACTTGCACTAGACTCAGTAATCTAGCCCTCACATCACCATGCGAATTACACTGTAATAAATATAACACCCATACAGTTCTGGTGTTGATCATGCTTTGCCCGTGGAAGAGGTTTAGTCAGCGGGTCTGCTACATTCAGATCCGTGTGCACTTTGGATATATTTACGTCCTCTCCTTCGACGTAGTCGCGGATGAGGTTGAAGCATCGTTTGATGTGTCTGGTCTTCTTGTGAAACCGAGGTTCCTTTGCTAAGGCAATGGCACCCGTGTTGTCACAGAACAAGGTTATTGGATTCAGTGCAATTGGCACGACTCCAAGATCCGTCATGAACTGCTTCATCCAGACACCCTCCTTAGCCGCCTGCGAGGCAGCCATGTACTCTGCTTCACATGTAGAATTAGCTACGACGCTTTGCTTGGAACTGCACGAGCTTACCACACCCCCATTAAGAATAAATACGTATCCGGTCTGTGACTTGGAGTCGTCCGGATCTGTGTCAAAGCTTGCATCGACGTAACCTTTTACGGCGAGTTCTTTGTCACCTCCATACACGAGAAACATCTCCTTAGTCCTTTTCAGGTACTTCAGGATATTCTTGACCGCCGTCAAATGATCCACTCCTGGATTACTCTGGAACCTGCTTGCCATACTTAAGGCCAGGCTAACGTCAGGTCTAGTGCACAACATTGCATACATGATAGAACCTGTGGCTGAAGCATAGGGGACGGTGCTCATATGCTCTCTATCTTTATCAGTTGCTGGGCACTGAGTCTTACTCAATCTCATACCTTGTAAAACTGGCAAGAACCCCTTCTTGGACTGTTCCATTTTGAACCTCTTCAAAACTTTATCAAGGGATGTACTTTGTGAAAGTCCTATAAGGCGTTTCGATCAATCCCTATAGATATTAATGCCTAGAATGTAAGCAGCTTCTCCTAGGTCCTTCATAGAGATACTTTTATTCAAGTAATCCTTTATGCTATCCAAAAACTCCACGTTGTTTCCAATCAACAATATGTCATCCACATATAATATTAGAAACGCCACAGATCTCCCACTCACTTTCTTGTAAATACAAGATTCTCCAACCACTTGTATAAACCCAAATGCTTTGATCACCTCATCAAAGCGTTTATTCCAACTCTGAGATGCTTGCACCAGTCCATAAATGGATCGCTGGAGCTTGCACACTTTGTTAACATTTTTAGGATCGACAAAACCTTCGGGTTGCATCATATACAACTCTTCCTTAAGGAAACCGTTAAGGAACGCCGTTTTGACATCCATCTGCCAGATTTCATAATCGAAAAATGCAGCTATTGCTAACATGATTCTGATGGACTTAAGCATCGCTACGGGTGAGAATGTCTCATCGTAGTCAACTCCTTGAACTTGTGAAGAACGCTTTGCCACAAGTCGAGCTTTATAAACGGTCACATTACCGTCAGCGTCCGTCTTCTTCTTAAAGATCCCTTTGTTCTGAATAGCCTTGCGGCCTTCAGGTAGTACTTCCAAAGTCCATACTTTGTTTTCATACATAGATCCTATCTCGGACTTCATGGCCTCCAGCCATTTGTTGGAATCTGGGCCCACCATTGCTTCTTCATAATTCGCAGGCTCATTGTTGTCTAACAACATAATTGATAAGATGGGATTACCATACCACTATGGAGTAGTACGCGGTCTCGTTGACCTGCGAGGTTCGACATGAACATGATCTGGAGTTTCATGATCATCATCATTAACTTCCTCCTCAACAGGCGTCGCAACGACAGGGGTTTCCCCTTGCCCTGTGCCACCATCCAGAGGGATGAGAGGTTCGACAACCTCATCAAGTTCTATCTTCCTCCCACTCAATTCTCTCAAGAGAAACTTCTTCTCGAGAAAAGCTCCGTTCTTACCAACAAACACTTTGCCCTCGGATTTGAGATAGAAGGTATACCCAACTGTCTCTTTCGGGTAACCTATGAAGATGCACCTTTCCGCTTTGGGTTCCAGCTTTTCAGGCTGAAGCTTTTTGACATAAGCATCACATCCCCAAACTTTAAGAAACGACAACTTTGATCTTTTGCCATACCACAGTTCGTATGGTGTCGTCTCAATGGATTTTGATGGTGCCCTATTTAAAGTGAATGCAGTTGTCTCTAATGCATAACCCCAAAACGATAATAAAAAATCGGTAAGAGACATCATAGATCGCACCATCTCTAATAAAGTACGATTAATACATTCGGACACACCATTACGCTGTGGTGTTCCAGGCGGTGTTAACTGTGAAACAATTCCACATTGTCTTAAGTGAGCACCAAACTCGAAACTCAGATATTCACCCCCACGATTAGACTGCGGGAACTTGATCTTCTTGTTACGATGATTTTCAACTTCACTCTGAAATTGCTTGAACTTTTCAAATGTTTCAGACTTGTGCTTCATCAAGTAGACATAACCATATCTACTCAAATCGTCAGTGAAGGTGAGAAAATAACGATATCCGCCGTGTGCCTCCACGCTCAGCGGACCACACACATCGGTATGTATGATTTCCAACAAGTCAATTGCACGCTCCATTGTTCCGGAGAACGGAGTTTTAGTCATCTTGCCCATGAGGCATGGTTCGCACGTGTCAAGTGAATCAAAGTCAAGTGACTCCAAAAGTCCGTCGGTATGGAGTTTCTTCATGCCCTTTACGCCAATATGACCTAAGCGGCAGTGCCACAAAAATATGGCGCTATCATTGTTAACTGTAACTCTTTTGGTCTCAATGTTATGTATATGTGTATTATCACTATAAATATTTAATATGAACAATCCTCTCACATTGGGTGAATGACCATAAAAGATGTTACTCATAGAAATAGAACAACCATTATTCTCTGACTTAAACGAGTAACCGTCTCGCAATAAACAAGATCCAGATATAATGTTCATGCTCAACGCAGGCACTAAATAACAATTATTTAAGTTCATAACTAATCCTGATGGTAACTGGAGTGAAACTGTGCCAACAGCGATTGCATCAACCTTGGAACCATTTCCCACGCGCAACGTCACTTCATCTTTCCCCAGCCTTCGCCTATTCCGCAGTTCCTGTTTCGAGTTGCAAATATGAGCAACAGAACCGGTATCGGATACCCACGCACTACTACGAGAGCTGGTTAAGTACACATCAACAACATGTATATCAAATATACCTGATTTTTCTTTGGCTGCCTTCGTATCAGCCAGATACTTGGGGTAGTTGCGCTTCTAGTGACCCATACCCTTGCAATAATAGCACTCCGTTTCAGGCTTAGGTCCAGCTTTGGGTTTCTTCGTCGGATTGGCAACAGGTTTGCCGCTCTTCTTTGAATTACCCTTCTTTCCTTTGTCGTTTCTCTTGAAACTAGTGGTCTTATTCACCATCAACACTTGATGTTCTTTACGGAGTTCTGACTCTGCGACTTTCAACATCACGAACAACTCGCCGGGTGACTTGTTCATCCCTTGCATGTTGTAGTTCAACACAAAGCCCTTATGGCTTGGTGGAAGTGATTGAAGAATTCTGTCAGTGAAAGCCTCTTGTGGGAGTTCAATCCCCAGCTCAGCTAGACGGTTTGAGTACACAGACATTTTGAGCACGTGTTCACTGACAGACGAATTCTCCTCCATCTTGCAAGCATAGAATTTATCGGAGGTCTCATACCTCTCGATCCGGGCGTTCTTCTGAAAGATAAACTTCAACTACTGGAACATCTCATATGCTCCATGACGCTCAAAGCGACGTTGAAGTCCCGGCTCTAAGCCATACAAGACTGCACATTGAACTACTGAGTAGTCCTCCTTACGTGTTAACCAAGCGTTCTTAACATCTTGGTCAGCCGTAGCGGGTGGTTCATCTCCTAGCACAGCATCAAGGACATAATCCTTCTTCCTAGCTTGCAGGAGCAACTTAAGATTACGAGCCCAGTCTACAAAGTTACTTCCATCATCTTTCAACTTAGCTTTCTCTAGGAACGTATTAAAATTCAGGGTGACTGTCGCGTGAGCCATGATCTACAACACAAATATATTCAAAGTGGACTTAGACTATGTTCAAGATAATTAGAGTTTAACTTAATCAAATTACTTGCTAAACTCCCACTCAAAAAGTACATCTCTCTAGTCATTTGAGTGGTTCATGATCCAATTCCACTAGCTCTAGTCCGATCATCACATGAGTTGAGGATAGTTTTAGTGGTAAGCATCCCTAAGCTAATCATATCAACTATATGATTCATGATCAACCTTTCGGTCTCATGTGTTCTGAGGCCATGTTTGCACAAGCTAGGCTCGTCAAGCTTAACCCGAGTGTTCCGCGTGTGCAACTGTTTTGCACCCGTTGTATGTGAACGTTGAGTCCATCACACCCGATCATGACGTAGTGTCTCGAAACGACGAACTATAGCAACGGTGCACAGTCGGGGAGAACACAATTTCGTCTTGAAATTTTAGTGAGATATCACCACATAATTCTACCGTCGTTCTAAGCAAAATAAGGTGCACAAAAGGATTAACATCACATGCAATTCATAAGTGACATGATATGGCCATCATCACGTGCTTCTTGATCTCCATCACCAAAGCACTGGCACGATCTTCTGTCACCGGCACCACACCATGATCTCCATCAACGTGTCGCCATCGGGGTTGTCGTGCTACTCATGCTATTATTACTAAAGCTACATCCTAGCAATATAGTAAACGCATCTGCAAGCACAAACGTTAGTTTGAAGACAACCCTATGGCTCCTGCCGGTTGCCGTACCATCGACGTGCAAGTTGATATTAACTATTACAACATGATCATCTCATACATCCAATATATCACATCACATCGTTGGCCATATCACATCACAAGCATACCCTGTAAAAACAAGTTAGACGTCCTCTAATTGTTGTTGCATGTTTTACGTGGTGACCATGGGTATCTAGTAGGATCGCATCTTACTTACGCAAACACCACAACGGAGATATATGAATTGTTATTTAACCTTAGCCAAGGACCTCCTTGGTCAAATCTGATTCAACTAAAGATGGAGAAACCGACACTCGACAGTCATCTTTGAGCAACGGAGTTACTCGTAGCGATGAAACCAGTCTCTCGTAAGCGTACGAGTAATGTCGGTCCGAGCCGCTTCGATCCAACAATACCGCGGAATCAAGAAAAGAATAAGGAGGGCAGCAAATCGCACATCACCGCACACAAAAGAATAGGAGCATGAACCTAGATCATGATGCCACTGTTGGGTAACATCGCATGGGAAACAAAAAATTTCCTACGAGCACGAAAACCTATCATGGTGATGTTCATCTACGAGGGGGATTTCAGATCTACGTACCCTTGTAGATCGCACAGCAGAAGCGTTAATAAACATGGTTGATGTAGTGGAGCATCCTCACGTCCCTCGATCCGCCCCACGAACCATCCCACGAACCGTCCCGCGATCCGTCCGACGATCCGCTCCGATCTAGTGCCGAACGGACGGCACCTCCGCATTCAGCACACATACAGCTCGACGATGATCTCGGCCTTCTTGATCCAGCAAGAGAGACGGAGAGGTAGATGAGTTCTCCGACAGCGTAATGGCGCTCCAGAGGTTGGTGGTGATCTAATCTCAGCAGGGCTCCGCCCGAGCTCCGCAGAAACGCGATCTAGAGGAAAAACCGTGGAGGTATGTGGTCGGGCTGCCGTGGAAAAGTTGTCTCAAATCAGACCTAAAACCTCTGTATATATATAGGAGGGAGGGGAGGGGCCTTGCCTTGGCGCTCAAGGAGCCCCAAGGGGTTCGGCCGATGGGGGGGAGGAGCAGTCCTCCTCCAATCCTAGTCCAACTAGGATTGGAAGGTGGAGTCCTTCCCTTCCTTCCCACTTCCCCTTTTTTCCTTTCTCCTTTGATTTTCTATCTCCCTCCACAGGGGCCTCTCTGGGCTTTCCTACCAGCCCACTAAGGGCTGGTGCGGCACCCCTAAGGCCTATGGGCTTCCCCGGGGTGGGCTGCCCCCCCCCCCCCCCGGTGAACATCCGAAACCCATTCGTCATTCCCGGTAATTCCGAAAACCTTTCGGTTATCAAATGAGGCCATCCTATATATCAATCTTCGTCTCCGGACCATTCTGGAAACCCTCGTGACGTCCGTGATCTCATCCGGGACTCCGAACAATATTCGGTAACCAACCATTTACTCAAATACGCATAAAACAACGTCGAACCTTAAGTGTGCAGACCCTGCGGGTTCGAGAACTATGTAGACATGACCCGAGGCACTCCTCGATCAATATCCAATAGCGGGACCTGGATGCCCATATTGGATCCTACATATTCTATGAAGATCTTATTGTTTGAACCTCAGTGCCAAGGATTCATATAGTCCCGTATGTCATTCCCTTTGTCCTTCGGTATGTTACTTGCCCGAAATTCGATCGTCAGTATCCGCATACCTATTTCAATCTCGTTTACCGGCAAGTCTCTTGACTCGTTCCGTAATACAGGATCCCGCAACTTACACTAAGTCACATTGCTTGCAAGGCTTGTGTGTGATGTTGTATTACCGAGTGGGCCCCGAGATACCTCTCCGTCACACGGAGTGACAAATCCCAGTCTTGATCCATACTAACTCAACGGACACCTTCAGAGATACCTGTAGAGCATCTTTATAGCCACGCAGTTACGTTGTGACGTTTCAATACAATTATAGCATGGATAATAAATGATTATATTGATACAAAAATTATAATAATAACTTATTTATCATTGCCTCTAGGGCATAATTCCAACACGAGCGACTCCCTTAAATTGTAGAAGATCACATAGTGCACGCCGGACCAATCCCTGGTCGTGTCATAATAGCTACAGACCGGCTCCCCGCTATCGGGCTAGCGAAGCGACCCCAGGTAAGGCCAGATGCATATAAAGTTCAACTACAAAAAAGTCGCCGGCTCGGGTTGGTTCGATCTTTTTACGATCTCATTCTAGCCGGCCTCTGCTAGTTTCTGTTTGAGTTTTTAAGTCTTGATGGCTTCGAAAAATCTAAACTCAATATTCCCAAAGGCAGAAACGTCGACCCAGTCACAGAACGGCTCCCGGCTGTTGGGCTGGCGGGGTAGCCGCCACAGGGAGTAAAGGGACTGGAGAAAGAATTCAAGCAGGAATCAAAGGATGAAAACATAAAGCAGCACGCATGGCATTACAAATATAATGCAGAATTCATACATTCAAAAGCATTGGCCCACGGCCGAAGTTCATTACACACCACCGAGTGGGTGGAACTATTGGACTGACAATTCATTGTAGACAACCAAAAAAAACAAGACCGGCTAAGGGGCGGCAGCCTCATCCGTTGCCTCAGCGGCTGCTCTTCAAGTGGTGGCTTCACCATCGTCGGTTGCTCCCGAGGTGGTGGCGCTGTCTCCTCCATGAGAAATTTTGGCTTCGTCCTTGGCAGAGTTGGCATATGCCTCGCCGCTGGAGGCGGCGTCTTCCACCTCACGCGCCGCCTCGTCAGAGCTGCCATCGGTGTCATAGGGTTGAAGGCCGTGCAGATTGTCAGGGACCACGTTGCCGTCTTCACCCCGGTCCAAGTTGAGCTCATCCCAGGCGGCGTACGAGGCGATGTCGCTAGCCCTCATACGCAGCTGTTCCTCCACAGCCTACAACTCCCCCTCCGAGCCGTCATGCTGCACGATGAGCTTGCCCAAGTCTAGGTTCCCATACCAGGACTTCGCCAAGCGCAGGGCCATGTAGGCTCGAGTGGGCGCGGCTGAGGCGCGCCAGGCGTCAAGGCGATCATCGCCGGCCGCAAGCCAGCGGGAGAGCCGGCTCATCGACGCCGGCTCCACCGTCTGGGGCCACAGAGCCTTTATCATCGATGAGTCTGCGATCTGAAGCCGCTCGATGGACTCGGCGAGGGCTCGCAGGCGGGCTCGGAGGCCCATGCCAATCTCCTCCACGCTCCAGCCGGCAGTGACGACTACCTCCTGCCCGGCAACGCGGCGCTCCTCGCGGCTGACCTCGACAGCCGTTTCAACCGCTTCCCATATCTCAGGGAAGAACCCTGGGATATGGGAAGGGGTGCGAAGAAGAATAATAAGAGGAGGCAGCAAAGAGGAAAATTTAAGACAAAATAAAGAGGACTTACGGTCGAAATGATTGTCGGTCTCATGGGCATTCTCCAGGGCCTCGAGGGTCGCGGCCGTCTCTAGCGCCTTGGACACCTGCGCCTGCCTATGGATCAGGGCGTCCTCCTTCTCATTCAGGGCAGCGTCTTTTAGCTTCATCTCCTCGAGATGGGCCGCCTTGAGACGCTCCGTGTCGGCAGCATAGGAGTCGTCCTTCTCGTGTAGGGCGGCGCGTAGCTGCTCCTGTGCAGCCTGACGGTCCGCCTTGAGGTCCTTCTTCTCCGTCTGGAGAAGAGCCATCTACTGCTAGAGCGGTCGGTCTGCCTCGCGCAAGGCGTCCCGCTCTGTGACGGCCTCGCCCAGCCGGACCTGAAGTTCGGCAACCTGGCCGTCAGCCGCCTGGTTCTGAGCCTGCAACACGTTATACGCCTACACCTGGGCATCGTAAAATCCTACGAGCAAAGAAATGAAGAAGCAAAGTAAGATTCGGCCTGGTTAATACATAACCAGCCCGATTCTTGGGGGCTACATCGAGTGGGTGCGCTAGCGCGCCCCCACTAAAAAAGCAAAGACAAGGAAAAAGCTCGAAGAGATTCGGCTTGGCCAATGCTTGCTCGGCCCGATTCTTGGGGGCTACACCCATTGGGTGCGCTGGCGCACCCCCACTAATTCATGAGAAGAAAAAAAAATCAAAACCAAAGACAAGGAGGATGCAAAGGATGAAGCACTCACCCTGGTGCGCTCCTCCAGGCGCTCCAGATCGCTGTCCGCCACGTGGGCTGCCTGCTCCACCTTGTACCTGTTGCTGGCAAACAGTGACACCAGCTCCAAGACGCCTTGGAGTATGGTTCCAGCGGGCAGCGTCTGGCGCTCAAGGTTGGCCACTCACCAAGCCTTCATAGGCCAGCTCCCGGCTCTGGGGCCGCCTCCTGGAGCAGCCGGGCCACGGTTGGAGACGATGATGGTGTCGTCTCCAAGCGTCGGTCTGGCGGTCGGCTCCGTCGACGTCCCAGCCGGCGCCGTCTCCGCAGCAGGAGGTGGATTGGCCACGTCCGGCGCATCCATGACCACCTCTGGCGCGGACAAGTTCAGCTCCGACGCATCAGCCGTCGCCTCGGTCTCCGGCGACTCGGGGATCTCCTCGAGGTCCCTCGGCCATCTTCTCCGCCGCCACCTCCCAGTAGCGAGTGGACTATTCTTCAATTTCCTTTTGGGCAGCGTCGGCTGCTGCCCAGCCGGCGCGCTTAGCGACGGAGGCGGTATCTTCCTCTACGTCCTCCGCCTCCTTGCCAAGTGTCTCTTTGAGGAACAAGTCTTCACGCAAGACAAATCAAAAAAGGTGACGAAAGGGAACCCCTACCCCGCAACGATGAGCACCTGCCTCCTGCCAGCACCAGCACGACGCTTCTTAGCGTCGCCTGCTCGTCCTCCGGCTGGAGGTCCTATTAGGACTCGCTTGGGAGCCTCCTGGAAGCTATGGCACCCTTGCCTTTATTCCGGGCCGCATCGCCAAGACCGGCCGTCTTGGCCGCATGACGGCGACCACGCGTCAGGGGTGGGCTAGTGACCTCCTCCACCCCATCAGTCTTCCTCGAAGGCTGCATCAGACAAGGAGGGCGGTGTCTCATCATCATCCGTCCAATCAACAATGGAGGGCTTCAGAAGCTCACCAGACAGCTTCGTGCCCTCCGACTCCAGCGCATCCTCCGAACCCTCGGAGGTGGCAGAGCGCGACTCGATCATGCCCTTGTCCTCGATCTCCGAGGCGTCGGATGTCACTACGGCGGCGGCACGCGGGTTGAGTGCTTGCAGCTTCTCGAACATCTGTGCAACAGAATCGGCAGCCGGCTCAAAAAGGAGATCAACTACAAGAAAAGTAACAAGAACGGCATCAATGAGAGTGCTTACCATCGGAGGCTGATGGGCCATGTCGTAAGGGACCAGCCCCCACTCCCAGTTCCCACCATCATCCATGCGGGTGGTGGAAATCTGGTTCACACCCCGAGCCACCACGTCGGCTGTGAAGTTCTTGGTGGAGATCCGGCAAGGATCATACCAGCCGCCCATGTGGCAAACCATATGGGGCTGCCTCTGCAGGGGCAGGATCCTGCGGGTGATCATGGTGGTGAGCAGGTCACGGCCGAGGAGGCCGTGATTCTTCAAGCTGTCGAGGTAGGCGCCGATCTGCGCCACCTCGGGAATCAGCTTCGGATACTTCGCCTGCCAGTTCAACCTCGCCATCGGAGACTCGATGTTGAATGGAGGCATGTTGAGAGCGTCGTGTGCGGGGCTGGCGTTCTTCACATAGAAGAAGCCTTTCTGCCACTGCTTGATGGATTCTTGCAGTTGCATCTGGGGGAAGCCGGACATCGATCGATGATGCACCAGTGCGGCTCCGGACGACGTCATCGGGCGAGGGCCGTCGACCTTCTCCAGCTCGGCCTTCTCCATCTTCTTGGACTGCTCCTTGAGGAAGAATAAACTCTGCCAGAGGTCGAGGCGCGGCTCGATACCCAGGAAGCCCTTGCACAGGACGACGAAGACAGTTGGAGAATGGCGTTTGACGCCAGGTGGTGCGGCTGAAGGCCGAAGAATGTGAGCCAGTTGGAGAAGAAGGTGCTCGCCGGAAGCCCGAAGCCCTTGTAGAAGTGCTCGTCGAACACGACGATCTCTCCCTCCTGCGGCATCGGGGCGGTCTCGGCATCAAGGATCTGCACCGTCACGAGAGAGGCCGGAGGCAACATTCGGCGGTGGCGGAGCGCCTCGATGTGGCCGTCACAAATCTCGCGGGAAACGGGTGCTTGGGAAGACTGGCGGCAACGGATGGCGTGACGGCGAGGGAGAGGATGAAGACGAAGACAGACGGTCTCTTTCTCTCTGGTCTCAGGGAGGAAGAGGGCGTCGATGAGGGGCGAGAAGGGGGCGAATGGCCTCCTCGGTACCCCCGCGCCCCATTTAAACCCCACGAAGGATCGTGGGGAGGGGATCCGGTGCACACAAAGCCCCACTAATCCCATTTATTACGAGCGATAACACTTCCCGAGGCCCAACCGTCGTGGAGTAAATCCGTAGAGGATCCTCCGCACGGGGGCCGAGGGGGCATCATGGCGGGACCCACGACCCAGGCCTGGTCCCGTCACCTGCATAAACCATCATCACGTCAGGCCAGGCCTGGCACGTGGCGCAATTTGCGCGACCTACGACGAAGCCGAGGCGTCACTTGGAAGCCAGCTGGCGGCAGGAATACAACAACAAACAATCAAGCCGGTGAGGCCACCCGCTCCCAAGCGGAGGGCCTCCCCAGCTTTGGGGACTACTGTCGGGGGGAAAACCCTGGGGTAGGCTCAACGAGCCTGCTCGTTTACCTTCAGCCTAGAAGGAATGACCAAAACAATTATACAAAGCCCAAGTCCCCTGTCCAACTAGGAAGGACCTATCGGCTAGGGGGCAAGGCGGCCAATTCTCTGGCCGGCTAGGAAGCACGTGCCGGCTAGAGGCGAGACGGCTACTTCTCCCTGGCCGCCTAGGCCAAGCGAGCCGGCTAGGGACGAGGCGGCCGTGCCCAGGCCGGCTAGTCAACCAGCCTAGCCGGCTCGGGATGTCAAGTCACATCAGATCGTAGGTCATGACGAGACCCTACGATTAAAGTTGGCTATGTGTCAGCAAAGGTACTGGATCGGAGTGAAAGCCGGCTACCAGTGTCGGCGGCCACGCCGATGACCTCCCCCGGCTCTGATCCATCACCCTGCACAGTGTCGGCCGTCAAACTCCCACTCCATTACTGCACTCGCCGTGGGAACAGTGGAGGCGGTCGTACTGTCTACCCATGAAGAATCTCGCTGGACGACGCCGGACGTACCATAGGTGTCCTGCGTCAACCTTACGCAAGAGTCTCAATGTCTAGACGGCGGGTCCCACTGCCAGACGGGACCTTGCTGCCGGCGGGCCCCTCAAGCGACAAGACAAGACCCAATCGCCCCCCCCCCCCGGCCAGCCGACGAGGCTGCCAGCCGGGTCCCACTCTTGTACACTTTATCCATATTGTAGGCCGGCGGGTTCGTCTATAAAACCCCCCGCCCCCTCCCTGCAGAGGGTCGGTCAACTTAGCACACACAACAACCACATAGGAGAGGCAGAGACGAGCCGACTGCTCCTTCTTCGTCCTCCACGATACAACTCCAGGAGCACTTTGTAGTCCCATTCATACATCATACACTCTGGCAGGATTAGGGGTGTTATCTCTACGGAGAGCCCAGAACCTGGGTACATTGTGCGTTCCATGCTTGTACCAACCTTGTTCCCAGCGTCCTCCGGTGCCACTTCGGTTCCCACCATCTTTAGCCTACCCATGGCTTATGTTGTGAGTATTCACCGACAACTATGATTATGATGACAAGAAGAAGAAGAAGCATCAAAAGTCTTCATTCAGGTCTTCATCGCACAAGAAGAGCTCATCTAGAAAAGCTCATGCTTTAATCGGCAAGGAGATGGCCTCTCACGCTAAATCTGAGTCTGAAGCTGAAGAAGAATCCGAGGAGGTGTCCGATTCTGAAGTTGCTGGTTTGGCTATGGCTTCTGCATTTGTCGCCACGTTTCTCTTCGAACCCGAAGACAATGCCACCCTCGTGGACAAAGGCTCCAAGATATCCTCAAAATCTTCACTTAATGACTATAATAGCGAAGATGAATTGAAACCTAGCTATTCTAAGCTTGTCAAAATTTCTACTGAACAACAAAATGCTATGGAGAAAATGCAAAAATCTCTGGAGAAAAGCAATGACCTATTATGAGTCTCAACAAAACTATGGTTGAAGACATGCAAAGTCTTCGTTCAAGGTGTGAGAATCTACGAAATTGTCAAGATATTCTCACAACTGATCATGAGAAGATTTCTTAAGAATATCTTCAAAGAAAGCAAGCTCTTGAGAAGTTGAGAGAAGCTCATGAGGATCTTCGGAATGAATACGACTCACTCCTCGTATAACAGATTATTACCGCTAAGGATGAATTTAATGATCCATTCTTAAAATGTCATTCTCTTGAAGCTAATGATTCAACTGTTGAATGTGCAAATGCTTCTGGAAATGCATTATTTTCAACTGTATCCGTGGTATCTAACTGTAGGATCCGAAGTATGTTTAGAGGGGGGGTGATTGGACTACTTGACAAAATAAAAACTTAGCCTTTTCACAATTTTAGTTGTGGGCCAGTTTTAGCAATTATGACTAGACAAGTTCACCCTACACATGCATATCTAAGACTATAGAAGTGAGAAGTAAAGACATGCAAATGTAATGTAGAGGGTATGGAAGGAAGATCAAACGCAAAGGTTGACACGGTGATTTTTGGCGTGGTATCGATATGTGGTGCTATCGTACGTCCACGTTAGTGGAGAATTCAACCCTTGGAGGGTAATGGCTGCGAGAGTCCATGGAGGGCTCCACCCACAGGGGGTCCATTAAGAAGCGGCCTTGTCTATTCCACCATGGCTTATTTCCACACAAGACTAGCCTCACTCATGAAAGATCTTCGCGAACTAGGCAATCTCCTTTGTCTTACAAACTTCTTGCTTCAACTCCACAACACTAAGTAGGAGGCTACCAAGCGACACCTAACCAATCTAGGAGGCACCACCCTCCAAAAGGTAATAAATGAAGTATAAGGATGAACTCCTTGCTCTTGTGCATCAAAAGATAGTCTCCTCAACACTCAATCACTCTCTCACAGATTTGGCATAGGTAGGTGAGATTGATTTGGTGGAAAGCAACTTGGGGGCCTAGAGATCAAGTTTCAAATGGTTGGGTTTGAATCTCTTCATCTCAACACATGAGTAGGTGTCTCTCTCAAAAAAATGGATCTGACAAGTGAGTGTGTGTTCTGAGTGCTTCCCGTGTGAATGAGAGGAGGTGGAGGGGTATATATAGGCATCACCCAAAATCCAACTGTTAAAACATTATTGCCCAACTCGATGACACCAAAATGAATCTCGGTGGTACCGATTTGCACTAAATGTAGCAACTTTTAAACTCTTGGTGAGGCAAATATATGAATCTTGGTGGTACCAATTCGATGACCTAGGGCAGTTTCCAAATCTCGGTCAGACCCATTCAAATATCGTAAATTCTGATTCTTGTAATTTTCTCAACAGAAAGTTGATCACATATCTTTTGGTGGCACCGATGTCAGACTTGATGGTACCGAGAGATTAGGGTTTGGTAGAGGATTTGTGTGGTGGAAAATTGGTATGGCCGAGTGGAAAAAGTTGGTGGCACCAATTTTGCTGGTTTGTCTTGGGAGAGAGATATTTGTGGGAGAATGAGTGAATATTTTTGGTGGCTATGTATAAGCACTTGAGCAACCAATTCATAATAATATTTCACCTGCTTTTAATAGTATTGGCTTTCCTATGGACTCAAAAGTGATTTCTCAAAAATGTAAAATGTAGAGTCCTCTTACTTGAAGCTTGAGCCAATCCTATTCCTTTCCTTGCATTAAAGAAGTTTCTCCTCATAATCCTTTGTCCAATGCATGATCATTAGTTCAATGATACACATGTTGTGATTAATTACAAAAACCACCTTAGGGAGCAATTGTGCTTTCAGTCTCCCCCTTTTTGGTAATTGATGACAACATATAGATCAAAGCTTCGACAAAAGATATAATCAATGATTTGCATCGACGCTTTGAGAAGTATGTGAAAAGCAAGAGCTCCCCCTAAATTTGTGCGTTATTTTTAATTTGTGTTTGAATGAAAATGCACAATCGATAAGGATCATGGGTCACTCTTCCATGTCACATACAACTTGGTGGTGCGCATAAAAGATATGAATGAATAGTAATGCACATAACAACAAACAAATAAGTGAATGATCATCATGTAGATAGCTCAATGGTATAACATAGTAGCATCAACAATCAAAGCGTATGATCAAACATGAAAGATTAAGTCAACTAGAATACCAAAAGTTTTGGAAAACCAAAGGAGAGCAAATAAAATACAACGCTCTCTCTCTCGAAGCCCTATTGATCTATACAATTCTCCCCCTTCGGCAACAAGTTACCAAAAAGTTCAAAGGCCTAGAACTAAATGTCTCTCTAGGCTCGATCGCCCCCAATGGCAGTCGACAGAGTGGAAAAAGAGCGTCGGCGAAGGCTTCTCTGGATGTCCGTGGAGATGGAGGTGTAGACACTGGAGGTGCAGGAGCTGAAGTTGAAGGTGTTGAAGCTTGAGCTAATGAAGTTGGTCTTGCTTCCAGAACTGGCACATCTGCTCACCTAATCTAGGTCGTGAACTGAGTAGTCGTAGGAAGAGGAGACTCTTCATCATCACTGCTGGAATGGGGAATCTGCACACAATCAACTTCATGCTGGAGGTGCTGAACACTGCTAGTCGACTCCATCACCTTAGCATCCAGGTCATGGAATTTTGTTTCCGCAATCCACTCTAGGCTCTTCTGGTTCAGCAAGATCTTAGAAATTTTCTTCTTCATCCCTTGGATAGTGCTGATAAGAAAATACATTTGCTCCTCTCTGGTCCTCAGCTCTCGAGCTGGTGGTGGAGCATTTCTACTTGCCTCTGCCTCTGCTCCCTATGCTGCTTCACGTGCTGAAGCTGAGCTGGGATGGTTGGGGTCCATCACAACTTTGTTATCCTCGAAATCCGGCTTAAGTGGCAAGTGCGGACGATCAAGTTGATATGCATGCTTGCCAATCTTGGCATTGACGAGCATATGAATATAAGTGCATATCCAAAAGATCTCTTTTAATCTGTAGCAGTCCTCCTGACAGTCTGTACTATCAAGTCCATCACTCAGAACCGGGTGTGGGTGTCTAGATGGTGTACCATATTAACGGAATAACCTCTGATCATCGTATCATCTTCTGATTCGGGCATCAGGGTGTGTATCATAATGGTGTTCGTAGAAGGTATTCCTTCTTGCAGAAAATAGACAGAGACAAACTTATCTGTCTTCACATACTTATGTTGCACTCGATTGTACATGTTTGACATGGAGTTACGATTCATCCTCGGTTCTGAGTACACATCCAAATCTCCTTCTTGTGCCTTTGGGGCACCAATGATAGTTGCCCACTCATCCATGGTAGACTCATGCCGGTGACCTTCTGTCATCCAAACTATCCTTCCATGAGGATAAAATGAGCAGTTGAATAGAATTGCATGATCATCTCATCATTCGAGACAGCCATCTCCCTACCAACAAAATCTTCAATATCAACTGGCCTGAAACTTTCTCTCACATGAGGAAAGTAGTTCTCATAAGCCTTGATATATTCCCAATCAACATATCACATGTCACTGACTGTAGGACTCTTGTCAAGCAACATTGTCTCATAGAGATCTTATTGCTCCTTAGTGTGAAAGCAAGGATCAACATTAGTTCTTCTCTTGATAGCATATGGATCTATAGACCTCCACTGCCTCAAACCTTGATCCCTTCTCTTCTTCATGTCCTCAGCAATGGGATCAGCAGCATTGTGCAATGGCATATGAGATCTCAGTTTCATCAGCAATGGTGCTTCTCCTTCTTCCTCTGCAGCAAACTCTCAAGATGTAGAGCCTTTTTCTCTGCTTTAGGAATGTCCTTGGTAGTCCTGTTGGGAGCTACAGGCTTTTTAGGAGCTGAAGGCTTGGGTGTAGACTTCTTTGGCATAGCATCATCCATAAGCTTCTTCTTCTTCTTAGCAGGAGGGGCATTAGCTGGAATCTCTTCCTCCTCTTCCTTAGAAGCTTCTGTTGGGTCCTCATACATAGAAGTTGGCCTTCCAACAACATGCAGAACTCTCTTCCTGGCTCTTTTCTGACCTGGCTTGTTAGCAATCCTGGAAGAAGGGGCTCCAAGAGATATCTTCAATCCTCTCTAAGTGGAATCTCGAGCTCTCATATTAGTAGGTCTCGCATACTCCTTCCTCACAGTCTTCTGGATTGTGGTCTTCTCCTTCTGCTTCTGAGAACAATATATGTTTTGGGAAAAAATTAGCATGTTCTTCATCTGCATTTAGCTTCTTCCTGGGCGTGGTAGCTTCCTTGGGCAAGCCATGGGAGATAGGTGTTCCTGGGTCAGAAGTTGTCCTCTCTCGACTAGTGCGTTAATCCATATCAGCACTGGGCTCACCGAAGTTGTTCTAACTATCCTCGGATCCCGACATACTGACATACAACCAAGCAGACCCTGTGAATTTTTTTAGAAGAGTTAGAACAGATGAGCGTCACAAAATTCAGAAGTTTTGCAAAGATTTGAACTAATAAAATGTCAGGGGGATAACCCCGGGGTAGACTCATCCAGCCTGCTAACTTTATCTCCAGCCCAAAAGGAACGACCAAGAACAATTCCCCAAGGCCCAAGTCCTCTGGCAGGCTAGGCTGCACCTACCGGCTAGGGGGCGAGACGGCCAACTCTCTGGCCGGCCAGGCAGAACCTGCCGGCTAGAAGCAAGACGGCTACCTCTTCCTGGCCGCCTAGGCCAAGTCGGCCGGCTAGGGACGAGGCGGCCATGCCCAAGCCGGCTATCCAAGCATGCTAGCCGGCTGGGGATCTCCAGTCACATCAGATCATAGGTCATGACGAGACCGTACGATTAAAGGTGGCTACGCGTCAGCAAAAGTACTAGATCGCAGTGCAGCGCAGGTACCAGCGTCGGCGGCCACGCCACTGACCTACCCCGGCTCTGATCCATCACCCAGCACAGTGTCGGCCGTCAAACTCCCACTCCATTACTGCACTCGACGTGGGAAGAGTGGAGGCGGCCATACCGTCTGCCCATGACGAATCTCGCTGGACGATGTCAGACATACCGCGCATGTCCTGCGTTAACCTAACGTGAGAGCTTCATTCGGTAGCCGGCGGGTCACACAACTAGACGGGACCTTGCAGCCGGCGGGCCCCCAAGCGACAAGGCAAGACCCTCGTGGCCCCCCTGGACATCCGGCGAGGCTGCCATCCGGGCCCCACTCTTGTACTCTTTATCCATATTGTAGGCCGGTGGGTTTGTCTCTAAAACCCCCCGGTCCCCCTCCATGTAGAGGGTCGGTCAGCAGATTACACACACACTCACCAACCACATAGGAGAGGCAGAGACGAGCCAGCTGCTCCCTTCTTCCTCCTCTGGAATACAGCTCCAGGAGCAACCTTGTAATCCCATCCATATACATCATACACTCTGGCAGGACTAGGGGTATTATCTCTACGGAGAGCCGTGAACCTGGGTACATCGTGCGTTCCATGCTTGTACCAACCTCGCCCCCAACGCTCTCTTTTGCCACTTTGGTTCTCACCGACTTTAGCCTACCCATGGCATATGTTGTGAGTATTCACCGACATTTGGCGCCCACCATGGGGCCGATCGCGACATCGGCTGGCTTTACGCGCTGGACGGGGACCCGCACCTACACCACCAGATGCATCGTGTCCGGATCGATCTGCATGCCCGTGGAACCCGCCTTCGATGAGGCAACACCGATGATGATCGACCTCCCGTTCCGTCGTGCGGATTCGAACGAGGAGTCCAATGACGAGGCGCCTCCTAGTGTTGCCGTCGCTGCTATGCAGAACCTCAGTGTTCTCTTTAGCAACCTGCGCCTCAACGATGGTCCTCGCTACTTCGGCAAGGACTTCGATGTCGAGGCGATGTGCGCCAGCTTCAGTAGGCTCTGTATCGCTGAGACGCCTACGCACGACGTGAACCCCAGCAACATACTCGTTTTCGATGGCCCTCCGTTGTCTGTGGGGTTCTTCACCCCCTACCATGTCACCACCATTTCCAACGTCGTGGAGGTGATGGTCATCGGCGCCGGCACCAGCAGGGCTCAGGGCAAAGCATCAGCAGACGCTGCTGATCCTACTGCTGTCACCGCTGATACCCTTCAGGCTGCGCTTACCGGCATGAAGACACCCATCGCCGCCTCCACAAACCCTAACGACGTGCGAGCTGCACTAGAGGAGGCTCGCGGGCAGATCTTGGAGGAAAGCATCGTCGTCGCCTCAGCGAAGCGCCAGATGGAGGCCACGCAGCGCGAGTATAACTCCGCATACGGCTTCACTCCGGTTACTGAGGCCCCTAGCCGGCTTGGGTCGGTCCGCGGCCGCGGCCGGTTCACTGCCGAGATTCTAGGCGGCAAATAGCCCGTCTACGAGACTCCTGGAGCCAACTTGCGGGCGGCATAGGTGGCCATGGCAGAAATGCCAAGCTTGGAGGGCGAGGAGCGCCCCTTCCAAGAGAAGCGGGTCAAGGATCTCCGTGACGCCGCCAACGAGCAGCAGACACGGCTTGACCCCGGTCAGGCCTAGTCAGAGTCTCCGGGACCCAACCACGGAGCGCGCCGCAACCCTAGCGGTAATCAGCATGCGGAGGGATCTTCCTCGCATCGCACTTACGGCCGGAAGGGCGAGGGAAGCCAATACATGTGCTCCCAGCGCTAGAGCGAGCATACTTCGAGCCGGTGTCGCGGAGGTGGCGAGAGCGACTCGGTGTATGAGGTTCCTCGTCCGGGGAGGACCCATGCCACCGGTTCGCAAGGTGACCTTCCGATCGCAGCTCGGATCGGCGCTCGCGTTCCCCAGGGCAACCAGGACACCCACAGGTGTCTCAACGCCCTGGCCCAGTCAGCCCTCCTAGAGGAGGACGGCCCCATCGGTCCGGCCTGCTTCGGCTCCCGGATCCGAGGGGAGCCGTTTTCCCGAGGCTTCACCTTGCCCCGGGACACTCCCAAGTACAACGGCACCGCCAAGCAAGATGACTGGCTGATCGACTATACCACCGCCATTGGCATTGCCAGGGGCAACAAACGCATAGCAGTCTGCTACGTGCCACTCATGTTGGCCGGCTCGGCTCGGACTTGGCTCAACAGCCTTCCAACCGGCAGCGTCAACTCATGGGTGGACTTCGAGGAGGCGTTCGTCCACAACTTGACAAGCACCTACAAGCGCCCTGGCCGGCCTCGCGATCTGGCCATGTGTGTCTAGAGGCCCGACGAACCCCGTCGCGACTATGTCACACGCTGGACGGAGCTTCGCAACTCCTGCGAGGGAGTGCATGAGGTACAGGCCATCCAGTACTTCATCGACGGTTGCCGAGATGGCACTGTCCTCAAGCACAAGCTCATGTGCTCCGAGCCCACCTCTCTGGCGGTGCTCATGGCCAAGGCAGACAAGTACGCCACGGCCGACTCCGTGGTGCGAGTCAAGGTGACCGCCTCGGACAAGGCTGTCCCCACGCCGGCTACTCCCAAGCCGGCTGGAGACAGTTGAGGCGGCCAGAACAACAACAAGCGCAAGGCGGATCAGCTAGATTCGCGCTCCAACAACAAGTTGGTAGCCAGCGGGGAGGGTGAGGCATCGGCTTCTCAAGACGGCTCTCAACGGAAGCGGCCCAATAGGGGCAATCCGAACTGGTTGCCCAAGCAGACTTTCGAGCAGCTGCTTGACTCCCCCTGCAAGATACACTCTGGGGCACCGTCTTCTACCCACACCCTTCGATAGTGCAGCTTTGCATGACGACTGTCTCAAGGGGAGGGCATGCCAGCTGCCCCAGGTGCACAGGCTGCGCCTAGAGCCCCGGCTCCGGGTCCTGCTCCGGGTCCACCGCCGCTGCCTTGCGATGATGGCCGCCTCCACGACGACTACCCCCATCAAGACGGAGCGTTCGTTGTCTTCACCAGTAAAGGCGATCACAAGCATAGCCTGCGCCAGCGACGATGTGAGGTGAATGCCACGGTCCCCCCGGTTCCCCAATACATGCATTGATCTGAAAAGCCCATCACATGGAGCCGGGTCAACCATCATGCGGTGATATCCAACCCGGGCTCATACGCGCTCATCCTCGACCCCACCTTCGCCTCCAAGAGGCTCACTTTCCGGTTCTCCCGGTGCTGGTCGACGGCGACAGCAACATCAACATCCTCTACCTCGACACTCTCCGCAAACTCAGGCTCAAGGAGACGGACGTCCTGCTGACCAGCACTGTCTTCCATGACATCGTGCCGGGGCAGTCCTGCTCGCCTATCGGCAAAATCCAGTTGGACGTCCTCTTCGGCGACAAGGCTCACTTCCGCCGCGAGTCCATATGGTTCGAGGTAGTGGACCTCAGCAGCCTGTATCACGCGCTGCTAGGCAGACCGACTCTGGCCAAGTTCATGGCTATCCCCCACTACGCCTACCTGAAGATGAAGATGTCGGGTCCAAAGGGCATCATCACCATTGCTGGCGACTAAAAGAAGTTGCTCGAATGTGCACAAGACAGCAGCCGCCTGGCCGACGCCATGGTGATTGCTGTGGAGAAGAGACAGATCGACTGGATCGTGGCTCAGGCTACCGAGCAGTCGGCGATCCCTTCTCCTCCGTCCCAGTCGGCCGGTGAAGGCTCCTTCAAGCCGGCTAAAGAAACCAAGCAGGTGCCACTCGACCCTGCAAACCCCAAGCAGTGCGTCACCATCAGGGATGGCCTCAGCCCCAAATAGGAAGGCGAGCTCGTCGACTTCCTGCTTGAGAATCAGGACATCTTTGCATGGTCCCCCAAAGACATGCCGGGTGTTCCAAGGAAGTACGCTGAGCACAAACTTCACGTGCGACAGGAGGCAAAGCCGGTAAAACAACCTTTGCGCCGCTTTGCCGAGGGGAAGCGGCGCACCATTGGAGAAGAGATTACCCGGCTCCTTGGAGCCGGCTTCATCATGGAGGTTTTCCACCCGGACTAGTTAACTAATCCAGTCCTGGTGCTGAAGAAGAACAATACATGGCGAATGTGTATCGATTACACTAGCCTGAATAAGGCCTGTCCGAAAGACCCATTCATGTTGCCTAGGATAGATCAAGTGACCGATTCCACTGCAGGCTGCGAAATGCTTTCATTTCTGGATGATTATTCAGGTTACCATCAAATCAAGCTGGATCCAGCTGATCGCTTGAAGACCTCCTTCATCACGCCCTTCGGGGCCTACTGCTACACCACCATGAAGTTCGGTCTGAAGAACGCTGGTGCGACATTCCAATGTTGCATGCAGCAGTGCCTAGTGCCACAGATCGGTAGAAACATCCACGTCCATGTGGATGACATCGTCGTCAAGACGAAGCAGCACTTCAGCCTCCTCAACGACTCGCGGGAGACATTCGCCAACCTGCACGAGTACAAGATCCGGCTCAACCCGGAGAAGTGCGTCTTTGGGGTTCCAGGCGGCAAGCTCTTAGGTTTCTTCGTGTCTGCTCGTGGCATCGAGGTGAACCCCGAGAAGAACGGCACCATCGAGTGGATGGTGAAGCCGGCTCGGATCCTAGATGTCCAGAAGTTCGTCGGCTGGCTGGCATCCCTTAGTCGGTTCGTCAGCCGGCTCGGCGAGAAGGCCCTACCACTCTACCAGCTCATCAAGAAGATGACGAAATTCGAGTGGAACGACCAGGCAGACGAAGCCTTCCGCGACCTCAAGCGGGTCATCTTGAGCCTGCCAATCTTGGCAGCGCCGGCTGAAAGGGAACCCATACTCATATACATTGCAGCGACCACTCGCGTGGTTAGTGTAGTGCTGGTAGTTCAACGCAAGGAGGAGGGCAAGGTACTATTAGTGCAGCGCCCTGTCTACTACCTCAACAAGATCTTGTCCGCCTCCAAGCAGAACTATCCCCACTACCAAAAAATGTGTTATGGTGTTTACCTTGCTGCAAAGAAGTTGAAGCAATACTTCCAAGAGTATGCTATCACCGTGGTGAGCACTCCTCTATTGGAATTATGCCCTAGAGGCAATAATAAATATAGTTATTATTATAATTCCTGTATCAAGATAATCGTTTATTATCCATGCTATAATTGTACTGAATGAAGACTTATATACATGTGTGGATACATAGACAAAACATTGTCCCTAGCAAGCCTCTAGTTGGCTAGCCAGTTGATCAAAGATAGTCAGGGTCTTCTGATTATGAACAAGGTGTTGTTGCTTGATAACTGGATCATTTCATTAGGGGAATCACGTGATGGACTAGACCCAAACTAATAGACATAGCATATTGATCGTGTCATTTTGTTGCTACTGTTTTCTGCGTGTCAAGTATTTGTTCCTATGACCATGAGATCATATAACTCACTGACACCGGAGGAATGCTTTGTGTGTATCAAACATCGCAACGTAACTGGGTGACTATAAAGATGCTCTACAGGTATCTCCGAAGGTGTTCGTTGAGTTAGTATGGATCGAGACTGGGATTTGTCACTCCGTGTGACGGAGAGGTATCTCGGGGCCCACTCGGTAATACAACATCACACACAAGCCTTGCAAGCAATGTGACTTAGTGTAAGTTGCGGGATCTTGTATTACGGAATGAGTAAAGAGACTTGTCGGTAAACGAGATTGAAATAGGTATGCCGATACTGACGATCGAATCTCGGGAAAGTAACATACCGAAGGACAAAGGGAATAACATACGGGATTATATGAATCCTTGGCACTGAGGTTCAAACGATAAGATCTTTGTAGAACATGTGGGATCCAATATGGGCATCCAGGTCCCGCTATTGGATATTGACCGAGGAGTCACTCGGGTCATGTCTACATAGTTCTCGAACCCGCAGGGTCTGCACACTTAAGGTTCGACGTTGTTTTATGCGTATTTGAGTTATATGGTTGGTTACTGAATGTTGTTCGAAGTCCCGGATGAGATCATGGACGTCACGAGGGTTTCCGGAATGGTCCGGAAACAAAGATTGATATGTAGGATGACCTCATTTGATTACCGGAAGGTTTTCGGAGTTACCGGGAATGTACTGGGAATGACGAATGGGTTCCGGGTGTTCACCGGGGGGGCAACCCACCCCGGGGAAGCCCATAGGCCTTGGGGGTGGCGCACCAACCCTTAGTGGGCTGGTGGGAGAGCCAAGAAGGCCCTATGCGCCATAGGAAGAAAATCAAAGAGAAAAAAAAAAGAGGAGGTGGGAAAAGGGGGAAGGACTCCTCCTTCCAAACCTAGTTGGATTCGGTTTGGAAGGGGAGGACTCCCCCCCTTGGCTCAGCCGAACCCCTTGAGGGTCCTTGGACCCCAAGGCAAGGCTCCCCCTCTTCCCCCTATATATACGGAGGATTTAGGGCTGATTTGAGACAACTTTTGCCATGGCAGCCCGACCACATATCTCCACGGTTTTACCTCTAGATCGCGTTTCCGCGGAGCTCTGGCGGAGCCCTGCTGAGATTAGGTCACCACCAACCTCTGGAGCGCTGTCACGCTGCCGGAGAACTCATCTACCTCTCCGTTTCTCTTGCTGGATCAAGAAGGCCGAGATCATCGTCGAGTTGTACGTGTGCTGAACGCGGAGGTGCCGTCCGTTCGGCACTAGATCGTGGGACTGATCGCGGGACGGTTCGCGGGGCGGATCGAGGGACATGAGGATGTTCCACTACATCAACCGCGTTCACTAACGCTTCTGCTGTGCGATATACAAGGGTACGTAGCTCGAATATCCCCTCTCGTAGATGGACATCACCATGATAGGTCTTCGTGCACGTAGGAAATTTTTTGTTTCCCATGCGACGTTCCCCAACAGTGGCATCATGAGCTAGGTTCATGCGTAGATGTCTTCTCGAGTAGAACACAAAAGTTTTTATGGGTGGTGATGTGCGTTTTGCTGCCCTCCTTAGTATTTTCTTGATTCCGCGGTATTGTTGGATTGAAGCGGCTTGGACTGACATTACTCGTACGCTTACGAGAGACTGGTTTCATCGCTACGAGTAACCTCGTTGCTCAAAGATGACTGGCAAGTGTCAGTTTCTCCAACTTTAGTTGAATCGGATTTGACGAAGGAGGTCCTTGTATAAGGTTAAATAGCAATTCATATATCTCCTTTGTGGTGTTTGCGTAAGTAAGATGCGACCCTACTAGATACCCATGGTCACCACGTAAAACATGCAACAACAAAATTAGAGGACGTCTAACTTGTTTTTGCAGGGTATGCTTGTGATGTGATATGGCCAACGATGTGATGTGATATATTGGATGTATGAGACGATCATGTTGTAATAGATAATATCGACTTGCACGTCAATGGTACGGCAACCGGCAGGAGCCATAGGGTTGTCTTTAAACTAACGTTTGTGCTTGCAGATGCGTTTACTATTTTGCTAGGATGTAGCTTTAGTAGTAATAGCATGAGTAGCACGACAACCCCGATGGTGACACATTGATGGAGATCATGGTGTGGCGCTAGTGACAAGAAGATCGTGCCGGTGCTTTGCTGATGGAGATCAAGGAGCACGTGATGATGGCCATATCATGTCACTTATGAATTGAATGTGATGTTAATTCTTTTATGCACCTTCTTTTTCTTAGAACGACGGTAGCATTATAAGGTGATCTCTCACTAAAATTTCAAGATGAAATTGTGTTCTCCCCGACTGTGCACCGTTGCTACAGGTCGTCGTTTTGAGACACCACGTGATGATCGGGTGTGATAGAGTAAACGTTCACATACAACGGGTGCCAAACAGTTGCACACGCGGAACACTCGGGTTAAGCTTGACGAGCCTAGCATGTGCAGACATGGCCTCGAAACACATGAGACCGAAAGTTCGGTCATGAATCATATAGATGATATGATTAGCATAGGGATGCTTACCACTGAAACTATACTCAACTCACGTGATGATCGGACTTGAGCTAGTGTAAGTGGATCATGAACCACTCAAATGACTAGAGAGATGTACTTTTTGAGTGGGAGTTTAGCGAGTAATTTGATTAAGTTAAACTCTAATTATCTTGAACATAGTCTAAGTCCACTTTGAATATATTTGTGTTGTAGATCATGGCTCATGCGACAGTCACCCTGAATTTTAATACGTTCCTAGAGAAAGCTAGGTTGAAAGATGATGGAAACAACTTTGTAGACTGGGCTCGTAATCTTAAGCTAATCTTACAAGCTGGGAAGAAGGATTATGTCCTTAATGCTGGGCTAGGATATGAACCACCCACTACGGCTGACCAGGATGTTAAGAACGCTTGGTTAACACGTAAGGAGGACTACTCAGTAGTTCAATGTGCAGTCTTGTATGGCTTAGAACCGGGACTTCAACGTCGCTTTGAGCGTCATGGAGCATTTGAGATGTTCCAGGAGTTGAAGTTCATCTTTCAGAAGAACTCCCGGATCGAGAGGTATGAGACCTCCGATAAATTCTATGCTTGCAAGATGGAGGAGAACTCGTCTGTCAGTGAACATGTGCTCAAAATGTCTGGGTACTCAAACCATCTAGCTGAGCTGGGGATTGAACTCCTGCAAGAGGCTATCACTGACAGAATCCTTCAATCACTGCCGCCAAGCTATAAAGGCTTTGTGTTGAACTACGACATGCAAGGGATGAACAAGTCACCCGGCGAGTTGTTTGCGATGCTGAAAGTCGCAGAGTCTGAACTCCGTAAAGAGCATCAAGTGTTGATGGTGAATAAGACCACTAGTTTCAAGAGAACGACAAAGGCAAGAAGGGTAATTCAAAGAAGAGCGGCAAGCCTGTTGCCAATCCGACGAAGAAACCCAAAGCTGGACCTAAGCCTGAAACAGAGTGTTACTATGGGTCACTGGAAGCGCAACTGCCCCAAGTATCTGGCTGATAAGAAAGCGGCCAAAGAAAAATCAGGTATATTTGATATACATGTTATTGATGTGTACTTAACCGGCTCTCGTAGTAGTGCCTGGGTATTCGATACCGGTTCTGTTGCTAATATTTGCAACTCAAAACAGGAACTGCGGAATAGACGAAGGCTGGCGAAAGATGAAGTGACGATGTGCGTAGGAAATCATGCAATCGCCGTCGGCACAGTTTCACTTCGGTTACCATCAGGATTAGTTATGAACTTGAATCATTGTTATTTAATGCCTACGTTGAGCATGAACATTATATCTGGATATTGTTTATTGCGAGACGGTTACTCTTTTAAGTCAGAGAATAATTGTTGTTCTATTTCTATGAGTAACATCTTTTATGGTCATGCACCCAATGTGAGAGGATTGTTCATATTGAATCTTGATAGTGATACACACATACATAACATTGAGACCAAAAGAGTTAGAGTTAACAATGATAGCGCCATATGTTTGTGGCACTGCCGCTTAGGTCATATTGGTGTAAAGGGCATGAAGAATCTCCATGCCGATGGACTTTTGGAGTCACTTGACTTTGATTCACTTGACACGTGCGAACCATGCCTCATGGGCAAGATGACTAAAACTCCGTTCTCCGGAACAATGGAGCGTGCAAGTGACTTGTTGGAAATCATACATACCGATGTGTGCGGTCCGATTAGCCTAGAGGCACGCGGCGGATATCGTTATTTTCTCACCTTCACTGACGATTTGAGTAGATATGGTTATGTCTACTTAATGAAGCACAAGTCTGAAACATTTGAAAAGTTCAAGAAATTTCAGAGTGAAGTTGAAAATCATCGTAACAAGAATATCAAGTTCCTACGGTCTGATCGTTGGGGTGAATATCTGAGTTTCGAGTTTGGTGCTCACTTAAGACAATGTGGAATTGTTTCACAGTTGACACCGCCTGGAACACCACAGCGTAATGGTGTGTCCGAATGTCGTAATCGTACTTTATTAGAGATGGTGCGATCTATGATGTCTCTTACCGATTTGCCGTTATCGTTTTGGGGTTATGCATTAGACACAGCTGCATTCACTTTAAATAGGGCACCATCAAAATCCGTTGAGACGACACCATACGAACTCTGGTATGGCAAAAGGCCAAAGTTGTCGTTTCTTAAAGTTTGGGGATGTGATGCTTATGTCAAAAAGCTTTAGCCTGAAAAGCTGGAACCCAAAGAGGAAAAGTGCATCTTCATAGGTTACCCAAAAGAGACAGTTGGGTACACCTTCTATCTCAAATCCGAGGGCAAAGTGTTTGTTGCTAAAAACGGAGCTTTTCTCGAGAAGGAGTTTCTCTCGAGAGAATTGAGTGGGAGGAAGATAGAACTTGATGAGGTTGTTGAACCTCTCATCCCTCTAGATTGTGGCGCAGGGCAAGGGGAAACCTCCGTCATTGCGACGCCGGTTGAGGAGGAAGTTAATGATGATGATCATGAAACTCCGGTTCAAGTTCCTGTCGAACCACGCAGGTCGACGAGGCCACGTGCTGCTCCAGAGTGGTACGGTAATCCCGTCATGTCAATCATGCTGTTAGACAACAATGAACCTGCAAATTATGAAGAAGCAATGGTGGGCCCTGATTCCAACAAATGGCTAGAGGCCATGAAGTCCGAGATAGGATCCATGTGTGACAACAAAGTCTGGACTTTGGAAGTACTACCCGAGGGCCACAAGGCTATTCAGAACAAATGGATCTTTAAGAAGAAGACGGACGCTGACGGCAATGTGACCGTTTATAAAGCTCGACTTGTGGCAAAGGGTTTTTCACAAGTTCAAGGAGTTGACTACGATGAGACATTCTCACCCGTAGCGATGCTTAAGTCCGTCAGAATCATGTTAGCAATAGCTGCATTTTTCGATTATGAAATCTGGCAGATGGATGTCAAAACGGCGTTCCTTAACGGTTTCCTTAAGGAAGAGTTGTATATGATGCAACCCGAAGGTTTTGTCGATCCTAAGAATGCGAACAAGGTGTGCAAACTCCAGCGATCCATTTATGGGCTGGTGCAAGCATCTCGGAGTTGGAACAAACGCTTTGATGAGGTGATCAAAGCATTTGGGTTTATACAAGTGGTTGGAGAATCTTGTATTTACAAGAAAGAGAGTGGGAGGTCTGTGGCGTTTCTAATATTATATGTGGATGACATATTGCTGATTGGAAACAACATAGAGTTTTTGGATAGCATAAAGGATTACTTGAATAAAAGTTTCTCTATGAAGGACCTAGGAGAAGCTGCTTACATTCTAGGCATTAAGATCTACAGGGATAGATCGAAACGCCTGATAGGACTTTCACAAAGCACATACCTTGATAAAGTTTTGTAGAGGTTCAAAATGGTACAGTCCAAGAAAGGGTTCTTGCCAGTTTTACAAGGTACGAGATTGAGTAAGACTCAGTGCCCAGCAACTGATGAGGATAGAGAGCATATGAGCACCGTCCCCTATGCTTCAGCCATAGGTTCAATCATGTATGCAATGCTGTGCACTAGACTGGACGTTAGCTGGGCCATAAGTATGGCAGGCAGGTTCCAGAGTAATCCAGGAGTGGATCACTGGACGGCGGTCAAGAATATCCTGAAGTACCTGAAAAGGACTAAGGAGATGTTTCTCGTGTATGGAGGTGACGAAGAGCTCGCCGTAAAGGGTTACGTCGATGCAAGCTTTGACACAGATCCGGACGACTCTAAGTCGCAGACCGGATACGTATTTATTCTTAATGGGGGTGCGGTAAGCTGGTGCAGTTCCAAGCAAAGCGTCGTAGCAGATTCTACATGTGAAGCGGAGTACATGGCTGCCTCTAAGGCGGCTAAGGAGGGTGTCTGGATGAAGCAGTTCATGACGGATCTTGGACTAGTGCCAAGCGCACTGAATCCAATAACCTTGTTCTGTGAGAACACGGGTGCCATTGCCCTAGCAAAGGAACCACGGTTTCACAAGAAGTCCAGACACATCAAACGACGCTTCAACCTCATCCGCGACTACGTCGAAGGGGAGGACGTAAATATATGCAAAGTGCACATCGATCTGAATGTAGCAGACCTGCTGACTAAACCTCTTCCACGGGCAAAGCATGATCAACACCAGAACTATATGTGTGTTAGATTTATTACAATGTAATTCGCATGATGATGTGAGGGCTAGATTATTGACTCTAGTGCAAGTGGGAGACTGTTGGAATTATGCCCTAGAGGCAATAATAAATATAGTTATTATTATAATTCCTGTATCAAGATAATTGTTTATTATCCATGCTATAATTGTATTGAATGAAGACTTATATACATGTGTGGATACATAGACAAAACACTCTCCCTAGCAAGCCTCTAGTTGGCTAGCCAGTTGATCAAAGATAGTCAGGGTCTTCTGATTATGAACAAGGTGTTGTTGCTTGATAACTGGATCACGTCATTAGGAGAATCACGTGATGGACTAGACCCAAACTAATAGACGTAGCATATTGATCGTGTCATTTTGTTGCTACTGTTTTCTGCGTGTCAAGTATTTGTTCCTATGACCATGAGATCATATAACTCACTGACACCGGAGGAATGCTTTGTGTGTATCAAACGTCGGAACGTAACTGGGTGACTATAAAGATGCTCTACAGGTATCTCCGAAGGTGTTCGTTGAGTTGGTATGGATCGAGACTGGGATTTGTCACTCCGTGTGACGGAGAGGTATCTCGGGGCCCACTCGGTAATACAACATCACACACAAGCCTTGCAAGCAATGTGACTTAGTGTAAGTTGCGGGATCATGTATTACGGAACGAGTAAAGAGATTTGTCGGTAAATGAGATTGAAATAGGTATGCGGATACTGACGATCGAATCTCGGGCAAGTAACATACCGAAGGACAAAGGGAATAACATACGGGAGTATATGAATCCTTGGCACTGAGGTTCAAACGATAAGATCTTCGTAGAATATGCGGGATCCAATATGGGCATCCAGGTCCCGCTATTGGATATTGACCGAGGAGTCACTCGGGTCATGTCTACATAGTTCTCGAACCCGCAGGGTGTGCACACTTAAGGTTCGACGTTGTTTTATGCGTATTTGAGTTATATGGTTGGTTACCGAATGTTGTTCGAAGTCCCGGATGAGATCACGGATGTCACGAGGGTTTCCGGAATGGTCCGAAAACGAAGATTGATATATAGGATGAACTCATTTGATTAGCGGAAGGTTTTCGGAGTTACCGGGAATGTACCGGGAAGGACGAATGGGTTCCGGGTGTTCAACCGGGGGGGCAACCCACCCCGGGGAAGCCCATAGGCCTTGGGGGTGGCGCACCAGCACTTAGTGGGCTGGTGGGACAGCCCAAGAAGGCCCTATGCGCCATAGGAAGAAAATCAAAGAGAAAAGAAAAAAAAAGAGGAGGTGGGAAAAGGGGGAAGGACTCCTCCTTCCAAACCTAGTTGGATTCGGTTTAGAAGGGGAGGACTCCCCCCCTTGGCTCGGCCGAACCCCTTGAGGGTCCTTGGACCCCAAGGCAAGGCTCCCCCTCTTCCCCCTATATATACGGAGGATTTAGGGCTGATTTGAGACAACTTTTGCCACGGCAGCCCGACCACATATCTCCACGGTTTTACCTCTAGATCGTGTATCTGCGGAGCTCTGGCGGAGCCCTGCTGGGATTAGGTCACCACCAACCTCCGGAGAGCCGTCACGCTGTCGGAGAACTCATCTACCTCTCCGTCTCTCTTGCTGGATCAAGAAGGCCGAGATCATCGTCGAGCTGTACGTCTGCTGAACGTGGAGGTGCCGTCCGTTCGGCACTAGATCGTGGGACTGATCGCGGGATGGTTCGCGGGTCGGATCGAGGGACGTGAGGACGTTCCACTACATCAACCGCGTTCACTAACGCTTCTGCTGTGCGATCTACAAGGGTACGTAGATCGAATATCCCCTCTCGTAGATGGACATCACCATGATACGACTTCGTGCGCGTAGGAAAATTTTTGTTTCCCATGCAACGTTCCCCAACATGCTCCACTGTCAGAAATCATGGGCAACCGTGATGCAACTGGCAGGATCGCCAAGTGGTCCATCGCCATGGGGTACCACGATATCCGCTACGAGCCTCGCACCGCCATCAAATCTCAGGTGGTGGCTGACTTCCTGGTCGACTGGGTTGAAACCCAGTTTGAGCCACCACCTCTAGACTCCACGCATTGGCGGATGCACTTCGACGGCTCGAAGATACGGATTGGTCTTGGAGCCGGCATCGTCTTGACGTCTCCGAAAGGAGACTAGCTCAAGTATGCCCTCGAAATCCACTTCGCCGCCTCCAACAATGTCGCCGAGTATGAAGCACTCGCTCACGGCCTCTGGCTCGCCAAGGAGATTGGCATCCGCGGGCTCATCTGCTTCGGTGACTTAGACCTCGTGGTGCAACAAGTTTCTGGCGAAAGGGACGCCAACATGGCAAGCTACCGCTTCCTTATCCAGGAGCTCAGCGGCCCCTTTGAGGGTTGCGAGTTCCACCATGTTCCTAGGGCGTACAACGAGGCAGTCGATACACTCGCCAAGATTGGCTCCATGAGACAGGCTATCCCAGCCGGTGTCTCCCTCGAGCAGCTGCACAAGCCGTCTATCAGGCCATATCTAGAGTCGGCATCAATTTTCATGCCGGCTGATTCTTCGGTGCAAGCGCCGTCGGCTCCAACAGCTACACCGGCTACAACTCCTGTGCCAGCTGCGCTGGCTCTGCCGACTCCAATGTCGGCACCGGCTACAACCACTTCGTCGGCTACGACTACTTCGCCGGCTACAACAGCAAATCCGGCTCCGTCCTGCCTCGAGTCATGTCGTCTCGACACCTAGTGGGTGGACTTCATGGAGGTAGACGGCGAGCCGGCAGCCCCGACGACATCAGAGACACCTTGTCTCGAACCCGTGACTACTGCTTCATCAAGCGCGGGGGCTGTAGAAGCCCCCAACAGTCACGTCGAGACGGAGCCAGCTCTTGTGTAGGCTCCGTCATAGGCTCAACCCATCCTGGCCTTCCTCCTTTGCGGCGAACTTCCTCAAGAGGAGGCGAAGGCGAGGAAGATCCAGCGCAGATCTGCACCCTACGCCATCATCAATCGCGAGCTGGTTCAGCGTAGCATGATTGGCGTGTTCTAGCTCTGTGTCGAATCAGAAAGGGGCAGGAGATCCTGAGAGACATTCACCAGGGGGAGTGTGGGCATCATGCCGCCTCTAGAACCCTGGTGGCCAAAGCATTCCGCCATGGATTCTACTAGCCCACAGCCCTCGAGGAGGCCGTGGACATGGTCAACAAATGCGAGGGCTGCCAATTCTTTGGCACGCAGAGCCACATGCCTCCTTCGACCCTCAAAACCATCCCCTTGTCATGGCTTTTCGCCGTCTGGGGGTTGGACATGGTGGGGCCTTTCAAGAAGGCTCGCGGTGGCATGACTCACCTCTTGGTGGCGCTCGACAAATTTACCAAGTGGATCAAGGCTAGGCCTATCAAGAAGCTTGATGGCCCCACGGCTGTCAAGTTCATCACGGACATATCTGTCTGATACGGCGTCCCCCACAGCATCATCGCCGACAATGGCACTAACTTCGCCAAGGGCACTTTGGCGCTCTACCGCTCCAAGGTAGGCATCCGGCTCGACTTGGCGTCAGTGGCACATCCCTAGTCCAATGGCCAAGTGGAGAGGGCCAATGGCCTAATCCTGGCCGACATCAAGCCAAGACTGGTGGCACCACTTGTCAGGTCATCCGGCTGCTGGATCGAAGAATTGCCGGTTGTACTATGGAGTCTCCGCACCACGCCCAACCGGTCAACCGCTTCACTCTGTTCTTTCTGGTATACGGGTCCGAAGCCATCATCCCTATGGATATCGAGTTCGACTCGCCTCGGGTCACCCTGTACACGGAATCGGAGGCGAAGGAGGCAAGAGAAGACGGTGTTGATCTCCTTGAGGAAGCAAGGGACCTAGCATTGAGCCGGACGGCCATCTATCAACAGAAGCTGGGATACTACCACAACAAGAAGATCATGCCTCTCTCTTTCAGAGAGGGAGACTTGGTGCTCAGAAGAATCCAGCGCACCGCCGGCCAACACAAGCTCTCATCCCCATGGGAGGGACCCTTCATCATCAGTAGGAAATTGCACAACAACGCATACTACTTGATCGATGCCCAGAAGCCAAGGAAGCGCAAGAGGGACGACTCCGGCCAGGAGACAGAACGTCCATGGAATGCAGCGTTGCTTCGCCCGTTCTATTGCTAGAAGGAAAGTATCAAACATGGAAAGAGCATGCACATATGTATCTTTCTCCGTCTTTAGGGATTTCTAATGAATGCAATGAAAAGAGCATGCCATATGCTTCTTTTTAGATTCATACTTAGAGTGCTCACTCTGTGAGTCCCTTGCCGGCTCTAATAAGCTCGGGGGCTCGCTAGTCGCCCGGACGACTTCCTTATGTTGTAGAAAAACACATAGTGTACGCCGGACCGATCCCTGGTCACCTCGTAACAGCTACAGACCAGCTCCCGGCTGTCCGGCTAGCGAGGCGACGCGAGGTAAGGTCGGATACATGGAAAGTTTGATTACAAAAAGGTTGCCGGCTCGGGTTGGCTTGATGTATTTTACGATCTCATTGTAGCCGGCCTCTGCTGGTTTATTTCGGAATCTTTAAGTCTTGATGGCTTCAAAAAATCTAAGTCCTATATTCTCAAAGTGAGAAACCTTGACCCAGTCATAGACCAGCTCCCGACCGTCGGGCTGGCAGGGTGGAAACTTGGGGGGTAGAGGAGTTGGAGAAAAAGAAGTCAAGCACGAATCAAAAGATGAAGATATAAAACAACACGCATGGCAATACGAATATGATGTTGAATCCATACATTCAAAAAGCATTGGCCCATGGCCGAAGTTCATTACACCCCTAGTGGGTGGAACTGTTGGACTGACAAAACAATTGTAGACAACAAAAAAGAAAAACAGGATCGGCTAGGGCTGCGGCCTCGTTGGTCGCCCTGGCTGCTGCTCCTAAACTGGTGGCTCCACCATCGCCCGCTGCTCCCGAGGCCATGGCGCCGTCTCCTCCGCGAGGGCTTATGGCTCCATCCGCGTCAGAGTCGGCATATGCCTCGCCGCTAGAGGCGACGGCGTTCTCCACTTCATGGGCCGCCTCGTCGGAGCTGCCATCGGTGTCATAGGGCTGAAGGCCATGCAGATCCTCAGGGATCACATTGCCGCCTTCGCCCCGCTCCAAGTTGAGCTAATCCCAGGCGGTGTACGAAGCGATGTCACTGGCCCTCACGCGCAGCTCCTGCTCCACCGCCTGCAGCTCCACCTCCGAGCCGTCACGCTAAGTGACGAGCTTGCCCAAGTCTAGGTTTCGGTACCAGGACTTGGCCAAGCGCAGGGCCATGTAGGCTCCAGCATGCGCGGCCGAAGCACGCCAGGCGTCAAGACGGTCTTCGCCAGCCGCAAGCCAGCGGGAGAGCCGGCTCATCGACGCTGGATCCACACCATCAGGCCATAGAGCCTTCACCATGGACGAGCATGCGGTCTGGAGACGAGCCACGGACTCGCCCAGAATACGCAGGCGGGCTCTGAGGCCCACCCCGATCTCCTCCACGCTCCAGCCGGAGGTAACATCTACCTCCTGCCCGGCCGCGCAGCGCTCCTCGCGGCTCACCTCGACGGCCGTGTCGGCCACGTCCCGTGTCTCAGGGAAGAGGCTTGAGATAGGGGAAGGGGCACAAAGAAGAATAAGAAGATAGGGCGGCAAAGAAGAAAATTCAAGACAAAAAAAAAGAAGACTCATGGTCGAAGTGGCTATCGGTCTCATGAGCGCCCTCCAGGGCCTCAAGCTCCCGCACCTTGCTCCCTTGGGTGAGGTGGGAAATTTGATCCTGGAGGGCCGCCGCCGTGTGCAGGGCCTTGGCCAGTTGCGCCTGCTTCTGGATCAGGGCTTCCTCCTTCTCCTTCAAGGCAGCATCCTTGAGCTTCATCTCCTCGAGATGAAGCGTCTCAAGACGCTCCACGTCGGCAATATGGGAGGCGTCCTTCTCCTGCAGGGAGGCGCGAAACTGCTCCTGCTCAGCCTGGAGGGCCCCCTGGAGCTCCTTCTTCTCCGCCTGGAGATGAGTCAGCACCTGTTGGAGCCGGCCGTCTGCCTTGCGCAGGGCGTCCCGCTCCACGATGGCCTCGCCCAGCCGGGCCTCAAGTTCGGCGATCTGGCCATCAGCCGCCTGGTATTGAGCCCGCAGCATGTTGTAGGCTTGCACCTGGGCATCATAAAGATCCTACAAGGCAATGAGGAAGCAAAAGTAAGATTCGGCCTGGTTAAATCATAACCAGCCCGATTCTCGGGGGCTACACCCAGTGGGTGCGCTAGCGTGCCCCCACTAAAAAAGCAAAGCAAGAGATGAAGCTCAAAGAGACTCGGCACGGCCGATGATTGGCCGGCCCGACTCTCGGGGGCTACACCCAGTGGGTGCGCTGGCACGCCCCCACTGATTCAAGAAGAAGAAAATAAAAATTGAAGACAGAGATAAGACACTTACCTTGGTGTGCTCCTCCAAACATTCCAGATCGCTGCCCACCATACGCGCCGCCTGGTCCACCTTCTATCGGCTACTCGCAAACATTGATACCAGCTCCGGGACGCCGTGGAGGACGGTGCCTGCGGGCAGCTTCTGGCGCTCCAGATTGGCCGCTCGCCAAACCTTCATGGGCCGGCTCCCGGATTTGGGGCCGGCTCCTGGAGCAGCCGGACCACGGTTGGAGACAACGATGGTGCCGTCTCCAGGCGTTGGCATGCCGGCCGGCTCCGCCGATGCCCCAGTCGGCGCCTTCTCCTCAGCAGGAGGTGGATGGGCCGCGTCCGGCGCATCCATGTTCACCCCTGGCGCATCAGGGGCCACGTCTGGCGCGTCCAGGTTCAGTTCCGGTGCGTCGGCCGTTGCCTCGGCCTCGAGTGAATCCGGTATCACCTCAAGATCCACCGGCGCGGAGGCTTCCGACTCAGAAGGATGGGCCTCCTTGGTCCTCGAGGTGCGCCTCGGGGCCGCCTCGCTAGCTGGCTCCTCCACGCGGGCATGCGTAGAGGGGTCATGTCTAGCCTTCGTGCGCCTCTCCTCCCGCTTCTCGGCCCGGCTGGGCCGAGACTGGCCCTCGGCCATCTTCTCCCAGGCCGCATCCTAGTGGCAGGCGGACTGCTCCTCGAGCTCCTTACGGGCAGCATCATCCGCTGCCCAGCCGACTCGCTTGGCTGCAGAGGCGGTGTCTCCGTCGACATACTCTGCCTCCCTGCCAAGCGACACTTTGAGGAACAAAACTTCATGCAAGACAAAGTAAAAAGAGTGAAAGGGGAGCCCTTACCCCACGATGATGGGCACGTGCCTCCTGCCGCCACCAGCACGGCGCTTCTTAGTGCCGCCTGCTCATGCTCCGACAGGAGGGCCCGTCGCGGATCGCATGGGAGCCGGCCTGGATGCTGTGGTACCCTTGCCTTTCTTCCGGGCCGCCTCGTCAAGACCGGCCGCCTCAGCCTTATGGCACCGTCCGCGCCTCAGGGGCGGACTGGTGACGTCCTCCACCCGGTCGGATTCTTCCGCGAAGGCTGCATCAGATAGGGAGGAGGGAGTCTCATCATCATCTGTCCAATCTACAATGAAGGGCCTCAGATGCTCACTAGACGGCTCCGTCCCGTCCGACTCCAGCGCGTCCTCCGAACCTTCGGAGGAAGCAGAACGGGACTCAATCATGCCATCATCCTCGATCTCCGAGGCATCAAACGTTACCACGTCGGGGGCAGGCGGGTTGAGTGCCTGTAGCTTCTCGAACACCTGTGCGAAGGAGTTGGCGGCCGGATCAAAAAGACGGCCAACCACGAGACAAACAGCAAGAACAGATGCAACGAAAAATGCTTACCACCGGAGGCGCTATGTTTGAGAAGTAGCAGAAGGATTTCTGGCGCCGTTGCCGGGGAAGGATTTTTGTTGTCCTAGCATTGAGCAAGTTCAAAACAGTGTGAAGGCGCTATGTGTCCGTTCAGGTCGTTGAACGAGTTCGAAACAAAACCAAGGTGCACTCATCCTAGCAAGGTTCCTTTGCATGCAGGTTTGTCATACAAAGATCGGGATCTCTAAAAGGAAAAGAATCTATCTACTCAAAAATCTCATCTAGAGTTTTTGTCACTTATCTGTCGTGTCGCGGCACTTCTTCCCGCGACGTCCGAATCTTTTGTCGGGGCCTCAGATCCCCGGCAAGCCGGATGTTACACCCCCCGGCAACCTCCTCGCCGGCAAGGTTCTTGCCGATAGTCTTTGACCATCGCATAGGAAAAGGGTTTGCCGGGGTGTAGCTCTTTTTTCTCTTTTGCCAGGACGTGCTGACGGAGCCCCCGAGCACATCTTTGGTGGCGACATGACACTTCCAGGGGAGAAAACATTTTCGCTGGAGTGCGTGTTGGGGCTTCGGGACCTGTTGGCGCATCCTTGACGACTATGCATCACTCCACAGAGGTGCGTCCGCCGGAGTATGCATCGGAGGCCTCGCCGAAGTTCCCAGGCACACCCTCGACACCAACGTACTGTCCTGGAGTGGCGCATCAGCTTGACGACATCGGACTTAGGGTCTCCGCCTCCCCAGCCTACGCTTGTGCAGCAGCGCGCCCGCGCATGCGCTAGGAGGCCATAGCAAAGTGGAGCGACCATTGTGGTGTCTCGCTTCAGGGAACTGCGGTGATGCGCTCAAGTTCTAAAAATCCAGAGCAGAGCTTGCTCAGATTAGCGCAAATGCTCGCACCCCCTACCTGGCGCACCAAAGATGTCGGGGACAACACCTATGGGAACCTCCACGGATCCCTTGATCGTTCGGCGGGGTGAGGGGTGGCGCCAAGAGCAGAGCTAGCGATCAGCACCGGGAACGTTTTTACCCACGTTCGGGCCGCTTAGCGCATAAAACCCTACTCCTGATTTATGTGTTGTATTAGGTGTTTGCTGTAGGATTACTTGCTGCAGTGATTGCTTACTGGCCAATGGCCAAAGTGTCTAACCCCTTAGAACAGAGCCTTGGGACTCCTTTTATAGGCAAAGGGGTCACCAAAAGTGCTCAACAGTGAGTTCACGAGCTGCACGGTGAACAAGGTTCAGTCTTATCCACCTACCGTGGTGTTAGGGGAAGTAAATGCTTCGTCAGTCTCCTGACTTGCATCAGGATGGTATCGACACGTACCCATGTGTTTCGACACCTGGGTGTTGTTCTGGCGCATGAGGGATGTGTTGGCGCTGTGGTATTCTGTGGCACTGTGTAGGACGGAATACCTGGCGGGCGAACGGGGCTTGTCGGGATGGTGCCCTCGCTAGTGGCCTAGTCTACCTTCCCGGCAAGGAAGGCTGTCCAGGGCCTTGTCTATCTTCCCGGCAAGGAGGACTTGTCGGGGCCTTGTCTATCTTCCCGACAAGGAGGACTTCCCGGGGCCTTGGATATCTTCCCGGCAAGAGAGGCTTGCCGGGACCTTGTAGCTTAGACTTGTTCCTCACACCCTTGGAGGGGTGTGGCCCTGGTGAGCTTATGGATTAATCTTCCTACCATCCTTCGTCGTGCCTTTCTGCCAAAGCGGTTGCCGGCGCCCATGCACAAGTCTGGGGCACATGAGACCCCAGTCTTCGGTGAACCGACATGAGCCCCCGGGCCTGAGCCACACACGTGTGTGAGGCGTTGTTGGGCCAGGCCCAAAGTGATGCACGGGCCCGTGTGACAGAGTATCTTGTTGGCTGGAACCGTTGTTGGTGGTCTTTCCCCACGTTGCGCATTGAAAGCACAAAGTGGGAAGGCGTGCGCACTGTGTCCGTCCCACCTCCCAAAGCGTTTCTACCACGCATGAGGCATGCGCAGTAACGGTCAGGCAAGTGGCGATCGTGGCCTTAATAGCTGCAGCCATTGCAGGGCCCACCCTTGTATACATTGGTGCAGCAGGGCGGCCCCCTATTCGCCCGTGACAATGGGCGATTGAGCGAGAGGGGTGGCGGTTTCTCGAGTGGGGAAGGCTAGGCCTCGCGTCGCGCCCTATAAATTAGGGGGTTTGCAAGGGGGTTTTGTTCAACCATCCAACTCCAGAAACGCAAAACACCCCCAACCTTTTCTAAAGTATCTTCTTTAGCTTCATGTGGCGCTCACCATAATCATGGATAGGGGACAAGGGCGGCCACCATCAGCGCCAGAGTGGCAAGAGGATCCCGTTCGGATCATGCCACCGCTTCTGGAGCGGCAGCTGCCGAGGGCGGCTCGAGCACCCTAGGTGGCGGAGGGGCGAAGGGCCGTGGTCGTTGCAGAGGCCGTGGCCGGGGAAGGAGGGATGCTACTCCAGCATCCCCGCCTTTGCTAATGCTCGTTCCTGCAGGGACTCATGTTGAAAGGACTCCGTTGGAGTTCCTTGTCAAGTTGCGAGGCCACATCAAGACCCATCTTCAACTCCCCAGCGCCTTCGCCAAGGCGATGGAGCAAGAGAAGCTCCCGATGTTGTGGCTCCGGGTGCATGCTTGCGGCAACGGCGCCGTGTCGGTAGCCCTGGAGCATCCGGGGCCTTGGATCCTGTTTCTTGGCCATGCGTGGAAGAGTTTCGCTCGCGCCCACAATCTGTGGGATGGGCACCTTCTCCGCTTTAAGATGATGGCAGGAAACCTTCTCTCTATCAAGCTATAAGGGAGCTGAGGTGTACGCCTCAGCTGCTGTGAAGAGAGCTTGAGCGGGGCTGAATGCCCTTCCTTGCATGGGAGCAACGAGGAAGGGACTGATGGGAGCTACAGCGGGTACTGGTCAGACCATTGGCAGGCTAAGCCTGGGTATTAGGATCTGACCTCAGACTGACCGTCGGCTGCACCATCATAGTTAGTCCGCGGCTCTTCTCCTCCCGAGTTGGGACTCACGCGTGAGAAGAATCTACGTTGCCCCATATTCCTGGCAACGCCTGGTTCCTAGCTCCGCCGCCCCTTCTGGCCCCATTCTCCTCTACGCAGTGTTGGTCTAGGAGGGACCACCCTGGGTTGCACCGCCGGCCTCGCTGTTTTTTGTCTTCTTGAACTCCTGTTTGGCAAGCATTATCCCTCGCCAAAGATAGTATCGTAGGTTAGAGTAGTAAAGTTCATCCATGTAATATGTCTGAGTTTGCCTCAAACGAATGAATGAAATATTGTTTCCCTTTTGTCTGCTCCCCCTTTTTGTATGATACCTCCTTTGCATTTTCTGGAAGCTTGACGGCTTGACTGGTCCTACCGCTTGTGCTTTGAGGAACGGATCCTTAGCAGTTCGTCGGAGGGATCGTTACCGGCAAGACTCCTTGCCGCACTCAGTGCAACCGTTAAATCGTCGAGCGCGGCTCGAGGCGAAATAAGGTGTGTTGAGCAAGTTCAAAACAATGTGAAGGCGCTCTATGGCCATTCAGGTCGTTGAATGAGTTCGAAACAGAATCAAGGTGCACTGATCCTAGCAAGGTTCCTCTGCGCGTAGGTTTCTCATACAAAGATTGGGATCTCTAGAAGGGAAACAACATATCTATTCAAAAATCTCATCTAAAGTTTTTGTCACTTATCTGTCGTGCCATGGCACTTCTTCCTATGACGTCTGAATCTTTTGTCGGAGCCTCGGATCCCCGGCAATCCGTATGTTACACCCCCCGGCAACCTCCTCGCCGGCAAGGTTCTTGCCGATAGTCTTTGACCATCGCGTAGGAAAAGGGTTTGCCAGGGTGTAACTCATTTTTCTCTTTTGCCAGGTCGTGCTGACGGAGCTCCCGAGCACATCTTTAGTGGTGACGCGACACTTCCAGGACAGAAAATGTTTTCCCTGGAGTGCGTGCCGGGGCTTCGGGACCTGTTGGCGCATCCTTGACGGTTATGCATCACTCCGCAGAGGTGCGTTCGTCGGAGTATGCGCCGGAGGCCTCGCCGAAGCTCCCAGGAACACCCTCGACAGCAACGTACTGTCCTGGAGCGGCGCATCAGCCTGACGGCGTCGGACTTGGGGTCTTCGCCTCCCTGGTCTACGCTTGTGCAGCAGCGCGCCCGCGCACATGCTAGGACGCCATAGAAGAGTGGAGTGGCCATCGCCGTGTCCCACTTCGGGGAACTGCGGCGGTACGCTCAACTTCCAAAAATCTGGCGCAGAGCTTTCTCAGATTAGGGCAAATGCTCTCACCGCCTACCTGGCGCGCCAAAGATGTCGGGGACGACACCTATGGGAACCTCCACGGGTCCCTTGATCATTCAGCGGGGAGAGGGGTGGCGCCAAGAGCAGAGCTAGCGATCAGCACCGGCAATGTTTTTACCTAGGTTCGGGCCACTTAGCGCGTAAAACCCTACTCCTTCTTTATGTGTTGTATTAGGTGTTTGTGGTAGAATTACTTGCTACAGTGATTGCTTACTGGCCATTGCCCAAAGTGTCTAACCCCTTAGAACAGAGCCTTGGGCCTCCATTTATAGGCAAAGGGGTCACCAACAGTGCTCAATAGTGGGTTCACGAGCTGCAAAATGGACAGGGTTCACTGTTATCCACCTACCACAGTGTCAGGGGCAGTAAATGCTTCGTCAGTCTCCTGTCCTGCATCAGGATGGTATCGACCCGTATCCAGTTGTTTCAACACCGAGGTGTTGTGCTGGCGTTGTGGTAGTCGGTGGCACTGTGCAGGAGGGAACACGTGGCGGACGAAGGGGGCTTGCCGGGCTGGTGCCCTCGCGAGTGGCCTAGTCTGCCTTCCCGTCAAGGAAGGCTTGTCGGGGCCTTGTGTATCTTCCCGGCAAGGCGGACATGCCGCGGCCTTGTCTATCTTCCCAGCAAGGAGGACTCGCCGGGGCCTTGGATGTCTTCCCGTCAAGAGATGCTTCCCGAGGCCTTGTATCTTAGACTTGTTCCTCACACCCTTGGAGGGGTGTGGCTCTGGTGAGCTTGGGGGTTAATCTTCCTACCAGTCTTCGTCGTGCCTTGCCACCAAAGGGGTTGTCGGCGCCCGTGCACAAGTCTGGGGCACAGGAGACCCCAGTCTTCGGTGCACCGACACACTTCTTTCGAAGATCATTATTTATTGATTTTAGAAACTCATGCTCTTGCTCTAAATTTAGCTTATCAAACCTTAGCTTCTCATGAGTTCTTGCAAGCTCTCTATGATCTTCTAGAGTAGTTTCCTGAGCTAACTTAACAATATTTAATTCTTTAGTTAGTCATTCAATCTCTTTCTTATCATCATAATTTAACTTCTCTTGACTAGCATTATTATTATCTAGTTCATTTTCGATGTTAACACTAGTCTTATCAAGGAGCAAGTCATCTTCTCCTAACAAGTCATCCTCATCACTATCGAAGTCAAAATACTCGAGGTGTGATACCTTGGGGCCTTTTGCCCTGAAGAAATTCCAGTCCCTTCATTTGGTGTATCAAATAAGTCATAGGAGTTGGCGGAAATGAGTGCAAGACCGCCAACACCTTCATCTTGACTATAGGCGGAGTCAGAGTGGTAGCTTCTCTCGGATTGGTTGTTGGACTCGGAGCCGGAAATCAATGCACCAACGTGAGCTTGATGTCTTCTTCTTAGGCTGCTCTTGGTGTACTTGTCCTTCTCTGATACCATGCCTCTACATGAGTGTTTTCATTCATAAGAAACTTCTCTACTCCTTCTCTCTCTGCGGGTGACTCATCACTTCAGCTCCGTCTTGTAGGTGACTCTTCTCTTTGTTTGTGGGGATCCGAGCACTCATTGGAATAGTGTCCATGATTTCCATAATTGTAGCAGTTTCTGTCATGACTAGGTGAGTGCTTCTCATCATATCTTGAGCTTGAGTTTTCTCTTTGCCTCTACTCTTGTAGAACTTGTTGAATTTTGTGACCATGGGGCTGATCTCTTCAATGGTAACAAGGTTGTCAACTGAAGTAGCGGAAGCATCACTTGAAGCTTTGTAAGTACCGCTGGACTTGTTGTGCAACTCATCTTTGAACTTGAGTGACATTTCATGAGCAACAATCCTTGCAATGACTTCAGTTGGCCTGTGATCCTTGTAGTTTGGCATCATTTGGATCAATGTGCACACGGTGTCATATCTTCCATCCAAGGATCTAAGTATCTTCTTGATGATGAGTTTGTCGGTCATCTCTTCGCTTCCTAAGCCAGCAATCTCATTTGTGATGAGAGCTTGCCTAGAGTACATCTCACCGACTCCTTCACCATATTTCATTTTGAACTTGTCAAGCTCAATTTGGAGCACATCCAACTTAGATTCCCTCACAGAATCAGTACTTTCGTGCATATCAATCAAAGTATGCCAAATTTCCTTTGCATTCTCAAGGAAACTAATTTTGTTGAATTCTTCACGGCACAAGCAGCTTAATAGGATGTCACAGGCTTGAGCATTATATTGCAACATCTTCAATTCTTCCGTTGTCGCATCACGACCCGGTTCTCTTCCTTCTCCGAATAAATCACCTTGCACACCAACACCAACAACAACCCAAACGGCAGGATTATGACCAAGAATACGCGTTTTCATCTTATGCTTCAAACTTGCAAAGTTTGTACCATAAAAATATGGACCTCTACGGTGATAATTTCCCACATTAGACGCCATACTCTCCTAGGTTGTGAAACCAGTGCAATGGAGACCAAAGCTCTGATGCCACTTGTAGGATCGTAGTATGTCTAGAGGGGGGTGATTAGACTACGTGACAAAATAAAAACTTAGCATTTTCCCAATTTTAGCCGTGGGCCAGTTTTAGCAATTATGACTAGACAAGTTCACCCTACACATGCATATCTAAGAGTATATCAGCAGAAAGTAAAGACATGTTTTAGAGCATATTTCTCCATATGTGGTTTTGGTAATTGATGACAATCCCTATGGACTAAGGGTTTGCATAGAGTTACATTCAAAGTATTTGTCCATAGGAACTTCTTGAAGTCGATATGTTGGTTTCAAGGAGTTTATATGATGACCAAGGTGGTATTCAAGGTATTATCTAGAGAATGGTCATAAAGACACAAGGTTGATCAAGACTAAGGCAAAGAGTAAATCAAGATTATGAACACACAAAGTGTCGTGGTTTTATCACGACAGTTGTCCTCGTGAAAGGACTTAGTGGTGAGTCAATCGCAGCTACGTGGCGACTCAAACGGGTTAATCGGGAATGAGAGACGAGTTTACCCAGGTTTGGCCCCTTCGGTGGAGGAAAAAGCCTACGTCTTGCTTTGTGTGTATTGATGATGAAATCGATTACAAGGGTGAGGTTTCCCCTAACCTAGCCATCGATTGATTTTAATTTAACCTTATTTTCCCTAGAGACCCGCCTTTTTATACAGGTCGAGACCCCAGGTTTACACGAGTCCAAGTCAGGTTATGATTCGTGACCTGTTATGTTTGTAACTCGCCTTGATCCTTTAAGCAAGGAAAACTCGTGGCGACCTTCTCCCTTGTGGGCCAAGAGTCTCCATCTTCGTGTCCTGGGCCGCCACCTGCTCTCATTAATGAACCGCCTTGCGCCTTCTGCCTTGTATGCTAGGGCCCATCTTGGGTGTGAACTTAGAGACGCCATCATCTTGACCCGGCCTCATAGGGCAGGTCATATGGCGGGATAATATCCCCAACATTAGGCCCCAGATTGACTTGAATTTATTCATGTCAATAGTCTTTGATTTGCTCTTGGTGGCTTGTGTGCAACCCATGTTTTTGTCTCCTGAGGCAGAAATGTCGACTTCAAATGTCTTCTTAAGCTCTCGCTCCGTTTATCAATGATGTTACCTGCCCCAGGATCCTAGGGTTTTAATGATGTCATCACAATGGCTCTTTTAGCTTATCCATTTAGCCCAAAAATATAGGCACCATGAGCTCCGAAATTTACTGCACCTCCTAGATTCCCATGCCTACCGTTTTATTTTCTGCTCCCGGTTTTTAAATACCCATGACGGGGTCCCTCTTCATTTTTACATTGCATTTGTGCTTCTTCTTCGTCATCCTCCAGCTCGGACCTTCATCGCGTTGCCGTCGTGCAACCTCCATCATCGAGCGATGTGAACCAGGGACACCACACCAGCGACTTCACTTCCACATGGAGGGTCTCCTCCACCGCTGTCAACACCGTCAGGTAGGTCCTTCCCTCTTCCCAGATCTGCTCGTTAATCCACTGTAGCTCATTAGGGTTCGTCGGAGTTCATCATGTGTTCGTCGCCATTGCTGACTTGCTTGATTCTTCAATGAATCTTTCCGATCGTTAGGGTGCGGTAGATGTAGTGATATGGTCCCATGTATAGCTTCCCCTAGATTCTTTGTAAGATCCGTAAATAATGACCCGTCACTACTTTCATATGTCGCTGTCATCTAGGCTTATTGAATTTTCCCCCTTTTTGAACCTTTGGTAGATCCATACCTTAGTATAATCTAAAATCTTGACCCCTTCATAAGCCGCCTTTAGTCCTTTACTGGCTTCCTTGTTAAGATCGTAAATACTTTGTAAACCGCCTTTACATTAGGGCGACTTGAACACAATTGCAAACTGCCCTACTTCTAGTGCCATCTCTATTGCTCCTCGTCGCGACTCATATCCGAGCGACTTTAAGAATACTTTTGTTGCCTGTAGCCACCTAAACTATTTCAATCCAATTTTTTTGCTTCTTGCCCTTTTTCTTTCTTTTAGATAACCCGCCAAATACACTTCTGGAGCTCTTGTCTTTTTGAAAACGTCAACATGACCAAATCATCCACATGAAAGTGGGTGCCTTCTAAGGTCACACACGAAGTACTCACTGAATATTTAGCTGTTGGAATCTTGCCATCTTAGGAGACCATTGGTTGGCGAAGCGCCTATGGGGAAGAAATACCCGCCCCGGTGAAGGAGTAGTTGTAATTTTCGCCGACCACTTTGAATGGGGTTTTGCACCTCCGGGTTCAAAATTCTTCACAGATATCTTGCACTTTTATAACCTCCATCATCAAGACTTGGGCCCCAATTCCGTAACCAACTTATGTATGTTCCAAGTATTTTGTGAAGTTTACCTGGGTATAGAACCTTCTGTCCTTCTATTCCGAGAATTCTTTTATCTTAATCGTCAGACTGAATTTGCTGATGGACCCTGCTTGGAGCTTGGCGGGGTCAATATCCAAAGGCGAAGGGAGTGTGGATTTCCAACCGCCACGTTACCCAGCCATCCTAAGGGCTGGGGTAAAACCTGGTTTTACTGCAAGGATACATCTCCTGCTGATGAGAAACTTGTTGGGTTACAGAGCTGAACGTCTCCCAATGAACTTCGAGCTAACCGACCCGATTACTCATGCAGAATGTACTCAACTCGCCAATATATATCGTAAGCATAGAGCTCTGACAGCTAATGGCTTAACCGATGTTGATCTGACCCGGTGTTGGGTGGGCTAGCGTATCATGCCCTTGAGTCACTGCAACTCGCTAATGTGTTAGTATGACGGCGACTTAAACAACCCTCTGCATTTTCACAATGCCCTGCTTGACAATGATGACATCAACAAGATTGTGAAGAAATTGCTGGGTGAAAACAAAGATGCTTGTAGCAAAATTGGGCTGAAACCTTTCTACACTCAAAATCCTGCTCCTCGGGTAACATGCCTTTTCATACCTCATTTTATTGTGCAAGGATTCTCATTTTTTAGACTTGCTTATACTTTGCTAACACCACCGCAGGCTAACTCGTCATTTTGGAAACAGCATAAAACCAAAGTTCCTGCCATTAAACCCAATGCCACCCCGAAGAAGTTAAAGAAGAAAGCCATTGTAGCAGAATCATCACCTATGGGCGATTTTGAGCCTATAGACAACCATTCTGAGGTAAAACCTTTACTTTTGTTAAACCACCCTTTAATTGACCTTGCTAACGCCTCCTTATTGCCAGAAGGATAAAGAAGATAGTCAAGATGAAGTTGTCAAGGTAATTTCTATCTCCTCCGGCTCAGAAAACTCCTTTCCAAGGCCACCAAGGTGAGTCGTTAGAAAAGTTCCCTTATCTCACCGAGAGGCTTATATGAATCCTGATTTTGTTTTGAAGAAAACTCTTTATACTCCAAGGCACCATGCGCAAAGTGCTTCGGGTGAACTTGTATCTTGGCTACCCAACAAGCCGGCCTCTCGTAAGCCTCCAAACAAGGTACTTCTCATTCCAACTTTTTCCTTTTCAAAAGCTAGCCTTTTCCGCCATCTTCTTGACCCTTTTTATTCAATTTATCACGAGTCGCCCCCGTCATCACGCGACTCAACTGCCTCAAAACCGCCACCCCTTATCATCAATCCAGGGTAAGATTATTACTTTCTGTTTGTAATATTACTTTAACTCCTTTAATCTTTGTATATACCTTGATGTATTACGTTCATTATGCAGGGCTCAATCCAAAAAGAGGAAGGTTGGCGGGTCATCAACGAATCCAAGTGCAAATGAAAGGGAAACACATGAGCTTAATCCTCGTGAGTCGACTGGTCCTGCTAAAACTTGCGTTGAACCCCCCACAGCTCACCAAGACGCGTGTGATGATCTACCTTCTCGTGATGAACCGGCAAATACTGGTGACGTGGTCATGGAGGCAAGCCAACAAATTGATCCCAATCCGCCAAGTCCTCTTGACACAACCAAAAAATCTACTCCTTTTGAAGAAGAAGTTGTTGTTACTGGGACGGGTTTTAATGTTCCCGTCTGCACTGCGTTGGCCAAGCACACTACCAAGGATGAAACACTTGACAAGGGAAAAACAGATTTGAGCTTCCAATATAAAACAATTCCTTTGAAGAGCTGCACTCTGGTTTTCTGAATCGCCTCTCCATAAGCCGAGAAATAGAGACTAGCCTAGTAGGCATGATGAGGAAACGCTATGAGGTATATCCAGACTTATCTCATACTCTATTCCCCCTTATGTAGCCCCCAAGGACCGAGTCATCTTCCTGAAGATGAGTCGGGTCTTGATATAAAATTGTTGAAATTCGACATATAGCCCCCAAGGGCCGGGTCATCTTCTTGGGGATGAGTCGGGTCTTGATATAGAATAGTTGAAAGTCGACCCGTAGCCCCCAAGGGCAGGGTCATCTTCCTGAAGATGAGCGGGGTCTTGATATAAAATTCCTGAAATTCTACCTGTAGCCCCCAAGGCCCGGGTCATCTTCTTGGAGGTGAACCGGGTCTTAATATAGAATAGTTAAAAGTCGACCCGTAGCCCCCAAGGGACGGGTCATCTTCTTGGAGATGAGTCGGGTCTTAATATAGAGTAGTTGAAAGTCGACACCTAGCCCCCAAGGGTCGGGTCATCTTCTTAGAGATGAGTCGGTTCTTTTGGTAGACTTAAAACCGATATACATTAGCCCCCAAGTGTCAAGAATATTGCTCGCAATCTGCTCTAGACTTGTGACAATCCTTCTGACAGCCCCAAGCATTATTATACACCTAGCTGTCGGCTCATAAAATGAACTTGATACTCGTCTAGATATGTTGTAGTGCAGGAGACTATAACTCTGGCCGACTCCGAATTGGATAGCATGAGAAAAATCCTTGGGCAACAACAGGATGCCCGGGCCACTGCCGATGAAAAATTCCGGGTTGCTTGTAAAGAAATAGAGAGAATCAAAGCTCACTTCAAGGCTTTCAAAGAAACTTCAGAGACTGAAAAAGTCGCTTTGATTAAGTGTCTTGAAGTCGTCGAAAAGAAGCTAAAACCAATCACTGAAGAGTTGAGTGGCCTAAAACACCAGATCTTCAAGATGATAACTATTCTCTTTGGTAAGTAGTATATGATGAACTTCCTATGATAACGTGTGATGATGAAATCTGTCATAGAATAAAGACCTGCCAGGCGACTCATATGCGTAAAAACTTGTTTGCAGGTCTCCGGACTCGTAATCTTCAGGATGATTGCATTGTAAAATTGAAAGCTTTATATACTCTTACAGAGCAGTTGTTTGTTGCAAGCTTGATGACAATCAAAGCTGTAATGGGTGAAAAGGACCCTACAAAGTTCACCAGTGACGTGCTAAGATGGCTCTCAACAATCCCCAAGAAAATCGAGGAACTAAATAGGTCGGCTACCCAAAAAGGTGCTATAGCTGCATTGAGTCGAGCCTTGGCGTACGCACTTGAGCTCAAACCAGAAGAAATCACTAGAGCTTTCCGTGAAAACAAAGAAGACGGGTCGTCTTTTACTCAGGAGGATTATACCAATTGTGTAAGGGTGTCTCGTGTGCCGGCAAGTCATCTAGGAGCGGAAGTTAACCTGAAGTCTTATCAATCGGCTTACAATGATGACAACATACGAGTTTGAACTCCCAGTTATGAGTCGATCAACTTAACTCCTCAACGACGTAAGCCTCTCTTTGCCCCTGAAGTTGACATGTCCCCAATCTTGCACGAAGAAGCTGAATTCCACGCTTTAACCCATTGCAATTGGGATATGGGTAATCTTCAAATCCAGGACCGAGAAGACCCGCCACAGGCTGACACAGAGGCATCTTAACAACCCGGACTTTTTTGAACTTGACCCGACATAGCTTTGTGACCGGAGGAAATATGTGATTGCGTAAAAGCATGGACGCAACTCCTTTGGGATCTGTGTAGCCTTGTAATAGTCATAGGGTCAAAAATTATGTCCTACGTTATGCCTTTGTGCATGCTGAAACTTTTGGCACCGCTGTTTAATATAAGTCGCCTTTTTGAAATTTACTGTCTTGCAATTGGATTTTTCCTTCACTAGAAAAATGGCTTCATAGCCATGATGCTTTGCATGAGCCGGCAGGAATACTGGATCCTTCCCTGGAAAACATAACACCACATAGGGCATCACATTAGTATAAATAAGTCGGCTCAATGAGTCACGACAGGTAGACGGGCTTGCAAGGCTCTAGTCATACCTTAAGATAGGTTTGTGCAATAACCTTTATAATTTAGACTGGCGGATCAGGCTCAAGTCAGGCTTCAATGAAGCAGGTTCCATGAACCCATGGCTTGTCTATTTTCCATATGTTGGGTCTCACACGACACCTCAATGTTTTAACATTGACAAGTCAGGGTCCATAATGGATTGACTCGCCAAGAGTACACGGGGCCAATAGGGGGAGTCGCAAAGGCATATGTCCAGTATAACCATTATAAAGCGGTAATTTTTCGCAAGCCAAAAGGGTAAGAAAGATGAACTCAATGAATTGGAAGTCCCCAAGTGACCTATGATCAGGAAAAAGCCAGCATAGGATTGCAGAAGACAATGCTATTACTGCTAAACAACCTGGGGACTAATAGCCCCCGGGTAAGCCGCCTTGATTCTCCAGAACATAAATTGGCGCCGATGTTTGAACCATGCATCATGGCAACTGGTCCTCTTTGTCTTATCAGTATCCATGTTTGGATGATCCCAACATGGCGGCTCATTCTCTTTGATACTAATAGGATCCATGTTTGAAAGGCCTCCTTCGCGATGGCTCATCCTCTTGGGTGGCTTATGAAAACAATAAAGACTCATGCTCATTATATAGGCTGAAATGGCAGAAACCCCAAATTTAGTGGGTGTCAGCTTTATTGTCTTGATAAAAATAGTACAAAATACTAAATTATGTACATGGATATGGAGCCAAAGGCTCTAAGTATAGTAAGGCCGAAGGTGGGCAATGTTCCACGGCCGGGTCAGCTCCTCCTCTGAAGTTGGCTTATCTGGACGAAGGTCTACCAGATAATAGGAGCCATTATGAAGAATTTTGTTGACAAAGAAAGGACCTTCCCATTGAGGCGATAGCTTGTGCATTCCTATCTGATCTTGAATCAATCGAAGCACTATGTCGCCCTCCTGGAAAATTCGGGCATTAAACCAATAGTTGTGATAGCGGCGTAGGTCTTGTTGATATATAGCTGACCGTGCTGCAACAAAATCACGCACTTCCTCCAGGGTATCCAAGGAATCCTGGCGTGCCTAATCATTATCTGCTTCCACATAAGCGGTGACTCGAGGAGAATAATGCCTTATATCACTGGGTAATACCACCTCGGCCCCATAAACGTGAAAAAGGCGTGTAACCAGTGGATCTGTTTGGTGTAGTCATGATACTCCAAACCACTGCAGGAAGCTCCTCAACCCAACAACCCAGAGTACATTGTAAAGGAAACATAAGTCGGGGCTTGATCCCACACACAATCTCCTGATTAGCTCGCTCGGCCTAACCATTGGTCTACGGATGTGCTACCGCGGATACATCAAGTCGGATATGTTCGTGCTGGTAAAACTGCTTCATGGCGCCTTTGGATAGATTGGTACCATTATTAGTAATAATGTTGTGAGGATAGCCAAGACAAAAGATCCGCTTTTTGAGGAACTTGACGGCTGTTTCCGCTTCGTAATTGCTGACCGGCTCCTCCTCAACCTACTTGGTAAATTTGTCAATCGCCACCAATGGATGAGTCTTTTTTCGGAAGACATTTTGAAAGGGCCCACCATATCAAGCCCCAAGACTGCAAAAGGCCATGTGATCGGGATCATGCGCAATTCCTGAGCCGACACGTGAACTTGATGGCCAAAATGTTGACATCCATCGCACTTGTGCACTATCTCCTCCGCGTCTCCATGAGCCGTCAACGAGTAGAAACCATGTAGAAAAGCCTTTGACACCAAGGATCGTGACCCGGCGTGATGCCCATAGTCGCCAGCATGTATTTCATTGAGAATTTCTCGTCCTTCTTCAGGGGAAACACATCACTGAAAAATCCCACAAGTGCTTCGCTTGTGTAACTCGCCTTTATGGATGATCATAGACTTGCTCCGCCGTATTATCTACCGAGTGGTGATCTCGTCCACCGGCAACTCGCCTCGGGCTAGATAAGCCATATAAGGAACCGTCCAGTAAGGAATTGCCCGAAGAGCCACCACCAATTGTGATTATGGGTCAGGAACTCCTATGTCCTCTTCGGAAGGCAACTTCACGGAAGAATTGTGTAGGACATCCAAAAACACATTGGGAGGAACATGCTTGAGTTGAGATCTAAGTTGTCACAAAGCATCCGCCGCCTCATTGTGTTGATGATCAATGTGATCAACCTGGTAGCCGTGGAAATGACCCGCCACCTTAGTTACCGCATGCCTATAAGCCGCCATCAACGGATCTTTAGAGTCCCAAGTACCAAAAACTTGTTGAGCTACCAAATCCGAGTGGCCCAAGCATCTGACCCGGCTAAGATTCATCTCTTTAGCTATTTTGATCCCGTGTCAAAGAGCCTCGTACTCAGCTGCGTTGTTCGTGCAAGGAAACATGAGTCGTAAGACATATCAAAACTTGTCACCCACGGAGATGATAACACCACACCAGCTCCTGAGCCCTCCAATTGCGTGGAACCATCAAACTGAATAGTCCAGTATGTGTTATACAACCTGTCTTCTGGAATCTGCAACTCAGTCCAATCGTTGATGAAATCCACCAAAGCATGAGACTTGATGGCTATGCAGGGCATATACTTCATGTGATGGGGACCAAGCTCAATTTCCCACTTGGCAATCCGTCCAGTAGCCTCGCGGTTCTGTATAATGTTCCCAATTGGCGCTGACCTGACCATAGTGATGGGGATCCTGAAAGTAATATTTCAGCTTCCGGCTCGCCATAAAAATCCCAAAGACCAACTTCTGCCAATGCGGGTATCGTAGTTTAGATAAAGTTAACACCTCGTTGACAAAATACATCGGTCGCTGAACCGTATACTCCTTGCCTTCTTCCTTGCGTTCGACCATCACCGCTACACTTAACGCTTTTGAATTAGCGGCAATGTAGAGGAGCATAGGCTCCTTATCAACCGGGGCGACAAACAAAGGTGGCTCAGCAAGTTGTTTCTTGAGGGCTTCAAAGGCCTGGTCGGCTGCATGTGTCCAAACAAACTTATCCATCTTCTTAAGAAATTGGTAAAGGGGAATCTTTTTTTTACCGAGGCGACTTATGAAATGGCTCAACGCCGCGATGCGACCCGCCATGTGTTGGGCCTGGTTGATGTTGGCCGGCTTACCAAGTGAAGTGATCGCCTTGATCTTGTCCAGGCTAGCCTCGATGCCTCACTCAGACACCAGAAAACCCAATAACTTGCCCGCAGGAACACCAAAAACACACTTGGCCAGGTTAATCTTCATCTGGTACACACGAAGATTATCAAACGTCTCCTTAAGATCTTCCAAGAGCGTTCTTTCTTGAGATTTTACCACAATGTCGTCAACATAGGCATGAACGTTGCGCCCAATCTGTCTATGCAAACAGTTCTGAATGCAGCATTGATAAGTCGCCCCAGCTCTTTTTAGTCCAAAGGGCATAGAAACATAGCAGAAAGCGCCAAAAGGGGTTATGAAAGCCGTCTTCTCCTGATCCTCCATGGCATCTTGCTCTGGTGGTAACCAGAATATGCATCCACAGAGCACAAACTCTTGCAACCCGCCGTTGAATCAATGATTTGATCGATATGGGGGTGAGCGTAAGGATCCTTTGGACAAGCCTTGTTGAGATTGGTGCAATCAATACACATACGAAAAGTGGCATTCTTCTTGAGAACTAAAACCGGGTTAGCCAACCATTGTGGGTGAAAGACTTCCATGATGAACCCGGCGGCCAAGAGCTGGGTGATCTCTTCCCCAATTGCCTCGCATCTCTCCTCGTTAAATCATCGAAGGTATTTTCGAACTGGTTCCATCTTTGGATCCACATTGAGGTGGTGCTCAGCGAATTCTCTTGGCACTCTTGGCATGTCATAAGGTTTCCATGCAAAAATGTCCCGATTCTCACAGATGAATTCGATGAGCGCGCTTTCCTATTTAGAATCCAGGACAGTCCCAATAGTGAACTGCTTAGAAGAGTCGCCTGGGGTGAAATCGACTTGCTTGGTATCATCTGTTGGCTTGAACTTGAGGGGCGGCTAAGAATCGATTACGTGGGGGATCATGTGATCCCATGGTATGGTAAGCATTGTCCATAATGCTTTTGTGTACTAACCCATGATATTCGTTAGAGTTCTTTGTGGGGTTAGGTGTGTTTCCATGGGTTTGCGTCAAGAGGAAGATCTCATTCAACCCATGAAGGATGAAATCAAGTGGTGATCGTCATCAATATTGCGGTGTGCAAGTTCAAGTGGAGCATCAGGAAGATATAATGCTTGAAGCTTGTCGTCCATTGTGGTGGCAATGGACTTATGAAGATGTGTTGAAGAGTGGCTGACCCATAGTGAGCATGGGCGAGAAATCAACTAGTCTTCATCAAGCTGACGCAATCAAGAAAGGTGGTCCATATTGAGGAAGTGAAGATCGTCATCATCCAACTCAAGTGGACTATGTGGAAGGTATAGGTTTGGCCTTGATAGGTTTTTATATTTTAGGATAGATTGCCACACTATCGGGGGGGCTCTCAAGTGAGTTGCTTGATCGTGTCGTTCATTGAGAGCTCAAACCATTTACATCCTTGCATCATATTTGTTGGTTCTTGTTTGGTGTTTCTCTTTGTGAGTTTTAGAGCTTATGGTCATCTTTACGACAAGCTCGAGTTCATTGAAAACAGAGTTCATTTGCATCTTCTATGATGTTTTTGATCATGGATTTTTTGCCAGTTCTTCATTCATAGAGGTTTCACATCTATGTAGCTCTTGTCGTCCTGAATCCAACAAGCTTGAGTTTTCTCAATTCGGAGCTCATTTGTAGAAGTTATGGTAATTTTCGTATTTCGTGTTTTCTTCCACCGGTTGTACCACTGCCCACACCCTAGGCGGTTGAACCGACCCAACACCGGTCCACAACCAGACACGGTTCTGCTGTGCTGAAGTGGTTGGGCAGTGGTGGCCCGGTTGTACCGCTATATTAGTATAGCCGGCACTACCGGTGTTCTTAGCGGTTGTACCGCTTGGGACTTAGCCATGCCCAGCAGTCGTGGCTGTTGGAACCGCTGGACAACCTTCTATTGTGGTTCGGTTGTTGGTCGGTGGTTGGGAGGTTGTACCTCTAAAATAGGCAGCCCGGTTGTACCACCCTCGCAACCAATTGTACCTCCCCTATGTAATTCTGCACATAACGGGCAGATTTGTGGGGGGGCTACTTAAGGGGGTCTTCTTCCCCAATGGTTCCTCATCTCTTGAGCTCATTTTTGCCCCCCATTGTTGACCCTCTTAGAGCTTGCTAACTCTCAATCCCTCCAATGATTCTTGCTAGTTCTTGAGGGAAAAGATAGAGGAGATTGATACGTCTCCAACGTATCTATAATTTTTATGGTTTCATGCTATTATCTTGTCAAACTTTGTATGTTTTGCATGCCTTTTATATATTTTCTGGGACTAACTTATTAACTTAGTGCCAAGTGCCAGTTCCTGTTTTTTCCATGTTTTTGACCCCTTTCAGAGGAGGATTTTGAACGCAGTCCAAACGGAATGAAACTGCCAAAAAGATTTTTTTTCCGGAACAAAAAAATATCGGGGAGCTAGAGAATCAGGGCAGGGGGCCACGAGGGACCCCACAAGCCCTCATGGCGCGGCCTGGGGGGCCCGCGGCCCCTGGCTTGTGGGCTCCCTGAGGCTCCGTTGCACTAGGTTTTGCGCCTATATATTCCCTAAAAATCCATAAAAAATCAGGAGATCATCGAAAGTACTTTTCCGCCGCCGCAAGCTTCTGTCTCCGCAAGATCCCATCTGGGGCACGTTCTGGTGCCCTGCCGGAGGGGGATTCGGATACAGAGGGCTTCTTCATCAACACCATGACCTCTCCGATGATGCGTGAGTAGTTCACCATAGACCTACGGGTCCATAGCTAGTAACTAGATGGCTTCTTCTCTCTCTTGGATCTTCAATACAAAGTTCTCCATGATCTTCATGGAGATCTATCCGATGTAATCTTCTTTTGCGGTGTGTTTGTCGAGATCCGATGATATTTATGATCAGATTATGTATGAATCTTATTTGAGTTTCTTCTGATCTCTCTTATGCATGATTTCATATCCTTGTAATTCTCTTCGAGTTGTGGGTTTTGTTTGGCCAACTAGATCTATGATTCTTGTAATGGGAGAAGTGCTTGGTTTTGGGTTCATACCGTGCGGTGACCTCGCCCAGTGACAAAAGGGGTAGCGAGGCACGCATTGTGTTGTTGCCATCACGGGTAATAAGATGGGGGTTTCATCATTGGTTTGAGATTATCCCTCTACATCATGTCATCTTGCTTAAGGCGTTACTCTATTCGTCATGAACTCAATACACTATATGTATGCTGGATAGCAGTCGTTGTGTGGAGTAATAGTAGTAGATGCAGAAAGTATCGGTCTACTTGTCTCGGACGTGATGCCTATATGTATGATCATTGCCTTAGATATTGTCATGACTTTGCGCGGTTCAATCAATTGCTCGACAGTAATTTTTTCACCCACCGTGATATTTGCTATTTTGAGAGAAGCCTCTAATGAACTCTATGGCCCCCGGGTCTACTCCACATATTTTCAGGCTTACACTTTTTACTTTGTTGCACTTTCCGCCTTCAGATCTCACTTTGCAATCAATCTTGAAGGGATTGACAACCCCTTTAAACTGTTGGGTGCAAGCTCTTTTGTGTTTGCGCAGGTACTCTGGACTTGACGAGATTCTCCTACTGGATTGATACCTTGGTTCTCAAACTGAGGGAAATACTTACTGCTCCTGTGCTGCAACACCCTTTCCTCTTCAAGGGAAAAACCAACGCAAGCAAGTCTCCGTCAACGTGTCAATTTCTGGCGCTGTTGTTTGAGAAGTAGCAGAGATCTAGATCCACATCTCCACCAATCACTTTCTCCACTATGTGAGGGGAACCCCTTGGATCTTGATCTTGGATTCCGTGTGAGCTCCTTGTTATTCCTCTCATATTCCTCCATAGCTTCTGTTGTTGTGGAGGTATTTGAATGTGAGGGACTAGACCACTTCGTGTGTTCTTGACATTGCATCAGTTGCATCGGTTTGAGTTCTCCACGTTGATACGTGGAAGTGAAGTTTGAGAAGCTTGTTACCCTTGGGTACTTGGTACCCTAGAAATTCTTCTTCGTGGATGCTTTGGCGACCTAGAATCTTGGTGGTTCCTTGAAGATCAATAATTGTGGTGTAAATCTCTGGGCAAGCGTCGGGGTCTACAATTAAGTTGTGGAGATTGCCCCGAGAATTTGATGTCATCACAGCGCCACAGTCCATTGTGGTGAAGCTTCGTCGTATCATTGGGAGCCTCCAATTAAGTTGTCGAGACTTCCCCAACCTTGTTTGTATGGGTTCGGTGACCGCCCTCAAGGGTTCCTTAGTGGAATCATGACATCTTGCATTGTGCAAGGGCGTGAGGATATTATGGTGGCCTTAGTGGCATCTTGGGGAGCATTTTTCCTCCACACGCTCCAAACGGAGATTAGCATCCTCAAGGGAGTGAACTTCGGGATACATCATTGTCTCCACATGCCTCGGTTATCTCTTACCCAAGCTCTTTACTTATGCACTTTATTTGCGATAGCCATATTGTTTCTTCTTATATATCTTCCTATCACTTAGTTGTTTATCTTACTTAACATAAGTTGTTGGTGCACATAGATGAGCCTAGTTGTTTTAGGTTTTGTGCTTGACAAATAAAACGTTAGTTCTGTTCCGTATTTGTTCAAGCCTAAGCCATAATTATTTTAAAGCTTTTATTCACCCCCCCTTCTAGGCGACATCCACGTCCTTTCAACATGCAAATTTCATGTAGAGGGTAGGGAAGGAAGGTCAAATGCAAAGGTTGACACAACGATTTTTCTCGTGGTTCCGGTAGGTGGTGCTATCGAATTGTCCACGCTAGTGGATACTTCAACCCACGGACGGTAACGGCCGCGAGAGTCCACGGAGGGCTCCACCCATATGGGGTCCACGAAGAAGCGGCCTTGTCTATTCCACCATGGCTTACGTCCACACAAGACTAGCCTCACTCACGATAGATCTTCATGAAGTAGGCGATCTCGTCCCCTTACAAACTTCTTAGTTCAACTCCACAACACGAAGTAGGAAGCTCCCAAGCGACACCTGACCAATCTAGGAGGCACCACCCTCCAAAAGGTAATAGATGTGGTAGAACGATGAAGTCCTTGCCCTTGTGCTTCAAAATATAGTCTCATCAACACTCAATCACTCTCTCACAGATTTGGCATGGGTAGGAGAGATTGATTTTGTGGAAAGAAACTTAGGGAGGCTAGATATCAAGTTTAAAATGGTGGGATTGGAATCTCTTGATCTCAACACATGAGTAGGTGGCTCTCTCAAAAAAAATGGATCTGGCAAGTGGGTGTGTGTTTTGAGTGCTTCCTCTACGAATGAGAGGAGGTGGAGGGTAAATGTAGGCATCTCCCAAAATCAAACCCTTACAACATTATTGCCCAACTCGGCGACACCAAAATGAACCTCGATGGTACCGAGTTGCACTAAATGTGGCAACTTTTGAATTCTCGGTGAGACCACTATATGAATCTCGATGGTACTGATTCGATGATCTAGGGAAGTTTCCAAATCTCGGTGAGACCGATTCCAAATTCGGAAATGCCGATTCTTGGAATTTTCTCAACAGAAAGTTGATCACATGCTTTCGGTTGCACTAATGTGAAACTTGGTGGTACCGGGAGATTAGGGTTTGGAAAAGGATGTGTGTGGTGGAAAATCGGTAGGACCGAGTGGAAAATTTGGTGGCCTCGATTTAGCTGGTTTGGCTTGGGACAAAGATATTTGTGGGATAATGAATGAATATTTTTGGTGGCTATCTCTAAGCACTTGAGCAACCAATTCATCATAATATCTCACCACCTTTTAATAGTATTGGCTTTCCTATGGACTCAAAAGTGATGTCTCACAAATGTAAAATGTAGAGTCCTCTTGCTCGAAGCTTGAGCCAATCTTATGGCTTTCCTCGCATTAAAGGGGTTTCTCCTCACAATCCTTTGGCCAATGCACCTTTGAACTTTTCTAAAATATATTGGGTAATATTAGTAGTTCAATGACACATATGTTGTGATTAATTACCAAAACCACCTTAGGGAGTAATTGTGCTTTCACTAACCCTTCATCTTAGGAAACTAGTGCTATCACTGATGGCAATGACAGGTTGAAGACATTGCTTGAAACAGGCATGTACAAAAGTGTGAAGGGGCATCAGATTTTGTGTGATGTCCTCAAGAAGACAATGTTGAACAAAAAATTTAGTAAATAAGGTGTTGGTTTCGAAAGAAACATCAAAGTGAATGGATCCTATTAGAAGCCTGAGGAGTACCCCAAATCCACATGGGTTGCTACAAAGGGCAATTTAATTGATCCATCTACACTATCTCGCTATAACTGTGCTAATCCAATAATTATTGATGAGTATTTCAACTCCAACTACAAATTGATCAAATCTTAAAATGGTGAAGTGTTTGCTAGATTCATTGGAACTAATTGTAGGAACGGTTCTTTGGTGAAGAAGATATGGGTTCCCAAATGTCCTCTTGAGAAGATTCCTGTAAGTGTCATGTCGACATCTCTTAGGAAGAAGACATACCCCAGATCAAAGTCTTCGAGATGACAAAGGTCTTCATATGATCATGCTAACAACTATGTTTCACAGGGAATGACTGAAAAGATTCATGAGTATGATCACTATATAATGAACCGTTATGTGCATAAAACTAAGCATTTATCTGCTTATTCTTTTGAGTACTCCAACCCTCATGTGAAGCATACCGTTAGGGCTTCATTGCCTAAATTATCTCATTTTGCACTGAGGGTCATTGCTTCTAAGCTACCCCTTCAGATGTGGGTGGTTAAGAAGAACTAATATATTCATGCAGCATCGGGTCTCCAGAATGAACATGATATAACCTGAAGATTATATTTGGAGGCCCAAAAACATTCTTGTCTGGTTGCAAGAAATCTAATGAAAATGGTGTTACCATTTATATCGTCCGGTGTTACAGATAACATATTGCAATATCTTCATCAATGCATGATGATGTTGCATGCCTTGGTGAACAAGACTAATTCTCAATGTAGGAAGATAAGTCCAATCCAACCGAATGGATTCTGGATAGTGGATGCACTAGTCACATGACTTGTGACCGAAACCTATTGATGGATTCAACTCTTTGTCCACCTACCAAAGATCACATCGTCTTTGCTGACAAAAGTAGCAGCAAAGTACTGGAACTAGGTTGAGTTGCTATCACAAGGGAATAACACATGGACAAAGGGATGCTTGTCCTATCCCTTGGTTACAACTTAGTGTCTGTCTCAATGCTTTGTGATCTAGACATTCTTGTCATATTTGGCAAACTCCGGTGTGTTGTGCTAACGGCTTGTGACAAAACCAAAGTCTACGAAGGTTTTCGAAGAGGTGATCTATACATGGTAGATTTCTCTGCATGACCACAGGTTGCCACACGTGTTCTAGAAAAAGCTTCAGAATGTTGGCTATGGCATTGACGGCTAGGACATGCTGGCATGAGGAACTTGAATACTCTTGTCAATAACAATATCATCATTAGCGTCGAGGGAGTCAAGTTCAAGAAAGATCATCTATGTGGTGCGTGTGAAGCTCGCAAGATGACCAGGGCCAACATCCCTTGAAGACAATCATGATTACCACCCGTCTCTTCGAGCTTCTCCATATGGACTTGTTAGGCCCTAGTCACTATTCCACTTTCTCTACCACTTAAAACTTATATGGCTTCGTGATTGTTGATGCTTACTCTTCATATACCTGGGTGCATGTTTAACTCTACAAAAGTGAAGTGTAGGATGTCTTCAGGTGCTTCGTGAATAGATGCATGACCAACTACGACATCAAGTTCAAGCACATCATTAGTGACAACGGCACCGAGTTCAAGAATACATGACTCAACACCAACCTCGACACTCTTGGTGTCACCCATGACTTCTGTGCTCCATACACACCTCACCAAAATGGTGTATTGGAATGCAAGAACAGGACGCTTATTGAGATGGCACACACCATGCTTGATGAATACAAGACACCATGAGGACTCATGCTCGAAGCCATTAACACTGCATGCCACATCATCAATCGGGTATATCTTCACAAGTTCCTCAATAAAACATAATATGTGTTACTCAGTGGTACGAAGCCCAATAATGTAACTTATTTCAAAGTCTTCGGTGCAAGGTATTGGATAATGGATCCAGATCAAACATCAAAATTGGTACCAAAAACACGTTAGGGTTTCAAGCTTGGTTATGAAAAGTATTTGCGCACCTACAGAGTCTTCAACACTTATCACAACAAAGTGGTTGAAACTATAGATGTGTGGTTCGATGAAACTAATGGCTCGTAAAGGGAGCACCTGCCCCGTATGTTAGATGAACTTCCACGTGAAGAAGCTCTTAAGCTGATTGGCACTCGTGAAATCATGCCCGAGGAACCTGAAATTGAAGAAGTCATCATTCTTCAATCTACCCATGGCGAAGATAATGTTGCACACGAAGATAATGTTGCTGACGATGAAGACAATGCTCAGCAACCAGAACATAGTCTTCGTCCTACCCATCGTCGAGTCGCAGATGAAGTTCAACTTGAGAAGATGCTCGACAACATCAATGCACAAGGTCCTCTCACTCGCTCAAGATCCACTCAATTAGCTAACTTTTCTGGGCACTTTGGTTTTGTCTTTATCTCAGAACCGCAAAGGCATATCAAGCCTTCTTAGAACTATAATGGATTCAAGCTATGCAAGAAGAGCTTCATAAATTCGATCTTAACAATGTGTGGGGACTCGTGAAGCGCCTTGATCCACGCAATCATAACATCATAGGCGCCAAGTGGATCCACCGCAACAAACAAGACGAATCTGGCCAAGTCGTGAGAAACAAAGCTTGTCTTTTAGCTCAAGGCTACACACAGGTTGAGGGTATTGACTTCGAGCAAACATTTGCACCTTTTTCTAGGCTCAAAGCCATACACATATTACTTGCCTATGCTAACCATCATGACAAATGTCTGTATCAAATGGATGTCAAAAGTGCATTCCACAATGGTAAGATTGAGGAATAAGTATATGTTGCTCAACCACTTTTGGGGAACGTCGCATGGGAAACAAAAATTTCCTACGCCCACAAAGACCTATCATGGTGATGTCCATCTACGAGAGGAGATTTGGATCGCACAACAGGAAGCGTTAAGAAACGCGGTTGATGTAGTGGAACGTCCTGACGTCCCTCGATCTGCCCCGCGAACCGTCCCACGAACCGTCCCGCGATCCATCCCACGATCCGCTCTGATCTAGTGTCGAATGGACGGCACCTCCGCGTTCAGCACACGTACAGCTCGACGATGATCTCGGCCTTCTTGATCAAGCAAGCAATACGGAGAAGTAGACTAATTCTCCGGCAGCGTGACGGCGCTCGGGTGGTGGTGAAGGATCTACGCCTGCAGGGCTCCGCCCGAGCTCCGCAGAAATACGATCTAGAGGCAAAACTATGGTGTCTAGATCTGAGTTGCACATGGCAAAGTTGTCTCAAATCAGCCCTAAATCACTAGTATATATAGGAGGGGGGGGAGGTACTTGCCTTGAGGGCCAAGCCCCCAAGGTCCGCCGGCCAAGAGGAGGAGGAGGAGTCCTACTCCAATCCTAGTCCAACTAGGATTGGAAAGTGGAGTCCTTCTCTTCTTTCCCAACTTTTCTTTCTTTTCTCTTTCCTTGGTTTTTTCTCTATGGCACATAGGACTACTTGGGCTGTCCCACCAGCCCACTAATGGCTGGTGCTCCACCCATAAGTCCTTTGGGCTTCCCCTAGGAGGGTTGCCCACCTCCCGGTGAACTTCCGGAACCCATTCTTCACTCCCGGTACATTCCCGGCAATGCCCGAAAACTTTTCGGTAACCAAATGAAGTCATCCTATATATCAATCTTCGTCTCTGGACCATTCCAGAAACCCTCGTTATGTCCGTTATCTCGTACGGGACTCCGAATAACATTCGGTAACCACGCATATAACTTAACTATACTAAAACATCGCCGAACCTTAAGTGTGCAGACCCTGCGGGTTAGAGAACTATGTAGACATGCCTCGAGGTAATCCTCGGTCAATATCCAATAGCAGGACCTGGATGCCCATATTGGATCCTACATATTCTCCGAAGATCTTATCGGTTGAATCTCAGTGTCAAGGATTCATATAATCCCGTATGTCATTCCCTTTGTCCTTCGGTATGTTACTTGCCCGAGATTGGGTCGTCGGTATCCGCATACCTATTTCAATCTCGTTACCAGCAAGTCTCTTTACTCATTCCGTAATACAAGATCCCGTGACTTACACTTAGTCACATTGCTTGCAAGGCTTGTGTGTGATGTTGTATTACCGAGTGGGCCCCGAGATAGCTCTCCATCACACAGAGTGACGAATCCTAGTCTTGATCCATACTAACTCAACGGACACCTTAGGAGATACCTGTAGAGCGCCTTTATAGTCACCCAGTTACATTGTGATGTCTGATACACACAAGGCATTCCTCCGATTCCAGTGAGTTATATGATCTCATGGTCATCAGAACAAATACTTGACACGCAGAAAACTATAGCAATAAAATGACATGATCAATATGCTACGTTCGTAGTTTGGGTCTAGTCCATCACATGATTCTCCTAATGATTCCATCCAGTTATCAAGCAAAAACACTTTGCACATAGCCAGAAAACCTTGACTATCCTTGATCAACTGGCTAGCCAACTAGAGGCTTGCTAGGGACACTGTTCTGTCTATGTATCCACACATGTATCTATGTTTTCATTCATTACAATTATAGCATGGATAATAAACGATTATCTTTAAACAGGAAATATAATAATAACTATTTATCATTGCCTCTAGGGCATATTTCCAACAGTCTCCCACTTGCACTAGAGTCAATAATCTAGTCCTCACATTGCCATGCGATTTACATTGTTATAAATCGAACACCCATACAGTTCTGGTGTTGATCATGTTTTGCCCGTGGAAGAGGTTTAGTCAGCCGGTTTGCTACATTCAGATCCGTGTGCACTTTGCAAATATTCACGTCCTCTCCTTCGACGTAGTCGCGGATGAGGTTGAAGCATCGTTTGATGTGTTTGGTCTTCTTGTGAAACCTTGGTTCCTTTGCTAAGGCAATGGCACGAGTGTTGTCACATAACAGAGTCAATGGATCTAGTGCGCTTGGCACAACTCCAAGATCTGTCATGAACTACTTCATCCAGACACCCTCCTTTGCGGCCTCCGAGGCAGCCATGTACTCCGCTTCACATGTAGAATCTGCTACAACGCTCTGCTTGGAACTGCACCAGCTTACCACTCCCCCATTAAGAATAAATATGTATCCAGTTTGTGACTTAGAGTCATCTGGATCAGTGTCAAAGCTTGTGTCGACGTAACCATTTACGGCAAGCTCTTTGTCACCTCCATACACGAGAAACATTTCCTTAGTCCTTTTCAGGAACTTCAGAATATTCTTGACCACCGTCCAGTGATCCACTCCTAGATTACTCTGAAACCTTCCTGCCATACTTATGGCTAAGCTGACGTCTGGTCTAGTGCACAGCATTGCATACAAGATAGAACCTATGGCTGAAGCGTAGGGGACGGAACTCATTTGTTCTCTATCTTCCACAGTTGCAGGGCACTGAGTCGTACTCAATTTTATACCTTGTAATACTGGCAAGAACCCTTTCTTGGACTGATCCATTCTGAGCTTCTTCAAAACTTTATCAAGGTATGTGCTTTGTGAAAGTTCTGTGAGGCGTTTTGATCTAGCCCTATAGATCTTAATGCCTAGAATGTAAGCAGATTCTCCAAGGTCCTTCATAGAGAAACTTTTATTCAAGTAATCCTTATGCTCTCCAAAAGCTCCACGTTGTTTCCAATCAGCAATATGTCGTCCACATATAATATTAGAAACGCCACAGAGCTCCCACTCACTTTCTTGTAAATACAAGATTCACCAACCACTTGTATAAACCCAAATGCTTTGATCACCTGATCAAAGCGCTTATTCCAACTCTGAGATGCTTGCACCAGTCCATAAATGGATCGCTGGAGCTTGCATACTTTGTTAGCATTCTTTGGATCGACAAAACCTTCGGGTCGCATCATATACAACTCTTCCTTAAGAAAACCGTTTTGACATCCATCTACCAGATTTCATAATCGTAAAAGGCAGCTATTGCTAACATGATTCAGACAGATACATCGCTACCGGTGAGAAAGTCTCATCGTAGTCAATTCCTTGAACTTGTGAAAAACCCTTTGCCACAAGTCGAGCTTTATAAACGGTCACATTACCGTCTGCGTCTGTCTTCTTCTTATCGATCCATTTGTTCTGAATAGCCTCGCGGCCTTCAGGTAGTACTTCTAAAGTCCACACTTTGTTCTCGTACATGGATCCTATCTCGGACTTCATGGCCTCTACCCATTTGTTGGAATCTGGGCCCACCATTGCTTCTTCATAATTCACAGGTTTATTGTTGTCCAACAACATAATAGTTAAGACAGGATTACCGTACCACTCAGGAGCAGTACGTGATCTTGTAGACCTACAAGGTCCGACAGTAACTTGATTCGAAGCTTCATGATCATCATCATCAACTTGTTCCTCAACTGGCACCGCAGCAACAGGCATTTCCCCTTGCCCTGCGTCACCATCAAGAAGAATTAGAGGTTCGACAACCTCATCAAGTTCTATCTTCCTCCCACTCAATTCTTTCGAGAGAAACTCCTTCTCAAGAAAAGCTCCATTTCTAGCAACAAACACTTTGCCCTCGGATTTGAAATAGAAGGTATACCCAACTGTCTCTTTTGAGTAACCTATGAAGACGCACTTTTCCGCTTTGGGTTCCAGGTTTTTAGGCTGAAGCTTTTTGACATAAGCATTACATCCCCAAACTTTAAGAAACAACAACTTTGGTATTTTGCCATACCAGAGTTCGTATGGTGTCGTCTCAATGGATTTTGATGGTGCCCTATTTAAAGTGAATGCAGCTGTCTCTAATGCATAACCCCAAAATGATAACGGGAAATCAGTAAGAGACATCATAGATCGCACCATCTCTAATAAAGTACGATTACGACCTTTGGACACACCATTACGCTGTGGTGTTCCAGGCGGTGTCGACTATGAAACAATTCCACATTGTCTTAAGTGAGCACCAAACTCGAAACTCAGATATTCACCCCCACGATGAGACCGTAGGAACTTGATAATCTTGTTACGATGATTTTTGACTTCACTCTAAAATTGCTTGAACTTTTCAAACATCTCACACTTGTGTTCCATCAAGTAGACATAACCATATCTACTCAAATCGTCAGTGAAGGTGACAAAATAACGATATCCGTCGCGCGCCTCCACACTCATCGGACCACACACATCGGTATGTATGATTTCCAACAAGTCACTTGCACGCTCTATTGTTCCGGAGAACGGAGTCTTAGTCATCTTGCCCATGAGGCATGGTTAGCACGTGTCAAGTGAATCAAAGTCAAGTGACTCCAAAAGTCCATCGGTGTGGAGTTCCTTCATGCGCTTTACACCAATATGACCTAAGCGGCAGTGCCATAAAAACATGGCACTATCATTGTTAACTCTAACTCTTTTGGTCTCAGTGTTATGTATGTGTGTATTATCGTTATCAAGATTCAATATGAACAATCCTCTTACATTGGGTGCATGACCATAAAAGATATTACTCATAGAAATATAACAACCATTATTCTCTGACTTAAACGAGTAACCGTCTCGCAATAAATAAGATCCATATATAATGTTCATGCTTAACGCAGGCACTAAATAACATTTATTTAAGTTCATAACTAATCTTGATGGTAACTGAAGTGAAACTGTGCAGACGGCGATTGCATCAACCTTGGAACCATTTCCCACGCGCATCGCCACTTCATCCTTCGCCAACCTTTGCTTATTCCGCAGTTCCTGTTTCGAGTTGCAAATATGAGCAATAGAACTGGTATCGAATACCCAGGCACTACTACAAGAGCTGGTTAAGTACACATCAATAACATGTATATCCAATATACCTGATTTTTCCTTGCCCGTCTTCTTATCAGCCAGATACTTGGGGCAGTTGCGCTTCCAATGACCCATACCCTTGCAATAATAGCACTCCGTTTCAGGCTTAGGTCCAGCTTTGGGTTTCTTCATCGGGTTGGCAATAGGCTTGCCGCTCTTCTTTGAATTTCCCTTCTTTCCTTTGCCGTTTCTCTTGAAACTAGTGGTCTTATTCGCCATCAACACTTGATGCTCTTTACGGAGTTCTGACTCTGCAACTTTCAGCATCGGGAATAACTTGCCGGGTGACTTGTTCATCCCTTGCATGTTATAGTTCAAAACAAAGCTCTTATAGCTTGGTGGCAGTGATTGAAGAATTCTGTCAGTGATAGCCTCTTGCGGGAGTTCAATCCCCAGCTCAGCTAGACGGTTTGAGTACCCAGACATTTTGAGCACATGTTCACTGACAGACGAATTCTCCTCCATCTTGCAAGCATAGAATTTATCGGAGGTTTCATACCTTTTGATCCGGGCGTTCTTCTGAAAGATAAACTTCAACTCCTGGAACATGTCATATGCTCCATGACGCTCAAAGCGACGTTGAAGTCCTGGATCTAAGACATACAAGACTGCACATTGAACTACTGAGTAGTCCTCCTTGCATGCTAACCAAGCGTTCTTAGCATCTTGGTCAGCCGCGGCGGGTGGTTCATCTCCTAGCGCAGCATTAAGGACATAATCCTTCTTCCCAAATTGCAGGAGAAACTTAAGATTACGAGCCCAGTCTACAAAGGTGCTTCCATCATCTTTCAACTTAGCTTTCTCTAGGAACGTATTGAAATTCAAGGTGACTGTCGTGTGAGCCATTGATCTACAACACAAATATTTTCAAAGTGGACTTAGACTATGTTCAAGATAATTAGAGTTTAACTAATCAAATTACTTGCTAAACTCCCACTCAAAAAGTACATCTCTCTAATCAATTGAGTGGTACATGATCCAATTTCACTAGCTCAAGTCCGATCATCACGTGAGTTGAGGATAGTTTCCGTGGTAAGCATCTCTATGCTAATCATACCAACTATACGATTCATGCTCGACCTTTCAGTCTCATGTGTTCTGAGGCCATGTCTGCACATGCTAGGCTCGTCAAGCTTAACCCGAGTGTTCCGTGTGTGCAACTCTTTTGCACCCGTTGTTTTGAACGTTGAGTCAATCACACCCGATCATCACGTGGTGTCTCGAAGCGACGAACTGTAGCAACGGTGCACAGTCGGGGAGAACAAAATTTTTTCTTCAAATTTTAGTGAGATATCACCTCATAATGCTACCATCATTCTAAGCAAAATAAGGTGCATAAAAGGATTAACATCACATGCAATTCATAAGTGACATGATATGGCCATCATCATGTGCTTCTTGATCTCCATCACCAAAGCACCGGCACGATCTTCTTGTCACCGGCGCCACACCATGATCTCCATCAGTGTGTCGCCATCGGGGTTGTTGTGCTACTTATCCTATTACTACTGAAGCTATGTCCTAGAAATATAGTAAATGCATCTGCAAACACAAACGTTAGTTTAAAGACAACCCGATGGCTCCTGCCGGTTGCCGTATCATCGACGTGCAAGTCGATATTAACTATTACAACATGATCATCTCAAACATCCAATATATCACATCACGTTATTGGTCATATCATATGACAAACATACCCTGCAAAAACAAGTTAGATGTCCTCTAATTGGTGTTGCATGTTTTACGTGGCTGCTATGGGTATCTAGTAGATCGCATCTTACTTATGCAAAAACCACAACGGAGATGTGCAAATTGCTATTTAACCTCTCCAAGGACCGCCTCGGTCTAAACCAATTAAACTAAAGTTGAAGAAACCGACACCCGCAGTCATCTTTATGAAACAAGGTTACATGTCAAGCGATGAAACCAGTCTTTCGTAAGCGTACGAATAATGTCGGTCCGGGCCGCTTCAATCCAACAATACCACCGAATCGAGAAAAGACTAAGGACGGCAGCAAATCGAACATCACCGTCCACAAAACCCTTGGTGTTCTACTCGAGATTACATCTACGCATGAACCTAGCTCATGATGCCACTGTTGGGGAACGTCGCATGGGAACCAAAAAATTTCCTACGCGCACGAAGACCTATCATGGTGATGTCCATCTACGAGAGGAGATTTGGATCTACGTACCCTTGTAGATCGCACAACAGGAAGCGTTAGGGAACGCTGTTGATGTCGTGGAACGTCCTCACGTCCCTCGATCCGCCCTACGAACTGTCCCATGAACCGTCCCGCGATCCGTCCCACAATCCGCTCTGATCTAGTGCCGAACGGACGGCACCTCCGTGTTCAGCAAACGTACAGCTCGACGATGATCTCGGCCTTCTAGATCCAACAAGAAAGACGGATAAGTAGACGAGTTCTCCGGCAGCGTGACGGCGCTCCGGTGGTGGTGAAGGATCTACTCCTGCAGGGCTCCGCTCGAGTTCCGCAGAAATACGATCTAGAGGCAAAACTATGGTCTCTATATCTGAGTTGCACATGGAAAAGTTGTCTCAAATCAGCCCTAAATCACTAGTATATATAGGAGGGAGGGGGAGGGACTTGCCTTGAAGGCCAAGCCCCCAAGGTGTGCCGGCCAAGAGGAGGAGGAGGAGTCCTACTCCAATCCTAGTCCAACTAGGATTGGAAAGTGGAGTCCTTCTCTTCCTTCCCACCTTTTCTTTTTTTCTCTTTCCTTGGTTTTTTCTCTATGGTGCATAGGGATTCTTGGGCTGTCCCACCAGCCCACTAAGGGCTGGTGCGCCACCCATAAGTCATTTGGGCTTCCCCCGGGAGGGTTGCCGCCCTCGCGGTGAACTTCTGGAACCCATTCGTCACTCCCGGTACATTCCTGGTAATGCCCGAAAACTTTCCGGTAACCAAATGAAGTCATCCTATATATCAATCTTCGTCTTCGGACATCCGTGATCTCATCTGGGACTCCGAACAACATTCGGTAACCACGCATATAACTCAACTATACTAAAACATAACCGAACCTTAAGTGTGCAGACCCTGCGGGTTCGAGAACTATGTAGAGATGCCCTGAGGTACTCCTCGGTCCATATCCAATAGCGGGACCTGGATGACCATATTGGATCCTACACATTCTCTGAAGATCTTATCGGTTGAACCTCAGTGTCAAGGATTGATATAATCCCTTATGTCATTCCCTTTGTCCTTCGGTATGTTACTTGCCCGAGATTCTATCGTCGGTATCCGCATACCTATTTCAATCTCATTACCAGCAAGTTTCTTTACTCGTTCCGTAATACAAGATCCCGTGACTTACACTTAGTCACATTTCTTGCAAAGCTTGTGTGTGATGTTGTATTATCGAGTGGGCCCCGAGATACCTCTCCGTCACACGGATTGAGAAAGCCCAGTCTTGATCCATACTAACTCAACAGACACCTTCGGAGATACGTGTAGAGCACCTTTATAGTCACCAGTTACATTGTGACGTTTGATACACACAAGGCATTCCTCCGATGCCAGTGAGTTATATGATCTCATGGTCATAGGAACAAATACTTGACACGCAGAAAACTATAGCAATAAAACGACATGATCAATATGCTACGTTCATAGTTTGGGTCTAGTCCATCACATGATTGTCCTAATGATGTGATCCAGTTATCAAGCAACAACACTTTGCACATAGCCAGAAAACCTTGACTATCCTTGATCAACTGGCTAGCCAACTAGAGGCTTGCTAGGGACACTGTTGTGTCTAGGTATCCACACATGTATCTATGTTTTCATTCAATACAATTATAGCATGGATAATAAATGATTATCTTTAAATAGGAAATATAATAATAACAATTTATCATTGCCTCTAGGGAATATTTCCAACATCATCAATGCACGAGGTCCTCTCACTCGCTCAAGATCCACTCAATTAGCTAACTTTTGTGGGCACTTTGATTTTGTCTGTATCTCAGAACCCACAAAGGCATCTGAAGCCTTCTTAGAACTTATGGATTCAAGCTATGCAAGAAGAGCTTCATAAATTCGATCTTAACAATGTGTGGGGACTCGTCAAGCGCCTTGATCCACGCAAGCATAACATCATAGGCGCCAAGTGGATCCACCGCAACAAACAAGACGAATCTGGCCAAGTCGTGAGAAACAAAGCTTGTCTTTTAGCTCAAGGCTACACACAGGTTGAGGGTATTGACTTCGAGCAAACATTTGCGCCTTTTTCTAGGCTCGAAGCCATACACATATTACTTGCCTATGCTAACCATCATGACAAATGCCTGTATAAAATGGATGTCAAAAGTGCATTCCGCAATAGTAAGATTGAGGAAGAAGTATATGTTGCTCAACCACTAGGTTTCGAAGACCCAAAGCACCCTGACAATATTTACAATCTCAACAAGGCATTGTTGGCCTCAAGCAAGCACCAAGAGCCTGGTATAACACACTCGAGGAGTTTCTCATGAAGAAAGGCTTCAAACCTGGTTCACTCGATCCCACACTCTTTACCAAATCTTATGATAATGAGATATCTGTATGTCAATTCTATGTGGATGACATTATCTTCGTCGGCACTCACAATCAATACAATGATGACTTTAGATACATGATGCAAGAGAAATATCAAATGTCTATGATGGGAGAGATGAAGTTCTTCCTAGGGCTTCAAATTCGACAACAACCCAATGGCATCTTCATATCTCAGGAGAAGTACCTTAAGGACTACCTCAAGAAGTTTAGCATGCTACACTGCAAAGGCTACAACATGCCCATGCCAACTAACGGACATCTCTAAAGTGACGAAAATGGTAAATATTACAATCAGAGCTATATCGCTCCATCATTGGCTCCTTGTTTTATTTGTGTTCATCTAGGCTAGATATAGTGCTTAGCGTTTGCATGTGTGCCGATTCCAAGCGGCGCCAAAGGAATAGCATCACCTCGCAGTGAAGAGAATTCTTTGATATTTGGCATACACCCCAATGCTAGGATTTAGGTATCCAAAGGGCTCCATAAGTTTGACCTCATTGGCTACTTTGATTCTGATTATGTTGGAGAAAGAGTTGATCGCAAGTATACACCAAACACATGTCACTTTTTTGGTTGATCTCTTCTATGTTGGTCTTCAAAGAAGCAGAACCGCATCTCACTCTCCACTACTGAAGCCGAATACATTGTTGTTGGTGCGTGTTGTACAAAACTTATCTGGATGAAGCAAACCCTCAAGGACTATGACATCAACAAGAAGAAAGTATCACTCTACTGCGACAATTAGAGTGTCATCAAGATCGCCCACAAGCAAGTACAACACTCAAAGACAAATCACATTCACATACGCCATCATTTTCTTCATGATTATGTGTTGAAGGGAGACATCATCATCGAGCATGTGAAGACAGAAGAGCAATTGACTAATATCTTCACGAAGCCTTTGGATGAGAAGAGGTTTTGCAAGTTGCGGTGTGAGCTCTTAGAATCCTCAAATGTCCAGTGAATGGACACACGCCCTAACGCTTATGCACATTTATGACTTTGATGCACAACACACGAAGTAACGCATGTCTTCAACTCATGAAGATATACACTCTACTTGTAACTATATTAACGAAGAATATGACTTCACAGCGCCACGATAATTGTGCACCGTGTCTGGGTCTAACATTCTTATACGATGGGTAACACCACCACCACCCCCTCTTGAAGACATTACTTTTACTTTCGCATTTTTATCAATGTCTTCAAGAAACCGAGTGTACCTTTGAGTTGATTGTTTGTCCTCGAACTTGAACACTTGTAATTTGACAATATCATATAAAATACTCTGGAGTTCAATCCTCTACAACATGGTGCTTGTGGCTATATCTTCAAACTTTATCTAAGAAAATGTGGTTGGACCCGCAAACCTCATCTATGCTTATCTCTCCTAACACTGTTCAACTCCACGCATCTGCAATCTACCTCACACGTGTTGATTATCTTCACAGTATCCTTCAATATTGAAGACAAATCCAACATAACATATAAAACTTCAATTTCATCCTTTTATCGCCCCTATCGCAACAATTCCCTGCTCATCGCTACAGTTCATAGGTAGTGGGATGTCAGACGTGGTGCATGCATACCATGCGTCCAACTAAGCCAAAGAGCACGGGCATATCCGTCCAAAAATATCGGGTTGTCCCACTTCCACCATCCTTATAAATACATGACCCCCGACTCATTTATTACTCTTACCTCTCTTGCCTTTGTTCGTGAGCTACAAACTCTAGCGTTGCCGCTGGAATCCATCGGTGTCGGAGGAGAAATGCTTAGTTGTCGTGACTTCTTTTGTCATTGTGCTCATGCCAGCCATGATTGTCTTGGCTCCGCCACTGCCGTAATTGTATGCCACCATCAAGTTACGGTGTGGCAGATTGAACCGCTTGGCCTCTTTGCTTCTTCGAGTTGTTCATCGTGTTCTTCATAGTAGTCAACTAAATCTGATTTTCTACCATTCGTTTGATTTGAAAAATTACCACATATCTTCGAATGTTGTTTTTTTCTATCTTTTTGACGACACTCAAACATCAATCTCAATTTTTCTTAATGCTTTTACTTATGCTGAAAATATGGTTCGATTCCTCACTTGTGCAATTTTTTGAATTTACACAGGTCTGAAATCGCTTTATCTTCAGCAAGTGAATGTCTTCGGTGATGGGGGCCATTAACTTTAGACCATGTTTTTATCTTAAAAATATTCTGAGAATGCATATGACCTCTTCTATTCCCCTCGCATCTCTAATTCTTTCACACATACATGTCCATGACAAAATCTCTTGGATCTCATAGTCTTAATTCATTTGAGACTACTTGCAGATACACCTGGACTCACGTGGAGCTAGTTCACACTTGCACACATATGTGAAGACTTTGTCTAAGCCGAAGACAATGGCCATAGATAAAGCACCCAAGAAGGGTGGAAGACAAAGACTTCATAACACTGCTAAGGATCATACGCCTGCACTGTATGAGAGATGTAAGTCTGATCCTGAAGAGAATTACATCAGTGCAAGAACCGAATTTAGTGGATCCAAAGATATTGGGCAGAGGAATGGTTTTACTATCACTTTTCACTATTGAATATGTTGAGAAGCGCATAGGTCGGGCTCCCTGGACTGATATAGTACAAAAAAATCTGCACCCTAAGACGAAAGCTCATGCAATCAAGATTGGCTTCTACCCATGCATGGTCACACCACCCATGCCAGAACATTCAGATCCATCTAGCATCATGGGGTGTCCTGTCACTACTGAAGCCTCTCAAGAGGATGCACAACAACCTTCTCCCCTACCCCGAATCCACCAAAGAAAACAAAGGCTTCAAATCCTAAGGATTCAAAGGCTTTAAAGCCAATCACCACAACACCTCAGGCTTCGCGATCAAGGCTAGCTGAACCAGCTGAGAGTGACGATGAATCTCGTACTACGAGGATACTAAAGGGAAAACTTGTTGCTGCTCATGGCACGAAGCCATTATCCACCTTGATGGATGATGCAACTTGATTGAGCTTTCTAATATGATTTTGATGATGAAGCTCTAGCGAAGCTTAATCAACAAAAGGAAGAATAGGCCAAACATCTTTAAGACTTGCCTCTATTTTATGCAGATGTCCTCAACTAGTTCATCAATGAATGGTTTCCTGATACCTCACACTCCATTGACACCCTACAACTTCTCATTGAGCTTAGTGTCACTTTCCAAGGGTTGGTGAATGAAGAACTATCTATTTCTTAGAAGGCAGGTCAACAACGCGAAAAGATTCGCCATGTAAAGGGTCTTTCCAAGAAGAATGTGCACAACCTCACTATTGAGCAAATCCAGGCCTATCATAAGATGATGGAGGACTTAAAAGATGCATTTCAAAGGTGTCGTGAAGACGCGAGAGGTGCACTAGAGCATTTTAAAAAGAAATCTGGAAAGATGGTCCAAGCTCACTATGACATGCTCAAGAGAAAAGCACTTGGCCAGCCTGCTCTTGACATAAGAATAATTGAGAAGTCAAGGCAAGATTCTATATCTTCGAGCGAGTCTACACCCCCAAGGGAAGAAACACCAAGCATTATCTTCCCAACTATCTTCTCGGGCTCAAGGACGCCTCCTCCTTCCTCTAATGTGTCCAGCAATAATACCGAATATGCTGAGGCTGAAGCTAGAAAGCACAAATCTGTGCAAGCTACTAAAGCCCAACAACCAAGAAACTGAAGACAAAGAAACTAAAGTCTTCGAGCTTGTCCCAAGCCCCCTCGAGTTCCCTCTCCCACTCCACCTGCTCAAGAGAAGCCCCTGCTAGTGATGCCTATCTCTATGGATCCTCATGTGTCTAAAAATGTTGAGATACGTATCATTCTTCATGAATTTGCTCACACAGAGACTCCCAATACTGAAGATATCCCAGCTGCTGAACCCACCACAGCTGAACACATTGCTCCTATTGAAGATAATGTTGTACAAGAATAGGTGCCTAAAATTGATGCACCTCTGGTATCATCGCGAGTGCCTATTATTAGTGAACATGTGGACAATGGCTCCCCTCCAACGCAAATTGTCCTTGATGAGTTCTGGGAAGAAGTTAACCCCAACACCCCATGCATGAATTCATTCCCCACACTCTGCCTGCTCTTGTTTCAACTCTTGTGTTGCAATCACCCCAGTCTTCATTTGAAGATATGGAGGTTGAAACTCCTAATCATGCGTCGCCCCTCAAAAGGATTCGTAGGACCAAGGCCAATTATATCTTCAATGACAAGCATAATTGAACATGAAGGGCATGGTGACGAGACTACATCAGTCGAGAAGAATGCATGCATGAAGATATTGCCTCTGGACAACCAGAGCTCGAAGCCAAAGCAGCCAAAGACATTCTTGAAAGTGCAATCATGCCCTTAATCATATTTTGATGTTGTTGAAAACATACATATAGGGAACTAACCATCTCTATCAAGTGCATATCAGGTTATCCAAGATGCTCAAAGTATGTAGAAACAGACAAAAACCTCTAGCTCTTGTTAGCTTACTCTTAAGTATAGGGATCCCACACTATTAAGAGGGGATCACTGGCTCTTGCAAAAGACTTGCTCAAAAAACACAAATAATTGATGGTATAGTTTTTCCCTTTGGGTGTGATGTTTGGCCGGTGCCTTGTGCGGACGTCCCGCGGCCGCCGGATGACCATCACGTCACGGTTCATCGGATGTCTAGTGTTCTTTGGAGTTTTGGTGCCACAACACCAGCATGATATCTACGGGTATTTGGTCTGTATGGACTACCGGCCTCCGGATGTCCGCACGTTACTGGAGTTACGGTACCACCTCATCAGCACCAAATTGCTGGATCCCCGGTCCTCTCCGGACGATCGTGGCACCGGACGTCTTACGTTCTCCAGATGTCTGATCCAGTTTCCCATGTTTCCTCTACTAGTGCGTTTACTAGATCCACTCACAAATGTCTGGACGACCCGCGATCCGTCGGACGTTCGGTCCTTGTTTTTGGTCCAGACATCTAGAGTCCTTCATACATTCGGAGACTGCGCCGCTTAATTGGTCTCTAATTGCCTTATCTACACGACTACTATATATATCCTTCGCCCACTCTGGGTGAGGGTTGTACAACAATAAGTGCATCTAGTGCCCTTAGTGATTTTTGTGTTTTGAAGACTTATAGGTTAAGAGACTGATATGTTTGTGAGTGTATACAGGCTCTATAAGTCACTGGGGAGTTTGAGTTATCTGATGAATATCGACCCCTAAAAATGTATGTCTTCAGGTGAAGATTTTGGTCCTTCCTTGAAGACTTGGATCGAAATTGATATTCCTCATGAAGATATTGAAGATGAGTAATTCGGTGTGTCCTCAAGAAAACACCCTGAAGACTTTGAAGCGTGAATTTTTGTTCTTTCTGTTTCATTTTCTTTACACTTGAGTCAAAGGAACGTCGTACTATTAAAGAGGTCGAGGTAAAACTACGGAATGATTTTCCTCATGATGCTCAACCCAAGCCCAAATCTACCAAAGCCTCAAAGTGAGGAATATGAGAGACATGAGGACTTTCACAGTTGAAAATTCCGACCATTGCCGCGACACGCGCCACCTCACGGATCTTATACACCCAGCGGTCATATTATTTAAGGGCATTTATGTCAAATCATGTCGGGATGCTCCCAAGCTATAAATAGCCACCCCCACAACCACTTGGTGGTTGGATGCTCCGAGATAAACTGACACTTGTCATTTAGAGCAACCCAAATTCCTCAGAGTCTTCGAGAGAAAATCATCAAGTGAGGAAATACCCCAAACACCAAACCCCAAACAAAAAACCAAGTGATTGAGCATCAGTGAATATGTTGTTCCTGTGTGGAACTAAAGCCTGTTACCTTTGAGGACTGTGCATCCTCCACACGGTTAGGCGTCATGGTCTAGAGCATCCAGCAGTCAATTGTGGATCGCCGGGTGACCGAGTTTGTGAGGGTTTGGATGTCTTCCCTGAAGACTTAGCACGAGTGTTGGGCGAGGGATGTGTGTCCTTAACTCAAGGAGAATACTGTAGGGACTGTGTGTGCTAGGACTGTGTGTCCTTTTGGTTTTAATACCAAGCCACTCCGAACCAGATGTACAACTGTCACAGCAGTTGGAACTAGGTCATCAACAACTGTCTTCATCGAGCTACGGGTTCTATTTGTTCAACTCTTTCATTTCTTCAATTGTATGTTGAAGACTTTCATCTGTGCTATTTGAAGAATTTGTCTGAAGACTTTCTCTGAATTTCCTCAACCTCAAATTCTTCACTTGAGTTAATCTTCATCTGCTTACTCCGTACTTGCAAACTATGCAAACCTAATCTCAGAAATCTCTTTGAGTACTTTGTTGTAGTCGTTTCTGCACTCATGATCATGTACTATTTCCGCTGCACTTAGTTCATGATTGAGGACTTTTCTCACAAGGAATTTCCTCAGTGATGAAATTCGAAAAATCGCCTATTCACCACCCCCCTCTAGTCGATATAACTCACTTTCAATTGGTTTCAGAGCAAGGTACTCCCTTGTTCTATGTGATTTGGTTTAACCACGTGGAGTTTTAGTTATGTCGACCGCAGGTATGATCAAGGTTACTGCAGGATGTCCTACCTTCGAAGGAAAGGACTTTCCCTACTAGAAGACTAAGATGCAAATGCATCTTCAAGCTATTGATAATGATCTCTGGTATATTGTGGAAAATGGTATTCCCTCCATCACTTCTACTATCTTTGTCGCTGATGTGAAGAAGTTCAAGCAACTTGACTCGCAAGCGAAGAATATCATCTCTCGCCATCTGAGCAAAGGTCGGTATGGCAGAGTGAGTGCCTTGGGCACAGCTAAACTTATCTGGGATAGGTTGTCCAAAGTTAATGAAGGAGTCTCAACACAGCGTGACTCTCGTGTCGATGTTCTTCGCAATCTCTTCAACCGCTTCAAGAGGCTTGACAATGAAAGCTGCCAAGATACCTTTTATCGCCTCACTGACATCTGAAATGAACTGCAAGCACTGGGAGCTAGAGACATCACGGACCATGAAGTTGTGAAGAAACTACTAAGATCTCTTGATCCATCATTTGACACTTTGGTTCTGAAGATTCAAGAATGAAGAGACTAAAAATGCTTGATCCTGTTGATATACTTGAGACACTCAATACTCATGAATTCCAACAAGAAGAAAAGAGAGATTTGTATGGACCACGCTACTCAAGACCTCATGCGCTGAAGGCTAAGGCTATTTCCTCATCTAAAGAAGACTCGGATTGCAGCATTGGTGATCCTGAAGAACTTGAACATGAACTTGCAATGCTCGTGAGGAAATTCCAGAAGTTCACAAAGCATAGCCAGTTTGGTAAATCTTCAAGAAGAGATATGAGGAAATCAGAATCTTCATCTGAGGACTACAAGAAAAGAACCTGCCACAAATGCAAGAAACCTGGTAACTACATTGTTGATTGTCCTTGCTGGGTGAAAGAATCAAGGAAGAAGAAATACAAGGATGAAAGTTCTGATGACTCGAAGAAAAAGAAGAAATCTTCAAAATCCTCATCTTCAAAGTCCTCATCGCACAAGAAGACCAGTTTCTGAATGGCTCGGGCACTCATTGGCAAGGAAATGGATTCCGAACAAGAATATGAGGAATGTGATGAAGAGGAAGGTTCTGAAGATGATTCAGAGGCTGGTGTGGCAAATCTTGCACTGGCTACCACATTCGTCAGCAAGTCAATCTTCAACCTTGAAGAAAATGACAACGTTATCTACACTGATGAATATGCTGATGACTTTGCTCCAACCTATTGCTTCATGGAAAAAATTTCAAAGGTAACAAACCATAATTCCTCCTCTGATTCTAGTGAGTGTGAACCTGATGATTATCAAAAACCCAGTTACTATAAACTTGCCAACATTGCCACTAAGCAACAAAGTGCCATTGAAAGGCTTCAGAAACTGCTAGACAGAAGCGATGATTTGTTGAACGATGAAATGAATCGTACTCAAGTCCTCACTGAAGATGTGAAAAGTCTTCAGTCTAGGTTTGATAGTCTTCAAGATCATTATGGTACACTCTTGGCTGGTCATAAGAAACTTTCCTATGGATTTCTTCAAAGGAAGCTTGATCTTGAGAAGTTTAAAATGTCGCATGATGATCTTGGAAAACAATTCATTGATTGCTCAACAGATCAGTACCGCTCAGGTTGAATTCATTCCAGCATGTTTGAAATGCGTCGAGCGTGAAACTGCTAACTCTTCACCAGAATCATCAAATTCTTCTATCGCTACAAATTCTTCAACTGTTCCTGTGGTATCAAATTCTTCACTTGAGGAAACCACAAATGCTACTGACAAAAATGCAAGGTTGAAGGAATTGTATTTGACAGGCATATACAAAAGTCTCAAAGGGCATCAAACCCTTTGTGATATGCTCAAAAAGCAGATTCTGAAAAAGAACCCGAGGAAAGAAAGCATTGCCTTTGAGAGGAAATTGAATGCTGATGGATCATACTAGAGACCTGAACAGTACGCCAAAACCTCATGGGTTGCTGCTAAAGGTCCTCACATCGATCCATCCACTCTAACACGCTTTGCATGTGAAATATCCTATTCCTCTGATGAGTCATTTGACTCCAACTATAAACTGTTCAAAAAACAATCTGGTGAAGTATTTGCTCGATATGTTGGAACTAACTCCAGGAATGGACCACCCCTGAGGAAAATCTGGGTCCACAAAAGTTGCTTGGAAAATCTTGAGGTGAATGTCCTCATGACACCACGTGTTAAGAAACAGAACCCCAGATCAAATTCCTCAGGTGGACCAAAGTCTTCACGAGGATCAAAATCCTCAAATGGTCAATACTATGCTCATACTCGCGCTAATGCATCTGATATGCAGGGAAATTACAATGGACATGAATATGAGCGTTATTACTCAAATCATTATGTTCATAAGTCCTCAAAGAACTTCTGTCTATTTATTTGAGTACACTAACCCCCTTATTGTGAAAAGAAGTGCATTTGCTTCAATGCCTCCATTATCATATGGTGCCCGCGGGATGATGAACTCTTTGCCACCCATTCTGATGTGGGTGGTGAAGAAATTGAAGTAATCACTTCTGCAGGCCAGGTCTCCAGATGAAAGTCATCATCTGAAGAATTTGCTGGAGACCTGAGGAAATTGCTTGATTGGATGCAATCTAAAAATGATGAAATGATAACATTTCACACGTCCTCAAATTTAATGATTATGATGAGATCATTATGTGATGAAATTGATACCATATTCTTCAAGTCTGAAGCATATGAGATGGTAAGATGTACTAATTCATCTATGGGATGACAAACCCAAGAATACATAATGGGTTCTTGACAGTGGTTGCACAAATCGCATAACTGGTGATAAAAGCTTGATGAATATGCCACTAACTCCACCACCACTGAAGCAAATCACTTATGCTGATAAAGGTAAAAGCAAGGTATTGGGACTTGGCAAAGCGGCTATTTCCAAGGACAGGCACATGGACAAAGTCATGCTTGTCGAAACCCTTGGGTTTAATCTCAAGTCAGTCTCAATGCTTTGCGATTTTGATATGATTGTCATCTTTGGAAAATATAGATGCGTAGTCATCATGGAATCTGACAAATCCAAAGTCTTCGAAGGCTTTAGGAGAGGAGATCTGTACATTGTTGATTTTTCCACAGGTCCTCAACCAGCCACATGCTTACTAGAAAAAACATTAGAAGGCTAGGTGTGGCACCGACGACTAGGTCATGCAGGCATGACGAATTTGCACACGCTGGTGAAGAAGAAACATGTCATTGGCATCGAATTTGTCAAATTCCTCAAGGACCATCTCTGTAGTGCTTGTGAGTGTGAAAAAATAACCAGATCCAAACACCCTTCAAAGACTATCATGACTACTACTCGTCCATTTGAATTGCTTCACATGGATCTATTTGGACCTACTCACTATGCTACTCTAACCAATGTAGCATCTTTATATGGCTTTGTCATCGTTGATGGTTATTCTCACTATACTTGGATGCATATCATTCTGTATAAAACTGAAGTGCAGGAAGTCTTCAAATGATTTTCCTCAAGGGCCTCGACGAACTTAAGCGTCAAGATCAAACACATCAGGAGTGATAATGGGACAGAATTCAAAAACACCGGTCTTGATGATTATCTTGATGAACTTGGTATTACTCACGAATTATCTGCTCCTTATACTCCTCAACAGAATGGCGTCCTTGAATGGAAGAACATGACTCTGGTTGAAATGACATGGACTATGCTTGAAGAATATCAGACTCCTTGTCGCTTTTGGCCTCAAGTAATCAACACTGCTTGCCACATCATCAACCGGGTATATCTTCACAAATTCCTCAATAAAACCTCATATGAACTCCTCACTGACAAAAAACCCAATGTAAGTTATTTCAAAGTCTTCGATGCAAGATGCTGGATCAGAGATTTTCACCATAGCTCAAAGTTTGCACCTAAGGCACATGACGGTTTTGTGCTTGGTTACGGAAAGTACTCGCACACCTACAGAGTCTTTAACACCTATCACAACAAGGTTGTTGAAATTGTAGATGTGCGGTTTGATGAAACTAATGGCTCTCAAAGAGAGCAACTGCCTCCTGTGCCAGATAAATTACCTCCTGAGGTAGCCATCAATCTCAAAGCTACTAAAAATATCATTCCTATTGAGGAACAATCCCTTGTTGAAGATGTCGTCCCCAACACTGAGGAAATTCAAGTAGGCGCACCTGAGGAAAATGCTACATATCACATTCCTCAGCCCAACCAAAGTCTTCAACCAGCTCACCCAAGGATTGCAAATGAAGTGGAACTTGAAAAAATCCTCGATGACGTCAATGCGCCATGTCCTCTCACTCGCTCAAAAGCTTCACATTTAGTTAACTTTTGTGGGCATTCCTCCTTTGTGTCTATCACAGAACCCTCAAAAGCTGTTGAAGCCTTCATGGGACCTGAGTGGATTCAAGGCATGCAAGATGAACTTCTTCAGTTCAAGCTAACTAAGGTGTGGGAACTTGTCAAACGACCAGATCCTCACAAGCACAATATCATCGACACCAAGTGGATCTACCGAAACAAGCAAGATGAGGATGGTCAAGTGCTGAGGAATAAGGCACGACTTGTAGCCCAAGGCTACACACAGGTTGAAGGAATTGATTTCGATGAAACTTTTGCACTTCTTGCTCGACTTGAAGCTATTTGAATATTACTTGCTTATGCTGACCATCACAATATTACACTATATCAAATGGATGTGAAAAGTGCATTCCTCAATGGTAAGCTTGAGGAAGAAGTATATGTTGCTCAACCCCCAGGTTTTAAATACCCGAAGTATCCTGACAAAGTCTTCGGACTCAAAAAGGCACTCTATGGCCTCAAGCAAGCCCCTCGGGCGTGGTATGATACATTGAAGGAATTTCTCATGAAGCAAGGCTTCAAACCCGGTTCACTTGATCCTAATCTTTTCACAAAATCCTATGACAATGAACTATTTGTGTGCCAAATATATGTCGACGCCATTATATTTGGTTGTACTGACAAATGTTATAGTGAAGAATATCAAATGTCTATGATGGGGGAACTGGAATTCTTCTTAGGTCTGCAAATTCGTCAACAACGTAATGGCGTCTTCATATCTCAGAAGAAATACCTCAAGGATGTTTTGAGGAAATTCAACATGCATGAATGCAAAGGCGTCAAGATTCCTATGCCTACCCACGAACACCTCTGCACTGACGAAAATGGTAAAGATTTCGATCAGCAGGTATATCGTTCTATGATTGGCTCTTTATTGTATCTTTGTGCATCTAGGCCAGACATTATGCTTAGTGTTTGCATGTGTGCTCATCTTCAAGCAGAACCTAAGGAATCACACCATAAGGTTGTGAAACATATTCTTTGATATCTGGCTCACACACGAACACTAGGATTATGGTACCCCAAGGGCTCAAATCTTCACCTCGTTGGATATTCTGATTCTGATTATGTTGGTGACTGTGTTGTCGGATTTCGGGCTCCACAAAACCCTAGGACTCGAACACAGCGACGTGTGCGGCGATCTCTCTTGGCTCGACCTCACCTAGCCCGCTACTTGATGGAATTGGTGAAGAACTCACACGATGGTGAGGAGAACACAGACACAACAGTTTACCCAGGTTCAGTCCGCTGCGAAGCGTAATACCCTACTCCTGCTTTCGGTGGATTGCCTCTCACGGAGGTTGGTGGATGAACTAGTGAGCCCCTTGGACGTGGTATGATACATTGAAGGAATTCCTCATGAAGAAAGGCTACAAACCCGGTTCACTTGATCCTACTCTTTTCACAAAATCCTATGACAATGAAATATTTGTGTGCCAAATATATGTCGACGACATTATTTTTGGTTGTACTGACAAATGTTACACTGATGAATTTGCCTACACGATGAGTGAACTAAAATTCTTCTTGGTATGCAAATTCGTCAACAACGCAATGGCATCTTCATATCTTAGGAGAAATACCTCTGAAAGGATCGATATGGTTGACTAGAGGGGGGTGAATAGGCAACTACCAGTTTTTAGGTTTTCTTAACAACTTAGGGTTAGCAACATAAAGGTTCTCTAAAATAATAACTAGGTGAGCAACCTATATGATGCTACCTACTATGACCACTAAAGCAAGTAAGAAATACTCTACAACAATAGCATACACAATGTAAAGGTAAGAGATAACCACAAGTGGAACCGATGAAGACAAGGATGTGTTACCGAAGTTCCTTCCCTTTGATAGGAAGTATGTCTCCGTTGGAGCGGTGTGGAGGCACAATGCTCCCTAATAAGCCACTAGGGGCACCGTATTCTCCTCACGCCCTCACACAATGCAAGGTGTCATGATTCCACTATAGGTGCCCTTGAAGGCGGCGATCGAACCTTTACAAACATGGTTGGGGCTATCTCCACACAAAGCTTGGAGGCTCCCAACAAGACCACGGAGCTTCACCACAATGGAATGTGGCTCCAAGGTGACCTCAACCGTCTAGGGTGCTCAAACACCCAAGAGTAACAAGATCTGCAAGGGATTACTGGGGGGGATCAATTTTCTCTTGGTGGAAGTGCACATCTTGGCCTTCTCAACCAATCCCTAGGGAATCAACAAGTTTGATTCGCTAGGGAGAGAGATCGAGCACATATAAGCTTAGGGAGTAACAATGGAGTCTTGGAGGGTCAAAGGTAGGGTTTGTGAGGTAGGTGAGCCCTTTATATAGTGGGGGAACAAGTCCAACCGTTACCCCCACTGTCAGCACACCCCTGGCGGTAATACCGCTTGGGAGCAGCGGTACTACCGCTGTCCCTAGCAGTACTACCGCCTCGAGGAAGAGGTACTACCGCCAGGACTGAGAGTTACTACCGCTAGGCTAACACAAAGCCATGGTAGTAGAAATACTACTATCGAGCCTACCACCGCTTGAAAAGTATTCGCAAGAAGTCCGACGAAGTACAACCGCTCAGAGAGGGAGGTACTACCGTCCCTTAGAGGTACTACCGCTCGACTGTAATGGTACTACCGCTCAGCTAGCGGTACTACCGCTCATCTGGAGTGGTACTACCGCTAGTGAGCGGTACTACCGCTCAACATGAGCGGTACTACCGTTGGACGCTTTGCAAATGCTCCGAAAGACAGAGCGGGTGCTCCATTGCCGCAAAGAGAAAGCGGTGGAAAGAAAATGTGCGCGTGTGAGAGTTGATTCCACCCAAACCTTTCCGACGCGGACCCCCTCTTAATAGTATGGCTTTCCTACTACTCAACACTACTAAAGAGAACCGTTGCAAACACCGTGCTCCAACAACACTGAGGGGCGACGAATCATCTTGTGCCCTGTGATGTATTATCTGAAATGCTCAATGCACACGATTAGTCCGCACAGGTGCTGTCATCAATCACCAAAACTACTTAGAACAAAATATGCCCTAACAATCTCCCCCTTTTTGGTGGATTGATGGCAACACCGGATTTGCACAAAAACATAATAATCAAAACATAGACATGTGTGCATAAAGATAAAGGCACAAGATAAATGATCTCACATGCTAAGTATAGATAGAGACTTTAGAGATAATATAAGGATAGCATATGTCTCACACCATATGACGAAGAGTCTTCACACACATAATAAAATATCCAACAGACTTAAACCAACCAAGTTCAGAAATGAAAGACTCAAACACGAACGAAAAACCAAAGGCAAATCTCTAACACTCTCTCCCCCTTTGTCATCAGTACACCAAAAAGGCAGAGAGAACGCGAACACAAGTGGTGGCTCATTCATCCTCAGCAGACACATCCGTAGCATCCTCATCGTCCTCATCATCATCTTGCTGCTCCTCATGATCAGACCCCGATGCATCTTCTTCGTCAGATACCTCCTGATCAGTCCCATCCCACTGGTAGTCTCTAGCCTGCATCCAGGCATCCTCTGGAATGCTGACATCCTCAGAAGCACTAGAGATGTGCACATCAAGTGTCCTTAGCAGGCGCTTAATCCGCTCACGGTTCTCCTTCTGAGCCACATGAGTTTGATACTGTCCTATTGCCTGCATGCAAAACAAGGCCCTCATCTAGTACTTCAGGGACCCCATCTGTGCCTTCAGCTTCTTGGCCCAAGATGGCTCAGCAGAAGAACGGGTCTGTAAAGCAGGGCCGTCCTCAACCCTAGCAGCATCAGTCTCCTCCCTAGCCTCCATGTGAGCAGTAGAACGTGAAGTGGAGGTGTTGGCCCACTTCTCTTTCTGGCGCAGTTTGACTGGATCATGGCTGAAGAGCTCTATGGGTGCAGGAAAGGCCCTGCCAGGGAAGGTCTCAGCCCATTTAGTCTTGATGTAGTAGAACAAGTAATGCTCGTAGATGGGGACCCTATGGTTGTATATGACCATCTGAAGCTCGCAAAACATCACATTTGCCACATCGGTTGGCCCATCGGGCTCTGTCAGTCTGTCCTGGCACATGAGGAGCATGTGCACCAGATAGGAATGAACTTCATCTTTATTACCAACCCGAGGGAACAGAGTGTTGCGGAAGACCCGATGCATGATATCCAAGAAGGGAATGAGAACACCCTTCCTGACATACAAAGGAACCAACTTCTCCTTGGGGGTGTTATCAGGGTTGCGATGAGGGCGGGGGCCAACAGAATTATGCAGCCCAGTGAAATTGATCCTCAAAAGCTTCATGAACTCAGCCCAAGAGCCATCCAACTTCTCGCCATGAGTCATCCAAGTCAAAGAGATATTATCATCATTATGGAAGAAGATAGAGGTATAGAATTAAGCCACTACCTCTACATCGAAGTCATAGTGAAAAGTGATGATATCCTCAATACCCAGCTGCTCAATCATACGCAGGGCCTCGCCAAAATATTCAGTATCCTTTCGGAGATGATTGAGATCAATCCACTGCACTGGAACAAATTTCTTCTTCTTAGTCAGGACGACATCTTAATAGATCATGAGATGCTGCTTGGTCCAGAACTTCTCTCCGCCCCTGAACTCCTCCCTCTCATTGACATAAGGGTTTTTTCTTTCTGCGCCTCCCAAACTCCTTGGGAGCCATAGTGTCATAGTCAATGGTGGACTCCTTATCCTGGGATACAGTTTTCTTGATGTTGCGCTTCGAAGGATGGGAACCTTTCGGTTCTTCAGTGTTGCGGTACCTCTTGGACTCGGTGTTGCGAACTGGGTTGGAACGACGGGAGCCACCACCTGAGACACGCAACACAAACACACGAAAACGACAAGAGAAGTCATGGCAACATCCAGAACAAGGAGAAAACACAAAAGAACCCAAGTAGGAGCAAGCATAGGCAGCAAATCGAGCGCTAGCGGTAGTACCGCTCGGCCAGGGCGGTAGTACCGTGAGCTAGAGGTAGTACCGCTCGGGGCAGGGCGGTAGTACCGCGTGCTTATAGATCTGGAGGAACAAGAATGAATCTAACCACAAAGCTGTAGATTTAAAAACATAAGAGACCAAAACTATGGATCTAAGCCCAAAACTATGCAGATCCTATGCAGGAACACAAATAGAGGCACCTCCCAAAATCTCTCCTCCTATCCATGAACGAAATAAAATCATGCCACAACAATGGAGCGAATACATCTATCCCTAACCCTAGAACCAAGAACAACAACACAACACTAGGGGGATAGGGGTAGTACCGGAGTCCATGGCAGACGTGGAGGAAGGGGGAGGAGGGGAATCCCTCCAACTCGAACGGGAGGAGAAGCGCCGCGGAGGAAGATCAAATCTGGGGGAACTCGAGGCAGGGAGGGAGAGCTCGACGAAGAAGAAGCAAATGGGGCAAGGAAAAACTGCCCCCCTCTCTTTATATACCACCAGGGCACGGGCAGGGTTGTAGTACCGCTTGCTACGGTAGTACCGCTTGTGCCCTAGCGGTAATACCGCTCGAGTCTTGGTGGTAGTACCGCTGGGATCAACGCGGTAGTACCGCATGAGGCAGTAGTACTGCTCCCCATGAGGATTTGCAAACGCTAGCCCTAGTAAGTGGTAGTGTCGCGCTGGTCATCGCGGTAGTACCGCTTGGTTCATCGCGGTAGTACCGCTCCCCCTGGCGGTAGTACCGCTTCCCCCTAGCGGTAGTACCGCTTCAGAACATACAAAAAATTCCAGGAATTGCCAGAATAGTGAGAAAACACTATGGACACATACCAGTCAGTACCGGAGAAAATACAGAGGCAAAATATACCGACTGGCAATATTATAACCCTCGTTTACCAGGAGGGAGAGGGCGGTGGCCGGAGCCACCTATGTTTGAGACAAAAGGTATGACACCACGAATAAGTATCCTTAGGTTCATGACCAACACTCATCTTTCTAGCACAAGTGCCATCAATAATGGCCAATGTGAAAGACTTGATAGATTTATGCATAATGGGGGGAGGGAAAGCTCATTGAGAGAACAACACGCCCCCTATGTCCATGCCTACACCTAGAACGAGATGTAATGCGGAATGAGGTGCAGAGTGCCTAGTTTCAATCCACATTACTTAAATCAATGATATTTAGCTCATGCCTTAACTCCCAAAACCTTGCTTCATCTAGGGGCTTAGTGAAAATATCTGCAAGTTGCTCTTCAGTGTTGATGAAGTGAACCTCAATATCACCACGCTTGATATGCTCACGAATGAAGTGATGGCGAATATCAATGTGCTTGGTCTTGCTATGTTGCACCAGATTGAGGGAAATCTTGATAGCACTTTGATTGTCACACAGAAGAGGCACTTTGTCACAAGTGATATCGTAATCCTTTAAAGTTTGCCTCATCCATAGCAACTATGCGGAGCAACTCGCAGCTGCAACATACTCAGCTTCGATGGAAGACAGTGAGACACAGTTATGCTTCTTTGAAGACCAACTTACCAACGAACGTCCAAGAAATTGACTTCGTCCAGAAGTTGACTTCCTCTCTACACAGTCTCCCGCCCAATCTAAGTAAGAATAGCCTACTAGGTTGAAGCTTGCTCCTTTGGGATACCATAGGCGAAATTTTGGGGTATGAGCCAAATATCGAAAGATTCGTTTGACAGCCATAAAATGGCTTTCCTTTGGTGCAGATCGAAATGGTGCACAAATCCCTACACTCAACATGATATCCGGTCTAGATGCACGAAGGTAAAGAAGGGATCCAATCATGGAACGATATACCTTTTGATCCACTGCTTTACCATTGGTATCACTGTCAAGCTTGCATCTGGTTGGCATGGGAAACTTGACCGGCTTGACGTCCTCTAGCTGGAACCTCTTGAGCATGTCTTGGGTATACTTGGCTTTTTTGATGAAGGTTCCTTCTAAACCTTGTTTAATCTCAAACCCGAGGAAGAACTTCAACTCACCCATCATTGACATCTCAAATTTCTCAGTCATTAGTGCAGCAAATTATTCATTGAAACATTCGTTAGAGGAACAAAAAATAATATCATCAACATATAGTTGGCATACAACGAAATCCCCTTTGACCTTCTTGGTAAAAAGAGTGGGATCAATCTTCCCAATTTCAAACCCACGATCTTGTAATAACTCGGTAAGGTACTCATACCACGCACGTGGGGCTTGTTTAAGGCCATAGAGTGCCTTGTTAAGTTTTAAAACATGATTGGGGAGCTTGGGATGTTCGAATCCCGGGGGTTGTTTGACATATACCAACTCATTTAAAGGACCATTAAGAAAAGCACTTTTCATATCCATTTGTTGTAATTTGAAATCATGATGAGATAGAAATGCAAGCAGCAGGTGAATAGATTCTAGACGAGCAACATGGGCAAAGGTCTCACCGTAGTCGATACCCTCGACTTGGGAGTAGCCTTGAGCCGCCAATCTCACCTTGTTTTGAACCACAATCCCATTGGCGTCTTGCTTGTTTTTTAAGATCCATTTGGTCCCAATGAAATTATTTTCCTCCTTTGGTCTTAACACTAATTTCCAGACTTGATTACGCTCGAAGTTGTTTAGTTCTTCATGCATGGCCATAAGCCAATCCTTATCATCGAGCGCTTCCTGTACATGTTGAGGTTCACAATATGAAACAAATGCGTGATGCTCACAAAAATTTAAAATTTGTTGACGAGTGGATACTCCCCTTTTGAAACTTCCAAGTACGTTCTTCATAAGATGTGATTTGACTCTCAGCTTGGATGCAATCTTGGCTGAGCGACGCTCCAAGAGTTCTGCGCTTGATAAATGGGGAGCATCAACTTGATCATGTTGCTTGGCCTTGAGTTTTGATCCTTCCTTGGCACCGCGACCCCTCTTAGGTGCTGCAGTAGGAAATTGAGAAGCAGCATCCTGATCAACTTGATTTTCGTCTTGAGAAGGCTCACTGGTTTGTTCTTGATCTTGTGGCTGCTCTTGATCTTGATCTTGTGGCTGCACTTGATCTTGAGCAGATTCGGAACCTTGTGTAAGCACTTGGACATCATGTGGTGCATCACCATCTTCGAGTGGTTGATCTTGGCCTTGATCATGTTTAGCTAATTAAGGGTTTTCTCTTTGTTCATCGGAAGCGTGTGGGGCTTGTGAGGGTGATGGCTCCACTTGAGTAGAGCATTGTCCTTCTCCTTCGGCCACAAGGGGTTCCTCAATAGGGAGTATTTGACCAATCCCCATTCTTCTTATGGCTTGGGGAGGAATTTCATCACCTACATCACAAAGACCACTTTGCTCCACTTGGGAGCCATTATTTTCATCAAACTCCACGTTACACGTCTCCTCAATGAGCCTAGTGGACTTGTTGACGACACGATAAGCATGAGAGTTTGTGGCATAACCAACAAAAATGCCCTCCTGAGCTCTAGAATCAAATTTAGCTAAACGTGCACCTTTCTTGAGAATGAAAAACTTACACCCGAATACCCTGAAGTAATTGAGGTTGGGTTTATTTCTGGTGAGGATCTCATATGGGGTCTTGTTCAAGCCTTTGCGGATATAGAGCCGATTGGATGCATGACATGTTGTGTTGATGTCTTTGGCCCAAAAGTTATACGGAGATTTGAATTCCGCCATCATTGTTCTTGCCGCGTCCATCAACGTCCGGTTCTTCCTCTCCACCACACCATTTTTGTTGAGGGGTGTATGGTGCTGAATATTGATGCTTGATTCCCTCATCACTAAGAAACTCATCCAAGGTGTAGTTTTTGAACTCGGTGTCTGATACGTCTCAAATGTATCTATAATTTTTGATTGTTTCATGCTGTTATCTTGTCTTCTTTGGTTGTTTTATGTACCTTTTATATCATTTTTGGGACTAACTTATTAATTCAGTGCCAAGTGCCAGTTCCTGTTTTTTCCGTGTTTTTGACTCTTTTCAGATCTGATTTTGGAACGGAGTCCAAACGGAAGAAAAAACCCGAAATGATTTTTTTCCCGAAAGGAAGAAGACCAGGGGGCTTTTGGGCCAAGCCAGTGGGCTCCACGGAGCCCACAAGCCCCCACTCCGCCACCAGGGGGAGACGGCGGTGGGCAGGCTTGTGGCCTCCCTGGCCGCCCCCTGACCTAGGTCTTTGGCCTATAAATTCCAAAATATTCTGCAAAAAACTAGGAGAGCCTCGAAAATACTTTTCCGCCGCCGCAAGCTTCCGTTTCCGCGAGATCTCATCTGGAGACCCTTCCCGGCACCCTGCCGGAGGGGACTTTGGAGTTGGATGGCTTCTTCATCATCATCATCGCCCCTCCAATGACTCGTGAGTAGTTCACTTCAGACCTACGGGTCCATAGTTAGTAGCTAGATGGCTTCTTCTCTCTCTTGGATCTTCAATACAAAGTTCTCCATGATCTTCATGGAGATCTATCCGATGTAATCTTCTTTCGCGGTGTGTTTGTTGAGATCTGATGAATTGTGGATTTGTGATCAGATTATCTATGATATATATTTGAGTCTTTGCTGATTTCTTATATGCATGATTTGATATCCTTGTAAGTGTCTCCGAGTCTTGGGTTTTGTTTGGCCAACTAGATCTATGATTCTTGCAATGGGAGAACTTCTTGGTTTTGGGTTCTACCATGTGGTGACTTTTCCCAGTGACAGTAGGGGCAGCAAGGCACACATCAAGTAGTTGCCATCAAGGGTAAAAAGATGGGGGTTTTATCATTGGTCTGAGATTATCCCTCTACATCATGTCATCTTGCTTAAGGCGTTACTCTGTTCTTATGGACTTAATACACTAGATGCATGCTGGATAGCGGTCGACGTGTGGAGTAATAGTAGTAGATGCAGAAAGTATCGGTCTACTTGTTTCGGACGTGATGCCTATAGAAACAATCATTGCATAGATATCATCATGACTTTGCGCGATTCTATGAATTGCTCGACAGTAATTTGTTCACCCACCGTCTACTTGCTTTCATGAGAGAAGCCACTAGTAAACACTACGGCCCCCGGGTCTATTCACATCCATCGTTTACACCTCCGCTTTTACTTTGCTTTGTTACTTTGTTGCTTTCAGTTCTCACTTGGCAAACAATCTATAAGGGATTGACAACCCCTTCATAGCGTTGGGAGCAAGTTTTTGTGTTTGTGCAGGATCTTGAGATACTCCTCCACTGGATTGATACCTTGGTTCTCAAACTGAGCGAAGTACTTACCAGCGCTACGCTACATCACCCTTTCCACTTTGAGGGAACACCAACACAAGGCTCCAAGGCCACGGGGGAAATCCTTTGCATACTTGCCTAGGAAGTCCCTTAAGGCGTAGCAGCAGCAGAAAGATCAAGCCAAGTATTCTCCCGTCGACGTGCCTATTTCTGGCGCCGTTGGAAGGTCTTTTGTTGTAGTAGCAGTGTCGTTGTCACTTCTAATCATCAAAATCTTTGCTTCATGTTGACGTTGAGTTTCATTAGCAAAGTTGATGACGGTTTGTTGAGTCTCACACTTCCTCTTGAAGAAATACACCCAAGTGTATATTGAGTAATCATCAACAATCACCAAGCAGTACTTTCTGCCCCCAAGACTATGAAAAGATGGAGGGACAAAGAGATCCATATGAAGGAGCTCCAAAGGCCTCTTAGTGGAAATGAGAGTCGTGGGACGATGAGCACTCTCGTGAATCTTCCATTCAATACAGGCACTGCAAGCACGATCTCTGGCAAAACTCACATTCATTAGTCCACTAACATGGTCCCCTTTGAGGACACTTTGCAAACATCTCATATTGACATGAGCTAGTCGACGATGCCAAAGCCAGCCCACATCAACTTTAGCCATTAGACAAGTCGCAGTCTTAGTGGGTCGCTGTGAAGAGATCACCACATAGAGACCATTTTCGACATATCCAACATAGGCTACTTTAAGAGTCTTGCTCCACAAAAGGACCAAGGCATCAAGATTAAAGAATGTGGCAAAGCCCATAATTGCAAGTTGACAAACAGAAAGTAAATTGTAAGCAAGGGACTAAAAAAGCATGACCTTCTCAATAGATAACACTTGAGATATGACCACCTTACCAAATCCCAATACCTTGGACGTTGAAGCATCAGCAAGTTGGACATGGGTGGGCATAGATGGGGAAGGATGCACGTCCACCAATAAGTCCTTGCTTCCGGTCATATGATTTGTTGCTCCACTATCGAGCAACCATGACACCCCACCGGAAGCAAACTCCTGCAATAGATCAAGGCTTGGTTTTAGGTACCCATTTTCAATGGGTCCTTTGATGTTAGAAACAAAGGTCTTAGGAACCCAAATAGCCCATTCAGTGGACTCATAGTAAGAACCAACAAATCTGGCATAAACATGCCCATCACCAGCACGACATAAAACATAAGAGGGATTAAATTTGCCGACTGTGTTGGTAGGAATGGTTTTGCCCTTCTTGACAATACCATCCTACACCTTGTTCATGTTCTCCTTCTGAGTCCCTTCACCCTCTTTGATAAAGATGTCCATGAGGGTAGGAGATCGCTTGTTCTTGTTCTTCCTTTTCCTTTTCGACTTGGATGTAAGTCCAAGTCCCTCCTTTCCTACAACTCCCTTTTGATTACTCAAAAGGTCGTTCAGGTTCTTCTCGCCTTGGATGCATGACACAAGGCCCTTCTCAAGTTGATCCTTCAACTTAGCATTTTCCTCCACAAGATGTACATGCTCACAACAAGGGTTAGTTGCACAAGCATTATCAATTATAACAAAGGGAGGACATGTAGAGATCTCCTTGGTAAGCTTTGCTTGGAGTTGATCATGAGACTCTTTCATGGAGAAATGAGCACCTTTCAAGACCTTGTGGCCCTTGTCAAGTGTAGCAAACTCCTCCTCGAATCTGTCATGGCCAACCTCAAGTGCAGCCTTTTCAGACTTAAGCACACGTGTAAGAACAATAGCGTGATCTAGCTCCTTTTGTAATTTAGCACAATCATCATTGTGTGACTCCTCAAGAGCCAAACAAAGACTGCGCTCTTCTTCTAAAGCAATAGATAATTCAGCAATCTCATCGGCATAGTCACGGCTATGTCCTTGCATCTTAGAGGTAGTCTGCTCTTGAGACTCGATAAGGTCACTAGCCTCACCCAGTTGTTCCAAAAGAGCAACAAAGTGCTTCTTGGATTCTTCTTTGATTTTACACAGAAATTTGTCAAAATTATGCTCATTAAGTTCCACAACATCACTAACGTCAACATGGTTTAGCAATGAAGGAGCAGTAGTGATGGTGGTCTTAATGCTGGGCGTTACCTGATTGATACCTTTGGCCATAAGGCACTTGGCGATGCGATTATCGTTGGGGGTGCCGAAGAGAGACACCTTGGGAGAGGGGGTGGCAATGGCTACAGTAGCCGTTGCCACCATATCATCATCGTCATCATCACCGGAGGGGTACTCTTCAAGTGCCAACATACCCTTTGGGTGGGGTTTCTTGACAAAGTTGTTCTTGTTTGGGAAAGACTTGCCTTTGTCTTTGCGAATGAGCTTGCCACCATTGTCTTCCCTCTTCTCATAGGGACACTCCGCTACGAAGTGACTCACATTGCCGTAGTTATAGCATGTCCTCACACGTTGCTTGGTCTTGAGCCCACTTGAGTTATTCTTGGAGAAATTGGGCCTTGAGTTTCTCTTGTTGCCCCAGAATTTCCTTGACGCAAGAGCCATGTGCTCATGATAAGCATACTTAGTGTATTCAGGGAAGCCTTCCTCTTCATCTTCCTCTTCTTCTTCAGAAGCACCCTTGGATTTTAAGGCAAGGTTGGGTGAAGCTGTCTTTGAACGAACGCGAGCAAGAGCATTATCAGAAGTCTTGTTCATGATAGTCATTGCAATGAATTCATCCAACACCTCACTGGAGGACAACGAGTGGAAATCTGGCCGTTGGCGAATGAGGAATGACATGGTTTTGTTGAATGGCATGATGGCCTTGAGAAACTTGTGCTTGATCAATGTGTCATCCACATCCTTGCTTCCATGATCCTTGAGGGCAACAGCAATAGCAGTCACCCTTCGATAGAGATCTCGAGGGTCCTCATCTTCCTTCATCACAAACTCATCGGCCTCATCAAGAACCACTTCATAGTTGGACTGTTGAATGCTTGAGCTTCCCTTGTAGAGCACCATAATGTGCTCCCAACAGTCCTTAGCCTGAGTGAAGGGGCACAAGTGAGGAAGATCTTCAGGAGGCACTGCGGACTGGAGAATGAATAATGCGGAGTGATTATATTCATTGTCCGCTTCTTCTCTTGGAGTGAGGTTGCTTGGCTCATGCGGATAGTAGCCTTGCTCAATGATTCTCCATAAGTTTGTTCAGCTATGATTCAAATGAGACTTAATGGAAAACACCCAGTTAGCAAAAACACCCTTAACAAGCTTAGGAGGAGGACCAAGATGATTGATACGCGGTGTAGGAACCGGTCCTCCATAGACAAGGGGAGGTGGAACCAAGGCATAGGTGCCACTCCCATTATTGTCGAGAGGGGAAGAAGGTCGCATACCTTTAGCTTGGAGGAATTGGCCTCCGAATCCGTGTTGGCACATTTAACCACCAATGCCGGTTTGGGAGAACTTTTAATCCCCTCAAGTAACTCTTTAAGCATGGTCTTGACTTCGTTCGTCAAGGACGTCCTAAGGTTGGCCATAGCCGCATTCAAGTCGTCCCTTGTGACCGAAGTCAAGGCCATGGCCTCGGGTGGTCCATGGACTCCCACCTCATCGTCATCCATACTCTTCGGGTGGTGAAACCCTTAATAAAGAGACGTCGCTCTGATACCAATTGGAAGGATCGATATGGTTGACTAGAGGGGGGTGAATAGGCAACTACCAATTTTTAGCTTTTCTTAACAAGTTAGGGTTAGCAACATAAAGGTTCTCTAAAATAATAACTAGGTGAGCAACCTATATGATTCTACCTACTATGACCACTAAAGCAAGTAAGAAATACTCTACAACAATAGCATACACAATATAAAGGTAAGAGATAACCACAAGTGGAACCGATGAAGACGAGGATGTGTTACCGAAGTTCCTTCCCTTTGACAGGAAGTACGTCTCCATTGGGGCAGTGTGGAAACACAATGCTCCCCAATAAGCGACTAGGGCCACCGTATTCTCCTCACGCCCTCACACAATGCAAGTTGTCGTGATTCCACTTTAGGTGCCCTTGAAGGCGGCGACCGAACCTTTAAAAACAAGGGTGGGGCTATCTCCACACAAAGCTTGGAGGCTCCCAGCAAGGCCACGGAGCTTCACCACAATGGAATGTGGCTCCGAGGTTACCTCAACCGTCTAGGGTGCTTAAACACCCAAGAGTAACAAGATCCGCAAGGGATTAGTGGGGGGGTCAATTTTCTCTTGGTGGAAGTGTAGATCTTGGCCTTCTCAACCAATCCCTAGGGAATCAACAAGTTTGATTGGTAAGGAGAGAGATCGGGCACATATGAGCTTAGGGAGCAACAATGGAGTCTTGGAGGGTCAAAGGTAGGGTTTGTGAGGTAGGTGAACCCTTTATATAGTGGGGGAACAAGTCCAACCATTACCTCCACTGTCAGCACGCCTCTGGCGGTACTACCTCCTCGGAGCAGCGGTACTAACGCAAGCCCCAGCGGTACTACCGACAGGACTGAGCGGTACTACTGCTAGGCTCACACAATGCCATGGCAGTATAAATACTACTACCGAGCCTACCACCGCTGGAAAAGTATTCGCAAAAAGTCTGACCAAGTACAACCGCTCAGAGAAGGAGGTACTACCGTCCCCTAGCGGTACTACCGCTTGAATGTAACGGTACTACCGCTCAGCTAGCGGTACTACCGCTCATCTGGAGCGGTACTACCACTAGGGAGCGGTACTACCGCTCAGCATGAGCTGTACTACCGCTAGACCCTTTGCAAATGCTGCAAAAGACCGATCTGGTGCTCCATTGTCGCAAAGAGAAAGTGGTGGAAAGAAAATGTACGCGTGTGAGAGTTGATTCCACCCAAACCTTTCCGAGGCGGACCCCCTCTTAATAGTACGGCTTTCCTACTACTCAACACTACCAAAGAGAACTGTAGGAAACACCGTGCTCCAACAACACCGAGGGGCGACGAATCATCTTGTGCCCTGTGATGTATTATCTGAAATGCTCAATGCACACGATTAGGCCGCAGAGGTGTTGTCATCAATCACCAAAACTACTTAGAAAAATATGCTCTAACAACCTCAAGGATGTTCTGAGGAAATTCAACAGTCATGAATGCAAAGGCGTCAAGATTCCAATGCCTACCAATGGCCACCTATATACTGATGAAAATGGTGAAGATTACGATCAGCAGGTATATCGTTGTATGATTGGCTCTTTATTGTACCTATGTGCATCTAGGTCAGACATTATGCTTAGTGTTTGCATGTGTGCTCATTTTCAAGGAAAACCGAAGGAATCACACCATAAGGCTTTGAAACATATTCTTCGATATATGGCTCACACACCAACACTAGGATTATGGTACCCCAAGGGCTCAAATATTTACCTTGTTGGATATTCTCATTCTGATTATGCTGGTGACCGTGTGGATCACAAGTCAACATCAGGCACATGCCATTTCCTTGGAAGATCATTCGTGTGCTGGTCCTCAAAGAAGCAAAGCTGTGTATCACTCTCAAGTGCCGAAGCTGAATACATTACCGCTGGATCTTGTTGTGCTCAACTGCTATGGATGAAGCAAACCCTCAGAGACTACCGCATCAACATGAAGAATGTGCCCCTCTACTGCGACAATGAGAGTGCAATCAAGATCACCTACAACCCAGTACAACACTCGAAGACCAAGCACATCCATATTTGTCATCATTTTCTTCGTGACCATGTCCTCAAGGACAATATCATCAATGATAATATGAAGACTAATGATCAACTAGCAAATATCTTCACGAAGCCCTTGGATGAGAGAAGGGTTTGCAAGTTGCGATGTGAGCTAAATATCCTAGAATCTTCGAATGTCTTGTAAACACGCACACATCCTAACACTTATGCAAAATTGATGACTTACATGTGCAACACACAAAGTAACAATTTTCTTCAATCAATGAATAATAGCACACTAAGCGTGAAGAAATCAATGAACAATTTGGTTCTCACGGCCCTACGACAATTGTACGCCGCGCTGAAATCATCATTCTTATACGGTGGGTCACGCCACCACCCCACTTTGAAATTCTTCAAGTTGGAAATTCTTCAAAGTAGAAATTCTTCAATCTGAGACTTTGTCACAAAAACCTCAAATTTTCAAAGTCTTCAAAATCTTCAAATTCTTCAAAAAAAATGACTTTCATTTGATTGTATATATATATATATATTGAGCTTTCAATGTCCCCAACAGCATTCACCTATTGCTCAGTCTTCAATTTGATATTTCCTCTAAGTGAATGTGATCGGACTCGACTACCCTCTGTGCTAAGCTCAACCCAATCTATTCTCAATTCTTCATACGCGTTCTATTTGACACTTTTTCAAAATACTCATTGAATCCTTGTGAGCTCCGGACTTTGCAATGAAATCCTCAAAATTCGTTTTTTTACGTTACAATATTAACCGCACCCACTACAAATGTTCGGATAACCACGAGCTCCACTTCTTCAATGGTGGGCACCACGTGTCATGGGGAGACGAAGGGGCAAGGGCAGTTCGGTCCGAAAGTTTCAGCCCGAATAGTTTTTCACCTGACCTATAAATAGCCCCTTACGCCCCCATTCAAAACTCATCTCTTCTTCTCATCTTCTCCGCTCGAGCTCAAACCGTAGCGCCTCCGCTAGCATCCTCGTCGCCGGTGAGGCAATGCTTCACTACCTCGCCCTCGTCGTCGCCAGACTCACGCCGACATCGGAATATCTTCCTCCACCACCACCGTAGGTGTCTTCGGTCGCCAAGTTAGGGCACTGAAGATCTGAACCGAAGAACTTCTTCTTTTTACTGCTCCAGTTCATCGTGTTCTTCGTACATGGTAAATAAAATCCTATTTTACTGCCCGTTTTGATCTCTTAATTCTCTTTAGATTCACAAAATATGGTTCTCCTCAAAAATTCTCTCAGTTGTGCACACTCATGCCTAGAACACTTGATGAAATTCACTAAGTCACTAAAATTCTTCACGAGATTCCTCAACTGTGTAAATTTTCGAATCTGCACAACTCTGACCCAATATCGGAATGCTTAGTCAAATTCCTCAATTCACTGGTCAAATTCCTCGACTTTTGAAATTTTTCAATTTCCTCAAATCTGAGAACACATATGACCTTTCCAAATTATTCGCACCTATACTCTGTTCACACGTACAAAATGTCAGCTCATGAATCACCTGGTTCTCATCAACTTAACTCATTTGCAGCATTTCTAGAAGAAACCTTACCCATGTCTTCAGAATCATCAAGAGTTAAAATTCCTCAGCAAAAACCTCAGCTGAAGAAAATGGAAGAAGACCGGAAACGGAAAGGTGGCAAAAAGCTGTAACAAAATACAACTTTTGAGATCCTGAAGAAATCTATGCTGACTACTTTACACGTGATGAGGAAATTCATGGTAAAGATACCATGGTGAAGCACAAGATAAGGCTTCAAAAGATTGAGCGCAGGTGGGAAAAAGAGTGGAAGGACTACAGATATGTGACTCCAAAATATGCCAAGAAGTTTGCCCTCAAACATCCCTGCAAAAGGTTGCCACAGGGAGATCAACAAGCAGCTCATCCCTCAAGTGTATCCACTATTAAGGATTACCCTGATGAAAAAGACAAATACTTTCCTAAATTGCACAAAAGGGCTAAAGTTGCTTTGACGAAATTCAATGAGGACTCTGCTCCTGCAGCCACTGCTGCCACTTCCTCAGTTGTTGAAGCCTCTGTCACTGAAATTCCTCAGAAGAAGGTTCTACTAAAGAAATCAAAAGTCTCAACTGTTGCATCAAAAGAGCAGTTTCCTCAGAAAGTTGCAACGACTACAAAATCCTCAACTGCAGCACAGTCTTCACCTCCTCCGCAAAAGCAGCTCAGTGAGATTCAACCTGAACAACCTAGTTCCTTTGTGCCATCTGCTACAAGCTTAACTTCAAAATCTTCACTAGGTCTGTTAAAGACTAAGATTACTGCTGGTAGAGGTGCCAGACCAAGTCCAAGAAAAATCGTCAACGTTCCTTCTGCATCAGAGGGAAGTGAAGAATATGATGATGAAACGCTTCAACCATTATAAAAAAACAAGAAAGAGTTGCACAAGCCACTGGCAGCTCCATTCCTCTCGCAATGGATCTGAAGGTATTGTTGGACTTCATAGACCTCTGGTACAAGGATCCAAACACTTCTATTGATGATTTGAAACTTCCCCCTGGTGTAAGCCACATGGTTGCCACTTTCATCAATGAAGACAAATGGAACGAACAGCAAGCCAAACAAGCCAGTGCTGCAAAAGTTAAAAAGGAGAAATTTCTGAAGCAGAATCTCCTCAACTTGTCACCTAAAAAACTCGTTTCAACTCAGCCTGAACTCAAAACCCTGACGGACAAGTATACAAGTCTTCACGCAGATCGTAAGGGGGTCAAAGTGCAATCCGTCAAAGCTGCAACTGCTGCAATTGATGAATACAATAGCAGAATGGCAGCTCCAAAGCGACAGACAAATCCTCAGCCAAGCTACACAATTCAATTTCCTGAGGAAGATGCAATTGAAGAACCAGCTGCTGAAGAAATTCCTCAAAATATTCCAGGTGAAGAATATGTCGGGCATGCCTCTGTTAAAACAGCGCCTGAAGAAATTGCTCCTTCACCTAAATCCTCAAAGGAGAAGAAAGTAACTATGTCTGCGGTAGACGTGAAGAAAACAAAAGCGGTTGAAAAAGAAGCTAAAAATAGAAAAGTTTCAATGGCTTCAGAATTCTGAGAAGCAAAAAACGTCTCAAGATTATGCCTTCAGAATCTTCATCAGCCCCGCTAGATGCTACTCCTCCAAATGTAGCACCATCGTATATGATGGTTCCATTTGGTGAGGAATATGTCATTCTCGAAGAAGATGAAGAAATGGAAGACACTCGCTCTTGTGCATCCACACCGATGGATGAGGAAATTCAAATTTATGATATTCCTCAAACCACCACACCTCCAATGACAACTGAAGAAAAGGAGGGAGATGAAGAAATTGGGTGCAGCACACGTGTGATCCATGATAAGTTCTGGGAAGTGACTCGTCCAAACTCACCAAGAACAGCTCAAATTCCTCAAACTCCGGCTCTCACTGAGATTCTTGAGGAATCAACACAAGAATCACCTTCATCAGCTTAAGAAAATGTAGCATCAAAAACTGAAACTGCTTCCTCAGATAAGCAAATTTTTCAAAATGAAGAAAATGCTCAAGCTGAAGAAGATGCTTCTGCTCCTAATGTTGAAACTGCAATTATCGTGGTCAACCCTGAAACTGCAATTGTGGTAGCCACTACTCCTCAAGAGCATAATCTTCAACCAAAGCCTCATAAGCCTTTCATCAAGAGGCCTAAGTTTCAGAAGGAAACATTCTATGAGGAACGAAGGTACTTCATAGGAGAAAATCCCTATGATAAGCTTTGCATCAGGCACAGGAAGTTCTGGACCAGGAATCAACTGAACTACTATGCTTCTGTACTCTGTGGAAGAAAGAAGATATTTCTTCACACTCACATTCCTCACTGTGACATGGAAGAAATACCTTGCTTCACCCCAGTCCTCGATGTTCTTCACGAAGCAGGGGTCTTGCCATTTTGTACTGATATTGGTGACTGAAATACTGATATAATTCTTCAATTTTCTGCCACGCTGCATATCTCATGAGACCCCAAAGATGTCAACACATGGGTCTTAGACTGGGTGACTCATCACACACATTATAAAGCTCCAGCCACATAATTGCTTCGAGCTCTTCCAATGTCAATACCCTCAGAGGATGCAATCAGGATGTATGATGAAAGACAGCTGCTAGACAATCTCATGGAAGTCCTCATGAAGCCTTTGTCCAAGGTCCAACCTCCAAGGACTCGATTTCTGGTGCAGGATTTGAAGTATGAGCCCAGAACTGTGCACAAAATCTTGTCCTATTCATTCGCACCTATCAAAGGCATGACAATGAAGAAGATGTCGTAGGCATCGTGAAGAATGTCCTGTTCAACAACATTCATGGCATCCCTATGAATCTTCATGATTTCATCTTGAGGACCTTGGCTGACAATGCTTTGACACCATATGAGTTAAAGATTAATGCGCCTTGGATCATGAGATTCATCAGGAACAGATCAGGCATCAACTATCAAGTTGACTTTAAGAATCACCTCGGATATCTGCCGCCTATCAAAGTCATCAAGCAATCTTTTGAACAAGTTGAAGTCAAAGGCAAATCCGTGATAGATGAAGGAAATCGGCCCCTAGATGGCCAATTTCGCAAGGCTGACTCATATTCCTCATATGATGACACTGCTACTCAAGATCCTCCAAGCCCAACTGCCCCAAGGCTGATGACTAACAGTGAGCTTCGCCTCAGTCTTCACCACAAAGTCGATCCCAATAACAAGTGGGTCAAATGTCAGTTTGGTGCCATTGTGAAAACCATCATTGAGACTCAGAATGCAGTGAAGAAAAATCATTATTATCTTCATGAGGTATTTGATCGCATTTGGGCCACCTTGGCTCACCTGAAGACTTCCGAGGAACTTGAGTAAATGGAATTTACTCAAGACTTTGACTGATCATGGCCTCCAAAGAAGAAATTGAAGCCTATTCCAGTTCCTGACTTGGAGGACTGTTCCTTTTCTTCCTTTCGCACTGCTGAATCAGATGAAGAACCAGAGGACACTACAACTGATCCAAGGATTCTCACGCCACTACATCGTCAAAGAAGTGAATTTCTTCAAGGGCGTTAGTCCTCAATTTTATCCCTTTTCGTCACTTGATGACAGAGGAGGGAAATCAGAGAGTTACTCTTCAAGCGGGATTCACTATGGGCTTATAAACTCTATTAAGTTACAAACTCTTGGCTCTTCTGAAGTTTTTGATGTTATGAGTTGTAACTTAAGCCTGATGGTGTTCTGACTCTTTTGAACGTTTTTCTTCGCATGCTTATTCCTCAAAGTCTATTAATGCAGGCATGCTAAAATTCGTCAGACACCATTTTTCATCATGCATTGTTAACTTCTCATACTATATGTCAAATGCATGCATGAATTTCAAGATACACGGGGAGATCTCTATGATATAATTCATCAATGTGCATCTGTTGTTCAAAGAAAATTCCTCAAAATATGCACATCTTCAGGGGGAGTTTCTTTGTATCTTGATTTCAAATTCCTCAAACTCAGTACTTACATTTCATATTATTATCTCCGTTGAAAACTTGACGTAATTGTCATCAACCACAAAAAAGGGGAGATTGTAAGTGCATCTAGTGCCCTTAGTGATTTTGGTGTTTTCAAGACTTATAGTTTAAGAGACTGATATGTTTGTGAGTGTATACAGGCTCTATAAGTCACTGAGGAGTTTGAGTTATCCGATGAATATCGACCACTAAAAATGTATGTATTCGGGTGAAGACTTTGGTCCTTCCTTGAAGACTTTGACCGTGAAGAAATTGGGAAGAAATTGATATTCCTCATGAATATATTGAAGATGAGGAATTCGGTGTGTCTTGAAGAAAACACCTTGAAGAATTTGCAGCATGAAGTTTTATTCTTTCTGTTTCATTTTCTTTACACTTGAGTCATAGGAACATCGTAGTGTTAAAGGGGGGCGGGGTAAAACTACAGAATGATTTTCCTCATGATGCTCAACCCAAGCCTAAATCTACCCAAGCCTCAAAATGACGAATATGAGAGACATGAGGACTTTCACAGTTGAAAGTTCCGACAGTTGTCGCGACACGCGCCACCTCGGTGATCTTATCCACCCAACGGTCATAATATTTAAGGGCATTTATGTCAAATCATCTCGGGATGCTCCCAGGCTATAAATAGCCGCCCCCCACAACCACTTGTTGGTTGGCTGCTCCGAGAGAAACTGACACATGTCATTTAGAGCAACCCAAATTCCTAAGAGTCTTCCAGAGAAAATCATCAAGTGAGGAATTACCCCAAACACCAAACCCCAAACCAAAAACCAAGTGATTGAGCATCACTGAAGAAGTTCTTCCTGTGTGGAACCAACGCTTGTTACCTTTGAGGATTGTGCATCCTCCATAAGGTTAGGCGTCAATTGTGGATCGCTAGGTGACCGAGTTTGTGAGGGTTTGGATGTCTGCCCTCAAGACTTACCATGAGTGTTGGGCGAGGACAGTGTGTCCTTAGCTCAAAGAGAATACGATAGGGACTATGTGTCCTGGGACTGTGTGTCCTTTTGGTTTCAATACCAAACCGCTCCGAACGAGACCTACAACTGTAACAGCAGTTGGAACTGGGTCATCAACAACTGTCTTCATCGAGCTACGGGTTCTATTTCTTCAACTCTTTCATTTCCTCAAATTGTATGTTGAAGACTTTCATTTGTGTTGTTTGAAGAATTTGTCTGAAGACTTTATCTGAATTTCCTCAACCTCAAATTCTTCACTTGAGTTAATATTCACGTGCTTACTCCGTACTTGCAAACTGTGCAAACCAAATCTCAGAAATCTCTATGAGTACTTTGTTGTAGTCGTTTTTGCACTCGTGATCCCGTACTATTTCCTGTGTGATGAAATTCTAAAAATCGCCTATTCACCCCCCTCTAGTCGATATAACGCACTTTCACCAACACATTGAAAAGATCCCAAGAACACTATTTATCTCACTGTCTTGTTCTTACACCAAATCCTAGATCTCGAGTGCATTTGTGAGGATTCTTTGGTGTTGCTCCATTCGAAAGGCAGATCGTCTCTCGCCCCTCCTCTCAACCAAAGGAATTCATGATTTGAGCAAGTTTTGAGAATTTCCCTTGATCTTGTTACTCCTGGAGGTTGTAGACTCCTAAGCGGTTGGAGTTCTTAGGAGAGGAATCAAAATATTTTGATTACACCTAAAAATTTTGTGAGGGTTTGGAGACCACCCCAACGTCTACCACTAGTGGTTGAGAAACGCCTTCGTGGTGTTATCTCAAGGAGAGAATAGGATGAGGCTTCATGGCATTTGTGTGCCTTCATGGTAACAGCCACCTCTCTAGAAAATAACATAGCTTCCCTCCAAGCAAGTGAACATCGGCATACATCCTCATCTCTCAGAGTTGTGGTTATACCTAACCCTAGCTCCCAACCTGTGGTTACTTGTCTCCTCGAGGTCACATAATTTACATTGTGTTGTTTATCCATTTAGTTGCTTAACTAGATCTCTATACTTCTCTACTTATCACCTTTGCAATTGGTAGGCTCTATAAGTGCATCTAGTGCCCCTTGGTGATTTTGGTGGCTTGAAGACTTATAGGTTAAGAAACTAATATGTTTGTGAGTGTACACAGGCTCTATAAGTCGCTGAGGAGTTTGAGTTATCCGATGAATATCGACCCCTAAAAATGTATATCTTCGGCTGAAGACTTTTGTCTTTCTTTGAAGACTTTGATAGCGAAGAAAAATTCAATGAAATTGACATTCCTCATGAAGATATTGAAGATGACGAATTCGGTGTGTACTGAAGAAAAACACTCCGAAGATTTTAAAGCATGAAGATTTGTTCCTTCTGTTTCATTTTCTTTACACTTGAGTCATAGGAACACCGTAGTGTTAAAGCGGGTCAAGGTAAAACTACGGAGTGATTTTCATCATGATGCTCAACCCAAGACTAACTCTACCAAAGCAGCAAAGTGAGGAATATGAGAGACATGAGGACTTCCACAGTTGAAAGTTCCGACCGTTGCTGCACCGCGCGCCACCTCACTGATCTTATCCACCCAACGGTCATATTATTTAAGGGCATTTATGTCAAATCATGTCGGGATGCTCCTAGGCTATAAATAGCCTCCCCCACAACCACTAGCTGGTTGGCTGCTCCGAGCGAAACTGACACTTGTCATTTTGAGCAACCCAAATTCCTCAGAGTCTTCGAGAGAAAATCATCAAGTGAGGAAATACCCCAAACACCAATCCCAAACCAAAAACCCAAGTGATTTAGCATCACTTAAGAAGATGTTCCTATGTGGAACCGACGCTTGTTACCTTTGAGGACTGTGCATCCTCCAGACGGTTAGGCGTCATGGTCTAGAGCATCCAGCAGTCAATTGTGGATCGTCGGGTGACCGTGTTTGTGAGGGTTTGGAAGTCTGCCCTGAAGACTTAACACGAGTGTTGGGCCAGGACTGTGTGGCCTTAGCTCAAGGAGAATACAGTAGGGACTGTGTATCCAGGGACTGTGTGTCCTTTTGGTTTCAATACCAAACCGCTCCGAACCAGACGTACTACTATCACAGCAGTTGGAAGTGGGTCATCAACAACTGCCTTCATCGAGCTAGAGGTTCTATTTCTTCTACTCTTTCATTTCCTCAATTGTATGTTGAAGACTTTCATCTATACTGTTTGAAGAATTTGTCTGAAGACTTTCTCTGAATTACCTCAACCTCAAATTCTTCACTTGAGTTAATCTTCACGTGCTTGCTCTATACTTGCGAACTGTGCAAACCGAATCCCATAAATCTCATCGAGTACTTTGCTATAGTCGTTTTTGCACCTCTGATCCTGTACTATTTCCGCTATACTTAGGTCATGATTAGGACTTTCATCACAAGGAATTTCCTCAGTGATGAAATTCTATAAAGCGCCTATTCACCCCCTGTAGTCGATATAACACACTTTCAATTGGTTTCAGAGCAATGTACTCCCTTGTTCTGTGTGATTTTGGTTTAACCGTCTCGAGTCTTAGTTATGTCAACCACAGGTATGATCAAGGTTACTGCAGGATGTCCTACCTTTAAAGGAGAGGACTTTACCTAGTGGAAGACAAGATGCAGAAGCATCTTCAAGCTATTGACAATGATCTCTAGTATATTGTGGAAAATGGTATTCCCTCCATCACTAGTACTATCTCCGTCACTCATGTGAATAAGTTCAAGGAACTTAACTCGCAAGCAAAGAATATCATCTGTGGCCATCTGAGCAAACGTCAGTATGTCAGAGTGAGTGCTTTGGGCACATCTAAGCTTATGTGGGATAGGTTTTCCAAGTTCAATGAGGGAGTCTAAACAGAGCGTGACTCTCGTGTCGATGTTCTTCGCAATCACTTCAAGAGGCTTCACAATGAAAAATACCTTTGATCGCCTCAATGACATCTGAAATGAACTGCAAGCACTGGGAGCTAGAAACATCACCGACCATGAAGTTGTGAAGAAATTGCTAAGATCTCTTGATCCATCATTTGACACTTTGGTTCTGACGATTCAAGAATGAAGAGACTACAAGATGCTTGATCCTGCTGATATACTTGAGAGACTCAATACTCATGAATTCCAACAAGAAGAAAAGAGAGATCTATATGGACCAAGCTACTCAAGACCTCGTGTGATGAAGGCTAAGGCTATTTCCTCATCTGAAGAAGAAGACTCGGATTGCAGAATTGGTGGCCCTCAAGAACTTGGACAAGAACTTGCAATGCTCGTGAGGAAATTCCAGAAGTTCAAAAAGCATGGACAATTCGGAAAATATTCAAGAAGATATATGAGGAAATCAGAATCTTCATCTAAGGACTACAAGAAAATAACCTGCCACAAATGCAAGAAATTTGTCACTACATTGCCGATTGTCCTCGCTGGGTGAAAGAATCAAGGAAGAAGAACTAGAAGGATGAAAGTTCTCATGACTCAGAGAAAAATAAGAAATCTTCAAAATCCTCACCTTCAAAGTCCTCATCTCACAAGAAGACCAGTTTTAGAAAGGCTCGAGCACTCATTGGCAAGGAAATGGATTCGGAAGAAGAATCTGAGGAATGTGATGAAGAGGAAGGTTCTGAAGAGGAGACAGAGTCTAGTGTGGCAAGTCTTGCACTGTCTACCACATTCGTCAGCAAGTCAATCTTCAACCTTGAAGAAAATAACAATGTTATATACATTGATGAATATGCTGATGACTTCGCTCCAACCTATTGCTTCATGGCCGAAGGGTCAAAGGTACCAAACCATAATTCCTCCTCTAATTCTAGTGATTGTGAACCTAATGATTATCAAAAACCCAGTTACTATAAACTAGCCAACATTGCCACTAAGCAACAAAATGCCATTAAAAAGCATCAGAAACTACTAGACAGAAGCGATGATCTGTTGAACGATGAAATGAATCATACTCAAGTCCTCACTGAAGATGTGAAAAGTCTTGAGTCTAGATTTGACAGTATTCAAGATCATTATGGCACACTCTTGGCTGATCATGAGAAACTTTCCTATGAATTTCTTCAAAGGAAGCTTGATCTTGATAAGTTGAAGATGTCTCATGATGATCTTCGAATGGAAAATGATTCATTGCTTGCTCAACACATAAGTACCGCTCAGGTTGAATTCATTCCACCATCTTTGAAATGCTTCAAGCGTGAAACTGCTAATTCTTCACCAGAATCATCAAAAGCTTCTATCGCTACAAATTCATCAACTGTTCATGTGGTATCAAACTCTTCTCTTGAGGAAACCACAAATGCTACTGATGAAAATGCGGGGTTGAAGGAATTGTATGTGATAGGTATATACAAAAGTCTCAAAGGGCATCAAACCCTTTGTGATATGCTCAGAAAGCAGATTCTGAACAGGAACCCGAGGAAAGAAGGCATTGCCTTCGAGAGAAAATTGAATGCCGATGGATCATACTAGAAACCTGAGCAGTACCCCAAAACCTCATGGGTTGCTGCTAAAGGCCCTCCCGTCAATCCATCTACTCTAACAGGCTTTGCATGTGAAATATCCTATTCCTCTGATGAGTCATTTGACTCCAACTATAAACTGTTCAAAAATCAATAAGGTGAAGTATTTGCTCATTATGTTGGAACTAACTACACGAATGGACCACCCTTGAGGAAAATCGGGGTCCCCAAAATTTGCTTGGAAAGTCTTCACGTGAACGTCCTCATGACACCACCTGTGAAGAAACTTAACCCCAAATCAAATTCCTCAGGTGGACCAAAGTCTTCACGAGGATCAAATTCCTCAAATGGTCAATAATATGCTCGTACTCGCGCTAATTCTTCTGATATGCAGGATAATTACAAGGGACATGAATATGAGTGTTATTCCTCAAATCATTATGTTCACAAGTCCTCATAGAATTTCTCTGTCTATTCATTTGAGTACTCTAACCCCCTTACTATGAAAAGAAGTGCATTAGCTAAAGTGCCTCCATTCTCATATGGTGCTCGGAGGATGATGAGCTCTTTGCCACCCCTTCAGATGTGGGTGGTGAAGAAATTGAACTAATTACTTCTGCATGTTAGGTCTCTAGGTGAAAGTCATCATCTGAAGAATTTGCTGGAGATCTAAGGAAATTGCTTGATTGGACGCAAGATAAAAATGATGAAATGACAACATTTCACGCGTCCTCAAATTTACTGTTTGTGATGAAATTCTTATCTGATGAAATTGATTTCATATTCTTCAAATCTGAAGCATATGAGATGGTAAGTTGTCCTAATTCATCTACAGGATGACAAACCCAAGAATATAGAGTGGGTTCTTTATAGTGGTTGCACAAATCACATGACTGGTGATAAAATCTTGTTGATGAATATGCCACTGACTCCATCACCACTGAAGCAAATCACTTACGCTATAAAGGTAAAAGCAAGGTATTGGGACTTGGCAAGGTGGCTATCTCAAAGGACAGGCACATGGCCAAAGTCATGCTTGTCGAATCCCTTGGCTTTAACCTCATGTCAGTCTCAATGCTTTGTGATCTTAATATGATTGTCATCTTTGGAAAATACAGATGCGCAGTCATCATGGAATCTGACAAATCGAAAGTCTTCGAAGTCTTTAGGAGAGGCAATTTGTACATTGTTGATTTTTTCACAGTTCCTCAACCAGTCATGGGCTTACTAGCAAAAACCTCAAAAGGCTGGCTATGGCATCGACGACTGCGTCCTTCAGGCATGATGAATTTGCACACGTTGGTGAAAAAGAAGCATGTCATTGGCATCGAATCCGTCAAATTCCTCAATGACCATCTTTGCGGTGCTTGTGAGTCTGGAAAAATAACCAGATCCAAACACCCCTCGAAAACTATCATGACTACTACTCGTCTGTTTGAATTGCTTCACATGGATCTATTTGTACCTACTCATTATGCTACTCTAACCAATGTTGCATATTTACATGGCTTTGTCATCGTTGATGACTATTCTCGCAATACTTGGGTACACATTATTCTGTACAAAACTGAAGTGCGGGAAGTCTTGAAACGATTTTCCTCAAGGGCCTCGATGAACTTCGGCGTCAAGATCAATCACATCAGGAGTGATAATGGGACTGAATTCAAAAATACTGGTCTTGCTAATTATCTTGATGAACTTGGTATTACTCACGAATTGTCTTATCCTGATACTCCTCAACAGAATGGCGTCGTTGAACGCAAGAACAGGACTCTCGTTGAATTGGCATGGACTATGCTTGAAGAATACCAGACTTCTCATCGCTTCTGGCCTGAAGCAATCAACACTGCTTGCCACATCATCAACCGGGTATATCTTCACAAATTCCTCAAGAGAACCTCATATGAACTCCTCATTGACAAGAAACCCAATGTAAGTTATTTCAAAGTCTTCGAGGCAAGCTGCAAGATTAGCGATCCTCACCATAGCTCAAAGTTTGCACCGAAAGCACATGAGCTTTTTATGCTTGGTTACGGAAAGTACTCGCACACCTATAGAGTCTTCAACACCAATCACAACAAGGTTGTTGAAACTGTAGATGTGCGGTTCGATGAAACTAATGGCTCACAAAGAGAACAACTGCCCCCTGTGCCACATCAATTACCCCCTGAGGAAGCCATAAAGCTCAAAGCTACTGAAGATAACATTCCCACTCAGGAACAACCCCTTGTTGAAGAATTCATACCAAATACTGAGGAAATTCAAGCAGGTGCACCTAAGGAAACTATTACAGACCAAACTCCTCAGCCTAACCAAAGTCTCCAACCAGCTCATCCAAGGATTGCAAATGAAGTGGAACTTGACAAAATCCACGATGACATTAATGCGCCACGTCCTCTCACTCGCTCAGTAGCTTCACATTTAGTTAACTTTTGTGGGCATTCCTCCTTTGTGTCTATCACAGAACCCTCAAAAGTTGTTGAAGCCTTCATGGAACCTGAGTGGATTTAAGCCATGCAAGATGAACTTCTTCAGTTCAAGCTAAATGACATGTGGGAACTCAACAAAAGAACAGACCCTCGCAAGCACAATATCATCGGCACCAAGTGGATCTACTGAAACAAGCAAGATCAGGATGGTTAGGTTATTAGGAACAAGGCACCGCTTGTAGCCCAAGGCTACGCACAGGTTGAAGGAATTGACTTTGATGAAACTTTTGCACCTGTTTCTAGACTTGAAGCTATTCAAATATTACTTGCTTATGCTAACCAACACAATATTACACTATATCAAATGGATGTGAAAAGTGCATTCCTCAATGGTAAGCTTGAGGAAGAAGTATATGTTGCTCAGCCCCCCAGGTTTTGAAGACCCGAAGTATCCTGACAAAGTCTTCGGACTCAAAAAGGCACTCCATGGCCTCAAGCAAGCCCCTCGGGCGTGGTATGATACATTGAAGGAATTACTCATGAAGAAAGGCTTCAAAACCGGTTCACTTGATCCTAATCTTTTTACAAAATCCTATGACAATGAACTATTTGTGTGCCAAATATATGTCGACGCCATTATATTTGGTTGTACTGACAACTGTTACATTGATGAATTTGCCTACATGATGAGTGAAGAATATCAAATGTCTATGATGGGGGAACTAAAATTCTTCTTAGGTCTGCAAATTCGTCAACAACGCAATGGCATCTTCATAACTCAGAAGAAATACCTCAAGGATGTTCTGAGGAAATTCAACATGCATGAATGAAAAGGTGTCAAGATTCCTATGCCTACCCACGGCCACCTCTGCACAGACGAAAATGGTAAAGATTTCGATTAGCAGGTATATCATTCTATGATTGGCTATTTATTGTATCTTTGTGCATCTAGGCCAGACATTATGCTTAGTGTTTGCATGTGTGCTCGTTTTCAAGCAAAACCGAAGGAATCACACCATAAGGTTGTGAAACATATTCTTCGATATGTGGCTCACACACCAACACTAGGATTATGGTACCCCAAGGGCTCAAATCTTCACCTCGTTGGATATTCTGATTCTGATTATGCTGGTGACCGTGTTGTCGGATTTCAGGCTCTGCAAAACCCTAGGACTCGAACATAGTGACGTGTGCGCCGATCTCTCTTGGCTCGACCTCACCTAGCCCGCTACTTGATGGAATCGGCGAAGCACTCACACGATGGTGAGGAGAACACAAACACAACAGTTTACCCAGGTACAGGCCGCTGCCAAGCGTAATACCCTACTCCTGCTTTTGGTGGATTGCCTCTCACGGATGTTGGTGGATGAACTAGTACAGTGCTCTCGAGCCTCCGGAGGCCAAGTGGCTAGGCATGTTGCTCTGGGGTCTCAATGATCCGATCGAACTCCCCCTCTCAAGTATCCTACCCTCTCTATTTATGGTGGAGGCCCGGGTCCTCTAGCCTTATCGTAGGCGGGAAGGGAACCCACAATGGCCAGCTTCGGTGGGGGACAAGGGAACATGCTTCCCCTATGAAAAGTGGTCTTCGTGTGCAAAGCAACTCCAGCGTTGCAGAGGTGGGCACGGGGATGACGCTCGTGCTGCCGGCGGGCGGACATGGTCTTGTTGCACCGGAAGGGAAACCTTTGGAAGATGCCTTTGGGACCCTGATACGTTCCTCGCTCTTTTGCATTAAAGGGGAAATTGTCCCGTCCTACCATTTGCAGCTCGCATGTCCTTCCATGGCATCACCCTTGACTCCTGAGGCCCGACCTTGCCTTGAAATATCCATCGCTCCGGAGGGGTCCTGAGGAAGCCGCATCCGGGTCTTGACGTTGCTCTTCCTCGCGAGGCTTGGCCCCTCGCGAGGGCCTTGTTCCGGGTGGTGTTGTTCCTTGCCAATCTTGCATTGATGAAGTGGGCCAGCCCTGGGCTGCAGGCAGGCAGGTCTGGGTACCCCGGTTCCCAGAATGCCGATAGTAGCCCCCGGCCCAAGGCGCGCCTGGGTTGGCTTCTTGACGAAGCCTTGAAGACGGCCCAAAACGTCGCGGGCCCCATTTGCCTACGGGTTAGGCGACCCGCATGTCCCGAAGCTGCGCGGCGACGCTCTCGCTCCTCGAGGCGCCCCGGTGGTGCCAGGCTACTATGATGTGATTCCCAAGAGTCACGCACGCCATCATTTTGCTCAGTGATGTGACCACATCCAACGGCCCTCGCGGATGTGACTGATCCATGGACAGGTGAGGCGACGTGGGCGGCAGTGCTTCCGTCGGCCCACCTCACGGCCCTCGTGCGGCGTGCGACGCCCACGCTCCCACGATGGTTGGTGGCCATGGTTTGCCTATAAATTTGCCCAGCCCCCTTCAGGGGGGGCACCGCAACCTCGAGCTTCTTCTCTGCTTCAGCCGTCCGCCGCGAGGAACCTCTTCTCCCCTTCACCCTTCGTCTTCATGGTGTCCCTTGGAGACGGTTTTGGCCGAGGAAAGCGTGTGACGCCTCCTGCACCTACGTCCACCCCCGGGGGCTTTGCCCTCACGCGTACGCCATCGCTGGGTTATGGCTGCTGAGTAAGCCCTTCATTATGTCTCTTTGCTTCTTACTTCTTTGGTTGTCCTGCGGTTGATCTTCCTTCTTCTTCACCATGCCCTCCTCTAAGAAGCCGAAGCTCGGCAAGCTTCAAGAGGAGGTGGAAGAACTTTGGGCCCGGCTCGAGAGCACCCAGGCCGACCTCTACATCACCCGCCAAGGCGAGGCGGAGGCCAAGGAGGAGCTAGCATCGATGCAGCAGTAGGTCCGGGAGGCGGGGGACGCCGTGCAGGTCGCTCAGGACGAGGCATCGTACACCCGGCTGATGGCATCCCAATGCGCCCAGCAGTTCATGGGCATCGTGGACCGGGCGACCACCGTGACGCATCGGTTTGCGGGGAGGGCCCCGGCGCTGCCTAACGTGAGGAGCGACGGGGGCTACCTCATCTTCCTCCAAAAGGTTGTGGAGGCGCTGGAGGCTGGCGTCCACCGCGTGGAGGAGGATAGCGCATCCAGCGCGCGCAAGCTTCTGGGCTTTCCCTGACGCTCGTCTTCTCCAACTTGCGCCGCCTCGCTTCCGAGCTCAACCTCCGCCGTGTCGTCGAACCGGCGCCCGTTGAGTCCCGCCGTCTTGTCCGGGACGAGGTTCGGCCGCATGTGGACGCCCTGGTGGGGCGGTACGTCCAGGCGCCCGCCTCGAGCGAGGAGGGTGGTCCAGACACCGGGCCAGCTAGCACCACGGGTGACGTCAGCAGCCCCTCCCCTTAGTGCCCCAAGCTTCTGTTTGCCTGCTCTTGTAATCTATGGACCAAGAAATCTTCCCTGTTGGGTGTTAGCTTTTGCCATTATTACCTTTGCTTCTCTCCTCTTTTCTTTTTGCTCCTGAGGTGATGACTTGAATGTTGGTGGTCGTTGTAGCCGGGCAGCAAAGCTTAGGGCCCGTTGCTGCTCCCGTCGTGACTTGGCACGACGAGGGAAGCGCGACCTTCTGGTATATTTGTCCTCCCGAGGCACCTCTCGTGTCGCTGTGTGCTTGGGTGTCCTTCTGCCGTCGAATCCTTAGATCCTGCATCCCTTCATTAGTGTGCATGTTTTTAATTCGCCGTTAGTTTCTCGTAAAGCTAGAGGGTCCTGATTAGGGTCTGCGAGGCACTTAGCTCATGGGTTTGTGTCGGTCCCTTGCGTAGTTCCTCCGGTGCAGCTCTAGTTTCGTAAACGGGACGAGGTGAAGACCCTTTGGGCACCCTATGTCTGCAGGTTCCGGTCCCGCACATTTCCCAACCACCGTGAGTTTCAACCCGTTACTAAGGGTGCTCCTCATGGGGCAAAGCCCCGACACCCTAGGAGGCGAGTGGCTTTGCGACCAGTAAGTCTCCTGAGGCGTACTCCTCAGGAGCCCCCTTTGACACTCAAGCTGCTCTGTGTCGTCAGGCCCCGGCCTTGACGGTCGGTAAGGCTCCTAAGGCGTGCCCAGGAACCCCCCCCCCTTTCAGGCGCCCGAACAATTCCGCACTTCGTTCCTTAGGTCATCGCCCCAAGGGGCCCTGAGGCCTCCCGAGACTCTTTGTGGTGGTATCAAGTTTCGGTTTGGGCCCCCGAGCGGGGGTTGACCACTGAAAAATGTTACCCCTAAGGTGGAAAATCCTTGTACTCATGCTCCTTGACTCCTAGGGGTGGCGCGGAGCGGTTGTCTCCAAACACGTCCTCCGGACGGGAGTTTTCAAAGCCAGTGAAATAAGAAACGCCACAGAAAGTTTTTCCCGCCTTTTTATTTTTCAAACGTCGGGCATTGAGACTCGAAAAAAACAACTTCCAAAATCGGCCAGTTCAAACTCAGGAGAAGATAGTTTGAATCCAAGAGAAAGCAAGCAAGCGCCACGTCCGACATTAAAGTTGGCATAGTCATTGGCAGACTATATGGGTTTCCTTGCCAGCTGCGAGCATGGCCATTGGCAGACCATGCTGATTGCCTTTGTCTTTTACCCAGCGCAGAGCTCACGTCTTCCACTAGGCGTGGGGTGGAACCCTTCCGCATCCTAGGGGGGGCCTGGGCATATTCAGACTCGGCTCGTTATTACGTGAGAGTGTCACGGTGGGGGTGTATATGGGAGGTCGCGAAGACGCTTTGGCCTCGCGAGTGTCCCTACCCCCGAGGCATTGTGGCCTGATCTTCTAGAGTCATTGGCAGACTGTGTTGTACCCAGCGTGAAGCATAGGTCGGCGTGGGGTGGACCCCTTCCGCGTCCTCGGGGGGCCCTGGGCGTATACAACCTCGGCTCGTTATTACATGAGAGTGTCACGGGATGAAGTAGGTTCCGGAAGGATTGAAGGACAAAGCACAGGTGGGACGGGTTGATGCAGGTCGTTGATACGTCCATTTTGCATCATGTTTTCATGTTGATATTTATTGCTTTTTGGGCTGTTATTTCACTTCATGGTACAATACTTATGCCTTTTCTCTCTTATTTTGCAAGGTGTACATGAAGAGGGAGAATGCGGGCAGCTGGAATTCTGGCCTGAAAGTGGAGCAAGTTTGAGATACCTATTTTGCGCAACTCCAAACGCCGTGAAAACCAACGAGGATTTTTTTCGGGATTTATGAAAAATACTGGGCCGAAGAAGTGCCAGAGGGGCGCCAGCAGGTGGCCACAAGCCTGCTAGGCGCGGCCACCCCCCTGGTCGCGCCTAGGGGGCTTGTGGGCACCCAGCTGGCCCTCTAGCTCCCCCCTTTTCCTACAAGAAGGGTTTCGTCCGGAAACAAATTAGGAGGAGGCTTTTCGGAGGATTCGCTGCCGCCACGAGGCGGAACTTGAGCAGAACCAATCTAGAGCTCCGGCGGGACGATCCTGCGAGGAAAACTTCCCTCCTGCAGGGGGAAATCGTCGCCATCATCATCACCAACACTCCTCTCATCGGAGGGGACTCTTCACCATCAACATCTTCATCAGCACCATCTCATCTCCAAACCCTAGTTCATCACTTGTAACAAATCCCCGTCTCGCCACTCCGATTGGTACTTGTAAGGTTGCTAGTAGTGTTAATTACTCTCTATAGTTGATGCCAGTTGGATTACTTGGTGGAAGAGTTTATGTTCAGATCCTTGATGCTACTCATTACCTCTCTGGTCATGAATATGATTATGCTTTGTGAGTAGTTACTTTTGTTCCTGAGGACATGGGATAAGTCATGCTAATAGTAGTCATGTGAATTTGGTATTCGTTTGATATTTTGATGTGTTGTATGTTGTTTTTCCTCTAGTGGTGTTATGTGAACATCGACTACATAACACTTCACCATTATTTGGGCCTAGAGGAAGGCATTGGGAAGTACTAAGTAGATGATGGGTTGCTAGAGTGACAGAAGCTTAAACCCTAGTTTATGTGTTGCTTCGTAAGGGGCTGATTTGGATCCATTAGTTTAATACTATGGTTAGACTTTGTCTTAATTCTTCTCTCGTAGTTGCCGATGCTTGCGAGAGGGGTTAATCATAAGTGGGATGCTTGTCCAAGTAAGGGCAGTACCCAAGCGCCGGTCCACCCACATATCAAACTATCAAAGTAACAAACGCGAATCATATGAACATGATGAAAACTAGCATGACAGAAATTCCCGTGTGTCCTCGGGAGCGTTTTTCCTCCTATAAGACTTTGTCCAGGCTTGTCCCTTGCTACAAAAGGGATTGGGACACTTTGCTGCACCATTGTTACTTTTGTTAATTGCTACTTTCTATGAATCATCTCACCACACAATCACTTGTTACCGATAATTTCTGTGCTTGCAGATATTACCTTGCTGAAAACCACTTGTCAGATCCTTCTGCTCCTCGTTGGGTTCGACACTCTTACTTATCGAAAGGACTAAGATTAATCCCCTATACTTGTGGGTCGTCAAGACTATTTCCTGGCGCCGTTGCCGTGGAGTGAAGCGCCTTTGGTAAGTGGAAATTGGTAAGGAAACATTCATATAGTGTGTTGAAATTTTTTGTCACTTGTCACTATGGAAACTAATCCTTTGAGGGGCTTGTTCGGGGTATCTTCACCTCGAACGGAAGCACAAAGAGTTGTTCCTCAACCTGCTGCACCTACTGAAAATATTTTCTTTGAATTTCCTTCGGGTATGCTTGAGAAACTGCTGGCTAATCCTTTTAGAGGAGATGGAACATCACATCCACACTTGCATCTAATCTATGTAGATGAAGTTTGTGGTTTGTTTAAGCTTGCAGGTTTGCCCGAGGATGAGTTCAAGAAGAAGGTCTTCCCTTTATCTTTGAAGGATAAGGCGTTGACATGGTATAGGCTATGTGATGATACTGGATCATGGGACTACAATCGGTTGAAATTGGAATTTCATCAAAAGTTTTATCCTATGCATTTATTTATAACTATATTTATAATTTTTGGCCTCGTGATAGATAAAGCATCGCTCAAGCCTGGGGAGGCTTAAATCAATGTTATATTCATGCCCCAACCATGAGCTCTCGAGAGAAATTATCATTCAGAACTTCTATGCTCGGCTTTCTCATGATGATCGCACCATGCTTGACACTTCTTGTACCGGTTCTTTTATGAATAGAGATATTGACTTCAAATGGAGTTTACTGGAGAGAATTAAACTCAACTCTGAAGATTGGGAGCTTGAAGAAGGTAAGGAGTCAGGGATGAATTTCAAGTTTGATTGCGTTAAATCCTTAGTTGGAACAAATACTTTTGTGACTTTAGCGCTAAGTATGGACTTGACTCTGAGATAGTAGCTTCATTGTGTGAATCATTTGCTTCTCATATTGATATCCCCAAAGAGAAGTGGTTTAAATATCATCCTCATTTAGAAGTCAATGTAGTTAAACCCAATCCAGGTTAAGAGAGAGCCATTGCCTATAAATGATCCTGTTGTTCCCAGTGCTTACATTGAGAAACCACCTTTCCCTGTTAGGATAAAGGATCATTCTGAAGCTTCAACTGTCATATGTAGAGGCTATATTAGAACACCTACAGCCCCTAAGAAAATTAGAGTTGAACCTAGCATTGCTATTATCAAAGATCTTCTGTCCGACGATGTTGAGGCACATAATATTCACTTCTGTGAAGATGCTGCTAGAATTGCTAAACCTCACGCTAGAGACAAACATAGGCCTGTTGTTGGCACGCCAGTTGTTTCTTTTAAGATAGGAGATCATTGTTATCATGGTTTATGTGACGTGGGTGCTAGTGTTAGTGCAATACCTCAATCCTTATATGATGAAATCAAATATGAGATTGCACCTATTGAGATAGAGCCTATTGATGTCACTATTCAGCTTGCCAATAGAGATACTATCTGCCCTGTGGGAATTGTTAGGGATGTTGAAGTCTTGTGTGGTAAAACGAAGTATCCTGCTGATTTCCTCGTTCTTGCTACTGCACAAGATAGCTTTTGTCCCATCATATTTGGCAGACCCTTCCTCAATACCGTCAGTGCTCGTATTGATTGTGAGAAGCAAAATGTCACTGTTGGCTTTGAAGGTGTGTCACATGATTTCAATTTCTCCAAGTTTGGTAGACAACCTCATGAAAAAGAGTTGCCTAGTACGGATGAAACTATTGCCTTAGCTTCTATTGCCGTGCCTCCTACTGATCCCTTAGAGCAATACTTGCTTGACCATGAAAATGATATGCATATGGATGAAAGGGATGAGATAGATAGAGTTGTCTTAGAACAATATCCTATCCTTAAGAATAACTTGCATGTTGAACTGCTTGGGGATCCACCCCCACCAAAGGGTGATCCTGTGTTCAAGCTTAAACAGTTGCCTGATACTCTTAAGTATGCTTATCTTGATGAAACGAGATATATCCTGTCATAATTAGTGCTAGCCTCTCAGAGCATGAAGAAAAGAAGTTACTAAAAACTCTGAGAAAGCACCGTGCTGCTATTGGATATACTCTTGATGATCTTAAGGGCATTAGTCCCACTGTATGCCAGCACAAGATTAAAACTGATCCTGATTCCAAGCCAGTTGCTGATCATCAACGGAGATTAAATCCTAAGATGAAAGAGGTAGTAAGAAAAGAAATACTAAAGCTGCTGGAGGCAGGTATTATTTATCCCGTTTCTCATAGTGATTGGGTAAGTCCGGTGCATTGCGTCCCTAAGAAGGGATGCATTACCGTTGTCCCTAATGATACGGATGAATTGATCCCACAGAGGATTATTACTGGCTATAGAATGGTGATCGATTTTAGGAAATTGAATAAAGCCACTAGGAAAGATCATTACCCTTTGCCTTTTATCGACCAAATGCTAGAAAGACTGTCTAAACACACACACTTCTTTTTTCTAGACGGTTATTCTGGTTTCTCCCAAATACCTGTTGCACAATCTGATCAGGCGAAAACCACTTTCACCTGCCCTTTCGGTACCTTTGCTTATAGACGTATGCCTTCTGGTTTATGTAATGCATCTGCCACCTTTAAAGATGTTTGATGGCTATATTCTCTGACTTTTGTGAAAAGATTGTTGAGGTTTTCATGGATGACTTCTTCGTTTACGGGTCTTCTTTTGATGATTGCCTCAACAACCTTGATCGGGTCTTGCAGAGATGTAAAGACACCAATCTTGTCTTGAATTGGGAGAAGTGCCACTTTATGGTTAATGAAGGCATCGTCTTAGGACATAAAATTTCCGAAAGAGGTATTGAAGTCGATAAGGCTAAGGTTGATGCAATCGAGAAAATGCCATACCCCACAGATATCAGAGGTATAAGAAGTTTCCTTGGTCATGTTGGTTTCTATAGAAGGTTCATTAAAGACTTCTCTAAGATTTCTAGGCCTCTTACCAATCTCTTGCAAAAGGATATTCCTTTTGTTTTTGACGATGATTGTGAGGAAGCCTTCGAAATACTTAAGAAGGTTTTGATAACTGCACCTATTGTTCAACCATCTGATTGGAACCGACCTTTTGAGATCATGTGTGACGCTAGTGATTATGTTGTTGGTGTTGTTCTAGGGAAAAGAGTTGATAAAAAGTTGAATGTTATTCACTATGCTAGTAAAACTCTAGACAGTGCCCAAAGAAACTATGCTACGATGGAGAAGGAATTTTTAGCAGTCGTGTTTGCATGTGAAAAGTTCAGGTCTTACATAGTTGATTCCAAAGTCACTATTCACACTGATCATGCTGCTATTAAGTACCTAATGGACAAGAAAGACGCTAAACCTAGACTCATCAGATGGGTTCTCTTGCTACAAGAATTTGATTTGCAAGTTGTCGACAGGAAGGGTGTTGATAACCCTGTAGCAGATAACTTGTGTAGGTTCGAGAACGTTCTTGATGACCCACAACCTATTGATGATAGCTTTCCTGATGAGCAATTGAGTGTCATCAATGCTTCACGTAGTGCACCTTGGTATTCTGATTAAGCAAACTATATCATTGCCAAATATATACCACCTAGTTTCACATACCAGCAAAAGAAGAAATTCTTCTTTGACTTGAGACATTACTTTTGGGATGATCCTCACCTTTATAAGGAAGGAGTAGATGGAATTATTAGACGTTGTGTACCTGAACATAAACAGGGACAGAACCTACAGAAGTGTCACTCCGGGGCCTAGGAGGACACCATGCGGGAGATAGAACTGCACACAAGGTATTGCAATCAGGTTTCTATTGGTCCACTCTCTTCAAGGATGCCCGTAAGTTTGTCTTGTCTTGTGACGAATGTCAAAGAATAGGTAATATTAGTAAAGGTCAGGAAATGCCTATGAACTATTCACTTGTCATTGAACCATTTGATGTCTGGGGCTTTGATTATATGGGACCTTTTCCAAAATCCAATGGGTATACTCATATCCTAGTTGTTGTTGATTACGTCACTAAGTGGGTAGAAGCTATCCCCACTAGTAGTGCTGATCACAACACTTCTATCAGGATGCTTAAAGAAGTTATCTTCCCTAGATTTGGAGTCCCTAGATATCTAATGACCAACGGTGGTTCACATTTCATTCATGGTGCTTTCCGTAAAACGCTTGCTAAGTACGATGTCAACCATAGAATTGCGTCTCCCTATCACCCTCAGTCTAGTGGTCAAGTAGAGCTAAGAAATAGAGAGATTAAACTAATTCTGCAAAAGACTGTCAACAGGTCTAGAAAGAATTGGTCTAAGAAGCTTGGTGATGCACTGTGGGCTTATAGAACTGCCTATAAGAATCCCATGGGCATGTCTCCGTACAAAATGGTGTACGGTAAAGCATGTCATTTACCTCTTGAGCTAGAGCATAAAGTTTATTGGGCAATCAAAGAGCTTAACTTTGATTTCAAACTTGCTGGTGAGAAGAGGTTATTTGATATTAGCTCGCTTGATGAATGGAGAACTCAGGCATATGAAAATGCCAAGTTGTTCAAAGAAAAGGTTAAGAGGTGGCAAGATAAGAGGATACAAAAGCGTGAGTTCAATGTAGGTGATTATGTCTTGCTATATAATTCTCGTTCAAGATTCTTTGCAGGCAAGCTTCTCTCTAAATGGGAAGGTCCCTATATTGTTGAGGAAGTATATCGTTCCGGTGCTATCAAGATCAACAACACGGAAGGTAATTGCCCGAGAGTGGAAAATGGGCACAGAATCAAGCACTATATCTCAGGTACTCCCATAAATGTTGAAAGCAATATTATCAATACCATAACTCCGGAAGAATACCTAAGGGATATTTATCAGCCTCTTTCAGACTCCGAAAACGAAGAGGTATGTGATTCGGTAAGAAAATAGACTCCAAAACTTTTTTAGTAGGAATTTTTCTCCGTTTTGGAATATTTGAAAAAATACAAAAATTGGAAGTAGTCCGGAAATCGCGCGAGGAGGCGACAAGCCTGCCAGGCCCGATCCCACCCCCTGGCTGCACTTGGGGGGCTTGTGGCCACCTCGTGTGCCTCCCGGACTCCGTTTTCATGCGGAGTACTCCTTCTGGTCTGGAAAAAAATCTTTATATATTCTCCAGAAAGGTCTGACCCTCGTACCATGCAGATTTCCTCTGTTTTTGTTTTGAGCATGTTTCTATTGCAGATCTAGATTGCTATGACGTCCCCAAAAGCTCTGAAGGACAAGATCTTCGAGAAGGTCATCAATCCCGGTATCATATCACCATCACATATTTTACCTTTACCTTTGTTTTAGTTTGTTCCTTTTCAGTTTTCTCTTTCTCTAGTAGAATAAAGGTCTTAATGTTTTAGTCTTGAGTTTTTCTTTGTGTCACCCCCGATGTATTCGAGCTCGTGAGCCATATAATAAAGAGTGTCTTAGTTGAGGGATTTGCCTCATGCCATGATCAAAAGAATGGGAAAAGAACAAAAGCATGAAATATCATGTAATAATCTTATGGAAGGTGATGGCTTCACATATAAAAAGAATGATGATTGAAACTTGTTGAGGGTAGACAAACGTAGACCTTGGTCATTGTTGCAATTAATAGGAAGTGATAAAGAAGGAGAGGTTCACATATAAATATATCATCTTTGACACCATTTATGATTGTGAACACTCACTAAACTATTACATGCTTAGAAGTAGATGTTGGACAAGGAAGACAACATAATGAATTGTGTTTGCTTGGTTCTGAACAATGTTATATGATTAGAGATCCCTCAGCATGTGACGATTGCTGCCACCTCATATTAGCCAAAACTCCCGCACCAAGTAGAGATACTACTTGTGCATCCACAAACCTTCAACCTAGTTTTTCCATGAGAGTCCACCATACCTACCTATGGATTCAATAAGATCCCTCAAGTAAGTTGTCATCAGTGCAAGCAATAAAAATTGCTCCCTAATATGTATGATCTATTAGTGTGTGGACAATAAGCTTTGTACGAACCTATGATGAGGAAGACATATAAGCGACAGACTGCATAATAAAGTTCTTTATCACAGGAGGCAATATAAAGTGACGTTCCTACGCACTAAGAGGACATGCATCCAAACCTCAAAAGCGCATGACAACCTCTGCTTCCCTCTGTGAAGGGCCTATCTTGTACCTTTACTTTTTGCCCTTGAAAGAATCATGGTGATCTTCACCAATTCCTTATTTCGCCTTTATCTTGGCTAACGTCATATGCCAGGGAAAGATCTATATTCATATGTCAACTTTAAAGTAAGTATTCATGAATTATTATTGTTGACATTACCTTTGAGGTAAGCAGTTGGGAGGCGAAACTATAAGCCCCTATCTTCCTCTGTGTCCAGCTGAAACTTTGATCTCATGAGTACCACGTGAGTTGTAGCAATTGTAGCGAACGAAAGTATGATTGAGTATGTGGATTTTCTTTACAAGCTCTTATTTGACTCTTTCTGATGTTGTGATTAATTGCAATTGCTTCAATGACTACAGGCTATCGGGTGTTACTTCTCGATAAGGTTCTTGATCCATACTTTACTTTGTGAAGGAATTATCACTTTAGCATGAGAGATGATATGATGGTATTGTTGATCTGATCATGATCATGATGCCTGCATGTTCGTGGCCTGTTTTGTCGACACCTCTCTCCCTAAACATGTGGACATATTTATTGAGCTAGGCTTTTGCTTGAGGACAAGCGAGGTCTAAGCATGGGGGAGTTGATACGTCCATTTTGCATCATGTTTTCATGTTGATATTTAGCGTTTTTTGGTCTGTTATTTCACTTCACGGTACAGTACTTATGCCTTTTCTCTCTTATTTTGCAAGGTTTACATGAAGAGGGAGAATGCGGGCAGCTGGAATTCTTGCCTGAAAGTGGAGCAAGTTTGAGATACCTATTCTACGCAACTCCAAACGCCGTGAAAATCAACGAGGATTTTTTTCGGGATTTATAAAGAATACTGGGCCGAAGAAGTGCGAGAGGGGCGCGAGCAGGTGGCCACAAGCCTGCTAGGCGTGGACAACCCCTGGTCGCGCCTAGGGGGCTTGTGGGCACCCAGCTGGCCCTTTGGCTCCCCCTTTTTGCTACAAGAAGGGTTTCGTCCGGAAAAAATGAGGAGGAGGCTTTTCGAAGGATTCGCCGCTGCCACGAGGCGGAACTTGAGCAGAACTAATCTAGAGCTCCGACAGGACGATCCTGCCGGGGAAACTTCCCTCCTAGAGGGGGAAATCATCGCCATCGTCATCACCAACACTCCTCTCATCGGAGGGGACTCGTCACCATCAACATCTTCATCAGCACCATCTCATCTCCAAACCCTAGTTTATCACTTGTAACCAATCTCCGTCTCGCGACTCTGATTGGTACTTGTAAGGTTGCTAGTAGTGTTAATAGTAGTCATGAATATTTACTTGGTGGAAGAGTTTATGTTCAGATCCTTGATGCTACTCATTACCTCTCTGGTCATGAATATGATTATGCTTTTTGAGTAGTTACTTTTGTTCCTGAGGACATGGGATAAGTCATGCTAATAGTAGTCATGTGAATTTGGTATTCGTTCGATATTTTTATGTGTTGTATGTTGTTTTTCCTCTAGTGGTGTTATGTGAACGTCGACTACATAACACTTCACCATTATCTGGGCCTAGAGGAAGGCATTGGGAGGTAGTAAGTACATGATGGGTTGCTAGAGTGACAGAAGCTTAAACCCTAGTTTATGTGTTGCTTCGTAAGGGGCTGATTTGGATCCATTAGTTTAATGCTATGGTTAGACTTTGTCTTAATTCTTCTTTCGTAGTTGCGGATGCTTGCGAGAGGGGTTAATCATAAGTGGGATGCTTGTCCAAGTAAGTGCAGTACCCAAGCGCCGGTCCACCCACATATCAAACTATCAAAGTAACGAACGCGAATCATATGAACATGATGAAAACTAGCATGACAGAAATTCCCGTGTGTCCTCGGGAGCGTATTTCCTCCTATAATACTTTGTCTAGGCTTGTCCCTTGCTACAAAAGGGATTGGGCCACTTTGCTGCACCGTTGTTACTTTTGTTACTTGCTACTTGCTACGAATCATCTCACCACACAATCACTTGTTACCGATAATTTCAGTGATTGCAAATATTACCTTGCTAAAAACCAGTTGTCAGATCCTTCTGCTCCCTGTTGGGTTCGACACTCTTACTTATCGAAAGGACTACGATTGATCCCCTATATTTGTGGGTCATCTGTCTTGTGTGCTCCCTGTCATTGAGGCCAATTGAGGGCTTTTTATGACTCTACGTTGACAGGCCCCAGTCCCGCACATTTCCCGACTGCCGTTGTGTGGGACCGAGTGAACGGCCATAGCTACGGGGTCGGGCCCTGCCTCACCTAACTTCGACTGGATCAAGGACGATGTTAAGGGCGGCAGGTGGCCTTGTGACCGGTAAGGTCCCTGAGGTGCGATGCTCAGGAACCCCCCCCTCTAACGTTCGACCGGCTCTTCGTCACCAGGATGCAGTCCCACACATTTCCCGACCGTCGTTGCGTGGGACCGAGTGAACGGATGTAGCCACGGGGTCAGGCCCTCCCCCCCCCCTCCCCCGCCCCCGACAACGTCCGAATCACCAAGGACGCTGTCGGGGGTGGTAGGTGGCCTTGTGATCGGTAAGGCTCCTGAGGCGCCATGCTCCGGAGCCCCCTTTTGACGTTCAAGCGGCTCTGCGTCGCCAGGACCCGGTCCCGCACATTTCCCGACCGCCGCTGCTTGCGACCGAATAAATGATCTCAGCTATGGGGTCAGGCCCTACCACCCTTGATAACGACCGGATAACGAGGACGATATCAAGGGCGGCAGGTGGCCCTGTCACCGGTAAGACCCCTAGAGCACCATGCTCTGGAGCCCCCTTGGACGCTCAAGCGACTCTGATCTTATCCTACCGGTTGTGGTCCTAGGGAGTTGTGGGGCTCCCGCATCCCCGCGTTGGGGCGATCCGTAGCAGCCGGTGCCCCCGAGCGAGGAAGGTGGATCGCCGAAGGATGCAATAAGGGTAGTGTGTCAGGTTGCCAAGTGGATATAATGGAAATTGTAAAGGATACGACTTGCAGAAGAATGCCTTGAGTAGTTGGAGTTCCTGCGGTCAGCACACACTCCTTAAGGCAGTAAATCCAAAAAATTACCTCGCCGAATAGTTGAAGCCCCCTTGCGCCTGAGAAACGCCTCACGAGGCCCGTCCCCTGACGCCCACGCCTGCCGTCGCGGGTGATCCGTGCTACTTGCATCTCGTCGTGGCATCCGGCTCGTACTCCTAAGGCTCGTGGGTTCGGCCTTACGTAGTCCTTCTGCGGGGAGGGCGGCTCGCGCTGCACCCCGCATCTTGAGGACGTCCCCTTGCCCCTGCCCCTCGGGCCCGGATCCAGGAGGAGCACCCGGACGCCCCTCACTCCTGAGGAGGATAGACGCCCGGGGGGGACGCCCGAAGCTCCTCCTCGTCGGGAGGATTAGGTAGTGCCGCATACTCCGGCACGTACGGCTCCATGTAGTCGCCCGACCATCGCTCGTGGCCGTTCAGCAGAGCGACAATGGCGGTCCCTCTCGACGGTGGAGGGATCCCCCCCCCGGCCGTGCGGCTCATAGATCTTCATGCGATAAGCCTCTGTGTGAAGTCGCTTGTTCCTATTGCTGCCGCTGGCAGGTCCCGGCGCCACCCGGTGCTGACTCCCTCCTTGGTGTCTTGTCATGTCTCTGTTGTCGTAGTTCGTTCGTGCCATTGCCCCCGCCCTCAACTTGATGCGCCGGAGGGAGTGCTCATGTCGAGTCGGCCCAGGTTGTCGAGGGCCGACTTGATCTTGGTGATGCGTGCTAGCGTGTGCGTCAGTCATCCCGCCGTTCTCCTCGCGTCCCTGGTGGTTGTCGGAGTGGTTTGCCTCGATGTCGGCAGCTGGGGTCTAGAGAAGGTGGAGGGCAGCGCGAAGCGCGTCTCTTTCGGTCCTGCTGTGGGTGGGTAGGGCCCTGAAGCTTGCAGGTCCAGGGACCGGCGCGCGGTGCGAGCCCTGGCGCCCTGTGCCTGTGGCTTTGAGGATGCACCGGGTTGGATGGTCTTCTAGGCGATGGCGACTAGCTCCATGATGTGGTCCGCCCAGGCATCTATACCCCCTGGCATCGGTCGTTGGTGGAGCATCACTCTTGCCATCCGCAACGCATCGTGCGTGCTGAGGTCTCCCAGGTTGATGCGGCGCACTGCGGGTGCCTGGGCCGCCGCCCAGCCACCATGCGCCTGGGTGGTGCGAGTGGCCACCACGGTAGATACGAAGTTGACGACGTGGTACGAGCCGCCTGGTCCCACGATGCCGGCATGCCAGCTTCTAGCCGCTGAGGCGTGGCGGTCGGAGACCAGATCGACGAGGTTCAGAGAAGCTGGTTGGTCGCCGGCCATCAGTGCAGCGGCCTAGAAAGGAGAAAGCTAGGAGAAGGCCTTCAGACGCCCCCTATGTGGTGCGCCAAATATCGTATTTTAGGCTCCGCAAAACCATAGGATTCGAACACACGGGCGTGTGCGGCGATCTCACTAGGCTCGACCTCACCTAGCCTGCTACCCGATGGAAACGGCGAAGAACTCACACGATGGTGAGGAGAACGCACACACAACAACAGTTTACCCAGGTTCGGGCCGCTGCAAAGTGTAAAACCCTACTCCTGCTTTTGGTGGATTGCCTCTCACGGAGGTTGGTCGATGAACTAGTATAGTGCTCTCGATCCTCCAGAGGCCAAGTGGTTTGGCGTGTTGCTCTAGGGTCTCAATGATCCGGTCAAACTCCCCCTCTCAAGTATCCTACCCTCTCTATTTATGGTGAAGGCCCAGTTCCTCTTCCCTTATCGTAGGCGGGAAGGGATCCCACAATGGCCAGCTTCAGTGGGGGAAAATGGAACATGCTTCCCGTGTCAAAAGTGATCTTCGCCTGCAAAGGAGCTGCCAGCGTCGCAGAGGTGGGCACAAGGATGACGCTCGTCCTGTCGGCGGGCGGCCATGGTCTTGTTGCACCGGAAGGGAAACCTTTGTAAGATGCCTTTGGGACTCTGATACATTCCTCACTCCTTTGCACTAAAGGGGAAACTGCCCCGTCCTGCCATCTGCAGCTCGCATGTCCTTCCATGGTGTCACCCTTGACTCCTGAGGCCCGACCTTGCCTTGAAATATCCGTCGCTCCGGACAGGTCCTGAGGAGGCCCCCGGCGGGTCTTGACGTTGCTCTTCCTCGCGAGGCTTGGCCCCTCGCGAGGGCCTTGTTCAGGGTGGTGTTGTTCCTTGCCGATCTTGCATTGATGAAGTGGGCTAGCCCTGGGCCGCATGCAGGTAGGTCTAGGTACCCCGGTTCCCAGAACGCTGACACTTGTGGATTGCAAGTCAACATCAGACACATGCCATCTCCTCGGAAGATCATTAGTCTACTGGTCCTCAAAGAAGCTGAACTGTGTATCACTCTCCACTTCAGAAGCTGAATACATTCCTACTGGATCTTGTTGTGCTCAACTTCTATGGATGAAGCAAAACCTTATAGACTACGGCATCAACATGAAGAATGTGCCCCTCTACTATGATAATGAGAGTGCAATCAGGATCGCCTATAACCTAGTACAACACTCGAAGACCAAGCACATCCAGATTCGTCATCATTTTCTCCGTGACCATGTCCTCAAGGGCAATATCATCATCGATCATGTGAAGATTGACGATCAACTGGCAAATATCTTCACAAAGCCCTTGGATGAGTGAAGGTTTTGCAAGTTCCGATGTGAGCTAAATATCCTAGAATCTTCGAATGTCTTGTAAACATGCACACATCCTAACACTTATGCAAAATTAATGACTTAGATGTGGAACACACAAAGTAATGATTTTCTTCAATCAATGAAGAATATCACTCTAAGTGTGAAGAAATTAATGAAGAATTTGGTTCTCAGGGCCCTAGGACAATTGTACACGGTGCCTGAAATCATCATTATTATACGGTGGGTCACGCCACCACTCAACTTTGAAATTTTTCAAGTTGGAAATTCTTCAATCTGAGACTTTTCACAAATTCCTCAAATTTCAAAAGTCTTCAAAATTTTCAATTTCTTCAAAACTTTATGTGATGATCCTCATTATATATATATATACACACACACACACATATATATATATCTATATATATATACATATATACATATATATAGGGTCACGCTATTCGTCACCCTCGGTGAGGAATAGTTATTCTTCACCCCCTCTGTTTTAATATCAATGCCCCGTACTTTTATGTTCCATAAATTTAGTCTTATTTTATACATAAAACGAGACTGTAAAAAAATATAACCAATATAAAAATATTTTATGTCACGTAAAATTACGAACATACAAAAATTGTGCAAAAAAATAAAATTTTTCTGGTCTTATGACCTATATTTTTGTTTTTGTTTTGTCATATTTTAAGTAGTGATTCAATATACATGTAAATATTTGTATTTTAAATGTAATTTATTTGTAAATTAATCGTAAGATTATCTCGGATGAAGAATAAACTATTCTGCACCCTAGGTGATAAATAGAGTTTCTACACACACACACACACATATATATATATATATATATATATTATTGAGCTTTCAATGTCCTCAACAGCATTCGCTTATTTCTCAGTCTGTAGTTTAATATTTCCTCTAAGTGAATGTGATCGGACCCGACTCCCCTCTATGCTAAGCTCAACCCAGTCTATTCTCAATTCTTCATATGCGTTATGTTTGACACTTGTTCAAAATCCTCACTGAGTCCTTGTCAGCTAAGGACTTTGCAAAAAATCCTCAAAATTCAAATTATTTTTAACGTTACCACAATAACTACACCCACTACTCATGTTCGGATAACCACAATCTTCACCGCTTTGATCGTGGGTACCACGTGTCATGCGAAGACGAAGGGGCAAGGGAAGTTCAGTCCAAAAGTTTCGGCCGGACTGTTTTTCACCTGAGCTATAAATAGCCCCTAACCCACTTCAGTCAAAACTCTTTTCTTCCTCTCGACCTCTCCATTCGAGCTCAAACCCTAGCTCCGCCACTATCTTCATCGTCGGTGAGGAAAAGCTTCACTGCCTTGCCCTCGTCGTCGCCAGACTCATGCCGACTGCGGAACATCTTCCTCCACCACCACCATAGCTGTCTTCAGTCGCCAAGTTAGGGCACTAAAGATTTGGACCGAAGAACATCTCCTTTTTACTGCATTAGTTCGTCGTGATCTTCGCACAAGGTAAATAAAATCCTATTTTACTGCCCCTGTTGATCTCTAAATTATCTTTAGATTCATAAAATCAGTTTTTCCTCACAAATTCTATCAGCTGTGCACACTCATGTCTAGAACAATTGATGAATTTCACTAAGTCACTAAAATTCTTCACGAGATTCCTCAATTGTGTAAATTTTCGAATATGCACAACTGTGGAACCAAAGATCCGAATGCTTAGTCAAATTCCTCAACTCACTGGTCAAATTCCTCGACTTCTGAAATTTTTCAATTTCCTCAAATCTGAGAATGCATATGACCTCTCCAAATTTTTCGCACCTATACTCTCTTCACAGGTATAAAATGTCAGCTGATGAATCACTAGGTTCTCATCAACTTAACTCATTTGCAGCATTTCTAGAAGAAACCTTACGTGTGTCTTCATAATCATCAAGAATTCAAATTCCTCAGCAAAAACTTTGGCTAAAGAAAATGAAAGAAGACCGGAAACAGAAAGGTGGCAAGAAGCTGGAACAGAATACTACTTTGAGATCCCTGAAAAGATCTATGCTGAGTACTGTACACCTGATGAGGAAATTCACGGTAAAGAGACCATGGCAAACCGCAAGATAAGGCTTCAAAAGATAGAACACATATGGGCAAAAGGGTGGAAAGAGTACAGATATGTGACTCCAAAATATGCCAAGAAGTTTGCCCTCAAGCCTCCCTGCAAAAGGTTGCAACAGGGAGATCAATAAGCAGCTCATCCCTCAAGCATAGCCACTATTGAGGATTACCTTGATGAAAAAGACAAATATTTGTCTAAACTGCAAAAAAAGGCTAAAGCTGCTGTGACGAAATTCAGTGAGGACTCTGTTGCGGCACCTACAGCTGCCACTTCTTCAGCTGCTGAGCCATGTGCCACTGAAATTCCTCAGAAGAAGGATTCGCTGAAGAAACCAAATCTCAAGCCAAAAGCCTGAACAAGTGCATCAAAAGAGCAATTTCCTCAGAAAGTTACAACGACTGCAAAATCCTCAACTACGGCAAAGTCTTCACCTCCTCCGCAAAAGCAGCTTAGTAAGATTCAATCTAAAAATCCTAGTTCCTATGTCCCATCTGCCACTAGCTTAGCTTCAAAGTCTTCACCGGGTATGTTGAAGACTAAGATGACTGCTGGTAGAGGTACCAGGCTAAGTCCAAGAAAAATCGTCAACGTTCCTTCTGCATCAGAAGGAAGTGAAGAATTTGATGACGAAACACTTCAAGCCATTATCAAAAACAAACAAGAAAGAGTTGCACCAGCCACTGGCAGCTCCATTCCGCTCGTAGTGGATCCGAAGGTACTGCTATACTTCATAGACCTCTGGTATGAGGATCCAAACACTCCAATTGACGATTCGAAGCTTCCTCCTGGAGTCACCACATGGTTGCCACTTTCATCAATGAAGCTAAATGGAAGGAACAACAAGCCAAACAAGACAGGGCTGCAAAAGTTAAAAAAGGAGAAATTTCTGAAGCAGAACCTCCTCAACGTGTCGCCTAAGAAACTTGTTTCTACTCATGCAGAATTCAAAACCCTCATGGACAAGTATACAAGTCTTCATGTTGATCGTAAGGGGGTCAAAGTGCAATTCGTCAAAGCTGCAACGGCTGCAATTGATGAATACAATAGCAGAATTGCCGCTCCAAAGCAGCCGACAAACCCTCAGCCAAGTTATAATGTTCAATTGACTGAGGAAGATGAAAATGAAGAACTAGCCGCTGAAGAAATTCCTTAGAATATTCCAGATGAAGAATCTGCCAGGCCTGACACTAATGAAGCAATGCATGAAGAAATTGTTCTTTCACCTAAGTCTTCAAAGGTGAAGAAAGTGACTCCTTCGTCTGCGATAGACATGAAGAAAACCAGAGCTGCTGAAAAATAAGCTAAGAAGAGAAAAGCTTCAATTGCTTCGGAATCATCACAAGCAAAGCGTCAGAAGACTATGCCTTCAGAGTCTTCATCAGCCCCGGTGGATGCTAGTCCTCTAAATGTAGCACCATCGTATATGATTGTTCCATTTTGTGAGGAATACATCATTCCAGAAGAGGATGAAGAAATGGAAGACAATCGCTCTCGTGCATACACACTGATGGATGACGAAATTCAAGTTGATGATATTCCTCAAACCACAACACCTCCAATGACTACTAAAGAAAAGGAGCGTGATGAAGAAATTGGATGCAGCACTCCTATAATCCATGATGAGTTCTGGGAAGAGACTCATCCAAACTCACCAAGATCTGCTCAAATTCCCCAGACTCCTGTAGCCAGAAAGATTCTGACCGGGTATGATGAAAAGACCAAACATGAGGAATCAGCGGAAGATCAAGAGTCAGCTGCATCAGCTGAAGAAAATGCAACATTAAAAAACTGAAACTGCTTCCTGAGATCAGCAAAGTCCTCAAGCTAAAGAAAATGCCCCTACTCCTAATGTTGAAACTGCAATTGTCGTGGTGAATCCTGAAACTGCAATTGTGCAGGCCACTACTCCTCAACAGCGTAATCTTCAACCAAAGCCTCATCAGCCCTTCACCAAGAGGCCTAAGTTTCAGAAGGAACCATTCTATGATGAACGTCAGTACTTCACAGGAGAAAATCCCTATGACAAGCTTCGCATCACGCACAAAAAGTTCTGGACCAGAAATCAACTAAACTACTATGCTTCTGTGCTTTGTGGAAGAAAGAAGATATTTCATCACACTCGCATTCCTCACTATGACGTGGAGGAAATAACTTGCTTCACCGTAGTTCTCAATGTTCGTCATGAATCAGGGCTCTTGCCATTGTGTACAGATATCGCTGACTGGAATACTGATATAATTCTGCAATTCTATGCCACACTGCATATCTCACGAGACCCCAAAGATATCAACACATGGGTCTTGGACTGGATGACTCAGCACACTCACTATAAAGCTCCAGCCACCGAATTTCTTTGAGCTCTTCCAATGACAATTCCTTCAGAAGATGCAGTCAGAACATATGATGAAAGAGAAATACTAGACAAGCTCATGGAAGTCCTCATGAAGCCTCTAGCCAAGGGCCAACCTCCAAGGACTAGATTCCTAGTGCAGGATCAGAAGTATGAGCCCAGAACTGTCTATAAGGTCTTGTCATATTCCTTCGCACCTATCAAAGGGCATGACAATGAAGAAGATGTTGTAGGCATCATGAAGAATATCCTGTTCAACGTCATTCATGGCATCCCTATGAACCTTCATGATTTCTTCTTGAGGACTTTGGTTGATAATGCTTTGTCACCATGTGAGTTGAAGATTTATGCGCCTTGGATTATGAGATTCATCAGGAACAGATCTGGCATTGTCGGGAAAATGACACCTATGGGAACCTCCAAGGATCCCTTGATCGTTGGACGAGGGCAAGAGGTGCCGCCAAGAGCGGAAGTAACGATCAGCACCGGCAAGGTCTTTTACCCACGCTTAGGCCGTTGAGCGCGTAAAACCCTACTTCTGCTTTGTTTTGTTGTATTGGGTGCTAACTGTAGGGTTACTTGATACAGTGATTGTCTTTCGACCAGTGATCAAAGAGTCTAAACCCCAAAAGGTTCAACCCCTAGAATTGAGCTTTGGGCCTGCTTTTATAGGCAAAGGAGTTACCAACAGTGCTCTACAATGGGTTCACGAGTCGCATAGTGAACAGAGTTCACTGCTATCTGTCTACCGCAGTGTCAGGGTAGTAAATGCCTTGTTAGGCCCCCTAACCTGCATCAAGGTGGCATTGACACGTACCCAGGTGTTTCGACACCTGGTCTTTGCGCTGGCGCATAATGGATGTGCTGGAGTGGTGGCAGTCTGTGGCACTATGGCAGGAAGGACACCTCGCGGGCGAAAGGAAGCTCGCTGGCCTGGCATCCTTACCGGTGGCCTACCCCGTCTTCCTGGCAAGGAGGGCTTGTCGACGCCTTGGACGTCTTCCCGGCAAGGAGGTCTTGTCGGGGCCTTGCGTGTCTTCCCCACAAGGAGGGCTTGTTGGGGCCTTGTGAGTCTGCCCGGCAAGGAGGGCTTGCCGGGGCATTGTGGCTTGGGCTTGTTCTTCACACCTTTGGAGGGGTGTGGCCTTGGTGAGCTTGGGTTATCTCTCCCGTCAGCCTTCTTCGCATACTGCCGCCAGGGGTGTTGTCGGTGCCCGTGCACAAGTCTGGGGCACAGGAGATCCAAGTCTTTAGTGCACTGACAGGAGCCCCTCGGCCTCGGCCACACACACACGCGAGGTGTCGTTGGGCCAGGTCCAAAGTGGTGCATGGGCTTTTGTGACAGGGTACTTGGCAGTTTGGAGCCGTTGCAAGTGGCCTTTCCCCATGTCACATATTGAGCGCGCGAGGTGGAGAGGTGTGCGCACAGTGGCATTCCCACCTCCCAAAGCATTACTGTCACGCATGAGGCATGTGCAGTAACGGTCAGGCAAGTGGCAATGTTGGCCTTAAAGGTCGCAGTCATGGCAGGGCCCGCCCCCGCATACATTGGTGCAGTAGGGCGGCTTCATGTTCGCCCGTGATCAATGGTGATTGGGAGATAGGGGCGGCGGTTTCTGGAGCGAGGAGGGCTAGCCCCCGCGCCTTGCCCTATAAATTGGGGCGTTTGCGAGGGGGTTTTGCTCATCCATCCAACTAATGAAACACTCAGCACCACCAGTTTGTTTCTGCAATATCTTCCTTAGCTTCAGGTGGCGCTTGCCCCTAACAATGGCTAGGGGACGAGGTCGGCCGCCATCGGCCGCCAGGGCGGTGAGAGGATCCCGTTCGGATCATGCCATAGCTTCAGGGGCCGCACCTACGGAGGGTGGCCCGAGCGCCCGAGGTGGTGGAGGGGAGAGGGGCCACGGTCGCTACGGAGGCCGTGGCCGGCAAAGGCGGGATGCTACTCCAGCACCCCCTTCTTCTCCCTCAGCGCCACCTTCTCCTTCATGGGGCGGGCACTCTGACGGGACGGCACTGGAGTTCGTCGTGGAGCTGCACGGCGTTCCTCGAGGCCATCTTCACCTCCCTTGCCCCTTCGCCAGGGGGAAGGAGGCCGCCAAGCCTCCCGTCTTGTGACTGTAGGCGTACGCTATTCCCACGACGCTATGCAGGTGCACGTGGAGTACCCGAAACGCCGCTCCATGTTGCTCGGGCGCGGCTGGAAAGCCTTCGCCCGCGCCCACAATCTCGAGGATGGGCATGTCCTCCGCTTCAAGCTACCGGAGGATGATATGCTATCCGTCAAGTTTTATGGGCGGTTAGGTGTGTGTCTCGGCTGTTGCGAAGAGAGCTCGAGCGGTGCCAAATGTCCCTCCTCGAGCGATAGAGACAAGGAGGACAGCGGCGGCGGTGGTGCTCTTGACGGGTCAGAATCTCGGGGTGTCAAGTCGGAGTACGACACCCCGAGCTCTAACTGACCGTCGGCCGTGCCGCCAGGGCCAGCTCACGCCTCTCCCCTGCCCAACAGGGTTACCTTGTCGGAGCTGGCATCGACGCCTCGTCTTTGAGGAGGCGCAATCGCGGGCTCCGGCTTCTTCATCCCTTCCGGTCGCCCTGTCCTCCGGCCCCGTTCTCCTCTGCGTAGTCCTGGTCCATGAGGAACCAGCCTGGGTTGCGCCGGGGGACGTCCCGCTTTTTGTCTTCTTCAACTTCTGTCCAGCAAGGATGTCCCTCGCCAAAAGACAGTATCATAGGTTAGAGTAGCGAAAATCATCCATGTAATATGTGTGAGCTTGCCTCAAACAAATGAATGAAATGTTGTTTCCTCTTTTGTCTGATCCCCCTCTTTGTATGGTACACCCCTTGCGTTTTCCGGAAGCTTGCCGGTGTGACTGGTCCTGCCGCTAGTGCTTTGAGAAACGGATCCTTAGCAGTCCGTCGGAGGGGTCGTTACCGGCAAGACTCCTTGCCGCACTCAGTGCAACCGTTAGATCGTTGAGCGCGGCTCGAGGCGAAATAAGGCGTTGCGTAGCCGCTTGGTCTATTTAGCAAGTTCTAAATAGTGTGAAGGTTCTCTATGGCCATTCAAGTCGTTGAACGAGTTCGAAACAGAGCCAAGGTGCACTAATCCTGGCAAGGTTCCATCTGCGCGCAGGTTTCTCAAACAAAGATTGGGATTTCTAGAAAGGAAACAACCTATCTACTCGAAAATTTCATCTAGAATTTCCATCACTAATCTATTGTGAAGCGGCACTTCTTCCCGCGACGTCTGGATCTTTTGTCGGGGTCTCAGACTCCCGACAAGCAGGATGTTACACCTTCCCGGCAACCTTCCCACCGGCAAGGTTCTTGCCGGTAGTCTTTGACTATCGCGTAGGAAAGGGGTTTGTCGGGGTGTAACTCCTTTCTCTCTTTTGCCAGGACATGCTAGCGGAGCCCCCGAGCACATCTTTGGCAGCGACGCTACGCTTCCAAGGGAGAAAATGTTTTCGCTGAAGTGTGTGTCGGGGATTCGGGACCTGTTGGCGCATCCTCGACGGCTATGCATCACTCCGCGGAGGTGCTTCTGTTGGAGTATGCACCGGAGGCCTCGCCGAATCCCCCAGGCACACCCTCGACAGCAACACACTATCTTGGAGCGGCGCATCAGCCTGATGACATTGAATTCGGGGTCTCCATCTCCTTAGCCCGCGCTTGCACAGCAGCGCGTCCATGCAGGCGCCAGGAGGCCATAGCAAAGTGGAGCAACCACCACTGCGTCCCGCTTTCAAGAACCGCAGCGGTGCGCTCAACTTCCAAGATCTGGTGTAGAGCTTGCTCGAATTCGTGAAAAAGCTCTCAGCAGCCCCACTACCTAGCACGCCAAAGATGTCGGGTAAACGAAACCTATGGGAACCTCCAAGGATCCCTTGATCGTTGGGCGGGGGGGGACAGAGGTGGCGCCAAGAGTAGAACAAACGATCAGCACCGGCAAGGTCTTTTACCCAGGTTCGGGCCACTTAGTGCATAAAACCCTACTCCTGCTTTGTTTTGTTGTATTGGGTGCTTGCTGTAGGGTTACTGGCTATAGTGATTGTCTTTCGACCAGTGATCAAAGAGTCTAAATAAAAAAGGTCCAACCCCTAGAACTGACCTTTGGGCCTCCTTTTATAGGCAAAGGGGTCACCAAGAGTGCTCTACAGCGGGTTCACGAGTCACATAGTGAACAGGGTTCACCGCTATCTATCTACCGAAGTGTTAGGGGCAGTAAATGCCTTGTCAGCCCCATGGCCTGCATCAAGGTGGCATTGACACGTACCCAGGTGTTTCGAGACCTGGGCTTTGCACTGGCGCATAATGGATGCACTGCAGCGGTGGCAGTCGGTAGCACTGTGGCACAAAGGACACCTGGCGGGCGAAAGGAAGCTTGCTGGCCTGGCATCCTTGCCGGTAGCCTACCCCGTCTTCCCGGCAAGGAGGGCTTGTCGGGGCCTTGGACGTCTTCCCGGCAAGGAGGTCTTGCCGGGGCCTTGCGTGTCTTCCCGGCAAAGAGGGCTTGCCGCGGCCTTGTAAGTCTGCACGGCAAGGAGGCCTTGTCGGGGCCTTGTGGCTTGGGCTTGTTCTTCACACCTTTGGAGCGGTGTCGCCTTGGTGAACTTGGGTTATCTCTCCCGTCAACCTTCTTCGTGTACTGCCGCCAAGGGTGTTGCCGGCTCCCGTGCACAAGTCTGGGGCACAGGAGAACCGAGTCTTTTGTGCACCGACAGATAGCAACTACCAAGCTGACTTTCGGAATCATCTCGGATATTTTTCGCCTATCAAAGTCATCAAAGAATCATTTGAACCAGTTGAAGGCAAGGGCAAGTTAGTGATTAGCGAAGGAAATCGACCTCTGGATGGCCACTTTCGTAAGGCCGACTCTTATTCTTCATATGATGACACGACCACTCAAAACCCTTCAAGCCCAACTGCCCCAAGGGTGATGACTAACAGAGAGCTTCTCCTAAGTCTTCACGAGTAAGTCGATTGCAATCACAAGTGAGTGAAATGCCAGTTTGGCACCATTGTGAAAACCCTCAACGAAACTCAAAATGCAGTGAAGAAAAATCACTATTATCTTCATGAGGTATTTGATCGCACTTGGGCCACATTGCCTCATCTGAAAACTTTTGAGGAACTTGAAGAAATGTAATTTACTCAAGACTTTGACTGGTCATGGCCTCCAAAGAAGAAATTCAAGCCTATTCTAGTTCTTGACTTGGAGGATAGTTCATTTTCTTCATTTCACACTGCAGAATCAGATGAAGAAGAAGAGGACACTTCAACTGGCCCAAGAAAGAAACGTGTCCGCAATGATGCTCACTCCACTACATCGACAAACAAGTGAATTCCTTCAATGGCGTTAGTCCTCACTTTTGTCCCTTTTCGTCACTTGATGACAAAGGGGGAGAAATCTGAGAGTTAGTCTTCAAGCAGGATTCATTATGGGCCTATAAACTTTATTAAGTTATTACAAACACTTGGTTCTTCTCAAGTTTTTGATGTGATGAGTTCTAACTTAAGCCCGATGGTGTTCTAACTTTTTGCTGAAATTCGTCACACACCATTTTTCATCATGCATTTTTAATTCCTCATGTTATATGTCAAATGCATGCATGAATTAAAAGATACAGGGGGGATCTCTATGATATAAATCATCAATGTGCATCTACGGTTCAAAACAAATTCTTCAAAATATGCACATATTCAAAATATAAATCATCTCTTGATTTCAAATTCCTCAAACTGTGTACTTACATTCCATATTATTATCCCCGTTGAAAACTTAACCTAATTGTCATCAACCACCAAAAAGAGGGAGATTGTAAGTGCATCTAGTGCCCCTTAGTGATTTTGGTGGTTTGAAGACTTATAGATTAAGAAACTAATATCTTTGTGAGTGTACAGATGCTCTATAAGTCGCTGAGGAGTTTGAATTATCCAATGAATATCAACCAATAAAAATGTATGTCTTCCTCTGAAGACTTTGGTCTTTCTTTGAAAACTTTGATCGCGAAGAAAATGTGAAGAAATTGATATTCCTCGTGAAGATATTGAAGATGAGGAATTCGGTGTGTCCTGAAGAAAACACTCTGAAGACTTTAAAGCGTGAAGATTTGTTCCTTCTGTTTCATTTTCTTTACACTTGAGCCATAGGAACACCGTACTGTTAAAGGGGGTCGAGGTAAAACTACGGAATGATTTCCCTCATGATGCTCAACCCAAGCCTAAATCTACCAAAGCCTCAAAGTAAGGAATATGAGAGACATGAGGACTTTCATAGTTGAAAGTTTTCACAGTTGCCGCACCACACGCCACCTAAGTGATCTTATCCACCCAACGGTCATATTATTTAAGGGCATTTATGTCAAATCATGCCGGGATGCTCCCAGGCTATAAATAGCCGCTCCCCACAACCACTAGCTGGTTGGCTACTCCGAGAGAAACTTGCACTTGTCATATAGAGCAACCCAAATTCCTCAGAGTCTTTGAGAGAAAATCATCAAGTTAGGAAATACCCCAAACAACAATCCCAAACCAAACACCCAAGTGATTGAGCATCACTAAAGAAGTTGTTCATGTGTGGAACTGATGCTTGTTAGCTTTGAGGGTTGTGCATCCTCCAGACGGTTAGGCGTCATGGTCTAGAGCATCCAGCAGTCAATTCCGGATCGCCGGGTGACCGAGATTGTGAGGGTTTGGAAGTCTGCCCTCAAGACTTACCATGAGTGTTGGGCGAGGATTGTGTGTCCTTAGCTCAAGGAGAATACGGTAGGGACTGTGTGTCCCAGGATTGTGTGTCCTTTTGGTTTCAATACCAAGCCGCTCCGAACCAGACGTACAACTGTCACAGCAGTTGGAACTGGGTCATCAACAACTCTCTTCATCGAGCTATGGGTTCTATTTCTTCAACTCTTTCATTTCATCAATTGTATGTTGAAGACTTTCATCTGTACTATTTGAAGAATTTGTCTGAAGACTTTCTGTGAATTTCCTCAACCTCAAATTCTTCACTTGAGTTAATCTTCACCTGCTTGCTTTGTACTTGCGAAGTGCACAAACTGAATCTCATCAATCTCATGGAGTACTTTGCTATAGTCGTTTTTGCACCCTTGATCCTGTACTATTTTTGCTGCACTTAGTTCATTATTGAGGACTTTCCTCACAAGGAATTTCCTCATTCATGAAATTCTAAAAATTGCCTATTCACCCCCCCCCCCTCTAGTCGATATAACGCACTTTCAGGCTCACTTTCATATTTTGCACTATTGCCTAAAATTGCTAAGTAACTATTAAAATTAGTAATTGTAGCTATTCACCCCCCCCCCTCTAGGTCCATGTGAATACTTTCAATTGTGGTTGACACTACTGTGGTACCACCAAAACCTCACTCTGCAGCATGAGGGCAAATCCAATGCACCATCTCCTGATGGTCATCCTATCCCTATCATGCCATCGACGCACGATAATTCTGAAAATATTTTCATGGCTTGTAATCGGGAAGGAGATATGGTGCCAACAAAATGGCCGAGGCTAGTTCCTCCACCAAGAATGGGTCCTCGGTATGAATTCAACATTCATCGTCGCCCAAGAGTCATTAATCATATGTCAAGGCTTCCAAGTCTTCGACAACTAGGACCGGTGCATCATCTTCGTTGGAAATATGCCCTACAGGCAATATAAATTAGTTATTATCATATTTCGTTGTTTGTGGTAATCGTTTTTTATCCATGATGTGATTGTATTGATTGGAAACTCATATACATGTGTGGATACATAAACAACATAGTGTCCGTGGTAAGCCTCTACTAGACTAGGTCGTCGATCAAAGATGATTAAGGTTTCCTAGCCATAGACATGAGTTGTCATTTGATAATGAGATCACATCATTAGGATAATGATGTGATGGACAAGACCCAACCATAAGCATAGCATGTGATCATATCACTAAGTTTATTGCTATTGCTTTATCCATGTCAAGTATTTGTTCCTAAGACCATGAGATCATGCAACTCCCCGACGCTGAAGGAATACCTTGTGTGCATCAAATGTCACAACGTAACTGGGTGATTATAAAGATGCTCTACACGTATATTCGAGGGTTTCTATTGGGTTGGCATGGATCAAGATTGGGATTTGTCACTCCGTATGACGGAGAGGTATCTCTAGGCCCACTCGATAATACAACATCACAGTAAGCTTGCTATTAATGTGACTAAGGAGTTGTTCACTGGATCTTGTATTACGGAACGAGTAAAGAGACTTGCCAGTAACAAGATTGAACTAGGTATGGAGATACCGACGATCGAATCTCGGGGAAGTAACATACCGTCGAACAAAGGGAATTGAATACGGGATTGATTGAGTCCTTGATGTCGTGGTTCGACTGATAAAGATCTTCTTGTGATATGTAGGAACGAATATGAACATCTAGGTACAACTATTGGTTATTGACTGTAGAGGTGTCTTGGTCATATCTTCAAAGTTCTCGAACCAGTAGAGTCCGCGTGATTAATGTTTGATGACGATATAGTATGGTTGAGTTATATATGTTGGTGACCGAAGGTTTTTCGGAGTCCCGGATGAGATTCCATACATGACGAGGAGCTTCGGAATGGTCCGAAGGTAAATATTGATATATTGGAAGTTGGTATTTGGGTTCTGGAAAAGTTCTGGGATTTACTGGTTTTGTGACGGAGGTGCCGGAAGTGTTCCAGGGTCCATGGGGAGGGTCCACCTGCCCAGGAGGGCCCCATGGGTTGTGCGAGGAGGCGCACCAGCCCTTGGTGGGCTGGCCGCCCCTCACAGCAAGAGGCCCCATGCGGTCAAGGGCTAGGGCAAGCCCAAGGTGGCGTGCCACCCCTTGCCTTGAGTGGCAAGGCACCCAAATTGACCGCCACCCTTCCTAGTGGAAACCCTAGGCCGGCCTCCTCCAGCCCTCCCCCTATATATATGAAAGGAGGGGGAGGGAGCCAACACACCAAGCCTTGGCGGCGCCCTCCCTCTCTCCTTCTAGATCGTTTTCTCCTCCGTCGCGTCGCGGCAGCGCTTGGCGAAGCCGTGCTGTGATTGCACCGCTGCCACCATCACCACGTCGTCGTGCTATCAGAGAACTCATCTACTACTCTGCCTACGCTTGCTGGATTGAGGAGGTGAAGACATTGTCGAGCCATACGTGTGCTGAACGTGGAGGTGTCGTCTGTACGTGATTGGATCGCAAAGACATTCGACTACATCAACCGTGTTTCTTAACACTTCCACTTAGCGATCTACAAGGGTATGTAGATGCACTCCCCCTCACGTAGCTATACATCTCCATAGATAGATCTTGGGTCCGCGTAGGAAATTTTTTGTTTCCCTTGCAATGTTCCTCAACACTCTTTTCTTCAGTGTCACGCAATTCCGACTTAACAACACTGTCCTTGACTATGACAGGAATCCATAAAATCATGAGAAGATTTAGTCTGATAGGTTCTCGAGTGCTCCCCAACGCAACTATTATACATGTGTGCTCTACAACAGGAACATGATCTTTCCCCACAAGCATCTCAGCTTTGAAGCTGTGAGTGGTCTTCCATACTTTGATCATGCCCTCGATTGTCTTAGGTATGTTGGACTACTACCGTTCATTGTCTACCACAAAGACTGGAATGAAGAACTCATTCTTTAATTTTATGCAACTCTTCATATCTCAGGATTTGGCAGAGATCTGAAGACATGTGCAATGGACTTCATGATCCACGACGAGCATGTTAAGGCTCCTGCTATGGAACTTTTTGCCACCACACCTCTTGCTTCATCTAGCGAAGACTTCCATCCACAATCTGCTGCATATATTGGAGCCTCAAAAAGCATCTTCCAAGTGCATGAGTCCAACATGACTGAAATGTTGACACTCATGAGCCATTGGCACGTGATGCACCCTTGCCCACGACATTCTTTGTTGATGATCTTCATTTTCTGCCGAACACTACCTACCAAATTCTTTGTCACGCTATATGGTCAATCAAGGGGCATTCATATTCAAACAATCTCGATGGCGCACTGAATACATTGATCTACAACACAGTCTATAGTATAAGATTCAATCTCCACAACTTATTCTTGCGCAACATTGTCGCTTTTGGTCTCAAGCTCTTTGAACCAAAGATTAATGCACCCTGGGTCATGCGCTTCATAAAGCAAAGAACAAACACAAGATTTTTGCCCTCTCCTCACAATCATGGTGTGTTCCTCCCGGAAGTGGGAGTCCTTCATGAAGACATTTATCCTTCCAAGAGCAAGAACCCCATTATTGAACGAACATGTAGCACATCACACATTGAAGGGCTTCACATTCCAACTAATCATGTTAGGGCTAGACTGATTGGCTCCATTCGCCGTCCACAACCCAATGCTACGACCACTAAAGCCACGGCTAGCACTCTGCCTCCACGAACCCAACCAAGATGGGAACGTGCTATGATACATCGAGGGCTTCTAGTCTCTCTTAATCAGAAGCAAGATCGACACCATGAAAGAATGGGGAGGCAAATGCAATCTATTGTGTCTGACATCAATCGTATTCCCAACCTTCCCACCAAAAACACATTTATGGCCATGAGACTTGCACGCATTCCTGGAAGACACTGACAATGATGGTTAGTGAGAATGATCTTCATGAAGATGGCTTTGAGAAGAACTTCAGATTTTGTGCTCCTCCTCCTCGCATGGAGAAGTGGCGCAAGACACCATCTCTCGAAGATAGTGACTACTCTTCTTCAACACCAACCATGAATGTTCAACTCACTGATGATGAAGTTGAAGATGAAACTTCTCTTCCAGATACAATGGAACGCCATGACACTACAACATGCCCCTCTGCATTGCCAAACATCGACCGTGTTGCACCATCATCTTTAAATCAAGCAGGGGACATGTAGTGCCCAATGTCTTCACCCTTTTTGGTCATTCAATTTCAAAGGTGGAGAAGTATTGGATTGATAGTCTTGAAATGGGTCAATATTGCTAGGTATTGCTATTTTGTAAGTTTACAACTCTCGTTACGAGCATTTGTTGTTTTGGGTTGTAAAACTTAAGTCTTGATGTACACGTGCACATTTTATGCTTACCTTACTTTTGGCGCTACTCCAAGTCCTATCATATGCGCACGAAGTCATTCAACAAACATCCATCTTTCATTATGCATTTAATTATCTTCATAAATCCCTCTAAATGCATAGTGGTTGTATTCCAAGATAGAGGGAGAGCTCTCCATAAATTAAAACATGCCACGTGCTTTTGCATTCAAAGCAAAATCTTCATAAGCACATCTTGAGGGAGAGCTCTCTATATCTTGTAATCATGATCTCCAAGTCTTTATATTCATATATTTTATGCCGGTTGAAAACTTCAACCAATTTGTAATCAATTACCAAAAAAGTGGAGATTGTAAGTGCATCTAGTGTCACCCCTTGTTGGTTTTGGAGTATTAAAGACAAACGTGGTTGAGAGACTAATATGTTTGTGAGAGTTAACAAGATAACACAGATAGAAGTCCGTGGAGATTCGGTTTAACCATCGAAGACGACCCCGAAAAATGTCTAAAGACATTGATAATGGCCGAAGCCATTGGTGGTATGTGAAGATAATCGCTTGAAGATAATGAAACGTGAAGACTAAGTCTTTTTCTTCTTTTGTTTATTCTTTCTTAAGTCGTAGGAACCACCGTACTATTAAGTGGATTCGAGGTGATCAAAATGAGAAGATGACGTGATGCTCAACCCAAATACCTATGTATTCGAGTGAAGACAATGAGAGGAAATCTCTTCGAGAGTTGGTTGAGTCATCATTACTTGTAGCCCAAGTAATGTTGTCATGTGAGTCCTTGAAATATGACCATTAGAACATGTGTCGGTTGCCCATTGACCGAGGATCATTTTTTTCATATCATGTTGTGTTGCCTGTTGGCTATAAATAGCCCAGCCCCTCCACCGTAAGTTGGTTCCGCTCAAAGTTAGATACGGTTGTTGTCATTTTGGAGAAACCCACCTTGAAGACATTGAGAGAGAGAGAGAGCTATCTTTCAAGGATAAAACCAAACACCTAGAGCCAGAGTGATTGCGAATCACTGAAGTCATTCTGTTCTGAGTGAACAAAAGACTTGTTACACTTGAAGACTGTGATCTTCTAGACGGTTAGGCATCATGGTCTGGAGCATCCAAGAGTCATTGTGGATTGTCGGTTGACCGAGTCTGTACGGGTTTTGGAAGTTTCCCTTGAAGACTTACCTGAGTGATTGGGCGAGGTCTAAGTTACCTTGGCTTAAGGGGTACAAGGTAAAGACGAGGTCTTCTAAGTTGAATCTCAGCCTCCCCAACCAGACATACAATTGTCACAACAACTAGAACTGGTCTAACATATTCTGAGTCTTTGTCAAGCAATTTGTTCTCCGTGTCCATGCTTTTACTTACAACTGTGCACTTTGAAGACTTTGCTTGATTTCTCTAGTGTGAAGACATGGATCGAATACATTCACCTGATCTGCATTTGTCTTTGTACTACTATAGTTTATCTTTGATACACTTCTGTTTGTATGCTGACTATGTTGTACATCTCAAAATGTCTACATAACACTGCATGCCATGCCTAGATCCCTGACTGTTATCCCTATCTAATCCTGATTCACTTCCGCTCACTTCGAAGACCTGTACTATTTTGAAGCTTTTCATAGAAATTCCTATTCACCCCCTCTAGTCGATAACTAGCACTTTCAGCTTTACGAATGTTTAGTGCTTGTTGCAACCTCACCACTCAACCATTAATGTATTGTTAGTTTTTATATCCATGGTAATGAGATTGCTAAGTCCCAAAAGGCTCATTGGTACTACAACAACATTTGCATGTATAGGTAGAAGTGATGCTTTGATGTGAGAGTGATGCATGTTTTCTATTTCGAATTCTTCTTCTTCGACAATCATAGGATGGGTTCCCGATTTGGCACCCTGGGACTAGCAGGGTGGGCGCTGCTTTTCATTATTTGGGGCCTATTAGGACAATTTGCTTGTTGTCCATACTCACACCTTGTATTGTTGTATAATCATCGTGATGTATTGGTGAATTGTAGCTACCTTTGTTGTGGCGAGTGTAAACCAACTCAAATGCTCATAGCTCATCTCTGCTTGTATGGAATTATGTTTTGATGTCCACCTTGTTACTGACATGTGACGCATCACATGTTGGGCTGACTCCAATATGCGCTTCTATCCTTAGCGAGGATCACAAATCTTCGTGAGGCTAGGACCGCGTATTGAGCATTACAATAATATAGTCTTAAACCAAACCATGCAACATGCAGCTTGAGCTTTCTAGATGTTCATGACGAAGACCTCGTCGTGCCTCTTGCACTTGGTGACAACCTTCACGTCGTCATTGTTGAAGTTGATCACTTCGAGGGTGTCATGAGTGAGCAACTTGAATTCACCATGTACCCGATCATGACCTCATGAACGACACCAAAGTGGGTCCAACCATAACCCCGCGTTGATCACCCGGACCATGACCCTTCATGCACAACTGATGTTCGTCTTTAGCTTGAACTCTGTAGGGACGACAGGGAAGTGCTTCGTGAAATTTGGAGGCAAAGGCAGGCTCTCTAGCTTCGGACCAAGGATCACCTTGCACAAGTGGGTTGACCCTAGCTCCTCGTGGCAGTGCGCGTAGTTCCTCCGCTTGTCGCTCGGGGGCTCCTGCACCACCACGTCCTCCAATGGTGGCACAACCTCTTTGCCCTTGTCGAATGGTTACACAACCTCCTTGTCAGTCCGCATTATGAACAATGTGAAGTTTAAAGATCAACATTCTTTCCTATTGGTCTAACACAACTATATCTTTACCCACTCTACTTACCCACCACCACACTCAAACCCTCTTTGTCTCTCCTCGTTCACCTCTCAATTTCACAACCTCTCCATCACCATGGGCATTCGATGGAGGGCCTTCTTCCTTTGGTGCTCGCTGAGTGACCACATGATGTTAGCGAACACCATGGAGGTGTGCTCGAAATTCATCAACATCAAAGACATGCACAAGGAGGCATGTGTTGTTGTAAAGAAGGATGCATCTGAGGAGCTGGAGACATTGATTCCTGACCAAGTGAAGGGCCCTATCTGAGTGGACATCCTACGCTGGGCCATGAATCAAGCAGATTCTCATGATGGTGGACGGAGGGCGAGATGGGCCAAGTACAGGGAGTACAAGGATCCTCAAGACTAGTGTGCTGCAACATTTTGGACTCGGACGCTGGCACCATCGGAGGATGGCGAAGATGGAGTGCATATGGTGGTCAGGGCGTCGGGGGAATGCAATTGTGTAATACCCATCATTCTTGACGAAAATGATGAGGACGAGATTGCGACTGGTGTGATGGAGGAACACAGGAAGATGGCCACTTGAAAGTGCGTTATATCGACTAGAGGGGGGGTGAATAGGCGATTTTTACAAATTTGTCACCGAGGAAATTCCTAGTGAGGAAAGTCCTCAATCACGAACTGAGTGCAACGGAATAAGTACTCAAACAGATGTGCAAAAATAGTGATAGCTTAGTCGTTAGAGTAAAATCAAACGTTCAGGTAGCACAGGTAGCGTGATTAGGATAAGCAGGTGACGAACAACTTAAGTGAAGAATTTGAGGTGGGGAATTTGAGAAAGTCTTCAATCAAATTCTTCAAACAATAACGATCAAAGTCATCAACATACAATTTAGGATATGAAAGGGTTGAGCAATTATAACCTGGTTCTCAATGAAGGCAATGATTTGGTTACCCAGTTCCAACTATTGTGACAGTCGTACGTCTAATTTGGAGTGGCTTGGTATTTAAACCAAAGGACACATAGTCCGAGGAAACTAAGTCCTTACCTTATTCAGGGCAGAATTCCAAACCCTCGCAAACTTGGTCGCCCAGCGATCCACAATTTACTGCTGGATGCTCTGGACCATGACGCCTAACCATCTGGACAATGCATAGTCCTCAAAGGTAACAAGCATTGGTTCCACAGACGAACAGTATCTTTAGTGATGCTCAATCACTTTGGGTTTTGGGATTTGGTTTGGGTGTTTGGGGTTTTTCCTCATTGATGAATTTCTCTCAAAATATTCAAGGAATGGATTGCTCTCAAAAGACAAGTGTTAGTTTCTCTCACGGAGCAGACAACCAACTAGTCGTTATGGGGCGGCTATTTATAGCCGAGGAGCAATCTCGACATGAATTGACATAAATGCCCTAGTGATAGGCCCGTTAGGGGGATAAGGTTGGGGACAGCTCGCGCGCAGCACAACCTTGGTCAGAACGTTTTGGCTATGAACGTCCTCATGTCACTCATGTTCCTCACACGTAGGTGATTCGTGTTAGAAATATGCCCTAGAGGCAATAATAAAGTTGTTATTATTATATTTTCAGTTCATGATAATTGTCTATTATTCATGTTATAATTGTATTAACCAGCAACCGTAATATATGTGTGAATATATAGATCATAATGTGTCCCTAGTGAGCCTCTAGTTGGCTAGCTCGTTGATCAATAGATGATCATGGTTTCTTGATCATGGACATTGGATGTCATTGATAATGGGATCACACCATTGGGGAATGATGTGATGGACAAGACCCAATCTTAAGCATAGTACTAGATCGTGTTGTTTGTCTGTTAAAGCTTTTCTAATGTCAAGTATCATTTCCTTAGACCATGAGATAGTGCAACTCCCGCATACCGTAGGAATACTTTGGGTGTATCAAACGTCACAACGTAACTGGGTGATTATAAAGGTGCACTACGGGTATCTCCGAAAGTGTCTGTTGGGTTGTACGAATCGAGACTAGGATTTGTCACTCCGTGTGAAGTAGAGGTATTTCTGGGCCCACTCGGTAATCCATAGTGCTTAGCGAAGCTCTGCCGGAGTACCACGTAGCTCCACCGTCACCACGCCATCGTGTTGCCAGAGCTCTCCCCCAATCACTCCTCCATCCTTGCTGTATCAAGGCGTTGGAGACGTCACTCGGTTGCATGTGTGTTGAACGCGGAGGCCCCGACGTTCGGCGCATTGATCGGAATCCACCGTGATCTGAATCGCTACGAGTACGACTCCATCAACTGCGTTCTAGTAACACTTCCGCTTAGCGATCTTCAAAGGTATGAATATGCTCTACAACCTCTCTCGTTGCTGGTTTCTCCATAGATAGATCCTTGCATGGCGTAGGAAAATTTTGAAATTACTACGATCCCCAACAGTGGTATCACAACCAGGTTCTATGCGTAGATTCTATGCACGAGTAGAACACTAAAGTTGTGGACATTGATTTTGTCTATTGCTTGCCGTCACTAATCTTATGTTGATTCAGCAGCATCGTGGGATGAAGCAGCCCGGACCGACTTTACACATATTTTTACGTGAGACTGGTTCCACCGACCAACATGCACTAGTTGCATAAGGTGGCTAGCGGGTGTATGTCTCTCTCACTTTAGTCGGACCGGATTCGATGAAGAGGGTCCTTATGAAGGGTAAATATTATTGGCATATCAACGTTGTGGCTCTCATGTAGGTGAAAAACGTGTTGGAAATATGCCCTAGAGGCAATGATAAATAGTTATTATTATATTTCATGTTTAAAGATAATCGTTTATTATGCATGTTATAATTGTATTGAATGAAAACATAGATACATGTGTGGATACATAAACAAAACACTGTCCCTGGCAAGCCTCTAGTTGGATAGCTAGTTGATCAATGATAGTCAAGGTTTTCTGGCTATATGCAAGTGTTGTCACTTGACAACTCGATCACATCATTAGTATAATCATGTGACGGACTAGACCCAAACTATGAACGTAGCATATTGATCGTGTCGTTTTATTGCTATTGTTTTCTACGTGTCAAGTATTTATTCCTATGACCATGAGATCATATTACTCACTGGCACCGGAGGAATACCTTGTGTGCATCAAACGTCACAACGTAACTAGGTGACTATAAAGGTGCTCTACAGGTATCTCCGAAGGTGTCCGTTGAGTTAGTATGGATCAAGACTGGGATTTGTCACTCCGTGTGACGGAGAGGTATCTCGGGGCCCACTCGGTAATACAACATCACACACAAAGCCTTGCAAGCAATGTGACTAAGTGTAAGTCATAGGATCTTGTATTACGGAACGAGTAAAGAGGCTTGCCGGTAACGAGACTGAAATAGGTATGCGGATATCGACGATTGAATCTCGGGCAAGTAACATACCGAAGGACAAAGGGAATGACATACGGGATTATATGAATCCTTGACACTGAGGTTCAACCGATAAGACTCCAAAGAATATGTAGGATCTAATATGGGAATCCAGGTCCCGCTATTGGATATTGACCGAGGAGTACCTCGGGGCATGTCTACATAGTTCTCGAACCCGCAGGGTCTCCACACTTAAAGGTTCAATGATGTTTTATTATAGTTGAGTTATGTGTGTGGTTACCGAATGTTGTTAGGAGTCCCGAATGAGATCACGGACTTCGCGAGGGTTTCCAGAATGGTCCGGAAACGAAGATTGGTATATAGGATGGTTTCATTTGGTTACCGGAAGGCTTTCGGGCATTACCCGCATTGTACCGGGAGTGACGAATGGGTTCTGGAAGTTCAACTGGAGGGGGGCAACCCACTTGGAGGAAGCCCAATGGACTTAGGGTGGCGCACCAGCCCTTAGTGGGCTGGTGGGACAGCCCAAGAGGGCCTTGGCGCCAAGAGAAGAAAACCAAAGAGAAATAAAAAAAGGGGAGGTGGGAAGGAAGAGAAGGGCTCCACTTCAATCCTATTTGGAGTAGGATTCCTCCTCTCCTCCTAGCCAGCGCACCCTTGAGGGCTTGGCCCTCAAGGCAAGCCTCCTCCCCCTCCCTCCTATATATAGTGGTGATTTAGGGATGATTTGAGACAACTTTTGCCACGTGCAACTCACATCTAGACACCATAGTTCTTCCTCTAGATCGTATTTCTGCGGAGCTCGGGCGGAGCCCTGCAGGAGTAGATCACCACCACCACCGGAGCACCGTCATGCTATCGAAGAACTCATCTACTCCTCCGTCTTGCTTGCTGGATCAAGAAGGCCGATATCATCGTCGAGCTGTAAGTGTGCTGAACGCGGAGGTGCCGTCCGTTCGGCGCGAGATCGGAACGGATCGTGTGTCGGATCGCGGGACGGTTCGTGGGACGGTTTGTGGGGCTAATCAAGGGACGTGAAGACGTTCCACTACAGAAACCGTGTGTCTTAACGCTTCCATCTGTGCGATCTACAAGGGTACGTAGATCCTAATCTCCTCTCATAGATGGACATCACCATGATAGGTCTTCGTGTGCGTAGGAAAATTTTTGTTTCCCATGCGACGTTCCCCAACAAAACATGATTGCTAGAAACCCTAACCAGCCACGTAAAACTTGCAACAATAATTAGAGGACGTCTAACTTATTTTTGTAGGGTATGCTATGTGATGTGATATGGCCAAAAGCATGTGATGTTACATATGTGATGTATGAGATGGATCATGTTCTTGTAATAGGATTCACGACTTGCATGTCGATGAGTATGACAACCGACAGGAGCCATAGGAGTTATCTTAATTTATTGTATGAGATGCAACGCCATGTTGATTACTTTACTTTATCGCTAACAGTTAGCTATAGTAGTAGAACTAATAGTTGGCGTGCCGACTCCATGAAGACACAATGATGGAGATGATGATGATGGAGATCATGGTGTCATACCGGTGACGATGATGATCATGGTTCCCCGAAGATGGTGATGACAGGAGCAAGATGATATTGGCCATATCATGTCACTATATGATTGCATGTGATGTTTATCATGTTTTACATCTTATTGCTTAGAACGACGGTAGCAGATAAGATGATCCCTCATTAAATTTCGAGATATGTATTACCCTAAGTGTGCACCGTTGCGAAGGTTTGTTGTTTCGAAGCACCACGTGTTGATCGGGTGTGATAGATTCTAACGTTCGCATACAACGGGTGTAAGCCAGTTTACACACGCAGAACACTTAAGTTGACTCGATGAGCCTAGCATGTACAGACATGGCCTCGAATACGGGATACCAAAAGGTCGAACATGAGTCGTATGGTTGATACGATCAGCATAGAGATGCTCACCATTGATGACTAGTCCATGTCATGTGATGATCGGACACGGGCTAGTCGACGTGGATCATGTGTCACTTGGATGACTAGATCGATGTCGATCTAAGTCGGAGTTCATTAGTAATTTGATTAGATGAACTTAATTTAAAAGTGTCTTTACAAATATTGTAGATCCAATGGCCAACGCAAATGTCCCATTCAACTTCAACGCGTTCCTAGAGAAAACCAAGCTGAAAGACGATGGGAGCAACTATGCGGACTGGGCTCGTAACTTAAAGCTCATCCTCATGGATTCCAAGAAGGCATATGTCCTTGATGCACCGCTAGGTGATCCTCCCGTTCCCGCAGCAGACCAGGACGCTAGAATGCCTCGTAGTCGCGGAGTGATGACTACTCTCTCGTTCAGTGCAGCATGCTTTACAGTTTAGAACCATGTCTCCAAAGGCGTTTTGAGCAACAGGGAGCATATGAGATGTTCGAGGAGATGAAACTTGTTTTTTAAGCTCATGCCCGGGTCGAGAGATATGAAGTCTCCGACAAGTTCTTTAGCCGTAAGATGGAGGAGAATAGTTCTGTCAGTGAGCACATACACATAATGTCTAGGTTGCACAACCGCTTGACTCAGCTCGGAGTTGAACTTCCGAATGATGCGGTCAATGACAGAATCCTCCAGTCGCTTCCACCTAGCTATAAAGGCTTTGTGATGAATTACAACATGCAAGGGATGGAAAAGACTATTCCCGAGTTATATTCAATGCTGAAATCTATGGAGGTAGAAATCAAGAAACAGCATCAAGTGTTGATGGTCAATAAGACCACCAGTTTCAAGAAGGGCAAGGGTAAGAAAAGCTTCAAGAAAGACGACAAAGCAGTTGTCGCGCCCGGTAAGCCAATTGCCGGGAAGAAGACAAAGAAAGGACCTAAGCCTGAGAGTGAGTGCTATTACTGCAATGGAACCGGTCACTGGAAGCGGAATTGCCCCAAGTACTTAGCGGGCAAGAAGGTCGGCAACGCCAAAGGTATATGTGATATACTTTTTATTGATGTGTACCTTACCAGCGCTCGTAGTAGCTCCTGGGTATTTGATACCGGTGTTGTTGCTCACATTTGCAACTCTAAGCAGGAATTGTGGAACAAGCGTAGGCTGACTAAGGACGAGGTGACGATGCACGTCGGGAATGGTTCCTAGGTCGATATGATCGCCGTTGGCATGCTACCTCTACATCTACCTTCGGGATTAGTTATAAACCTTAATAATTGTTATTTAGTACCAGCTTTAAGCATGGACATTGTATCAGGATCTCGCTTGATGCAAGATGGCTACTCATTTAAATCTAAGAATAATGGTTATTCTATTTATATGAGTGGTATGTTTTATGGTCATGCCCCGCTGGTAAAAGGTTTATTCCTGATGAATCTCGATCGTGATGATACACATATTCATAGTGTGAGTACCAAAGGATGTAAGGTTGATAATGATAGTCCCACATACTTGTGGCACTGTCGCCTTGGTCATATCGGCGTAAAGCGCATGAAGAAACTCCATACAGATGGACTTTTGGAGTCACTTGATTTTGAATCATTTGACACATGCGAACCGTGCCTCATGGGCAAGATGACCAAGACTCCGTTCTCCGAAACAATGGAACGAGCAACCAACTTGTTGGAAATAACACATACTGATGTATGCGGTCCAATGAGCGTTGAAGCTCGCGGTGGCTATCGTTATGTTCTCACCCTCACTGATGATTTAAGTAGATATGGGTATGTCTACTTAATGAAGCACAAGTATGAAACCTTTGAAAAGTTCAAGGAATTTCAGATTGAGGTGGAGAGTCAACGTGACAAGAAAATAAAGTTTCTACGATCTAATCGTGGAGGAGAATATTTGAGTCACGAGTTTGGCACACACATAAGGAAATGTGGAATTGTTTCACAACTCACGCCGTGTGGCACACCACAGCGTAATGGTGTGTCTGAACATCGTAATCGCACTCTATTGGATATGGTACGGTCTATGATGTCTCTTACCGATTTACCACTATCTTTTTGGGGCTATGCATTGGAAACTGTCGCATTCACTTTAAATAGGGCACCATCTAAATCCGTTGAGACGACATTGTATGAATTATAGTTTGGCAAGAAACCTAAGCTGTCATTTCTGAAAGTTTGGGGTTGTGATGCTTATGTGAAGAAACTTCAACGAGAGAAGCTCGAACCCAAAGCGGAAAAATGTGTCTTCATAGGATACCCTAAGGAAACTATTGGGTACACCTTCTATCTTAAATCCGAAGGCAAGATCTTTGTTGCTAGGAACGGATCCTTTCTAGAGAAAGAGTTTCTCTCAAAATAATTAATTGGGAGGAAAATAGAACTTGATGTGGTAACTGTACCTCCTCTCGAACCGGAGAGTAGTGGAGCGCAAGAAAATGTTTCTAAGGCGCCTGCAATGGCTAGAGATGAAGTGAATGATGATGACCAAGACAATTCGGATCAAGTTGCTATTGAACCTCGAAGGTCGACAAGGGTACGTTCCGCACCAGAGTGGTACGACAACTCTGTCATGGAAATCATGTTTTTAGACAACAGTGAACCTTCAAACTATGAAGAAGCAACGGCGGGCCCAGATTCCAACAAATGGCTTGAGGCCATGAAATACGAGATAGGATCCATGTATGAGAACAAAGTATGGACTTTGGTGGACTTGCCCAATGATCGGCGAGCCATACAAAATAAATGGATCTTCAAGAAGAAGACTGACGCGGATGGTAATGTGACCATCTATAAGGCTCGACTTGTCTCTAAGGGTTATCGACAAGTTCAAGGGATTTACTACGATGAGACCTTCTCACCCGTAGCCATGCTGAAGTCAGTCTGAATCATGTTAGCAATTGCCGCATTTTATGATTATGAAATCTGGCAAATGGACGTCAAAACAACATTCTTGAACGTCTTTCTTAAAGAAGAATTGTATATGATACAGTCGGAAGGTTTTGTCGATCCTAGCAATGCTAACAAGGTATGCAAGCTCCAGCGCTCCATCTATGGGCTTCTGCAAGCATCTCGGAGTTGGAACATTCGCTTTGATGAGGTGATCAAAGCGTTTGGGTTTATACAAACTTATGGAGAAGCGTGTATTTACAAGAAAGTGAGTGGGAGTTGTGTAGCATTGCTCATATTATATGTGGATGACATATTATTGATGGGAAATGATATAGAACTATCGGGAAGCATAAAGGCCTATTTGAATAAGAGTTTCTCAATGAAGGACCTTGGAGAAGTTGCTTATATATTAGGCATCAAGATCTATAGAGATAGATCGAGACGCCTCATAGCTCTTTCACAAAGCACATATCTTGACAAGATATTGAAGAAGTTCAATATGGAGAAGGCTAAGAAGGGGTTCTTGCTTGTATTACAAGGTGTGAAGTTGAGTGCGACTCAATGACCGACCACGGCGGAAGATAGAGAAAAGATGAGCACAGTCCCCTATGCTTCAGCATAGGCTCTATCATGTATGCCATGCTGTGTACCAGACCTGATGTGAACCTTGCCATAAGTTTGGTAGGGAGGTACCAGAGTGATCAAGGAGTGGATCACTGGATAGCGGTCAAGAACATCCTTCAGTACATGAAAAGGACTAAAGATATGTTCCTCGTTTATGGAGGTGTCGAAGGGCTCGTCGTAAAGGGTTGCATCGCTGCTAGCTTCAACACAGATCCGGATGACTCTAAATCACAAACCGGATACGTGTATATTTTGAATAATGGGGCAGTTAGCTCGTGCAGTTGCAATCAAAGCGTCATGGCAGCATCTACATGTGAAGCGGAGTACATCGTTGCTTCAGTAGTAGCACATGAAGGAGTCTGGATGAAGGAGTTCATCACCGACCTAGGAGTGATTCCAAGTGTGTCGGGCCCGATGACTTTGTTCTGTGACAACACTGGAGCTATTGCCATTGCAAAGGAGCCCAGATTTCACAAGAAGACCAAGCACATCAAGCGTCGCTTCAACTCCATTCGTGGATACATCCAGGATGGAGATATAGATATTTGTAAAGTACATATAGATCTGAATGTCGCAGACCTGTTGACTAAACCTCTTCCATGGGCAAAGCATGATCAGCACCAGAACTCTATGGGTGTTCGATTCATCACAATGTAACTAGATTATTGACTCTAGTGCAAGTAGGAGACTGTTGGAAATATGCCCTAGAGGGAATAATAAATTTGTTATTATTATATTTCTAGTTCATGATAATTGTCTATTATTCATGCTATAATTGTATTAACCAGAAAACGTAATACATGTGTGAATATATAGATCACAATGTGTCCCTAGTGAGCCTCTAGTTGGCTAGCTTGTTGATCAATAGATGATCATGGTTTCTTGATCATGGACATTGGATGTCATTGATAATGGGATCACACCATTGGGGAATGATGTGATGGACAAGACCCAATCCTAAGCAATATCACTACATCGTGTTGTTCGTCTACTAAAGCTTTTCTAATGTCAAGTATCATTTCCTTAGACCATGAGATTGTGCAACTCCCGGATACCGTAGGAATGCTTTGGGTGTATCAAACGTCACAACCTAACTGGGTGATTATAAAGGTGCACTACGGGTATCTCCGAAAGTGTCTGCTGGGTTGTACGAATCGAGACTGGGATTTGTCACTCCGTGTGATGGAGAGGTATCTCTGGGCCCACTCGGTAATCCATCATCATATTGAGCTCAGTGTGACTAAGTAGTTAGCCATGGGATGTTGTGTTACAGAACGAGTAAAGAGACTTGCGGGTAATGAGATTGAACAAGGTATGGGGATACCGACGATCGAATCTCGGGCAAGTATCATACCGGTAGACAAAGGGAATTGCATACGGGATTGATTGAATCCTTGACATCGTGGTTCATCCGATGAGATCATTGTGGAACATGTGGGGACCAACATGGATATCCAGACCCCGCTATTTGTTATTGACCGGAGAGGTGTCAAGGTCATGTCTGCATGTCTCCCGAAACCGTAGGGTCTACACACTTAAGGTTCGATGACGCTGGGGTTATAGGAAAATAGTGTACATGGTTACCGAAGGTTGTTCATAGTCCCGGATGAGATCCCGGACATCATGAGGAGTTCCGGAATGGTCCGTAGGTAAAGATTGATATATATATATAGAAAGTGAGGATTTGGTCACGAAATTGTTTCGGGCGACACCGGTAATGTACGAGGACCACCGAAGGGTTCCGGGGATCCACCGGCAAGGGCCACCAGGCCCAAAGTGCTCCATGGGCTAAGAGTGGGAGGAACCAGCCCATATGTGGGCTAGTGCGCCTCCACAAGAGATCCAAGGCGCAGCAGGGGTGGAGAGGGGCAAACCCTTTGCATGGGAGGCCAACTTGGGCCTCAAAGGCCCACCCTAGGGCGCTCCACCCCTTGGCCGCCGCCCTCCTTGGCCCCTAGGGCTGCCGCACCCTTTAGGGTGGGAAACCCTAAAGGGTGGGCACCTCCTCCCTCTCCTCCTATATATAGTGGAGGGTTTTGGCCTTTTGAGACACACAATTCATCTCTCCACGGTGCAGCCATACTCCTCCTCTTCGTCGTCCTGTGTAGTGCTTAGCAAAGCTCTGCCTGAGTACCACGTAGCTCCACCGTCACCACGCCGTCATGCTGCCGGAGCTCTCCCTCAATCTCTCCTCCATCCTTGCTGGATCAAGGGGTTGGAGACGTCACCGGGCTTCATGTGTGTTGAATGCGGAGGTGTCGATGTTCGGCGCATTGATCGGAATCCACCACTATCTGAATCAATGCGAGTACGACTCCATCAACCGCGTTCTAGTAACGCTTCCGCTTAGTGATCTTCAAAGGTATGAAGATGCTCTACAACCTCTCTCGTTGTTGGTTTCTCCGTAGATAGATCCTTGCATGGCGTGGGAAAATTTTGAAATTACTACGATCCCCAACAATTCACACTGGCGAAGACCTAACTCCTCAGCTAGAAAATTCCTTAGAGACCAGAAGGTCTTCGTCTCTGTCACTGAAGAATTTGACTAAGTTGTTGAAGATATCCAAAGGCTTCATCTGAAAGGTTTGAATGTGTAGGCTTTGAGATAAGCATCACTTGGAAACTTTTCCTTGGTTTTACCTCCACCCCCTTTAACAGTACCATGGTCCTATGACACAGAATTCAGAAAATGAACCTATGAAAATGAAAGTCTTCACACTTCAGAGTCTTCACATCAATTTCTTCATGGACACACCAACTTCCTCACTTTCAAAGTCTTCACAGGAAATGCCAAAGTCTTCAGCCAAAGACATACATTTTTAGGGTTCGATATTTTTGAATAACTCAAACTCCCCACCGACTTATAGAGCTTGTGTACACTCACAAACATATCAGTCTCTTAACCTATAAGTCTTCAATGCACCAAAATCACTAAGGGGCACTAGATGCACGTACTGTCTCCCCATTTTTGGTGATTGATGACAAACAAGTTAAGTTTTCAACGGGGATAATAACATATAGTGTAAGTACACAGTTTGAGGAATTTGAATGCAAGATATAAAGAGACCCCCCTAAAGATGTGCATATTTGAGGAATTTTCTTTGGACTACAAATGCACATTGAGGATATATACCATGGAGTTATCCCCTATATCTTGTAATCCATGCACACATTTGACATATAACTTGAGGAAATTGAAATGCATGATGGAAAGTGGAGTCTGACGAATTCCAGCATGCATGAATTAATCATCATGAGGAATAAGCATGAAAGAAAATGGTTCAAAAGTGTCAGACCACCACCGGGCATAAGTTTACAACTCATACAAACAAACACTTTTGAAGAACGAGAGTTGTAATTTAAAGAAAATATAGTTCAAAAGCCCATAAAGTAGACCCGCTTGAAGACTAACTCAGATTTCTCCCCCTTTGTCATCAAGTGACGAAAAGGGGCGAAACTGAGGACTAACACCCTTGAAGAATATCACTTCGTTGGTGGAGGAGGAGTGTTGGGGTCGTTCGTCGCAGCAGTGTCGTCAAGGTCTTCAGTGTCATCTGTTGTGCGTGTTGAGGAAAATGAGCTGGCCACGAGTTGAGGAACTGAATCTTCTTGAACTTCTTCTTTGGCGGCCAGGACCAGTCGAAATCTTGCTGGAACTCCATTTCAGTGAGTTCCTCAAAAGTCTTGAGGTGAGACAAAATGGCACATGTGTGGTCAAAGATCTCATGAAGATAACAGTGATTTTTCTTCACTGCATTCTGAGTCGCATTGAGGTGTTTCACAATGGCACCAAACTCACAATTTACCCATTTGTGGTTGTGATCAACCTTCTGATGAAGACTGAGCAAGAGCTCACTATTAGTCATCACACACGGTATAGTTGGAGTAGAGGTTTTGCCTCTGGCAGCTGAGTCTTGTGAGACAGTGTTGTCATTGGTATAGTATGACACAGCTTTGCGAAATTGGCCATCAAGGGGCCGAGTTCCTTCATCAATCGCAGATTTTCCTTTGCCTTCAATCATCTCGAAAGAACTCTTGATGACTTCAAGTGGAGGGAAGTAGGTGAGATGATTCAGAATATTTGCCTTGTAAGGAATTCCAGGTCTGGTCCTCATGAATCTCATGATCCATGGCACAGAAGACTTCAAGTAAAAAGGTGACAAAGAAGTGTGGGATAGAGTCCTCATGAAGAAATCATGGAGATCAATTGTAATTCCATGGATGATATTGAAGATCAAATTCTTGATGATGCCCACTATTTCTTCATCGTTGGAGTCATGACCCTTGATTGGACACAAGCTTTTGGAAAAAATGAGGTACACGGTCCTGAGGACATAGAGCAATTCCTTTGCGAGGAATTTGGGTCTTGGCGGCTTGCCAGGAGCCAAAGTCTTCATGAGCACTTGCATCGGGTGATTTGACAGTTAAGTTTCTTCATAGATGCATGTGGCTCCTTCTGAGGGAAGTGGAATTGGAAGTGCCCGAAGTAATTCCATGGCAGGTCTATGTAGTGAGTATCTTGAGTCATCCAGTCCAAAACCCAAGTGTTGACATCTGAGAAATCTCCTGAGATGTGCAATGTAGCATGGAATTAAAGAATGATTTCTTCATTCCAGTCACAAATGTCAGTGCAGAATTTCAATAGTGCAGCTTCTTGAAGAACTTGAAGAACTGGAGTGTAGCGAGGAATATCATCCATATCTACATGAAGAATTTTCCTGTGAGGAAAAACCTTGTCCTCGTTGAAGAGTACCGCACAATAGTAGTTCATCTGACTGAGGGTCCAGAATGTGTTGCGCCTGATCCGGGAAGAGTCAAAAGGATTTGTGTTGATGAAATAGTGATGTTCATCAAAGAATTGGGCCCTATCAAACTTTGGCCTTTATGTTCCTTTGAAGGGTTGAAGACTCTTCGGTTGAAGATTTAGCTTCAAGCGACTAGTTTGAGGAATTTCAGCCACGACTACTGCCGATTGAGGGTTATCAACATGAGGTTCAGAAGGAGTGTCTTTAGTCCGAGGAACATGTTCTTCGGTGGAATTCTTCTCAGTTTGAGGAATATACTGTGCAGATTCAGCAACTTCTGGCACAACAGTTTCCCGAGGTGCGATTTGAGTGGCAGTGTCTTCAGGTGATGCAGCTGATTTAGTTTCCGGGATATACTTCATCGGAGTGCTCTTTTGTTCAGACGTTGTCTAAATTTCAGTTGCTGTAGGGGATAGAGGCACTTGGGGAATTGGAGTGATCAATGGCGAGTTGGGATGAGCCTGTTCCTAGAAGTTGTCATGGATAACCGGAGTTGTGCTTCCAATGTCCACGTCTTCATCCTTGTCATCAACTCCCACATCGGGGTTCTGCTGTGGGAGAGGAGATCAGGCTTGAGGAATTGAAGGATTTGGATCTGCTTCAATTTCCACATCAATTGGTGTGGAAGCAGCAGAGCGAGTGTCTTCCATTTCTTCATCCCCTTCTTGGATGACGTGTTCAGAACCAAGTGGCACCATCACATAGGAGGGTGCAACGTTGATAGGGGTGGCATAAATTGGAGCAGTTGAGGAAGTTTTTGAAGTCCTCAAGCATTTTGCTTGTGAGGAATTTGAGCTCATTGAGGCCTTTCTCTTCTTTGCTACTTCCTTTTCAGCAGCCTTAGTTTTATTCACTTTTGTTGTAGAAGGAAGCTTCACTTTCTTCACTTGTCAAGATTTTGGAGCAAGAGAGGCACTTTCTTCAGGCACGGCTGATGTAGTCGTCCTGGCCAGAACAATTTATTGAGGCGCAGCTACTTCTTCAGCTGCCCTGGCAGGTTCGTCAGATGGAGGATTTTCATCACTAGAGTCGTCAGACAGCTCAACAATGTATTTTGCCTGAGGAGTTTTCGGTTGCGTCTTGTGAGCAACCTTATTGTTGTGTTCAGTGATGACTTTGTTGGCAACATTGATGAATCTCACTTTTGCGCCCTTCCAATCAGCATTGAAGCGATTGTATTCTTCATTGAGGTTTTTTGTCTTAGTTTGAGCGTTGAGGAGTTGATCAGGGGTCATAGTTAGAATGTTATTCTACAGAAATCTCTCTTTCTGAGTATGAGCCTTTCTAGCTTGCTTGGCCTTCTGCACCTTCCACTTTTCTTCATTGGTGAAGGCTGTCAACATGTGGCTTGGTCCACGTGGAAGCTTCAAGTCATCAATTGGTGTTTGAGGATTATCATACAAGAGGTCTATGAAGTCCAATATCACCTTAGGATCCATCATGAGCGGAATGGTGGTGCCTTTGTACAGTGCGACCCTTTCTTGCTTGCTTCTGATGATTGCTTCAAGTGTTTCATCGTCAGCTTCATCTTCTTCCTCTAATGCAAAAGGGTCATTGAAGACTTTGCTAGGGTTGGGCTTGTTTCCTTGCCCAACGGTCATTCTCTTCTTCACATTAGCACTTGAATAAGTATGCGCAGAGCCTGAAGCAAATGGCCCTGAGGGTATTGAAGTGGTCATCAGCTTCAGTGGCGATTAATATTCTCTGGCAGCGGTTGAGGACTTTGCAGCCACATTAGTAGCTGTCTGAGGATTTTGCAGTGAAGTTTGGGCTCTTGAGGACTTTCGTTTGATAGCAAACTTCTTCGGAACGGGTCTCTTTCGAGCAGTCTCAGTGCCAAAAGCCTGAGCAGCAGAGGAGGAGGCAGCAGCAGCTGCAAACAGCAGAATCCTCATTGAATTTCTTCATGGCCACGTGTGCAACTTTCTGCAATTTGGTCTAGTGCTTCGCATATTCTACACGGAGGTCTTGAACGGTTGCAAGACTTGTTGGATCAGCAACCTTTTGAGTGCCCAGAGGAGCCCTTTTGCATGGAGGCTTCAGGGCGAATTTCTTCATGTATTTGGGAGTCACATACATGTACTCCCTCCATTCTTTGGCCCATCTCCTCTCAATTTTCTGCAAGCGCAATTTGCGCTTTTCCTTTGTTTCCTTGACAATATAATTATTTTGCCTTTTCCCAATTTTACTTGAGAGGCAGCTACAATAGTTATAACAAGTGAAGTACACCCTACACGAGCAGTTCTAATAGTATAGCAGCGGAAAGTAAAGATGCAAGTGTAAAATAGACGAGTAAGGTAGGGAGATCAAACGCATGAGGTTCACACGGAGTTTTTGGCATGGTTCTGGTACGTGGCGCTATCGTACGTCCATATTAGTGGAGACTTCAACCCATGGAGGGTAACGGTTGCGAGAGTCCACAGAGGGCTCTGATACGTCTCAAACATATCTATAATTTTTTATGGTTTCATGATGTTATCTTGTCATCTTTGGAAGTTTTATTTACCTTTTTTATCTTTTTTGGGACTAACTTATTAATTCAGTGCCAAGTGCGAGTTCCTATTTTTTCTGTGTTTTTGGCTCTTTTCAGATATGATTTTGGAACGGAGTCCAAACGGAATAAAATTCCCGAAATGATTTTTTCCCGAACGGAAGAAGATCAGGGGGCTTGTGGGCCAAGCGAGGAGGGCTGCAGGGAGCCCACAAGCCCCCACTCCGCCACCAGGGGCGGCGGTGGGCAGGCTTGTGGCCTCCCTGGCGCCCCCCTGACCTAGATCTGGCGCCTATATATTCCCTAAAAATCAGAAACAATATGGGATCCACGAAAATACTTTTCCGCCGCCGCAAGCTTCCGTTTCCGCGAGATCTCATCTGGAGACCCTTCCCGGTGCCCTGCGGGAGGGGACATTGGAGTTGGAGGGCTTCTTCATCATCATCATCGCCCCTCCAATGACTCGTGAGTAGTTCACTTCAGACCTACGGGTCCGTAGTTAGTAGCTAGATGGCTTCTTCTCTCTCTTGGATCTTCAATACAAAGTTCTCCATGATCTTCATGGAGATCTATCCGATGTAATCTTCTTTGGCGGTGTGTTTGTCGAGATCCGATGAATTGTGGATTTGTGATCAGATTATCTATGATATATATTTGAGCCTTTGCTGATTTCTTATATGCATGATTTGATATCCTTGTAAGTCTCTCCGAGTCTTGGGTTTTGTTTGGCCAACTAGTTCTATGATTCTTGCAATGGGAGAAGTGCTTGGTTTTGGGTTCTTACCGTGTGGTGACCTTTCCTAGTGACAGTAGGGGCAGCAAGGCACACATTGTGGTTGCCATCAAGGGTAACAAGGTGGGCTCTGTCGTAGATATGAGATTGTCCATCTACATCATGTCATCTTGCTTAAGGCGTTACTCTGTTCTTTTGGACTTAATACACTAGATGCATGATGGATAGCAGTCGACATGTCGAGTAATAGTAGTAGATGGAGAAAGTATCGGTCTACTTGTTTTGGACGTGATGCCTATATATATAATCATTGCCATAGATGACGTCTTGACTTTGCGCGGTTCTATCAATTGCTCGACAGTAATTTGTTCACCCACCGTCTACTTGCTTTCATGAGATAAGCCACTAGTAAACACCACGGCCCCTGGGTCTATTCACATCTATCGTTTCCACTCTCGCTTTTACTTTGCTTTGTTACTTTGTTGCTTTCAGTTCTCACTTGGCAAACAATCTATAAGGGATTGACAACCCCTTCATAAGGTCGCAATACCGGAGTTCTTTCTTTGCTTCCAAGAACATAGATTCCTTCTTCAACCCAGGTCATGACCGAGGGCGAGCGTTGGGAGCAAGCTTTTGTGTTTGTGCAGGCACTTGTGATACTCCTTCACTGGATTGATACCTTGGTTCTCAAAACTGAGGTAAATACTTACCACCGCTGCGCAACATCACCATTTCCGCTTTGAGGGAACACCAACGCAAGGCTCCAAGGCCACGGGGGAAATCCTTTGCATATTTGCCTAGGAAGTCCCTTAAGGCGTAGCCGTAGCAGAAGGATTCCTGGTGCCGTCGACACGCTTATTTCTGGCGCCATTGGAAGGTCTTTTGTTGTAGTAGCAGAAGTATTTCTAGCGCCGTTGCAGGGGAAGGAGAGATCTATCCAAGTAGGTCTCACAAACTCATCTCTTGCATTTACTTTTTTTGCCAGTTGCCTCTAGTTTTCCTCTCCCCCACTTCACATTTTCCGTTTTCATTTGCCTTTCTCCTTTGCCTTTTTCGTTTGCCTTTTTCGTTCGCCCTTTTCTCTAGTTTGCCTTTCCGTTGTTTGTGTGCTATGTGCCTTCAATATGCTTGCATCTTCGCTTGCTGAAAATCTAGTGATATGGATCCTCGTCCACTTTCTAATCTCTTTAAGAGACCCACTTATGTGGAACGAATTGCTAGTGAGTTGAGGGCACTTGACTATCTTTATGGAGTTTTGCTTGAGATGCATGAATCTGAAAATTGTGAGGAAGAAATTTATGAAGTGATTCACGAGGGCTCCTTTGATGAAAAGCATGATTGCAATGGTTTCACTATAAATCCTATTAGTGAAAATCATGCTAAAAATATGCAAAACCCTAAGCTTGGGGATGCTAGTTTTGCTATGTCCACTACTTGTTGCAATAATCATGATTGGGGTGATGATCTTTCTTATGATCTTGAAAATTTGTTCAAACCTCATGATGAATTTGATATTTGCAATAATATTGAAAGTGGGTTCGGAGAAGTCGTGACTTTAGTTGATGATAATCCCACTATTTTTGAAGAGCGTCAACTTTGCATGCATGTGGATCATGAAAAGAATATTCTACAGGATAGCTATATTGTTGAATTTGAATTTGATTCCACATGTAATTGCTATGAGAGAGGAAAATATTTTGGTAGAAACTTTCATGTTACCAAATTACCTCTCGTTATGTTGAGATTGACATTGTCTCTTTCTTCTTCCTTGCATATGGCAAATATTGGTTGTCTGGCCAATTTGTTTCCCTATAAAATGCATATGCATAGGAAGTATGTTAGACTTAGATTCCATCACATTTTGCCTAGCTAAGGGCGTTAAACAAAAGCGCTTGTTGGGAGGCAACCCAATGAATCTATCCTTTTTCTTTCTGTTTTGTGTTTTCCACACTTTCATAATTCTGTTATGATTGTGTTTTTTGTGTTTCTGTTTGCGTTTGTGCCAAGCAAAACCGTTATGATTAGTCTTGGGGATGATCGTTTGGTCATGCTGGAAAAGACAGAAACTTTCTGCTCACGAAAAGAAATTCTCATTTTTTGTAAGAGATTTTGAGTTGATTCTTTTTGCTGCTGATTGCTACGCAAATTCTTCAGACTGTCGTAATTTTTCAGAATTTTTGAAGTACCAGAAGTATACGAAATATACAGATTGCTACAAACTGGTCTGTTGTTAACAGATTCTGTTTTTGTTGTGTTGGTTGCTTATTTTGATGAAACTATGGATAGTATCGGGGGGGTATTAGCCATGGAAGATTGAAAATACAGTAACCCAACATCAGCATAATTAGAATTTAAGTTTGCTACAGTACCTAAGGAAGTGGTGGTTTGCTTTCTCATACTAATGTTATCACGAGTTTCTGTTTAAGTTTTGTGTGGTGAAGTTTTCAAGTTTTGGGTGAATATCCTATGGAGAAAGAGATAAAGAGTGGCAAGAGCTCAAGCGTGGGGATGCCCAAGGCACCCCAAGAGATTCAAGGATGTCGTAAAATCCTAAGCTTGGGGATGCCCCGGGAAGGCATCCCCTCTCTCGTCTTCAATCCATCGGTAACGTTACTTGGGGCTATATTTTTATTCACCACATGTTATGTGTTTTTGCTTGGAGCGTCTTGTATCATAGGAGTCTTTTTTTTTGTTGTGTCACAATCATCCTTGCTGCACACCTAGAGAGAGAGACATGCACTCACCGTGATTTTGTCGAGCTTCACTTATATCTTTTGGTAGACAATTCAGCTCACATGTGCTTCACTTATATCTTTTGAGCTAGATACTTTTGATCTGTGTGCTTCACTTATATCTTTTAGAGCACAGCGGTGCGTGGCTTGGTAGTTGATCTATGCTTTGAAAGTAGTCTCAAAAGGGGTAGTTATCCAAAGGGATACGAAAACTTCCACCTTCATGTGCATTGAATAGTTAGAGAAGTTTGATTCCTCTCAATTAGTTTTGAGATATGGTTGTGGTAATAATGAAGTTATGCTAGTAAGGTGTTGTGGATCTAGAAATACTTGTGTTGAAGTTAGTGATTCCCATAGCATGCACGTATGTTGAACCGCTATGTGATGAAGTCTGAGCATGATTAGTCTTTTGATTGTCATCCTTTGAGTGGCGGTCGGGATCGCGCAATGGTTTATACCTACCAACCCTTCCCCTAGGAGTATGCGTTGAATTCTTTGTTTCGATTACTAATAAAACTTTTGCAACAAGTATATGAGTTCTTCATGACTAATGTTGAGTCCATGGTTTAGATGCAATTTCACCTTCCACCATTACTATCTTCTTAGTGACGTGCAACTTTCGCCGGTGCACAAAACCCACCATTAGCCTCCCTCAAAACAACCACCATACCTACCTACTATGGCTTTTTCAAAGTCATTCCGAGATATATTGCCATGCAACTACGACCATGACATGTGCCACCACGTCTACATTGCCATTGCATGATCGTAAGATAGCTAGCATGATGTTTCCATTAATGTCTATGCCATGCTAGATCATTGTCATGGTACTCTACCGAAGGCATTCCATATAGAGTCATCGTTTCTCTAAGTTTTGAGTAAAAAGTGTGATGATCATCATTGATGGAGCATTGTCCCATGTGAGGAAATAAAAGAGGCGAAAGATGCCCACCAAATAAAAAAAAAGGCCAAAGAGCCCACCAAAAAAAATGAGAGAAAAAGAGAGAAGGACAATGTTACCACTTTTCCACACTTGTGCATATTAAGCACCATGATCTTCATGATTGAGAGTCTCTCGTTTTATCACCACCATATAGATTGTGGGAAATTTTCATTATATAACTTGGCTTGTATATTCCTAGGATAGGCTTCCTCAAAATTGCCTTAGGTCTTCGTGAGCAAGCAAGTTGGATGCACACCCACTAGTTTTCTTTAAGAGTTTCACATACTCTTCGCTCTAGTGCATCATTTGTATGGCAATCCCTACTCATTCACATTGATATCTATTGATGAGCATATCCACACCTCATTTATATGCCTAGTTAATGTGACCATCTTCTCCTTGTTTTGTCTTGCAACCTCCACCACACTCCACACCATCTATAGTGCAAAAACCATGGCTCACGCTCATGTATTGCGTGAGAGTTGAAAAAGTTTGAGAAAGTAAAGGTGTGAAACAATTACTTGGCCAATACCGGGGTTGTGCATGATTTAAATTCGTTGTGCAATGATGATGGAGCATAGCCAGACTATATGCTTTTGTAGAGATAACTTTCTTTTAGCCTTGTTATTTTGAAAGTTCATGATTACCTTGCTAGTTTGCTTGAATTATTATAGTTTCTACGTCAATAGCAAACTATTGTTTTGAATCTAATGGATCTGAACATTCACGTCACATAAGAGGAGTTACAAAGGACATCTATGCTAGGTAGCATGAAAGCATCAAAAATTCATTCTTTATCACTTCCCTACCCGAAGACGAGCAGGAATTAAGCTTGGGGATGCTTGATACGTCTCAAACGTATCTATAATTTTTGATGGTTTCATGTTGTTATCTTGTCATCTTTGGAAGTTTTATGTACCTTTTTTATCTTTTTTGGGACTAACTTATTAATTCGGTGCCAAGTGCCAGTTCTTGTTTTTCTGTGTTTTTTGCTCTTTTCAGATCTGATTTTGGAACGGAGTCCAAACGGAATAAAATCCCCAAAATGATTTTTTTCCCGAACGAAAGAAGATCAGGGGGCTTGTGGGCCAAGCCAGGAGGGCTACAGGGAGCCCACAAGCCCCCACTCCGCCACCAGGGGGGCGGCGGTGGGCAGGCTTGTGGCCTCCCTGGTGCTCCCCTGACCTAGATCTTGCGTCTATATATTCCCTAAAAATCAGAAGAAAAAAATCAAGGGATCCACGAAAATACTTTTCCGCCGCCGCAAGCTTCCGTTTCCGCGAGATCTCATCTGGAGACCCTTCCCGGTGCCCTGCCGGAGGGGACTTTGGAGTTGGAGGGCTTCTTCATCATCATCATCGCCCCTCCAATGACTCGTGAGTAGTTCACTTCAGACCTACGGGTCCGTAGTTAGTAGCTAGATGGCTTCTTCTCTCTCTTGGATCTTCAATACAAAGTTCTCCATGATCTTCATGGAGATCTATCCGATATAATCTTCTTTGGCGGTGTGTTTGTCGAGATCCGATGAATTGTGGATTTGTGATCAGATTATCTATGATATATATTTGAGTCTTTGCTGATTTCCTATATGCATGATTTGATATCCTTGTAAGTCTCTCCGAGTCTTGGGTTTTGTTTGGCCAACTAGATCTATGATTATTGCAATGGGAGAAGTGCTTGGTTTTGGGTTCTGACCGTGTGGTGACCTTTCCCGGTGACAGTAGGGGCAGCAAGGCACACATTGTGTAGTTGCCATCAAGGGTAACAAGGTGGGCTCTGTCGTAGATATGAGATTGTCCATCTACATCATGTCATCTTGCTTAAGGCGTTACTCTCTTCTTTTGGACTTAATACACTAGATGTGTGCTGAATAGCGGTCGACGTGTGGAGTAATAGTAGTAGATGCAGAAAGTATCGGTCTACTTGTTTTGGACGTGATGCCTATAGATATAATCATTGCCATAGATGACGTCACGACTTTGCGCGGTTCTATCAATTGCTCGACAGTAATTTGTTCACTCACCATCTACTTGCATTCATGAGAGAAGCCACTAGTAAACACTACGGCCCTCGGGTCTATTCACATCTATCGTTTCCACTCTTGCTTTTACTTTGCTTTGTTACTTTGGTGCTTTCAGTTCTCACTTGGCAAACAATCTATAAGGGATTGACAACCCCTTCATAGCGTTGGGAGCAAGCTTTTGTGTTTGTGCAGGCACTTGTGATACTCCTTCACTGGATTGATACCTTGGTTCTCAAAACTTAGGAAAATACTTACCATCGCTGCCTTACATCACCCTTTCCGCTTCGAGGGAACATCAACGCAAGGCTCCAAGGCCACGGGGGAAATCCTTTGCATATTTGCCTAGGAAGTCCCTTAAGGCGTAGCCATAGCAGAACGATTCCTGGTGTTGACGACACGCTTATTTCTGGCGCCATTGGAAGGTCTTTTGTTGCAGTAGCAGGCTCCACCCACGGAGGGTCCACAAAGAAGCGGCCTTGTCTATCCCACCACAGCTTACGTCCACGGAGGACTAGCCTTACTCATGGTAGATCTTCACGAAGTAGGCGATCTCCTTGCCCTTACAAACATCTTGGTTCAACTCCACAACATGAAGTAGGAGGCTCCCTAGCGGCACCTAACCAATCTAGGAGGCACCACCCTCCAAAAGTAATAGATGGGGTAGATCAATGAACTTATTGCTCTTGTGATTCTAAAGATAGTCTCCTCAACACAAATCGCTCTCTCACAGAATATGCATGGGTAGGAGAGGTTGATTTGGTGGAAAGCAGTTTGGCGAGGCTAGAGATCAAGTTTCAAATGATTGGATTGCAATATCTTGGTCTCAACACATGAGTAGGGGTTCTCTCTCAAAAAGTGGATCTGGAAATGAAGTGTGTCTTATGAGTGCTTCTCCCACGAATGAGAGGTGATTGAAGGGGTATATATAGGCAGCATCCAAAATCCAACCGTTACACAGAAAAGAGCAAACTCGGTGACACCGAAGTCGACAACTCGATGGTACCGACTAGTACTAAAAGTGTGAACTTTTGAATCTCGGTGAGACCGATATATAGAACTCGGTGGCACCAAAAAGGTGACTAACGTTCAGATGTCCAAACTCGATGGCACCGGTAAACTTGAAAATTCTGATTTTGTGTATCTTGGCAACAGAATGCTGGTCAACCTAAACTCGGTAGCACTGATGCAGTTTCAGTTGCACCGGTTTGGTGGGAATGGCTAGGGTTATGTGTGAGGTTGAAACTCGGCGGGTCCGATGTGGAAATGTTGGTGACACCAAATTTGTGAATGTGGAACTAGATAGAGTGGATATGGGGGAAAAATGATTGAGTGTTTTGGTGGCTAACTTTGAGCATTTGAGCAATCCGTTCATTTTACTACCTCACCCCCTTTTAATAGTATCGGCTTTCCTATGGACTCAAAAGTGATTTCTCACAAATATAAAATGAAGAGTATTATAGCTTGAAGCTTGCGCCAATATTATTCCTTTCTGGCATCCAAGGGTATCTCCACATAAACCTTAAGCCATAGCATCTTTTGAACTTTTCTGAAATATACTTGGAAATCACATTAGTCCAATGATGCATATGTTGTGATCAATTATCAAAACCACCCTAGGGAGCAATTGTGCTTTCAGTCTCCCCCTTTTTGGTAATTGATGACAACATATAGATCAAAGCTTCGATAAAAGATATAATCAATGATTAGCATCGGCGCTTTGAGAAGTTTGTGAAAAGCAAGAGCTCCCCCTAAATTTGTGCATTATTAAAAATTTGTGTTTGAATGCAAATGCACAATCTACTAGGACCATGGGTTACTCTTCCATGTCACATACATCTTGGTGGTGCGTAAAAATAATAGCAATGCACATGAAACCACCAACATAAGTGAGTGATCATCACAAACATAGCTAAAAGATGATATCGTAGCATCACATAGGATAAAGTGTATGATCAATCACATAGATTGGATAAAGTCATCCAAAAACCAAAGTTTTTAAAACCAAACGAGAGCAAATAAAGTCAAAAGCTCTCTCTCACACGAAGTCTATGATCTATACATTTCTCCCCCTTTGGCAACAAGTTACCAAAAAGTTCAAAAGTATAGAACTACTCGTCTCTCTGGGCAGCTGATGATGGAGTCGATAGAACAGCGTTTGCGAAGGCTTCTGCTGAATGTCCTGGAGCCGGATGAGTTGATACTGAAGGAGCTTGAGCTGGAGCTAGTGCTGAAGGTGCTGAAGCTTGTGTTGAAGATGTATGTCTTGTCTCCTGAGCACGAACATCAACTGACCGAGGCGCTGAACCTAGTGGTAGTGGGAGGAGGAGACTCATCCTCGTCATCATCATCTTCATCTTCATCTTAATCCTATGAGCGTGGAATCTCCATAGAGTCAACTTCATGTTCAATTTGTCACACAATGGTGGTCAACTCAGTTACCTTCACATCCATGTTGTGGAATTTTGTCTCCACAACTCTCTCAAGACTCTTCTGATTTCACATCATCTCCTGAACATTCTTCTCCATGCCTTGGACAGTGCTCACTATAAGTGCCATTTGCTCAGCTTGAGTTCTGAGGTGTGGAACTAGAGGTGGCCTATTTCTAGCAACTTCAGCCTCTGCTGCCTCTGCGGCCATTCTTGCTGCAGTTGAGTTGGGATCACTGTCATCCATCACAACCTCATTATCTTCAAATTCAAAATGAAGAGGTAGATGGGGACGGTCAAGTATGCATGCTTGTCTAGCTTGTCATTGATGATAATCTAGATGTAGGGTGCATATCCACAGGATCTCTTCTGATCCACAGCAGTCCTTCAGATAGTCTCAACTATCAAATCAATCACTCTAAATCTGATATGGGTATCTACCACGTGTAGAAGGTTGATAGAATATCCTCTAATCATATTCTCATCTCCTAACTTAGGCATGAGGGTGTATCGCAGTATAGTGTTCGTCGTGGGAATCCCAGCTTGAAGAAAATATATTGAACCAAACTTGTGACTGGCCAAGTACTGATCTGGAATGGTCTTGTACATATTGGCCATGGAGTTGTGATTTTGTTTAGCTTCTGCATACACATCTACATCTGCTTCTTCCTGCTTGGGGACACTGATGAACCACAAGTATAGGGGATCAATCGTAGTCCTTTCGATAAGTAAGAGTGTCGAACCCAACGAGGAGCAGAAGGATCTGACAAGTGGTTTTCAGCAAGGAAAAATCTGCAAGCACTGAAATTGTCGATAACAAGTGATTGTGTGGTGAGATGATTCGTAGCAAGCAACAAGTAACAAAAGTAGCAACGGTGCAGCAAAGTGGCCCAATCCCTTTTGTTGCAAGGAACAAGCCTGGACAAAGTCTTATAGGAGGGAAAACGCTCCCGAGGACACACGAGATGTCCTGTCATGCTAGTTTTCATCATGTTCATATGATTCGCGTTCGTTACTTTGATAGTTTGATATGTGGGTGGACTGGCGCTTGGGTACCTCCCTTACTTGGACAAGCATCCCTCTTATGATTAACCCCTCTCGCAAGCATCCGCAACTACGAAAGAAGTATTAACACAAAGTCTAACCATAGCATTAAACTAGTGGATCCAAATCAGCCCCTTGCGAAGCAACGCATAAACTAGGGTTTAAGCTTCTGTCACTCTAGAAACCCATCATCTACTTACTACTTCCCAATGCCTTCCTCTAGGCCCAAATAATGGTGAAGTTTTATGTAGTCGACGTTCACATAACACCACTAGAGGAAAAACAACATACAATACATCAAATTACCGAACGAATACCAAATTCACATGACTACTATCAGCATGACTTATCCCATGTCCTCAGGAACAAAAGTAACTACTCACAAAGCATAATCATATTCATGACCAGAGAGGTAATGAGTAGAATCAAGGATCTGAACATAATCTCTTCCACCAAATAATCCAACTAGCATCAACTACAAAGAGTAATCAACACTACTAGCAACCTTACAAGTACCAATCGGAGTCGCGAGATGGATATTGGTTACAAGAGATGAACTAGGGTTTGGAGATGAGATGGTGCTGATGAAGATGTTGATGGAGATGAGTCCCCTCCGATGAGAGGAGTGTTGGTGATGAAAATGGCGACGATTTCCCCCTCCGAGAGGGAAGTTTCCCCGACAGGATCGTCCTGCCGGAGCTCTGGATTGGTTCTGCTCAAGTTCCGCCTCGTGGCGGCGGCGAAACCACGAAAAAGCTCCTTTGTGATTTTTCCTGGACGAAAACCTTCATATAGCAAAAGAAGGGGGCAAGTGGGCCTGCAGGGTGCCCATAAGCCCTCATGGCGCGGCCTGGGGGGTGGTCGCGCCGTGCAGGCTTGTGGCCACCTGCACACCCCCCCCCCCTCTGGCACTTCTTCGGCCAAGTATTTTTGATAAATCGGGAAAAAATCCTCGTTGATTTTTACGGCGTTTGGAGTTGCGCATAATAGGTATCTCAACTTTGCTCCACTTTCTGGCCAGAATTCCAGTTGCCGGCATTCTCCCGCTTCATGTAAACCTTGCAAAATAAGAGAGAAAAGGCATAAGAATAGTACCGTGAAGTGAAATAACAGTCAAAGAAGCGATAAATATCAACATGAAAACATGATACAAAATGGACGTATCAACTCCCCCAGGCTTAGATCTCGCTTGTCCTCAAGCGAAAGCCTAGCTCAATAAATATGCCCACAGGTTTAGGGAGAGAGGTGTCGACAAAACAAGATACGAACATGCAGGCATCATGATCATGATCAGAACAGCAATACCAACATATAATCTCTCATGCTAAAGTAATAATTCCTTCACAAAGTAAAGCATGGTTCAAGAACCTTACCGAGAAGTAACAACCGATAGCCTTTAGTCATTGAAGCAATTGCAATTTATCACAACATCAGAAAGAGTAAAATAAGAGCTTGTAAAGCAAATCCACATACTCAATCATTCTTTCGGTCTCTACAATTGCTACTACTCACGTGGTACTCATGAGATCAAAGTTTCAACTGGACACAGAGAAAGATAGGGGCTTACAGTATTGCCTCCCAACTGCTTACCTCAAGGGTAATGTCAACAATAATAATTCATGAATTCTGACCTCCAAGTTGACATATGAATATAGATCTTTCCCAAGCATGTGACGGTAGCCAAGACAAAGGCAAAATAAGGAATTGGTGAAGATCACCATGACTCTTTCAGGGACAAAAAGTAAAGGTACAAGATAGGCCCTTCGTAGAGGGAAGCAGAGGTTGCCATGCGCTTTTGAGGTTTGGATGCGTATCCTCTTAGTGCGGAGGAACGTCACTTTATATTGCCCCCTATGATAAAGAACGTTATTATGCAGTCTGTCGCTTTTATGTATTCCTCATCACAGGTTTGTATAAAGCTTACTTTCCACACACTAATAGATCATACATATTAGAGAGCAATTTTTATTGCTTGCACCGATGACAACTTACTTGAGGGATCTTATTCAATCCATAGGTAGGTATGGTGGACACTCATGGCAAAACTGGTTTGAAGGTTTATGGATGCACAAGTAGTATCTCTACTTGGTGCGGGAGGTTTTGGCTAATATGAGGTGGAAACAATCATCACATGCTAAGGAATCTCTAGTCATATAATATTGTTCAGAGCCAAGCAAACACAATTCATTACGTTGTCTTCCTTGTCCAACATCTACTTATAGGCATGTAATAGTTCAGTGAGTGCTCACAATCATAGATGGTGTCAGAGATCATATATTTATATGTGAACCTCTCCTTCTTTATCACTTCCTATTAATTGCAACAATGAACAAGGTCTACGTTTGCCTACCCTCAACAAGTTTCAATCCTCATTCTTTTTATATGTGAAGCCATCACTTCCCATAAGGTCACTACATGATCTTTCATGCTTTTGTTCTATTCTCACTCTTTTGATCATGGCAAGAGGCAAAGCCCTTCAACTAAGACACTCTTTATTATAAGGCTCACGAGCAAGAATACATCGGGGGTGACACAAAGCAAAACTCAAGACTAAAACACTAAGACTTTTAAACTACTAAAGAAAGAGAAAACTCAAAAGGAAAACTAAAATAAAGGTAAAGGCAAAAGATGTGATGGTGATACGATACCGGGGCAACTTCCCCAAGCTTGGCACAAGCCAAGGGAATTGCCCATACCAATGCTCAGTTGTCTTCCTTTGGTGGTGAAGGCGGAGGAGTTGTTGAAGAGGCCTTGAGCTTGTTTAATTTCCACTTGAGCATAAAATTTTGCTCCCTCAGATCATCATTTTCCTCTTCAAGCTTCAACACCCTATGGCATAATTCCTGCTTACTCCCCTGCAAGAAATGAGAAGGGATAAACAAGGTCTTAGGCTTCTTCCTTGAGCCAGTGAGGCTCGACTTCTTGAACTCCACATGCGTGTGTCCAGGTTGAGGTAGAGGAGCCTCCTCTTCATCAGAACTTGTTTGTTCCTTCCCCTTGGGATCATAGTCTTCTTCCTCATCAGTGGTCCAGCCATATGGATCAAAGTCCCCATAGACCTTGGGGTTAGCAAGGTAATCAGCCACATAGCTCTCCCCCTCTGAATCTTGAGAATACATCTTGACCTAGATCTGCGGCACAAAACAGGCTCAAAACAAAAAACATAGGAAATCTCCGTGATGCAGGGGTAAGACCAAACGGAAGTATATATAATGATTTTTTTTCTAGACCAGAAGGAGCCCCCGCACGAAAACGGAGTCCAGGAGGCGCACGAGGTGGCCACAAGCCCTCATGGCGCGGCCAGGGGGTGGGCCCGCGCCGTGCAGGCTTGTCGCCTCCTCGCGCACTGTCCGGACTACTTCCAATTTTTGTATTTTTTTAAATATTCCAAAACGGAGAAAATTTCCTATTGGAAAAGTTTTGGACTTTGTTTTCTTACCGAATCACACACCTCTTCATTTTCGGAGTCTGAAACAGGCTGATAAATATCCCTTAAGTATTCTTCCGGAGTTATGGTATTGATGATATTACTTTCAACATTTATGGGAGTACGCGAGATATAATGCTTGATTCTCTGCCCATTTACCACTCTCGGACAATTACCTTCCGTGTTGTTGATCTTGATAGCACCGGAATGATATACTTCCTCCACAACATAGGGACCTTCCCATTTAGAGAGAAGCTTGCTTGCAAAGAATCTTAAACGAGAGTTATATAGCAAGACATAATCACCTACATTGAACTCACACTTTTGTATCCTCTTATCATGCCACCTCTTAACCTTCTCTTCGAAAAGCATGGAATTCTCCTATGCTTGAGTTCTCCACTCATCAAGCGAGCTAATGTCAAATAACCTCTTCTCACCGGCAAGTTTGAAATCAAAGTTGAGCTCTTTGATTGCCCAATAAGCTTTATGCTCTAGCTCAAGAGGTAAGTGACATGCTTTCCCATACACCATTTTGTACGGAGACATGCCCATGGGATTCTTATACAGTTCTATAAGACCACAGTGCATCATCGAGCTTCTTAGACCAATTCTTTCTAGACCTATTGACAGTCTTTTGCAGAATCAGTTTAATCTCTCTATTACTTAGCTCTACTTGACCACTGGACTGAGGGTGATAGGGAGACGCAATTCTATGGTTGACATCATACTTAGCAAGCGTCTTGCGGAAAGCACCATGAATGAAGTGTGAACCACCGTCGGTCATTAGATATCTAGGGACTCTAAATCTAGGGAAAATAAATTCTTTCAGCATCTTGATAGAGGTGTTGTGATCAGCACTACTAGTGGGGATAGCTTCTACCCACTTAGTGACGTAATCAACAGCAACTAATATGTGAGTATACCCATTGGATTTTGGAAAAGGCCCCATATAATCAAATCCCCAGACATCAAATGGTTCAATGACAAGTGAATAGTTCATAGGAATTTCCTGACGTTCGCTAATATTACCTATTCTCTGAAATTTGTCACAAGACAAGACAAACTTACGGGCATCCTTGAAGAGAGTGGGCCAATAGAAACCTGATTGCAATACCTTGTGTGCAGTTCTATCTCCCGCATTGTGTCCTCCGTAGGCCTCGGAGTGACACTTCTGTAGGATCTGTCCTTGTTCATGTTCAGGTACACAACGTCTAATAACACCATCTACTCCTTCCTTATAAAGGTGAGGATCATCCCAAAAGTAATGTCTCAAGTCAAAGAAGAATATATTCTTTTGCTGGTACGTGAAACTAGGTGGTATGTATTTGGAAACGATATAGTTTGCATAATCAGCATACCACGGTGCACTACGTGAAGCATTGATGACATTCAATTTCTCAATGGGAAAGCTATCATCAATAGGTTGTGGGTCATCAAGAACGTTCTCCGACCTATACAAGTTATCTGCTACTAGGTTATCAGCACCCTTTCTGTCGACAACGTGCAAATCAAATTCTTGTAGCAAGAGAACCCATCTGATAAGTCTAGGTTTAGCGTCCTTCTTCTCCATGAGGTACTTAATAGCAGCATGATTAGTGTGAATAGTGTCTTTGGAATCTACTATGTAAGACCTGAAATTTTCACATGCAAACACGACTGCTAAAAACTCCTTCTCCATAGTGGCATAGTTTCTTTGGGCACTGTCTAGAGTTTTACTAGCGTAGTAAATAACATTCAACTTCTTATCAAATCTTTGCCCTAGAACAGCACCAACAGCATAATCACTAGTGTCACACATGATCTCAAAAGGCAAGTTCCAATCAGGTGGTTGAACAATAGGTGCAGTTATCAAAGCCCTCATAAGTATTTCGAAGGCTTCCTCACAATCATCGTCAAAAACAAAAGGAATATCCTTTTGCAAGAGATTGGTAAGAGGCCTAGAAATCGTAGAGAAGTCCTTAATAAACCTTCTATAGAAACTAGCATGACCAAGGAAACTTCTTATACCTTTGATATTTGTGGGGTATGGCATTTTCTCGATTGCATCAACCTTAGCCTTATCGACTTCAATACCTCTTTTAGAAATTTTATGTCCTAAGACGATGCCTTCATTAACCATAAAGTGGCACTTCTCCCAATTCAAGACAGGATTGGTGTCTTTACATCTCTGTAAGACTCGATCAAGGTTGCTGAGGCAATCATCAAAGGAAGACCCGTAGACGGAGAAGTCATCCATGAAAACCTCAACAATCTTTTCACAAAAGTCGGAGAATATAGCCATCATACATCTTTGAAAGGTGGCAGGTGCATTACATAAGCCAAAAGGCATACGTCTATAAGCAAAGGTACCGAAAGGGCAGGTGAAAGTGGTTTTCTCCTCATCAGATTGTGCAACAAGAATTTGGGAGAAACGAGAATAACCGTCTAGAAAGCAGAAGTGTGTGTGTTTGGACAGCCTTTCTAGCATTTCGTCGATAAAAGGCAAAGGATAATGATCTTTCCTAGTGGCCTTATTCAACTTCCTAAAATCAATCACCATCCTATAGCCAGTAATAATCCTGTGTGGGATCAATTCATCCTTATCATTAGGGACAATGGTAATACCTTCCTTCTTAGGAACGCAATGCACCGGACTCACCCAATCGCTATGAGCAACAGGATAGATAATACCCGCTTCCAGGAGCTTTAGTATTTCTTTTCTTACTACTTTTTTCATCTTAGGATTCAGTCTCCTTTGATGATCAGCAACTGGTTTGAATTCAGGATCGGTTTTGATCTTGTGCCGGCATAGAGTGGGACTAATGCCCTTAAGATCATCAAGAGTATATCCTATAGCATCACGGTGCTTCCTTAGAGTTTTTAGCAACTTCTTTTCTTCATGCTCCGAGAGGCTAGCACTAATAATGACAGGATATATCTCCTTTTCATCAAGATAGGCATACTTAAGAGTATCAGGCAACTGTTTAAGCTCGAACACAGGATCACCCTTTGGTCGAGGTGGATCCCCAAGCAGTTCAACATGCAATTTATTCTTAAGGATATGATATTGTTCTAAGACAACTCTATCTATCTCATCCCTTTCATCCATATGCATATCATTTTCATGCTCAAGCAAGTATTGCTCTAAGGGACCAGTAGGAGGCACGGCAATAGAAGCTAAGGCAATAGTTTCATCCCTACTAGGCAACTACTTTTCATGAGGTTGTCTACCAAACTTGGAGAAATTGAACTCATGTGACACACCTTCAAAGCCAACAGTGACAGTTTGCTTCTCACGGTCAATATGAGCATTGACGGTATTGAGGAAGGGTCTGCCAAATATGATGGGACAAAGGCTATCTTGTGCAGTAGCAAGAACAAGGAAATCAGCAGGATACTTCGTTTTACCACACAAGACTTCAACATCCCTAACAATTCCCACAGGGCAGATAGTATCTCTATTGGCAAGCTGAATAGTGACATCAATAGGCTCTATCTCAACAGGTGCAATCTCATCTTTGATTTCATCGTATAAGGATTGAGGTATTGCACTAACACTAGCACCCACGTCACATAAGCCATGATAACAATGATCTCCTATCTTAACAGAAACCACAGGCATGCCAACAACAGGCCTATGTTTGTCTATAACGTGAGGTTTAGCAATTCTTGCAGCATCTTCACAGAAGTGAATATTATGTCCCTCAACTTCTTCAGACAGAAGATCTTTGATAATAGCAATGCTAGGTTCAAATCTAATTTGCTCAGGGGGTGAGGTGTTCTAATATAGCCTCTACATATCACGGTTGAAGCTTTAGAATGATCCTTTATCCTAACAGGGAAAGGTGGTTTCTCAATGTAAGCACTGGGTACCACAGGATCATTATAGGCAATGAATTTCTCTTCAACTGGAGTGGGTTTAACTACATTGACTTCTAACGGAGGATGATATTTAAACCACTTCTCTTTGGGGAGATCAATATGAGCAGCAAAAGATTCACACAATGAAGCTACTATCTCACAGTCAAGTCCATACTTAGCGCTAAAGTCACAAAAAGTATTTGTCTCAACAAAGGATTTAACGCAATGAAAAGTGAAATTCATACCTGACTCCTTACCTTCTTAAAGCTCCCAATCTTCAAAGTTGCGTTTAATTCTCTCCAATAAATTCCACTTGAAGTCAATATATCTCTTCATAAAAGAACCGGTACAAGAAGTGTCAAGCATAGTGCGATCATCATGAGAAAGCCGAGCATAGAAGTTCTGAATGATAATTTCTCTCGAGAGCTCATGATTGGGGCATGAATATAGCATTGATTTAAGCCTCCCCCAATCTTGAGCGATGCTTTCTCTGTCACGAGGCCAAAAATTATAAATATAATTCCGATCACGATGTACTAAATGCATAGGATAAAACTTTTGATGAAATTCCAATTTCAACCGATTGTAGTCCCATCATCACATAGCCTATACCATGTCAACGCCTTATCCTTCAAAGATAAAGGAAATACCTTCTTCTTGACCTCATCCTCGGGCACACCTGCAAGCTTAAATAAACCACAAACCTCATCTACATTGATTAGATGCAAGTCTGGATGTGATGTTCCATCTCGTGTAAAAGGATTAGCCAGCAGCAAGCATACCCGAAGGAAATTCAAATAAAATATTTTCAGTAGGTGCAGCAGGTTGAGGAGCAACTCTTTGTGCTTCTGTTCGAGGTGAAGATACCCCGAACAAGCCCCTCAAAGGATTAGTATCCATAGTAACAAGTGACAAAAAATTTCAGCACACTATATGAATGTTTCCTTACCAAGTTCCACTTACCAAAGGCGCTTCACTCCCCGGCAACGACGCCAGAAAAGAGTCTTGATGACCCACAATTATAGGGGATCAATCATAGTCCTTTCTACAAGTAATAGTGTCGAACCCAACGAGGAGCAAAAGGATCTGACAAGTGGTTTTCAGCAAGGAAAAATCTGCAAGCACTGAAATTGTCGATAACAAGTGATTGTGTGGTGAGATGATTCGCAGCAAGCAACAAGTAACAAAAGTAGCAACAGTGCAGCAAAGTGGCCCAATACCTTTTGTAGCAAGGGACAACCTGGACAAAGTCTTATAGGAGGAAAAACGCTCCCGAGGACACACGGGAATTTCTGTCATGCTAGTTTTCATCATGTTCATATGATTCACATTCGTCACTTTGATAGTTTGATATGTGGGTGGACCGGTGCTTGGGTACTGCCCTTACTTGGACAAGCATCCCACTTATGTTTAACCCCTCTCGCAAGCATCCGCAACTACGAAAGAAGAATTAAGACAAAGTCTAACCATAGCATTAAACTAGTGGATCCAAATCAGCCCCTTGCGAAGCAACGCATAAACTAGGGTTTAAGCTTTTGTCACTCTAGCAACCCATCATCTACTTACTACTTCCCAATGCCTTCCTCTATGCCCAAATAATGGTGAAGTGTTATGTAGTCGATGTTCACATAACTCCACTAGAGGAAAAACAACATACAACACATCAAATTACCGAACGAATACCAAATTCACATGACTACTATTAGCATGACTTATCCCATGTCCTCAGGAACAAAAGTAACTACTCACAAAGCATAATCATATTCATGACCAGATAGGTAATGAGTAGCATCAAGGATCTGAACATAATCTCTTCCACCAAATAATCCAACTAGCATCAACTACAAAGAGTAATCAACACTACTAGCAACCTTACAAGTACCAATCGGAGTCGCGAGATGGAGATTGGTTACAAGAGATGAGCTAGGGTTTGGATATGAGATGGTGCTGATGAAGATGTTGATGGCGATGAGTCCCCTCCGATGAGAGGAGTGTTGGTGATGACGATGGCGACGATTCCCCCTCTGGGAGGGAAGTTTCCCCGGCAGGATCGTCCTGTCGGAGCTCTAGATTGGTTCTGCTCAAGTTTCGCCTCGTGGCGGCGGCGAAACCACGAAAAAGCTCGTCTATGATTTTTTCCTGGACGAAACCCTTCATATAGCAAAAGAGGGGGGAAATTGGGTCTGCAGGGTGCCCACAAGCCCTCATGGCGCGGCCTGGGGGTGGCCGCACCGTGCAGTCTTGTGGCCACCTGCACACACCCCTCTGGCACTTCTTCGGCACAGTATTTTTGATAAATCGGGAAGAAAATCCTCGTTGATTTTTACGGTGTTTGGAGTTGCGTAGAATAGGTATCTCAACTTTGCTCCACTTTTATGCCAGAATTCCAGTTGCCGGTATTCTCGCTCTTCATGTAAACTTTGCAAAATAAGAGAGAAAAGGCATAAGAATAGTACCGTGAAGTGAAATAACAGCCAAAGAAGCGATAAATATCAACATGAAAACATGATGCAAAATGGACGTAATAGACACCAATGATTGCATACCATTCATCAATTGTGACTTCATACTTGTGACCATCAGTCATTCAGAGTAAAGAGTCATCTCCATAGAAATTAATAGTTGCATAGAATTGCATGATAAGCTTGTCATTCCATGGGGTCATCTCCTTCCCAATAAAATCTTCTATGTCAACTAGCATGAAGTTCTCTTGAACATGTGGAAATAAATTCTCATTTTCCTTGATATATTCCCAGTCGACATACCTCATATCACTCACAGCAGGACTCTTGTCATACAGGACAGTCTCATAAAAATCTTGTTGTTCCTTGGTGTGAAACCTTGGATCAACAATAGTTCTTCTTCTGGCAACATGTGGATCAATAACTCTCCACTTTCTTAGTGCGGTATCCTTCCTCTTCTTCATATCTTCTGCTATAGGATGAGTATCATTATGGAGTGGAAGGAATGGTCTGAGCTTCCAACTGGAGCATTCTCATCTTCTTCCTGTTCTGAAGCATGGGAACTGGATGCAGGGCCTGTGGTTTTAGCAGCTGCATGTATATCTTTGGTGGTCTTCCTGGAAGCTACGGCCTTCTTTGCTTTAGCAGCAGGCTTAGGAGCAGACTTCATTGCATCACCCATCAGCTTCTTCTTCTTGGGAGGAACTCGGATCTCCTCATGAGTTTCTCCCGCAGCTTCTTCTGGGTCTTCAAGCATAGAAGTCTTTCTGCCAACAAGATGGATAGTTCTCTTCCTAGGCCTCTTCACACCAGCCTTCTTTGCAGGTGCATCCTTGGAAAGTTCTTTGCCCTTCTTGGCATACTCAGGTGCTCACAGATCAGCAGCACTAGCAGATATCTTCGTGACAACTTTCCTTGGAGGAGCCTTAGGAGGGGCTGATGTTTCTTCTGGCAAAAAGTCTGAGTCTTCCTCATCAAAAACTAGCTTCTTTCTTTGCCTGGTGGCTGCCTTAGGCAAGCCATGAGAACTGGGAGAACTTGGGTCTGAAGTAGTCTTCTCTGGACTAGTGCCTGGGTCCATCTCGACACTCTGCTCTCTGAAGTCATTCTGACTATCATCTAAACCTGACATACTCAGAGACACGTTCAGCAGCAAACAACAGGACCTGTGAAGTGGACATAGGAGAGACAGAATGGATGAGCATCACAAAATTCATATGGTTTTTGAAAATTTGAAGTCTGAAACTTAGGGTATGATCTTCTGCAGGATGTAAATCAGTGGCACCGAGTTGGCATTTTCTTAGTAACTGAGAAGGCTTACTCGCTTAACAGATACTTGGGAGTCATTTACGGTGGCACCGAAAGAGCTACTCGGTCTCACCGAGTTGCTTCTTAGGAGCCCTAAAACAAGAATCTGCGGAACCGATTTTACAAACTCGGTCTCATCGAGTTCCATGCTGCGGCAGATCAGATCCAAAATTTCCACTTCTTCTACACTACGAGATTTTTCTGGTGGAAGGAAGGGTTTCCACATGGTGGCTCGAAGAAAATCTTTCCCAATGTGTTAGAATCAGATAGGGAAACGCAAAGGAAATTGAATCCATACACTAATTTGGTGACAGTCCGGCTACGGCAACGAAGGCAGAGAAGATTGCATCGACGGCGGCGAATCCCAGAGGCGACAGTGCTCGAGGAGACAAAGGTGATGACCTGAGGTATCGGGGGCAGCGAGGATTTGGCGAACGAAACGGTTTTGACGAAGTGAAGTCAAAAGATTCGGTCCGCGGATATATATACACGTGCGCTGTCGGTGTCACCAAGATGGCAAAATCGGTGTCACCGAGTTCCTCAACTGTTAGTAGACAGGGAAACTCGGTGTAACCGAGTTGGCGATTTCGGTGGTCCCGAGATAGGAAAACCTGATCAACTTTGAAAAATCGGTGGCGCCGAGTTTGTGGAGTTGGTCACACCGAGTTTTTCAAAGAGGTTTTGAAGGCAGCATTTGACGATACGGAACTCCGAGTGCACCTTCACACAGAGGGATCGACAAGTGTTTGTTCAAGTTTTGTGATGAAGCATGAATAGAACTTGAGATGAGATAGCATAGATAGCTAGAGAAGGGTCCTAGGCATTCTTGTCCATCCAATTGGCAAAAGATAAATCAAAATCCAAATAACAACAATTGGATGTCCTCAAATGATCAAACACATGCAGACCAACATGCTCACACAATAAGAATGATGAATAAAACATGGTGAAAATGCACACACATCCTAGCATCTATCAAGCACTTGGGCGATGAAAAAGTCATCTATATATGAGTATATTGACATAGGAGCCAAGTAAGAATACTTGATCATAGGTCATACACATTGTTAAGCACAAGTGGGGTTACCACTTTTACATAAGCATTAATGTGTTCATATCCTTAGGAGATGCTTATACTCAAGTCTTAGAGTAAAGCTCCCCCTTGATATGATATCCCCACTAAGAGGGATCAACTAACCTTGGGCTTTGTCGTAGAAGACTTCAAGTAGGTGAAGTAGTGGTGGATGCTCAATGTTGATGAAGATCACATTTAGTTGGGAGCAATCCTTGTTGTTTTCATACTCTTCTCACCTACATGGGTTACTCCCAAATCAGAAGGAACATATGCAAGAATATCTATGGACATGGGGTGAAGCACACATGGGATAATGTCCAAAGATGGATTAATTACCTTGTTCCTTGCTTACCTTTGACGGAATGTGTAACTCCTTGAACTAATGCATATGGTTGAGGTGGATTGCATATAGTTCTGGCCAAAATGAATAAGACTAAATTTCATTGGCAGAGCCATCCCTCAAGAACTTCTACTTCTTCCTCTAGGGAATCCACACTAAAATTATGGGAATCCTTGGAGTTGTGGTAGCACTTGCTGAGGTGGAGCTGGTAGTATCCTTGGGAATCCACTTGATCTTAGCTTGGGGCTCTTCTTCAAATAGGTCAATGTCATCTTGAAGCTTTCCCTTGCCTTTGTGGTATTGTGGTAGAAGGCCATCTTGTGAGCTTGTTCCTTCGGAAGGAGTGGACTTCTCCTCTTGGGGAACAAACTTGGGAGTGGGATATGGACCTTCTTCACAAACATATCCGTTGACGTTGAAGTAGCCAACACATTGTTTCTTCCGATGTCCTCCTTGCTTGCGCACAATTTCCTCAAATTGCTAACTTCCAGCAAGACTCTTGAAGACATCTCTCTCTATAATCCCTTTCAATAGATCATTTTCTTGCTCAAGTGTAACTTGGCTAAGAGAATCGTTAGTGGAATCAATAAAGGTATGATACGTCTCCAACGTATCTATAATTTTTTATGGTTTCATGCTATTATCTTGTCAAACTTTTGATGTTTTGTATGCCTTTTATATCTTTTTTGGGACTAACTTATTATCTCAGTGCCAAGTGCCAGTTCCTGTTTTTTCGTGTTTTTGACCCTTTTCAGAGGAGGATTTTAAATGGAGTACAAACGGAACGAAACTTCCAAAAAGATTTTTTCCGAAACAGAAGAAGATCGGGAAGCTTGAGAACAAAGGCACGGGGTCTCCAGGGACTCCACAAGCCCCCTAGCCGCGGCCAGGGGGCCCGCGCCTCCCAGGCTTGTGGGATCCCTGGGCCTCCCCTGCCCTAGGTCTTTCGCCTATATATTCCCAGAAATTCCAGAAAAAATCAGGAGATCATCGAAAGTACTTTTCCGCCACCGCAAGCTTCTGTCTCCGCAAGATCCCATCTGGGGCACGTTCTGGCGCCCTGCCGGAGGGGGGTTCGGATATGGAGGGCTTCTTCATCAACACCATGACCTCTCCGATGATGCGTGAGTAGTTCACCATAGACCTACGGGTCCATAGCTAGTAGCTAGATGGCTTCTTCTCTCTCTTGGATCTTCAATACAAAGTTCTCCATGATCTTCATGGAGATCTATCCGATGTAATCTTCTTTTGCGTTGTGTTTGTCGAGATCCGATGAATTGCGGATTTATGATCAGATTAACTATGAATCTTATTTGAGTTTCTTATGATCTCTCTTATATGCATGATTTCATATCCCTGTAATTCTCTTCGAATTGTGGGTTTTGTTTGGCCAGCTTGATCTATGATTCTTGCAATGGGAGAAGTGCTTGGTTTTGGGTTCATATCGTGCAGTGACCTCACCCAGTGACAGAATGGGTAGCGAGGCACGCATCGTGTTGTTGTCATCAAGGGTAAAAAGATGGGGTTTTCATCATTGATTTGAGATTATCCCTCTACATCATGTCATCTTGCTTAAGGTGTTACTCTGTTCGTCATGAACTCAATACACTAGATGCATGCTGGATAGTGGTCCATGTGTGGAGTAATAGTAGTAGATGCAGAAAGTATCGGTCTACTTGTCTCAGACATGATGCCTATATGTATGATCATTGCCTTAGATATCGTCATGACTTTGCGCGGTTCTATCAATTGCTCGACAGTAATTTGTTCACCCACAGTAATATTTGCTATTTTGAGAGAAGCCTCTAGTGAACACTATGGCCCCCGGGTCTACTCCACACCATATTTTCAGCCTTACTCTTTTACTTCGTTGCACTTTCTGCCTTCAGATCTCACTTTGCAATCAATCTTGAAGGGATTGACAACCCCTTAATAGCGTTGGGTGCAAGCTCGTTTGTGTTTGCGTAGGTACTATGGACTTGACAAGATTCTCCTACTGGATTGATACCTTGGTTCTCAAACTAAGGGAAATACTTACTGCTCCTGTGCTGCTTCACCCTTTCCTCTTCAAAGGAAAACCGACGCAAGCAAGTCTCCGTCAACGTGTCAATCTCTGGCGCTGTTGTTTGAGAAGTAGCAAGAAGAATTTCTCGCGCCGTTGTCGGGGAAGGATTTTTGTTGTCGTAGTAGAGGAATTTCTGGCGCCGTTGCCGGGGAGGATCAAGTCAAGAACTCATCCAAGTAGGTGTCGCAAACTCATCTCTTGAATTTACTTTTTTTGCCTCTCGTTTTCCTCTCCCCCACTTCTGAAAAACAAAAATTTACAAAAAAATATTTGCCCTTTTCTTCGTTTTCCTTTTTCGTTCGCCCTTTTCTCTCGCTTGCTCCTTGTTCGCCTGTGTGCTTGATTGCTTGCTGAAGTCACCATGACTGAAAACACCAAACTTTGTGACTTCTCTAATACTAATAATAATGATATTATTAGTACTCCGATTGCTCCTGCCACTAGTGCGGAGTCATACGAAATCAATGCCGCTTTGCTGAATCTTGTTATGAAAGAGCAATTCTCCGGCCTTCCTAGTGAAGATGTCGCATCCCATCTTAATACCTTCTTTGAGCTTTGCGATATTCAAAAGAAGAAAGATGTGGATAATGATGTGATTAAATTGAAGCTTTTTTCCTTTCTCGTTGCGAGATTGAGCAAAAACTTGGTTTTCGTCTTTGCCCAAAATAGTATCGATTCTTGGGATAAGTGCAAAGATGCTTATATATCCAAGTATTTTCCGCCGGCTAAGATTATCTCTCTCCGTAATGATATCATGAATTTTAAGCAACTTGATCATGAACATGTTGCACAATCTTGGGAGAGAATGAAATTGATGATTATAAATTGTCCCGCTCATGGCTTGAGTCTTTGGATGATTATACAAATCTTCTACGCTGGCTTGAATTTCGCTTCTAGAAATATCTTGGGTTCTGCCTCAGGTGGAACGTTCATGGAAATCACGTTAGGATAAGCCACAAAACTCCTAGACAACATCATGACGAACTACTCTCAGTGGCACACTGAAAGGTCACCTACTAGTAAGAAGGTACACGCTATAGAAGAAATTAACTCGTTGAGTGCTAAGATGGATGAGTTAATAAATTTGGTTGCTAGTATAAGTGCTCCTTTAGATTCTAATGATATGCCCTTGTCTTCCTTGATTGAGAGTAGCAACGCTAGCTTGGACGTTAGTTTTGTTGGTAGGAACAATTTTGGCTTTGAAAGTTAGATGTGCTCCTCCCAAGATCAATATGGATTAAACTTTGAAAGCTATGCGTGTTTCCATGAGTGAGAGCAAAGAAAGAACCGCCCAAATTCGTGCTAGACATGAATGGCTTAAAAAGGCATGTTCTCGTGATAAGAATCACGAAGATCTTATAGTGCTTGGTGTGACTCCCATTGAATCTTTGTTTTCTTGTGTCAAACCTAATGAAGATGGGGCTGGATATGAATCCACTTTGGTTGAAAAACGCCCCAATGATTCGGAGTCCATCTATCTTGATGCTAAAAACATTGAAAGTGGAGTAGAAGATATTAAAACTTTGAGTTGTAATGAAATTACTACTTTGGGTTTCAAGGAATTCAATTATGATAGTTGCTCCTTGATTGAATGCATTTCCTTGATGCAATCCATGCTAAACTCTCCACACGCTTATAGCCAAAACAAGGCCTTTAGCGATCATATCGTTGAAGCTATGATAAAATCTCTTGAAGAGAAACTTGAATTGGAAGTCTCTATCCCTAGAAAACTTCATGATGAGTGGTAACCTACTATCAAAATCAAAATCAAAAACTATGAATGCAATGCTTTGTGTGATTTGGGTGCTAGTGTTTTCGCGATTCCAAAGTCTTTATGTGATGTTCTGGGTTTTAATGAGATTGAAGAGTGTTCTCTTAATTTGCATCTTGCGGACTCTACTGTCAAGAAACCCATGGTAAGGATCAATTATGTTCTTATTATTGCAAATAGGAACTATGTACCCGTGGATTTCATTGTGCTTGACATTGGTTGCAATCCCACATGCCCTATTATTCTTGGTAGACCTTTCCTAAGGACTATTGGTGCTATCATCGATATGAAGGAAGGGAATATTAGATTTCAATTTCCTTTAAAGAAGGGCATGGAGCACTTTCCTAGAAAGAAAATAATATTGCCTTATGAATCCATGATGAGGGCTACTTATGGTTTGAGCACCAAAGACGACGATACGTGATTCTATCGCCTTATGCCTAGCTAAGGGAGTTAACCAATAGCGCTTGTTGGGAGGCAACCCAATGAATTTATCTTTTTATTTCTGTTTTGTTGCGTCCACACCATCATAATTCTGTTATGATTGTGTTTTTTGTGTTTCTTTTTGTGTTTGAGCCAAGCAAAACCTTTATGACTAGTCTTGGTGATGGTTGTTTGATCCTGCTGGAAAAAGACAGAAACTTTTCACTCACGAGATAATTTTTCATTTTTATTCAGAAAGAGCTTTTGAGTTGATTCTTTTTGCTGCTGGTTGATATACCTTTTTCCAAGACAGTCGTAATTGTTCAGAATCTTTGAGGTACCATAAGTATACGAAGTATACAGATTGCTACAAACTGGTCTGTTTTTGACAGATTCTGTTTTTGTTGAGTTGGTTGCTTGTTTTGATGAAACAATGGATAGTATCGGGGGGTAATAGCCATGTAAAAGTGAGAATAAAGTAGCCCAACACCAATATAAATAGAAATCAAGATTTCTACAGTACCTAAAGAGGTGGTAGTTTGTTTTCTTGTGCTAATGTTATCATGAGATTCTGTTTAAGTTTTGTGTTGTGAAGTTTTCAAGTTTTGGGTGATGTTCTCATGGACAAAGAGATAAGGAGTGGAAAGAGCTCAAGCTTGGGGATGCCCAAGGAATCCAAAGCCAAATTCAAGGACACCAAAAAGCCTAAGCTTGGGGATGCCCCGGGAAGGCATCCCCTCTTTCATCTTCAATCCATCGGTAACATTACTTGGAGCTATATTTTTATTCACCACATGATATGTGTTTTGCTTGGAGCGTCTTGTATCATAGGAGTCTTTTCTTTTTGTTGTGTCAGAATCATCCTTGCTTCACACCTTTTTGAGAGAGAGAGACATGCACTCATCGTGATTTTGCTAGAATGCTCACCATGCTTCACTTATATCTTTTGAGCTAGATAATCTTGCTCTATGTGCTTCACTTATATCTTTTAGAGCATGGCGGTGCGTGACTTGGTAGTTAGCTTGTGCTATGAAAGTAGTCCCAAAGGTGATAGGTACCCAAAGAGGATAAAAAACCTCCATCTTCATGTGCATTGAGTATAAAGAGAAGTCTTGATTCCTTTCATTTAGTTTTGAGACGTGGATTTGGTAATATTAAGAGTTATGTTAGTAGGGTGTTGTGAATCTAGAAATACTTTTGTTGAAGTTAGTGATTCCCGTAGCATGCACGTATGGTGAACCGCTATGTTAGGAAGTTGGAGCATAATTGATCTATTGATTGTCATCCTTTGTGTTGAGGTCGGGATCGCGCGATGGTTAACACCTACCAACCCTTCCCCTAGGAGTATGCGCTTAGCACTTTGTTTCGATTACTAATAAAAACTTACGCAACAAATATGTGAGGTCTTCATGACTAATGTGAGTCCATGGTATAGATTCACTTTCACCTTCCACCATTGCTAGCCTCTCTAGTGTCGCGCAACTTTCGCCGGTACACAAACCCACCATATGCCTTCCTCAAAACAGCCACCATACCTACCTACTATGGCATTTTCATAGTCATTCCGAGATATATTGCCATGCAACTCCCACCGTTCCGTCTCATGACTTGTGCCGTCACTCTCATATTGCCATTGCATGATCGTAAGATAGCTAGCGAGATGTTTCAACGTCATACTCCAAGCTAGATCGTTGCACATCCCGGTACACTGTCGGAGGCATTTCCCATAGAGTCATCATCATTCTAAGCTTTGAGCTGTGAGTAAATAAAAGTGTGATGATCATCATTATTGGAGCATTGTCCCATGTGAGGAAATAAAAAAAAGAGGCCAAAGAGCCCAAATAAAAAAAAGAGAAAGAAAAGAGGCCCAAGTGCCCAAATAAAAAAAGAGAAGAGAGAAAAAGAGAGAAGGGACAATGCTACTATCTTTTTCCACACTTGTGCTTCATAATAGCACCATGTTCTTCATGATTGAGAGCCTCTTGTTTCGTTGCCACCATATACTAGTGGGAATCTTTATTATATAACTTGGCTTGTATATTCCAATGATGGGCTTCCGCAAAATTTCCCTAGGTCTTTGTGAGCAAGAAAGTTGGATGCACACCCACTAGTTCCCCTTTTGAGCTTTCACATACTTATAGCTCTAGTGCATCATTTGTATGGCAATCCCTACTCATTCGCATTGATATCTAATAATGGGCATCTCCATAGCCCTTTGATATGCCGAGTCAATGTGACCATCTCCTCCTTTTTGTCTCACAACCACCATCACACTCTATTCCACCTATAGTGCTATATCCATGGCTCACGCTCATGTATTGCGTGATAGTTATAAAAAGTTTGAGAAAGTAAGAGTGCGAAAACAATTACTTGGCCAATACCGTGGTTGTGCATGATTTAAATTAGTTGTGTGAGGATGATGGAGCATAGCCACACTATACGATTTTGTAGGGATAACTTTCCTTGGCCTTGTTATTTTCAAAATTCATGATTACCTTTCTAGTTTGCTTGAAGTATTATTGTTTTCATGTCAATAGCAAACTATTGTTTTGAATCTTACGGATCTGAACATTCATGTCACATGAAAGAAGTTACAAAGGACAATTATACTAGGTAGCATTCCGCATCAAAAATTCAGTCTTTATCACTTCCCTACTTGAGGACGAGTAGGAGTTAAGCTTGGGAATGCTTGAGACGTCTCCAACGTATCTATAATTTTTGATGGTTTCATGCTATTATCTTGTCAAACTTTGGGTGTTTTGTATGCCTTTTATATATTTTTTGGGACTAACTTATTAACTCAGTGCCAAGTGCCAGTTCCTGTTTTTTCAGTGTTTTTGACCCTTTCCAGAGGAGGATTTTAAACGGAGTCCAAACGGAACAAAACTTCCAAAAACATTTTTTTCGAAATAGAAGAAGATCAGGAAGCTCGAGAACCAAGGCATGGGGTCTCCAGGGACCCCACAAGCCCCCTAGCCACGGCCAGGGGGGCCCACGCCTCCCGGGCTTGTGGGCTCCCTAGGCCTCCCCTGCCCTAGGTCTTTCGCCTATATATTCCCATAAATTCCAGAAAAAATCAGGAGATCATCGAAAGTACTTTTCCGCCGCTACAAGCTTCTGTCTCTGCAAGATCCCATCTAGGGCACGTTCTGGTGACCTGCCGGAGGGGGGATTCGGATACGGAGGGCTTCTTCATCAACACCATGACCTCTCCGATGATGTGTGAGTAGTTCACCATAGACCTACGGGTCCATAGCTAGTAGCTAGATCACTCCTTCTCTCTCTTGGATCTTCAATACAAAGTTCTCCATGATCTTCATGGAGATCTATGTGATGTAATCTTCTTTTGCGGTTTTTTTTGTCGAGATCCGATGAATTGTGGATTTATGATCAGATTATCTATGAATCTTATTTGAGTTTCTTCTCATCTGTCTTATATGCATGATTTCATATCCTTGTAATTCTCTTCGAATTGTAGGTTTTGTTTGGCCAGCTTGATCTATGATTCTTGCAATGGGAAAAGTGCTTAGTTTTGGGCTCATACCGTGTGGTGACCTCACCCAGTGACAGAAGGGGTAGCGAGGTACGCATCGTGTTGTTGCCATGAAGGGTAAAAAGATGGGGTTTTCATCATTGGTTTGAGATTATCCCTCTACATCATGTCATCTTGCTTAAGGCGTTACTCTGTTCGTCATGAACTCAATACACTAGATGCATGATGGATAGCGGTCGATGTGTGGAGTAATAATAGTAGATGCAGAAAGTATCGGTCTACTTGTCTCGGACGTGATGCCTATATGTATGATCATTGCCTTAGATATCGTCATGACTTTGCGCAGTTCTATCAATTGCTCGACAGTAATTTGTTCACCCACCGTAAAATTTGCTATTTTGAGATAAGCCTCTAGTGAACACTATGGGCCACGGGTCTACTCCACACCATATTTTAAGCCTTACTCTTTTACTTCGTTGCACTTTCTGCCTTCAGATCTCACTTTGCAATCAATCTTGAAGGGATTGACAACCCCTTTATAGCGTTGGGTGCAAGCTCGTTTGTGTTTGCACAGGTACTCTGGACTTGACAAAATTCTCCTACTGGATTGATACCTTGGTTCTCAAACTGAGGGAAATACTTACTGCTCTTGTGTTGCATCACCCTTTCCTCTTCAAGGGAAAACCGACGCAAGCAAGTCTCCGTCAACGTGTCAATCTCTGGCGCTGTTGTTTGAGAAGTAGCAAGAAGAATTTCTGGCGCCATTGTCGGGGAAGGATTTTTGTTGCCGTAGCAAGGTACTAGCAACAACATTATTGAATTTAGCACTAGCATTGTTGTTACTAGATGAAGAAACCTTCTTGCCTTTGTTACTAGTGTTCCTAGGTTTAACTTGTGGAAAAAAGTTAGACAAGAGTAATCGTTTGGCTAGATAAGAAGAACTCTTCTTCCGAAGATCATCATTGATTGTTTTTAAGAACTCGTGCTCTTGATCCAAGTTGAGCTTCTCGAAGCGTAGCTTCTCATGGGTTCTTGCAAGCTCTCTATGATCTTCAAGAGTAGTCTCATGAGCTAACTTAAGAGTTTTTAATTATTGAGTTAGTCGTTCAATTTCTTTCTTATCATCATCATTCGATTTCTCTTGACTAGCATGATAAATAGCAAGTTCATTTTCAGTGCATTCACTAGTTTTATCTAGAAGCAAGTCATATTCTCCTAACAAGTCATCCTCGTCACTATTGAAATCAAGATACTCAAGATGTGATACCTTGGGGCCTTTAGCCATGAAGCAGTTTCCGACTCCCTCATTTCGTGAATCAAATAAGTCGTAGGAGTTGGTGGAAACAAGCGCAATCCCGGCAACACCTTCATCTTGACTATAGTCGGAGTTGGAGTGATAGCTTCTCTCAGAGTGGTGATCAGACTCAGATCCAGAGACCCATTCATCAACATGAGCTTGATGTCTTCTTCTTGAACTGCTCTTGGTGTATTTGTCCGTCTTCTCCGATTCCTTGCCTCTCTGTGGGTGTCTTCATTCATAGTGATCTTCTCTACTCCTTCTCTCTCTCTATGTGGTGACTCATCTCCTGAGCTTCGTCTTCGAGGTGACTCTTCTCTTCTTTTGTAGGGAGCCGAGCACTCATTTGAGTAGTGTCCGAGCTTCCCACAATTGTAGCAGTTTCGGTCATGACTGGACGAACGCTTCTCATCATGTCTTGAACTTGAGCTTCTATCTTTACATCTACTCTTGTAGAACTTGTTGAATTTTCTGACCATGAGGCTTATCTCTTCATCAGTGACAAGATTGTCTTTTGAAGTAGCGGGAGCATCACATAAAGCTTTATAAGCACCGCTTGACTTGTTGTGCAGCTCATCTTTGTCCTTGAGTGACATCTCATGAGCAACAATCCTACCGATGACTTCAGTTGGCTTGAGATCTTTGTAATTTGGCATCATTTGGATCAATGTGCACACTGTGTCATACTTTCCATCAAGAGCTCTAAGTATCTTCTTGATGATGAATTTGATGGTCATATCTTCGCTTCCTAAGCCGGCAATCTCATTGGTGATGAGAGCTAGCCTAGAGTACATTTAAACAACTCCATCACCATCCTTTATCTTGAACTTGTCAAGGTGACTTTGAAGCACATCCAACTTAGATTCTCTGACAGAATCAGTACCATCGTGCATATCAACCAAAGTATCCCAAATTTATTTTACATTCTCAAGACGACGGATTTTGTTGAATTCTTCGGGGCAAAGGCAGTTGAAGATGATATCGCAGGCTTGAGCATCAAGTTGCAACATCTTTAGTTCATCAGTTGTGCATCATGATCTGGTTCATGCCCTTATCCAAAGAAGTTACCTTGCACACCAACACGAATAACAGCCCAAACATGAGAATTAAAGCCATGTATATGCATTTTCATTGTATTCTTCCAACTAGCAAAATTAGTGTCATCAAAGTAAGGACATCTACGATGATAATTTCCCTCACTACATGCCATACTATCCTAGGTTTCTAAACCAATGAAATGGAGACCAAGGATCTGATACCACTTGTAGGATCGAAAGTATCTCTAGAGGGGGTGATTAGACTACTTGACAAGATATTTTTTTGCCTTTTCCCAATTTTATTTGAGAGGCAGCTACGATAGTTATAACAAGTTAAGTACACCCTACACATGCAGTTCTAATAGTATAGCAGCGGAAAGTAAACATGCAATTGTAAAATAGAGAAGTAAGGTAGCGAGATCAAACGCATGAGGTTGACACGACGATTTTTGGCATGGTTCAGATAGGTGGCACTATCGTACGTCCATGTTAGTGGAGACTTCAACCCACGGAGGGTAACGGCTGCGAGAGTCCACGGAGGGTCCACAAAGAAGCGGCCTTGTCTATCCCACCACGGCTTACGTCCGCGGAGGACTAGCCTTACTCACGGTAGATCTTCAAGAAGTAGGCGATCTCCTTGCCCTTAAAACATCTTGTTTCAACTCCACAACACGAAGTAGGAGGCTCCCAAGCGACACCTAACTAATCTAGGAGGCACCACCCTCCAAAAGGTAATAGATGGGGTAGATCAATGAACTCCTTGCTCTAGTGCTTCTAAATATAGTCTCCTCAACACAAATCACTCTCATGGAATATGCAAGGGTAGGAGAGTTTGATTTGGTGGAAAGCAGTTTGGGGAGGCTAGAGATCAAGTTTCAAATGATTGGATCGGAATATATTGGTCTCAACACACGAGCAGGTTGTTCTCTCTCAGAAAGTGGATCTGGAAATGAAGTGTGTGTTCTGAGTGCTTCTCCCACGAATGAGAGGTGGGTGAAGGGGTATATGTAGGCAGCAGCCAAAATCCAACTGTTACACACAAAACATCAAACTCAGTGACACCGAAGTGGACAACTCGGTGGTACTGACTAGTACTAAAAGTGTTAACTTTAGAATCTCAGTGACACCGATATATAGAACTCGGTGGCACCAAAAAGGTGACTAATGGTTAGATGGCCAAACTCGGTGGCACCGATGCCCAAACTCGGAAATTCCGATTTTGAGTATCTTGGCAATAGAATGTTGGTCAGACTGAACACGATAGCACCGATGTAGTTTCGGTTGCCCCGATTTGGTGGGAATGCCTAGGGTTTTGTCTGAGGTTCAAACTCAGTGGGTCCATTGTGGAAATATTGGTGACACCGAATTTGTGAATGTGGAACTTGACAGAGTGGATATGTGGGGAAAATGACTGAGTATTTTGGTGGCTAACTTTGAACATTTGAGCAATAAGTTCATTTTACTACCTCACCCCCTTTTAATAGTATTGGCTTTCCTATGGAACCAAAAGTGATTTCTCACAAATATAAAATGAAGAGTCTTCTAGCTTGAAGCTTGAGCCAATATTACTCCTTTCTTGCATCCAGGGGTATCTCCACATAAACCTTAAGCCATAGCATCTTTTGAACTTTTCTGAAATATACTTGGAAAACACATTAGTCCAATGATGCATATGTTGTGATCAATTATCAAAACCACCCTAGGGAGAAATTGTGCTTTCAAAAAGTCTGGGTGGAATCATCACGTACACTTTCTCTCTCACCCCTTTTCTGCTTCGATGGAGCTTTTCTACCTTGCCTTGCCCTGCCTGGTAGTTTCCAAGCGGTACTACCGCTTATCACCGATAGTACCGCCCGGACGGTGGTAGTACTGCTCTGAGCGGAAGTGCTCTGCTAATGCCTTTGGCCTGTAGCGCTCTCCAAAAGTGCGGACACTTTTGTGGACGAGTTTTGCGGTAGTACTAGGTGTTAGTACCGCCCGCAGAGCGGTACTACCGCTCAAGGCAGTACTAGGTGCTATGCCGTGGTTCTGGCCTGGCCTCCCTTTGCCTGAGCGGTAGTACCGCTCCCTCGAGCGGTACTACCGCTTATCATCGGTACTACCACTACAGGAGCTATAGTACCGCTCTTGCTCGTGCACAAGGGGTGGGTAACGGGAAGATTCCCTCCCCACTATGTAATGGGGTTCTTCTCCCCTCACAACCCTACCTTTTACCCCCTAAGCTCCATTGTTGCTCCAAGATCCATTTTAGTCCGATCTCTCTCCCTAGCCAACAAAACTTGCTGATATTCTAGGGTTTGGTTGAGAGGGCCTTGATCTACACTTCTACCAAGAGAAATTTTATTCCCCCCCCCCCACTAATCTCTTGGGGATATTGTTACTCTTGGGTGTTTGAGAACGCTAGACGGTTGAGGTCACCTCGAATCCATATTCCATTATGGTGAAGCTTCGTGGTCTCATTGGGAGCCTCCAATTAAGTTGTGGAGATTTCCCCAACCTTGTTTGTAAAGGTTCAGTCGCCGCCTTCAAGGGCACCACTTAGTGTAATCACGACACCTCGCATCGTGTGAGGGTGTGAGGAGAATATATTGGCCTTAGTGCCATCTTGGGGAGCATTGTGCCTCCACACCGCGCCAATGGAGATGTACTTCTTCTCAAAGGGAAGGAACTTCGGAAACACATCCTCGTTTTCATCGGTTCCGCTTGTGGTTATCTCTTACATTTACTTGTATTTACTTCTTGCCTATTATTGTTGTTCTTAGCATCATATAGGTTGTCCACTTAGTTGCATATCTAGACAACCTTTTTGTTGCTAAACCTAATTTGTTTAAATAAAAGCTTAAAATTTGTTAGTTGCCTATTCACCCCCCCCCCCCCGTAGTCAACCATATCGATCATTTCCATTGGTATCAGAGCCTCGACTCTTTACTAATGATTTCACCATCTAAAGAGTATGGTTGACCACGGGGAACAAATTGAGGAGGTGCCCGAGGGAGTTGTGGAAAACTCGATCACCCGACAGGAATTAAATGAGGTCATGTCCACATTTAAATCCTGAGTGGCTATCGAAGTCAAAAACATGCTTAAGGAATTCCTTGATATTTACAAACCGCCTACCAACCCGTTGTTGGTGGATCCCACAACTTCGATTCAGGGGGCAATTCCGAAAAGGGAAATGCTAGTAGTGAAAAGGATAAAATGCCTCAAGGAACAAGTGGGGCAAATGCCTTTGCCTCTGTTCCTCCTCCCATGGTCTATGGAGGACCGGTCCACCCACCACATATTGTTAATCTAGGTCCTCCACCAAAGCTTGTTAAGAATGATTTTGCTAACTGGGTTTTCATATCAAGTCTCATTTGAACCATGACACAACACAATTTTGGACAATCATTGATCAAGGGTACTACCACATGATCCAATCAATCTCACACCAAGAGAATAGACCGACAATTAGCTCAATCACTCTGCCTTGTTCATTATTCAAGCAGTTGTTCCTGTTGAAGACCTTCCTCACTTGCATCCCTTCACTCGTGCCAAAGATTGCTGGGGGCATATCATCTCCATGCACAAGGGAAGCTCTAGCATTCAATGGTCCAACTATGAAGTGGTTCTTGATGAGGCCGGTGAATTTTCTATGATCGAGGATGAGGACCCTCGTGAGCTATATCAAAGAGTTACAACTCTTGTTGTTGCTTTTCGGGATCATGTAAGCAAAGATGTGGATGACAGTTGGATTAAGCGCAAGTTTCTCAAGGCCATCATGCCTTTCAACAAGTCCATGTCCTCTGTCATCTGTCAAAGGCAGGACTTTCATTCCTTGTCCTCAAGTGATGTGTTGAATGAGTTTATTTCCATGAACATTTCGAACACGACTGTTGATAATTCTCTAGCCCGAGTTCAATGGTCAAGAGAAGACTCCCCCAACCTTGCTTTGAAGGCCAAGGCTGTTATGGAGGAAGATGAGGAAGACAAAGAAGAATCTTGTCCTGAAGACACCAAGTATGCTTACCACGAGCACACGGCTCTTGCATCAAGGAAGTTTTGGGGCAACAAGAAAAACTCAAGGGCCAACTTCTCCAAGAACAACTCAAGCGGGTCTAAGGGGAAGCAACGCGTGAGAACTTGCTACAATTGTGGAAATGTGAGTCACTTTGTGGCAGATTGTCCCTATGAGCAGAGGGAAGACGATGGTGGCAAGCTCATTCGCAAAGACAAGACCAAGTATTTCCCAAACAAGAACAACTTCCCCAAGAAGATGCCACCTAAGGTGTTAGTGGCTCAAGAAGAGTACCTCTCCGATGAGGATCATGGCGATGAGACAAGTGGCGAAGCAATGGGAATGGCCACGGTGTCCATTGCATCTTCTTCTCCAAGCAAGGTGTCTCTCTTCAAGGCCCCCAACGATAACCGTGTTGCCAAGTGTCTCATGGCCAAGGCATCCAACAAGGTAACATCTAACGCTCAAACTTCCAACATCAAAGCTACCATTTCCGCTACCATGGATAGAGGAGATGAAACGGAAGAGGTAGAGGAGAAGGAAAACTCCTTTGGTATATTCATGAGAAAACTCAAGGGTAAATCCAAGAAGCATTTTGTTGCTCTCTTGGAAGAACTCGGTGAGGCTAATGACCTTATTGAATCTCATGAAGAAACTATTTCTACACTACAAGGTCATAGTCTTGACTACACTGATGAGATTGCAGATCTTTCCATTGCTCTTGAAAAAGAGCAAGGACTTCGTTTAATTCTTGAGAAGTCACTTAACGATGACCTTGCTAAGCTAAAGAAAGATCTTGATCATGCTCTTGTTCTTACCATGTGCTTCAATCCTAAAAGAGTGTACTTGGGCTTGATCATGTTAGACTCGAGAAAGAGCTTGCAACACTTGAAAAGGCTCACAAGGCCTTGAAGAGTACTCGTGTATCTTTAAAAGAATATCATGCTCAATTCCAAGTAAAACTCACTAAGGAAAATAACCACTTGCTCTCCATTTGTTTTAACTGATAATGTCCATGCTACTAACCCCTGTTGTGAGCATGCACATCTTGTGGAGGATAACTCCAAACTAAAAGAGCACCTTGAGAAAGGCCTTGTGACGTGCATCCAAGGTGAAAAGAATCTTAATGACCTTTTGAGTATTCAAAAGGAAGTGGTTGCGAAGGAAGGAGTTGGGTTTGCACCCAAGTCCAAGAAGAACAACAAGAAGAAGACCAAGCAACCTCCCTAGCTTATGGAAACCTTTGTTAAATCTAGGGAGGGTACTCATGGGAAGAAAAAGGGACCAAGCTAAGGGTGGTAATGCCGTGAAGGGCAATACCCCTCTACCCAACACAGCCGACGACTTTAACCCCTCCTATGTTTTGTGTCGCGCCAGTGATGGAAATGTTTTTGCTAAGTTTGTTGGTTGTTATGATGAGTACATTGCATGGTCTATTTTGGTTCCTAAGACCCTTGTTACTAACATAAGAGGACCCATTAAAGAATGAGTACCTAAATCCAAGCATTGATCTTATGCAGGAGTTTGCTTCCGGTGGGGTGTCATGGTTGCTTGATAGTGGAGCAACAAATCATATGACCGGAAGCAAGGACTTGGTGGTGGACATTCATCTCGACCCAACCATTGCCATCCAAGTCTCCTTTGGCGATGATGCGATTTCAAAGGTATTGGGTCTCGGCAAGGTGGTAATTTCTCCGGAACTTACGATTGAAAAGGTTATGCTTGTTGAGACCCTCGCATACAATTTACTTTCCATTCATCAACTTGCACTTATGGCTTTAGTACTTTCTTTGGCATTGACTATGTTGCCCTTTTGTGGAGGAATAATCTTAAAGTAACCTTTGTTGGGCATGTCGAGAACGGTCTTTGTGTGGTTAACTTTTCGGAGCGACCCACTAAGACCGCCACTTGCCTAATGGCTAAAGTTGATGTGGGGTGGCCTTGGCATCACTGGCTAGCCCATGTCAATATGAGATCTTTGCAATGTCTCCTCAAAGGGGATCACGTTCTCGGACTAACCAATGTGAGTTTTGCCAGAGATCCTGCTTGCAGTGCATGTATTGAAGGAAAGATTCATGAGACAGCTCACCGCCCCACGACTATCATCTACACAAAAAGGACCTTGGAACTCCTTCACATGGATCTCTTTGGTCCTCCATCTTATGATGGTATTGGGGGAATAAAGTATTGCTTGGTGACAGTGGATGATTACTCAAGATATATCTGGGTATACTTTTTCAAGAGAAAGAGCGAGACTCAACAAACCGTCATCGACTTTGCTAATGGAGCTCAACGCCAACATAATGCAAATATATTGATGATCGGAAGTGACAATGGCACCGAGTTCAAGAACTACTCCTTAATTAATTTTTGAGTGATGAAGGAATCAAGCATCAATACTCTACTCCTTACACTCCTCAACAAAATGGTGTGGCGTAAAGGAAGAACCGGATGTTGATGTATGCGGCAAGAACCATGATGGTGGAGTTTAAATCTCTGTGTAACTTTTGGGCCGAAGCCATCAACACTGCATGTCATGCATCCAATCAGCTCTACCTCTGCAAAGGCTTGAACAAGACTCCATATGAAATCCTTATTGGCAACAAGCCCAACCTCAAGTACTTCCGGGTGTTTGGCTGTAAGTGTTCCATTCTTAAGAAAAGTACTCGTTTGTCTAAATTTGAACCTAGAGCTCAAGAGGGCATATGTGTTGGTTATGCTACAAACTCTCGCGCTTACCTTGTCCTCAACAAGTTCTCAAGACTCATTGAGGAGACGTGTAACATGGAGTTTGACAAGAATAACAGATCCCAAGTGGAGCAAAGTGGTCTTTGTGATGTAGGTGATGAAATTCCTCCCCAAGCCATAAGAAGAATGGGTGCGGGATACTTACTGTCCATTGAGGAACCCCTTGTGGCTGAAGGAGAAGGACAATGTTCCAGTCATGTGGAACCATCACCGACGCAAGACCCACATGCTTCCGAAGAATGCTCTGATGGCCCTCATCCTCATGATCCTGATGAAAAGGATCGAGATGGACCTAGAGGGGGGGTGAATAGGTACAGTTCCAAACTTTAATAGTTACTTAGCAATTTTAGGCAATGGTGCGGAATATGAGCGCGAGCCTAATAATTGCAAAGACAAAGAGTAAGCTATTTAGAGTAAAGTAAGGCGGTCGGTAAACAATAATCAAATGCAAGTATGTAATAAGGATTAACACAAGTAGAGAGTTAGGGTTAGGGATAACCGAAACTCCAAGAGAGACGAGGATGTATCCCGGTGTTCACTTCCTTAGAGGGAAGCTACGTCACCGTTAGAGGGGCGGATGTTACCACGAAGGCACACCAACGCCACGAAGGCTCACCCTATTCTCCCTTTGAGACAACACCACGAAGGCGTTTCTCAACCACTAGTGGTAAGCCTTGGGGTGGCTTCCAAACCCTCACTAACTTTTTGGGGGGTAATCACATTGGTTTGATTCCTCTCCGAAGACTCCTACCGCCTAGGAATCTCCAACCTCCAAGAGTAACAAGATCACGGGGATTGCTCAAAACTTGCTCAAATCACAAATTGCTTTGGTGGAGAGGAGGAGAAGGAGACGGTCTATCTTTTGATTGGAACAACACTCAAAAGGGCTCACAAATGCTCTTGGGATCTAAGTTTGGGTGTAGGCAAGAGTGAGTGAGGAGGAAGGTGTTCTTGTAAGTGTTCTTGTTGTGTTGAACACCCTCTCACGAAGTGGGAGGGGGTATATATATAGTGGGGAGACTAAAATAACCGTTGGGGTCACTTAAGTCTGACAGTGGTCGGACGTCTGGCAGTTCTCGGATGACCGGACGACCACAAGGGGTCGGACGTCCGACAGTGGTCGGTCATCCGAGAGATGCATATATATCAGGAACCACTGTATAGATGAACAGGGACCGGACATCCGGAGGGAGCCGGATGTCCGAGACTTTGGCTCTGTTCACGGGCACCGGTTTTCCGAAAGCGGTCGGACGTCCGGCCCTCGGACGACAGGGGGAGGCCGGAAGTCCGAGTTATTTTACTTTGCATTTCTCTGGTGCAAGGTTCCGGTTTTCCGAAGTGGTCGGGCGTCCGGCCCTCGGACGTCCGGAGGGAGCTAGATGTCCGAGACATTGGCTGTGGTATAAGGTTCCGGATTTCCAAAGTGGTCGGGCGTCCGGCCCTCGGACGTCCGGAGGAAGCCGGATGTCCGAGGCATTGGTTCTGTTTTGAGATAAAAGCAGAGCAGTGGAGATGTGGTATGAGCAGAAAAGTCGAGATGTAGTATGAGCAAGTTCATTGCAAAACCTGTGATCCCCTCTTAATAGTGCGGGATCCCTATACTCAAGAATAGAAAATTTAAAGGATAGGCTACATCATCTTTTCTCAATCCCGAGCCTTCTTGACATATAAGTCCCAATCTTCTCAGGCCACCTTGGCACATAATTCTCGATCTACTAAGAGTACTTGCCATCCTGAGATACACTCAACAAATAAGATTAGTTTCCTATGTATGTGTTGTCATTAACACCAAAACTCGATTAATGGCATGACTGCACTTTCAATCTCCCCCTTTTTGGTAGTTGATGACAACATATACATAGCTCTCAAAAGATTTAACATACATTTAGCTTTGGAGAGGTTTGGTACGGAGCTCCCCCTTAGCCTGAGCACTGTAAAAATAACGGAGCTCCCCCTTAATGTGTGTATCGAAGATATCATGTAACTTAGTAGAGATAATAGATCATCATTTGGCAACCGATCATCATATGGGGTAATAGAGCAAAACATAATAACATACGATGATATCGTAGCAATCCCGACATTCATAGGTAGCCATACATAGTGCATCACAGTCGTTTATCCATTACATTATTCAAACATGCAAAATGAGTTCAAAAGCTAAAACTCCAAAGACTAAAAACTAGGATACATTACTCCCCCTTTGGCATCAAGTACCGAAAAGTGAGGCACCAAAAACATCAACCATGCTCAGAGATCATCAGCACCATCATCCTCATCATCCTCGTCCTCAGGCAAGCCACTGCTACCAGCCTCGTCAAGAAAATCAGCCCACTCAGGACCATATGGGAAGCCAAAGTCAGAAGGAGGAATAGTAGGAATAGACTCATCGTCACTGACATCAAGAGTGCCCGAGTCTCTCAGACGAGCCTTGAGGGCATTCTTGGAGGAGATCAAGCGCAAAACCACATCGTGGTTCTGAGCGCACTGGAAGGAGAGCGCCTTCATCATGGTAGAATGTGCCTTGCCAATGAATTTGGCAAGGCGACCGAGAGGAGCTGAGCTGGATGAAGGGATTGCTGACCGGGCAGCAGTGCGGCGAGTGGAGGTGGATGAGGTTTTCTTAGGAGCATAGTCATCCGCCATGTGATTGGGAATGGCCCACTTGTGATGCGTGTGAGTGGGAGCAACAGTGAATTCAGCAACATGGTGAATAAAAGCCTGGATGAAGGGGGCATGAGGGAAGGCTCGCTTGAATTGAAGACTAGCGAGCCGAATTTCATGCCAGAGAAAGTGAGGCACATTAATCTTGCGCTTTGGGAACTCGCGGAAATGTGACATGATATCAATACAGTATCCGTTGTAGGTTCCCCTGTCACCCATCTTGGTATAGATGGTGCGGATAAGACACTGAAATATGATAAAGAAGGGAGAGCGCCAGATGGATACTTGGTTAAGATCCTTCATCCGTTCGTCTGCATCAAGTTCACGAAGTGGTTTGAGGAGAAGGCCACACGCCTCAATGGGCTTAGGTGCATGGTTAGGATCACTCTTAGGGATTTTGGTGCCGGAGTCGGGGAAACCGAGTGCAGCAACAAACTCAGCATAAAAGGCTGTGAACTCAACATCAGAAGTCATCCAGCTAACAGTGTTGTTTGAGCCAAAGAAACACGTGGCATAAAATTGATGAATAGTGGCACTGTTAAAATCGCACCAAAAAGCAAAGGGGGCAGCTAGCCCCGATGACTCAATGAGCTCAACGGCACCCGTGTATTTCGCCGGATGAGTGCGAATATGCTCAAGATCAATATAATGATGTACTGAGAGACCCTTAGGAACGATGACAGTAGAAAAGATGTCCGCTTGGACGTGTGTGTGGAAACGTGAGTCCATAGAGTCACGTTCAACAGAAAATTGGTTAACATCACGGCGGAATGTAAAGTAGGAACACTTAGGAACCTTGGTGAAGTCCTTGACTTCACGACCTAAAGTAGGAGGAGGTTCAAGGGAGATGCGACGAGCATCATCTTCGGGCTGTTCAGGAGGAGGCGGTGGCATATATGAGGGCCTACGAGTCCCCGGCTTCGGCATAGTCTTCCGAACGGCAATGTATTCAGCACGTTCCTCAGCTGCAAGCTCATCCTCGAAGTCAGAGCCATCAGACGAGGAGCGGGGCTGTGGAGGAGGACGCCGGGCGAGCCGTTTGAAGGGACGGTGTGGTACATCGGAGTCATCTAACCCCGTGCCAGGAGTGGCACGAGCGGATGAGCCAGCAGAGTTCTTCCGGGCAGTGTGCTTAATCTTGTGCATGATGGAAAAAGGCCTACACGATTGGAAACCCAATGGGGAACGGTCATGGTCAAAACACATGAACGAACACATGAACTAGTGAGAAGGGGAACCAATCACGAGAGAAACCGAGAGGATACCTATAGATCGAGAGAGGAGATGAATGGAAGAAGGATCCACGAAGGAGAACAGCCAGATCGCGGGGCAGGGCCCCTGTGGCGGCGAGGTCGCAGGGCCAAGCTCCTCAGGCAGCTGGAGGCGGCTGTGAGAAAGGGGGCGCGTGGGGGCTAGGGCAAGGCCCAGCCCGCGCCCCTCTATTTATAGAGGCTCCCGATGTGTCGGACGTCCGACGCGCGTCGGACGTCCGGAGAGCATCAACCGTCGGACGACCGACATGTGCCGTACCTCCGGAGTGTGTTTAGCCGTCGGACGTCCGAGACTCGTCGGACGATCAAGAGAGAAGTAGGCAGAGGCAATTTCTAGGATCTGGATGATGAGGTGATTTGACATGGTTTATCACAAGGGACACCCAACAGTGTTGCCTACAAGAATTATATATACTACTTGTGGAAGGTAGTTGATTTATGCATATTATAGGGTTAAAACAAAAATTATGGCGTGAGTGCTAGTGTATCCCCCTAAATGCCTGCCGACATCAAGAAGAGAACATAATGTGAGTGTGTGCATGTGTACAGGATTTCAAGTGATGTTATCAAGCTCCAAGATACCAAGTTCACGCCTAAGTTGACAGAATCTTGCTACGCATAGTGGCTTGGTGAAGATATCACCGAGCTGCATGTCGGTACCCACATGAGCAATATCAATATCACCCTTTTGCACATGGTCTCTCAAGAAATGATACCTAATATCAATGTGTTTTGTGCGAGGGTGATCAATGGGGTTCTCGGAGATCTTGATGGCACTTTCATTATCACAGAGAAGAGGCACGTGTCGATAAGTGATGCCATAATCCTTTAGGGTTTGCCTCATCCATAGCAGTTGGGTTGCCCAGCTTGCGGCTGCAATATATTCGGCCTCGGCCGTGGAGAGTGAAACACAATTCTGCTTTTTCAAGGACCAACTTACCAAGGAACGTCCAAGAAACTGACATGCACCGGAAGTGGATTTCCGTCCCACTTTGTCACCAGCCCAATCCGCATCCGAGTACCCAATGAGATCGAACTTTGCATCCTTAGGGTACCATAAGCCTAACTTTGGAGTGTGAACAAGGTATCTAAGAATATGCTTAACCGCCGTATGATGGCTTTCCCTAGGGGAAGCTTGAAATCTAGCACATATGCCTACACTTAACATGATGTCCGGTCTAGATGCACAAAGATAAAGCAATGAACCAATCATAGAGCGGTAAGTAGATGGGTCAAAAGGAATACCGTTGGTGTCTTCATTTAGAACAACATCTGTGGCCATGGGTGTCTTCATTGGTTTAGCATTTGTCATATCAAATTTTTCTAGAATGTCCTTGAGGTATTTAGTTTGAGACAAGAAAATTCCTTCTTGAAATTGTTGTATTTGAAACCCAAGAAAGAACTTCAAGTCCGTGTTGACTGACATCTCAAAGGTCTTGGTCATGGAGGCCGCAAACTTGTTGCATAAATGGATGTTAGGAGAACAAAAAATGATGTCATCCACATAGATTTGGCATAAGATCAAATCACCGTTTTCCCTCTTAGTAAAAAGAGTGGGATCGATCACCCCTCTCACAAAGCCATCATCGAGTAAGAACTTCTTGAGATGATCGTACCAAGCACGGGGTGCTTGTTTGAGGCCATACAGAGCCTTGTGAAGTTTGTACACATGGTCTTTGTGATGGGGGTCAACAAACCCAGGTGGTTGTGATACATATACCTCTTCTTGTAGAGGGCCGCTAAGGAAAGCACTTTACACATCCATTTGATGCAAAGTAAAACCATTGAAAGCAGCATAGGCCAATAGAATGCGAATGGATTCAAGACGAGCAACAGGGGCGAAAGTCTCACCAAAGTCCAAACCTTCAACTTGGGAGTACCCCTGTGCTACTAACCTTGCCTTGTTGCGGAGGATAGTCCCATTCTCATCTTCCTTGTTCTTGAAGATCCACTTAGTTCCAATGACATTGTGTTCCTTAGTTGGTCGTTCTACCAATGACCATACTTCGTTGCGTGTAAAGCTGTTTAACTCTTCTTGCATAGAAAGGAGCCAGTCATTGTCACAGAATGCATCCTGAACCCTGTGTGGCACAGTACTAGAGATAAACGAAAAGTGAGCACAAAAGTTTGTTAATTGTTTACGAGTCACTCTACCTTCCGACACGCCGGTGAGGATTTGATCAATATCAACACGACCGGCCACACGTGGCATGATGGAGGTCAGGGTTTCACGAGGTTCGACTTTGTTTCCATCATCAACGTCCTCAACATATGGATCATTAACGTGCGGTGGAAGATATTCCTCTTCGCGTTGCACCTGTTGAGGTTCATCATCAACCATATCCATACTTTGGTATAGCTCTTGAAAGTTAACTAGTTCTTGAGTGTGATCATGGTGAGATACATGTTCTCCCACTTGATCCTGAACAACTGGCATGATAGTATCTTGTGGAGGTACGGGCAGTGAACTGTCTTGAGGATGAGAAATACTCTCATCATCTTCATCATCATCATGGGGTTTTTGTTCCATGGGAAGAAGTGCACCTACACCCATGTTCAGGATATCTTGCGAGGAATCTTCTTCACCTACATCACTTAGATCAACTTGCTCCCCATGGGAGCGGTTAAATTCATCAAACGTCACGTCACAGGTTTGTATAACACATCCATTGGATTTGTTGTAGACTCTGTAGGCGTGAGAGTTTGATCCATAGCCAACAAAAATCCCTTCAGTTGTTTTGGATTGAAATTTTCCTAACCGGTCCCGTTTGTTGAGGATGAAACACTTGCATCCAAATACACAAAAAGTACTTGACATTGGGCTTGTTCCCGGTTAGGAGCTCATATGGAGTATTTTCCAATATTGGTCGAAGGAAAAGCCGGTTTGATGCATGACATGTTGTGTTGACAGCCTCAGCCCAAAAACTATGTGGTGACTTGTATTCGTCTAACATGGACCTTGCCATTTCCACAAGTGTCCGGTTCTTCCCCTCTGCTACAACATTTTGCTGAGGGGTGTAAGGTGCGTAGTATTGATGTTCAATTCCCTCATCACTAAGAAATTCTTCTAGGGTGTAATACTTCAACTCGGAGCCATTATCACTTCTTATTGCCTTGATGGCCTTGTCAAACTTGCGCTGGACTTGTTTGGCAAAATCAATGAAGGTGATCTTCGTCTCGTCCTTGGACTTGAGAAAGAATACCCATGTGTATCTTGAGTAATCATCAACAATGACTAGTCCATACTTTTTCCCACCAAGACTTGCCCATGAAGGAGGCCCAAACAGATCCACATGAAGGAGCTCTAAAGGCCTTGAGGTGGATACAATATTCTTGGGTGGGTGTTTTGATTGATGTTGCTTCCCAGCAATGCATGCACTGCACACACGATCTTTCTTAAAGATACATTAGTTAGTCCAAGGATGTGATTGCCTTTTAAGATATTTTGAAGATTTCTCATGCCGACATGGGCGAGCCGGCGATGCCACAGCCATCCCATGTCAGCCTTGGCCATCAGACAAGTTGTATGGAAAGTGCTCTCTTTCGAGAACTCAACCGTGTAAAGGTTGCCATCCAACTCTCCAACAAAGGCCACTTCGAGGGTGTCTCTCTTAAAAACTTTCACATCCGACAGTCCAAATAGTGTGTCATAACCAACGGAAGCCAATTGGCGAACTGAAAGCAAATGATATTGAAGAGATTGGACAAGCATGACATTTGCAAGAGACATGTCATTAGTGATTGCCACCTTGCCCAACCCAATTACCTGCCCTTTCGACCCTCCTCCAAATACAATGCTCATGTATGGTCGAATGGCTTGCATGAATTCATAGAGCAAGTTACTATCTCCGGTCATATGATTGGTGCATCCACTGTCGATCACCCATTTGACTCCTCCGGAGAAAACATCTTGTACATGAATTAAGACTTGGTTTGAGGTACCCATTTCGTCATGGGGCCTCTCACATTAGTTACAAGAGTCTTAGGGACCCAAATAGCATAAAACCGGAATGCATTACGGGGACCAACGAATTTCACATAAACCTCTCCTTCCTTTGATTTGCGAAGTACACAGGATGGAGGCATGAACTCAGTTGTCTTGTTGAGAGTGGGCAAACCCCTAGTGGCCGACCCACTCACAACCTTACCTTTCTCCTTGTGTCCCTCTCGCACAAATATTTCTTTAAGCGGGGTGGTGCACTTGAGAGGAGATACACTTTTCTTGGTGGTGCTTGGATTGAACCCAAGCCCTTCCTTGGCAAAGACTTCATTGTGTTGACTTAAGATCTCATTGAGAGTCTTTTGTCCTTGTGCACATGTCATGAGACCTCTATCTAGTTATGCCTTTAGCGAACAGTTTTCCTCAAGAATAGATGCCAGTTCACTACTAGAGTTAGCAGTGCAGGTATCAACATTAATAATAGGTGAGGAGTAAGCCTTTGCTAGAGTGTCAAGATAAGTAACCTTGAGTGCCTCAAAGCTCTTTGTAAGAACAGTGAGTTTCTCTTCCTTGTCCTTGAGAGACAAGGATAGGCGCTCACAGTCCTTAGAAAGAGAAGCATGAGAATTCACAAGTCGGTTTTTATAATTTAATAACTCTTTGCACACAGATTCAGCCTTTTTCAAGGAGGCAAGATCGTTAGCATGTTTATCAAGGTTTTCACCAACTTTTGAGCATAATGCATCATTTTGTGCTTCCTCCTACAGGACTTTCTGCTCAAGGATTTCATACCTTTCCTTCTCCTCAGTGACGAGGGTTTCGAGTTCCTTGATGGTATTGGTGTGCTTACTCACCATTTCCATAAGTATGCGAAACATAGTGAGCTTCTTTCCTTTAAGAGAGCACATAAATTTGTTTATTTTGGCAAACATAGGATGATCTAAGTCATTGTCCTCATAGTGATCTTCCACATCAAGGTACTCATCAGATGAGGTAGAAGCTAGGCTGAAAGAGTTTAACCGTGGAGTTACCTTAACCTTATCATGGGAGCTTTGGTCTTCCTCATCTTCTATGGCAGTCTTTGCCATCAAACACTTGTGGGTGTTGCCCTTGTAGTCTTTCATATAGTTGTGGTGAACAACATCGCCACTTTAGTTGACGAGCCTCAAGGTGTTTTGTGTATCCTGAGCTACTCCGGCAACCCCACCAACGTCTTCTGGATCTGATTCTTCTTGTGCAACCATTGCTCTTCCATCTCTCCTCTTGAGCTTGGAGTTCATAGGGTTTGGCAATTTGTTCTTTACAAAGGTCTTCGGAAACCTTGGTTTATCTTCTCTCTTCTCATAAGGGCAGTCATTGGAGAAGTGGTTGGTTTCCTCATAGTTATAGCATTTTCTTACTTTCTTCTTTGGGAATCTTCCCTTGAATTTTCCTGCACTGAAATTATTTACAAAGAGAGCAATGTCCTCATAAGATGGGCTTTCATCAGAGTCAGCATCATCACCATCTTCGCAGTCTTCATCACCCTCTTCTTCTTCACTTTCTTCTTCGTCACATTCATATTTGGCCTTCAAAGCAAGATTGATCTTTGATGTTGAAGTGCCATGCATGGCAAGGTGCTTTGTTGCATTTGCCTTCGACTCTTCAAATAGTTGGAAAGTGGATATGATGTCATCTGGGGTCATTTCTTTGAACCCATGGTGCTGCCTTATGTCTCATACCATTTGATGGTGGTACGGAGCAAGAGCATGAAGTAACTTGTCCACGAGAAATCTCTTGGTCAGGTTGAAACCATCTTGCGTCTTGTCACAGTCACATGACTCAATGTCTGAGGCGAGAGTCATGAGCCGTTCTAGCAGTTGCTTGGGAGATTCAACCTTTTCTATACAGAAGTTCTGCAATTGCCCCTTGGCAATTTCATATTGAGCAAGCCGAAGAGTGGAGGTACCGGTCTTGGTCCTTATAATGCTATCCCACAGTTCCTTGGCGCTTGTGATGTGTATGTAAGGTCTCCGTTGCTTGTCATTCATTCCTTTTCTTATGCACATGATTGCAGTGTCGTTGAGATGCTTGTCATAAGTTTCTCTGGGAGTGAGGCACCTTGGATCTACAGGATGGTAGCCATGCTCGAGGATGTCCAACATCTCATCATTGGCGTACCTAAGATGATCCTGCATACCAACTCTCCACAAAGCAAAATCGGAATTGTCATCAAGCAAAGGAGGTTTTCCTCTAGGATTGTACTTAGGTTTCTCAACTTGAGATCTAGCATAAAGCCATGGAACACTGGTTTGGTTATTGCCTGGAGGTTGTTGGCCAAATGAAGAACGGGGCACATTTTGCCCTGAGGCCCTCGGAGATGTGGTTGTCCCCGTAGTTAATGATGCAAGTCTTATTTGGACCAAGGCCTCGACAGAAGCATCATGCTCCTCTTTTTGCTTGGCAAGGGCCCGTTCCAAGTCCTCAGAGGTGAAGGACCTGACTTCCGTGGAAGTCCCGTCCTTCTCCACTGGAGCCACAGTAATGGGAGTCCCGTCCATCTCGCTCTAGGGCGGTTAAGCCACAAGAATAGAGCACGAGGCTCTGATACCAATTGAAAAGGATCGAGATGAACCTAGAGGGGGGTGAATAGGTACAGTTCCAAATTTTAATAGTTACTTAGCAATTTTAGGCACTGGTGCGGAATATGAGCGTGAGCCTAATAATTGCAAAGACAAAGAGTAAGCTATTTAGAGTAAAGTAAGGCAGCCGGTAAACAATAATCAAATGCAAGTACGTAATAAGGATTAACACAAGTAGAGAGTTAGGGTTAGCGATAACCAAAACTCCAAGAGAGACGAGGATGTATCCTGGTGTTCACTTCCTTGGAGGGAAGCTACGTCACGGTTAGAGGGGCGGATGTTACCACGAAGGCACACCAACGCCACGAAGGCTCACCCTATTCTCCCTTTGAGACAACACCACGAAGGCGTTTCTCAACCACTAGTGGTAAGCCTTGAGGTGGCTTCCAAACCCTCACAAACTTTTCGGGGGGTAATCACAATGGTTTGATTCCTCTCCGAAGACTCCTACCGCCTAGGAGTCTCCAACCTACAAGAGTAACAAGATCACGGGGATTGCTCAAAACTTGCTCAAATCACAAATAGCTTTGGTGGAGAGGAGGAGAAGGAGACGATCTATCTTTTTATTGGAACAACACTCAAAGGGGCTCACAAATGCTCTTGGGATCTAAGTTTGGGTGTAGGCAAGAGTGAGTGAGGAGGAAGGTGTTCTTGTAAGTGTTCTTGTTGTGTTGAACACCCTCTCACGAAGTGGGAGGGGGTATATATATTGTGGGGAGACTGAAATAACCGTTGGATCACTTAAGTCTGACAGTGGTCGGACGTCCGGCAGTCCTCGGATGTCCGGACGCCCACAAGGGGTCGGACGTCCGACAATGGTCGGTCGTCTGAGAGATGTATATTTATCAGGAACCACTGTATAGATGAACAGGGACCGGACATCCGGAGGGAGCCGTATGTCCGAGACTTTGGCTCTGTTCACGGGCACCGGTTTTCCGAAAGCGGTCGGACGTCCGGCCCTCGGACGACAGGGGGAGGCCGGAAGTCCGAGTTATTTTACTTTGCATTTCTCTGGTGCAAGGTTCCGGTTTTCCGAAGTGGTCGGGCGTCCGGCCCTCGGACGTCCGGAGGGAGCTAGATGTCCGAGACATTGGCTGTGGTATAAGGTTCCGGATTTCCGAAGTGGTCGGGCGTCCGGCCCTCGGACGTCCGGAGGAAGCCGGATGTCCGAGGCATTGGTTCTGTTTTGAGATAAAAGCAGAGCAGTGGAGATGTGGTATGAGCAGAAAAGTAGAGATGTAGTATGAGCAAGTTCATCGCAAAACCTGTGATCCCCTCTTAATAGTGCGGGATCCCTATACTCAAGAATAGTAAATTTAAAGTATAGGCTACATCATCTTTTCTCAATCCCGAGCCTTCTTGACATATAAGTCCCGATCTTCTCAGGCCACCTTGGCACATAATTCTCGATCTACTAAGAGTACTTGCCATCCTCAGATACACTCAACAAATAAGATTAGTTTCCTATGTATGTGTTGTCATTAACACCAAAACTCGATTAAGGGCATGACTGCACTTTCACCTGATGAAGGAGAAAATCAACCTCAGGATGGTCCTGCACCAAATGATGTCCTTGATCCTGCTCACCCCTCTGAGGATGCTCGAGATCAAGACCAAGCTCAAGATCAAGACCAAGTTCACGATCAAGAGCAAGCGCAAGAACAAAATCAAGCTCAAGATAAAGGGAAAACTCAAAAAGGCGATAAAAGTCTCAAACGGGCTCCTTGGCTTACCCCTGAGGAGATTCAAGAAAGACGCACTGCCAACACTACCAAAGCGCTCAAAAATCTTTCTCATGTGCTGGAGAATGTCTACGACGGCTTACAGAGAGGGGTAACCACACGTCTATCAAACTTTAGTGCACATGATGCATTTGTTTCTTGTATTGAACCACTAAAGGTACAAGAGGCTCTCGAAGACATGGATTGGGTTGAAGCCATGAATGAAGAACTCAACAACTTCGAGTGCAACAAAGTGTGGCGACTGGTGCCAAGACCAAAGGAGAACCGCAATGTCATTGGGACAAAGTGGATCTTTAAGAACAAGCAAGATGTGAACGGTGTCGTCACTCGGAACAAGGCAAGATTGGTATCACAAGGCTACTCCCAAGTCGAGGGTATCGACTACGGTGAAACGCTTGCTCCTGTCGCTCGCCTTGAATCTATTCGCATGCTGCTTGCATTTGCTTCTCATCATAACTTCAAATATACCAAATGGATGTGAAGAGTTCATTTCTTAATGGTCCCCTTAAGGAATTGGTTTATGTCAAGCAACCCTCGGGGTTCAAGGATCCCAAATTCCCTAATCATGTGTATGTTCTCGATAAGGCACTCTATGGCCTTAAACAAGCCCCATGTGCGTGGTATGAGCACCTTACCGAGATGTTACATGACCGTGGATTTGAAGTTGGGAAAATTGACCCCGCTCTTTTTACTAAGAATGTCAAAGGGAACTTATTCATATGCCAACTATATGTTGATGATATTATCTTTGGTTCTCCTAACAAATCTTTTAATGAAGAATTTTCTCCACTAATGACTAAAAAGTTTGAGATGTCTATGATGGGAGAGTTGATGTTTTTCCTTGGATTTGAAGTCAAGCAACAAAGTCAAGGAACCTTCATCAATAAAGCAAAATACACTCAAGACATGCTCAAAAGGTTCAAGATGAATGATCTCAAACGAGCCAAGGCCAACGCTCTCATGCATCTCAAGTGCCATCTTGACCTTGATCCCAATGGTAAAGTTGTGGATCAAAAGGTATATCGCTCTATGATTGGATCTATGCTTTAACTTTGTGCATCTAAAGTTCTAAACCGGATATTATGTTGAGTGTGGGAATTTGTGCATGATTTCAATCCGCACATAAGGAAAGTCACTATGTGGTGGAAAGCGAATCTTTCATATTTGGCTCATCCCCCAAACTTTAGCTTATGGTATCCCAAAGGGGCTTCATTTGATCTCACAGGATATTCGGATTTGGATTCGGTGGGAGACCATGTGCATAGTAAGTCAACTTCTGGAGGTTGACAATTCCTTGGCCGCTCTTTGGTAAGTTGGTCTTCCAAGAAACAAAATTGTGTTTCTCTCTCATCCACCGAGGCTAAATATGTAGTTGTTGCAAGTTGTTGTGCTCAATTGCTATGGATGAGGCAAACTTTAAAGGATTACGGTGTCACTTGTGACAAAGTGCCTCTTTACTGTGATAATATTAGTGCCATCTCAATCTCCGGCAACACGGATCAGCATTGCAAGACGAAGCACATCACTATTCGTCACCACTTCATCCAGTAACATATCAAGCGTGGGGAGATTGATCTCATTTACCTCAACACTAATGAACAGCTTGCAGATATCTTCATGAAGCCGTTGAGTGAAGCAAGATTTCACAAGTTAAAGCATGAGCCAAATATCATTGATTTGACCAATGTGGATTGAAACTAGGCACATCCTACCACTCTCATAATTTTATTTTGTTTAGGTGTAGGCATGGATTTAGGGGGGAGTGTTGTTCCCTCAATAAACTCCCCCTCCTCCTATTATGCATCAAACGATCCGTTCATTCACTTTAGCGATCTTCGATGACACTTGTGCTTCAACGACGAGTTTTGGTCTTGGGCCCAACGTTAAAATCTTCGTGGTGCCATACCTACGAACTCAAACATAGGTGGCTTGGGGCACCGCCCCCTCCTCCTCCTCATGCATTTGTCTCACGGAACTTCTCACGTATGTCTCTTTCACTCCAAGTTGGTCTCTCTCTATTTCTCTTTTACAACTTGGAGTGAACTCACCTCCTTGTCATGGCTTTCAATCTTTTTCTTCATCGAAGTTTGAGTTTTCTGGTTTCTGGACGTTTTGGGACCATATGGAGCAGTACTACCACTTCCCCAGCGGTACTACCCATGATAAGAGGTAGTACGCCTGTAGCAGTGGTACTACCGTCGGGCACCGATACTACTGCTTCGAGTCTTCCACGGGGGGGGGGGGGTTATGGGGCCGGGCAGGGGCAGTTTTCTCTCCCTTTACCCATTCATCTCCACTCCTCCTCATGGGTGTCTCCCTCCAGGCGACCCAAAGGCTCCGGTGGCCATCCCTGATCTCCGTTTTCGGCCACCCATTCGCGTTTTCAACCGGAGGAATCATTATCCACCATCTCCTCTTGCCATGGATACCGGTATTGTCCTTGTTCTTCTTCTCCTTTGGTCACTTTTTTAGATCTAGGTCTTGGACAATATGTGATGTATCTAGGTCTTTTTGGTTTTGATTTGCAGCATGTGAGGGGTGTGGATGATAGCTTGAGTTTAGAAATGTTGATATTTTAGAATTTTTGTGGTCAAGGCATCCCTGGTAGTACTGGATCTAACCTGTGGTGGTTTTCACCCCATGGTTCCGACCCTAAGCAGTACTACCACTCGTCCGAGCGGTACTACCGCTCATTAGCGGTAGTACCGCCCCTGTCAGCGGTACTACCACCGTGGGCTGGCCTTTTCCCGCCTTTTCTTCTTGTTCATCACGTCTTTCTCGACTATCGGTGTGTCCTATTGTCATGTTCTCGTCGTTGTTCTCTCGTGCTTTCGATTGGTTGTGTTTTTGATCTCAGGAGGTGGCAGCTCAGCTCCTCAAGAGCGTAGGAAGAATCCCAAGCGTGGCAACACGAAACAGTATTGTTCTCCTGAGGGTGATAGTTCCAGCCAACCACAGGAGGTTGCTCCTGCAGATAAAGCTAGCTAGTCCGCTTCCAAATCCAAGGGGAAGCGTTGTGCTGTCTGGCCCTTGAAGTCCCAATCCATGGCTAGTCTGAAGGCTAAGGAATTCTGGATGTTCCGCAAGCTTAATCCCTATGTGGATCCTCAGGAGCCTTCAATGCTCAACTGTCCTTTCTAGACCCGGAAGCAACTGTCCATCTAAAATGACATTCTGAAGCCAAGGGAGAACCTATATGTTCCTCATGTCAAGTCTATTGATGTCAAACATATGCAGCACAATGAAAGGTATTTTAGGACTGCTCTCTCCTTGTGTGAGAAGATGGGCATCCTTGGTATTATGCAGTTCAACAAAGACTTTGATACTGAGCTCATTGTGGTGTTCTTTTCCATGGTTCACTTGGGAACTGACGATGCCCGGACTCTTCAATGGATGACCAATGGAAAGCTGCTTTCTGCTCCTTGTAATTCCTTTATGGATCTTCTTCACATTGAGGACAAGGGTCTTGAGACCGCTCTGGGATTCCGTCCTCGCCATGAGTATGCTGCTACCCACAAGCAAGCCATGTACATGTTCAGCACTGAGAAGATCTCCTCCACTATAGGCAAGTCCACTTGGGTGCTAGAACCCTTCCTAGATATCATGCACTAAATCTTTCGCACCACCTTGTTCCCCCGTGTTTGCAATCTGGATCGGGTCCACTCCTATCTGGTCAATATGCTTCTTCACAAGTTCAAGTGTCGAGTGCAGCCTATGGATATCTCTCATGTTATGTGGTCTGAGCTCCGTTCTACGGTGTCTGAGCGTAAGTGCCTCATGTATGGCCCCTTTCTGATGCATCTAATTTAGAAGACTTGGGAAGCAACCTTTCGAGATGACTTGATTGAAGCTTGGGACTTGGTTTCTCATAAGGTTGTGCAGCTTAGGCAGAAGGACAAGTGGGCTACTCACAGTGCCCCTGAACAAGATGTGCGTGAAGACATGGATGAAGATTCTGCTCATGATGCGACTGATGAGGACTTTATGGATGACAAGGACACTGCTTCCCCTACTGCGCCCAGCACTGGTGAACCTTCTTGGGCTCAGAAACTCAAGGAGAAGATGCAGAATATCTTTTGTATGAAGGCTAAGGGTCAGTACCGGGATCACGCGGCCGGAAAGGAGGCTATCAGTCATCACAAGGCTCTTGGGAGGCATGTTGGCTTAACTATTGAGAGTGATTCTGAGAATATACTCACTAATGAGGACACCTGGATTGCTCGCCACTGCCCATGGGATTCCGATGCTGAGCTTCCTAGCTCTCCTAATACTCCTGGCACTATTCAGCATAGCTCTGAGTCTGCTTAGTACTAGTGTGTCTTCTCTGCCCTTTTTGGCATCTTGCTGCCAAAGGGGGAGAGTGTTGGGATTTGTGTGTCATGAATGTTCTTTCATGGCTCATCTTTTCCCTCGTGATCTCTTTTATCATTTGCTTTGCTTACAATACTAAGTTGTGTGGTGTGGAACTTATGTTGGTTTGTGTTTTTAATGTGTGTGAGACTCGTGTAAGACTATGTCATATGGTGTGAGACATATGCTACCTTAGTTTTATCATATGTCTTTAATTTCGTGTGATGCTTAAATTGTGACCTTATGATCATGCTCACTTCACTTCTTACAATTATATTACTTTTAGTTGTTTCATATATGCAAGTAGTGCGTGTCTATAAAATATAGGGGGATTGTTGTTCCTAGTGTGTGCACTTTGCATTCCAAAAGCATACTTAAATAGTGCACACACTTAGGGGGAACCTGCCTATATTTTGTAGACTCTCGGCCTGCATTCTATCTCAATTTTTATCCTCTATGCAAATCCCGTGTTGTAAGGGCATATTTCTGCCCCGGTAATTTTGGTGATTGATGATGACACTTTTGCGGACTAATCGTGTGCAATAATCCTTTCACGCATTTCCTAGGTTTGCAGAGAGACAATTCTTGCCCCTCGGTGTTTTGATGTGAAGACGGTTTTCGCTCTTACGCTTCGTTGTCGGTGGACTTGGTCGTAGGAAAAGCCATACTATTAAGAGGGGATCCGCTTTGGAAAAGTCTGAGTGGAATCATCACGTACACTTTCTTTCTCACCCCTTTTCCGCTTCGATGGAGCTTTTCTACCTTGCCTTGCCCTGCGTGGTAGTTTCCGAGCGGTACTACCGCTTATCACCGGTAATACCGCCTCCTCGGCGGTAGTATCGCTCTGAGCGGCAGTGCTCTGCTCGTGCCTCTGGCATGTACCGCTCTCCAAAAGTGCGAACACTTTTATGGACGAGTTTTGCGGTAGTACTGGGCGATAGTACCCCACACAGAGCGATACTACTGCTCATGGTGGTACTAGATGCTCTGTCGTGGTTCTGGCCTGGCCCTCCTTTGCCTGAGCGGTAGTACCGCTGCCCTGAGCGGAGCGGTACTACCGCTCATCATCGGTACTACCGCTCCTACCACTTTGGCTCGTGCACACTGGGTGGGTAATGGGCAGATTCCCTCCCCCACTATATAATGGGGTTCTTCTTCCCTCAGAACCCTACCTTTTACCCCCTAAGCTCCATTTTTGCTCCAAGATCAATCTTAGCTCGATCTCTCTCACTAGCCAACAGAACTTGTTGATATTCTAGGGTTTGGTTCAGAGGGCCTTGATCTACACTTCCACCAAGAGATATTTGATTTCCCCCACTAACCCCTTGCAGATCTTGTTGCTCTTGGGTGTTTGGGCAGCCTAGACAGTTGAGGTCACCTTGAAGCCATATTCCATTGTGGTGAAGCTTCGTGGTCTCGTTAGGAGCCTCCAATTAAGTTGTGGATATTTCCCCACCCTTGTTTGTAAAGGTTCGATCGCCGCCTTCAAGGGCACCACTTAGTGGAAGCACGGCACCTCGCATCGTGTGAGGGCGTGAGGATAATACGGTGGCCTTAGTGGCATCTTGGGGAGCATTGTGCCTCCACATCGTTCCAACGGAGACGTACTTCCCCTCAAAGGGAAGGAACTTCTGAAACACATCCTCGTCTTCATCGGTTCCGCTTGTGGTTATCTCGTACCTTTACTTGTATTTACTTTTGGTTATTATTGTTGTTGTTAGCATCATATAGGTTGTTCACTTAGTTTCATATCTAGACAACCTTTTTGTTGCTAAGCCTAATTTGTTTAAAGAAAAACTTAAAATTTGTTAGTTGCCTATTCACCCCCCTTAGTCAACAATATCGATCCTTTCAATAAGGATCTATAGGGGTAGTGAAATTAGATTTTAATTACCCTCGATGAAGAACACGAAGAACACAATGAACTGTAGACGGTGAAAAAGGAAGCTCATCGGTTCAGATCTTCAGCGCCCTAACTCGGCGGCTGAAGTCAGCTACGACGGCAGAGGAGGAAGAAGATCCACGGATGACGTGACTATGACAATGATGAGGTCGAGGCAGTGAAGCTTTTCCTCACCAGCGGTGATGATTTCCAGCGGTGGCACTAGGTCTGGCTTCGAGCGATGAGAAGGGGGAACGAGAGGAAGAAATGACCTTGGGGTGAGAGTGGGGTATTTATAGCCCACGTGAGAAACAGTCTGACCTGAAGTTTTTGGACCAGAATACCCCTCCCCCTTCCTCTCAGCTCGATAGGTGACACACATGTATTAAGCGGTGGAGTTAGTGGAGATCGTGCTTATCCAATCATGGGTAGTGGGTGCGGTTTGAGTAGTAATGGCTGGAAATTTTTTGAAATAAATTTTTTAGGACTTTGTTCGCAAATTCTTCAGCTGATAAGGACTCAATGAAGACTTTGAATGAGTTTTAAACATAAGCATATGAAAATTTTGAGAACAGACTGGTTTGATCTTTCCATAGAGGGGGAACGGGTCCGATTAGATTCACTTGGAAGAAAAACACCGCATGAAGACTTAGCTATAAGTGAATGTTGTTGAGGACTTTGAAAGCTCATAACTTGGTATATAGTCAACGAAGAACATATTTTGAAAATTTGAAGAATTTTAACTTTTCAAGTTTTTGCAATCTTGAGGATATTGAAAATCTGAAGACTTTGAAGATTTGAAAGATTTGCAAAAATCTCAATTTTGAAGAATTTCAACCAGAAGAATTTCAAATTGGGTTGGTGGTGTGACCCACCGTATAAGAATGATGACTTCAAGTACCACGTACAAATGTCGTAGGGTCCTGAGAATCAAATTCTTCATTAATTTCATCACACTTAGAGTGTTATTCTTCATTGATTGAAGAAAAACGTTACTTCGTGTGTTGCGCATCTAAGTCATCAATTTTGCATAAGTGTTAGTGTGTCCTTTCATACAACATTCGAAGATTCTAACATATTTATCTCACATCGCAACTTGCAAAATATCTTTTCATCCATGGGCTTAGTGAAGATATCCGCTAGCTGGCCTTCAGTCTTCACGTGGTTGATGATGTTGTTGCCCTTGTGTACATGATCACGAAGAAAATGATGATGAATCTGGATGTGCTTGGTCTTCGAGTGTTGTACTGGGTTGTATGCAATCTTGATTGCACTCTCATTGTAACAGTAGAGTGGCACATTCTTCATGTTGATGCCGTAGTCCTTGAGGGTTTGCTTCATCCACAACAGTTGAGCATAACAAGATCCAACAACAATGTACTCAACTTTAGCAGTGGAAAGTGACATGCAATTATGTTTCTTTAAGGACCAACAAACTAAGGATCGTCCGAGGAAATGGCAGGTGCCTGATGTTGACTTGCGATCCACACGGTCACCAACATAGTCAAACACGGAATATCCAACAAGGTGAAGATTTGATCCCTTGGGGTAATATAATCTAAGCGTTGGTGTGTGAGCTAGATATCAAAAATATGTTTCACAGCCTTATGGTGTGATTTCTTCGGTGTTGCTTGGAAACGGGCACACATACAAACACTAAGCATAATGTCTGGCCTAGATGCACATAGGTACAATAAAGAGCCTCATAGAGCGATATACGTGTTGATCGAAATCTTTACCATTTTCGTTAGAGCAGAGGTGGCCGTTGGTAGGCATGGGAATTTTGATGCCTTTGCATTCATGCATGGCGAATTTCTTCAGGACATCCTTGAGGTATTTCTCTTGAGATATGAAGATGTCATTGCGTTGTTGACGAATTTGAAGCCATCGGAAGAATTTCAGCTCCCCATCATGGACAGTTGATATTCTTCACCCATCATGTAGGCGAATTCGTCTCTGTAATGTTTGTGAGTACAACCAAAGATGATAATGTCCACATATATTTGGCATATAAATAGTTCATTGTCATAGGATTTTGTGAAAATAGTAGGGTCGAGTGAACCGGGTTTGAAGCCTTTCTTCACTAGGAATTCCTTCAATGTATCATACTACGTCCGAGGGGCTTGCATGAGGCCATAAGGTGCTTTGTTGAGTCTAAAGACTTTGTCAGGATGTTTCGGGTCTTTAAAACCTCGGGGCTGAGCTACATACACTTCTTCCTCAAGCTTACCATGAGGAATGCACTTTTCACATCCATTTGATACAGTGTAATATTGTGATGATTAGCATAACCAAGCAATCAACGAATAGCTTCAAGTCTAGCAACAAGTGCAAAAGTTTCATCAAAGTCAATTCCTTCAACCTATGTGTAGCCTTGGGCTACAAGTCGTGCCTTGTTCCTCACTACCTTACCATCCTCATCTTGCTTGTTTTGGTAGATCCACTTGGTATCGATGACATTGTGCTTGCGAGAATCAGGCCATTTGACGAGTTCCCACATGTTGTTAAGCTTGAATTGATGAAGTTCATCTTGCATAGCTTGAATCCACTTAGGTTCCATGAAGGCTTAATCAACTTTTGAGGGTTTTGTGATAGACACAAAGGAGGAATGCACAAAAGTTAATCAATTGTGAAGCTTTTGAGCGAGTGAGGGGACCTCGTGCATTGATGTCATCAAGGATTTTGTCAATTTCTACTTTGCAATCCTCGGATGTGTGGGTTGAATACTTTGGTTGGGTTGAGGGATTTGATCTGGAGCAATTTCCTTAGGTACACCAGCTTGAATCTCTTCATTGTTTGGGACGATTTCTTCAATGGGAGGTTGTGCCTCAGTAGGAATGATATCTTCAATAGCCTTGTGCTTAATAGCTTCCTCAGGAGGCAATTTATCTCGCACATGAGGAGGTGCTCTCTTTGCGAGCCATTAGTTTCATCGAACCGCACATCTACAGTTTCAACAACCTTGGTGTGGTAGTTGGTGAATACTTTGTAGATGTGTGAGTCCTTTCTGTAACCAAGCCTAAAACCCTCATGTGCTTTCGGTGCAAACTTTGAACTATGGTGAGGATCTCTAATCCAGCATCTTGCACCGAAAACTTTGAAATAACTTACATTGGGTTTCTTGTCAGTGAGGAGATCGTATGAAGTATTCTTGAGGAATTTGTGAAGATATACCATGTTGATGATGTGGTAGGAAATATTGGTTGCCTCAGGCCGGAAGCAACGAGGAGTCTGATATTCTCCAAGCATAGTCCAGGCCATCTCAACCAGAGTCCTATTATCGCGCTCGACGATGCCATTCTGTTGAGGATTATAAGGAGCAGACAATTCATGAGTAGTACCAAGTTCATCAAGATAGTCATCAAGACCAATGTTCTTGAATTTTGTCCCATTGTCGCTCCTAATGTGTCTGATCTTGATGCCAAAGTTTGTCGAGGCCCTTGAGGAAAATCGTTTGAAGACTTCCTCACTTTAGTTTTGTAAAGAATGATATGCACCCAAGTATAACGAGAATAGTCATCAACGATGACAAAGCCATATAGAGATGCTACATTGGTTAGAGTAGCATAATGAGTAGGTCCAAAGAGATCCATGTGAAGCAATTCAAAAGGACGAGTAGTGGTGATGATAGTCTTTGATGGGTGCTTGGATCTGGTCATCTTTCCAGACTCACAAGCCTCGCAAAGATGATCCTTGAGGAATTTGACGCTTTCGATGCCAATGACATGCTTCTTCTTCGCGAGGGTGTGCAGATTCCTCACGCCTGCATGACCAATTCATCGATGCCATAGCCATCCCTCTTAGGCTTTTGCAAGAAGACACGTGGCTGGCTGAGGACTTGTAGAGAAATCAACAATGTACAAGTCTCCTCTCCTAAAGCCTTCGAAGACTTTGGATTTGTCAGATTCCATGATGACTATGCATCGATATTTGCCAAAGATGACAATCTTATCAAGATCAGAAAGCATTTAGAAACGCATGATAGGTTAAACCCAAGGGATTCAACAAGCATGACTTTGTCCATGTGTCGGTCCTTGGAAATAGCCACCTTACCAAGTCCAAGTACCTTGCATTTACCTTTGTCTGCGTAACTGGTATGCTTGAGTGGTGATGGAGTCAGTGGGATATTCATCAGTAAACTGTTGTCACCAGTCATGTGATTAGTACACCCACTATCAAGAACCCATTATGTGGTTTTGAGTTTGTCATCCTTTGAACCTTTTGACATGAAGCAATAGGTGGGAGCAAAGTCGTCATCATAGTCATCAGTGTTGTTGACGTTGTCATTTTCTTCTAGGTCGAAGATGGACTTGCTGACGAATGTGGTAGCAAAATCTAGGCTCACCACACCAGACTCTGACTCCTCTTCAGAACCTTCCTCTTCATCACATTCTTCAGATTCTTCCTCGGAATCCATTTCTTTGCCAATAAGTGCCCGAGCCTTTCTGAAGATAGTCTTCTTGTGCGATGAGGACTCTGAAGATTTCTTCTTTTTCTTCAAGTCATTATAATTGTCATCATTATACTTCTTCTCATTTGATTCCTTCACCCAACGAGTACATTCAACAATATAGTGACAAGATTTCTTGCATTTATGGCAGGTCCTTTTCTTGTAGTCCTCACATTAAGATTCTGATTTCCTATATATCTCCTTGAAGACTTTCCGAACGGGCCTCGTCTTGAGAACTTCTCGAATTTCCTCACGAGCATAGAAAAATCCTGACCAAGTTCTTTAGGATCACCAAGACTACAATCAAAGTCTTCTTCTTCACATGAGGAAACAATCTTTGCCTTCAATGCACGAGGTCTTGCATAGCTTGGTCCATAAAGGTTTCTCTTCTCAGCTTGTTGAAATTCGTGAGTATTGAGTCTCTCAAGTATATCAGCAGGATCAAGTAGCTTGTAGTCTCTTCATCCTTGAATCATCAGTACTAGTGTATCGAATGAAGAATCAAGAGATCGTAGCAGTTTCTTCACCACTTCATGGTCAGTGATGTCTCTGGCTCCAAGGGCCTGAACCTCATTGGAGATGTCAGTGCGGCGATCGAAGGTTTCTTCGCAGCTTTCATTATCAAGTCTCTTGAAGCGGTTGAAGAGATTGCGAATAACATCAACACGAGAGTCACGTTGCGTAGATACTCCTTCATTGACTTTGGACAACCTTTCCTAGATAAGCTTTTGTAACGACTAAGATGCGGTCCTTTCCGATTTGGGGTACGAGGCCCCGAATTGGAAAGAAGCGCACCTAAGCGTTTCGCAAGCACGGTAACATAGCACATACATAATAATAGAATGACAAATAGGGACATCATCTGTCATCTCATAGAATATATCAGAGTTACATCGTGCATTTTTTCCAACAAGGTAGTTCCGCTACGGACTACATAACATGAGAAAAGGCTATGCTACCCTGCATGCTTGCCCACGATCACGACCACGCCTCAGTCTTCTGGATAGTTCACGTACAGGCGGTCCTTCTCCTCATTGTACTGCCATGCCAGCTGTGTGCCATCGGGATCACCTGTGTCGGGCGTACCTGTACCTCTTGGGGTGTTCAAGTAATCTGTGAGCCACCGGGACTCAGCAATCTATGACCTCGGTGCCAGCACTAGTCAAGTTATTAGGTAAGGAAGGTTCAATGTTTAGGTTGCAGCATCCTAAGCATATATGGTGGCTAACTTACGTAGAACAAGTATTGAAGGTGGTCTATACTAGCGATCGATGATTAGCTGATCACTAAGTGATCCTAAACACCTACTTACGTCAAACATAACCCCACCGTGTTCCCGATCAAAGAGAGGTCTTCGAAGGGGACAGTCACGGTTACGCACACAGTTGGCAATTTTATTAGATTAGGTTCAAGTTATCTATAACCGGATGATAACAAATATTCCAAGTTGCCACATAACCGTGGGCATGGCTTTCCGAAAGATTAAACCCTGTAGGGGTGCTCCAACTAGTCCATCACAAACGGTCACGGGCCGCAAAGTAATCCTTTATCACAAATCTCGTGATCTCGTCGGATTCCTTAGAGGAAAACATCAACTCTGGGGAGAACCAAAGCTTCAGCGGGATTCATATACGCAAGATATATCGCTAAGGTAAGACAAGACTAGCAGGACCTCCCGTCGTGTCGACGACCCCGATAAGAGCCGCGTATCTCAGTCTGAGGACACGACGGATGAGGTAGACGTCGGGATGGCTAAACCTCTGGGTGACCAGAGGGGCCCCGGACATCGCTCAGGTGGGACCAACACTCATGAGGAGCACTGGCCCGGGTTGCTGATTAATTCCTCGGGGTAGCTATTCCCTATGCAGTTTATTATTAAGTGATTAGCAAATTAACACCAATGTTGGGTCCTGTCGGACAACTCTTAACACTACACGATTTATCAAGGGGGTCCCCATAACAACCCCGAACGTGTTAGGAGCGATCAGTTATGGAATCAAACACCGGTAGCCGATAACTATGGCAACAATAACGGAACAAAACACTCGGCAAAAGGCTAGGCCTTCCGTTATTTACCAAGTATATATGTGCATTAATTAAATAACAGATTTAACATAATGATATCAAACTCATGTTATCACATGAGACAAAGCACCTGCAACTAGCAACGCTAACATTAGAAGCTGGGCAAAGCCTACTTAGCCATTCAAGATTTGCTAGGAAGGGACAAGTGTTTGGGTTTCATGGCAAAATCAGGACGCAATTATTTCAGTGGTAGGCAGCAAGCATATGACGAAAGAAGCGTGAATCTAGCATAACAAGTCTAGAGATGGAACCAAGGTCATATCATCTTGCCTGTGATGTCCTCAGCTTGGAACTGCTCTTGTTCGTCCAGCACATACTCTCCCAGATCCACGTACTCGTTCTCCGATCCCGGTGCTACCCAACATAAAAATAGCATCCAATGAACAACAGCACAACAAGATGCAACAAGTACATGATGCATGAGATGAAAATGAACATGCATCTCTATTATAGTCACTAGCACAAGCATGAGAAGAAAATACAAGCTCCTGGACAGAACTGCACTCTAAGCTATCTTGATATGCATGAGGATGACATGAACAGATGCGTCATGCGAAAACAATGCGAAAACATATAAAGAACGTTACGAACGGAGCTACGGATCAACCGGAAACAACGAAACAAGAAATGGGGTCCTACGGATCAAATCCAACACAACACACTCCAATGGCATACTTCTGGTATTCCCAGGTTGCCAAATCACAAAATAAACAAGAATGGACGGGGTGGTGCAAAGAAATATCACCACACCACCAACTATGAACTCACAAGCATCAAAAGATCAAAACTACACAATCTGTCATAAACAGCAACATAGAAGTTTGAGAGCTACATGCAAAGCATCTACAGCCACCCAAATGTGCCAAATAGAATATGTGGCAGAATCTATTCAAAATCTCTACAAGGACAAGCAAAAAATATAATACAAAGGAGTTTCACACAGAAAGTTCTACAACAGCTAACTTGGACAAAAACTTCAGTTTTCAGGGACTTAGTGAAAATTCCAGATTCTCACTAGCTGTTTATGCTCTGAAGCATTTTGACAGCACCCAAAACAATAGCTACAGCAATCCAAATGGAATGAAAATTGACAAAGAGCTGGACAAATACAAAAGCTACAACTTTCTAGTTGATAGCTAGGGCTGATTCCCAACACATGGACTTCTACAAGCACAACAACACGAGAAAAAAGTTTAAGCAGATTCTCAGACTTAGTGAAAATCACAGATTTTCACTAAACTGGAATTTTCAGCCACATGCCTACTTTGACTAGGCACAACTTGCACACATGAACTCCTAAGCATGAAACAAAACCAACATGCTATAGAGGGGGTCGCCCTCTACTACCACAACAAGGAAACAACCTCTTGGGCTCACCACATCTCATGGAACCAAGCTCCAAACATTGATCAAAACAGAAATATGACATTCCCAGAAAGTGTTCCAAAATGGAATCTGAACCCACCATTGGATTCCTGGGATGATTCTACCCCAAAACATATATAATACATAGGCACTTGCATAGAATAACTGGGCACAAAACTAAGAAGAAGATTTACATGGAATCACATACAGATGAATAGTGCATCATCACATTTGCTTCCACTGGAACACCACCTACACAAGCACTTGCACACACTCACATATACATGGTGCACATGAGGGGTAGACCTCATGCTCATGTGCCTTAGCACACCACCACACACACACACATACATCAAGCACAACTATCCAACACCTACACATGCTAGTGAGAACACACACACTAGCTTACACCCACATGCACATATAACATACACCTGCACATACAAGTAGCCACAAGTGCTAACTAGGCACATCATGCCTTGGGCATGTGTGTGACACACACACACAAGAACACACAACATCACATGAACGACTATACCACACACACATAAGAGCCACTACTCCTACACCACAAAGTATGTGGGGAGGGGGTGAACCCACACACACACACACTCACACACTTGCACAACCTGGTGCATGAGCTCAACACTCATGCACATGGGTTTCACACCACAACACACTATCCTAGTGCATCACACACTCATACACACACACACATCATATGTAGGCTAGCTCAGAAATACAGTTGCACTCAAACCTACACATGCATATCTACACTTACTAGCAAAATAACTAGGCAAACTACTGTAAGGAGGCAAGCAAAAATATCATATATGCTAACCTAGCATGCCACAGCAATAGACTAGCAACCAAAAGGAAAAACATCAAAGGAAAAGCAAAACAATAAAAGGGTTGGGGGAGGGATCGAACCCAGGACCCCATGGTGTCCAACAACAGCTAACACCACTCTGCTACTTGCCACTTGCTCGACAGAACAGGGGATGCTTGCAAGGTAAAGTGCTACTGAAGCTACTGTGCTCCTGTGCCGAGAGAAAATAACACAAAAAGGGGGTTGGCGTAGCGGGGACTCGAACCCACGACCGCCTGCATCTACAACCACACCGCAAACCACTACGATGCGCTACGATACTTGACACAACAGGGGTAACATACCAGGTAACACACACACTCATGGGACGCCCTGCTCTGCTACACAGAGGTGCCGGCGGTGTCGCTCACCGGAGCATCTCTACTACTGTTGTTGCGCCATGGGGAACATCTACACATCCACTACTGCAGCGTGGGTGGCCCCTGCTCTGCTCTCTGCACAAGCCCAAGCACCCACAAAGATCACACAGGCCCTTGTCGTACACCTCCTCGAACAGAGAGGTCCGGCCACGAGCACCTACTCCGCATCTATCGAGGGGGAGGGAGGAGGATCTAGGCTCACCGAGAGAAGGAGTGAAGAGGGCCGATCGGAGGAAGGAGACGAAGGCGAGCGAAGACGATCTGAAGAAGGCCTGCTGCAGAACCGAAGTAGGGGAAGGAGTTCGCCGGGAACACGCCGGAGACGTGGAGCTGCCCGTCGGTGTGGTCGCTCCCCGACCTCACCGAGGACGGGAATGGAGTGCGGGCGCCTTCCCCGAGCTCCCTGACATGCCTGTCGGTACCGGAGGCGAGAGATGCACGATGGACGACGGCGATCTACTTCTCTGTCGGGACCCCGATCCTTAGTCATAAGCCTGTAACACATCACATCACTTTGCGGCCACACGCACGGTAAACTCCATGGCTGCCACCTTACCTTGGTCGGGACCATTTGCGTCTTTTGGCTCACGTATATGAATATGTTGCTAGCGTTCAAACGACAAAGAAGCGTTCAAACGACAAAGAACCCGGGTCGACATGACTAGTTATAAACCCCAAGCGGTACATCCGTACAGGGACAGGCATACATAACCCAGCAAAGCAGGTGTCGATCAACAGCGTGTGTAGACGAGTCGTAGCAAGCTACAAGGACTCCATTACACCGTGCGTCATTCCCCCGAGGGGACAGACACAGCAGCAAAGAAGGATACACACCGGTCAATCAATGTGTCTAGAGCAGTAGCAAGCTACCAAGGCTCGATAGAAGCATAAAGAGGCATTTCCCTGTAAAGAGTACTACTAAAGGCACACAACTAGGTGTCGAATCCCACACATATAATGCATTTCATAACATACACACAATATGCATGATATGTGTAGATACAACATGGCATCACAACATAACTCTATGACTCAATCTTTTATTAAGGACTCATAAGAATCAACATAGTGTGTTATTACAAACAGGGGTCGCGTGACCCGATACTCAAGTCATACAAACAACAAGCGGAAGCAAATCATGTCTGGGTACAGACATCTACTAAAAGTGGCTGGAAGAGCCTGAAAAGCTACTACGACCCTACCAAAGGAGCCACACCTCTGTCTGGGATTCCCAAGCTATTCCGGTCAACATCGAACACATCGCATAGAACCTTTTAATGAGTCTAAGTCTTCTCTGCAAAACATAAATAAAGCAACTGTGAGTACAAAGGTACTCAGCAAGTCTTACATCAGAACTATCTACATATGCATCATGTTTCAATGAAAGGATTGTGGGGTTTGATTGCAGCAAGCCAGCTTTGACTCTTGGCTAACCTATACTACGACTACAAGTTCTTTCTTTGAGGTGGGATAGCGCACACAAGTCCACATATTCACCAATGCAATACACCACTATGGATCCACTCTCGTCTCCCTACGAGAAAGCCTTCCATAGCACTCACACTTATCTTGCATGTTTTAGAGTATCCATTTAACTTGTCTATGTACCACGTAATGCTTCCAAGTAGTCCATATCCAAGGACGCGGCTATTCAAACAGATTAAATCACCCTGTAGGGGTATACTTCTTCACACAAGCTCCCAACACTTATCACCATGTGCACGTCATGCATCTCGGCAACCTTCAAGCGGAAGCACTGGCGTGGGTGTCGGCCACGATCGTTAATCACACAAGACCCTAGTCCAGGTTTATCGCCTATTTGAGACTGAACCCGCAAGGAAGTCCGGCCGAGGTTTCTCCTACGGCCCCAAACGATGTGCGCAGGGTTCCCAAGCCCACCATCCGGGTGCCACTTGGTACACCGTGCCACTGTGTATCTACCGCAGAGAAGCCTACCCCGTCGGGCAGAGCTAAACACAGCCGCCAACACTTTTCCTACAAACACCAGAAACTAGTTGCAACTCCTGGACAGAGATTTAGGCGATTAATAAGACAAGAGGGTCAATTAAGTATCCCAATGTGTGGTAGTATCTTGTCTTGGATAACATACACAGAACTCAGTTCTTAGGGATGGTCCCAATGAGACAACCCACCATGTACTCCTACATGGCCTCTCATTGCTACCTTTACCAAATAGGATTCACACTTTTACTCTTACACTGGAGGACATGATCACAACCATTCCGATTCATCATCCAGATGGATCAGACCCGTCACGACTCTAAGCATAGCAGGCATTGTAAACAAACATGGATGAGTAAGCACAACAAGGCTCAAGCAGTTGCTACTCATGCTAAGTGGTTTCAACTATTTACTGTGACAAAATCAGGTCATGCACGGGTATGGGTTCAACTACCGATAACATGTACAGTTGAATCGTGTTTGTCCTAATGCAGTAAAAGAGAGCAGGAGCGAGAGAGTGGGTTTATATCAATATGCTCAAGGGGGGTTTGCTTGCCTGACACGTCTGAAGATAGCAATGAGTCTTCATCAATGTCAATGATCACATCGTCGGAAACATCGTCTACCAAGTGGGAACAACACCGACAAACAAGAAACAACAACAATTACTTCACGAAAATGCAACACTATGATGCATGCTCAAGACATGAAATGAAAGGTGGCAGGGCTAATGTGGCTATCATTTCTTAAGTTGAAGTTGGATTTGAATTAGGATTCAAACATCACTTCAACAAGGTATTTTCCGGATACCCTTTTAATTGATTCGACCTAATGCTCATGCATAATTTGTTTTATCATGCAAGAGGATGGTATTTTGAGGTACTAGTTTCCCTTGATCAATGTTTGATCATAACAATTGGAGTGGAATTCAAATAGGAATCAAATTCCAACTCCAAACTAATTATTAAATTTATCCTATTCATCATTTTTCCTATTTGGTGTTGTTAACTTTTTCAAACATGCATGAAAATGCCATAATCAGATTCTTTGGATTTGTTGATCCTTTTTCATATATAAATTATTTTCATTGGACTTACAGATTATTTTCTATGATTTTTAGAAGTTTTATGCATTTTCTGGAATTATTTTATAATCAGAAAATACAATTGTTGCATCAGCAGTGACGTGAGCAGGTCAACTGGCCGGCCAGGTCAAACCTGACAGCCAGGGCCCACTAGTGAGTGACACAAGTGTTAAAAAGAGTTTAATTTTTAATATTTTATTCCTAATTAGGGTCTAGGCCCACTGTCAGTGAGTCATTCGATTAGTTAAACTATTTACTTAATTTTTCTGATTAACTAAAACTTAACACGGGCTAGGCCCCACCTGTAGGTGACCCAGGGGGGTCAACCCATGGTCAAAGGGGGTCGGCCTCAACGGTGTTGAGCCGCCGGCGCTGCCAGGCACGGCGGAGCTCGCCGGAAAACTCCTTCCATTGACCAAACAGCGCGCGGAGAGGCTCTACGGGATGCTGGAAGTGCGCCGCATCCGTTCCGACCAAGCCACGGGCCAGAAGGTGGCCGGAGCGAGGCCGGAGCGAGGCCGGCGACGACCTCGGGCGGTGGCCGGAGTCGGCCATGGTGGGGGTTGGCGCTAGGGGCAGGGACAAAGGGGGAAACACGGGGAAGGGAGGAGGAGCTCACGGAGAACCCATTTGCGGCGACGGGGAGGTCGGAGAGAGTCGTTGGCCGGCGAATCGAGGTGGGGAGCTCCGGCGACTGGAGGAGGAAGAAGACGGCGATGGCGACGCTACGGTTGCTCGGGTTCTCGGGGTGGTTGACGGTGAGAATCTTCTTGTCGAGGCGGAGCTAATGAGCCGGTCGGGGAGGCGAGGGGTGGCAAGAGACAAGCTCGAGGCGAGCTTGAGCAGATCGGCAATGGCGGCGGGATGAGCAAGAGACAGAGAAGAGAGGAGGGGAATGGAACGGGGAGGAGATAAGGAGGGCTTGACGTTGCACTGGCGAGAGAGAGCAAGGGGGAGGCGACACGACAAGCAGGAGGTGGCAAGGCACGACCGCGAGCTTGCCACGGCTCTGCCCGTCCTCCTGGCAGAGGAGGAAGATGACCTCCTCGCCCGTGGTGGAGCGGGCCTGGAGGTAAGCGTCAGGTAAATTCTCTCTCTCTCTTTTCCTATTTTTGTTTTATTTTATTTCTGGCATTTAGATTTAGGTTTAAAACAAAATGTTTAAATATTTTATAAAACCCTAAATTAGTGTTATGTGACAGAGATAATAATATCCAATGCCACATAAAAGTTTCAACATTTTTGAAACTTTAAAATAGAAGGAATCAAAATAATTCCATTCCAAATAGCTATTTGGTCAAATCCAAAATCCATTTCAAAATGTTTCTGTGACTTCAAAATTTGGTTTGACAAATTTATTTTATGTCATTATTTTGCCAAGTATGTGGAACATTTTCTTAGTCCCTTTTAAGGTATTAATTTTTTTATTGCCTTGTTGTCAATTTTTCAAATCATTGGGGTTTTGATCACTTCCCAATTGTAGATAATCCCCATTGTATTAAGTTGATTTGAATGCATGCATGAATGCTCACTGATGCAACTAACTACAAGCTACAATCTAGGGCTGTGACAACTCACCCCCACTAAACAAGAAGCTCGTCCCGAGATTCAAGCATAGTCGGGAAGAGGAACAGGGGACACTAAACTATCACAATCTTCATGATCCATTTACTCCTCTCGAGGATATTGAGTCATCGCATCATGTTGATCTTGACATCTTTGTCTTTGAGGTCTTCATCTAGCTCGATGACAAAAGAATAGGAAGACTCTACAAGATTCGATCTCCTCAAAGATCGAGCAACTCAAGATCAACTCATAGAATGAGACATAGGAACGTCCCTTGAGCTGAGACACAACACCAAAACACGGATGAGCAAATGAGACATATAACAGAGGTACGATTGGTAGGCAACAAATCCATGCTTAAATCAGATGGTGACGAGGTTTCAAAGTAGCGAGGATTAAATTTCCCTTCGTACCATAACGGGGCACCTTAGAAGATGACTCATAGAGGTATTCCTTTAAGTGGCAAAAAGAATTACTTTTGATCCTAAGATCATTGAAACTCTTCATACCAGAGCAAGGCAATTCACAAATGATTGTTTGAAGGAATTTGAAAGAATGGCATACTCAGGTTGGAAACAAACTAGGGTTATAGAAAAACTCGGCGAACGGAAAGCACATTCGAGTTACTACCGAGTATATAACCTAGTGTCTGAGCGTGCTCTCAAGAACTTGAGCATTTCCATATTCATCAAACTTTACCAACATCCATGCCAAGATCTTGGTGACACAACATACTACCACGATGAACAGTGATGGAGGATGCAGATACAAAGGAAGACAACACTTCCTCAGATTTCACCTTAGCTGTGCCAAGGGAACGAAATCTGGTTGATCGACCGAGAGACATTTAGCACTCCGCTTCTAATGTTCTCCTTGATGTACTAGCACAACCCAATTATAGGTCATGCTTTATATCTAGAACATCAAATATAGGTCGGACTTCGGGCTCAAAGGGAATCCATGAGGAACAACTTATAAAATAGGTCATACAAAAACCTCACGGAAGATGGCTAAGATTGCTGATACAAGATACAATATCAAATCTTCCGGCTAGGTGTGTTAGCCACAACATCACTTTACCGGGTTACATAGAGACCAATATTATAATTCTTGGGGAAAGTTCCAACCATTTTAACTGCGTGAGATTCAGCTCTGGTTGGTGACACGATGCTTCAGACTCAGCATGTCCGAAAAGAAAGTTTGCAACACAAATCGACGAGATAATGTTGCATGATTCTCAGGAAATGAACTACGGGAGACAACTCCAAAACATGAGCTGGATTGCAAAACCCACGTGAACACACTGCCCAAGACAATGATGAGCACATGAAAAATATTACAATCAAAACACTACCAAGTTCTGGATGGGAACCATCATTGAGGATGACGAAGCCATGTGCAAGTCCGTCTGGTACCTTCAGGAATGGCACTTAGCTTCTTTTCCTTGAACAAATCAATCAGTGGCTTGGTGTGCTAGGAGGTACATATGGAATGGAGGTAGCTAATCTCTCAGACCATAGAATACTTCGCACGTGCATGACTGACTTGAGATGATTCCGAAGAAAACAAATTAACTTTTCTTGAATTCACGGCGACAGCTTGCATCAGATGCACATGAATTAGAGGAATTCACTTCTTACACCTAACATATACCTCGTGCACGAGACACGAAGACAATGTCTACAAAGTTTCCAACACTAGCTTAATATCCAACATAGATCATGGAACAAATTAGAATGTTGCCGATGGGCTCAACAACAATTCATCAAGATACCCATATAAATGGATTTCCACAACTATGTGAGCAAGATAATAGCATTGGTCATATCAAAGAATATAATGGTGTATGCTTAGAGAAATCCATGAGTAACACACCGTTACTAAAATCTTTGGTTCTGAGTTTGATTTGACAATAGCCCATGCTCAAATCAAAAATGAACAAGATAATATATGCAACAATTGATCACACGAATCAACCGATGACAATATCATCTTTCTTCAAGACTCTCACAACAGGAAAAATATCCTTTTTTAAATGAGCTAAGTTTAGGCGAAGCTTTTATCTTCCAACTCTCCAAGTTGTTGTTTAGCTTAACCAACTAGCTCGGGGTATCCAACACGGATTCTTGGAGAAGATGGCTTATAAAGAAACCAACTTGATCACGAGCTCTATCATAAAAGTCAGGAAATAACCTGGTAATACTTCCGAGAAGATATTCGGAAAATCACGAACCACCGATATATAATTAAGCTCGGGAACAATCTCGCTTTTCAGGGCAAGATGATGTGATCAATAGAGCGAGGAATTGACAAAATACTAACTCATTGATCGAAAAGTGCACCATGAAACATGGACTAGGTAGCACACTCAATCTTAGGATGACGATTCAATCATCATCACCATAAGAGTGAATTTATTGTCCATTAACTACTAAACAATGGCATTGCTAGGAGTATTGATTTCACACATCATGGTTCACTTGTCGATATTCCGGTTACAACCAACACGAAAACCGAGGGATGAACAATGATAGCGATAAGTATCACTACATCAAGAGTTCCTAAGAGATGGTGCAATTCTCATAATATTCTTGACAAAAGAAGATAATACTCCAAGATAGAACAGAACAAAACCCAGATTGGCATTTTGATCTGTGGATTACAACTACTTTGACCCAATCCAAGAAATGGATGTGGTACTGCAGTTTGCTTCTCCCGGTCATTCGAGAATAGAACAACTTGACAGACCACGAAATAGAAGACATCGATGACATGAATGCACAACTACTCTCGACTATCCTTTCAATGATGAAGGTCAAAATACAACTAGATAGGGCCAACTCAAGAGCACATGATTTCTTGAGTTGTGGATACATGGATTAGAATGTCGAAGTGGTTCAACATAATTCTTCCATATAACCCATGCAGAAGGGCGAAGTAGGCAGAATCATGATATGGAGTAGAGAACTCATCACGAGCACTCTTGTTATGATTTTTAGTTCACGGAGAACTTCTGTCAAAGATGATTCATGGTGTTGGAAGAATGATATACCATGAACCCTGGGAGCTACAACAAGGTTACTAATCATTCTAAAGGAACTAACAACACTATCAACAGAGATGAGCAGAATGATTCTTGGATTCAAAGACCCAGAAATAGAATACCTAAAAACTAAATAACATCACGAGATGTTTCCGAAAATGATGGCCAGAATTATCTCACTGGAACATAGAACACATCTAGACTATTGGGTGGTTTTCGAGGTGACATGGTTTCCTAATACATCAACAATAGGTCGAGGTAATAGAGTACCTCATCACGATGATTAGTGTGCTTGGTCTGGCCAAAAGACATTAAGTCGAGATGAGAGGATTTGCAATTGCACCAGATTAATTAGAAACCTCGGAAAACTCGGACAGCATAACGGCTGTACGGGCATGAAATATGAGGCAACCTGCAAGAAAACTAACAACATAACAATTGAATTCTTATGGAGACACTGATCCAGGAAGACAATAACTTTTCTATAAGTCTCCAGCATAATAACTCGTCATCCTAATGAATAGATGAGAAAGCCTAATTCTTAAACCTCATAGAATAAACAGGAGGATGACTCAGAATAAAATGACACAAGGAAAGGAGTAAAAAGAGCCTTACGTTCCCTTCCACAAATAATTCCCTTATATAACTAAAGAGTTGCTAGACTCAACATCGACCAGTTTGGCTTGGTTATCCTACAGGTAGTCAAGCTCTGATACCAAAGCTGTCGGGACCCCGATCCTGAGTCATAAGGACCTAGCGTGTAACACATCACATCACTTTGCGGCCTCACGCACGGTAAACTCCACGGCTGCCACCTTACCTTGGCCGGGACCGTTTGCGTCTTTTGGCTCACGTATATGAATATGTTGCTAGCATTCAAACGACAAAGAACCCGGGTCGACATGACTAGTTATAAACCCAAGCGGTACATCCATACAGGGACAGGCATACATAACCCAGCAAAGCATGTGTCGATCAACAACGTGTGTAGACGAGTCGTAGCAAGCTACAAGGACTCCATTACACCGCGTGACATTTCCCCCAGGGGACAGACACAGCAGCAAAGAAGGATACACGCCGGTCAATCAATGTGTCTAGAGCAGTAGCAAGCTACCAAGGCTCGATAGAAGCACAAAGAGGCATTTCCCTGTCAAGAGTACTACTAAAGGCACACAACTAGGTGTCGAATCCCACACATATAATGCATTTCATAACATACACACAATATGCACGATATGTGTAGATACAACATGGCATCACAACATAACTCTACGACTCAAGCTTTTATTAAGGACTCATAAGAATCAATATAGTGTGTTATTACAAACAGGGGTCCCGTGACCCGACACTCAAGTCATACAAACAACAAGCGGAAGCAAATCATGTCTGGGTACAGACATCTACTAAAAGTGGCTGGAAGAGCCTGAAAAAGCTACTACGACCCTACCAAAGGAGCCACACCTCTGTCTGGGATTCCCAAGCTATTCCGGTCAACATCGAACACATCTCGTAGAACCTTTTAATGAGTCTAAGTCTTCTCTGCAAAACATAAATAAAGCAACTGTGAGTACAAAGGTACTCAGCAAGTCTTACATCAGAACTATCTACATATGCATCATGTTTCAGTGAAAGGATTGTGGGGTTTGATTGCAGCAAGCCAGATTTGACTCTTAGCTAACATGTACTACGACTACCAGTTCTTTCTTTGAGGTGGGATAGCGCACACGAGTCCACATATTCACCAATGCAATACACCACTATGGATCCACTCTCGTCTCCCTACGAGAAAGCCTTCCATAGCACTCACACTTATCTTGCATGTTTTAGAGTATCCATTTAACTTGTCTATGTACCATGTAATGCTTCCAAGTAGTCCATATCCGAGGACGCGGCTACTCAAACAGATTAAATCACCCTGCAGGGGTATACTTCTTCACACACGCTCCCACCACTTATCACCATGTGCACGTCATGCATCTCGACAACCTTCAAGCGGAAGCACTAGCGTGGGTGTCAGCCACGACCGTTAATCACACAAGACCCTAGTCCAGGTTTATCGCCTATTTGAGACTGAACCCGCAAGGAAGTCCGGCCGAGGTTTCCTCTATGGCCCCAAACGATGTCCGCAGGGTTTCCAAACCCACCATCCGGGTGCCACTTGGTACACCGTGCCACTGTGTATCTACCGCAGAGAAGCCTACCCCGTCGGGCAGAGCTAAACACGGCCGCCAACACTTTTCCTACAAACACTAGAAAATAGTTGCAACTCCTCGACAGAGATCTAGGCAATTAATAAGCCAAGAGGGTCAATTAAGTATCCCAATGTGTGGTGGTATCTTGTCTTGGATAACATACACAGAACTCAGTTCTTAGGGACGGTCCCAATGAGACAACCCACCATGTACTCCTACATGGCCTCTCATCGCTAACTTTACCAAATTGGATTCACACTTTTACTCTCACACTGGAGGACATGATCACAACCATTCCGATTCATCATCCAGATGGATCAGACCCGTCACGACTCTAAGCATAGCAGGCATTGTAAACAAACATGGATGAGTAAGCACAACAAGGCTCAAGCAGTTGCTACTCATGCTAAGTGGTTTCAACTATTTACTGTGACAAAATCAGGTCATGCACAGGAACGGGTTCAACTACCGATGACATGTACAGTTGAATCGTGTTTGTCCTAATGCAGTAAAAGAGAGCATGAGCGAGAGAGTGGGTTTATATCAATATGCTCAAGGGGGGGTTTGCTTGCCTGACACGTCTGAAGATAGCAATGAGTCTTCATCAATGTCAACGATCACATCGTCGGAAACATCGTCTACCGAGAGGGAACAACACCGGCAAACAAGAAAGAACAACAATTACTTCACGGAAATGCAACACTATGATGCATGCTCAAGACATGAAATGAAAGGTGGCGGGTCTAATGTGGCTATCATTTCTTAAGTTGAAGTTGGATTTGAATTAGGATTCAAACATCACTTCAACAAGGTATTTTCCGGATACCCTTTTAATTGATTCGACCTGATGCTCATGCATAATTTGTTTTATCATGCAAGAGGATGGTATTTTGAGGTACTGGTTTCCCTTGATCAATGTTTGGTCATAACAATTGGAGTGGAATCCAAATAGGAATCGAATTCCAACTCCAAACTAATTATTAAATTTATCCTATTCATCATTTTGCCTATTTGGTGTTGTTAACTTTTTCAAAAGTGCATGAAAATTCCATAATCAGATTCTTTGGATTTTTCTGATCCTCTTTCATATATAAATTATTTTCATTGGACTTACATATTATTTTCTATGATTTTTAGAAGTTGTATGCCTTTTCTTGAATTATTTTATAATCAGAAAATACTATTATTGCATCAGCACTCACGCCAGCAGGTCAACTGGCCGGCCAGGTCAAACCTGACAGCCAGGGCCCACTAGTGAGTGACACAAGTGTTAAAAAGAGTTTAATTTTTAATCTTTTATTCCTAATTAGGGTCTGGGCCCAGTGTTAGTGAGTCATTAGATTAGTTAACCTATTTATTTAATTTTTGTGATTAACTAAAACATAACACGGGCTAGGCCCCACCTCTAGGTGACCCAGGGGGTCAACCCATGGTCAAAGGGGGTCGGCCTCAACGGCATTGAGCCGCCGGCGCTGCCAGGCACGGCGGAGCTCGCCAGAAAACTCCTTCCGTTGACCAAACGGCGCGCGGAGAGGCTCTACGGGAAGCTGGAAGTGCGCCGCATCCGTTCCGACCAAGCCACGGGCCAGGAGGTGGCCGGAGCGAGGCCGACGACGACCTCGTGCGGTGGCCGGAGTCGGCCATGGTGGGGGTTGGCGCTAGGGGCAGGGACAAAGGGGGGAAAACACGGGGAAGGGAGGAGGAGCTCACGGAGAACCCATTTGCGGCGACATGGAGGTCGGAGAGAGTCGTTGGCCGGCGAATCGAGGTGGGGAGCCCCGGCGACCAGAGGAGGAAGAAGACGGCGATGGCGACGCTACGGTGGCTCGGGTGCTCGGGGTGTTTGACGGTGAGGATCTTCTTGTCGAGGCGGAGCTAATGAGCCGACCGGGGAGGCGAGGGGTGGCCGGAGACGAGCTGGAGGCGAGCTTGAGCCGATCGGCAATGGCGGCGGGATGAGCAAGAGATAGAGAAGAGAGGAGGGGAATAGAACGGGGAGGAGATAAGGAGGGCTTGACGTCGCGCTGGCGAGAGAGAGCAAGGGGGAGGCGACACGACAAGCACGAGGTGGCAAGGCACGACGGCGAGCTCGCCACGGCTCTACCCGTCCTCCTAGCAGAGGAGGAAGATGACCTCCTCGCCCCTGGTGGGCTGGGCCTAGAGGTAAGCGTCAGGTAAATTCTCTCTCTCTCTTTTCCTATTTTTCTTTTATTTTCTTTCTGGCATTTAGATTTAGGTTTAAAGCAAAATGTTTAAATATTTTATAAAACCCTAAATTAGTGTTATGTGACAGAGATAATAATATCCAATGCCACATAAAAGTTTCAACATTTTTGAAACTTTAAAATAGAAGGAATCAAAATAACTCCATTCCAAATAGCTATTTGGTCAAATCAAAAATCCATTTCAAAATGTTTCTGTGACTTAAAATTTTGGTTTGACAAATTTATTTTATGTCACTATTTTGCCAAGTATGTGGAACATTTTCTTAGTCCCTTTTAAGGTATTAATTTTTTTATTGCCTTGTTGTCAATTTTTCAAATCATTGGGGTTTTGATCACTTCCCAATTGTAGATCATCCCCATTGTTATAAGTTGATTTGAATGCATGCATGAATGCTCACTGATGCAACTAACTACAAGCTACAATCTAGGGCTGTGACATTCTGTCTCTGCTAGCCCGATCTAAAGCAACCTTACCTGGGGAGGAATAAGGAGATGGAGGGAGGTGGCGGTGCTAGGAGGGGGATCGCGGAACCCTAGGCACGCACGCACGCCAAGGATTAATAGGGGCCTCGACGTCCGTGAGCCTCACGGCGTCGCTCACTCTCTCCTGAAGTTAAGACGGAAAGCAAGAGCATGGGGACGATACCGTCAGAGAAAGGAGAAGGAGCGCTTGGGCTGCCGCTAGGAAATAGAGAGGACTGCTGGGCCTTGGGAGGGAGAAGAGAGGCCCAAGCTGGCGCCTGATAGAGGAAAAGAACCCACTGGGGTTTCTTATTTAAACCCAACACAGACAAAGAAAAAGATAAATGCACAGGCCAACTACTGAAGCTAAAAAAATAAAGCAAACATACCCCTGGTCATAAGGAATTATGACCTATTTGAATAAAATATAAAAGGAATATTTGGAGCAACTAAATATTTACAAAACAGAATTTAATCCTCTGTTTTGTGAATATTTGCACCTCTCAAACTAAGTTTCAAATCACTAAAACCATATCATCACATCCACCACAAAACATACTAAAACATGGGCATTTTTGAAACATGAATGGAGCGAGAGAATCTTGGCTTTGAGATAAATAAAGAGGAAGACGATTTTGAATCCTATAAGCAACCAACATAGTGCTCTCTACTTTCAAATGCACTACTCCACAACATATCACTTAGCAACACCTATCAACACATCACATATCATCATCACATCACATACATGTCATCACACCATCACATATGATCACAAGGCAACAAACACAAGGCAAGGAAAGAAATAGATGCATGCATGCAAAGGAAAACAAATCAAGGTGACACATGAAATAACACATGCATTGACTCTCATATCAATGACAAGATGGACCCACATACAGAAGGTTCCAAATATGGCAAGGTACACTCTTGGGGCATTACAGCTTTGCAGATCCCAAAGCACTCACTCTACCATACTGAAATTTTCTTAGATAGCCACAGATGATATTCTTTGCTTGAGAGTCGAGTTGCTTGAATCTCTTCACATCAGAGGCGGTGATAGTTGCAGTGACACATGGAACACCATTTTCCACAACATACCAGAGATCATTGTCAATTGCTTCAAGGTGCATGCACATCTTGTTCTTCCAGTAGGGGAAGTCCTTTCCTTCAAAGGTAGGACAACACGCAGTAACCTTGATCATACTTGCGGTCGACATAACTAAAACTCCGGGTGGTTAAACCAAAATCACATAGAACAAGGGAGTACCTTTCTTTGATACCAACTGAAAGTGTGTTATATCGACTAGAGGGGGTGAATAGGCGATTTTTACAAATTCGCCACTGGGTAAATTCCTAGTGAGGAAAGTCCCGAGTCACGAACTGAGTGCAACGGAATAAGTACTCAAACAGATGTGCAAAACCAGTGATAGCTTAGTCGTCGAAGTAAAACGAAACGTCGAGGTAGCACATGTAGCGTGATCAGGATAAGCACGTGACGAATAACTTAAGTGAAGAATTTGAGGTGAGGAATTTGAGGAAGTCTTTAATCAAATTCTTCAAACAGTAATGATCAAAGTCGTCAACATACAATTGAGGACATGAAAGGATTGAGGAATTAGAATCCGGTGCTGGATGAAGACAATGATTTGATGAACCAGTTCCAACTGCTGTGACAGTCGTACGTCTGGTTTGGAGCGGCTTGGTATTTAAACCAAAGGACACACAGTCCGAGGACACTAAGTCCGTATTCTCCTTGGGCTAAGAACACACAGTCCTCGCCCAACACTCGTGGTAAGTCTTCAGGGCAGACTTCCAAACCCTCACAAACTTGGTCACCCAGCGATCCACAATTTACTGCTGGATGCTTTAGACCATGACGCCTAACCGTCTGGAGGATGCACAGTCCTCAAAGGTAACAAACGCCGGTTCCACACAGGAACAATCTCTTAAGTGATGCTCAATCACTTTGGGTTTTGGGATTTGGTTGGGGTGTTTGTGTTTTTTCCTCACTCATGATTTTCTCTCAAAGTCTTAGAGGAGTGGGTTGCTCTCAAATGGCAAGTGTTAGTTTCTCTCGCGAAGCAGCCAACCAGCTAGTGGTTAGGGGGGGCTATTTATAGCCGGGGATCAATCCCGACATGAATTAATATAAATGCCCCAGTGATACGACCGCTAGGTGGATAAGGTTGGGGACAGGTGGCGCGCAACACAGCCTCAGTGGGAACGTTTCAGCTATAGAAGTCATCATGTCACTCATGTTCCTCATAGGTAGGTATACCTAAGCATAAGTCAGGTCGGGCCAAAAAAAAGCCTGACGCTAAAAACCAAGGCCCGAGCCCGGCCCGGGCTGACCGTCGGGCCAAGATTTTGGGCTAAATCTTGGGCCAAACCAGAAAAATCCCGACTAGGCCCGACAGTACCGGGCCGACCACGACATAAGTTGTATACTTGTCAAGCCCGAACCCGGTCCGAGCCAACCTGCGGGCTCAAATTCTAGTCCCGAGCCCAGCCTGACAACAAGTTTAGGACCGGCCTGGCCCGAGATTTTCGGGTTGGGTCCGGTCGGGCCGTGCTGCCCATGGCCAGGTATATAGGTAGGTGGTTCGCACTCGCAAATACCTAACTCCTCAGTTAGAGCAAATTCCTCAGAGACCAGAAGATCTTCGTCTCTGTCACGTAAGAATTTGACTATACTGTTGAAGATTTCCAAAGGCTTCATCCGAAGGGTTTGAATGTGTAGGCTTTGAGATGAGCATCACTTGGAAACTTTTTCTTAGGTTTACCTCGACCCCCTTTAACAGTACGGTGGTCCTATGGCATAGAATACAGAAAATGAACCTATGAAAATGAAAGTCTTCACGCTTGAGAGTCTTCACATCGATTTCTTCACGGACACATCAATTTCCCCACTTTCAAAGTCTTCGGAGGAAATGTCAAAGTCTTGAGTCAAAGACATACATTTTTAGGGGTCGATATTCTTTGATTAACTCAAACTCCTGAGAGATTTATAGACCTTGTGTACACTCACAAACACATCAGTCTCTTAACCTATAAGTCTTCAATACACCAAAATCACTAAGGGGCAGTAGATGCACTTACACTACTGGTCCCGTCGCTCGAAGCGCCTCCAAGGTCATCGCGAGTAGGATTAGGTGCTTGTAAACTAGTTTTACCCCCATTCCCCACCACCTATGTAATAAAAAAAAACAGTAAGAACCCCCGAATCCATTTGACCAAAATGATGGATTCGAGGGTTCATCGACCGTGTGTTCAGTCCCCCACCACTACATGTTCAATCCCCTTCGAGACGTTGCAATCATGTCCGTAAATCAAATATACCGTGACTGTAAAGTAGTGAATCGAGAGACATGATAAGGGATTACCGTCATTGTCGATGCGCTGGTTGATATAGTGCTCGCCACCGACTAGGATCATCTTGCAGTCAGTCGCACCGGTGTTGTCGCTGTTGGTGTGAGTGGGGAAGAGAGGACAACGAGCGGCGAGGGTAATTTATGACGCGGCTTCAAGAAACAACAGGACTTCTCGAAATCCCATTCACGTGTGCAACCACCCACGCCTACGTGCCCCTTGTTACACCGCTCGGACCTCACTCTGAAAAAGCGTTTGTTCGGCCATTACTGTGGATACATGATCATATGTGTTTTAAGTTTAATGAGGGTCAATATTTTGTTGTGATCCTAGAAACAGATCAAAAACTAACCATGTGAGCCTGGCTGGGCTAATGCACTTTACTAAATGCATCCTATGAACAAATAAAAAACTAACCACGTAGGTATGAGCTTTGCTATACATGGCCATGGACACCCCGGCCCGGACGACCCGACCCAACCCGGCCCAAAAATCTCGGACCAGGCCGGGCCTAAATTTTCGTCGGGCCGGGCTCGTGCGTGAAATTTGAGCCCGCGGGTTGGCTCGGGCCGGGTTCAAACTTGACGAATATACCATTTAGGACGCGGTCGGGCCTAGTCGGGTTTTTTTTGGTTGTGCCGGGTTTGGACCCAAAATTTAGGCCCGACGGCCAAGCCGGGCCGGGCTCGAGCCTGGGTTTTTAGCGTCGAGCTTTTTTGGCCCGACCCAACTTATGCCCATGTACGGAAGACTTCTACTTAAGTTAACGGGAAAAGGTACGTGAAGGATTACTATTGAAGCTATGGAGAGGACCCCTCTCAAATGAGTAAAGTCTGAAATAAACCTTGTCTTCGTTGGGTCTGTTGTAATCAAACCTCCAACTTCTAATCCCTGAAACCCACACCCCCATCTCTCAAATCCCGACCGTCAGTGCCCCTAAGCCCATATTAAGAGTGGGATCAGTGACGTGGAACCCCGGGCGGCAGAGTTTGCTGATTACTTGCGTCACGTGTGTTCAGCCCCACCCCCAAACCCTCTCTCTTTGCATAGCAGATTCTGCACTTTTGACAGCAAATAGAGCTCTAAAATCCTGCACTTTTTTGACAGCAAATATGCTTTAAAATCCTGCATTTTTTGACAGCAAGTAGAGCTCTAAAATTCTGCCTTTTTTGACAGCAAATATGCTCTAAAATCCTGCACTTTTTGACAGCAAATATGCTCTAAAATCCTGCATTTTTTGACAGCAAGTAGAGCTCTAAAATTCTGCCTTTTTTGACAGCAAATATGCTCTAAAATCCTGCACTTTTTGAAAGAAAATATGATCTAAAATCCTGCACTTTTTGACAGCAAATATGATCTAAAATCCTGCACTTTTTGACAGCAAGTAGAGCTCTAAAATTCTGCACTTATTTGACAGCAAGTAGTGCTCTTAAATTCTGCACTTTTTTTACAGAAACCACACATTCTGCACTTTTTGACAGCAAGTAGAGCTCTAAAATTCTGCACTTATTTGATAGCAAGTAGAGCTCTTAAATTCTGCACTTCTTTTACAGAAACCACACACAAGAGGAGAGGGAATAAATATTTTGACAGTACCAGGTTGCAATATTACACTTGACCACAGAAGAACAGAGTAGCAGAAACACATATCCAGTACATGACCAAAGAAGCACACATAACCAGGGACTGAAACTATTAATAGGAACTAGTACACACTAACTTTAGCATCCAAAAGGCAACTCCATAAGCAGAACTCCATCCACCATAAGCTTCAGTAATTACCACTAGCTGTAAAATATGCCATAAACCTAGTTTGTGAGCCTCTTCCTGTAGTTGTGCTACCTCTAGGGACAGCATTCCCTCTCCCTCTGCTTGTAGTTGTGCTACCTCCAGGGACATCATTGCCTCTTCCTCTGCCTCTGCCTCTAGCTGCAGCTTGAGAGGGTGCAACTTCGGATCTTGCTGCAGCTTGAGACCTTGTTGAAGCTCTAGCTGATGCAACCCTACTTGTACATGCATTTGTCTGTGCTTGCTGCAAGGAAAACAGAGCAGTCAAACAACAATTGCACTTTTTGTAAAAAATCAACACAACATGAAAATAAAATTACCTTTGTTTCCCTCACTTTTCTCCCTCTCTTCCCAAGATATGACTTTGTTTTTTTGCTGTTATCTCCATTCTTTTTACAGGAAGTTTTATTGTGCCCATGACCACCACAACTTCCACATGTGAAGTGTATGCCATGATTGCTCAGTTTCTTCCCCTTGGGTGCTTCCCCCTCTTCTCTCTTCCTATCATTGTTTTTTCCTGGCTCCTGGCATGGCAATGTAGCCAGGTGGTACAGGCCTCGGGTTTCCTGGCTCCTGTATTACATAAGTATTTATTAGTCAAATCACATGATTACTTGACAAGTAAATAAGGCAGTAAATAAATCTAACCTTTTGCTTATCAGAAATGAAGACCCATCCATCACCTTCATCATTAATGTCCAAGTCTTTGATTAAAAGACCAATGAACCAGGCCCAACTCTCATTTGTCTCCTTCTCCACAACAGCCCAAGCTACTCGATACATTTGGTTGTTTGCATCCCTAGCTATTGCAGCCAGTAGCTCACCTTGGCAGGCTCCCTTGAAGAAACAACCTGTTGGGTAACGTAGCATAAATTCAAAATTTTCCTACGCCATATTCAGATCTTCCTATGGAGAGACCAGCAACGAGAGAGGGGTAAGAACATCTTCATACCTTTGAAGATCGCTAAGCGGAAGCGTTACTAGAACGCGGTTGATGGAGTCGTACTCGCAGCGATTCACATCGCGGTGTGATTCCGATCTAGTGCCGAACTATGGCACCTCCGCGTTCAACACACGTGCAGCCCGGTGACGTCTCCCGCACCTTGATCCAGCAAGGAGGAGGGAGAGGTTGGGGAAGAACTCCAGCAGCACAACAGCGTGGTGTCGATGGAGAGACGAGGTCTCCCGGCAGGGCTTCGCCAAGCACCGGCACGGAGGAGGAGAAAGAAGGGCAGGGCTGCGCCGAGGGAGACGGAGAAGTCTGTCTCCCAAGGGCCAAAACCCCTCTCTATTTATAGGAGGAGGGGAGGGGGTGCGCCACCCCTAGGGTTCCCCCCTAGGTGGTGCGGCAGCCACCAGATGGGAAACGGGGGCGGCGGCTAGGGTGGGAGGGGGTGGCGCACCACCTGGTGGGCCTAAGGCCCACCCGCGCCTAGGGTTGCCCCCTCTCCCACCACTTGTGCATTGGGCTGGGTGTGGGAGGCGCACCAGCCCACCTAGGGGATGGTTCCCTCCCACACTTAGCCCATCTAGCCTCTTGGGGTCTTTGCCCCCCTTCGGTGGACCCCCAGGGCCACCTCCGGTGGTCCCGGTATGTTACTGGTGACGCCCGAAACACTTCCGGCGTCCAAAACCATCCATCCTATATATCAATCTTTACCTCCGGACCATTCCGGAGCTCCTCGTGACGTCCGAGATCTCATCCGGGACTCCAAACAACTTTCAGTAACCTCGTATAACAATTCCCTATAACCCTAGCGTCATCGAACCTTAAGTGTGTAGACCCTACGGGTTCGGGAGACAGGCAGACATGACCGAGACACCTCTCCGGCCAATAACCATCAGCGGGGTCTGGATACCCTTGGTGGCTCCCACTTGGTCCATGATGATCTCATCGGATGAACCACGATGTCAAGGATTCAATCAATCCCGTATACAATTCCCTTTGTCTATCGGTATAGAACTTGCCCGAGATTCGATCGTCGGTATACCAATACCTTGTTCAATCTCGTTACCGGTAAGTCTCTTTACTCGTTCCGTAGCACGTCATCGTGTGACTAACTCCTTAGTCACATTGAGCTCATGATGATGTTCTACCGAGTGGGCCCGGAGATACCTCTCCGTCTCACGGAGTGACAAATCCCGATCTCGATTCGTACCAACCCAACAGACACTTTCAGAGATACCCGTAGTGCACCTTTATAGTCACCCAGTTATGTTGTGACGTTTGATACACCCAAAGCACTCCTACGGTATCCGGGAGTTGCACAATCTCACGTTCGAAGGAAAAGATACTTGACATTAGAAAAGCTTTAGCATACGAACAACACGATCTAGTGCTATGCTTAGGATTGGGTCTTGTCCATCACATCATTCTCCCAATGACATGATCCCGTTATCAATAACATCTAATGCCCATGATCAGGAAACAATGATCATCTATTGACTAAGGAGCTAGCCAACTAGAGGCTTGCTAGGGACACATTGTGATCTATTTATTCACACATGTATTACTGTTTCTGGTTAATACAATTATAGCATGAACAATAGACGATTATCATGAACAAGGAAATATGATAATAACCATCTTGTTATTGCCTCTAGGGCATATTTCCAACAGTCTCCCACTTGCACTAGAGTCAATAATCTAGTTACATTGTGATGTATCGAACACCCACAGCATTATGGTGTTGATCATGTTTTGCTTGTGGAAGAGGTTTAGTCAATGGGTCTGCAATATTCAGATCCGTGTGTACTTTACAAATATCTATCACTCCACTCTGGACATGGTCCTGGATGTAGTTGTAGCGGCATTTGATGTGCTTCGTCTTCCGGTGAAACCTGGGCTCCTTGGCTATGGCAATGGCCCCAGTGTTATCACAGAAGAGTGTCATTGGACTCGACGCGCTTGGAACCACTACAAGGTCGATGATGAGCTCCTTCATGCAAATTCCTTCATGAGCCACTTCTGAAGCAGCTATGTACTCCGCTTCACATGTAGATGTTGCCCCGACTTCTTGCTTGCTGCTGCACCAGCTCACTGCCCCACCATTCAACACATATACGTATCCGGTGTGTGACTTAGAGTCATCCGGATCTGCGTTGAAGCTAGCGTCGACGTAACCCTTTACGACAAGGTCTTCGTCACCTCCATAAACGAGAAACACTTCCTTAGTCCTTTTCAGGTACTTAAGGATATTCTTGACCGTTGTCCAGTGTTCCATACCGGGATCACTTTGGTACCTCCCTACCAAGCTTATGCCAAGGTTTATATCAGGTCTGGTACACAGCATGGCATATATTAGAGAGCCCACGGCTGATGCGTAGGGGACAGAACTCATCTTCTCTCTATCTGCTGTCGTGGTCGGTGACTGAGTCTTACTCAATCTCATACCTTGCAAAACTGGCAAGAACCCTTTCTTTGAGTTTTCCATATTGAACTTCTTCAATATCTTGTCAAGGTATGTGCTTTGCGAAAGACCTATGAGGCGTCTCGATCTATTTCTATAGATCTTGATGCCTAATATGTATACAGCTTCTCCAAGGTCCTTCATCAAAAAACTCTTGTTCAAATAGGCCTTTATGCTCTCCAACATCTCTATATTATTCCCCATCAATAATATGTCATCCACATACAGTATGAGGAAAGCTACAGAGCTCCCACTCAGTTTCTTGTACAGATAGGCTTCTCCGTAAACCTGTATGAACCCAAACGCTTTAATCACCTCATTAAAGCGAATGTTCCAACTCCGAGATGCTTGCACCAGCCCATAGATGGAGCGCTGGAGCTTGCACACTTTGTTAGCACCCTTAGGGTCGACAAAACCTTCTGGTTGCATCATATACAACTCTTCCTTAAGGTTCCCGTTAAGGAACGCTGTTCTGACGTCCATTTGTCAAATTTCATAATCATAAAAGGTGGCAATTGCTAACATGATTCGGACTGATTTCAGCTTCACTACGGGAGAGAAAGTCTCTTCGTAGTCAACTCATTGAATTGGTCGAAAACCCTTTGCGACAAGTCGAGCTTTGTAAATGGTTACATTACCGTTTGCATCAGTCTTCTTCTTGAAGATCCATTTATTTTCTATGGCTCGCCGGTCATCGGGCAAGTCCACCAAAGTCCATACTTTGCTCTCATACATGGATCCTATCTCGGATTTCATAGCTTCAAGCCATTTGTTGGAATCCGGTCCCGACATCGCTTCTTCATGGTTCGAAGGTTCACCGTTGTCTAACAACATGATTCCATCACAGGGTTGCCGTACCACTCTGGTGCGGAGCGTGCCCTTGTGGACCTTCGCGGTTCAGTAGCAACTTGATCCGAAGCTTCATGATCATCATCATTAACTTCCTCTTCAGTTGGTGTAGGCGCCACATGAACAACTTCCCGCGCTGCGCTACTATCCTGTTCGAGAGGGGGTGTAATTACCTCATCAAGTTCTACCTTCCTCCCACTTACTTCTTTCGAGAGAAACTCTTTATCTAGAAAGGACCTGTTCTTGGCAACAAAGGTTTTACCTTCGGATCTAAGATAGAAGGTATACCCAATAGTTTCCTTAGGGTATCCTATGAATACGCATTTCTCCGCTTTGGGTTCGAGCTTTTCTGGTTGAAGTTTCTTCACATAAGCATCGCAGCCCCAAACTTTAAGAAACGACAACTTAGGTTTCTTGCCAAACCATAGTTCATACGGTGTCGTCTCAACGGATTTAGACGGTGCCCTATTTAAAGTGAATGCTGCAGTTTCTAATGCGTATCCCCAAAATGATAGCGGTAAGTCGGTAAGAGACATCATAGATCGTACCATATCTAATAAAGTGCGATTACGATGTTCAGACACTCCGTTGCGTTGCGGTGTGCCAGGCGGTGTCAGTTGTGAAACGATTCCACACTTACTTAGGTGTGTGCCAAACTCGTGACTCAAATATTCTCCTCCACGATGAGATCGTAGACATTTAATTTTTCTGTCACGTTGATTCTCAACCTCACTCTGAAATTCCTTGAACTTTTCAAACGTCTCAGATTTGTGCTTCATCAAGTAGATATACCCATACCTACTCAAATCATCGGTGAGAGTGAGAACATAACGATAGCCACCACGAGCTTCAACGTTCATCGGACCACACACATCAGTATGTATTATTTCCAATAAGTCGGTTGCTCTCTCCATTAGTCCTGAGAATGGAGTCTTAGTCATCTTGCCCATGAGGCATGGTTCGCATGTGTCAAATGATTCAAAATCAAGAGACTCTAATAGTCCATTAGTATGGAGCTTCTTCATGCGCTTAACGCCGATATGACCAAGGCGGCAGTGCCACAAGTATGTGGGACTATCATTATCAACTTTGCATCTTTTGGTACTCACACTATGAATATGTGTAACATCACGATCGAGATTCATCAAGAATAAACCATTCACCAGCGGAGCATGACCATAAAACATATCACTCATATAAATAGAACAACCATTATTCTCTGACTTAAATGAGTAGCCGTCTCGCATTAAGCAAGACCCTGATACAATGTTCATGCTTAAAGCTGGTACTAAATAAAAATTATTAAGGTTTAAAACTAATCCGGACGGTAGATGTAGAGGTAGCGTGCCGACGGCGATCACATCGACCTTTGAACCATTCCCGACGCGCATCGTCACCTCGTCCTTGTCCGGTCTCCGCTTATTCCGCAGTTCCTGCTTTGAGTTGCAAATGTGAGCAACAACACCGGTATCAAATACCCAGGAGCTACTACGAGCGCTGGTAAGGTACACATCAATAACATGTATATCACATATACCTTTAACGTTGTCGGCCTTCTTGTCCGCTAAGTATTTGGGGCAGTTCCGCTTCCAGTGACCTTTTCCCTTGCAATAGAAGCACTCAGTCTCAGGCTTGGGTCCATTCTTTTTCTTCTTCCCGGCATCTGGCTTACCGGGCGCGGCAACAGCTTTGTCGTCTTTCTTGAAGTTCTTCTTACCCTTGCCTTTCTTGAAACTAGTGGTCTTGTTGACCATCAACACTTGATGCTCTATCTTCATTTCTACTTCTGCAGACTTGAGCATCGAGTACAACTCGGGAATGGTATTCTCCATCCCTTGCATGTTGTAGTTAAGCACAAAGCCTTCGTAGCTTGGTGGGAGAGACTGGAGGATTCTGTCAATTATAGCATCATCCAGAAGTTCGACTCCAAGTGAAGTCAGACGACCGTGTAACCCAGACATTTTGAGTATGTGCTCACTGACAGAACTGTTCTCCTCCATCTTACAGCTAAAGAACTTGTCGGAGACTTCATATTTCTCGAAACGGGCATGAGCTTGAAAAACTAGCTTCAGCTCCTGGAACATCTCATATGCCCCGTGTGGCTCAAAATGTCTTTGGAGCCCCGTTTCTAAACTGTATAACATGCCACACCTAACCAGAGAGTAGTCATCACTCCGCGTTTGCCAGACGTTCAGAATGTCCTTGGCTGCTGCGGGAGCGGGAGGGTCACCTAGCGGCGCATCAAGGACATAAGCCTTTTTAGCTGCTTCAAGGATGAGCTTCAAGTTGCGAACCCAATCCGCATAGTTGCTACCATCATCTTTCAGCTTGTTTTTCTCTAGGAATGCGTTGAAATTGAGGTTGACGTTGGCCATCTACAATATTTATAAAGACAACTTTTAGACTAAGTTCATGACAATTAAGTTCATTTAATCAAATTAAGTATGAACCCCCACTTAAATCGACATCCCTCTAGTCATTTAAGTGATACATGATCCATGTTGACTAACCCGTGTCCGATCATCACGTGAGACGGACAAGTCACCATGGTGAGCAACTTCATGCTGATCGTATTCAACCATACGACTCATGTTCGACCTTTCGGTCTCTTGTATTCGAGGTCATGTCTGTACATGCTAAGCTCGTCGAGTCAACCTAGGTGTTTCGCGTGTGTAAATCTGGCTTACACCTGTTGTATGCGAACGTTAGAATCTATCACACCCGATCATCACGTGGTGCTTCAAGACAACGATCCTTCGCAACGGTGCACACTTAGGGGAATACGTTCTCGAAATTTTAAGAGGGATCATCTTATTATGCTACCGTCGTTCTAAGCAATAAGATGAAAAACATGATAAACATCACAATGCAATCATATAGTGACATGATATGGCCATTATCATCTTTGCCCTTTGGATCTCCATCTTCAGGCATCGCATGATCATCATCGTCACCGGCATGACACCATGATCTCCATCATCATGATCTCCATCATCGTGTCTCCGTGAAGTCGTCATGCCAACTACTACTATCACTACTACTATAGCTAACCGTTAGCAATGAAGTAAAAGTAGTAAACACATGGCGTTGCATCTCATACAATAAATTAAGACAACTCCTATGGCTCCTGCCGGTTGTCATACTCATCGACTTGCAAGTCGTGAAACCTATTACAATAACATGATCATCTCATACATCATACATGCAACATCACAACTTTGGCCATATCACATCACATGTCAAACCCTGCAAAAACAAGTTAGACGTCCTCTAATTGTTGTTGCAAGTTTTACGTGGCTGATTTGGGTTTCTAGCAAGAACGCCTTCTTACCTACATGACAGCCACAACGATGATATGCCAAAGCTATTTACCCTTCATAAGGATCCTTTTCATCAAATCCAATCCGACTAGAGTAGGAGAGACAGACACCCGCTAGCCACCTTTATGCACGGTGTGCATGTCTGTCGGTGGAACCAGTCTCACGTAAGCGTACGTGTAAAGTCGGTCCGGGCCGCTTCATCCCACAATACCGCCGGAAAAGAATAAGACTAGTAGCGGCAAGCAAATTGACAAATCATCGCCCACAACTTTTGTGTTCTACTCGTGCATAGAATCTACGCATAGAAAACCTGGCTCGGATGCCACTGTTGGGAAACGTAGCATAAATTCAAAATTTTCCTACGCCATATTCAGATCTTCCTATGGAGAGACCAGCAACAAGAGAGGGGTAAGAGCATCTTCATACCTTTGAAGATCGCTAAGCGGAAGCGTTACTAGAACGCGGTTGATGGAGTCGTACTCGCAGCGATTCAGATCGCGGTGTGATTCTGATCTAGTGCCGAACTACGGCACCTCCGCGTTCAACACACGTGCAGCCCGGTGACGTCCCCCCGCACCTTGATCCAGCAAGGAGGAGGGAGAGGTTGGTGAAAAACTCCAGCAGCACAACGGCGTGGTGTCGATGGAGAGACGAGGTCTCCCGGCACGGCTTCGCCAAGCACCGGCAAAGAGGAGGAGAAAGAAGGGCAGGGCTGCGCCGAGGGAGAGCGAGAAGTCTGTTTCCCAAGGGCCAAAACCCCTCTCTATTTATAGGAGGAGGGGAGGGGGGTGCGCCACCCCTAGGGTTCACCCCTAGGTGGTGCGGCAGCCACCAGATGGGAAAGGGGGGCGGCGGCTAGGGTGGGAGGGGGTGGCGCACCACCTGGTGGGCCTAAGGCCCACCTGCGCCTAGGGTTGCCCCCTCTCCCACCACTTGCGCATTGGGATGGGTGTGGGAGGCGCACCAGCCCACCTAGGAGCTGGTTCGCTCCCGCACTTGGCCCATCTAGCCTATTGGGGTCGTTGCCCCCCTTCGGTGGACCCCCGGGGCCACCTCCGGTGGTCCCGGTGGTCCCAGTATGTTACCGGTGACGCCCGAAACACTTCCGGCGTCCAAAACCATCCATCCTATATATCAATCTTTACCTCCGGACCATTCCGGAGCTCCTCGTGACGTTTGGGATCTCATCCGGGACTCCGAACAACTTTCGGTAACCTCGTAGCGTCATCGAACCTTAAGTGTGTAGACCCTACGGGTTCGGGAGACATGCAGACATGACCGAGACACCTCTCCGGCCAATAACCATCAGCGGGGTCAGGATACCCTTGGTGGCTCCCACTTGGTCCACGATGATCTCATCGGATGAACCATGATGTCAAGGATTCAATCAACCCCGTATACAATTCCCTTTGTCTATCGGTATAGAACTTGCCCGAGATTCGATCGTCGGTATACCAATACCTTGTTCAATCTCATTACCGGTAAGTCTCTTTACTCGTTCCGTAGCACGTCATCGTGTGACTAACTCCTTAGTCACATTGAGGTCATGATGATGTTCTACCGAGTGGGCCCAGAGATACCTCTCCGTCGCACGGAGTGACAAATCCCGATCTCGATTCGTACCAACCCAACAGACACTTTCAGAGATACCCGTAGTGCACCTTTATAGTCACCCAGTTACTTGTGACGTTTGATACACCCAAAGCACTCCTACGGTATCCGGGAGTTGCACAATCTCACGGTCAAAGGAAAAGATACTTGACATTAGAAAAGCTTTAGCATCCGAACAACACGATCTAGTGCTATGCTTAGGATTGGGTCTTGTCCATCACATCATTCTCCCAATGACGTGATCCCGTTATCAATGACATCTAATGCCCATGATTAGGAAACCATGATCATCTATTGACTAACGAGCTAGCCAACTAGAGGCTTGCTAGGGACAAATTGTGATCTATTTATTCACACATGTATTACTGTTTCCTGTTAATACAATTATAGCATGAACAATAGACGATTATCATGAACAAGGAAATATGACAATAACCATCTTGTTATTGCCTCTAGGGCATATTTCCAACAGTCTCCCACTTGCACTAGAGTCAATAATCAAGTTACATTGTGATGTATCGAACACCCATAGCATTATGGTGTTGATCATGTTTTGCTCGTGGAAGAGGTTTAGTCAACGGGTCTACAATATTCAGATCCGTGTGTACTTTACAAATATCTATCACTCCACTCTGGACATGGTCCTGGATGGAGTTGTAGCGGCGTTTGATGTGCTTCATCTTCCGGTGAAACCTAGGCTCCTTGGCTATGGCAATGGCCCCAGTGTTATCACAGAAGAGTGTCATTGGACCCGACGCGCTTGGAACCACTACAAGGTCGGTGATGAGCTCCTTCATCCAAATTCCTTCATGAGTCGCTTCTGAAGCAGCTATGTACTCCGCTTCACATGTAGATGCTGCCACGACTTCTTGCTTGCTGCTGTCCAGTCTGCCCCACCATTCAACACATATACGTATCCGGTCTGTGACTTAGAGTCATCTGGATCTGTGTCAAAGCTAGCGTCGACGTAACCCTTTACGACGAGCTCTTCGTCACCTCCATAAACGAGAAACACTTCCTTAGTCATTTTCAGGTACTTAAGGATATTCTTGACCGCTGTCCAGTGTTCCATACCGGGATCACTTTGGTACCTCCCTACCAAGCTTATGCCAAGGTTTATATCAGGTCTGGTACACAGCATGGCATACATTAGAGAGCCCTCGGCTGATGCGTAGGGGACATAACTCATCTTATCTCTATCTGCTGCCGTGGTCGGCGACTGAGTCTTACTCAATCTCATACCTTGCAAAACTGGCAAGAACCCTTTCTTTGAGTTTTCCATATTGAATTTCTTCAATATCTTGTCAAGGTATCTGCTTTGCGAAAGACTTATCAGGCGTCTCGATCTATCTCTATAGATCTTGATGCCTAATATGTATGCAGCTTCTCCAAGGTCCTTCAGCGAAAAATTCTTGTTCAAATAGGCCTTTATGCTCTCCAACATCTCTATATTATTCCCCATCAATAATATGTCATCCACATACAGTATGAGGAAAGCTACAGAGCTCCCACTCACTTTCTTGTACAGACAGGCTTCTCCGTAAACCTGTATGAACCCAAACGCTTTAATCACCTCATTAAAGCGAATGTTCCAACTCCGAGATGCTTGCACTAGCCCATAGATGGAGCGCTGGAGCTTGCACACTTTGTTAGCACCCTTAGGGTCGACAAAACCTTCTGGTTGCATCATCTACAACTCTTCCTTAAGGTTCCCGTTAAGGAACGTTGTTTTGACGTCCATTTGCCAAATTTCATAATCATAAAAGGCGGCAATTGCTAACATAATTCGGACTGATTTCAGCTTCACTACGGGAGAGAAAGTCTCTTCGTAGTCAACTCCTTGAATTTGTCGAAAACCCTTTGCGACAAGTCGAGCTTTGTAAACGGTTACATTACCGTTTGCATCAGTCTTCTTCTTGAAGATCCATTTATTTTCTATGGCTCGCCGGTCATCGGGCAAGTCCACCAAAGTCCATACTTTGTTCTCATACATGGATCCTATCTCGGATTTCATAGCTTCAAGCCATTTGTTGGAATCCGGGCCCGCCATCGCTTCTTCATAGTTCGAAGGTTCACCGTTGTCTAACAACATGATTCCATCACAGGGTTGCCGTACCACTCTGTTGCGGAGCGTGCCCTTGTGGACCTTCGCGGTTCAGTAGCAACTTGATCCGAAGCTTCATGATCATCATCATTAACTTCCTCTTCAGTTGGTGTAGGCGCCACATGAACAACTTCCCGCGCTGCGCTACTATCCTGTTCAAGAGGGGGTGTAATTACCTCATCAAGTTCTACCTTCCTCCCACTTACTTCTTTCGAGAGAAACTCTTTCTCTAAAAAGGACCTGTTCTTGGCAACAAAGGTTTTACCTTCGGATCTAAGATAGAAGGTATACCCAATAGTTTCCTTAGGGTATCCTATGAATACGCATTTCTCCGCTTTGGGTTCGAGCTTTTCTGGTTGAAGTTTCTTCACATAAGCATCGCAGCCCCAAACTTTAAGAAACGACAACTTACGTTTCTTGCCAAACCATAGTTCATACGGTGTCGTCTCAATGGATTTAGACGGTGCCCTATTTAAAGTGAATGCTGCAGTTTCTAATGCGTATCCCCAAAATGATGGCGGTAAGTCGGTAAGGGACACATTGTGATCTATTTATTCACACATGTATTACTGTTTCCTGTTAATATAATTATAGCATGAACAATAGACGATTATCATGAACAAGGAAATATGATAATAACCATCTTATTATTGCCTCTATGGCATATTTCCAACACAACCATCTAGTCCAATCACTTTCCTACAACCAGCTTTAAACCCTTGCTTCATAGCATTGAAACATACATAGAATTGTTGAAAAATATTTTTCTCCATCTCTTTTGGATCCAAGCAAATAGCCACAACACTCCCAGTATTGCTCCTAAGAAATTCCAACTGATAATCAAACACCCTGCTGTACTCACTTTGCATACCACTCATCAGCTTGTCAAGTACAAGTTTTTTTGCAGCCTTGCACTTTGAAATGGACACATCAGCAAACATGTCTTTCATCATTGTGGAATTCATACTATCAATCTTCCACAAAGGATTTGCCAGGATGAAGTGCTCATACCTTTTGGCAATGACCTTAGCAGTAACCAGTCTGTTGTCTCTGTTTTGTGCACATTGGTGTTCATCTTCAAATGTGATGATTTGAAACCTAGAACACCTACTGGTCTTAGCTGCATATAACATCCAGGGACACCCAGGCCAATCACATTTTGCTCTAACTCTGACCTCCTCTGACTTCAAGAATGAAATGCTTCTTTTGGTAGCAAGCCCATATCTCTTGATAGCTCTAGTCAACTGTTTCTTGCTTTTGAAAACCATTCCGAGACTAAAATGAGGAATGTCAGATCTTGAGTTAAACCTCACAAACTGGCTCTTCCTCCTACCTATGTTGCCATCTTCATCCTCATCATAGGAGTAGTCTTCGTCTGATGACTCAAATTCCATGTCCTCCACAACTTCCTCCACATTTGCTACCAAATCAATGGGCACTGCCCGTGTTGCATTTGTATCAGCCCACATCTTGGAATCTCTCATCTTTTTCCTGAATTTTCTTGCATGTTTTCTCATCTCAACAACCTCTGATTCTTCCCCACTATCATCACTATGTGGAACATACTCATAGTCCTCTGATTCCTCTGAATCTGAACCATTTTGCGGCACTTTAGCAGTATCTTGTGCCCCCTTCAGTAGTATCTCTTGAGTGATCACACCACCTACATCAGGAACAAGTATATGCTCAAGAATTTATCCAGCAGCACCACTCTGTTCAATGGCATTCAGAATATGACCAGGTTCTTGTGATGTGATAATTACAGCAAGTTCTTGTGTTGTGATAAATGCATCAGGTTCTTCTGTTGTGATAACTGCATCAGGTTCTTCTTCACTGCCCAAGTTCATCACTTCATCTAGCTCATCTTCAAAATCTGAACCATTGTCTGTTTCTTCCTTTTCATCTTCTTCACCTTTATACTCCACATATATGTCAGCAACTCCTCCATCTGTAATATAGTCAGACATTTTGATGCAGCCAACATCATCATGTAAAAAGATCAATCCATCTGCCAAATCTCTGCCAGGCAACAAGAAATAGCACTTCATGCTCTCCTTCACTGCCATACGATCTCTTAAAAACCCTTTCACCTCCTGTAAAGAGAGCTTGTCACACTCGATCTCTGACAATCCAGAATCTCCTCCCACATAGTCAAGACTTGGACCAATCTTGATGAACTTCCCCCCAAAGTGGAATCTGACATTCAAGATCTCTGCCGGGTCCATGATTTGAACGACAAACACCTACATGATAATCAAAGTTACTGATGCAACAGTGATAATCAAAACCCCAACAAATGCCCACCCACAAAAACCCCAACTTCCCCTCACTGTAGAACCCTAAACCTAGCATCCATACAGAGGGGGAAAACACCAAATGCTCAGAACGGATGCATTATCGCGTACCTGATTCTGCTCTGCCGTAGTTCTTGTCGGAGAGCAGCCGGGATCAGTCGTCGTTAGCCATGGACGCCGCGGAGAAGTTCATGCGTCCAGCCGCAGGGAACAGAGCGAGGGGAGGCGAACAAAGCTGGTCTGGCTCAACCAGTTTTCTCCAGCGCACATATTCAGCGATCCCGGTCTCTCCGAGCGCCACATCCGCAATCCCTTGTTTGGGAACGAGCTGAAGGGCCATTACAACCGGGATTTGAAAGGTGGGGGTGCAGATTCCATGGATTAGAAGGTGAAGGTTTGAATCCGACAAGAAGATAGGGTTGTTTTGAGACTTCACCCCTCTTAAATTAAGGGACAATTTATAATTAGCGAGAAGGATTTACGTAGAACTTTCGTAAGTTCACGTAGGTGTAGAATTATTGCGTAGGCCTGGCTGGGCTAATGCACTTTAGCAAAGGCGTCCTAAAATTTTGTCTCCGGGTTGGCATTGTCTTCCTCTGAAAAACAAAAGAAACCACAGCCACAGGGCACAGGCGTGGCGACGTGCCTAGCCGGATCTGAGAGGTACGCTGAGCCCGGCACGACCTTGCCTTGTGAAGACGAATTCTGGCTGACAGATAAAAATCTCCACCGCATCCGCAAGCGCGAACTCCCTCCCGGATCTGCAGCTAGCTGCCTCCCGATCCCCCTCGCCTCGGCCGAGATCCTTCCTCCGGTGAGAACCAAGATGTACTCGTGGGAGATGCTGTCGTTCAACATCCACGATGGGTTCCTGGAGGCGATCGTGCGGGGGAACCGCTCGGGACTCCTCACCCAAGCCGATTACAACAACCTCTGCCAGTGCGAGACCCTCGACGACATCAAGATGCACCTCTCCGCCACCGAGTACGGTCCATACCTCCAGAACGGTATGGCCTGATTCCTCTCTCTCACCTAGCTCGGATCTTTTCCTTGTCTTCTTTGAGTTGGATTGGATTGGGTAAGGTTCCCGATTCCTGATCCCGTCCATGCGAATTGCGATCTCGATTAGCCAATTAGAGATTTAGTTAGGGATAATAAGACTGCACCGTGCTCGGCTCTTCCTTCTCGAGTTGGGATCTCATGAGGGAAGCTCTTAAGCTAGGCCTGCTCTCTGGGAATCGTTGGGAACAGGTTTGATGAGCAACCAAACGGGCAGTGTTAATCTACGCAGTGCCTGCAAGTTGGTTATATTTCCCACAGCCCACATGTCATCGCAAATCTGTAGCATCAGCCTGACCCCCCTGGACTACAATCCTCATTCCTCCACTCCCACCTTACTTTTTCAGCTATCTGTCATGTGTTCCAAGACGACTTCACTCAATTTATTACATCATATTTCTTCCTGAAGAAGATTAGTCTATTTTTTTTCTCATCTGTTACGTCACACCCGCCATGTGGTGCTAAATGCCCTTCCATCAATGTGCTGTTGTGCTATGATATATTTGCTGTGTATGCTTGTTCTACGCGTTTCTTTCGATACCTCTTTATTGTCATCTTATTTTTGATTAATTGCAGAACCTTCTCCCTTGCACACAACAACAATCGTCGAGAAGTGCACTCTTAAGTTGGTTGATGAATACAAACACATGTTGTGCCAGGCGAATGAACCTCTATCTACATTCCTACAATACATAACGTAAGTAATGGAGCACCGCTAGGATGCCATTTGTTTCTGCTTCGTTTGCACAAGCCAACAACATATCAAACCACTGCAGGGTGGAGTTCAGTTTGATCCTAACGGGATAATGTTTTCCACAGGTATGGACACATGATCGATAATGTTGTCCTTATTGTTACTGGGACATTGCATGAAAGAGATGTCAATGAACTGTTGGAGAAATGCCATCCATTGGGCATGTTTGATAGGTATTCTTGTGGTTCCTTTCTCGTTTCTGTTAAATGGATATCTATCAAATACTGACTCTTCATTTTTTTCCCGTCAATCAACAGCATTGCATCGCTTGCAGTTGCTCAAAATATGCGTGAGCTTTACAGGCTGGTTCTAGTTGATACACCCTTAGCACCGTACTTCTCAGAGTGCATTACATCTGAGGTAAAAACTTTGCAACCATTGTGCTGTTCATTTTTGTTAAAACGGTTAAGTATACCTTGGTATGTTATTCGAGCTTCATGTTTATTGTGTAGGATCTGGATGACATGAATATTGAGATCATGAGGAACACACTCTACAAAGCGTATCTTCAGGATTTTTACAAATTTTGTGCGGTATGAACTAAAATATGGTGGCTTCTACTCCCTCCGTTCCGAAATATAAGTCTTTTAAGAGATTTTACTAAAAGACCACATACGGAGCAAAATGAGTGAATCTACACTCTAAAATATGTCTATATACATCTGTATGTAGTCCCCTAGTGAAACCTCTAGAAAGACTTATATTTAGGAACGGAGGGAGTACAATTTTTCACTGAAAACGTTGTTTTGCCTAGTATTGTTTGGTTTCTAAATAACTTCTTCGCAACAGAAACTAGGTGGTGCGACGGCTGACATTATGTGTAATCTCCTTTCATTTGAAGCTGACAGAAGAGCTGTAAACATTACAATAAACAGGTAACAAACTAAACATTTCATCTTTCTGTGTGACAGATCCCCCTGTTTGCTATTTCATTCACAGACATCTGACTGGTAATTTCCTTGTCATGTTTTTCTCAGTATTGGGACTGAGCTGACTAGAGATGACCGCAGGAAGCTGTACTCCAATTTCGGTCTATTGTAGGTTTCGGTTGGAAGTAGCACTAGCATTACTTTTAGTTAAAATATGCCTCTTTTGCATGTGGTTATAGTAGTCTGATGTTTCCAGGTTTCCATATGGTCATGAAGAGTTGGCTGTCTGTGAAGATGTTGACCAGGTATATCCAAGTTCTGCTTTTAAGCTCAATGCCCGTCATTCTACTACATAAATATTTTCAGTTGTCTAAACACGAAATTATAATGCCGTGAACTGGTTCATTTCATTACCCAATTTTGTGCATATTGCTCAGTATTTCAGCCTTAAGTTTTGTTAATATGGTTATTTCATCATAAATATCTCTTTCAAATGTTTGTGATAGGACCATTGATAATAATTAACTTCGTGAGGTCTTTTGAACATACCATGCGCCCTAGGCTGAACACTTCCTCCTTAAGAATGGAGAACCTTCATACTTACCAGTCATCAGGGTCAAGGAATGGGGTTGCCTCTCCCGAGTGGCTTAAAATGAGGATAAAAAAGAGGGGAGGGGGGGGGGGGGGGGGCTATGGGGTGATACTTCACTTCGATAGTGGCAACAGTCTATTTTATATGTTGATAAGTACTGCCAAAAGCGTGTACCGCTTTGTTGATGGTAGGACGCCCAGGTAAGGAATTTGCCTGCAAATTTCGTGTTCCTAAGCTTCCATTAGGCTATAACACTTAACAAAAAAGGAAAACAAAATGACTGTATGTTTTCCTGTTCTGATTTATGCTCTCTAGGATGTATTGTAGTTTTGAGTGTGATATGTACTACATTCTGGAAGTTCTCACTTGAAAGTTAGATGTGTGCTTTATTGTTGTGGAGATGATATTAAAAAGAGCATATGGAAATCTTAACAAGCATGTAGTATTTCAAGAGGGATTGCATCTAAGTTATACTGGAACTGAGACCAGTGCCCTCTTCACAAAGTGAGATCTGTACGCGCACATTAATTATTCAGGCTGCCGTCATAATTTTTTCGTCCTCATCCTGCAGGTGCGTGGTGTAATGGAGAAGTACCCCCCATACCAGTCTATTTTTGCAAAGATATCATATGGGGAAAGTCAGATGTTGGACAAGGCCTTCTATGAGGAGGAAGTAAAGAGGCTGCGCCTGTCATTCGAACAGCAGGTACATATTTTTAGGTTTATTTTGTACTCCCTCCGTCCGGAAATACTTGTCCTAAAAATGGATATAATGGATGTATCTATAACTAAAATAAGTCTAGATTCATCCATTTCTAGGACAAGTATTTCCGGACGGAGGGAGTATGTAGGTTTACACAAGATACTTTATACTCCATCCGTTTCTAATTATAAGGTGTTTTAGATATTGCAATATGGACTACATATGGTTTAAAATGAGTGAATATACACATTAAAACGCATGTAGATGCATATGAATCTGAGAAAATAGAGAAAAGCTAAAACATCTTATAGTCCCTCACAAATGTATAAAAATAGATGTTTCTAGAACTAAAATACATCTAGATACATCCATTCCTATGACAAGTATTTCCGGATGGAGGGAGTATTTAGGAACGGAGGTAGTATAAGATATCTGACTAAAATGACGACAGATGATCAAAATGCAAGAGATCCAATATTGTACATTGGATATATGCGAAGTTCTGCAAGTCAGTACGTTATACACTCAACTATACTGGTAGACTGATTTAGTCAAAGGCTATGGCCCTGTTTGGAACCATAATAGATTATGATAATCTGGATTATGAAGATAGATTATATAATCTGGTTTATAAAAATAATCTAGGTGAACATGTTTGGAGGCCAGATTATATAAACTGTAATCCAGGTCTTACATTGCATAATGACCTGTCTGCCCTCTTTTTTTTTTTAAAAAAAGAGGAGGGTGGCGATGGTAGGAATGTAATTATCTCCAACTTTACAAGGGTAATGGGTCATTAGCAATTCATAATCTGATTTTAGCTGGTGTAGAGTAGATTATGAGTTTCTAATAATCTATCCATCTAGTTTTTATAATCTACACCATAAGCTGTCATGTTTGGAGACAGAATAGATTATAAAAACTGGATTATATAATCTGGGTGGTTCCAAACAGGGCCTATGACACGTCCAGCCACATGCAGTACTGATGCTGTGATGCATACATACATGCTTGTAAAACGTGTCTAGATACATCAAATCTAAGACAAGCTTTTTGGGACGGAGGGAGTATGTGCCAACAAGCCACAGCTCTGCACATGATTCTATAGATCTGTCTGGGTAGTTCTAAAAAATGCCGAAGTGCTAGTGCTAGTGCTAGTGCCTTTGTCTGAGAAAACTTGTGACCTCTGTGTGCCACTATTTCAGACCTTACTCTAGAATTGAAGGTGGGAGCTCTGATGTTCTCTCCTTGTCTGTGCAGTTCCACTATGCTGTTTTCTTTGCGTACATGAGGCTACGAGAGCAGGAGATAAGGAACTTGATGTGGATCTCCGAATGCGTTGCCCAGAACCAGAAGAACAGGGTCCATGACAGCGTCGTGACGATCTTTTAATCGGCCCCTATTACTGTGCATATGGCTGTACAAAAGGCCCGCTTTGATGATGGCACAATCGATTGCACTCTTTATAAGCTCATGATTTGTTATTCCCCTTGTTCCTATTTTCTATGCGGCTGAAAAGCTAGAACTGGAGTAGTGTATCATTATTTGTTTTTGTAGCAAAATAAAAGGCGCAGTTGTACGGTAAACTAAATAAATGATGTTTATTTCCGTAGTGGGTGGCACTATTTGTGCAGTTTGTTGGCAATGTAAAATGTACACCCAAGATATCAAATGGCTTGTTGGCAAAACTCTTTTACTCCATTATTATAAAATGTAACTTGTGCAGCTTAGAAAGGGCATGGAAATTGTTGGGCATCGTCGTTAATTATTGTGTATTTTCCCAAGCCTCGTGGAGGAAAAAAAAGAAATAAATCATGAAAATGCAGGAATATGAAAAATAAGATGGCCATGCGAGTATGTATTTTGGTCATGTAGTCCCTCCATCCTGAAATACTTGTTGGACGGAGGGAGCATGTGATAGTTCCATTTTATTTTTAAGTTTCATGTACAGTATGTTTTAGTCATGTACGTATGTGATAGTATCATTAAACTCTTTATTATCCACGAGAATTTATTCCTCACGTATATATCTGGGGAAGAGCATTTTCAGTTTCTGGAGAAGTGCCTCTGGGAGACGAAGACGCCTAGCGTGAAGGCGGCTGCATTTTCAGTTTCTTCAGTTTCTGGAGAAGAGCCTATGGGAGACGAAGACGCCTAGCGTGAAGGCAGCAACGGCGGTGGCGGCGATCACCTCCTTGTTCTTACCTATGGCATCCGCCCACTTGAACCCCTCCTCTGCCGCCCGCTCCTTCCAGCAGCCTTTCTTCTCCCTCTGTCTCTGCGTCGTCTCACACTCGAGCTTCTCCTTGTGTTGAGGAGCGGCCGCGGCCTTGGCCTTGCCGTCCTGACCATCATCTCCTTTCACCACCTTTTCTGCCTTGGGCTCCTTTTCCCTCTGGTCCACTTTGGTGGCCGGGGGTTCCTTGCTGCTTTGCTCCTTGGCCGTCTCCTGCTTGTGTCTCCCCTGCAACCTTGCCATGGCCGCCTCGATCAGCCGCTCCGCCTCCCGGCTAAGCTTGGATTTCTTATCCGTTGGTTGGTCGCCGACGTCGCTCGAGTTGGAGGCCTCCTTGCCCTTGGGCGGGGCGGAAGACAGCTTGGGCACGGTGAGCGTGAGCACGTTGGCGTTGTACCGTCCGGTGATTGCGTCGAGGTCGGATGTGGCTGGCAGCTGGAACACCTGGTGCAGCCGCATCTTCCCGGCTCCTCCATCCGCCGTTGAGGGGCCGAGGATGTCAAGCCGGCCGGCGGCGTCGACGTGCACCCGGAACTCCTCCTTCTTCAACCCTTGATCAACATAATGTCACACAATTCAGTAGGTACAAGTGCAGAGGTTGATTCATCTCAGTAGGATGGAGGAGTCAGTCACCAACGCGCATCGTAGCGTACGTTACGTACCTGGGAGGTTGAGGCGGAGGAGATATCCGCCGTCGCCGTGGACCCACTCGTAGTCCCAGTCGGCCGCCGCTGCTGGCGATTCTTGCCTGCTCGCCATGTCTCTCGCCATGCTTGCTAGCTAGCTAGCTTCAGCCGCGTACTGATCGATCGGGTTGGAGGTGCCGCGCGCCTCATATATAGCATGTCCATGTACGCAGCGCTTGCTTGCTTCCTTGCGTCGGTAAGGCTAAACTATTCCAAGCTTTTCTTGAGGGGCTGGCACAAGGAGAATTCATCGTGGGGGTAGACGTCTAACGTGTCTTGGGCTCATTTAACTTCCGGCGTGCGCCATCCTCACTCCGTCTCGTCAAAGCAACAAAATAACCCGCACAACTAAACCATCGACATTTTTTACCATTCTCTCCCAACGTCCTCATACCTCACATAAATAAACAGCTTGTCCCAAGTATGATAACTTTTGTTCCAGGTTTTGTTCTTTAGCTTCTAGTATCGTTTACCAGTATACCACAACACGCAGCTCCTCAAACAATGTTACTACTCTCTCTGTTCCTAAATACAGTATAGTCTTTTAAGAGGTTACACCAGAAGACTACATATGGATATATATAGACATATTTTAAAATATAGATTCAATTCATCTATTTTGATCCGTATGTAGTCTCAGTACTTCATTCATCTATTTTGATCCGTATGTAGTCTCGGTACTTCTGTAAGCATGCATAGACGAGGACACACATCCAAGTGGATCAACTGGAACAAGGGCATCAAGGAATGAATGAACACACTTGTCCGTAACCGTCAATCAGTCACATTTTACAAGATTCACAATAGATCTTAATCACCAGAAATTATTGACAGGCGCTGCTCATCAAATCAAAACAATGAGCTCGTCAAGGCTAACATTTGCCTAGGAAACAGATTATGTGGACAAAGGAGGAATTCAAGATCAAAATGAATGCACCAAGAGATGGCCTGGGGCCATGTTATTCCAATCCAGCAGAACTGTTTTTCTTTCCAAAACATTGGTCCCAGCCATGCATCTCAAGGCTTTAGCACCAATGACAAACCAACTTTTGTGCTCTTCTCAATTGCCTTGGTGTCAACCTCGCCGGAGATGGTGACGAGTGACTTTGGTCGCCATTCATGCTGGACAAGGGCACTGGCCATGCCATAATTGTTGAAGCGTGCCTTCACACTGGTGTGCGGGTCCAATGAGTGCTGCGATCCAAATATCAATGTGCTCTCGTTCCTTGGGAAGTTGTGGGACAGCTCTGCTCCAACAGCAGTGCTTGAATGTGACTTTACTAAGTGGTAGTAAGACGCAGTCAAGGTGTCACCATGATTGTTCCTGGATGAGATTTGAAAGTTCATTACCAGAGCAAATGCTACTATAATATCGATGAAGCACCTCACTTGACACCTCAGTATGGAACCAGATTGCTAATCAGCATTATCTATCAATCTTGAAAGAATTACTACATATGATAGCTGCGCATAGAGAAGATACTTACAGGTGGAGTGAAGCAATAAGATCCGGATATGCGAGGCTTAAAGCAGCATTGTACTTAGTGAAATTGCTAGTTGCCGTGTCAAATGAAACGTCAACACCAACTGATAGTTCTTTGCTTCCGAATACACCAGAAAGGTTAACCATAGGGCTGGGGTTCAGCCCAACACTTGCATTCACACTGGCGAATTCATGGAGATACTGGAGTTCAAGCTGTCAAGGCAGAAAAATACAAATTAAATCTCCTATCGCGGTGATCACCATATTGCAGATTAGAAGTTTAAGCAAACGGAGTGATAAGAAAACTATACCTTCCCTGACCTCTGGTCTGGAACAACCAAGCTGAGAATTGATTTGAGCCCTGGAGTTGCAAACTCATCAACTGTGAATGTTGTCAGAAGCTGGAAGATGTGAAATATTCATCAGCGAATCAAACAAATCTCGAGAACTGTACATTGCTGTGAATTAATATTATGAAGCATAACAGAAAAGCCAAATATGTGAGAAATAACATCAAGGAAAAACAAGCAATCAGATGTTTATACATGATTCATGTGAGAGAAAAAGGGAGAGTTGGAGCAGAGGCGGCTTACATCTGACTCTGAGTTTGCTTTGATATCAACTGTCAAGTTCTTGTTCTTAAGCTGGGTCTGAAGCTCGCCAAAGATTGACTCGTTTTTCCTAGTCCCTGCAGCTGTGATTGCCTGTAGGTAAACCAAAATCATTAATATGTAGTAGCGCTAGCGCACAAATACTAGACAGAGACACGGTTACCGAAGCCATACAGGTAAAACCAAACCATCAATATGGAGCGCATAAATCATATCGAGAGACATGGTTACCTAAGCCATCATGAGTTCATCTCCTCAAGAAATGCTTCGTCTAAAGGAATCAAAAGATGCACAATCCGTGGAAGGGAAAATAGGGAAGTTCTGGCAGCTCGCTGCGAGAGTGAAGAGATGGTCCCTAAATAGAGATTTAATACCCTGGTATGGTAACACATGAGGGTCCATCCATAGTCACACGGAATGAGAAGAGCTCGACAGAGTGGCACACGGCGGCGATCTGTGTCGGCAGGGCAACGGCGGTACAGAGGCACAAAATAGAGATCGGCGGGGCCTGATTCTAACATGCATTTGCAGAGTAAGTAGTGGATCAATGTGGGGAATGCGACGCGGACCGTAACCGAGACGCTGCTCTACGGGACACAAAATAGTGAGATCGCTACGGAAGAAGCGCGGGGGAGAGGATGATAGTGGTACTCACGACGCCCTCGGGGGTGCATGTGGTGAGGGTGAACTTCTGGTGCGTGCAGTAGTCCCTGTAGAGCAGATCTGCGTGCAAACCATCACATGACAGCATCATCAAGATCGGCACCGGAGAAGCAATCAGAATCAGAATCAGAGGAGGGAAGAGAGGCTGGCGGCACCTCTGGTCTTCTTCCCGATGTCGGTGTAGAGGCCCGGAGCCATGGCGGCCGGCGACGGAGACGAATTGGTGGTCAGTGGTGGGGAGAAGAGAGCGGGAGAGAGATCGCAGGGAAGAAGCGGCAGCGCCGTGCGGAGGCTGCGGCGACCAGTTAAAATGGAGTCGTGGCAGATCTTGCCCCTACCGTTTCCACTTTACAAAATGTCTGTGTTTCCCGTGATTTTGGATGATTCGTGTGCTCGTGTCGCGTCGTGCTGGGCGGGACCGAGCAAGCTGTCGTGGGACCCCCGCGTCGGCAACGTGGAGGGAGAGGGACCTCGTCACCCTCCTCATGCCGCGCGTGGCGTGGTGGTGGATCGGAGGACTATTTCTTTTCTACTCCGTATTTTTTCAAGAAAAAATATACTGTACTACTCCCTCCGTACCTAAATATAAGTCTTTTAAGATATTTCATTAGGTGTCTACATACGGAGCAAAATGAATGAATCTAAAGTATGTCTATATACATCCGTATGTAGTCCATTAGTTGAACCTCTAGAAAGACTTATATTTAGGAACGGAGGGAGTAGTTGCGCGCGAACCACGGGGTTAGATGATGGCTAAGGTGGTTATTGCAGGTGACTGAAAAACAAATTCTGGCTGATATCAAAGGTGATTCCGGAGGCTCTTACCCATCATTAAAGACTTTATTCTTAGGTCTAGTTATTTTGGTAGTTGTTCACTTGGGTTCGAATGTATAACTTTAAATTCTGAAGCTCATAGTCATATCAGACATGCCGTTTTGCTTGATCGGGGTCGCCATTTGCTATCCCCCACCTATGCTTGATTGTATTTCCCCCTAGGGTTTACCCTTGCTCCGACGAGCTACATCGGAGTCCATTAGGGTTCTTTGTCATTCATCTGTATGGCGTAGCCACTGCTTCTCACAGATGGTGACGATGGGGAGAAGAAGGTAGACGAATGTGAGGATATTCATGAAGATAAGTCGTATCTTGGAGGAAGCGCTGTCTCACTTCAGGAGAAGAAGGATGATGAGAGGAGAAGGAAGTAGATACAGATGAAGATCCGAGGAGAAGGAGGAGGAGTATGGGTAGGGGCCCTAGAACCAAGCCTAAAGGATCCCTTTAAAGGCCTAAACCTATGCGGTAAGGAGGAGACCGATCTTGATTTCGGAGAGGAACTTGAAGAGTTGATCAACGAAGTTAGATGGTTGGCTATTTTCAAGGTTCATATCATTCATGCTTTCAGCCATGCGCCATTGTTTAATGCTATGTGTACGACATGGTTGTTGGTCAACAGATCACATTAAAAATGTTGGGATCAAATTTGTTCTTGTCCAATTTCATTCGTGCCACCTTCAAGCATCACGGGAAACTCTAGGTCCAGTTATTCGGACCACGCGACGACGTTTCGGTGTCGTTCTCCTTCGTTGAGGCACTGTCTTGTTTGCTCGTTGCATCCTTAGCGATGTATTTAGAGATGGTGGTTGCCATATTGGTTTGGTTTGGCTACTTCCCAAGTTTAGCTATGTTTTTTTGTCGAGCATCACATGCCTCTTTGCTTCGCGCACCATGTTCATGCCTCATGCGTTCATTCCATTTTTTGTACCGCCTATTGTATTCACCCTTAACTTATTCTATCAATGGAATTATATGCAAGCTATGCGCATTTGCGAAAAAATGTTGCTTGGGTTATTGGAAGAGACATGGATATGGTCCCTTGGCTGTTCCGTGGTGCAACAGTTGTTATATAGGAGTATGATGGGTTTAGTAATGTGAATAATTACAAGTTGGACACAATTCCCCTTTGGACAAGAATTCAGGGGGTGCCTGATGGACCAATGAGGAAGAAGGAATTGTGGGAGAAAGTGGCAAGCAAGGTTGGGGAACCACCTATCATAGTGATTGTCAATTAAGGCACTATAAATCAAGTTTCTCAGAGCTAAGGTCTATCTTGATGTCAATAGCGTGTTGTTCAAATTTATGTTGATAAAAATAAAGGAGAGGAAGAAATATCCAGTTTTATATGAGAACTTTCCTGATTTATTCTTCTTTTGTGGTTCGATGGGGTCATGTAGTAGACGAATGTGGAGATGGAGTTCATGAACAAGAAAAATACGAGTGGGGTGATTGGCTTAGATAGAACTTTGGCACAACTATTGCAAGACAAGATGCTGGTAGAGCGGGCGGTGATAAAGTGACAAGGGGTCGTGAGAGAGGCTAGGGAAGAGGAGATCATGGTCTAGGAGATGGGAGTGGTAGAAGTGGGTGTGGGGGAGCATGAAGAGGTAGAGGTGAGTGGAATGACACGAATAATGATGGTTTGGGTTTTACTCAGCACAATCAAGCAAATGATCTTGACAAAAATAAAATTTCTAGGAAGCGTCTTGTGTCATAAATGAAGCACTCAATATGTAGGGACAAGCACTACCAAACATGGCAGACAAAGTGGCGGGGACCATGTTCATGATTCAAAGCAATGCAACAAGCACTGAGGGAGCATCGACATTGGATACTTTGGGCAAGGTACCTATTGTCAAGAGAAAGAGGCAAGGAAATGGTGAAGAGGGGATGATTGTGATATGATGAATGAGGCAGACTCCAAAGCGGAGGACCGGCACGCGAAATGAGGACCCTATGTTGGAACTTACATGGGATTGGCGACCCTGCAACACTTCGAGAGCTCTGCGGGCTGATATGTCTCCAATGTTTTTTTTATTGTTTCATGCTACTTTTGTATCAATCTTATATACTTTAAAGGTCATTTTATATCATTTTTTGGGAATCAACATATTAACCTAGCGTCGAGTGCTATTTCATGTTTTTGCTTGTTTTTCATTTTCCAGAAAATTAATACCAAATTAAGTCCAAAAACGATAAAACCTTACAATAATTTTTTCTGGACTAGAAGGCCCCCTAGAAGGTTCAAGAGGAGACAAGAAGACCTACGAGAGAGCCACGAGCTCACAAGGCGCGCCCTAGGGGGTAGGGCGTGCCCCTGAGCTCGTGACTCCCTCGTAACATGTTTTGACCTAATTCCACCTCTGTCTATTATCAAATATTCCCAAAACATCAGAGGGAGCCCCAAAACACCTTTTCCGCTATCTGATGTCTCTCTTCCACCATGATCCCATCTGAAGGCATTTTATGGTACTCTGTCGGAGGGGAATCGATCACGGAGGCCATCTAAATCAACCTTGCTGCCTCCATGATGATGTGTGAGTAGTTCAGAACAGATCTCTCTCTCTCTCTCTCTCTCTCTCTCTCTCTTTGATCTGCAATATTACGTTCTCCTCGATCTTCTTGTAGATCTATCCGTTGTAATCTTCTTTTGCGGTGTGTTTGTTGGGATCCGATGAATTGTGGGTTTATGATCAGGTTATTTATTGAAAGTAACTGAGTCTTTTCTAAACTTCATTATGCATGATTATCATATCAATATATGCTTTCCGATCTATGAGTCTTCTTTGGCCAACTAGATGAGTAGATCTTAAGAGGGAGTGGTGCATAGTAGCAAGTTCAATCTTGCGGTGTCCTCACCCAGTGGCAGACGGGGTAGTGAGGCACGTATTTGTATTGTTTCTACTGAGGATAAAATGATGGGGGTCTGAACATAGTGCTTGTCATGCTTTGTCTACATCATGTCATCTTACTTAATGCGTTACTCTATTTGTTATGAACTTTATACCTAGTGAGGCAAGCATAGAAGCGCTCTTGAAGTGGAGTATTAGTAGTAGATGCAGACTCGTTTCGGTCTACTTTGTCACAGACGTGATGCCTATATGCATGATCAATGCCATGAATAACATCATAACTATCCGCATTTCTACCAATTGTTGAACAGTAATTTGTTTACCCACTGTATGCCATGTTCTTGAGAGATATGTCTCTAGTCAAAACTATGGCTCGTGGTCTATTCCACATATTTACGTAAACGACATTTACTTGTTGAAATTTATTTACCTTTTTTTAGTTTGTATTTTATCTATCTATCACTACTAGATTTGATCCTTGCAATTAACGCGTACAAGGGGATTGAAAACCCTCTTGCATGGGTTGGGCACAAGTATTTTCTCTTTCTTGTGTAGTAGTTGTTGCTAGTTTATTGCGTGCTTCTCCTAATGGTTCAATAAACCTTGGTTCTCACTGAGGAAATACTTGTTGCTACTCTACTACATCAGTCCCTTCCTCTTCGAGGAAAAACCTAGCACATCTACAAAGTAGCACGAGCTCATTTGTTTATGTGCGTTGTAAGTGGTGTGTCTGGTGAAAACATTGCTATCAAAGGAATGAGTGGTAGGCCTAACATCTTGATAATCCTCGAGTGCAAGGAATCATTGTAGCACTTTACAAAGATGGAAGTGGTAAGTATGGAGTGTCGATCCCACACGGAACTAAAGGTAATATCAATATTCTCTCAAGTCCTATCTGCCATCGATACGACTCTACATACACCGAACGTTTGCTTCTATCTAGTAACGAGAAATAAAACTGGGTTGTGGGTACAAAGAGGATAGATTTGCATAATATTGGAGAGCTAAAATATTAAAATAATTGCTGCATTAAATAGAGCTAGAATATATTACAAATAGTGACTGTGGAATAATGATGGTATGGACTACAGAATCATCCTAGGCAATTGATAACAAGATCGGAAATCATTCTTTCAATTTTATACGAGGGAGAGGCATGAGATAACATGCTTTCCGTACTTGGATCATATGAACTTATGATTGGATCTCTAGCAAGCATCCACAACTACTAGAAATCATTAAGGTAGACCCAACCATAGCATTGAACATCAAGTCCCCTTTACTCCCATACGTAAACAACCCCCTTACTCGGGTGTAAGCTTCTGACACTCTAGCCACCCACTATAAGCAAATCATAAATATATTGCAACACTCTCCAGCATGAATCCTTTACGTGTGCGCCTCACTTAAGACACCTTATGACAACACCAAAATAAAACATACACTCAAATCAATCAAGATCATTAATCAACCCAAAGGACAAAATAACTCTACTCGAACATCGTAGGATGGCGACACATCATTGATTAATAATATGTGGCATGAAACACCATGTTCAAGTAGGGGGCTATACCAGAGTGCGGGATAGTGGACCGCCATAGGTAGGTGAGGGGAGGTGATGGAGATGACGATGTTGATGAAGACGATCACCGCGGCAATGGTTCCTCCAGCGGAACTCCGCGCCGCCTGAAGAGAGGGGAAGAGAGTCTCCCTACTTAGGCTTCCTCCTCCATGGCCTCTCCATATATGGGGAGATGTTCTCCCCCTAGTACTTGGCTGCCATGGCTCCCGGAGGGGCAGCAACCCCTCCGAGATTGGATCTCTCTTTGTTTCTCTCCTGTTTTCGCTACTGTTTTCTCTCCAGATTGTTGTTTTTGTATGTACACACAATTGCAGCGGTGAAGCGGACGATCTCTCCTTATTTCTGGAGTTTCTAGTATATATAGGATTTTTTAGTGTTGGAATCATGCCAAATGGAACGAGATGGGCCCCACAAGCCATCTCACCACAACCTGGGGGGGGGGGTCGCGACCTGTTGGCTTGTGGCCCACTGGTGGCTCCCCTCCGGTGGGTCTTCGCTCCAATATAGCTTATTTCCTCCAGAAAAATATATAAAAGTTTCGGGTGATTCCGAGAACTTTCATTTTCTACACAAAAACAACACCACGACAATTCTATTGAAAACAATGCTAGTCTGGGTTAGTTCTAAATAAATCATATAAATTTCATCAAAACCATATAAACGTGTTGTAAACATAGGCAAACATGGGATGAATACTTCATAAAATATCGATATGTTGGAGACATATCAGCATCCCCAAGCTTAATTCCTACTTGTCCTCGAATAGGTAAATGATAAAAGAAATAATTTATGAAGTGTCAATGCTAGCATAGTATATAAGTTTGACCAGTGTTACTTCCAATCACTTTTTCTAGCATTATTAAACAACTCTTTTCTCATAGAACTTCTCATGATCAAGTAACAAGCTATTCACATGTTAAAGTATAGACCATAAACTTTCTTGAAAGCAAGCAAACAATATTTTTAGTCCTCAAACAATTACAATTCATCTTATTTTCAGGAAGGTTCTATGTAAGAGCTTTGATTTAGAAAATTGCACATACTCATCTATCATTTAGTCTTCCATGATTATTGACACTCAAGGCATATGTTTAGAACAAGGAGTTTCAATCAAACACATAGGAAGATAGGGGCTTAATGTTTCGCCTCCCAACTTATTTATCTCAGGGATAATGTCAACAACAATGAATCATGATCACCTACATCCAACTGGATATATATGCTTGGATCTTTCCCCACCACATGATGCTTGAGAACTAAAGAATTAATAAATTGGAATAGGGATGAACCTTATTGACTCTTGCATAAAAGTAAAAACAGAAAAGCAAAAGATAAGCCCTTCGCACATGGAAGTAGTGTGCAATCTCTTAATGAAAAGGAACGCCACTTTATTTTGCCTCTTGTGATAGTAAACTTTATTATGCAGTCCGTTGCTTTTATTTCTTTGCCATCACAAGATCGTACAAAGATTATTTTCCCTTACAATAAAAGATCATACATGCTTAGGAGCAATTTTTATTGCCTTATACACCGATGACAACTTACTTGAAGGATCTTATTCAATCCATAGGTTGGTATGGTGGACCCTAATGGCAAGAAAGTGGTTTAAGGGTTACAGATGCACAAGTAGTATCTCTACTTAGTGTGAATTTTTGGGCTAGCAAAGGATCTAATGAAAGCACCACATGTTAGAGGATCCATGACAACATAACTTCTATGTGAATATAAGCAAACATAACCATTATGTCATCTTCCTGTACAACGTCAACTTCTTGATCAAGTTTGAAAATAATTAATGGTGGCTCACAGTCATAGAAGATGTCCAAGATAGTATATTTATATGTGAAATCTCTCTTCCTTCAATATTCTTTCATGAATTGTTCAAGTGACTAATGCTATGTTTCCTAACCTCCAATACATTTTATTGCTTATACTCCTAGTATGTCAAGTCACTACTCCCCGTGGGACAAGCATATGAAGCATATATAATTTCATGTTTTATGACATTCAATTAATACAGCTTTTTCTCTTAGGATATAAGTTAAGCACAAGAGTGACCATCAAACTAATCTCAACAAGATATAAGTGAAGTTCATGGAGCATTTTTTACTGAATGTAGAGAGACCAATATCCATGCTCAAAATATATAAGTGAAGAACGCGAAGCATTCTATAAAGCCATACTCAAAAGATTTAAGCGAAGCACATGAAGCATTCTATAAATAAACCAAGGATCATCTCATAACATAATGGTGCATAGAATAAAATGGAATAGTAAACACAAAATATGCTCCAAGAATAGCACATGTGAACGAATGAAAACTTAGGATCAACATTGGCTAACCGACAGTTGTTGACGAAGAGATGTGGGATGTGTAGCATCCCCAAGCTTAGATTATTGTAACTTCTTAGAATATTTACTTGCGGTGACTTGGTCATCCCCAATCTTGAGCTTTTGTATCTCATTCAATGCTCTCATATCCCGGTTTCATCTAAGTCTCAAAAACTTCATCCACACAAAACTTGAAAAGAACTCGTGAGATAGGTTACTACACATAAGAATAAATCAATACTTCATGTACTGTCAAAACAAGTTGCATAATAATTTTCAAACATTAGGTACTGCATACTATCATTTCCACAATTTATATCTACTAATATAATCCATGAAAACTCTTGGATAAGTAGATAACAAAACTATGACAACAATGTGTCCAAACAGAACAATCTATAGAAACTTATTTAAAACATGTACTTATGTATCTCCAAAAAATCTGAAATTTTAGGACAAGCTAAATAAATTGTATGAAAGTACTGTTTAAAAGTTTTGGAAACTTTCCATGTCCAAGTAAAAGCTGATAATTCAAATACTACAACAAAAGTTTCTGTTTTTGTACAACACACATCACACATGCAATTCAATTATTCTAAAGGCAATTATTAAAGCCTTTCGTTGAAAAATAAGATTATAAAGAACATATAACATAGAATAAAAATAAAATAAAATGTAGGTCCAAGCAAAACACATATCATGTGATGAATAAAAATATAGCTCCAAGTAAGATAGAGAGGGGATGCCTTCCGGGGCATCCCCAAGCTTAGACGCTTGAGTATTCCTTGGATACTACCTTGGGGGTGCCTTGGGCATCCCCAATATTAGGTTATTGCTACTCCTTATTATCCTCATATTGGTATCTCACCCAAAACTTGAAAACTTCAACCACACAAAACTTAACGGAACTTCGTGAGATGGGTCAGTATGATAAATATAGATCATTCACTTAGGTAATGCCAATCCAATATTAATAATTCTACTCACATAATACCTACTTTATCCTATCATTACCATAATTTATATCAATCAATATATTCTATGGGAACACTAAAACAAGCAAACTATGCATGCAAAACATAATCTGTCAAAAATAGAACAGTATATGAAGATGAGAATGAAAACCACAATTCCCTAACTCTAAAAATTCTGAAAACTTAGGAAAACGCAGAGAATACGCATACCAAAACTTTGTAAAAAGTTCAGAATTTTTTGACGCACCAGTAAAATCGAAGAAATTCTGCACTGGACATAAAAGTTTGTGTTTTTGCGAAGAATCAAACAAGCAAGTATCCACACTATCCCAAAGGCTTTACTTGGGACATTATTGAAATAAAAGACACAAAACATGATTCACACAGTAGTTTAATCATGTGAACACACAAAAACAGGAAGTATAAGTGTTGGGTTGTCTCCCAACAAGTGCTTTTCTTTAAAGCCTTTTTGCTAGGCATGATAATTTCAATGATGCTCACATAAGGATAGTTGATGAAACATGCAAAAGAGAATCATGAATATTATGACAAGCACATTATTTTTATGGTACAATGGTAAATAAAAGGGGATAATTGTTTTTATGAGAAGCTTCCATGAAATATTATACATTGTTTCCATGAGCATGAACACACGTGTTCAAGGTCGATCCTCACTTCTTCAGTGCACAACTTTCCAATCGCTTCTCTTATAAAAGGCAAGTATTTTTTTGGTATTTTTTTGTATTTTTTTGTTTGACCCACAACTAAAGAAATAAAGCAAGAAAATAGAAACAAAACAAAAAAATCTACTTAGTGATAGAAGCAAACAAGCATACACGAAAATATTAACCCCACGCTATTGCTCCCCAACAACGGCGCCAGAAAAGAGCTTGATAATCTCCAAGTGCAAGGAATCATTGTAGCACTTTCCAAAGATGGAAGTGGTAAGTATGGAGTGTAGAACCCACAAGGAACTAAAGGTAAGATCAATATTCTCTCAAGTCCTATCTGCCATCGATATGACTCTACATACATCGAATGTTTTCTTCTATCTAGTAATGAGAAATAAAATTGCATTATGGGAATAAAGAGGATAGCTTTGCATGGTATTGGAGAACTAAAATATGAAAATAGTTGCATCAAAAAATAGAGTAAGAATAGCGAGTGTGCAATAATGATGGTATGGAGTGCGGAATCATCCTAGGCAACTAATAACAAGATTGGTAATCATTTTTGCAATTTTATATGAGGGATAGGCATGTGCTAGCATGCTTTCCATACTTGTATCATATGAACTTATGATTGGATCTCTAGAAAGCATCCGCAACTACTAGAAATCATCAAGGTAAACCCAACCATAGCATTAAACATCAAGGCCCCTTAACTCCCATACGTAAACAACCCCTTACTCGGGTATAAGCTTCTGACACTCTAGCCACCCACTGTAAGCGAATCATAAATATATTGCAATAGTCTCCAACGTGAATCCTTCACGTGTGTGCCTCACTTAGGACACCTTAGGACAACACCAAAATAAAACATACACTCAAATCAATCAAGACCATTAATCAACCCAAAGGACAAAATAACTCTACTCGAACATCATAGGATGGCGACACATCATTGCTTAATAATATGTGGCATGAAACACCATGTTCAAGTAGGGGATTACATTGAAGTGCGGGAGAGTGGACATCCATAGGTAGGTGAAGGAAGGTGATGGATACGGTGATGTTGATGAAGACGATCACTACGGTGATGGTTCCTCCAGCGGAACTCAGCGTCGTCGGAAGAGAGGGGGATAGAGTCTCCCTCCTTGGGCTTCCTCCTCCATGGCCTCTACCTAGATGGGGAGAGATTATACCCCTAGTACTTGGCCACCATGGATCCCGGAGGGGTAGGATCCCCTCCGAGATTGGATCTCTCTCTCTCTTTCTCTCAAGTTTTCGCTATTGTTTTCTCTCCATGTTGGTTTTTCATCGATACAAAGAGTCGCGACAGTGAAGCAGAAGGTCTCTCCTTATTTCTAGAGTTTCTTGTATATATATATAGGATTTTTCAGTGTTGGAATCATGCCAAATGGAGTCATGTGGGCCCCACAAGCCATCTCACCACGACCGGGGGGAGGGGGTCGTGACCTATTGGCTTGTGGACTACTCGTGGCTCCCCTCCGGTGGTTCTTCACTCCAATATTGCTTATTTCCTCCAGAAAAAATATATAAAAGTTTTGGGCAATTCCGAGAACTTTCATTTTCTACATAAAAACACCACCACACTAATTGTGCTGAAAACAGCGTCAGTCCGGGTTAGTTCTAAATAAATCATATAAAGTGCATAAAAACCATGTAGAAGTGTTGTAAACATAGGAAAACATGGAATGAATACTTCATAAATTATCCTTATGTTGGAGAAGTATCAACATCCCCAAGCTTATTTCCTACTCGTCCTCGAGTAGGTAAATGATAAAACAAATAATTTATGAAGTGTGAATGCTAGCATAGTATATAAGTTTGACCAATGTTACTTCCAATCACTTTTTATAACATTATAAGACAAAACTGTTTTCTCGTAGAACTTCTCATGATCAAGTTACAAGCTATTCACATGTTAAAGTATATACCATACACTTTCTTGAAAGCTAGCAAACTATATTTTCAGTCCTCAAACAATTACAATTCATCTTATTTTCAGGAAGGGTCTATGTAAGAGCTTTGATATAGCAAATTCCACATAATCAACTATCATTTAGTCTTCCATGATTGTTGACACTCAAGGCATATTTTTAGAACAAGGGGTTTCAATCAAACACATAGGAAGATAGGGGCTTAATGTTTCACCTCCCAACTTATTTATCAGAGGGATAATGTCAATAATAATGAATCATGATCACCTACATCAATTTGGGTATATATGCCTGGATATTTCCCCACAACATGACGCTTTCTAACTAAATAATTACTAAATTGGAATAGGGATGAACATGATTGACTCTTGCATAGAAGTAAAAACAGAATAGTAAAAGATAGGCCCTTCGCAAAAGGAAGGAGAGGTTGTCATGCGCTTTTTATTTTTGTATGTGCAATCTCTTAATGAAAAGTAACGCCACTTTATATTTCTCCTTGTGATAGTAAACTTTATTATGCAGACCGTAACTTATATTTCTTTGCCATCACAAGATCATACAAAGATTGTTTTGCCAAAAATAAAAACATCATACATGTTTAGGAGCAATTTTTATTGCCTTGTGCATCAATGACAACATACTTGAATGATCTTATTCAATCCATAGGTAGGTATGGTGGACTCTCATGGCAAGAAACTGGGTTTAAGTGTTACAGATGCACAAGTAGTATCTCTACTTAGTGCAAATTTTGGGCTAGCAAAGGATCTAAAGAAATCACCACATGTTAGAGGATCCATGACAATATAACTTCTATGTGAATATAAGCAAACATAACAATTACGTTTTCTTCCTTGTACAACATCAACTACTTGATCAAGTTTGAAAATAATTAATGGGGGCTCACAATCATAGAAGATGTCCAAGATAGTATATTTATACGTGAAATCTCTCTCCCTTCAATATTATTTAATGAATTGTTCAAGTGACTAATGCTAGGTTTGTTAACCTCCAATACATTTTATTGCTTATACTCTTAGTATGTGAAGTCACTACTCCCAGCGGGAGAAGCATATGAAGCATATATAATTTCATGTTTTATGACATTCAATTCATTTAAAATTTTCTCTTAGGATATAAGTGAAGCAAAAGAGTGATAATCATACTAATCTCAACAAGATATAAGTGAAATTCATAGAGCATTTGTTTAGTGAATATAGAGAGACCAATATCCAAGCTCAATATATATAAGTGAAGCACACGAAGCATTCTATAAAGCCATACTCAAAAGATTTAAGTGAAGCACATGAAGCATTCTATAAATCAACCAAAGATCATATCATACCAGCATGGTGCATAGAACAAAAGGGAATATTAAAAACAAAATTTGCTCCAAGAATAGCACATGTGAACAAATGAAAACTTAGGATCAACATTGGCTAACCGATAGTTCTTGATGAAGAGAGGTGGGATGCATAGCATCCCTAAGCTTATATGCTTGAAAATTCTTGTAATATTTACTTGGGGTGCCTTGGGCATCCCCAAGATTGAGCTTTTGTATCTCGTTCAATCCTCTCAAATCCTGGTTTCACCTAAGTCTCAAAAACTTCACCCTCTCAAAACTTGAAAAGAACTCGTGAGATAGGTTAGTACACATAAGAATAAATCAACATTTCATCTACTGCCAAAACATGTTGCATATAGTTTTCAAACATTAGGTAGTGTATACTATCATTTCCACAATTTATTTCCAGTAATATAAGCCATGAAAACTCTAGGATAAGTAGATAACAAAACTTTCACACAAATCTATCCAAATAGAATAGTGTGTATAAATTTATTTAAAAAGTGTACGTATGTATCTCCAAAAATTAGTTACTTTAATTGACATGTTAAAATATTATCGAGAGATCGTATTGATACTTGGGTTTTTGAGCAAGGAAAAGATAATTGTTGCCTTACATGTTGCTATGGGGAAGCCAATCGTAGCTTGCGTCAACAAACTTGGGACGAGATGGTTTGACTAAGAGGGAAATCTACCGTCCCTTGGATTTGCATTGGTTACTTTAATGAAGTTCTAAGGAGGGAAGGACCGATGGGACCAAAAGAAAGAGACATGTCCCAGATGAGTGGATTCGGAGAAGCAATTGATTTGTGCGATTTGCATGATCTGGGTATATTAGGGCCACTAAACCTTTGAGAAGAGAGATGTGAGAGGAGAGTTTTGTCGAGTGTGATTTGATAGAGCCCTTGCCATGACCAGCTGGAGTGCGCTATACTACCCGCCACTAGTGCGGAGTCTTTATATTAATGCCGCATTGCTAAATCTTGTTTTGGAAGAAAAATTTGGTGGAAATCCTAATGAAGATGTTGCATCCCATCTTAATACTTCTGTCGAATTATGTGATATGCAAAAGGAAAAATATGTGGATAATGATATTGTGAAGTTTAAATCATTTCCTTTGTGACTAAGAGATAAAGGTCAAAGTAGGTTTTCGTCCTTGCCTCGTAATAGTATTGGTACTTGGGATAAATGTAAGGATGCCTTCATTGCTAAATATTTCCCTCTTGCCAAGATAACATCTCTTAGGAATCAAATATTGAACTTTAAACAACTTGATTAAGAACATGTTGCACAATCATGGGAAAGAATGAAATTCATGATTATAAATTGTCCCACTCATGGTTTGAATTTATGGACGATTATACAAAACTACTATGATTGATTGAACTTTGCTTTGAGAAACCTTCTAGACGTAGCTGTAGGTGGAACATTTGTGGAAGTAACATTCGGAGAATCCACAAAGCTTCTCGACAACATAACGACAAATTACTCCGAGTGGAACACCGAGCGAGCTCCAACTGGTAAGAAGGTAAACTCCGTTGAAGAAGTTTCTACTCCGAGTGACAAAATGGATACTCTTATTAATAGGCTTGCTAGTAAAAATGCTCATGCCGATCCCAATGATGTTCCTTTATCTACTTTAGTTGAGCAAAATAGTGATGCTATAGATGTGAATTTTGTTGCTAGAAATAATTTCAACAACAATAATATCCTAGACCGTATCCCGGTAATCCCTCTAACAATTATGGTAATTAATATGGAAATTCTTATAATAATAATAGGATACCTTCTGAACTTGAGAACATTGTTAAAGAATTTATTAGTTCTCAAAAGATATTTAATGCCATGGTAGAAGAAAAACTTCACAAGATGGATTACATGGCTTGAAACATGGATAGAATTGCTCATGATGTGGAAACTATTAAAATTAAAATTTTACCACCTAAGCATTATATTAAGGAGTCAATAAAATCTACCCAAGTATCTAGTAATGAAAGTAAAGAGAGAACCGCTATGTTGAAAGCTAAGCAAGAGTTCCTAAAAAGTATATCAACCTGATTTTTATTGTAATCATGATGAAGATATTAAATGATGAGTGTTTCACCTATCGAATCATTGTTTAGTAATATAAATTTGATCAAAGGGGATTGGAGACGAATCAACTTTATCTAGATAGGCGTTCGTATTTTTCGGAGTGTGATGATTCTAATGAAAATAACTATCAAAAGTGGGTTTGAAGAGGTCAAGACTTCAAATAGTGATGTGCCCACCACTTTGGATTGTAAAGGAGTCAATTTTGATAATTGTTATTTAACTTAGTGTATTTGTCTATTGCAATCCATGGTAAATTCACCTAATGCTTATGAACAAAATAAAGCCTTCACTGGACATATCGTTGATTCTATCCTAAAATCCAACAAGGAAAAGCTAGAGTTGGAAGTCTCTATAAAAAGGAAATTACAAGATAAATGGGAGCCTACTATTAAAGTTAAAGTTAAGGATTATGAATGCAATGCTTTGTGTGGTTTAGGTGCTAGAGTCTCTACTATACCAAAAATCTTTATGTGACGTTCTAGGTCTCACCGATATGGATGAATGTTCACTTAACTTGCATCTTGAAGATTCAACTATTCAGAAACCATGAGGTGGAATTAATGCTGTTCTCATAATTTAAAATATAAATTATGTGCCCGTGGATTTCATTGTGCTTGATATTGAATGAAACCCTTCTTGTCCTATAATACTTGGTAGGCCTTTCCTATGAACCATAGGTGCGATTATTGATATGAAGGAAGGAAACGTAACGTTCCAACTTACAATAAATAAAGGAATGGAACACTTCATACGGAAGATAATTAAAACACCTTATTATTTTTTTTATGATATCCACCTATGGAATTAACTTGAAGAATGAAAAACGTGAAACTTTGCATTATGCCTACCCAGGGGCATAAAATAATAGCGCTTGTTGGAAGGCAACAAAATATTTAACTTAATTATTTTCTTTTACTTTTTGTTTTGTGTGATGAAATGATTGTTTCTGCTTTAGTTATTGTGTTTTTATGTTTTATTTATTGCTTGTGCTAATTAAAGCCTTTGGTATGATTTGGGTGATAATATACTTGATACGGTGCAAAAACATAAACTTTTAAATCAAGTAATTAGTTTCCATGATTTTGCTGGACGTATTTTTTATATGAATTTTATACAGAGTATTTCTATACAAATTTTCCATGACGTTCTATTGTTTCAAAAAAATGGAGGTACGTAAATATGGTTTTAGTATAGATCATTACAGATTGTTCCGTTTTAGACATATTCTATTTTTGCTTGCATAGTGTGCTTATTTTAATGATTCTATGGATTGCATAGGGGGTATAAGTCATGAAAGTGTTAGAATTCAGTATGTATTATGCAAGAATAATATGAAACTATTTACAACAGTGCCTAAAGTTTATGATTTACCTATTATACTAACGGACCTCATGAGGTTTGTGTTGAGTTTTGTGTGCTGGAGTTTTCAAGTTTTGGGTGAGATCACAATGGATAAAGAAACAAGGAGCGGTAAGACCATAAGAATGGGGATTCCGAAGGCACCACTAAGTAATATCCAAGGAAGACCCAAGCATCTAAGCTCGGGATTCCCCATATGGAGTCCACCCCTTCGTCTATAATCCATCGGTGTATTACTTGGAGCTATATTTTTGTTCATCACATGATATGAGTTTTGCTTCAAGCATCGTGTATTATAGTTTGTTTGCTTTTTGGTTTCCCAAAATCATTGCTTGCTGGACACATATTTTGAGAGAGAGAGACAAACACACATCATAATTTATTAGAATGCTCTTTATGCTTCGCTTATATCTTTTGAGTTAAGGCAATTATGCTCATGTGCTTCACTTATATCTTTAGAGATCTACGTAAATTATATTTTGTATAAATATTTAGCACTCTCATGCTTCACCTAAATAATTCTTTGATAGTCTTTAAAATAGGAAGTGATAATTTGTACTAGTTATATGTTTAGTCGGAAAAGGATAGGTATACAAGAGGGATATAATAAAAACTTGCATGTAGATCACTAAATGCGAAACGTATGATCAACGGTATTCGGTTTATAACAGGGACGCTTACTAGCTTGTGGAAATTAATTAGTAAGAATAATTATATTAAGGTTTGTGATCCACTGAAAGCACAATTGCTCCCTAAGGTGGTTTTGGTAATTAATCACAACATATGCATCATTGGACTAATGAATTTATCCAAGTACATTTTAGAAAAGTTCAAAGATGCTTTGGCTATAGGATTGTGTGGAGATGCCCCTTTGATGAAGGAAGGAATAGGATTTTCTAAAGCTTCAAGCAAGAAGAATCTTCATTTTACACTTTGTGAGAAATCACATTTGAGTCCATAGGAAAGCCAATACTATTAAAAGGGGATGAGGTATTATCATAAATTGGTTGCTGAAGTGCTTAGAGATAGCCACCAAAAATACTCAGCCACTCTTCCAAAAAATATATATGTCCCAAGCCAAATATTGAAAATCGGTGCCACCTTTCTCACTCGGCCATACCAATTTTACACTTAGACAGATCCTATGCCAACCCACCATCTCGGTACAACCAACATTCCTATCGGTGCCACTGAGTTTGGGTGACCAACTTTCGGTTAAGATAATTTCAAATTTATGAAAATATGAGTTTGAAGTCAGTCTCACCGAGTTTGGAAATCCAGTCATGGTCATCATATCGGTACCACCGAGATTCATATATCGATTCCACCGAGATTCAAAAGTTGCTACCTTTTGAGCAAGTCGGTACCAACGAATTTGTAACTTTGGTGTCACTGAGTTAGTCAATTATGGTGTAATGGTTGGATTTTGGGGTTGCCTATATATACCCGTCCACGTACCTCTCATTCATAGAGAAAGCACTCAGAACACACTTACACTTGCCAGATCCATTTTTCTGAGAGAGAGCCACCTACTCATGTGTTGAGATCAAGAGATTCCATTCCTACCATTTGAACCTTGATTTCTAGTCTCCCCAAGTTGCTTTCCACAAGATCAATCTCTCCTACCCATGCCAAATTTGAGAGAGAGTGATTGAGTGTTGAGGAGACTATCTTTAGAAGTACAAGAGCAAGGAGTTCATCGTTCTACCACATCTATTACCTTTTGGAGGGTGGTGCCTCCTAAATTGTTTAGGGGTCGCTTGGGAAACTCCTACTCCGTGTTGTGGAGTTGAACCAAGATGTTTGTAAGGGCAAGGAGATCGCTTACTTCGTGAGGATCTATTGTTAGTGAGGCTAGTCCTGTGTGGACGGAAGCTATGGTGGAATAGACAAGGCCGCTTCTTCGTGGACCCCTTGTGGGTGGAGCCCTCCATGGACTCTCGCACCCGTTACCCTTGGTGGGTTGAAGTCTCCACTAACATGGATGTACGATAGCGCCACCTATTGGAACCATGCCAAAAATTGCCGTGCCAACCTTTGCGTTTGATCTCCCTACCTTACCCTCTATTTACACTTGCATGTTTACTTTCCACTGCAATACTCTTATATATGCATGTGTATGGTGTACTTGACTAGTCATAGTTGCTAAAACTAGCCCACACTAAAATTGGGAAAAGGCTAAGTTCTTATCTTGTCAAGTAGTCTAATCACCCCCTATATACATACTTTCGATCCTACAAGTGGTATCAGAGCTTTGGTATCCATTACATTGGTTTCACAACCTAGGAGAGTATGGCTTCTAGTAGAGGTCCATATTTTGATGCCACTAATTTTGCTAGTTGGAAGCATAAAATGAAAATGCATATTCTTGGTCATAATCCTGCCGTTTGGGTTGTTGTTCGTGTTGGTGTGAAAGGTGATTTCTTCAGAGAAGGAAAAGAACCGGATCGTGATGCCACAACGAAAGAATTGAAGATGCTTCAATTCAATGCTCAAGCCTGTGAGATCCTGTTCAACTGCTTGTGTCCCGAAGAATTCAACAAAATCGGTCGCCTTGAGAATGCAAAAGAAATTTGGGATACTCTGATTGATGTGCACGAAGGTACTGATTCCATCAGAGAATCTAAGTTGGATGTCCTTCAAAGTCAGTTTGACAAGTTCAAGATGAAGGATGGTGAAGGAGTCGCTGAGATGTACTCTAGGCCAGCTCTCATCACAAATGAGATTGCCAGCTTAGGAAGCAAAGAGATGACCGACAAATTCATCATCAAGAAGATACTTAGAGATTTGGATGGAAGATACGACATCGTGTGCACATTATTCCAAATGATGCCCAACTACAAAGATCTCAAGCCTACTGAAGTCATTGGAGGGATTGCTGCTCATGAAATGTTTCTAAAAGACAAAGATGAGTTGCACAACAAGTCAAACGGTGCTTACAAAGCTTCAGTCGTGCTCCCACTACTTCAAGTGACAACCTTGTTACCAATGAAGAGATCGGCCTCATGGTCAGAAAGTTCAACAAGTTCTACAAGAGTAGAGCAAAGGGAGAAGCTCATGCTCAAGATATGATGAGAATCATTCATCTAGTCGTGACCGAAACTGCCACAACTATGGAAAGCCTAGACACTTTTCAAATGAGTGCTCGGCTCCCCACCAACGAAGAGAAGAGTCACCCAGAAGACGAAGCTCAAGAGATGAGTCACCTCACAGGGAGAGAAAGAGTAGAGAGGATCAGTATGAACGAAGACACTCCCTGGAGAAGCAGAGAATCGGACAAGAAGAAGAAGTACACCAAGAGCAGTTCTAGAAGAAGACATCAATCTCATGTTGGTGAATGGGTTTCTGATGTCGAGTCTGACAACCATTCTGATAGAAGCTATCACTCGAACTCTGACTACAGCCAAGATGAAGTTGTTTCCGACATTGCACTTGTTTCCTCCAACTCCTATGCCTTATTTGACTCACAAAATGAATGGATTGGAAACTGCTTCATGGAAAAAGGCCCCAAGGTATCACACCCCGAGTATTTTGACTTTGATAGTGATGAGGATGACTTGTTAAGAGAAGATGCATTGCTCCTTGATAAGACTAGTGATAATATTGAAAATGAACTTGCTAATTTTCATGCTAGTCAAGAGAAATTGAGTGATGATGATAAGGGAGATATTGAATGCCTAACCAAAGAATTAAACACTCTTAAGTTAGTTCATGAAACTACACTAGAAGATCATAGAGAGATTGCAAGAAGTCATGAGAAGCTAAATTTAGAGCAAGAGCATGAGTTTCTAAAAGCAATCAATGATGATCTTTGGAAGAAGAGTTCTTCTTATTTATCCCAACGATTACTCTTATTTAGTTTTGTTCCACAAGTTAAACCTAAGAACACTAGTAGCAAAGGCAAGAAAGTTTCTTTATATAGTAACGACAATGCTAAAGCTAAATCAAATGATATTGTTGCTAGTAGCTCTCTTGATTCCACTAATGATTCTCTTAGCCAAGTTACACTTGAGCAAGAAAACAATTTATTGAAAGGGATTATAGAGAGAGGTGTCTTCAAGAGTCTTGCGAGAAGTAAGAAATTTGAGGGAATTGTGCACAAGCAAGGAGGACATCGGAAGAAGCAAGGTGTTGGCTACTTCAACGTCAACAGAGATGTTTGGAAAGAAGATCCATATACCATTCCCAAGTTTGTTCCTCAAGAGGATAAGTATAATCTTACTCCTTCCAGGGGAACAAGCTCACAAGATGGCCTTCTACCACAAGACCACAAGGGCAAGGGGAAGCTTCAAGAGGACATTGACTCATTTGAAGAACCCCAAGCCAAGGTTGAGTGGGTTCCCAAGGACACTTCTAGTACTACCTCATATAGTGCTACCACAAATCCGAGGATCCCCATCAAGGTGATGTGGGTCACCAAGAGGAAGAACTAGAAAGTTCTTGAGAGGTGATTCCGCTAATGAAATTCACCCCCATTCATTTTGGCAAGAACTACATGCAATCAACCTCAACCATATGCATTAGTTCAAGGAGTCACACATTCCCTCAGAGGTGAGCAAGGGACAAGGTAATTAAAGCATCTTTGGACATCACCTCCCATGTATTTCACTCCATGTCCATAGATATCTTTGTGTTTGTTCCTTTTGCTTTGGGACTAACCCATGTAGTTGAGAAGAGTAAGAAACAACAAGGATTGCTCCCAAATCAAGATGAACTTCATAAAAATGAGCATCCACCACTACTTCACCTACTTGAAGTCTTCTACGACAAAACCTTAGGTTAGTTGATCCCTCTTAGGGGGGATGTGACATGTAGGGGGAGCTTTACTCTAAGACTTGAGTACAAGCGTCTCCTAAATGATGTGAACATATTAATGCATTATGTAAAAGTGGTAACCCCATTTGTGCTTAATCAATGAGTATGACCTGTGATCAAGTATTCTTACTTCACTCCTAAGTCAATATACTCATATATAGATGACTTCATCATCGCCAAAGTGCTTGATAGATGCTAGGATGTTCGTGCATGTTGGTCTGCATATCTTTTCTCATTCGAGGATATCTAATTGTTGCTATTTGGCTTTTGATTTATCTTTTGCCAATTGGATAGACAAGAATGCCTAGGACCCTTCCCTATCTATTTACACTTTCTCGTCTCAACTTCTATTCATGATACATCACAAAAGTTGAAAAAGCACTTCAAGATCCCTCTGTGCGAGGAGCACTCGGAGTTCCGTGTCGATATGGGCTGCCTTAGAAAACCTCTTTGTGAATATCGGTGTAACCAACCCAAAATTCTTTGTTCCATCGATTCTCAAAGCTAATCTAGGTTTTCATATTAGTACCACCGATACCATAATGCCGGCTTCACCGAGTTTCCGTGTCAACACACAGCAGTGGAACTCGGTGGTTCCAAAATTTTAGTATCGGTGACACCGACACTTAGGGGTGGGCATTTTAACCGAAGACCAAATTACCGAACCGAAAAAACCGAGACCGAAGCCAAATAGACCGAAACCGAAAATGTTTATACTAAATTCGGTCAGCAACTTTGTATAACCGAAATTGCATCGTTCGCTTCGGTTTTAACCATCGAGTACCCGAATTACCCAAGTAACCGAGAAAAATTAGTAACATGCCAACTCATGCATTAGACCCATAGCCCATTCTCGTACATGCGTTCGTTTTAGCATCCACTAAGGTAACGGCCTTCACGCTGGTCCTCACCGCTAAAAATGGAGTTTCCCTCGCCACACTCATCCACATCCCAGACGCCTCTAGATCTTTCTTAAAAAAAAGACACCTCTAGATCTAGAGAAGCTGCCAACCAGCCGATGCTCCAAGCTCCTGTTTGATCCTGCCGTGCCGACGTCGGGCCGCCGGCACCGCAGCATCTCCTCCCTCCTCCTCCTCGTACTTCTCCCACCCGCAAGCTGAACTTTTGTCTACCGAGATGCTCCTATATAGGCTACATCTGCATCTCCTCTCGTATTCCTTTCAGTCATGCATGTATTTTCTCATGGTTTTCTTTGGCAAGCCGTTCATTCCATTGATGATGAGTGCTTGTGTTCTTCCATATGGTGTTTGACTTTTTCTTGGTCTCTTCGGTCTGAAACCGAAGACCGACCCGAAATGCCGGTCCACTGAATTCTCGGTTAGCACAATTTTAGAAGACCGATCGGTCATCAATTTTGCAAAACTGAAATTCTTATTAAACCGGAGAACCGAACCGATCGGTTCGGGTTAACTGAATGCCCAGGCCTAGCGACACTGAGGGGTATTTATACCTGAGGACCCGACGCTTTGAATTTCAATCTTCAGACGTCGAGTTCGCAACCCTAAACTACTGCACCAGGACCCCCTTGGTCGCCCCATTGCATCCCCGTGTGCCTTCGCCATTGGGATTCGCCACCGTAGACGGAATCTTTGCCGCCGTTGTCGCCTAGCGGATTCATCACCGATCAAGGGTATGAATCCGACACCTTATGTGCGCCTCTATCCGATTCATGCGCACTAGGCCACTCCCATCTACAATCCACACTGTGAAACTATTCTTCGCCACTAAAAATTCCATAGAATAGAGAACAAAGAAATTTTGGATCTGATCTCCCGCTACATGCATCTCGATGATACCGAGTTGATAAAATTGGTTCCACCGATTTAGCTTTTAGGGTTACTGAGAACCGCTTCGGTGAGACCGAGTAGTTCTTTTCGGTTACACCGAAAAGGCTGCCCAAGTATCTGTTAATACAAGTGGCCAGTCTCGGTGACTCCGAAAAATTCAACCCAGTGCTACCGAAATTTATTTTGCAATAGATCATCCTCAAAGTTTCTAAGCTAAAATTTTGAAAAATTCTGCAATTTTGTGATGCTTATCTTTTCCAGCTCTTCTATATCTTTCCATAGGGTCAGCCAGTTTGTGTGTTAGCTTGTCTGCTTGGTTTGCAAGATGTCAGGTTTCGATGACAGTCACAACAATTTCAGTGAGCCCCATACTGAGTATGATTGAGGCACTAGTCCTGAGAGGACCGCTTCTGATCCAGGCGCCCCCTGCTCCAATAGCTTGCCCAAGGCTGCCACAAGGACCAGCAGGAAGCTAAATTCAGATGAAGAAGATTCAGATTTTGATTGTGTAGAGTCTGCTCCCCAGAAGCAGATAGAGAAGCTCGCTGTCAAGAAAACTGTCAGGAAGGAGTACTCTAAACCTTCTAACATGAGATCTCTAGAGTCTGTAAGGCAAGGGATGACACTTACCCTTGAGAGACCTCCTAAGGAGTTAGGTGTGAAGAGAGCCAGGAACAGAACTATTCATGTCATTGGTAGAGAAACTTACATGTATGAAGACCCAACAGAAATTGCTGCTGCTGCTGAGGAAGAGGAAGAGGAAGTACCAGCTAAGGCCCCTCCTCCAAAGAAGAAGAAGAAGCTTATGGCAGATGCTATGAAGCCTTCAGCTCCAAAGCCTTTAGCTCCAAAGAAGCATGTAGCTCCCAAGAGGACTACAAAGGACATACCTACAGCTGCTAAAGAGAAAGACACTGCTTCCAGAGCCTTTGCTGCAGAGGAAGATGTTGAGAATACACCTATTCTCATGAAGTTGAGGCCTCATTTGCCACTTCACATTGAGGCTCATCCAATAGCTGGAGACATGAAGAAAATAAGAGATGCAGGTTGAGGAAGTGGTGAGCTATTGATCCTTATGATGTGAGGATAAGGACTACAGTTGACCCCAGGTTTCATACAAGAGAACAACAAGACTTCTATGAGACGTTTCTGTATGACAAATGTCGAGCAGTCAGTGACATGAGATATGTCGACTGGAATTACATCAAAGCTAATGAAGATTTCTTTCCTCATGTGAGAGAGAACTTGAATCTTGTTGACATTGAAGAGTTTGTTGGCAGAGAGATGATTGCTTGAAATGATGAAATGATGATGCAATTCTATTCAATAGTTCATTTCTATTTTGATGGCACAATTGTTTGGATGACTGATGGCCACAGATATGAGGCCACAATTGAAGAATGGGCTACTAACATTGGTGGTCCAAAGTCACGAGCAGAGGACTTGGATGGGTATTCAGAACCTAAGAAGAATCACAACTCCTTTCCAATATGTACAAGCCAGTGCCTAGTGAGTACCTGCCATCTCACAAGCTAGGGTCTGTCTATTTCTTACAAGGTGGAATAGCCACTACCAACACTATCTTGAGGCATACCCTGATGCCCAAATCAGGTGATGAAAAACTGATTAGAGGCTATTCCATCAACATGCTGCTTCATTTAGACACCCACACCCGCTTCAAAGTCAAGGATTTGATTGCTGAGACTATAAGGAGAACTTCTGTAGATTAGAAGAGATCTTGCGGATATGCACCATACATTCAGATGCTCATCAATTCCAAGATTGCCAAGCATGCATATCATCTTGATCGTCCCCATTTGCCACTTCAACCAGAGTTCGAGGACAATGAAGTTGTGATGGATGACACTCATCCAAGCTCAGCTATAGCTAGAGAGCTGCAGAGGTAGCAGCAGCTCGGTCCGCTAAGAATGCTCGAGCTCCACCACCCCAGCTAAAAACCAGAGATGAACATATGTCGTTCTTTGTCAGCACCATCCGAGGGATGGAGAATAATATTTCTGAGATTTTGCTAAACCATAAGAGCCTAGAGAGGATCGTGGAAACAAAGTTCCATGACCTCGATGTGAAGGTTACATAGTTGACCACCAGAGTTAAGCAGCTTGAGCATGAAGTTGACTCAGTGCAGATTCCATGCTGAGATAATGAAGATGATGATGATGATGATGATGATGATGATTCATCTCTTCGTACTACCACACAGTTCTCGACCCAGACCAAGTCAGCGGCCGTGCTAGTACCAGAAGATAGACCATATTAATTAGCTCAAGCTTCAGCTCCTGCTCCACCATCTCCAGTGTCTACACCTCTAGCTCCTGCTCCAGCGACATTAGCCGAAGCCTTTGTCGATGCTCTCTTGCCTACTCCAACATCTTCTATCGGAGGAGATCATGCCCACAAAGACGCTTAGATTAGACCTTTGAGCTTTGTTGTACGTGTCGCCAAAGGGGGAGAAGTGTATAGATCAATAGGGCTTTGAGAGGGGGAGAGCTTTTGAATTTATTTGCTCTCGTTTGGTTTTCAAAACTTGATTTGTTCTTTTGGATGAGTTTATCTGTTTATATGTGTGTTTGATCATGCGCTTTGATTGTTTGATGCTACCACGTTATTACTTTTGAGCTATCTACATCACGATCATTCACTTGTTTTTGGTGCTATGTGCATTACTATTCATTCTTATATTTTATGCGCACCACCAAGTTGTATGTGACATGGAAGAGTAACCCATGATCCTAATTGGTTGTGCATTTGCTTTCAAACGCGAATTTAAAATAATGCACAAATTTAGGGAGAGCTCTTACTTTTCACATACCTCTCAAAGCGTTGATGCTAATCATTGATTATATCTTTTATCAAGCTTTGATCAATATGTTGTCATCAATTACCAAAAAGGGGGAGATTGAAAGCACAATTGCCCCCTAAGGTGGTTTTGGTAATTAATCACAACATATGCATCATTGGACTAATGAATTTATCCAAGTACATTTCAGAAAAGTTCAAAGATACTTTGGCTATATGAATGTGCGGAGATGCACCTTTGATGAAGGAAGGAATATGATTGGTTAAAGCTTCAAGCAAGAAGACTCTTCATTTCACACTTTGTGAGAAATCACATTTGAGTACATAGATAACCCAATAATATTAAAAGGGGATGAGGTATTATGATGAATTGGTTGCTCAAGTGCTTAGATATAGCCACCAAAGATACTCAGCCACTCTTCCACAAAGTATATCTGTCCCAAGCCAAATATTGAAAATCGGTGCAACCAACATTTCTCACTTGGCCATACCGATTTTACACTTAGACAGATCCTATGCCAACCCACCATCTCGGTACAACCAAGATTCCTATCGGTGCCACCGAGTTTGGGTGACCAACTTTCGGTTAAGCCAATTTCAAGTTTCGGAAATTCTGAGTTTGAAGTCGGTTTCATCGAGTTTGGAAATCCAGTCTTGGTCATCGTATTGGTACCAGCAAGATTCATATATAGGTTACACCGAAATTCAAAAGTTCCTACCTTTTGAGCAAGTCGGTACCATTGAGATTGTAACGTCGGTGTCACCGAGTTGGTCAATTATGGTGTAACAGTTGGATTTTGGGGGTTGCCTATTGATATGTCTCAAACGTATCTATAATTTTTGATGGTTTCATGCTGTTATCTTGTCATCTTTGGATGTTTGATGTACCTTTTATATCTTTTTTGGGACTAACTTATTAATTCAGTGCCAAGTGCCAGTTCCCGTTTTTTCTGTGTCTTTAGCTCTTTTCAGATCTGATTTGGAACGGAGACCAAATGGAATAAAATCTCCGAAATGATTTTTTCCCGAACGGAGGAAGATCAGGGGGCTTGTGGGCCAAGCTAGGAGGGCTAGAGGGAGCCCACAAGCCCCCACTCCGCCACCAGGGGGGCGGCGGTGGGCAGGCTTGTGGCCTCCCTGGTGCCCCCCTGACCTAGATCTTGCGCCTATATTTTCCCTAAAAATAAAAAAATCTAGGGATCCATGAAAATACTTTTCCGCCGCCGCAAGCTTCCGTTTCCGCGAGATCTCATCTGGAGACCCTTCCCGGTGCCCTGCCGGAGGGGACTTTGGAGTTGGAGGGCTTCTTCATCATCATCATCGCCCCTCCAATGACTCGTGACTAGTTCACTTCAGACCTACGGGTCCGTAGTTAGTAGCTAGATGGCTTCTTCTCTCTCTTGGATCTTCAATAAAAAGTTCTCCATGATCTTCATGGAGATCTATCCAATGTAATCTTCTTTGGCGGTGTGTTTGTCGAGATCCGATGAACTGTGGATTTGTGATCAGATTATCTATGATATATATTTGAGTCTTTGCTGATTTCTTATATGCATGATTTGATATCCTTGTAAGTCTCTCCGAGTCTTGGGTTTTGTTTGGCCAACAAGATCTATGATTCTTGCAATGGGAGAAGTGCTTGGTTTTGGGTTCTTACCGTGTGGTGACCTTTCCCAATGACAATAGGGGCAGCAAGGCACACATCGTGTAGTTGCCATCAAGGGTAACAAGGTGGGATCTGTCGTAGATATGAGATTGTCCATCTACATCATGTCATCTTGCTTAAGGCGTTACTCTGTTGTTTTGGACTTAATACACTAGATGCATGCTGGATAGCAGTCGACGTGTGGAGTAATAGTAGTAGATGCAGAAAGTATCGGTCTACTTGTTTTGGACGTGATGCCTATAGATATAATCATTGCCATAGATGACGTCATGACTTTGCGCGGTTCTATCAATTGCTCGATAGTAATTTGTTCACCCAGCGTCTACTTTCTTTCATGAGAGAAGCCACTAGTAAACACTACGGCCCCCGGGTCTATTCACACCTATCGTTTCCACTTTTGCTTTTACTTTGCTTTGTTACTTTGTTGCTTTCAGTTCTTACTTGGCGAACAATCTATAAGGGATTGACAACCCCTTCATAGCGTTGTGAGCAAGCTTTTTGTGTTTGTGCAGGCTCTTGTGGTACTCCTTCACTGGACTGATACCATGGTTCTCAAACGGAGGGAAATACTTACCACCGCTGTGCTACATTACCCTTTCCGCTTTGAGGGAACACCAACGCAAGGATCCAAGGCCATGGGGGAAATCCTTTGCATATTTTCCTAGGAAGTCCCTTAAAGCGTAGCCGTAGCAGAAGGATTCCTGGTGCCGTCGACACACCTATTTCTGGCACCATTGGAAGGTCTTTTTTTGCAGTAGCAGAAGTATTTCTGGCGCCGTTGCCGGGGAGGAGAGATCTATCCAAGTAGGTCTCACAAACTCATCTCTTGCATTTACTTTTTTGCCAATTGCCTCTTGTTTTCCTCTCCCCACTTCACATTTGCCGTTTTCATTTGCCTTTTTGCCTTTTTGCCGTTCCCTTTTCGCCCGCTTGCTCTTAGGTTTGTTCGTGAGAGACCTTTCCTCATGGCCAAACCAAACTATTTCAGAAAATTGGAGGAGATTGAAACTAATGTCAAAGGTTTCATGTCTTCTCAGTTTGACCAAAATAGTTACTTCCGTAGGGAATTAAAAGAGCAAAATTCCTTTTTGGTCTGTTTGAATAAATAGGTTGATGATATGGCCAATGATTTCCTTGCACTTAATTCTCAGATTGCTCACCTTGAAAAATTGGTGGGCCAAATTTCTGACAAGCAGGCTACCTTAGTCAATAAGACGGAAGCTAAACCTGAAATTTGTGATGCAAATCATGAAGATCTTAAAGTGCTTGGTGTGTCTCCTCATGAATCTTTGTTTTCGCATGTCAAACCTATTGATGGAGGGGCTGGATATGAATCTACTTTGGTTGAAAAAACGCCCCAATGATTCGGAGTCCACCCATCTTGATGATAAGGGTGTGGAGAGTGGAGTAGAAGAAATCAAAATTTTGGGTAGTAATGAAACTCCCACTTTGGATTTCAAGGAATTCAATTATGATAATTGCTCCTTTTTTGAATGCATTTCTTTGATGTAATCCATTGCAAACTCTCCACACGCTTATAGCCAAAGCAAAGCCTTTACCGCGCATATCGTAGATGTTGGGTAACGTAGCATAAATTCAAAAATTTTCCTACGCATGTTCAGATCTTCCTATGGAGAGACCAGCAACGAGAGAGAGGTAAGAGCATCTTCATACCTTTGAAGATCGCTAAGCGGAAGCGTTTGCTAGAACGCGGTTGATGAAGTCGTACTCGCGGTGATTCCGATCTAGTGCCGAACAACGGCACCTCCGCGTTCAACACACGTGCAGCCCGGTGACGTCTCCCGCACCTTGATCCAGCAAGGAGGAGGGAGAGGTTGGGGAATAAGACCAGCAACACGACGACGTGGTGTTGGTGGAGAGACGAGGTCTCCCGGCAGGGCTTCGCCAAGCGCCGGCAGAGAGGAGGAGGGAGAAGTGCAGGGCTGCGCCGAGGGAGAGGGAAAACTGTGTCCTCCAAAGGCCAAAAGTGCCCACTATATATAGGGGAAGGGGAGAGGGGGTGCCACCCCTAGGGTTCCCACCCTAGGGGGTGCGGCAGCCCTCCCAGATGGGGTTTGTGGCGGCCAGATGGGGAGGAGGGGGTGGCGCACCCCTCTGGTGGGCCTAAGGCCCACCTAAGTTAGGGTTCCCCCCTCTTTTTCTTTCCCCTGCGCCATGGGCTGAGTGGGGAGGCGTACCAGCCCAACTAGGGGCTGGTTCCCACCCCCACTTAGCCCATCTTACCTCTTGGGGTCGCAGCCCCCCTTCGGTGGTCCCCCGGGACCACCTCCGGTGGTCCTGGTGGTCCCGGTACGTTACCGGTGATGCCCGAAACACTTCCGGTGTCCGAAACCATCCGTCCTATATATCAATCTTTACCTCCGGACCATTCCGGAGCTCCTCGTGACGTCCTGGATCTCATCCGGGACTCCGAACAACTTTCGGTAATCTCGTATAACAATTCCCTATAACCCTAGCGTCATCGAACCTTAAGTGTGTAGACCCTACGGGTTCGGGAGACAGGCAGACATGACCGAGACACCTCTCTGGCCAATAACCATCAGCGGGGTCTGGATACCCATGGTGGCTCCCACTAGCTCCACAATGATCTCATCGGATGAACCACGATGTCAAGGATTCAATCAATCCCGTATACGATTCCCTTTGTCTGTCGGTATAGAACTTGCCCGAGATTCGATCGTCGGTATACCTATACCTTGTTCAATCTCGTTACCGGTAAGTCTCTTTACTCGTTCCGTAGTTCGTCATCGTGTGACTAAATCCTTAGTCACATTGAGCTCATGATGATGTTCTACCGAGTGGGCCCAGAGATACCTCTCCGTCACACGGAGTGACAAATCCCGATCTCGATTCGTGCCAACCCAACAGACACTTTCGGAGGTACCCGTAGTGCACCTTTATAGTCACCCAGTTACGTTGTGACGTTTGATACACCCAAAGCACTCCTACGGTATCCGGGAGTTGCACAATCTCACGGTCGAAGGAAAAGATACTTGACATTAGAAAAGCATTAGCATACGAACAATACGATCTAGTGCTAGGCTTAGGATTGGGTCTTGTCCACCACATCATTCTCCCAATGATGTGATCCCGCTATCAATGACATCCAAATGTCCATGATTAGGAAACCATGATCATCTATTGACCAACGAGCTAGCCAACTAGAGGCTTGCTAGGGACACATTGTGATCTATTCATTTACACATGTATTACTGTTTCCTGTTAATACAATTATAGCATGAACGATAGACGATTATCATGAACAAGGAAATATGATAATAACCATTTTATTATTGCCTCTAGGGCATATTTCCAACAGTCTCCCACTTGCACTAGAGTCAATAATCTAGTTACATTGTGATGTATCGGACACCCATAGCATTATGGTGTTGATCATGTTTTGCTCGTGGAAGAGGTTTAGTCAACGGGTCTGCAATATTCAGATCCGTGTGTACTTTACAAATATCTATCACTCCAGTTTGGACATGGTCCTGGATGGAGTTGTAGCGGCGCTTGATGTGCTTCGTCTTCCGGTGAAACCTGGGCTCCTTGGCTATGGCAATGGCTCCAGTGTTGTCACAGAAGAGTGTCATAGGACCCGACGCGCTTGGAACCACTCCAAGGTCGGTGATGAGCTCCTTCATCCAAATTCCTTCATGAGCCGCTTCTGAAGCAGCTATGTACTCCGCTTCACATGTAGATGCTGCCACGACTTCTTGCTTGCTGCTGCACCAGCTCACTGCCCCACCATTCAACACATATACGTATTCGGTTTGTGACTTAGAGTCATCCGGATCTGTGTCGAAGCTAGCGTCGACGTAACCCTTTACGACGAGCTCTTCGTCACCTCCATAAACGAGAAACATTTCCTTAGTCCTTTTCAGGTACTTAAGGATATTCTTGACCGCTGTCCAGTGTTCTGCACCGGGATTACTTTGGTACCTCCCTACCAAGCTTATCGCGAGGTTTATATCAGGTCTGGTACACAGCATGGCATACATTAGAGAGCCCACGGCTGAAGCGTAGGGGACAGAACTCATCTTCTCTCTATCTGTTGCCGTGGTCGGCGACTGAGTCTTACTCAATCTCATACCTTGCAAAACTGGCAATAACCCTTTCTTTGAGTTTTCCATATTGAACTTCTTCAGTATCTTGTCAAGGTATGTGCTTTGCGAAAGACCTATGAGGCGTCTCGATCTATCTCTATAGATCTTGATGCCTAATATGTATGCAGCTTCTCCAAGGTCCTTCATTGAAAAACTCTTGTTCAAATAGGCCTTTATGCTCTCCAACATCTCTATATCATTCCCCATCAACAATATGTCATCCACATATAGTACGAGGAAAGCTACAGAGCTCCCACTCACTTTCTTGTACAGACAGGCTTCTCCGTAAACCTGTATGAACCCAAACGCCTTAATCACCTCATTAAAGCGAATGTTCCAACTCCGAGATGCTTGCACCAGCCCATAGATGGAGCGCTGGAGCTTGCATACTTTGTTAGCACCCTTAGGATCGACAAAACCTTCTGGTTGCATCATATACAACTCTTCCTTAAGATTCCCGTTAAGGAACGCTGTTTTGACGTCCATTTGCCAAATTTCATAATCATAAAAGGCGGCAATTGCTAACATGATTCAGACTGATTTCAGCTTCGCTACGGGAGAGAAAGTCTCTTCGTAGTCAACTCCTTGAATTTGTCGAAAACCCTTTGCGACAAGTCGAGCTTTGTAAACGGTTACATTACCATTTGCATCAGTCTTCTTCTTGAAGATCCATTTATTTTCTATGGCTCGCCGTTCATCGGGCAAGTCCACCAAAGTCCATACTTTGTTCTCATACATGGATCCTATCTCGGATTTCATGGCCTCAAGCCATTTGTTGGAATCCGGGCCCGCCATTGCTTCTTCATAGTTCGAAGGTTCACCGTTGTCTAACAACATGATTTCCATCACAGGGTTGCCGTACCACTCTGGTGCGGAGCGTACCCTTGTGGACCTTCGTGGTTCAGTAGTAACTTGATCCGAAGCTTCATGATCATCATCATTAACTTCCTCTTAAGTCGGTGTAGGCACCACAGGAACAACTTCTTGCACTGCGCTACTTTCCTGTTCGAGAGGGGGTGTAATTACCTCATCAAGTTCTACCTTCCTCCCACTTACTTCTTTCGAGAGAAACTCTTTCTCTAGAAAGGATCCGTTCTTGGCAACAAAAGTTTTACCTTCGGATCTAAGATAGAAGGTATACCCAATAGTTTCCTTAGGGTATCCTATGAATACGCATTTCTCCGCTTTGGGTTCGAGCTTTTCTGGTTGAAGTTTCTTCACATAAGCATCGCAGCCCCAAACTTTAAGAAACGACAACTTAGGTTTCTTGCCAAACCACAGTTCATACGGTGTCGTCTCAACGGATTTAGACGGTGCCCTATTTAAAGTGAATGCTGCAGTTTCTAATGCGTAACCCCAAAATGATAGCGGTAAGTCGGTGAGAGACATCATAGATCGTACCATATCTAATAAGGTGCGATTACGATGTTCAGACACTCCGTTGCGTTGCGGTGTGCCAGGCGGCGTTAGTTGTGAAACGATTCCACACTTTCTTAGGTGTGTGCCAAACTCGTGACTCAAATATTCTCCTCCACGATCAGATCGTAGACATTTAATTTTTCTGTCACGTTGATTCTCAACCTCACTCTGAAATTCCTTGAACTTTTCAAACGTCTCAGATTTGTGCTTCATCAAGTAGATATACCCATACCTACTCAAATCATCGGTGAGAGTGAGAACATAACGATAACCACCGCGAGCTTCAACGTTCATTGGACCACACACATCAGTATGTATTATTTCCAATAAGTCGGAGGCTCTCTCCATTATTCCTGAGAATGGAGTCTTAGTCATCTTGCCCATGAGGCACGGTTCGCATGTGTCAAATGATTCAAAGTCAAGAGACTCTAGCAGTCCATCAGTATGGAGCTTCTTCATGCGCTTAACGCCGATATGACCAAGGCGGCAGTGCCACAAGTATGTGGGACTATCATTATCAACTTTGCATCTTTTGGTACTCACACTATGAATATGTGTAACATCACGATCGAGATTCATCAAGAATAAACCATTCACCAGCGGAGCATGACCATAAAACATATCACTCATATAAATAGAACAACCATTATTCTCTGACTTAAATGAGTAGCCGTCTCGCATCAAGCAAGACCCTGATACAATGTTCATGCTTAAAGCTGGTACTAAATAACAATTATTAAGGTTTAAAACTAATCCCGACTGTAGATGTAGAGGTAGCGTGCCGACGGCGATCACATCGACCTTTGAACCATTCCCGACGCGCATCGTCACCTCGTCCTTGGCCAGTCTCCGCTTATTCCGCAGTTCCTGCTTTGAGTTGCAAATGTGAGCAACAGCACCGGTATCAAATACCCAGGAGCTACTACGAGCGCTGGTAAGGTACACATCAATAACATGTATATCACATATACCTTTAACGTTGCCGGCCTTCTTGTCCGCTAAGTATTTGGGGCAGTTCCGCTTCCAGTGACCTTTTCCCTTGCAGTAGAAGCACTCAGTCTCAGGCTTGGGTCCGTTCTTTTTCTTCTTCCCGGCATCTGGTTTACTGGGCGCGGCAACAGCTTTGCCGTCTTTCTTGAAGTTCTTCTTACCCCTGCCTTTCTTGAAACTAGTGGTCTTGTTGACCATCAACACTTGATGCTCCTTCTTGATTTCTACTTCTGCAGACTTGAGCATCGAGTACAACTCGGGAATGGTTTTCTCCATCCCTTGCATGTTGTAGTTAAGCACAAAGCCTTTGTAGCTTGGTGGGAGAGACTGGAGGATTCTGTCAATGATAGCATCATCCGGAAGTTCGACTCCAAGTGAAGTCAGACGACCGTGTAACCCAGACATTTTGAGTATGTGCTCACTGACAGAACTGTTCTCCTCCATCTTACAGCTGAAGAACTTGTCGGAGACTTCATATCTCTCGACACGGGCATGATCTTGAAAAACTAGCTTCAGCTCTTGGAACATCTCATATGCCCCGTGTTGCTCAAAACGTCTTTGGAGCCCCGTTTCTAAACTGTATAACATGCCACACCTGACCAGAGAGTAGTCATCACTCCGCGCTTGCCAGACGTTTAGAACGTCCTGCGCTGCTGCGGGAGCGGGAGGGTCACCTAGCGGCGCATTAAGGACATACGCCTTTTTACTTGCTTCAAGGATGAGCTTCAGGTTGCGAACCCAGTCCGCATAGTTGCTACCATCATCTTTCAGCTTGTTTTTCTCTAGGAATGCGTTGAAGTTGAGGTTGACGTTGGACATCTACAATATTTATAAAGACAACTTTTAGACTAAGTTCATGACAATTAAGTTCATTTAATCAAATTAAGTATGAACTCCCACTTAAATCGACATCCCTCTAGTCATCTAAGTGATACATGATCCATGTTGACTAACCCGTGTCCGATCATCACGTGAGACGGACTAGTCACCATGGTGAGCAACTTCATGCTGATCGTATTCAACCATACGACTCATGTTCGACCTTTCGGTCTCTTGTATTCGAGGTCATGTCTGTACATGCTAAGCTCGTCGAGTCAACCTAAGTGTTTTGCGTGTGTAAATCTGGCTTACACCCGTTGTATGCGAACGTTAGAATCTATCACACCCGATCATCACGTGGTGCTTCGAGACAACGAACCTTCGCAACGGTGCACACTTAGGGGAATACGTTCTCGAAATTTTAGGAGGGATCATCTTATTATGCTACCGTCGTTTTAAGCAATAAGATGTAAAACATGATAAACATCACAATGCAATCATATAGTGACATGATATGGCCATTATCATCTTTGCTCATTCGATCTCCATCTTCAGGCATCGCATGATCATCATCGTCACCGGCGTGACACCATGATCTCCATCATCATGATCTCCATCATCGTGTCTCCGTGGAGTCGTCACGCCAACTACTACTATCACTACTACTATGGCTAACCGTTAGCAATGAAGTAAAAGTAGCAAGCACATGGCGTTGCATCTCATACAATAAATTAAGACAACTCCTATGGCTCCTGCCGGTTGTCATACTCATCGACATGCAAGTCGTGAAACCTATTACAATAACATGATCATCTCATACATCATACATGCAACATCACAACTTTGGCCATATCACATCACATGTCAAACCCTGCAAAAACAAGTTAGACGTCCTCTAATTGTTGTTGCAAGTTTTACGTGGCTGATTTGGGTTTCTAGCAAGAACGCCTTCTTACCTACGTGACAGCCACAACGATGATATGCCAAAGCTATTTACCCTTCATAAGGACCCTTTTCATCAAATCCAATCCGACTAGAGTAGGAGAGACAGACACCCGCTAGCCACCTTTATGCACGATGTGCATGTCTGTCGGTGGAACCAGTCTCACGTAAGCGTACGTGTAAGGTCGGTCCGGGCCGCTTCATCCCACAATACCACCGGAAAAGAATAGGACTAGTAACGGCAAGCAAATTGACAAACCATCGCCCACAACTTTTGTGTTCTACTCGTGCATAGAATCTACGCATAGAAAACCTGGCTCTGATACCACTCTTGGGTAACGTAGCATAAATTCAAAAATTTTCCTACGCATGTTCAGATCTTCCTATGGAGAGACCAGCAACGAGAGAGAGGTAAGAGCATCTTCATACCTTTGAAGATCGCTAAGCGGAAGCGTTTGCTAGAACGCGGTTGATGAAGTCGTACTCGCGGTGATTCCGATCTAGTGCCGAACAACGGCACCTCCGCGTTCAACACACGTGCAGCCCGGTGACGTCTCCCGCACCTTGATCCAGCAAGGAGGAGGGAGAGGTTGGGGAAGAAGACCAGCAACACGACGGCGTGGTGTTGGTGGAGAGACGAGGTCTCCCGGCAGGGCTTCGCCAAGCGCCGGCAAAGAGGAGGAGGGAGAAGTGCAGGGCTGCGCCGAGGGAGAGGGAAAACTGTGTCCTCCAAAGGCCAAAAGTGCCCACTATATATAGGGGAAGGGGAGAGGGGGTGCCACCCCTAGGGTTCCCACCCTAGGGGGTGTGGCAGCCCTCCCAGATGGGGTTTGTGGCGGCCAGATGGGGAGGAGGGGGTGGCGCACCCCTCTGGTGGGCCTAAGGCCCACCTAAGTTAGGGTTCCCCCCCTCTTTTTCTTTGCCCTGCGCCATGGGCTGAGTGGGGAGGCGTACCAGCCCAACTAGGGGCTGGTTCCCACCCCCACTTAGCCCATATTACCTCTTGGGGTCGCAGCCCCCCTTCGGTGGTCCCCCGGGACCACCTCCGGTGGTCCCGGTGGTCCCGGTACGTTACCGGTGATGCCCGAAACACTTCCGGTGTCCGAAACCATCCGTCCTATATATCAATCTTTAACTCCGGAACATTCCGGAGCTCCTCGTGACGTCTTGGATCTCATCCGGGACTCCGAACAACTTTCGGTAATCTCGTATAACAATTCCCTATAACCCTAGCGTCATCGAACCTTAAGTGTGTAGACCCTACGGGTTCGGGAGACAGGCAGACATGACTGAGACACCTCTCTGGCCAATAACCATCAGCGGGGTCTGGATACCCATGGTGGCTCCCACTAGCTCCACGATGATCTCATCGGATGAACCACGATGTCAAGGATTCAATCAATCCCGTATACGATTTCCTTTGTCTGTCGGTATAGAACTTGCCCGAGATTCGATCGTCGGTATACCTATACCTTGTTCAATCTCGTTACCGGTAAGTCTCTTTACTCGTTCCGTAGTTCGTCATCGTGTGACTAACTCCTTAGTCACATTGAGCTCATGATGATGTTCTACCGAGTGGGCCCAGAGATACCTCTCCGTCACACGGAGTGACAAATCCCGATCTCGATTCGTGCCAACCCAACAGACACTTTCGGAGGTACCCGTAGTGCACCTTTATAGTCACCCAGTTACGTTGTGACGTTTGATACACCCAAAGCACTCCTACGGTATCCGGGAGTTGCACAATCTCACGGTCGAAGGAAAAGATACTTGACATTAGAAAAGCATTAGCATACGAACAATACGATCTAGTGCTAGGCTTAGGATTGGGTCTTGTCCACCACATCATTCTCCCAATGATGTGATCCCGCTATCAATGACATCCAAATGTCCATGATCAGGAAACCATGATCATCTATTGACCAACGAGCTAGCCAACTAGAGGCTTGCTAGGGACACATTGTGATCTATTCATTCACACATGTATTACTGTTTCCTGTTAATACAATTATAGCATGAACGATAGACGATTATCATGAACAAGGAAATATGATAATAACCATTTTATTATTGCCTCTAGGGCATATTTCCAACAGTAGATGCTATGATGAAATCTCTTTAAGAGAAGCTCGAATTAGAAGTCCCTATACCTAGAAAACTTCATGATGAGTGGGAACCTACTATCAAATTCAAGATCAAAAACTACGAGTGCAATGCTTTGTCTGATTTGTGTGCTAGTGTTTCCGCGATTCCAAAGTCTTTATGTGATATTCTTGGTTTTCATGAGATTGAAGAGTGTTCTCTTAATTTGCATCTTGCGGATTCTACTGTCAAGAAACCCATGGGAAGGATCGATGATGTTCTTATTGTTGCAAATAAGAACTATGTACCCGTGGATTTCATTGTACTTGACATAGATTGCAATCCTTCATCTCCCATTATTCTTGGTAGACCTTTCCTAAGGACTATTGGTGCTATCATCGATATGAAGGAAGGGAATATTAGATTTCAATTTCCTTTAAAGATGGGCATGGAGCACTTTCCTAGAAAGAAAATAAGATTGCCTTATGAATCTATGATGAGGGCTACTTATGGTTTGAGCATCAAAGATGAGTATACGTGATTCCATCACCTTTTGCCTAGCTAAGGGCGTTAAACAAAAGCGCTTGTTGGGAGGCAACCCAACAAATTTATCCTTTTTATTTCTGTTTTGTGTTTTCCACACTTTCATAATTCCGTTATGTTTGTGTTTTTTGTGTTTCTTTTTGCGTTTGTGCCAAGCAAAACCGTTATGATTAGTCTTGGGGATGATCGTTTGGTCATGCTGGAAAAGACATAAACTTTCTGCTCACGAAAAGAATTTTCATTTTTTTATGTAAGCGATTTTGAGTTGATTCTGTTTTGTTCTTATTTCTATGCAAATTCTTCAGAATGTCGTAATTTTCAGAATTTTGGAAGTACCAGAAGTATATGAAATATACAGATTTCTACAGACAGGTCTGCTGTTAACAGATTCTGTTTTTGTTGTGTTGGTTGCTTATTTTGATGAAACTATGGATAGTATCGGGGGGGGGGGGTAATAGCCATGGAAGATTGAAAATATAGTAAGCCAACATCAGCACAAGTAGAATTTAAGTTTGCTACAGTACCTAAGGAAGTGGTGGTTTGCTTTCTCATACTAATGTTATCACGAGTTTCAGTTTAAGTTTCGTGTTGTGAAGTTTTCAAGTTTTGGGTGAAGTTCTTATGGACAAAGAGATAAAGAGTGGCAAGAGCTCAAGCTTGGGGATTCCCAAGGAACCCCAAGAGATTCAAGGATGCCGTAAAAGCCTAAGCTTGAGGATGCCCCGGGAAGGCATCCCCTCTCTCGTCTTCAATCCATCGGTAACGTTACTTGGGGCTATAATTTTATTCACCACATGTTATGTGTTTTTTGCTTGGAGCGTCTTGTATCGTAGGAGTCTTTTATTTTTGTTGTGTCACAATCATCCTTGCTGCACACCAATAGAGAGAGACATGCACTCATCGTGATTTTGTCGAGCTTCTCTTATATCTTTTGGTAGACAATTCAGCTCACATGTGCTTCACTTATATCTTTTGAGCTAGATACTTTTTCTCTATGTGCTTCACTTATATATTTTAGACCACAACGGTGCGTGGCTTGGTAGTTGATCTATGCTTTGAAAGTAGTCTCAAAAGGGGTAGTTATCCAAAGGGATACGAAAACTTCCACCTTCATGTGCATTGAATAGTTAGAGAAGTTTGATTCATCTCAATTAGTTTTGAGTTGTGGTTTTGGTAATATTGAAGTTATGCTAGTAAGTTGTTGTGGATCTAGAAATACTTGTGTTGAAGTTAGTGATTCCCGTAGCATGCACGTATGGTGAACCGCTATGTGGTGAAATCTGAACATTATTAGTCTATTGATTGTCATCCTTTGTGTGGCGGCCGGGATCGCGCGATGGTTTATACCTACCAACCCTTCCCCTAGGAGTATCTGTTGAATGCTTTGTTTCGATTACTAATAAAACTTTTGAACAAGTATATGAGTTCTTCATGACTAATGTTGAGTCCATGGTTTAGATGCACTTTCACCTTCCACCATCACTATCTTCTTAGTGCCGTGCAACTTTCGCCGGTGCACAAAACCCACCAATAGCCTCCCTCAAAACAGCCACCATACCTACGTACTATGGCTTTTCCAAAGTCATTCCGAGATGTATTGCCATGCAACTACCACCATGACATGTGCCATCACGTCTACATTGCCATTGCATGATCGTAAGATAGCTAGCATGATGTTTTCATTAATGTCTATGCCATGCTAGATCATTGCCACGGTACACTACCGAAGGCATTCCATATAGAGTCATAGTTGCTCTAAGTTTTGAGTTGAAAGTGTGATGATCATCATTAATGGAGCATTGTCCCATGTGAGGAAATAAAAGAGGCCAAAGAAGCCCACCAAAAAAAAGGAGGCCAAAGAGCCCACCAAAAAAAAATGAAAAAATGAGAGAAAAAGAGAGAAGGGACAATGTTACCACTTTTTCCACACTTGTGCATATTAAGCACCATGATCTTCATGATTGAGAGTCTCTTGTTTTGTCACCACCATATAGCTAGTGGGAAATTTTCATTATATAACTTGGCTTGTATATTCCAATGATAGGCTTCCTCAAAATTGCCTTAGGTCTTCGTGATCAAGCAAGTTGGATGCACACCCACTAGTTTTCTTTAATAGCTTTCACATACTCTTAGCTCTAGTGCATCATTTGTATGGCAATCCCTACTCATTCACATTGATATCTATTGATGAGCATCTCCACAGCTCATTGATATGCCTAGTTAATGTGACCATCTTCTCCTTGTTTTGTCTTGCAACCTCCACCACACTCCACACCATCTATAGTGCTATAACCATGGCTCACGCTCATGTATTGCGTGAGAGTTGAAAAGGTTTGAGAAAGTAAAGGTGTGAAACAATTACTTGGCCAATACCGGGGTTGTGCATGATTTAAATTTGTTGTGCAATGATGATAGAGCATAGCCAGACTATATGCTTTTGTAGGAATAACTTTCTTTTGGCCTTGTTATTTTGAAAGTTCATGATTACCATGCTAGTTTGCTTGAATTAGTATTGTTTCCACATAAATAGCAAACTATTGTTTTGAATCTAATGGATCTGAACATTCACGTCACATAAGAGGAGTTACAAAGGACATCTATGCTAGGTAGCATGAAAGCATCAAAAAATCATTCTTTATCACTTCCCTACTCGAGGACGAGCAGGAGTTAAGCTTGGGGATGCTTGATACGTCTCAAACGTATCTATAATTTTTGATGGTTTCATGCTGTTATCTTGTCATCTTTGGATGTTTTATGTACCATTTATATCTTTTTTGGGACTAACTTATTAATTCAGTGCCAAGTGCCAGTTCCTGTTTTTTCTGTGTTTTTGGCTCTTTTCAGATCTGATTTTGGAACGGAGTCCAAACGGAATAAAATCCCCGAAATGATTTTTTCCCGAACGAAAGAAGATCAGGGGCCTTGTGGGCCAAGCCAGGAGGCCTACAGGGAGCCCACAAGCCCCTACTCCGCCACCAGGGGGGCGGCGGTGTGCAGGTTTGTGGCCTCCCTGGCGCCCCCTGACCTAGATCTTGCGCCTATATATTCCCTAAAAATCAGAAAACAAATCAAGGGACCATGAAAATACTTTTCCGCCGCCGCAAGCTTCCGTTTCCGTGAGATCTCATCTGGAGACCCTTCCCGGTGCCCTGCCGGAGGGGACTTGGAAGTTGGAGGGCTTCTTGATCATCATCATCGCCCCTCCAATGACTCGTGAGTAGTTCACTTCAGACCTACGACTCCATAGTTAGTAGCTAGATGGCTTCTTCTCTCTCTCTTGGATCTTCAATACAAAGTTATCCATGATCTTCATGGAGATCTATCCGATGTAATCTTCTTTGGCGGTGTGTTTGTCGAGATACGATGAATTGTGGATTTGTGATCAGATTATCTATGATATATATTTGAGTCTTTGCTGATTTCTTATATGCATGATTTGATATCCTTGTAAGTCTCTTCGAGTCTTGGGTTATGTTTGGCCAACTAGATCTATGATTGTTGCAATGGGAGAAGTGCTTGGTTTTGGGTTCTTACCGTGTGGTGACCTTTCCCAATGACAGTAGGGCCAGCAAGGCACACATCGTGTAGTTTCCATCAAGGGTAACAAAGTGGGCTCTGTCGTAGATATGAGATTGTCCATCTACATCATGTCATCTTGGTTAAGGCGTTACTCTGTTGTTTTGGACTTAATACACTAGATGCATGCGGGATAGCGGTCGATGTGTGGAGTAATAGTAGTAGATGCAGAAAGTATCGGTCTACTTGTTTTGGACGTGATGCCTATAGATATAATCATTGCCATAGATGATGTCACGACTTTGCGCGGTTCTATCAATTGCTCGACAGTAATTTGTTCACCCACCTTCTACTTGCTTTCATGAGAGAAGCCACTAGTAAACACTACGCCCCCCCGGGTCTATTCACACCTATCGTTTCCACTTTTGCTTTTACTTTGCTTTGTTACTTTGTTGCTTTTAGTTCTGACTTGGCGAACAATCTATAAGGGATTGACAACCCCTTCATAGCGTTGGGAGCAAGCTTTTTTTGTTTGTGCAGGCTCTTGTGATACTCCTTCACTGGATCGATACCTTAGTTCTCAAACTAAGGGAAATACTTACCACCGCTGTGCTACATCACCCTTTCTTCTTCGAGGGAACACCAACGCAAGGCTCCAAGGCCACGGGGGAAATCCTTTGCATATTTGCCTAGGAAGTCCCTTAAGGCGTAGCCGTAGCAGAAGGATTCCTGGTGCCATCGACACACCTATTTCTGGCGCCGTTGGAAGGTCTTTTGTTGCAGTAGCACCTATATATACCCATACACCTACCTCTCATTCGTAGAGGAAGCACTCAAAACACACTTACACTTCCAGATTCATTTTTCTAAGAGAAAGCCACCTACTCATGTGTGGAGATCAAGAGATTACATTGCTACCTGTCGGATTTCGGGCACCGCAAAACCCTAAGGATTCGAACACTGGTGCGTGTACGAAGGTCTCTCCTTGCTTCGCCTCGCCTCACTCACTACTCGATGGAAATGATAAAGGACTCACTCGATGGCGAGAGAAACACAGAACACAATAGTTTACCCAGATTCGGGCCGCTGCAAAGCGTAATACCCTACTCCTGCTTTTGGTGGATTGCCTCTCTCGGAGGTGGTGGATGAATTAGTACAGTGTTCTTGGGCCTCCGGAGGTCCAGCGACTAGATGTGTTGTTCTACCGTCCGAATGAACCGCCCTTCTCAAGTATCCTACCCTCTCTATTTATAGAGGAGTCTCGGTTCCTCTTCCCTCATAGCTTCGGCGGGAAAGGATCCCACAATGGAAAATTTTGGAGGGGAACATGTTCCCCTCCCAAAGATGGTCTTCGCCTGCAAAGTAACTTTCCGCGCCGCAGAGATGCGCCCGTGGATGATGTTTGCCCTACTCATGGGAGATTGCGGCTTTGTTGCACTAGAAGCGAAACATTTGGAAGATGCCTTTGGGAAACCTGTATCACTACAGGAATCAGCTTCTTTGCCGTCTGCCATCACAGACGGCAAAGACTAAATCCCGGACGGCAAAGACAAAACAACAGATGGCAAAGAATCTCACGGCCGGCAAATTTTTTGCGCCAACCTACAACGGCATAGGACCTTCTTTGCCGTCTGTCCCCCCAAAGCGGACAACAAAGCTCTTTGCCGTCAGCTTTCCTTAGGAGCAGTCGGCAAAGTGCTCAAGACGGCAGCCGACAGGCATTGCCTCCGTTAGGGGTTAACGGAGGCTTTGCCGTCTGCCTCCCCCTTATTCTTTCCGTCTGCTCCCCCTTATTCTTTGCCGTCAGCCTCCTCCTCCTCCCCTCCACTCTTTGCCGTCTGCCTCCTCCTCCCCCCTCCTCTGTGCCATCTTCTTTGCCGTCTGCCCACCCTGGAGGCAGACGGCAAAGAGCCTATATAGACACCCCAGGATGCACAGTTGGGTGCCATGTGGCACCTTTGCCATCTACCAGCTGATGGCACATGTCTTTGCCATCAGCTGGCAGACGACAAAGAGCCCATATAGTACCTGTTTTTTTTGTTTTATATTATTTCACAGCACATATATATATATATATATATATATATATTTGACATCACATTTATATAATTCACCACACATATATGATATATAGTTTACCACACATATACTTGCCAACACATATATATAATTCACCACACATATATGATATACATATAAATCAATGTACATCCCCATATATCGAAAGAACCAACATACAAAGTATTGCACTGTTTATCCATATATACATATACATATAGTTCGACATTGTTCATCAACTCAAATGAAAACTAGATGATATACATATAAAGTTCATCCATCGACATTGTTCAACTCCATGAATGCCAGCTTCCATGCATGTAGTATATCCAATCTGCAAAAATGTGAATAATAAAGTCAGAATAAAAACAAAATATGATGTTTTTCAGCTAATTATGTCATTTTTAGCGGAAAACAAGCTAAAAATATAATATTCATGAGCTAACCAAGGTTCTTATGCCATTTTTAGCTTATTATGGCATTTTGGAGCTAAATGGGTTAATTAAAGCAAGGATAATATGAAAGAGGAGAAGAAAGAGGAGGAGGAGGAGAAGAAGAAGAAATCAAGAAGGAGGAGAAGGAGGAGAAGGACTAGAAGGTCCTTGGCCTTCTTCTCCTCCTCCTCCTTCTCCTTCTTCTCTTCTTCTTCTTCTTCTTCTTCTTTCTTTTCATTTTGCCTATTTCTTCTCCTCTTCTCCTCTTGTTGGAGCTAAATTACCTAATTATGTCTTTTTGGAGCTGGTTAATTATCCCATTTCAGAGGAAAACAAGCTAAGTATATAATATTCATGAGCTAAGCAAGGTTCTTATGCCATTTTGAGCTTATTATGGTATTTTGGAGCTAAATGGGCTAATTATGTCATTGTTGGGGAAATTAAAGCAAGGATAATATGAAAGAGCAGAAGAAAGAGGAGGAGGAGGAGAAGAAGAAGAAATCAAGAAGAAGGAGGAGAAGGAGGAGAAGGAGGAGGAGGAGAAGGACTAGAAGGTCCTTGGCCTTCTCCTTCTCCTCCTACTCCTCCTCCTCCTTCTCCTTCTTCTCTTCTTCTTCTTCTTCTTCTTCTTCTTCTTATTTCTTTCATTTTTCCTATTTCTTCTCCTCTTCTCCTCTTGTTGGAGCTAAATTACCTAATTATGTCTTTTTGGAGCTAAATGGGTTAATTATCCCATTTCAGAGGAAAACAAGCTAAGTATATAATATTCATGAGCTAACCAAGTTTCTTAGGCCATTTTGAGCTTATTATGGTATTTTGGAGCTAAATGGGCTAATTATGTCATTGTTGGGGAAATTAAAGCAAGGATAATATGAAAGAGGAGAAGAAAGAGGAGGAGGAGGAGAAGAAGAAGAAATCAAGCAGGAGGAGGAGGAGGAGGAGAAGGACTAGAAGGTCCTTGGCCTTCTCCTCCTCCTCCTCCTCCTCCTCCTTCTCCTTCTTCTCTTCTTCTTCTTCTTCTTCTTCTTCTTCTTCTTCTTCTTCTTTCTTTTCATTTTTCCTATTTCTTCTCCTCTTCTCCTCTTGTTGGAGCTAAATTACCTAATTATGTCTTTTTTGGAGCTAAATGGGTTAATTATCCCATTTTAGAGGAAAACAAGCTAAGTATATAATATTCATGAGCTAACCAAGGTTCTTATGCCATTTTGAGATCATTATGGTATTTTGGAGCTAAATGGGCTAATTTTGTCTTTTTGGGGAAATTAATGCAAGGATAATATGAAAGAGGAGAAGAAAGAGGAGGAGGAGGATAAGAAGAAGAAATCAAGAAGAAGGAGGAGAAGGAGGAGAAGGCCAGGCCTTCTCCTCCTTCTCCTTCTTCTCTTCTTCTTCTTCTTCTTCTTTCTTTTCATTTTTCCTATTTCTTCTCCTCTTCTCCTCTTCTCCTCTTCTTGGAGTAGATTACCTAATTATGTCTTTTTGGAGCTAAATGGGCTAGTTATCTCATTTTAGAGGAAAACAAGCTAAGTATATAATATTCATGAGCTAACCAAGGTTCTTATGCCATTTTGAGATTATTATGGTATTTTGGAGATAAATGGGCTAATTATGTCATTGTTGGGGAAATTAAAGCAAGGATAATATGAAAGAGGAGAAGAAAGAGGAGGAGGAGGAGAAGAAGAAGAAATCAAGCAGGAGGAGAAGGAGGAGAAGGAGGAGGAGGCGAAGGACTAGAAGGTCCTTGGCCTTCTCCTCCTCCTCCTCCTCCTTCTCCTTCTTCTCTTCTTCTTCTTCTTCTTCTTCTTCTTTGTTTTCATTTTTCCTATTTCTTCTCCTCTTCTCCTCTTGTTGGAGCTAAATTACCTAACTATGTCTTTTTGGAGCTAAATGGGCTAATTATCCCGTTTTAGAGGAAAACAAGCTAAGTATATAATATTCATGAGCTAACCAAGGTTCTTATGCCATTTTGAGCTTATTATGGCATTTTGGAGCTAAATGGGCTAATTATGTCATTGTTGGGGAAATTAAAGAAAGTATAATATGAAAGAGGAGAATAAAGAGGAGGAGGAGAAGAAGAAGAAATCAAGAAGAAGGAGGAGAAGGAGGAGGAGGAGAAGGACTAGAAGGTCCTTGGCCTTCTCCTCCTCCTTCTCCTCCTCCTCCTCCTTCTCCTCCTTCTCCTCCTTCTCTTCTTCTTCTTCTTCTTCTTCTTCTTCTTCTTTCTTTTCATTTTCCTATTTCTTCTCCTCTTCTTGGAGCTAAATTACCTAATTATGTCTTTTTGGAGCTAAATGGTCTAATTATCTCATTTTAGAGGAAAACAAGCTAAGTATATAATATTCATGAGCTAACCAAGGTTCTTATGCCATTTTGAGGTTATTATGGCATTTTGGAGCTAAATGGGTTAATTATGTCTTTTTGGGGAAATTAAAGCAAGGTTAATATGAAAGAGGAGAAGAAAGAGGAGGAGGAGGAGGAGAATAAGAAATCAAGAAGAAGGAGGAGAAGGAGGAGAAGGAGGAGGAGGAGAAGGACTAGAAGGTCCTTGTCCTTCTCCTCCTTCTCCTCCTCCTCGTCCTCCTCCTCCTTCTCCTTCTTCTCTTCTTCTTCTTCTTCTTCTTTCTTTTCATTTTTCCTATTTCTTCTCCTATTCTCCTCTTCTCCTCTTCTTGGAGCTAAATTACCTAGTTATGTCTTTTTGGAGCTAAATGGGCTAATTATCTCATTTTGGAGGAAAACAAGCTATGTATATAATATTCATGAGCTAACCAAGGTTCTTATGCCATTTTGAGGTTATTATGGCATTTTGGAGCTAAATGGGCTAATTATGTCTTTTTGGGGAAATTAAAGCAAGGATAATATGAATAGGAGAAGAAAGAGGAGGAGGAGGAGGAGAAGAAGAAATCAAGAAGAAGGAGGCGAAGGAGGAGGAGGAGAAGGACTAGAAGGTCCTTGGCCTTCTCCTCCTCCTCCTTCTCCTTCTCTTCTTCTTCTTCTTCTTCTTCTTCTTCTTCTTCTTCTTCTTCTTCTTTTTCTTCTTCTTCTTTCTTTTCATTTTTCCTATTTCTTCTCCTCTTCTCCTCTTGTTGGAGCTAAATTACCTAATTATGTCTTTTTGGAGCTAAATGGGTTAATTATCCCATTTTAGAGGAAAACAAGGTAAGTATATAATATTCATGAGCTAACCAAGGTTCTTATGCCATTTTGAGATCATTATGGTATTTTGGAGCTAAATGGGCTAATTATGTCTTTTTGGGGAAATTAATGCAAGGATAATATGAAAGAGGAGAAGAAAGAGGAGGAGGAGGATAAGAAGAAGAAATCAAGAAGAAGGAGGAGAAGGAGGAGAAGGCCAGGCCTTCTCCTCCTTCTCCTTCTTCTCTTCTTCTTCTTCTTCTTTCTTTTCATTTTTCCTATTTCTTCTCCTCTTCTCCTCTTCTCCTCTTCTTGGAGTAAATTACCTAATTATGTCTTTTTGGAGCTAAATGGGCTAGTTATCTCATTTTAGAGGAAAACAAGCTAAGTATATAATATTCATGAGCTAACCAAGGTTCTTATGCCATTTTGAGATTATTATGGTATTTTGGAGATAAATGGGATAATTATGTCATTGTTGGGGAAATTAAAGCAAGGATAATATGAAAGAGGAGAAGAAAGAGGAGGAGGAGGAGAAGAAGAAGAAATCAAGAAGGAGGAGAAGGAGGAGGAGGCGAAGGACTAGAAGGTCCTTGGCCTTCTCCTCCTCCTCCTCCTCCTTCTCTTTCTTCTCTTCTTCTTCTTCTTCTTCTTCTTCTTTGTTTTCATTTTTCCTATTTCTTCTCCTCTTCTCCTCTTGTTGGAGCTAAATTACCTAACTATGTCTTTTTGGAGCTAAATGGGCTAATTATCCCGTTTTAGAGGAAAACAAGCTAAGTATATAATATTCATGAGCTAACCAAGGTTCTTATGCCATTTTGAGCTTATTATGGCATTTTGGAGCTAAATGGGCTAATTATGTCATTGTTGGGGAAATTAAAGAAAGTATAATATGAAAGAGGAGAAGAAAGTGGAGGAGGAGGAGAAGAAGAACAAATCAAGAAGAAGGAGGAGAAGGAGGAGGAGGAGAAGGACTAGAAGGTCCTTGGCCTTCTCCTCCTCCTTCTCCTCCTCCTCCTCCTCCTCCTCCTTCTCCTTCTTCTCTTCTTCTTCTTCTTCTTCTTCTTCTTCTTCTTCTTTCTTTTCATTTTCCTATTTCTTCTCCTCTTCTTGGAGCTAAATTACCTAATTATGTCTTTTTGGAGCTAAATGGTCTAATTATCTCATTTTAGAGGAAAACAAGCTAAGTATATAATATTCATGAGCTAACCAAGGTTCTTATGCCATTTTGAGGTTATTATGGCATTTTGGACCTAAATTGGTTAATTATGTCTTTTTGGGGAAATTAAAGCACGGTTAATATGAAAGAGGAGAAGAAAGAGGAGGAGGAGGAGGAGAAGAAGAAATCAATAAGAAGGAGGAGAAGGAGGAGGAGGAGAAGGACTAGAAGGTCCTTGGCCTTCTCCTCCTTCTCCTCCTCCTCCTCCTCCTCCTCCTTCTCCTTCTTCTCTTCTTCTTCTTCTTCTTCTTTCTTTTCATTTTTCCTATTTCTTCTCCTATTCTCCTCTTCTCCTCTTCTTGGAGCTAAATTACCTAATTATGTCTTTTTGGAGCTAAATGGGCTAATTATCTCATTTTGGAGGAAAACAAGCTATGTATATAATATTCATGAGCTAACCAAGGTTCTTATGCCATTTTGAGGTTATTATGGCATTTTGGAGCTAAATGGGCTAATTATGTCTTTTTGGGGAAATTAAAGCAAGGATAATATGAAATAGGAGAAGAAAGAGGAGGAGGAGGAGAAGAAGAAGAAATCAAGAAGAAGGAGGAGAAGGAGGCGAAGGAGGAGGAGGAGAAGGACTAGAAGGTCCTTGGCCTTCTCCTCCTTCTCCTCCTCCTCCTCCTCCTTCTCCTTCTTCTCTTCTTCTTCTTCTTATTTCTTTTCATTTTTCCTATTTCTTCTCCTCTTCTCCTCTTCTTGGAGCTAAATTACCTAATTATGTCTTTTTGGAGCTAAATGGGCTAATTATCTCATTTTAGAGGAAAACAAGCTAAGTATATAATATTCATGAGCTAACTAAGGTTCTTATGCCATTTTGAGGTTATTATGGCATTTTGGACTAAATGGGCTAATTATGTCTTTTTGGGGAAATTAAAGCAAGGATAATATGAAAGAGGAGAAGAGAAACTTACCGTAGTGGTCATCAAGGAGGAGAAACACCACGATTGCTCGCGGCGGCTTCGTTTGGAGACGGTTGCCCTAGAGAAGGGTCGTGCGATGCCGCTCGGGAGTTATTCTGCAGAAAAGAAATTTTGCAATGTCTCACTTAGCATGATGACACTCAATTATTAATACTAGTTTATAATGAAACTCACCGTGCCAATCGAAGAGAAGACGGGCATCGACGGAGGGACTTGACCGCTCTTCTCGCACATACCCTGAAGAGTGGGTCGTATTAGTCAGTAATGAAACAGACATTACACACATGATTTGGCTAATGTGAAAAAAAATACCACAAAAAGCTCGTACAGGGCCCGTTGACCCGCCTCATCCCGGGCCCTCTCCTCCTCAATCAATCATGCCATGGTCTGGTCCCTCTCATCAAGAGCAGCCTGAAGAGCAGCCTGGCTTGCCAATCTCTCTTTCTCAAGAGCAGCCTGGTTTGCCGCTCTCTCTTTCTGAAGAGCAGCCTGAAACACCATTCCTCGTTACCACAGTAATGATCTATGGTGACACACATAATGAAATGGATGAAAGTGTTCTTAGTCCGTACAACTAACCTCGATGGCAAGTTCGACTGGCCGTGGACGACGTATTATCTCAGGACAGCTGCTCGACTGGCGCGCCTTGATCTCCGGAAGAGTGAGTGGACAACGTATTATCCCATCTCCAATGGCTATCGAGCCATGGGGCCTCCCGCCACCAGATATCATCACCAGCTCTGGATCCGAAGGTTCCTGGCTAGGGTTAAAGTCATCCCCTTTCGCAGCCTTCCCCGCGTCCGTGTATGCCACGAGCTTCTGGTGGGATGATATGTTGGTGGAGTTATTGGGATCATCCAGGTCAGACTCAGAGAATGCCTTAGCCTTCTTGTACGAGGCAGTATGGGCCATGCCATAAAGGTCGTACAAGTGTGGCATCTCCGTCTTATTGTGATGCGCCTAAAAGAGAGGAACAAAATATTAGCATCAAGAATGAATTGCATGAATAATGAAGCAAATCACATACCCAGTTTCGTGCAAACTAAAGTAAGTTGGCGCTGCCTTGATGATGTGGCAGACCAACCATTTGGCTACACCGATCCTTCGCATTCTCGTGGACGGCTCGCCAGCTGCCTGTGCACCACTCATCAACCAACGCCTCCCAACAATCCATCTTATCCGCACAACATCTCGGGGGCACCTATAAGTTATTAGAAAGAATTTTCCGGGCTAGGCCTATGAATGAAATCAAGAAAACTACGTAGAAGGACTTAAGAATAGGTAATTACCTTCATGTATTGCTCCTTCTTCAGAAACTTTCCGCGGCAATCCTTCTTCTGCTTCTTAATACCACGTGTCGCGTAGTAATCTCGAATAGCCTGCAGCTGAGCCTCGTGGCACAAGTTCTGTAGTAACCGCCTACACTCGGCCTCATTACACACATGATTTGGCTAATGTGAAAAAAAACATACCACAAAAAGCTCGTACAAGGCCCGTTGACCAGCCTCATTCCGGGCCCTCTCCTCCTCAATCAATCATGCCGTGGTCTGGTCCCTCTAATCAAGAGCAGCGTGAAGAGCAGCCTGGCTTGCCAATCTCTCTTTCTCAAGAGCAGCCTGGTTTGCCGCTCTCTCTTTCTGAAGAGCAGCCTGAAACACCATTCCTCATTACCACAATAATGATCTATGGTGACACACATAATGAAATGGATGAAAGTGTTCTTAGTCCGTACAACTAACCTCGATGGCAAGTTCGACTGGCCGTGGACGACGCGTTATCTCAGGATAGCTGCTCGACTGGCGCGCCTTGATCTCCCAAAGAGTGAGTGGACAACGTATTATCCCATCTCCAATGGCTATCGAGCCATGGGGCCTCCCACCACCAGATATCATCACCAGCTCTGGATCCAAAGGTTCCTTGCTAGGGTTAAAGTCATCCCCTTTCGCAGCCTTCCCCGCGTCCCTGTATGCCACGAGCTTCTGGTGGGATGATATGTTGGTGAAGTTATTGGGATCATCCAGGTCAGACTCAGAGAATGCCTTAGCCTTCTTGTACGAGGCAGTATGGGCCATGCCATAAAGGTCGTACAAGTGTGGCATCTCCGTCTTATTGTGATGCGCCTAAAAGAGAGGAACAAAATATTAGCATCAAGAATGAATTGCATGAATAATGAAGCAAATCACATACCCAGTTTCGTCCAAACTGAAGTAAGTTGGCGCTGCCTTGATGATGTGGCAGACCAACCATTTGGCTACGCCGATCCTTCGCATTCTCGTGGACGGCTCGCCAGCTGCCTGTGCACCACTCATCAACCAACGCCTCCCAACAATCCATCTTATCCGCACAACATCTCGGGGGCACCTATAAGTTATTAGAAAGAATTTTCCGCGCTACGCCTATGAATGAAATCAAGAAAACTACGTAGGACTTAAGAATAGGTAATTACCTTCATGTATTGCTCCTTCTTCAGAAACTTTCCGCGGCAATCCTTCTTCTCCTTCTTAATACCACGCGTGGCGTAGGAATCTCGAATAGCCTGCAGTCGAGCCTCGTGGCGCAAGTCTTGTAGTAACCGCCTACACTCGGCCTCGAGAACCCTGGCCGCCTTCTCCTCATATCCATCCTCACACCTATAGAAGGTCTGCAATAAAACGTGAAAACACCGATTAGTACAATAATTAGCTATATTGTTAATTTTAGATTCTATAAAAGGATAATTTACCCAAAAGCTCTTGATCACCATCTCGGCCCTCGTGTGGCACAAGACACCATCTATAATCTCCTCTGGCGGGGCCTGCGCAGCCTGGTAGTGCTCCCAGGAAAATCCTAGTGTAGGAACCTGACCCTCACCAGGCAATGTGACAAACCCCGGGAAATTTGTCCGGCAAAGCACACCAAGGACGGAGTTCGGCTTGCGGACTCCAAGAGGGTGTACCCATCCCCTGCAGTATGATAAGGTCAACACATTAGATATTTGAACAAACTTGAAGGCAAAAGCTAAAAAAAGAGTAAATGTACTTACTATCTCCTTCAGGTTTAATCACCGGCCTCTGCTCGCGGGTAGCCGACGCGACCGGGAGACGTGTACTACCATGCTTGTACACGGTGGCCCCGTCCACCTGCACATCGCCCTCACTATCCGTAAGCTCATCCCCGCCATCCCCGCCCCCTGAGCCACCCGGACCCTCGGTCCAATCCGGCAACTCGGTACGATCCGGCCAGGTCTCCCATCCGGGCCTCTCCACGTCGGGTGAAGCCTCCGGAACCGTAGTCTCCTCCGGCTGCTCCTGGGCCGAATGCACCTCGACCCGAGGCTGCTCCTGGACTGGAGTCTCATGGGACAAATGCCCGTGAACAACAAGCTCCTGGAACGGAGTCCCCGTAGCCTCCTCCGCAAACGGGTCGACCATACTAGTCCTATGCTCGGGTGAATGAGCTAGTGGTGGTGGCGAGGACGGCTCAACAGTCCTCCTGGATCTTCCGCGGCCACCAGCTCTCCCTGTACCCTTCCCCTTCTTCCCTACCCAACCAACACCTCTCCCAGTGGGCAATGCCGCCGACGAAGAAGAACCCACGGGTGGTGTCGACAGACTGTCTGCCAAGGCTCTATGGAGAGATAGGGGTGAAGGGAAGTACCACCCCTCGTGCGGGGCGCCTGGGAAGAACCCGTCAAGCGATCTGGACCAGCGCCCACCATCTTTCCACACCTGGTGACTTGCCATGATAAAGATTAAAAGAAATTAGTACAACATAAAAAAATTGAATAACTGACATGAATAATAATATGTACATGAATAATAAAGATGAATATATATATATAATTTAATTTGTGAATCTTAAAAACTAATAATCATCATCATCACTATCACGCATGTCTTCATGAATGACTTGCTCGTTGGGTTCAACGGCATGAAGTTGTGAAAGGCCTTCCTTTAATCGTTGAAGCATTGATAGGTCATCCGCATCAGTAACCTCTACGAGTTCCAGGTCTTCTGGTTCCGGCTCAGGGTTAGAGTCGGATACATTGTCGCTGTCTACTTCCATGCTCTTGGGTGAAGCACGGCGGTTCTTGAAACGTTTCTTGGAAAGACGTGTTTCTTGGAAGAATTCTCCATCATATGTGTGTGGGTTAATGTGAGGTTCATAATCCTGTTCATTTGGGACAGGTGGTCTGACATGTGGCGGCACTTCATAAACAACATACCAACCTTCCAGATTCTTATCCGTTTGGCATGCCCACGGTAGATAGAAAACTTGGGTCGCCTGTTGAGCCGTAATATAGACATCGGGTACATCTAAATGGGTGTTTGGATTGATTTCGACTAGTCCTATATGTTCATGAGTCCTTCTAGTCTTTTTTGGCTGGAACCAATAACATTTGAAGACTAGGACGTTCGGTGGGTTTTCACCATAGAATTGAAGTTCATAAATTGCTTCAACTCTTCCATAATACCCGATAACACCTTCGCCGATAGGAGAGACACCACAATTTGTAGATTTCCGGTCGGGCATAGATAGCTCTTTGCCAAAGGTACGAAAGAGATACCCGTTGATGTTGTATTTCTCAAATGAACGGACCTTATAGTCAAAACCTTTAGCGACTTGTCTCAATTCGGCGTCCATAGACTCTGAATTAGCCTACAAGTTTAATACGAAATGGTTGTTGCATTAGCCGCAAGTTAGACCAAGAATGAAATGGTCCATTATTGATAATTACCGTTTGTTTGAACCAAGAGATGAAACCGGGATAGCCGCCTCCTGTCTTTGACAGAAGCTCATACTCTTCGACGGAATCATTTTTGATCACCGCTCCATCGGAGAATTTGACGATGTAACGGCTGTTTGAAATATCCGGGAATAAGAGCAGTTCAAATGAATTAGAAGTTACGGGAAAATGTGCCGAGAACTCACTCGATGTACGGCCGCACTTCTGTTAGGTTGTTGAAGATATACAACGAAATGTTCCACCATTCTTCGACATCCAACGTTATTGGTTTCGAAGCACCGGCTGGTGCGAGCTTCCCTTTGAATAGGATGAGGTTGGACCCACCTTTTTAGGGTCTGCATCATTGTGCCGAGGCTTCGGATTATGCAAATGATGATTTTTGGCTTCGTAGTATGCTGTCACAAAGTTTGCCACCTCCTCAGTAATGAATGCCTCAGCCATCGATGCTTCAATTCTACGCTTATTTTTACATTTAGCTCGAAGGGTCTTCTGCATCCTCTCAGTTGCATAGCACCAACGATCTTGCACGGGCCCACCCAATCTTGCCTGGTCGGTAGATATAAAATCAAATGCTGCATTGGATTAAAGAAGCCCGGTGGAAAGATCTTCTCTAACTTGCACGACAACTCCGGTGCAAACTCCTCCATGTCTTCTACCACGCAAGGCGACAATTCTTTCGCACAAAGAACACGGAAGAAATAGCTCAGCTCCGCTAGTACTAGCCATTCATGTTGGGGAACGTCGCATGGGAAACAAAATTTTCCTACTCACACAAAGACCTATCATGGTGATTTCCATCTACGAGAGGGGATTTCCGATCTACGTACCCTTGTAGATCGCACAGCAGAAGCGTTAGTGAACGCGGTTGATGTAGTGGAACGTCCTCACGTCCCTCGATCCGCCCAGCGAACCGTCCCGCGATCAGTCCCACGATCTAGTGCCGAACGGACGACACCTCCGCGTTCAGCACACGTACAGCTCGACGATGATCTCGGACTTCTTGATCCAGCAAGAGAGATGGAGAGGTAGATGAGTTCTCCGGCAGCGTGACGGCGCTCCGAAGGTTGGTGGTGATCTAATCTCAGCAGGGCTCCGCCCGAGCTCCGCAGAAACGCGATCTAGAGGTAAAACCATGGAGATATGTGGTCGGGCTGCCATGGCAAAGTTGTCTCAAATCAGCCCTAAAACCTCCGTATATATAGGGGGAAGAGGGGGAGCCTTGCCTTGGGGCTCAAGAGGCCCCAAGGGGGTCGGCTGAGCCAAGGGGGGGAGTCCTCCCCTTCCAAACCGAATCCAACTAGGTTTGGAAGGAGGAGTCCTTCCCCTTTTTCCCACCTCCTCTTTTTTTTCTTTTCTCTTCGGTTTTCTTCCTATGGCGCATAGGGCCTTCTTGGGCTGTCCCACCAACCCACTAAGGGCTGGTGTGCCACCCCCAAGGCCTATGGGCTTCCCCGGGGTGGGTTGCCCCCCCGGTGAACACCCGGAACCCATTCGTCATTCCCGGTACATTCCCGGTAACTCCGAAAACCTTCCCTGTAATCAGATGAGGTCATCCTATATATCAATCTTCATTTCCGGACCATTTCGGAAACCCTCGTGACGTCCGTGATCTCATCCGGGACTCCGAACAACATTTGGTAACCAACCATATAACTCAAATACGCATAAAACAACGTCGAACCTTAAGTGTGCAGACCCTGCGGGTTCGAGAACTATGCAGACATGACCCGAGTGACTCCTCGGTCAATATCCAATAGCGGTACCTAGATGCCCATATTGGATCCCACATATTCTACGAAGATCTTATCGTTTGAACCTCAGTGCCAAGGATTCATATAATCCCGTATGTCATTCCCTTTGTCCTTCGGTATGTTACTTGCCCGAGATTCGATCGTCAGTATCCGCATACCTATTTCAATCTCGTTTACCGGCAAGTCTCTTTACTCGTTCCGTAATACAAGATCCCGCAACTTACACTAAGTCACATTGCTTGCAAGGCTTGTGTGTGATGTTGTATTACCGAGTGGGCCCCGAGATACCTCTCCGTCACACGAAGTGACAAATCACAGTCTCGATCCATACTAACTCAACGAACACCTTCGGAGATACCTCTAGAGCATCTTTATAGTCACCCAGTTACGTTGCGACGTTTGATACACACAAAGCATTCCTCTGGTGTCAGTGAGTTATATGATCTTGTGGTCATAGGAACAAATACTTGACACACAGAAAACAGTAGCAACAAAATGACATGATCAACATGCTACGTCTATTAGTTTGGGTCTAGTCCATCACATGATTCTCCTAATGATGTGATCCCGTTATCAAGTAACAACACTTGCCTATGGCTAGCAAACCTTGACCATCTTTGATCAACGAGCTAGTCAACTAGAGGCTTACTAGGGACAGTGTTTTGTCTATGTATCCACACAAGTATTGTGTTCCAATCAATACAATTATAACATGGATAATAAACGATTATCATGAACTAAGAAATATAATAATAACTAATTTATTATTGCATCTAGGGCATATTTCCAACAGTCTCCCACTTGCACTAGAGTCAATAATCTAGTTCACATCACCATGTGATTCCGACGAATCCAACACCCATATACTTATGGGGTTTGATCACGTTTTGCTCGTGAGGGAGGTTTTAGTCAATGGTTCTGAAACTTTCAGATCCGTGTGTTATTTACAAATCTTTATGTCATCTTATAGATGCTGCTACTATGTGCTATTCGGAAATACTCCAAATATCTACTCTACTATACGAATCCGTTTCACTACTCATAGTTATTCGGATTAGTGTCAAAGCTTGCATCGACGTAACCCTTTACGACGAACTCTTTAACCACCTCCATAATCGAGAAAAATTCCTTAGTCCATCAATTACTAAGGATAAATTTTGACCGCTGCTAGTGATTCAATTCTGGATCACTTTCTGTACCTCTCAACAGACTTTGAGTCAAGGCACTCATCAGGTGCGGTACCTAGCATGGCATACTTCAGATTCTACGGCCAAGGCATAGAAGACGACCTTCGTCTATTCTCTTTATTCTGCGGGGGTCAGGTTTTGAGTCTTACTCAAATTCACACCTCACAACGCAACCAAGAACTCCTTCTTTGCTGATCTATTTTGAACTCCTTCAAAAACTTGTCAAGGCATGCATCTTGTTGAAACTTCCATTAAGCGCTTTCGGTCTATCTCCATAGATCTTTGATGCTCAATGTTCAAGTAGCGCAATCCAGGTACTCCTTTGAAAACTCCTTTCAAACAACCTTGTATGCTTTACAGAAATTCTACATTACTTCTGATCCACAATATGTCAACCACATATTCTTATCAAAAATTCTATAGTGATCCCACTCACTTCTTTGGAAATACAAGTTTCTCATAAACCTTGTACAAACCCAAAATCTTTGATCATCTCATCAAAGTGTATATTCTAACTCCGAGATGCTCGCACCAGTCCATTGAAGGATCGCTGGAGCTTGCATACTTGTTAGTATCTTTAGGATCGACAAAACCTCCTGGTTGTATCACATACAATGTTTTCTCAAGGAAACCATCGAGGAAACAATGTTTTGACATCCTATGTGCAATATTTCATAAATAATGCAGCAACTACTAACATAATTCGAACAGAATTTTAGCATCGCTACGAGTGAGAAAGTCTCATCATAGTCAACTATTTGATCTTGTCAGAAACATCTTTGCGACAAGTCGAGCTTTTCTTAATAGTGACTTATCACCATCATCGTCTGTCTTCCTTTTAAAGATCCATCGTTACTCAATAGTCCTATGACCATCAAGTAGTTCTTCCAAAGTCTACACTTTGTTTTCATACATGGATCCTCTCTCGGATTTCATGGCCTCCAGCCATTTGTCGGAATCCGAGCCCACCATTGCTTTCTTCATAACTCGTAGGTTCACTGTTGCTCAACAACATGACCTCCAAGACAGGGTTACCGTACCACTATGCAGTAGTACGCGACCTTGTCAACCTACGAGGTTTGTAGTAACTTGATCCGATGCTCGATGATTACCATCATGAGCTTTCACTTCAATTGGTGTAGGCGCCACAGGAACAACTTCCTGCGCGCTGCTAAACACTGGTTGAAGTGATGGTTCAATAACCTTATCAAGTTCTACCACCCTCCCACTCAATTCTTTCGAGAGAAACCTTTCCTCGAGAAAGGATCCGTTTCTAGAAACAAACACTTTGCTTTCGGATCTGAGATAGGAGATGTACCCAACTATTTTGGATATCCTATGAAGATGCATTTATCCGCTTTGGGTTCGATCTTATCAGACTAAAACTTTTTCACATAAGTGTCGAAGCCCCAAACTTTCAAGAAACGACAGTTTAGATTTCTCTAAACCTCAGTCTACACTGTGTCATCTCAACGGAAATACGCGGTGCCCTATTTAAAGTGAATACGGTTGTCTCTAATGCATAGCCCATAAACGATAGTGGTAATTCGATAAGAGACATCATAGCATGCACTATACCAAATAGTGCGTGGCTATGACGTTCAGACACATCATCACACTATGATGTTCCAGGTGGCATGATCTGCGAAACAATTTCCACATTGTCTTAACTGCGTACCAAAACTCGTAACTCAGATATTCATTTCTATGATCATATCGTAGACAGTTTATCCTCTTGTTACGACGAACTTCACTCCGAAACAGAATTGAACTTTTCAATATTTCAGACTTGTGATTCATTAAGTAAATACTCTTGTATCTACTCAAATCGTCATTGAAGTAAGAACATAATGACATCCACTGCGTGCTCAACACCCATTGGACTGCATACATCAAAATGTATCACTTCCAACAAGTTACTATCTTGTTTCATCTCAATTAAAACAAGGCCTTGCTCATGTGGTGTGATTTGCATGTCACTAGTGATTCAAAATCAAGTGAGTATAAAGATCCATCAGCATGGAGCCTCTTCATGCAATTTATACCAACATGACTCAAGCGGCAGTGCCACGAGTAAGTGGTACTATCATCATTACCTCGTATCTTTTGGCACCAATATCATGAACATGTGTAACACTACAATCGAGATTCAATAAACCATTGAAGGTGATTATTCAAGCAAATAGAGTAACCATTATTCTCTTTAAATGAATAATCGTATTGCAATAAACACGATCCAATCATGTTCATGCTTAACGCAAGCACCAAATAACAATTATTTAGGTTTAACACCAATCCCGATGGTACAGGGAGTGTGCGACGTTTGATCATATCAACCTTGGAAACACTTCCAACACGTATCGTCACCTCGCCTTTAGCTAGTCTCCATTTATGCCGTAGATTTCATTTTGTGTTACTAATCACTTAGCAACCGAACCGGTATCCAATACCCTCGTGCTACTAGGAGTACTAGTAAAGTACACATCAACATCATGTATATCAAATATACTTCTTTCGACTTTTGCCAGCCTTCTTATCTACCAAGTATCTAGAGTTGCTCCGCCTCAGTGACTGTTCCCCTCATTACAGAAGCACTTAGTCTCGGGTTTGGGTTTAATCTTGGGTCTCTTCATTAGTGCAGCAATTGTTTTGCCGTTTCACGAAGTATCCCTTCTAGCCCTTGCCTTTCTTGAAACTTAGTGGTTTTACTAACCATCAACTATTGATGCTCCTTCTTGATTTCTACTTTCGCAGTGTCAAACATCGCGAATTGCTCAAGGATCATTGTATCTATCCTTGATATGTTATAGTTCATCACGAAGCTCTCACAGCTTGGTGGCAGTGACTTTGGAGAACCATCACTATCTCATCTGGAAGATTAACTCCCATTTGATTCAAGCGATTGTCGTACTCAGATAATCTGAGCATACGCTCAACGATTGAGCTTTTCTCCCTTACTTTGTGGACAAAGAATCTTGTCAGAGGTCTCGTACCTGTTAACAAGGGCACAAGCATGAAATCACAATTTCATCTCTTTAGAACATCTCTTATGTTCCGTGACGTTTCAAAACGTCTTCGGCGCCTTGCTTCTAAGCCATTAAGTATTTTGTACTGAACTATCGTGTAGTCATCAGAAACGTGTATGTCGGATGTTCACAGCATCCACAGACGACGCTCGAGGTGCAGCACACCTAGTGGTGCATTAAGGACATAAGCCTTCTGCGCAGCAACGAGGACAATCCACTGCAAAGTTTGCTACTACCAACTTTCAACTAAATTTTCTCTAGGAACATATAGAAATAGTAGAGCTATAGCGCAAGCTACATCGTAATTCGCAAAGACCATTAGACTATGTTCATGACAATTAGTTCAATTAATCATATTACTTAAGAACTCCCACTCAAAAATTACATCTCTCTAGTCATTTGAGTGGTACATGATCCATATCCACTATCTCAAGTCCGATCATCACGTGAGTCGAGAATAGTTTCAGTGGTAAGCATCTCTATGCTAATCATATCAACTATACGATTCATGCTCGACCTTTCGGTCTCATGTGTTCCGAGGCCATGTCTGCACATGCTAGGCTCGTCAAGCTTAACCCGAGTGTTCCGCGTGTGTAACTGTTTTGCACCCGTTGTATGTGAACGTTGAGTCTATCACACCCGATCATCACGTGGTGTCTCGAAACGAAGAACTGTCGCAACGGTGCACAGTCGGGGAGAACACAATTTCGTCTTGAAATTTTAGTGAGAGATCACCTCATAATGCTACCGTCGTTCTATGCAAGATAAGGTGCATAAAGGATTAAGATCACATGCAATTCATAAGTGACATGATATGGCCATCATCATGTGCTTCTTGATCTCCATCACCAAAGCACCGACACGATCTTCTTGTCACCGGCGTCACACCATGATCTCCATCAACGTGTCGCCATCGGGGGTTGTCGTGCTACTCATGCTATTACTACTAAAGCTACGTCCTAGCAATATAGTAAACGCATCTGCAAGCACAAACGTTAGTTTAAAGACAACCCTATGGCTCCTGCTGGTTGCCGTACCATCGACGTGCAAGTCGATATTAACTATTACAACATGATCATCTCATACATCCAATATATCACATCACATCGTTGGCCATATCACATCACAAGCATACCCTGCAAAAACAAGTTAGACGTCCTCTAATTGTTGTTGCATGTTTTACGTGGTGACCATGGGTATCTAGTAGGATCGCATCTTACTTACGCAAACACCACAACGGAGATATATGAATTGCTATTTAACCTCATCCAAGGACCTCCTCGGTCAAATCCGATTCAACTAAAGTTGGAGAAACCGACACTTGTCAGTCATCTTTGAGCAAGGAGTTACTCGTAGCGATGAAACCAGTCTCTCGTAAGCGTACGAGTAATGTCGGTCCAAGCTGCTTCAATCCAACAATACCGCGGAATCAAGAAAAGACTAAGGAGGGCAGCAAAACGCACATCACCGCCCACAAAAACTTTTGTGTTCTACTCGAGATTACATCTACGCATGAACCCAGCTCATGATTCCACTGTTGGGGAACGTCGCATGGGAAACAAATATTTTCCTACGCACACGAAGACCTATCATGGTGATGTCCATCTACGAGAGGGGATTTCCGATCTACGTACCATTGTAGATCGCACAGCAGAAGCGTTAGTGAACGCGGTTGATGTAGTGGAACGTCCTCACGTCCCTCGATCCGCCCCGCGGACCGTCCCGCGATCAGTCCCACGATCTAGTGCCGAACGGACGACACCTCCGTGTTCAACACACGTCCAACTCGACGATAATCTCGGCCTTCTTGATCCAGCAAGAGAGACGGAGAGGTAGATGAGTTCTCCGGCAGCGTGACGGCGCTCCGGAGGTTGGTGGTGATCTAATCTCAGCAGGGCTCCGCCCGAGCTCCGCAGAAACGCGATCTAGAGGTAAAACCGTGGAGATATGTGGTCGGGCTGCCGTGGCAAAGTTGTCTCAAATCAGCCCTAAAACCTCCGTATATATAGGGGGAAGAAGGGGAGCCTTGCCTTGGGGCTCAAGAGGCCCCAAGGGGGTCGGCTGAGCCAAGGGGGGGAGTCCTCCCCTTCCAAACCGAATCCAAATAGGTTTGGAAGGAGGAGTCCTTCCCCTTTTTCCCACCTCCTCTTTTTTTTCTTTTCTCTTTGATTTTCTTCCTATGGCGCATAGGGCCTTCTTGGGCTGTCCCACCAGCCCACTAAGGCTGGTGCGCCACCCCCAAGGCCTATGGGCTTCCCCGGGGTGGGTTGCCCCCCCCGGTGAACACCCGGAACCCATTCGTCATTCCCTGTAACTCCGAAAACCTTCCGGTAATCAAATGAGGTCATCCTATATATCAATCTTTGTTTCCGGACCATTACAGAAACCCTCGTGACGTCCGTGATCTCATCCGGGACTCCAAACAACATTCGGTAACCAACCATATAACTCAAATACGCATAAAACAATGTCGAACCTTAAGTGTGCACACCCTGCGGGTTCGAGAACTGTGCAGACATGACCCGAGTGACTCCTCAGTCAGTATCCAATAGCGGGACCTGGATGCCCATATTGGATCCCACATATTCTACGAAGATCTTATCATTTGAACCTCAGTTCCAAGGAATCATATAATCCCGTATGTCATTCCCTTTGTCGTTCGGTATGTTACTTACCCGAGATTCGATCGTCAGTATCCGCATACCTATTTCAATCACGTTTACCGGCAAGTCTCTTTACTCATTCCGTAATACAAGATCCCGCAACTTACACTAAGTCACATTGCTTGCAAGGCTTGTGTGTGATGTTGTATTACCGAGTGGGCCCCGAGATACCTCTCCGTCACACGGAGTGACAAATCCCAGTCTCGATCCATACTAACTCAACGAACACCTTCGGAGATACCTGTAGAGCATCTTTATAGTCACCCAGTTATGTTGCGACGTTTGATACACACAAAGCATTCCTCCGGTGTCAGTGAGTTATATGATCTCATGGTCATAGGAACAAATACTTGACACGCAGAAAACAGTAGCTACAAAATGACACGATCAACATGCTACGTCTATTAGTTTGGGTCTAGTCCATCAGATGATTCTCCTAATGATGTGATCCCGTTATCAAGTAACAACACTTGCCTATGGCCAGGAAACGTTGACCATCTTTGATCAACGAGCTAGTCAACTAGAGGCTTACTAGGGACAGTGTTTTGTCTATGTATCCACACAAGTATTGTGTTTCCAATCAATACAATTATAGCATGGATAATAAACGATTATCATGAACTAAGAAATATAATAATAACTAATTTATTATTGCCTCTAGGGAATATTTCCAACAATTCATCGTCAGGAATAAAGCCACGTAACATCACCGGCATTACCCGCTCTAGCCATATGTGCCAATCCTGACTCTTGAGACCAAAGATTTTTATTTTTTCAAGACTCGCTCCCCTCTTTAGATTCGCTGCATACCCATCGGGGAACATCAAGTGCATTTTGACCCACAAGATAATTTCCCTCATAGCTGGCCTTGCAAGATTGAACTAGGCCTTTGGCTTCGACCACTTCTGCTTTCCTTTGCCTTCTCGCATGTTTCGTAACGGTCTATGACATAGTGTCTCTTGATCGACTCTAGCCTTAATATTATCCTTTGTCTTCCCATCTATGTCGAACAATGTACCAAAAATAGCCTCTCCGATATTCTTTTCAGTGTGCATCATGTCGATAGTGTGCGGAAGAAGGAGGTCTTTGAAGTAAGGCAGATCCCAGAAGCATGGCTTGTGAGTCCAGGCGTGTTTTGAATTATACCCCTTGAAATACCCTGGATGCTCTAGATCAGGCTCGAGGGCGATTAAATGATCCAGGATCTGTTGGCCTGTGAACGCAGGTGGTGCCAAGTTTTTGACAACTTTACCTTTCGTAAAGTTCTTCTTGTCTGTTCTGAACTGATGGTCAGGATCCAGGAACTGTCTATGCAAGTCAAAGCAAGAATACTTCCGACCCTCCTGCAACCAATGAAACTGAAGAGCTGCCTTGCATTGGGGGCATGGGAACCTTCCATGCACACACCATCCAGAGAATAGCGCATACGCTCGCAAGTCATGCATAGAGTAGATGTACCACACATGCATTTTGAAGTTTTCTTTTCTAGCGGCATCGTATGTCTTGACCCCATTATCCCAAGCTTCTTCCAATTCATCCTTAAGCGGTTGCAGGTACACATTCATATTCTTCCCCGGATAATTGGGCCCTGGAATTATCAACGTCATAAATATGTTCTTTCTTTGCATAATCTGCCTGGGGGGAGATTGAGTGGAATGACAAATATAGGCCAACAACTGTATTGGGTTGCCGTCATGCTGAAGGGATTAAAACCATCCGTGGCGGTGTAGACTCGAGGATTCCTTGGATCTGCCACTTTATCCTGATGCAATCCATCGAAATGTTTCCACGCTTCCCCATCCGATGTGTGTACCATCATCTTATTCCCATCCGCATCTAGTTCGGTTCTTTTGCCCAATTTGTGCCATGTCATCTGTCTGGCTGTCTCTTCGACCATGAAAAGACGTTGAAGTCTTGGTACGATTGGCATATACCGAAGAACACTAACTGCGATTTTGGTCTGCCTCTTCTCACCCATACCGTTGTCTACCAGAAGATACCTGCAAGACTCGCAATTGGGACAATAGTCCAAGTGTGCATACTCCTTCCTAAATAAGACACATCCTTTCTCACATGTATCTATCTTCTCATTGGGCATCTTAAGTACACGAAGTATTTTGTCCGACTGGTACAGGTTTGCAGGCATGACATGGCCTTTGGGTAGGAAACGTCCAAATAGTGTCATCATCGCGTCGTAGCATTCTCTTCCCAAGTTGAACTGAGCGTTCAGAGCCATTACTTGTGCAATTGCATCCGGATGACAGAGCTCAGTGTGCTCATGGAGAGGACGTTTTGAAGACTCCAACATTTCATAAAAGGCCTTTGCAGATTCCTCCATCTCATCTTCCGAATCCCGAGCATCATCAAAGTCTTGCACCATGTCGTCGATCCCGGTACCATGCTCCTTCGTGAGACGACAGACCACCTCAGCTCTTGTGCGTTGTATAGACTCACCATGAAATGTCCACACCGTATAATTAGGCTTAAAACCCCTCCTCTGCAGGTGTTTAATCATTGCAGCATCTCTCGTCTTTTTATAGTTGTCGCATCCAGGACAGGGGCAATAGTTTCTTTCCTGGCCATTTGCGAATGCGGCTTTCACAAATTCCTTTGTTTTTACAAACCATTCTTTCGTCATCTCTTTTTGATAGGGTGACCGGTATACATCCACACACGATCACTCATGCGTAGCTACTAAAGACAGAAGAAATATATTTATATATAATTTAGCATTTATATTCATCGGTTAATCAGGTTCGCCATTTTTATTACGTCCAGGCAACCTACACGCTAATAGGTAAAGATAGGTCCTAATCCCACCCGAGTATGTGTAGATTGGGTTCGTTTTCCCATGGTCTGCTCCGGATCCAATGCAAAATTTCGGCAGCACCTCCCCGCTGTTCTCCTGATACACGTCTCCGCAATAAACAGAGATGATGTGCATCCGGAGAACAACACAGAGGAACTGACGAAATTCCGCATCGGATCCAGAGCACAGCATACGGGAAAACGAACCCAATCTACACATACTCGGGCTGTCCATGGATAATGTTGGACAATTTGAAAGGATGGCGGTTATTAATATGCAAAGACATGCATATTTATAGATGTCGCCCTTTCGAACGGGAGACGCATACTGGTCACACATACTCATGATTGAAGAGACCTATATATAGCTAGCAAGTTTCATCGGCACGAAGACCGGGACAGAGCAAATTAAGGGGGTAGGAGGAGAAGTCATTTGCGCTCACCAACAAACGTAGGGGCGGAGCTCGTCCAACGCACGTGGAGGTCGTCGAACAACTGCACATTGAAATTCACCCGATCAACACAAATATGATGTTTTTATAAGATAATCAAAAAATATGTGACCTAACTCTTATTTTCTTTTTTCTTTTTTCCTCTTCTTCTTCTTCTTCTTCTTCTTATTATTATTCTTATTTTCTTTTTTCTTTTTTCCTCTTCTTCTTCTTCTTCTTCTTCTCCTTCTTCTTCTTTTCTTCTCTTATTCTTCTTCTTCTTCTTCTTCTTGTTCTTCTTTTTCTTATTTTCTTTTTTCTTTTTTCCTCTTATTCTTCTTCTCCTTCTTCTTCTTTTCTTTTTCTCTTCTTCTTCTTCTTCTTCTTCTTATTTTCTTTTTTCTTTTTTACTCTTATTCTTCTTCTCCTTCTTCTTGTTTTCTTCTTCTTCTTCTTCTTATTTTCTTTTTTCCTCTTATTCTTCTCTTCCTCTCCTATTTTTCTTCTTCTTCTTCTTCTTCTTCTTCTTCTTCTTCTTCTTCTTCTTCTTCTTTCTTCTCCTTCCCTTTCTTTTCCTTCTTCTTCTTTTCCTTCTTCTTCTTATTCTTTTCTTCTCCTTTCTCCTCCTTCTTCTTCTCCTTTCTCCTTCTTCTTATTTCTCCTCCTTCTTCTTCTCCTTTCTCCTTCTTATTCTTCTCTTTCTCCTTCTTCTTCTTCTCCTTTTCTCCTTTATTAAACAGGAAACTAACCTAACTAAACCTAAACTAAAACTGAATCTAAACTAAACTAAAACTAAGCCAAAACCCGAGTAAAACATATAACTAATTAAACAAAAACTATTAAAAAAAGAAGAAAGAAAACTAACCGGGGGGAGGAGGGACGCAGGGGGAGGAGAGGCCGCAGGGGGAGGAGGGCAGCAGGGGGAGGAGGGGCATGGTGAGGGGCGCGAGGAGGGCTGTAGCGGTGGGGTGGGGCGCTGGGGTGGGGGTGGCGTCAGCGGAGGCGGCGGTGGGGCAGGGAGGCCGGAGGAGGGTGCGGTGGCGGTGGTGGTGTCGGGGGTGAGAGAGAGGGGTGTCGGGGTGGAGGAGGGGGCGCAGGGCAGCGGTGGAGGAGGGTGCAGGGCGGCCGTGGAGGAGGAGGGGGCGCAGGGCGGCAGTGGAGGAGGGTGCAGGGTGGCTGGGGTGGAGGAGGGGGCGCAGGGCGGCGGTGGAGAGGGTGTAGGGCGGCCGGGGAGGAGGAGGGCGCAGGGCGGCGCAGGGAGGCCGGAGGAGGGCGCGGCGGCGGTGGTGGTGTCGGGGGTGAGAGAGAGGGGAGTCGGGGTGGCCGTTAGGGGGAGAGAGAGAGGCGCGTGGGGGTGGGGCTAACGGCCGTTAGGTGGGCACCCTCTTTGCCTTCCGCCTCCCGACGGCAAAGAGCATACGGGAAGACGGCAAAGAAAGTGGCCGTTAGGGGGGAGAGAGGGGCTGTGGGGTGGGCCGCCCATGCTCTTTGCCGTCTGCCTGCATGCTCTTTGCCGTCTGCGTGCATGCTCTTTGTCGTGAGCTGGCAGATGGCAAAGAGCTGGCTGATGGCAAATAGTACCTTTGGCACCAGCCTGCTCTTTGCCGTCTGGTTTCTTGTAGTTGATGGCAAAGAGGGTCTTTGCCATCAGCCAGCAGACGGCAAAGAAGCAGCAGATGGCGAATAACTATTTTCCAGTAGTGTTATGCTCCCGCCTCCTTTGCACCAAGGGGGAACCATCCCGTCCTGCCATGTGTTGCTCGCCTGTCCTTTCCTGGCGTCACCCTTGACTCCCGAGGCCCGACCTTGCCTCGGAATATCCGCCGCTCCGGAGGGGTCCTGAAGAGGCCCCCTATAGGTCTTGACTGTTCTCCTCCTCGTGAGGCTTGGCCCCTCCCGAGGGCCTTTCCTTAAGCTGTGCCGGGCTTGCTGGGTTGCTCCGGTGAAGCGGGCCAGCTCTGGGCCATAGGCAGGCAGGCCTGGGTACCCCCAATCTCAGAACGCCGACAGTAGCCCTCGGGCCCGCGACATGCTCGGGTTGGCTTCAGGGTGGAGCCTCGGGGGGGGGGGGGAGCATGAGACGCCGTGGGCCCTCAAATGCGTGTGGGCCAAGCTGGCACGCGCCATGCGGCTGGTGTCTGGCCCTCCTTGTCCTCTATCTTTGCTCCCCTTTATTAGGTGGCCTGCTTGTAGCTTCGGTGCCTTATTGCTTTCCTTCTTCTGAACTCGTCTTTCTTCTTAAGTCTTTGACTCCAACCGGCGCCTCCCAGATCCAGCGCTGCATAGCTCCTTGCCAGTCCAGCAATGGCGCCCACCGGCAAGCAGAAGCCAGAGGGGCATGGTCCGGCCCCGGCTTCTCTGCTCCTGGACTGCGCCCTTTCCAAGGACGTGGATCTCATCCCGGTGCTTCCATGGACCACGGCCGAGTCCAGCGAGCACGGGCGAACCCTGATTTGGCCTCGCACCGTAGAGGAGCGGCCCACGCGTGGGGCGGTATACCCCTTCTTCCTTCACAATATTTACGCTGGGCTGGTGCCGCCTTTCTCTCGATTCTTCAACGATGTCTTGGACCACTATGGGATCCAAGCCCTTCATCTCTAACCCAACTCCATCTTGATTCTGTTCGTCTTTGCCTTCTACTGCGAGGCTTTCGTTGGCATGCAGCCTTTGGTTGCCCTCCTCCGCCACTTCTTCAGCCTGCACGTGCATGACGGCGCTCACTTGTTAGTGTGCGTATCCTTCGTGGCGGCCCAGAGCAGCAACATGCTTCTAAAGGCCGGGAAGAAGGTGGAGAACTTCAGGCACCGCTGGGTTCTCATGCGTCTCAAGTATGCCAACCCCCGACTGGAGGAACCGAAGGGGTTGCCGGAGAAGACCTCCGCCTGGAGCTCGACGAAGCTCTCCGACCCTCGGGGTGTGCTTGTGCTGCAGCGCTTTTCCGGTGACATCAGCGCCAAGAAGCTGACCGGGGGAATGATAGTGAAGGAGTTCCTGGCGCAGTGCTTGGCGCCCCTCCAGGCACATTCTAGGCCCCTGTGGGAGTACCGGGCTGGCGACGATGAACTCTGGCTTCGGTCCCGGGACCTTCCTGCAGAGGACCTGAGCAGGGTCTTAGCGATTCTGCTGGGCGGCGACCCTGGCAACCTTCCCGAGGCCCTGTGTCAGCTATATCGTCGTGACGATTAGACCGATCTGGTCGCCGCGATGCCCTTATTCAACGAGCGGGGGCTTCTCCCGGCTAAAGGCTCTGGTCCGATGAAGGTGTCATCCGGCGACACCTCTGGTGAGGGGGGCTCGGAGAAGACCATCGATGACCGCGCGGTGAGCGTGCCCCTCCCGTCGCAATCCGTCCTTTTGCGTGAGCTCAAGGATGATAGCGCCACTGATGATACCTCCGCCGGGACCCCCTTGCGCCCGGCCAAGGCCTCTAGGGGTCTTGTACCGACTCCGCACGCCACACAGTCTGCGTGCGTGCACGCTTCCCAGAAGCTCGAGGCTGAACCGTCCCCGGTGCACCCCGCCTCTACCGGCGGGAGATCCAAGGCGCCGAGCTCGCCTCCCTCCGTGAGGTGCCCTGTTTCCTCCATCGTCGCCGGGACGGAGAATTGGAAGAGATGGCGCGATGTCGAAGAGTAAGTTTCCTGCTCGGGCGCGCCTTGTGTGCCTATTATCCATGCTTGGCTGATTTATTCCTTTTTGCTCGACGCCCAGGGATGTTGTCTCGCCGGAGGCGAAGAGGAAGAAGACGGTCTCCAAGCCGAAGGTGGCTCTCGATGCTCTGCCTGCTCTGGTCTGCACGTCACCGTCTGCGGGTGGGGAGGAGGAGGCTCGCGGCGCGGACTCCCTGGCCTTGGTCGCCAAGTCCCCCGAGCCCCTGAAGCATCCTGAGGCGACCGTGGGGATGCCGCTGCCCGGGGAACAGGCCTACGAGGATCCCCAGGCTCCGGAGGTGTTGACGCCCGCAACTGTTGAGCAGTCTTCAGAGTCCCTTGTTCTTCGTGGTGCTGCTCCTCCGGTAGCGCCACCTGCGCCAGTGTTAGAGGCCCCTCAGGAGGGGGTCCAGAAGGCCTCGGTGCTCCCCAAGGCATACTGAATGCGGCCTTCACAACCCTGAGTGGCATCGCAGCTGAGATAAGGAGGGTCGAGGAAGAGGCCGTAGCCGCTCGCGCCGCACGTGAGGGGGCACTGAAGGAGGCCAAGGTAGCTGTCGGGCGCTGTGAAGAGGTGGAAGCCTGCCTGAACGCTCTCCAAGGGGAACATGCGAAGCTGGTCGGGCAACACCGCTCACAGGAGGAGGAACTCAATGCTCGGGATACAAAGCTCGCCGCCCGGGAGGAAGATCTGTTTCGGAAAGCGAGCCACCTGGACAAGGAACATGTGCACTTGGAGCGGTGGGAGAAGGATGTCACCACAAGGAAGGATCTCCTTCAGGTCCAGGAAAAAGCTCTCACCGCGGCCAAGGAAAGAAAGGCCGTCGAGCTGGCCAAAGTCGATCTTGGGCTTCGCAAGGCGCTCCGCTCCCTCTGTCGGGGCGAGTTTGTCGAGGCTCTGGCCACCCCGGAGGACGGCTTTGCCATGCTCACGATGGGGCTCGTCGCGACACTGGAGGCTGCCGTCATGCAGATGGACAAGATCTTGGACAGTGAGTGCTGTGACCTCTTCTTCGCGGTTGCGGCTTGATACATCCATTTTGCATCATGCTTTCCTGTTGATATTTATTGATTTTTGGGCTGTTATATTACTTGTGGTACCATATTTATGCCTTTTCTCTCTTATTTTGCAAGGTTTATTTGAAGAGGGACAATTCAGGCAGCTGGAATTCTGAACTGGAAAAGGAGCAAATCCTAGTCCACTATTCTGCACATCTCCAAATGCCCTGAAAAGTTACGTGGATTTTTTTGGGATTATATAAAAAATATTGGGCGAAAGAACTACCGGAGGGGGGCTGCCAGGGCGCCACAAGCCCTGACACCGCCACCCCCTAGTGGTGGAGTGGGGGCTTGTGGGCTCCCTGACGGCCCACTTGCCCCCCTCTTTTGCTATATGAAGCGTCCTGGTCCAGAAAAAAAATTAGAAGGGAGCTTTTTCGTGGTTTCGCCGCTGCCACGAGGCAGAACTTGAGCAGATCCAATCTAGAGCTTCGGCAGGACGATCCTACCGGGGAAACTTCCCTCCCAGAGGGGGAGATCGTCGCCATCGTCATCACCAACACTCCTCTCGTCGAAGGGGAGGCATCTTCATCAACATCTTCATCAGGACCATCTCCTCTCCAATCCCTAGTTCATCTCTTGTAACCAATCTTCGTCTCGCAACTCCGATTGGTACTTGTAAGGTTGCTAGTAGTGTTGATTACTCTTTGTAGTTGATGCTAGTTGGATTACTTGGTGGAAGAGTTTATGTTCAGATCCTTGATGCTAATCATTACACCTCTGATCATGATTATGATTATGTTTTGTGAGTAGTTACTTTTGTTCCTGAGGACATGGGATAAGTCATGTTAATAATAGTCATGTGAATTTGATATTCGTTCGGTATTTTGATATGCTGTATGCTTTTTTTCCTCTAGTGGTGTGATGTGAACGTCGACTACATAACACTTCACCATATTTGGGCCTAGAGGAAGGCATTGGGAAGTAGTAAGTAGATGATGGGTTGCTGGAGTGACAGAAGCTTAAACCCCAGTCTAATGCTATGGTTAGACTTTGTCTTAACTCTTCTTTTGTAGTTGCGGATGCTTGCGAGAGAGGTTAATCATAAGTGGGATGCTCGTCCAAGTAAGGGCAGTACCCAAGCGCCGGTCCACCCACATATCAAACTATCAAAGTAACGAACGCGAATCATATGAACATGATGAAACTAGCATGACAAAAATAACCGTGTGTCCTCGAGAGCATTTTTCCTCCTATAAGACTTTGTTCAGGCTTGTCCCTTGCTGCAAAAGGGATTGGGCCACTTGCTGCACCGTTGCTACTACTTGTTACTTGTTACTTTTTTGCTTGCTACGTTTCACGTCGCTACACAATCACTTGTTACCGCTACTTTCAGTGCTTGCAGTTATTACCTTGCTGAAATCCGTTTATCAGAGCCTTCTGCTCCTCGTTGGGTTCGACACTCTTACTTATCGAAAGGACTACGATTGATCCCCTATACTTTTGGGTCATCAAGACTCTTTTCTGGTGCCGTTTCCGGGGAGTGAAGCGCCTTTGGTAAGTGGAAATTGGTAAGGAAACATTTATATACTGTGCTGAAATTTATTGTCACTTGTCACTATGGAAACTGTTCCTTTGAGGAGTTTTTTCAGGGTATCTTCACCACGAATGGAAGCACGAGGAGTTGCTCCTCAACCTGAGGTACCCACTGAAAATATCTTTTATGAAATTCCTTCAGGTATGCTTGAGAAACTGCTGGCTAATCCTTTCACAGGAGATGGATCTTCACATCCAGACTTGCATCTAATCTATGTAGATGAAGTTTGTGGTTTATTTAAGCTTGCAGGTTTGCCCGAGGATGAGGTAAAGAATAAAGTATTTCCTTTATCTTTGAAGGATAAGGCGCTGACATGGTATAGGCTATGTGATGATACTGGATCATGGGGCTACAATCGGTTGAAATTGGAATTTCATCAAAAGTTCTATCCTATGCATTTAGTACATCATGATCGGAACTTTATTTATAACTTTTGGCCTCGTGACAGGGAAAGCATAGCTCAAGCTTGGGGGAGGCTTAAATCAATGCTATATTCATCCCCCAATCATGAGATCTCGAGAGAAATCATCACTCAAAACTTTTATGTTCGGCTTTCTCATGAAGATCGTACCATGCTTGACACTTCTTGTACTAGTTCTTTTATGAAGAAGGATATTGATCACAAATGGAATTTATTGGAGAGAATCAAACGCAACTCTGAAGGTTGGGAGCTGGAGGAAGGTAAGGAGTCAGGTATGAATTTCCAGTTTGATTGCATTAAATCTTTTGTTGAGACAAACACTTCTAGAGATTTTAGTGCTAAGTATGGACTTGACTCTGAGATAGTAGCTTCTCTATGTGAATCTTTTGCTGCTCATGTTGATCTTCCCAAAAAGAAGTGGTTTAAATATCGTCCTCCTGTAGAAAGCAACATAGCCAAAACCAATCTAGTTGAGGATAAAGTCATTGCTTTTAGTGATCATGTTGTTCCTTGTGCTTACACTCAGAAACCACCATACCCTGCTAAGATAAAGGATTATTCTAAAGCTCCAACTGTGATACGTAAGGGTTACATTAGACCACTTGCACCCCCTTAGGAGATTAGAGTTGAACCTAGTGTTGCTATTATCAAAGATCTCTTAGCCAAAGACATAGATGGGCATGTTATCAAATTCTGTGAGGACTCCGCTAGAATTGCTAAACCTCACGCGAGAGACAAACACAGACCTGTAGTTGGCCTGCCCGTTGTTTCTGTCAAGATAGGAGATCATTGTTACCATGGTTTATGTGATATGGGAGCTAGTGTTAGTGCAATACCCCGTTCTCTATATGATGAAATCAAAGATGAGATTGCACCTGCTGAGTTAGAACCCATTGATGTCACTATCACGCTAGCTAATAGAGACACTATCTGCCCTCTGGGAATTGTGAGAGACGTAGAAGTCCTGTGTGGTAAGACGAAGTATCCTACTGATTTCCTCGTCCTTGGTACTGCACAAGATAGCTTTTGTCCCATCATATTCGGTAGACCCTTTCTCAACACTGTCAATATTCACATTGATTGCATTAAGCAGACTGTCACAATAAGTTTCGAGGGTGTGTCTCATGAATTTAACTTCTCCAAGTTTGGAAGACAACCCCATGAAAGAGAGTCGTCTGGTAGGGATGAAATCATTGCTCTTGCCTCTATTGCCGTACCTCCTACGGATCCTTTAGAGCAATATCTGCTTGAGCATGAAAATGATATGCATATGGAGGAGAGAGATGAGATAGATAAAATTGTCTTAGAACAATATCCTATTCTCAAGAATAATGTGCGTGTTGAACTGCTTGGGGATCCCCCCCCCAACAAAGGGTGATCCTGTTTTCAAGCTTAAGCAGTTGCCTGATACTCTTAAGTATGCCTATCTTGATGAGAAGGAGATATATCCTGTCATTATTAGTGCTCTCCTCTCAGAGCGCGAAGAGAAGAAGTTACTAAGAACTCTGAGGAAGCACCGCACTGCTATTGGATATACTCTTGATGATCTTATGGGTATTAGTCCTACTCTATGTCAGCACAAGATTAAAACCGACCCTGACTTTAAACCAGTTGCTGATCATCAAAGGAGATTGAATCCTAAGATGAAAGAGGTTGTTAGAAAAGAAATATTAAAGCTTCTGGAAGCAGGAATCATTTATCCCGTTGCTCATAGTGATTGGGTAAGTCCAGTACATTGCGTACCTAAGAAGGGAGGTATCACCGTCATTCCTAATGATAAGGATGAACTAATCCCACAAAGGATTATTACCGGCTATAGAATGGTGATAGACTTCCGGAAACTAAACAAGGCAACCAGGAAAGATCATTATCCTTTGTCGTTCATCGACCAAATGCTAGAAAGGTATCAATGCACACACAGTTCTGCTTTCTAGACGGTTATTCAGGTTTCTCGCAAATACCTGTTGCACAATCTGATCAAGAGAAAAGCACTTTCACCTGCCCTTTCGGTACCTTTGCATATAGACGTATGCCTTTTGGCTTATGTAATGCACCTGCCACCTTCCAAAGATGTATGATGGCTATATTCTCTGACTTTTGTGAAAAGTTCATCGAGGTTTTCATGGATGACTTCTCTGTTTACAGGTCGTCCTTTGATGATTGCCTCAGCAACCTTGATTGAGTCTTACAGAGATGCGAAGAAACCAACCTCGTCTTGAATTGGGAGAAGTGCCACTTTATGGTTAATGAAGGTATCGTCTTAGGACACAAGATCTCTGAAAGAGGCATTGAAGTTGGTAAGGCTAAGGTTGATGCAATTGAGAAAATGCCTTGCCCCACAGATATCAGAGGTATACGAAGTTTCCTAGGTCATGCTGGTTTCTATAGAAGGTTCATTAAAGACTTCTCTAAGATTTCTAGGCCTCTTACCAACCTCTTGCAGAAGGATGTTCCTTTTGTTTGTGATGAGGATTGTGAGGAAGCTTTCGAAATACTTAAGAAGACTTTGATAACCGCACCTATTGTTCAACCACCTGATTGGAACTTGCCCTTTGAAATCATGTGTGACGCTAGTGATTACGTTGTTGGTGCTGTTCTAGGACAAAGAGTTGACAAGAAGTTGAATGTCATTCACTACGCTAGTAAAACTCTAGACAGTGCCCAAAGAAACTATGCCACTACGGAGAAGGAATTTTTAGTAGTCGTGTTTGCATGTGAAAAATTCAGATCTTATATAGTTGACTCCAAAGTAACTATTCACTCTGATCATGCTGCTATTAAGTACCTCATGGAGAAGAAGGACGCTAAGCGTAGGCTCATCAGATGGGTTCTCCTGCTACAGGAATTTGATTTGCACGTCGTTGACCGAAAGGGTGCTGATAACCCTGTAGCAGATAACTTGTCTAGGCTAGATAATGTCCTTGATGACCCAGTACCTATTGATGACAGCTTTCCTGATGAGCAATTAAATGTCATCCACACTTCACATAGTGCATCGTGGTATGCCGATTATGCAAACTATATTGTAGCCAAATACATACCACCCAGTTTCACCTATCAGCAAAAGAAGAAATTCTTCTTTGATTTGAGACACTACTTTTGGGATGATCCTCACCTTTATAAGGAAGGAGTAGATGGTGTTATTAGACGTTGTGTGCCTGAACATGAACAGGGACAGATCCTGCAGAAGTGTCATTCCGAAGCCTACGGAGGACACCATGCTGGAGATAGAACTGCCCACAAGGTATTGCAATCAGGTTTCTATTGGCCCACTCTCTTCAAGGATGCCCGTAAGTTTGTCTTGTCTTGTGAAGAATGCCAAAGAATAGGGAACATCAGTAAGCGTCAGGAAATGCCTATGAACTATTCACTTGTCATTGAACCATTTGATGTCTGGGGCTTTGATTATATGGGACCCTTCCCGAGTTCCAATTGGTATACTCACATCTTAGTTGCTGTGGATTACGTCCCTAAGTGGGTAGAAGCTATCCCCACTAAAAATGCTGATCACCACACCTCTATTAAGATGCTTAAAGAAGTCATATTCCCAAGATTTGGAGTCCCTAGATACGTGATGACTGATGGCGGTTCACACTTCATTCATGGTGTTTTCCGCAAGATGCTAGCTAAGTATGATGTCAACCATAGAGTTGCATCTCCTTATCATCCCCAGTCTAGTGGTCAAGTGGAGTTGAGTAATAGGGAGATCAAGTTGATCCTACAAAAGACCGTCAATAGATCTCGAAAGAACTGGTCTAGCAAACTTGACGATGCACTATGGGCTTATAGGACTGCTTATAAGAATCCCATGGGCATGTCACCGTATAAAATGGTTTACGGTAAGGCGTGTCATTTACCTCTTGAGCTGGAACACAAAGCTTATTGGGCAATCAAAGAGCTCAACTTTGATTTCAAACTTGCCGGTGAGAAGCGGTTGTTTGATATCAGCTCGTTAGATGAATGGAGAGCCCAGGCATATGAGAATGCCAGGTTGTTCAAGGAAAAGGTTAAGAGATGGCATGACAAACGAATACAGAAATGAGAATGTCGGTGATTATGTCCCGCTATACAATTCTTGTTTGAGATTCTTAGCAGGCAAGCTTCTCTCTAAATGGGAAGGTCCCTATGTTATCGAGGAAGTATATCGTTCCGGTGCCATCAAAATCAATAACACGGAAGGAAATTTTCCCAGAGTGGTAAATGGGCAAAGAATCAAGCATTACATCTCTGGTACTCCCATAAATGTTGAGCCCAGTATCATCAATGTCATAACTCCAGAGGAGTACATAAGGGATGTTTATCAGCCTGTTTCAGACCTTGAAAACGAAGATGTATCTGTTTCGGTAAGAAATTGGAATCCGATACTTTTCCAATAGGAAATTTCTTCCGTTTTGGAATTTTTGGAAAATTAGAAAAATAAAAAGCAGTCCGGAGAGCGTACGATGCGGCCACAAGCCCTCCCACCGCCCCTACCCCCTGGTGGCGGAGGGCAAGCTTGTGGGAACCTCATGTGCCTCCCGGACTCCGTTTTTTTGCGGAGGACTCCTTCTGGCCCAGAAAAAAAATCAATATATAGTCGCCCGAAGGTTTTGATCTCCGTATCGCGTAGTTTTCCTCTGTTTTCGTTTCGAGCGTGTTCCTGTTATAGATCTAGATCATCATGACTTCCCCAAACGCTCCTAAGGACAAGATCTTCGAGAAGGTCATCAATCCTTACCTCACGGAAGTGCTAAAACACCCTCAATCTATCAAGATGAGCGAGGGGATGTTGCACATCCATGATGTTGAGGGGCCTAAGAAGACCGGAAGCATGGAGACGAGGCTCGAAGCAATGGAGCAACAAGGCTTCAAGTACCAAGGGATGGTGGAGTGTGGACTCAACGCCAACCACACGATGATCACAGAGTTCACTAGCAATCACAAGATGGATGCCATTGATATTGGTAAACACCTCTCCAGGCTCTACGATAGGGTTGATCAACTTCAGGGCCAGATCTATGACCCGCAGAACCAAAACTGTGAGTATGAGTACATATTTAAATCAATAAGGTTAGCTGCCATGATTCCGGCGACTCGTTCATCCTGCCATGATGGAGCACCTATACCTTGGAAGACGGAGGATCAGACTACTCCAACAACAACACCACCACCACCACCAAAGGAATACAATTAAGCATTGGCATGGGTAATCCCCTTGGCTTCTGCCAAGCTTGGGGGAGTTGCCTTGGTATCGTATCACCTTTATATCTTTTGCTTTTACCTTTGTCTTAGTTCTTTCCTTTTCAGTTTTTTATTTCTTCTTTTAGAGGAATAAGTCTTTAGTTTTTAGTTTGAGTCTTCTGCTTTTGTCTCTCTCCCTATGTATTCGAGCCTACGAGCTATATAATAAAGAGTGTCTCAGTTAAGGGCTTTGCTTTGTGCCATGATCAAAAGTATGAAAAGAACGATAGCATGAAAGATCATGAGACGATCTTATGGAAAGTGATAATTTCACTTATGACACGTATGATGATTGAAACTTGTTGAGAATAAATCAACATAGACCTCAGTCATTGTTGCAATTAATAAGAAGTAATAATGAAAGAGAGGTTCACATATAAATATATCATCTTAGACACTTTTTGCAATTGTGATCACTCACCAAACTATTACATGCATAGGAGTAGATGTTGGACAAGGAAGACAACATAATGAATTGTGTTTGCTTGGTTCCAAACAATGCTATATGATTAGAGATCCCTTAGCATGTGACGATTGCTTCCACCTCATATTAGCCAAAACTCCCGCACCAAGTAGAGATACTACTTGTGCATCCATAAACCTCCAACCCAGTTTTGCCATGAGAGTCCACCATACCTACCTATGGATTGAATAAGATCCTTCAAGTAAGTTGTCATCGATGCAAGCAATAAAAATTGCTCTCTAATATGTATGATCTATTAGTGTGTGGAAAATAAACTTTGTACGAACCTGTGATGAGGAAGACATAAAAGCGACAGAATGCATAATAAAGTTCTTTATCACAGGAGGCAATATAAAGTGACATTCCTCCGCACTAAGAGGACACGCATTCAAACCTCAAAAGCGCATGACAACCTCTGCTTCCCTCTGCGAAGGGCCTATCTTGTACCTTTACTTTTTGCCCTTGTAAGAGTCATGGTGATCTTCACCAATTCCCCTTTTGCCTTTGTCTTGGCTACCGTCACATGTTTGGGAAAGATCTATATTCATATATCAACTTGGAGTTGAGTACTTATGCTTTATTGTTGTTGTTGACTTTACCCTTGAGGTAAATGGTTGGGAGGCCAAACTATAAGCCCCTATCTTCCTCTTTGTCTAGCTGAAACTTTGACACCATGAGTACCACGTGAGTTGTAACAATTGTGGAAAACAAAAGAGATGACTGAGTATGTGGGTTTGCCTTACAAGCTCTTATTTGACTCTTTCTGATGTTGTGATAAATTGCAATTGCTTCAATTACTATGGTTTATTGTTGGTTACTTCTTGGTAAGGTTTTTTGCTTCATGCTTTGCTTTGTGAAGGAATTGTTACTTTCCCATAAGAATCTTTATGATGTATTGTTGTTCTATGTGTGATCATGATGCCCTCATGTCCATATTATGTTTTATCGACACCTTCGTCCCTCAACATGTGGACATGTTTATGGAACTTGGTTTTCGCTTGAGGACAAGCGAGGTCTAAGCTTGGGGGAGTTGATACGTCCATTTTGCATCATGCTTTCATGTTGATATTTATTGCTTTTTGGGTTGTTATATTACTTGTGGTACCATATTTATGCCTTTTCTCTCTTATTTTGCAAGGTTTATTTGAAGAGGGAGAATTCAGGCAGCTGGAATTCTGGACTGGAAAAGGAGCAAATCCTAGTCCACTATTCTGCACATCTCCAAATGCCCTGAAAAGTTATGTGGATTTTTTGGTATTATATAAAAAATACTGGGCGAAAGAACTACCGGAGGGGGGCTGCCAGGGCGCCACAAGCCCTGACACCGCCACCCCCTAGTGGCGGAGTGGGGGCTTGTGGGCTCCCTGACGGACCACTAGCCCCCCGTCTTTTGCTATATGAAGTGTCCTGGTCCAGAAAAAAATCAGAAGGGAGCTTTTTCATGGTTTCGCCGCCGCCACGAGGCGGAACTTGAGCAGATCCAATCTAGAGCTCCGGCAGGACGATCCTGCCGGGGAAACTTCCCTCCCGGAGGGGGAGATCGTTGCCATCATCATCACCAACACTCCTCTCTCGGAGGGGAGGCTTCTTCATCAACATCTTCATCAGCACCATCTCCTCTCCAATCTAGTTCATCTCTTGTAACCAATCTTCGTCTCGCAACTCCGATTGGTACTTGTAAGGTTGCCAGTAGTGTTGATTACTCTTTGTAGTTGATGCTAGTTGGATTACTTGGTGGAAGAGTTTATGTTCATATGCTTGATGCTATTCATTACACCTGTGATCATGATTATGATTATGTTTTGCGAGTAGTTACTTTTGTTCCTGAGGACATGGGATAAGTCATGTTAATAATAGTCATGTGAATTTGATATTCGTTCGGTATTTTGATATGCTGTATGCTGTTTTTCCTCTAGTGGTGTTATGTGAATGTCGACTACATAACACTTCACCATATTTGGGCCTATTGGAAGGCATTGGGAAGTAGTAAGTAGATGATGGGTTGCTGGAGTGACAAAAGCTTAAACCCGAGTCTATGCGTTGCTTCGTGAGGGGCTGATTTGGATCCACTAGTTTAATGCTATGGTTAGACTTTGTCTTAATTCTTCTTTTGTAGTTGCGGATGCTTGCGAGAGAGGTTAATCATAAGTGGGATGATTGTCCAAGTAAGGGCAGTACCCAAGCGCCGGTCCACCCACATATCAAACTATCAAAGTACTGAACGCGAATCATATGAACATGATGAAACTAGCATGAAAGAAATTCCCGTGTGTCCTCGGGAGCGTTTTTCCTCCTATATGACTTTGTTCAGGCTTGTCCCTTGCTGCAAAAGGGATTGGGCCACTTGCTGCACCGTTGCTACTACTTGTTACTTGTTACTTTTTTCTTGCTACGTTTCACCTCGCTACACAATCACTTGTTACCGCTACTTTCAGTGCTTGCAGTTATTACCTTGCTGAAATCCGTTTATCAGAGCCTTCTGCTCCTCGTTGGGTTCGACACTCTTACTTATCGAAAGGACTACGATTGATCCCCGATACTTGTGGGTCATCACGGCTCACGTCTTCAGTCATCTTCATCTTCGCGACCCCGAGTTCGACCTGAGCTCCGTGATCATGCCGGTCCCTGCCAGGGCCCGCGACCACGCCGCGGAGGCGGTGAAGGGTCATGTGGAGGCGCTCGTGAGGAGGTTTGCCCGCGTCGTGCCCCCTTCGTCTCCAGGTACCACTGGAGCTGATGATGGGAAGACGATGCCTCTAACGTCGACGACCATCCCCCTGCGGAAGGGGTGACCGGTGGTGGCTCCTCCTGATTCCTTATACGTGTTATCTTTCTGCAATGCACATTGTGCCTCGTGGAGGCATTAAAATCATTTGCGTTTTATGAACTGGGTCATGGTATGTAATAATTGAATGCTTGAATGTCTTCATCGCTTTGTTCGTGTCATGTTTGCTGTGTTACTCTACGTCGGTAGGGCCCACCCCGCATACCTTCTCGCGATTGAACCGACCGAAAACCAAGGACGACCCAAAGGGGGAAGGGGCTACGAGCGCAGCAAGGCTCCTGAGTCGCGATGCTCAGGAGACCCCCTTGACGCATGAGCTACCCTCATGAGGAGAACATGGCGAAGACTCCGAAACTCGAAACACCTTCAACACTCCGCGTCGGAAGGGCCCGCCCCGCGCGTACCTCCCCGCGATCGAACCGACCGAAAACCAAGGACGACCCAAAGGGTGGAGGAGCTAGGAGCGCAGTTAGGCCCGTGAGTCGCGATGCTCAGGGGTCCCCCTTAACGTGCGAGCGACTCCGATGCTCCTCCAAAGAAACCGATGATGTAAGACTATCAAACTCCTTCAGGAATCTGCGTCTCCAGGGCCCGCCCCGTGCGTACCTCCGTGCAGTTGAACCGACCGAAAAAGGACGACTCAAAAGGGAAAGGGGCTACGGGCGCAGTTCAGGCTCTTGAGTCGCGATTCTCGGGAGTCCCCCTTGACGTACGAGTGACTCCGACGTTCTTCCTAAGGGATCCAAAGCGATTTGTCGAGTGCACTGGGCTCTGCATCGGCAGGGCCCGCCCCGCGCGTACCTTCCCGCGATTGAACCGTCCAAGAATGGCCCAAAGGGGGAAGGGGCTACGGGCACAGTTAGGCCCCTGAGTCGCGATGCTCAGGGGTCCCCCTTGACGTGCGAGTGTCTCCATACCTTCATCTGTTTTCCCCATGCGCTGTGCATGGGCGAAGTCGCGGGTGGACTACGTTGATCTCCTTGCCGGCCAAGGGTGTAGCCATTGACGGGCTGTGTTGGTGCCAGTTGGGGCCTAGTCATTGGTGGACTGAATTGGTGCCAGCTGAGGGCGTAATCATTGGTGGACTATGTTGATTGCCCCTATTTGTACCCACCACAGAGCATAGGTCTTCCACTAGGCGTGGGGTGGACCCCTCCGCGTCCTCGGGGGGCCCTGGGTGTATACAGCCTCGACTCGTTATTACGTGAGAGTGTCACGGTGGGGGTGTATCTGGGAGGTCGCGAGGATGCTTTGGCCTCGCGAGTGTCCCTACCCCCGAGGCATTGGGGCCTGATCTTCTCCCCAGCGCGGAGCATAGGGCTGCCACTAGATGTGGGATGGACCCCTCCGCGTCCTTGGGGGGCCCTGGGCGTATACAGCCTCGACTCGTTATTACGTGAGAGTGTCACGGTGGGGGTGTATATGGGAGGTCGCGAGGACGCTATGGCCTTGCGAGTGTCCCTACCCCGAGTCACTGGTGGACTGAATTGACTTGGTTTGGGTCATTGGTAAACCCTGCTGACTTCTTCTTCTTTGGGAGCAAGGCTGCGTATCTGCATGGACAAACTTTGACTGGAGCCCCAAGCGGGGGGCCGACCGCCCGACAATATAACCAGGGCAAAACGTTAGGATGCAAAACATGTGAAATTGAACAACTAAATGATGCGTAAACGAAAGTAGTAGCCGGGGAATGTTCGGAGCTGGGGGAGGCTGCATGGCCCCTGGGGTGCCTTCGGATGGGGTGAACCGGAAAGTTACCTGGGAGCAGCCAACAAAAAGTCACCTGGCGGGCGAGCCGCTGAAGTGCTGGAGGCTCCGTTGTCTCTTGATCTCCCGTCTCCGTGGTCGTGACCCTCACGGGTCCGCAGCCTTCTGAGCCTCGGGGCCTTTGCTTGGCCCAAGCATCTCCTCCTCCTCCTCACAACGCCCCAACAGGCAGGGTATGAGCATGGCCTGCTAGAGCCTCTGCTAAGTGGCGGCTGCTTTCCCCATCCCGAAGGGCATGAAGGCGTTGGCGCCCGGGTACTCCCACAGGTAGCTAGTCAGCGTAGGCCAGAAGGGGTCGTGTGCCGCAGGTATGTTAGTTGCAGACGCATTGATGCAGATGCGGGGTCGGTCAACCGTGCCAGCGACAACGACTGCGATAGGTGGTGTAGGGTAGTCACCGCACGGCCGGCGCGCGCCGGCACCACCGACGGGCACGGTCTGGGCGATGCGGGTGGTGCGGCGTTCTGCGCGAACCCGACGAGCGTCAGACATCAGAGTCGTCGAGCTTGGTGAGGGCGGAGCTCAGAGGAATCCTCGACACACCCCTATGTGGCGCGCCAAATGTCGGATTTCAGGCTCTGCAAAACCCTAAGGATTCGAACACTGGGGCGTGTACGAAGGTCTCTCCCTGCTTCGCCTTGCCTCACTCACTACTCGATGGAAACAACAAAGGACTCACTCGATGGCGAATACCCAGATTCGGGCCGCCGCGAAGCGTAATACCCTACTCCTGCTTTTGGTGGACTCACTCGATAGGTGGTGGATGAATTAGTACAGTGTTCTTGGGCCTCCGGAGGTCGAGCGACTAGGTGTGTTGTTCTACCGTCCGAATGAACCCCCCTTCTCAAGTATCCTACCCTCTCTATTTATAGCGGAGGCCCGAGTCCTCTTCCCTCATAGCTTCGGCAGGAAGGGATCCCACAACGGCCAATTTTGAAGGGGAACAGGGGAACATGCTCCCCCGACCAAAGATGGTCTTCGCCTGCAAAGTAACTGTCCGCGCCGCAGAGACGGGCCCATGGATGACGTTTGCCCTACTGGTGGGAGACTGCGGCTTTGTTGCACCAGAAGGGAAACCTTTGGAAGATGCCTTTGGGAAACCTGTACACTCCCGCCTCCTTTGCACCAAAGGGGGAACTGTCCCGTCCTACCATGTGCTGCTCGCCTGTCCTTTCTTGCCGTCACCCTTGACACCCGAGGCCCGACCTTGCCTCGGAATATCCGCCACTCCAGAGGGGTCTCGAGGAGGCCCCGTGTGGGTCTTGACGCTGCTCCTCCTCGTGAGGCTTGGGCCCTCCCGAGGGCCTTTCCTTAAGCTGTCTCGGGCTCGTTGGTTTTCTCCGGTGAAGCAGGCCCGCCCTGGGCCACAGGTAGGCAGGTTTGGGTACCCCAATCCCAGAACGCTGACACTACCATTGGAACCTTGATTTCTAGCCTCCCCAAGTTTCTTTCCAGAAGATCAATCACTCCTACCCATGCCAAATATGAGAGAGAGAGTGATTGAGTGTTGAGGAGACTATCTTTAGAAGCACACGAGCAAGGAGTTCATCGTTCTACCACATCTATTATCTTTTGTAGGGTGGTGCCTCCTAGATTGGTTAGGTGTCGCTTGGGAGCCTCCTACTTCCTGTTGTGGAGTTGAACCAAGATGTTTGTAATGTCAAGGAGATCGCCTACTTCGTGAAGATCTACCGTGAGTGAGGCTAGTCCTATGTGGACGGAATCTACGATGGAATAGACAAGGCCCCTTCTTCATGGACCCCTTGTGGGTGGAGCCCTCCATGGACTCTCGCAGCCGTTATCCTCCGTGGGTTGAAGTCTCCACTAACATGGACGTACGATAGAACCACCAATTGGAACCATGCCAAAAATCGTTGTGTTAAACTTTGTGTTTGATCTCCCTACCTTACCCTCTATTTACACTTGTGTGTTTACTTTCCACTGCAATACTCTTAGATATGCATGTGTAGGGTGTACTTGACTAGTCATAGTTGCTAAAACCAGCCCACACTAAAATTGGGGAAAGACTAAGTTTTATCTTGTCAAGTAGTCTAATCACCCCCTCTAGACATACTTTCGATCCTACATCCACTATTCATTAAAGTGTCAGTTATGGCATGACCGGGAAGTTGGAGTGTTCATTATCCTTGACTGAAAACGTTGTGTGATATCTAGCTGGGGGCGCGCGACGGTTAACTCCTCCTAACCTCCTTGCTAGGAGTATGCGATGTGTGATTTGCTTCGAGAGATCTAATAGAAAACACAATAAGTACCTGAGTTCGTCGTGTTTCATGTGAGTTTGTGGACCGTAAGCACTTCTATCCTTATGCAATTTGCTAGCCTCTTCTATACCGTGCATTGCCCATTCTCACCTTGAGATTGGGGCATACTTCCCAGGTGCGTCCAAACCCCGTGATATGATATCTATCACACATAAGCCTTGTTATATCTTCCTCATAATATCCGCCATACCTACCTATCATGGCATTTCCATAGACATTTCGAGAATATTGCCATGCAACTTCCATCATTCTTATGACTTGAGCATCCATAGTCATTTTCCTTCGCATGACCATATAGCTTACATTATATGTGTGGCACAGCCACCATTCAACATTTTATAGATGTTACGCTAGTATCATTTCACATATATATGTATTTTGTACTCTTATATGAAGCAAAGTGCTCTAGTGGACACATGGGAATTTCCATCTAGTCATGTTCATCATGTTGAGTTGGTTCACGTTCGTTACTTTGATAATTTGATATGTGGGTGGACCGGTGCTAAGGTGATGTTCTTACTTGAAAAAGCAACCCACTTATGGTTATCCCATCTCGCAAGCATTTGCAACTACGATAGGAGAATTAAGATAAATCTAACCATAGAATGAAATGCGTGGATCCAAATCAGCCCCTTATGGCTATGGAAATATATCTCGGAATGGTTATGGAAATGCCATGATAGGTAGGTATAGTGGCCTTTTTGAGGAGGATATAAAAAGTTTTATGTGCAACAGAGTGATACGTCTCCGTTGTTTCTACTTTTCCGAACTCTTTTGCCCTTGTTTTGGACTCTAACTTGCATGTTTTGAATGGAACTAACCCAGACTAACGTTGTTTTGAGCAGAATTGCCATGGTGTTGTTTTTGTGCAGAAATAAAAGTTCTCGGAATGACCTGAAAATTTATGGAGATTTTTTCTGGAATTAATGAAAAATACCTGCGCAAAGATCCACCGGAGGAGGTGAACTAGTGGGCCACAAGCCCACAGGCCGTGGCCACCCCCCTGGCCGCGCCGTGAGGGCTTGTGGGGCCCACGTGGCGCCACCGCCTCCAAACTCAGCTCTATTTATTCCGTCTCGCCTGGAACAAAATTAGGGAGAAGGATTCATCGCGTTTTACGATACGGAGGCGCCGCCACCTCCTGTTCTTCATCTGGAGGACAGATCTGGAGTCCGTTCCGGGCTCCGGAGAGGGGAAATCGTCACCATCGTCATCATCAACCTTCCTCCATCGACAATTCCATGATGCTCTTCACCGTTCGTGAGTAATCTCATCGTAGGCTTGCTGGACGATGATGAGTTGGATGAGATCTATCATGTAATCGAGTTAGTTTTGACGGGGATTGATCCCTAGTATCCACTATGTTCTGAGATTGATGTTGCTACTACTTTGCCATGCTTAATGTTTGTCACTAGGGCCCGAGTGCCATGATTTCAGATCTGAACCTATTATGTTGTCGCCAATATATGTGTCTTTTAGATCCTATCTTGCAAGTTGTAGTCACCTACTATGTGTTATGACCCGGCAACCCCGGAGTGACAATAGCCGGAACCACTCTCGGAGATGACCATAGTATGAGGAGTTCATGTATTAACCACATGTTAATGCGTTGGTCCGGTTCTTTATTGAAAGGAGAACCTTAATATCCCATAGTTTCCATTAGGACCCTGCTGGCACGGGAGGGATGGACAATAGATGTCATGCAAGTTCTTTTTGCTAAGCACGTATGACTATATACGGAATACATGCCTACATTAGATTGACGAATAGGAGCTAGTTACTTATCTCTCCGTGTTATAGCTGTTACATGATGAATCACATCCGGCATACTCATCCATCACTGTTCCACTGCCTACGAGTCTTTTACTACTAGTCCTTGCTATGTTACTTTGCTGCTACTGCTGTTACTACTACTGCTGTTACTCTGCTACTACTGCTATTCCTTGCTCCTTGCTACTGCTGTCACTACTGCTGTCACTACTGCTGTTACTTGCTACTTTGCTGTTACTTGCTGCAACACTTTACTGGCGCCATTGATACAACAAGTTAGGAATAGTCTGCCGTCAACAGACCTGTTTCTGGCACCGTTGCTATCATACTACTTTGCTACTGATACTTTGCTTGCAGACACTAATCTTTCAGGTGTGGTTGAATTGACAACTCAGCTGCTAATACTTGAGAATATTCTTTCGCTTCCCCTGAGTCGAACCAATAGATTTGGGTTGAATACTCTACCCTCGAAAACTGTTGCAATCCCCTACACTTGTGGGTTATCAAGACCTTTTTCTGGCGCCGCTGCCGGGGAGGCACACCTATATTCTCTGAGTCACTTGGGATTGACGTTTTCTGATCACTATGAGGAATCCGAAAGATCCAAGAACTGAAATCTTTCCTTCCACTACGAGGATAGGTAAGGAACTACCATCTAGCTCTGCACTTGATTCACCTTCAGTTTTGAGTAAGTTTGCAACATCGCCTCCTGCTAGAAATCTTGATATGTCGCCTGTGCTTGATACTACTGTGCTTGATGATGCTACTTCTTTTGCCCATGATGCTATGCTTGATACTATGCCTGATGATGCTATGCTTGATACTGCTTTGCCCGATGATGCCATGCATGATACTGCTTTTCCACTAGGTGCATTCCTTGATGCACAAATTGCTAGAGTTGCTGCTAGATGTGATGATACTTCTGAAACTGCTGATACTATTGAAGTAGAACCTGCTACTATGCCTGAATGGCCTGTTATGCCTGAGCGCTATGTTATGGAGGGAGAGATAGCCGAGGATTTTCTTGCGTGTAAGGATAGCTATTATGTTGAGAAACTACTACGCAAGTGTAAATAAAAATCTCTAAACGCTAGCATGAAATATGACCCGAAGTTTGCTACTTCGCCTATCTTTGTGACCGATAAGGATTATGAATTCTCTGTCGATCCTGAGTTAATCACTTTGGTCGAATCTGATCCTTTTCACGGTTACGAGTCTGAAACGGTTGTAGCCCATCTTACCAAACTGCATGATATAGCCACCCTATTCACTAGTGAGGAAAAGATCCGCCACTACTATATCCTCAAGCTGTTTCCTTTCTCGCTAAAGGATGATGCTAAGACTTGGTTCACTTCTCTTGCTCCTGGATGTGTGTGTAGACCCCAGGATATGGTCTACTACTTCTCTGAAAAATATTTCCCCGCCCATAAGAAGCAAGCTGCCTTGCAGGAAATATACAACTTTGCTCAAGCTGAAGAAGAGAGTCTCCCACAAGCTTGGGGGAGGCTCATCCAGCTACTGAATGCTTTGCCTGATCACCCTCTTGAGGAGAATGAAATACTTGATATCTTCTATAGTAGACTTATCGATGCTTCCAAAGACCACCTAGATAGTTGTGCCGGTTGTGTTTTTAGGGAACGAACTGTAGAACAAGCTGAGATTCTATTGAATAACATCTTGTGCAATGAGAATGCTTGGACTATTCCCGAACCACCTCCTAAGCCAACTCCGAAGAAAAGAGGTATTCTATTCCTCAGTCCTGAAGATATGCAAGAAGCCAAGAAATCTATGCGAGAGAAAGGCATTAAATCTGAAGATGTAAAAATCTACCACCTATCGAAGAGATCCATGGTCTCGATAACCCGATACAGGTAGTAGAAGTAAATTCTCTGCTTAGGTTTGATGATAGTGATATTCCTTTTGATAAACCTGCTAGCTTATGCATGGATGAATTTGATAACTTTGTTGCCAAACAACAGAGTTTCAATGATTATGTTAGCAGACAAATTGAACATAATGCTCGTATGCTTAGTCATTTAAGTGCTTGTGTGGACAGGAATGTCAATGATCTTAAGCTTCTGAGTAAACATGCCTCTATGGTTACTACTCAAGTAGAACAAGTACTTAAAGCTCAGAATTACTTGCTCATTGAGTTGAATGACAATTCCGTTAGAGTCGTCACTAGAGGCGGTAGAATGACCCAGGAACCTTTGTATCCTGAGGGTCATCCGAAGAGAATTGAACAAGATTCTTAAGGAGTTAGCACTAATGCACCTAGTCATCCTAGAAAGAAGAAGAAAGATGATAGGAACTTGCACACTAGCAACCCTATTGCTGCTACACCTGAGAGTCCAAACGATGCCTCTGTCTCTGATGCTGAAACACAATCTGGCGATGAACATGAGCCTAATGATGATATCAATAGTGATGTTCATGAAGATGCTCAACCGAGCAATGAAAAGGATGTGGAGATTGAACCTGTTGATCTTGATAACCCACAACCTAAGAATAGAAGATACGATAAGAATGACTTCGCTGCTAGGAAGCATGGTAAAGAAAGGGAACCATGGGTTTAGAAACCCATGCCCTTTCTTCCCAAACCATCCAAGAAAAAGGATGATGAGGATTTCGAGCGATTTGTTGAAATGACCAGACCTGTCTTTTTGCAAATGCGTTTGACAGATATGCTCAAAATGTCTCCGTATGCTAAGTACATGAAATATATTGTGACTAATAAGAGGAGGATACCTGACGTTGAGATTTCCACCATGCTTGCTAATTATACCTTCAAGGGTGGAACTCCTAAGAAACTAGGTGATCCCGGAGTGCCCACTATACCTTGCTCCATTAAAGGTAACTACGTTAGAACTACTTTATGCGACCTTGGAGATGGTGTTAGTGTTATGCCTCTCTCTCTTTATCGTAGACTTGAGCTTGATAAGTTGACACCCACTGAAATCTCTCTGCAAATGGCCGACAAATGAACTGCTTTCCCTATCGGCATTTGCGAGGATTTTCCTGTTGTGGTTGCTAATGTCACTATCTTAACAGACTTTGTTATCTTGGATATTCCTAAGGACGATGCCATGGCGGTCATCCTTGGAAGATCCTTTTTAAACACCGCAGGGGCTGTTATAGATTGCAAGAAAGGAAATGTCACTTTCCATGTCAACGGTAATGAGCATACGGTCACTTTCCGAAGAAACAATATCGAGTACATTGCATCAATGCTATTGAAAAAACTTCACCGATACTTATTGGGAGCTTTGAATGCCCTATTCCTCGCGTCAAGATGAAGTATGATCTGCTTGTTGGGGAGATACATATCCCCATTGAGGTGACCTAGTGACTATTCGAGAATTCTCCGTTCTCTTTTTGCGATTCAAAAAAGTTTGTCAAAGAGACTTGATCAACCTCACTGACGGATTTATTTCGATGACCATGAGATGGATGAATCGAGGAGTCACGAACCTCTGTTCCAAGCTTTCACCTTCGGTTGCTTAGAAGAAAAATGATAGGTTTAGTTTAGTTTTCTCTGCTTTCTGTTTTAGCGTCCGGTGGAATAGTACCCCGAAAATAAAAGTTCTCCGAACGTCCTGAAAATCAAGTATGATTTTTTCTGGAATTTTTGAAAAATTCTAGGACGAAGAGCTTGTCTGGGTGCTGCACCAGTGGGCCACAAGCCCTTAGGGCGCGGGCACCCCCCTAGCCGTGCCACCCAGGCTTGTGGGGCCCACAGGCACCCCCTCCACTCATTCTTGCTCTCATCTGGTTCTCCTACCTCCAGAAAAAAATCGTTTCGCAGCTCAAACCCGTGTTCTTGCTCCTCTTGCTGGGATTTTCGATCTCTTTGCTCAAATCACCATTCTCGGAACTGTTTTGGGGAAATTACTCGTTGGTAAGGGACTCCTCCATTGGTCCAATTAGTTTTTGCTCTAGTGCCTTATACTCCGTGTATTTTTGCTGCCTTGGTGACCATGTTCTTGAGCTTTGCATGCTGATTTTAGCTGGTCCCAAGTAGTTTTGATGCGTAATATATATGGACTCTAGGCACTTGTGGGAGTAGTTGTTACGAGTTTCGTTGAGCCTTATTCACTTTTCCTTAGAGTCACTAAAATTTCAGAAATTTTCAGAGATAGAAAAGGGAAAAGATGAGGAGGTTCTTAAGAGGCTCGTCAAGCCGTGACCCCAAGGATGATGGGAGTGAGAAGAAGCCCAAGTATCAGGTCCCTCGAGTCGCAGAAGTTCAAGCTTGCGAGTGGCCAAGCGACGTGTTCTTACGCGCCGCTGGAATTTATGAGGACTTTTATCACTTGGTGGAAAACGCAGGCCTTACCGCCTTTGTTGAAGATAAGTGTCTGCAATACCTCCTCCTCACTAATATCTTCGTACAAAGCTTTAACTTCTATCGAGGAAGAATCCTCCTATGGTTGAGTTCAAACTTTATGATATCCCCCAGCGCATGTCACTCCAAGATTTTTGCAATGTTTGCAAATTGCCTTACGTTGGGGATATTCATGAACCTCGTCCACGGGACTTGGAAGCTTTCATCGGTACAATTGCTGTAGGAGAGGAGAGAGGAGTGTCTTGGGCTAGAGCTGCTAGCATTCATTTTCCCGTGCTTCGGTACTTCTCACTTTTTGTGGGAAAATGTTTTATTGGCCGTGGGAAGGCTGGGTCACTTAGTTCCCCAGATCTCGCGTATTGCGCGAAGCCCTTTATAATGATAAAACTTATAGCTTAGGCGCTATAGTAGCTCAATGGTTGAACCTGAACCGTTCTAAAGGTGTTGTCTATGGAGGTATCTATGCTACCCGTCTTGCCAGACACTTTGAGATACCCGTTAGACTGGAGGAGGAAGAAGAGGTTCTTCTTCCTGAGAGATATCTAGATTACGATAGCATGGTTCGCCATGACTTTCTTGATAGAGATATAATTAGAAGGATGATTTATAACCTGGTATTTAGTAAGGGTACTCGTGAGACTATTACTTTGCCTGCTCCTTCTTTGTTCAATCTTCATGCAGGAAGGTACATTATTATGCCCTCGGACATCTACGCATATTGGGGCCTAGCCCAACCACAGATGCCCGTGCCCGAGCCACCAGTCGAGTACCAGACGCCAGTTTATCAGTGGGAGCCGGAGGAGCTCACACAACAGTGGCATCCTCAGTCCACTCTGGAGTATCCCGGAGCTGGTTATTTCCCTCCTTGGGAGTAGACCAACTTAGGCCAAAAGCCTAAGCTTGGGGGAGTACGTGTTCTCACCGACTTTACATTCTTGCTTATGCTTTCACTTTGTTAGCTGGTGTTCACACTTTGCCACTGTATCATCCATGCTAGTTTATTTTTTTTCTCGTTTTCTTTTTGTGTGTCTGTCTAGTTTGAGAAAAAACCAGATTTTTTTCCTTTTCTTCTTTTGCTTGTTGGGAGCTTTCCCGTGTAAATAGTTTTCTTTTTCTTTGGGTCAAGGTAGAAGATATTGGTTACAATGTTTAGTGGCTCTTGCATGCATACCTGCTTAGCTTTCAAAGAGCCATATTACTTTGTCTTCTCCTTTGTGTTTGCGTGCAGATTCCAGCGTAGTCCAATGCACGAGCACGCTTATTATTGTTCACATTGTTCGGTTGTGCAAGTGAAAGGCAATAATGACGATATATGATGAAGTGACTGAGCCTGGAAAAGCTGGTATGAACTCGATCTATTTTGTTTTTGTAAATATGACTAGCTCATTGTGCCTGATTCAACTTTGTTGTGAGAGAAACATGTTTGCAATGACAACTTAGAGATCATAGTTGCTTATTCCATGCTTACTTAGCTAGGAGCTTATAATGGTTTGTCTTGGATGCCCACATGAATGTTGAGATGACTATGATGTAGTATGATAGGATGGTATCCTCCTTTGAATGATTCAAGTGGCTTGACTTGGCGCATGTTCATGCATGTAATTGAAACAAAATCAACATAGCCTCTATGATATTCATGTTCATGGTGATTTATGTCCTACTCATGCTTGCACTCAATGTTAGTTAATCTCAATGCATTTTGATGACTGTTGTCGCTCTCTAGTTGGTCGCTTCCCAGTCTTTTGCTAGCCTTCACTTGTACTAAGCGGGAATACTGCTTGTGCATCCACTCCCATAAACCCAAAGTTGTTCCATATGAGTCCACCATACCTACCTATATGCGGTATCTACCTGCCGTTCCAAGTAAATTTGCATGTGCCACTCTCTAAACCTTCAAGAAATAATTTGTTTTGCATGCCCGAACCGCTCATGTGGTGACAGGGGGCTATTGGTATCTTCCATGCTAGGAGTGTTATCCTCGATATGTGTTTATTCACTATCATTCACGAGAAAGGAGCCGATAATTGGAATTCCCAGTTCCATGTCAAATTGAAAAGATAATTGCAAACAAAACTCCCCCAGGATTGTTGTTGGTATGGACGGTACCCGAGGATTCGGCTAGCCGTGGAGTGTGATTGATTGGTGGTGGGGGAGTCAAAACTTTACTTTTCTGTTTGGGAACCGCCTATAGCATGTGTATCGTGGAAGATCTTGAGAAATCTTAGTCATTGCATTGACAATGAAAGCATGCCACCCAAAATTATTATCTGTGTTTTCAAAGCTTGAGCTGTGGCACCTCTGCAAATCAATGCTTCCCTCTGCGAAGGGCCTGTCTATTTATGTTCCTGTTGAGTCATCCTCCTCTTATAAAAGCACCAATTAGAGAGCACCTCTGTCATTTTTACGCTTTGCTTTTAACTGTGTTGAGTATGACTGTGACTGGATCTTCATTGCCATGAATTAAAATGTTTAGTCAGCCCTTGGTCTTTGAAGGTGCTCTGCATTTATGTTTTGGGGTCTCAGAAAGAGCTAGCGAGATACCATCTATTCATACTGCTTCATATTGTTTCGATTGAAGTGTTGACATTTGAGGCTTATTATTATTTGTCCGCTAGTTGATTATGCCATTGATATGAGTTTACCGTGAGACCTAGTTGTCATTTGCTTATGTGGTTAGCTTGTGATCTTGCTGAAATTCTGGTTGTGAGTTAGACATAGTTGCAACAACAAGATGAAACAGAGTTCGTCAAAGTTTTTCTTTTGTCTCTTTTAGTTTGTCAACTGAATTGGTTGAGGACAAGCAATGCTTTAAGCTTGGGGGAGTTGATACGTCTCCATCGTATCTACTTTTCTGAACTCTTTTGCCCTTGTTTTGGACTCTAACTTGCATGTTTGGAATGGAACTAACCGGACTAACGCTGTTTTCAACAGAATTGCCATGGTGTTGTTTTTGTGTAGAAATAAAAGTTCTCGGAATGACCTGAAAATTTACGGAGAATTTTCCTGGAATTAATGAAAAATACCTGCGGAAAGATCCACCGGAGGAGGTGAACCAGTGGGCCACAAGCCCACAGGCCGCGGCCAACCCCCTGGCCGCGTCGTGAGGGCTTGTGGGGCCCACATGGCGCCGCCGCCTCCAAACTCAGCTCTATTTATTCCGTCTCGCCCGGAAAAAAATCAGGGAGAAGGATTCACCGTGTTTTATGATACGGAGGCGCCGCCACCTCCTATTCTTCATCTGGAGGACAGATCTGGAGTCCGTTCCGGGCTCCGGAGAGGGGAAATCGTCGCCATCGTCATCATCAACCTTCCTCCATCGACAATTCCATGATGCTTTTCACCGTTCGTGAGTAATCTCATCGTAGGCTTGCTGGATGGTGATGAGTTGGATGAGATCTATCATGTAATCGAGAAAGTTTTGACGGGGATTGATCCCTAGTATCCACTATGTTCTGAGATTGATGTTGCTACTACTTTGCCATGCTTAATGCTTGTCACTAGGGCCCGAGTGCCATGATTTCAGATCTAAACCTATTATGCTGTCGCCAATATATGTGTGTTTTAGATCCTATCTTGCAAGTTGTAGTCACCTACTATGTGTTATGACCCGGCAACCCCGGAGTGACAATAGCCGGAACCACTCTCGGAGATGACCATAGTATGAGGAGTTCATGTATTAACCACATGTTAATGCGTTGGTCCGGTTCTTTATTGAAAGGAGAACCTTAATATCCCATAGTTTCCATTAGGACCCCGCTGGCACGGGAGGGATGGACAATATATGTCATGCAAGTTCTTTTTGCTAAGCACGTATGACTATATACGGAATACATGCCTACATTAGATTGACGAACAGGAGCTAGTTACTTATCTCTCCGTGTTATAGCTGTTACATGATGAATCACATCCGGCATACTCATCCATCACTGATCCACTGCCTACGAGTCTTTTACTACTGGTCCTTGCTACTTTACCTTGTTGCTACTGTTGTTACTACTACTGCTGTTACTCTGCTGCTACTGCTGTTCCTTGCTCCTTGCTACGGCTGTCACTACTGCTGTTACTTGCTACTGCTGTTACTTGCTACTTTGCTGTTACTTGCTGCAAACTTTACTAGCGCCATTGATACAACAAGTTAGGAATAGTCTGCCGTCAACATACCTGTTTCTGGCACCATTGCTATCATACTACTTTTCTACTGATACTTTGCTTGCAGACACTAATCGTTCAGGTGTGGTTGAATTGACAACTCAGCTGCTAATACTTGAGAATATTCTTTCTCTTCCCCTGAGTCGAACCAATAAATTTGGGTTGAATACTCTACCCTCGAAAACTGTTGCGATTCCCTACACTTGTGGGTTATCAAGACAGAGCATGTCATGTCACGGGGTTTGGATGCACCGGCGAAAGTTGCACCGATCCTCAAGGTGAGAATGGGCGATGCATGGTACCAAAGAGGCTAACAAATATGAGGAGGTCAGAGTGCGTATGTCCATGGTGTCACATTAGTCATGAAGAACTCATATAGTTATTGCAAAGTTTTATTAGTTTTATCACAAATCAATGTACTGCTCGCATGCCTCGATGGAGAGGGTTGGTAGGAAATAACCATCACGCTACTCTGACTCAAAACAACATAAGGATTTCAACGAGGAATAGAAATGCTCACACATCATCACCATGCCTTTTTAGTTTACTAGATGAACAAGAAGTTGAACATATATTAATATTCACACCTATCTGAATTAATAATAATGCACTCACACTTTTTTGATATCACCACATCAATATCATTAACCCACAATTTCTCTATACGTGCTACATGATGGTTTTTATCATCACTCATTGGATACTCATTATTTTTGATCTAGTCTTATGACCCATGCAAATTACCGTCACTATTTAACCAGATCTCAAAGAAATATAAGTGAACAACAAGAGCATAATATTTCTATAAAATCAACACACCACCATGCTCAAAAAGATATAAGTGAAGTACTAGAGGAACTGCTAAGCTCAAAAGATATAAGTGAAGCACATATAGTATTCTAACAAATTCTGATGATGTGGTACCTCTCTAAAATAGGTGTGTTCAGCAAAAAATTATTGTGGTAAACTGAAAGTAAAATCAAACAAAAGCAAAAGATGCTCCAAGCAAAACTCATATCATGCGATGAATAAAAATATAGCTCCAAGTAACGTACCGATGGATTGAAATGAAAAGAGGGGATGCCTTTCGACGCATTTCCAAGATTAGACGCTTGAGTCTTCCTATAGTATTAACTTGGGGTGCCTTGTTCATACCCAAGCTTAGACTTTTTCTACTCCTCAATCGTTTGTCCATCGGGACAATACCCAAAACTTGAAAACTTCAATCACATAAAACTCAACAAAACTTTGTGAGATCCGTTAGTATAAGCAACATATCAAATACTTTTAGGTGCTGTAACAAATTGATTCTTATTTTATTTTAGATATAGTACTATATGTTAACTCTTCCATGGATTATACGCCCCGATACAATCCATAGTATCATCAAAACAAGCAAACTACACATGAAAAAACAGAATCTGAGTGGAACAGAACACTGTGTAGTAATTTGCAACGAACCTATATTGTGTAACTCCAAAAATTCTGAAACATTAGGGTGTCCTGAGGAATTTTTATAGAAATACTTTTTAAATAAATTCATCTTAAAAATAAGTTCCAGTAAAATCAGAAAAAATCTGCACTGGACGTCAAAGTTTCTGTTTTTGCACCATATCAATTCTACTCATCATGCAAATCATCCCAAAGGATTTATTTGGCACACACACTAACTAAAACATAAAAACACAATAATTAGAGAGGAAATAATCATTTTATCACACAGTAATAGAAAATTAAAAGCAAAAAATAAGATAACTATTGGGTTGCCTCCCAACAAGCACTATTATTTTACGCCCCTAGCTAGGCACATTGCATAGTTTCAAGTGTTGTCATCTTTGAAAGAATGACCCGTGATGCTATAATCATATTCCCTTATTTCAGAAGTAATCTTTTGGATAGGTAAGCAAAAATAATTGAAGGTACTAAATAGCAAAACATTAGGATCCGAAAGGTCTACTTCGGGAGGAACATGAGGCTCTTCGTCGGTTTTTTCATAAGTGATAGTTAGTTCCTCATTGTATAAATTCCTATGGAGGTATTTCCTTAATTTTGTTTGAAGTTCATAATACAATACAACTTTTGGTATAGCAAATTGATCATTGTGTTTAGAAATCTTATCAACTAGGACGTTAAGCGGTACCTTCTTTCTAAAGTTCTCATCATAAGAAACAAAGTGTGTGGATCTTACTTTGCTTATTTCTTCCAACTCATAAAGAACTCCGTCTATGGGTGGGCACTCACCGTTAACCCTATAATGATAAAATATATACCTAGATTCTTGTACGATATTACTAAATTCTTGGGAAAGGAATATAGTAGCTAGATGTTTAGTGGAAGCTTCATGGATATTAGAGAATTCTGGGAACAACCATTGTATAAAAGCATGCATGTGCACAAATTATCTCTCCAACTGTGCTATAAGCAAAGATATTGCATCCACATAACTTGTAGTTCTAGCAACAATTGAACCTCCTATCAATGGTAATGATCCCGCACAAGTTAAATAATCTTGGATCACACTCTTTCCAATAATATTACCAATTCTTGTGCGGAACGTCTTAGTTTACATAATCGGTTCCACCTTAGGAGGATCATTATTCGCAAGATTATCAAATTTTTCATTGACAACTTAATCAAAAATTATTTTAGCATTCTCATCGCAAGGTGAAGTTGGCAAATCAAGGGTTTCCGCGCTAGAGGCAGAAGCATTACTAACTTCAAACTCAGACATGATAGCAACTTTCAAGCAAACTAGAGATGGGAGATGCAATCTAGTGACAAGGTAAGCAAGCAAAGATCAATTTTATTTCTTTATTTTTTATGTGACAAACTAAATATACCAGGAAATAAAAAGAGGAACAAATGAATGAAATTTTGTGTGGAGTTACTTGGTAGTTGGTGATTATATTCCCCGACAACAACGCCCGAAATCCTTCCTCATAGTCGTGATCTGCGTTGGGTTTTCCGTGAAGAGGAATAAGTTATCGTAGGACAAAGTGGGTAAGTATTTCCCTCAGTAATGAAACCAAGGTTTATTGAGCCAATAGGAATATGAATCACAATCATCTTCAGCAGCTGCACACAAAATAACAAACAACATGCACCCAACACGGGCTAGAGGGTTGACGTTGTCAACCCTCTTGTCTTGTTATTTGCAAGCAAGTGAGGTGTGTATATAATTGTAGATATCAAGATAAAATAAAAACAAGGTGATAAAGGTTTTTATCTATATGTTGTGAATAGGCTCGGGGGCCATAGCTTTCCCTAACGGCATCTCTCATGAAAAATAGCATACAATGGGTAAACAAATTACTGTTGTGCAATTAACAGAAAAACGAATAGTTATACAATATTCATGACAATGATCATGTGTATATAGGCATGACATCCATAAAGAAATAGGTCGACTCATGCGTGCACCTATTACTATTATTGCACTCGTGAACCGCTATCCAGCATGCATCTAGAGTATTAAGTAAAAGAGAGTAGTGCATTCAGAACAATGACATGATGTAGACAAAGTAAACTCAAGCAATATGAATAAACCCCATTGTTTTATCCTTAGCAGCAGCGACACAAAGACACATGTTGTCCCCTTCTGTCACTGGGATATAGAAATTCTCCAGGTTAAACCTACCACGACGCTCCTCTATCACCGAATAAATATCGATCTAGTTGGGCAAAGTATTTCAATCGATCAGAGAGAATTACGTAGCTATCATAATCATGCACATAAGAACCATATAAGTATTCATAGGTGACTCAAATATTTATCACGAATAATCTGAACATAAACCCACAATTCATCAGATCCCAACAAACGCACCGCACAAAAGGATTACATCATATGGATCAAAGCGAAGATGCGATGATCATTGTATTGAAGATCAAAGAGAGAGAGAAATTGCCATATAGGACCAACTATGGACGTGTAGGTCTGTGGTGAACTACTCACACATCATAGTGAGGGTGGCGAGGTTGATGAAGAGGCCTTCTGTGATCGACGCCCCTCCCACAGGGTGCCGAAACATAGCTCCAGATGGCCTCCAGTCGAAACACAGACTTGCGGCAACGTAAAAAGTGTTTTGGGACTCCCCATGGTGTTTTTAGGGTACATGAGAACTTATAAGCCAAAGATAAGACTTGGGAGGGCCATGAGGGAGGCACAAGCTATCAAGGCGTGACCCACCCCCCAAGCCGCGCCCTGTTGGCTTGTGGGACCCTTGTGAGGCCTCCAGCCTTCTTCCGGTGCTTGTTGGTCTTCTTTTGGCCCACACAAAATGACCAAAAAGTTTCAGGGCAATTGGAATTCCTTTCGTATGGAAAACCTGAAAAGTGAAAACACGCAAAAAACACCAACTAGCAGTGGGCACTAGTTCAATAGTATAGTGCTTAGAAATAATATAAAATGGTAAATAAATACCCAAAAGTACTCTAGAATTATAATATATCATCATGGAACAATAAAAATTATAGATACGTTGGAGATGTATCACTCACGCTAAGGTATTGATTGAAAAAGTATGAGTGGACTACTTGGTTCAGCACCGAGGAGATCATGATTTATACTTGACGTTAGGAAGACAAAGTCATGTCATTTCTTAAATGATTAAATGAATTAGGGGATAACGTTCTTTAGTGTTGTTATTTTGAAAGTTATTTGTCATTTGCTGTCATTCATTTCTATTATAGTTTTGATATATATTAAGTCACCGTTTCACAACATTTATATCACAAGATTACATGAAAAACATGCAAAGTAGCATTCAACATTAAAAATTTTATTTTTATCATTTACCTAATCGAGGATGAACATGAATTAAGCTTGGGGATGCTTGATACGTCTCCAAAGTATATATAATTTTTGATTGTTTCATGCTACTTTTTTATGAATCTTATATACTTTAGAGGTCATTTTATATCTTTTTGGGAACTAACCTATTAACTTAGTTCTAGGTTCCATTTCCTGTTTTTGCTTGTTTTCCATTTTCTAGAAAATCAATATCGAATGAAGTCTAAACATGATGGAACTCTATGGTGATTCTTTCTGCACCAGAATAAATCCTAGAAGATTCAAGAGGACAACAAAAGACCTATAAGAGAGCTACGAGCTCACAAGGCACACCCTCGTGAAAGCACAACTTCTCCCTAGGTGGTTTTGGTAATTAATAACAACATATATTTCACTAGACTAATGATTCTAGCAAGTATATTTTAGGAAAAGTTCAATGAATGGATTGGAAAAGTATTTTTAGGAGATCCCCTAGATGAAAGGAACATAAATTGGCAACAAGCTTCAAGACTCTACATTTTTCTTTTATGTGCGAACTCACAATTGAGTCCATATAAATGCCAATACTATTAAAAGGGGATGCTTAGAGTTAGCCACCAAAACCCCTCATGAAAGTCTCCCACAAAATATTTTGTCTAAAGCCTAACACACAAATTCGGTGCCACCAACTATTCCAAACCAGCCCTACCGAGTTTCATACGAGATATATCCAGAGCCAAACCCTATCCTTCTCGGTGCAACCAAGTTTGATTTTGGTGCAACCGAAAATTGTGACCAACTCCCTTGTAGCCATTTGCTAAAAATCGTAATCTCTGAGTTTTAGGAATCGGTGCCACCGAGTTTGGCTGAGTGCCTAGTGCAGCCAAATTACAGTCACTGAGAATTATATATCGGTTTCACCAAAATATCAAAAGTTGCCATGTTTTGCACTAGTCGGTGCAACCGAGTTTTTGCTTCAGTTCCACCGAGTTGGGCAATAATGTTTTAATGGTTGGATTTTTGGAGATGCCTATATATACACATCCACCTCCCTCTCATCTGAAGAGAGAGAAATCAGAACAAGCCAACACTTGCCCCATCTATTTTCTGAGAGAGAAGCACCTACTCATCTATTGAGATCAAGATATTCCACTCCTACCGTATGAATCTTGATTTCTAGCCTCCCCAAGTTGCTTTCCACCCAATCAATTTCTTCTACCAAGCCAAATCTGTGAGAGAGTGATTGAGTGTTGAGGCGACTATCTTTTGAAGCACAAGAGCAAGGAGTTCATCATTCATACCACATCTATTACCTTTTGGAGAGTTGTGTATCCTAGATTGGTTAGGTGTCACTTGAGAGCCTCCGACTTTGTGTGGAGTTTAACTAAGTAGTTTGTAAGGGCAAGAAGATCGCCTACTCCATGAATATCTACCCCGAGTGAGGCTAGTCCTTTGTGGACATAAGCCGTGATGGTATAGACAAGGTTGCTTCTCTGTGGACCCTTCGTGGGTGGAGCCCTTCGTGGACTCCCGCGACCGTTACCCTCCGTGGGTTGAAGTCTCCATCAACGTGGATGTACGATAGCAACACCCATCAGAATGACATGAAAAATCTTCATGTCCCCATTGCGTTTGATCTTCCTATCCGTTCCCTCTACTTACATGCACATTTCTTTACTTTCCGCTGTTACACTCTTAGACTTGCATGTGTAGGGTGTGCCTGACTTGGTATAGTTGCTAAAACTTGCCAACTATTAAAATTGGGAAAAGTCTAGGTTTTTATTTGGTCAAGTAGTCTAATCACCCCCCTCTAGACATACTTCAGACCCGACAAGTGGTATCAGAGCTTTGGTCTCCATTGCATTGGTTTCACAAACTAGGAGAGTATGACATCTAGTGAGGGAAATTATTATTGTAGGGGTACATATTTTGATGGCACAAACTTTGCTACTTGGAAGCATGAGATGAAAATGCATATTCTTGGTCATAACCCACCATTTGGGCCGTTGTTCGTGTTGGATTGCAAGGTGAATTCTTTGGTGATGGAAAGGAACCACATTGTGAAGCGACTGCGAAAGAATTGAAGAAGATGCAATACAATGCTCAAGCGTGAGACATTTTGTTCAACTGTCTATGCCCCGAAGATTTCAAGAAGATTAGCCCTCTTGAGAATGCAAAGGAAAATTGGGATACTTTGGTTGATATGGATGAAGGTACCGAATGTGTGAGGGAATCTAAGTTGGATGTGCTACAAACTCAACTTGACAAGTTCAAGATGAAGGATGGTGAAGGAGTTGCTGAAATGTACTCTAGGCTTGCTCTCATCACAAATGAGATTGTGTGCTTAGAAAGAGAAGAGATGAACAACAAATTCATCATCCAGAAGATTCTTAGATCCTTGGATGGAAAGTACGACACCATGTGCACATTGATTAAAATGATGCCAAACTACAAAGATCTCAAGCCTACCGAAGTCACTGGAAGGATTGTTTCTCATGAAATGTCAGTCAAAGACAATGAAGAGCTTAACAACAAGTCAAGAGGTGCATACAAAGCTTCAAGCGACACTCCCGCTACCTCAAGTGACATCCTTGTTACCGATGAAGAGATAAGGATCATGGTCACTAAATTCAACAAGTTCTAGAAGAATAGAGGTAGAGAGAAGCTCCAACTCAAGATATGAAGAGAAGTGTTCATCTAGCCGTGACCGAAATTGTTACAATTGTGGAAGGCCTGGACACTTTTCCAATGAGTGCACTGAGGGAGTCCGAGATTAGGGGCCCTTGGGCCAGCTACTGTCCTTAAGGGCCGGACTCTCTGGCCTGTTTGACCATTGCCAGAAGTGTTGGATTTGAGATGGACTCTTCCGGAGACTTGGCGTGTAATCCAAGGAGATGTAGTAATCGACATAATCCTTCTATGTTGTAATCGACATTGTGTAAACTGTGACACCCCTGGCATCTATATAAGCCAGGGGGTCGTAACTCGTATGACACATTAAGCTTATTTCAATTAGGGTTTAGACCACTACATCGATCTTGCAGTAGATCAACTCTGTATTCTGTACAACCTCATCAATAACAACAAGAGCAGGACGTAGAGTTTTACCTCCATTAAGAGGGCTTGAACGTGGGTGAAACAACGTCTCCATCATCTCTTGTTACCTATTGACCCTAGATCCGCAGTTCATACCCCCTACTCGAGATCAATGGATTTTGACATCGACATCCGTGCTTTCACTGAAAGCTCTAGTGCACGATCAAGAGAAGGATGGATGGCTCGCTCATCATCGGCAACGAAATCTGCACGAGGGATATCTTTGTCTCTGGACAGATTTTTGCGTTCGGTAGTGTTGTGTTGCATACCGATCCCTTCGGTCACTTCGACTAGGTCAGAACTTTCGCCCCCAATCATGAGATTCGGTTCAGGAACTTGGAGTTCGTCGCCGATTCCTAGGGAGACCTCAATTTGATAATGTCCCTCCCTAACAATGCTTTGACATCAGAGGATGTTGGTTTCGTCCTTGAAATGACTCATGCTAAAGCTCCGGTCTTGGATCCCGAACCGGCACGCAATGCGAACCACTAGCAGGTGGCCGCATCCCAGGCCCAGCTCCGAATTCTCTGAAGGTGGCAACGCCTCGATTGATCCCGTAGGCTCCAGACTCACGGTCGTCATGGGTACGAGAAATTAGACGAGCTGCTTGGCCGAATACAAGCCATGTGAGTATCCCATGAACTACCATGTGTCTATGACCAGATCGACATCAAACCCGATGATAGGGAAATTTATGTCCCACCTATTACCCACCTGATCCCCACTATTGAGAAAACAACCGGGGGGGGGGGGGGTTGCCCTCCCGACCACCGAAACTCAAGACCGCTTGCGTCCAAATATTCGGTAACCCGGATTCTCTGGCGAACAAGTTGCGCCCCGAACTTAATTCAGACTCCAAGTTTTCACGCCCGGTCAGCCATACGGGTTCCAGACCTGGCACTCCAAACTCTCCAACGGTTTCACATATGATCAGTAATACCAGAGGAATGCGTGTTGTCAAAACACTTAATTTTTCCCACCCAACTCCTAGTCTAGGAATCATCTGAGCATCGTAGAAGGGCGTAGTATACAAGACCTCCAACATGTCATGCATGCGCCTGGAGAGTTATTCCAACACTTTTGGCTAGATTCTTGCTAAACATAAACCGGATACCAAATTATAACTGCGAGGACATTATAAACTTATTTCGACAAAACTGCCATGAAGAGGGAATCTTGAATGCCCTCGCCCATCGCCGCATCCAATGCCTCACTTAGCTTTCAGCATTGGTACATAAATACTATGCCATGGAAAGTACCTAGCAGTCTCAGCAGCTGCACACAGAATTAACCCGCACCAAACAACCCAGATAAGCTCAAAAAGCGCATACTTCAGCATCAACTAAGTAAATGCGGGTCATAAGAAAAGAACAAGCCCCTTGATGGATCTCAAACCATACCGGATAGGCTATTGGATAGCCCTTGCCCCATTCACTGAGCGTTACCACACATAGTCTCAATCCACATGCTTCGAGGTTGTTGGGTCGTCAGACAGGTAGCTAAAAGCAGAGAAGCTATTCTCGAGGCCCAATCACAGCAAGGGATTTCACTCGAACCCCCCATAATAGTGTCGATGTGATCATGATTTTTGAGACTTTCTCCTCAAATAATCAAAGGAAAAGAGCTCTACGATAAGCCAACCAAGTATTTATGGTGGCCACAACACACCTATGGACAAACACACCCATCACATTTACACAGGAAGACCAGCCTGGAATACGGTCCAACCAAACACCAGCCGCATTAGTCCTCAATCTCATTATAGATAGTTTTAAGCTATCTAAGGTGCTAGTGGACAGCGGTAGTGGCGTAAACCTCATCTATGAAGATACATTGGAGAAAATGCAATTCGATCGATCCCGCATCGAACGCGGTAGCACAACTTTTTGAGGAATAATCCCCGGAAGAGATGTTTGATGCACGAGTCGGGTCTCCCTCGATGTGGTCTTCGGCACCCATGAGAATTACAAGTCCGAAGAGCTCACCTTCCATATCGAACCATTCAAAAGCGGCTATCACGCCCTCCTGGGGCGGGAGGCCTTCAATAGATTCCAGGTTGTACCCCATTATGGGTATATGAAACTCAAAATGCCCGGACCCAATGTTGGCATTACCCTAACAAGCGATCTGGATAGAGCCCTACGGGTTGAAAATAAAACCGCAGCGCTCGTCCTCGAGGCACTCTCATAAGCCCTTACGGTCGAAGAACTCACCAAACTAAGATCAGTGGTTGACAGGGACGATGTGACTCTTGGCAAGATTCCCAAGTCCACATCTTTCAAGCGTGCAGACGAAATAGTCAAGTTTGAATTACACCTGACAGACCGTGCCAAAATAGCGTCCATCGGAACAAAGCTTGACCCCATGATTGATGAAGCACTCCATGGATTCTTGCGACAAAACTGGGATATATTCGCCTGGCACCCTTCAGACATGCCAGGAATTCCACGAAGACTGGCCGAGCACAGCTTGAACATAATAGACGGCTTAAAACGTGTCAAACAAACACTACTTCATTTTCCAAACCCAAGGATCAATCCATGGGCACAACACTAGGAAAATTGCTCGTAGCCGGATTCATTTGGGACATCAAACATCCCGAGTGGTTAGCAAACCTGGTCAAGGTCCCAAAAAAGGAAAAAATCTTGGCGATTATGTGTCGAATTCAAAGACCTCAACAAGGCCTGCCCTAAGGATCCATTTCCTTTTCCTCACATTGACCAAATAATTGATGCCACCGCAGGACATGACTCACTCTGCTTCCTCGACGTTTACTCTAGATACCATCAAATAAAGATGAAGGAATCCGATCAGGTGGCAACCGCTTTCATCTCTCCCTACGGGCCATTCTGGTTCAATACAATGCCCTTTGGGTTAAAAACTGCAGGTGCCACATATCAACACATGATTAAAACATGTCTAGAAAAAACAAATTGCAAGAAAGTTGAGGCATATGTGGACGACGCGTTCATCAAAACCAAACATGCCAGGGAGCTAGTGGATGACCCCCGACAAACTTTTGACAATCTCCGACAATATGACATACGACTCAACCTAGAAAAGTGTGTCTTCGGTGTCCCGTGGGTAAAATGCTCGGATTCATTGTCTCCCATAAGGGAATAGAGGATAGCCCGATGGAAATTCGAGCCCTATCCCAATTAGCGATTCCTACGGAGCTGAAACATGTCCAAAAACTGGCAGGTTGCATGGCGTCGTTAAGCCGCTTTATCTCCCGCCTTGGCGAAAAGGAACTGTCGCTCTAGCACCTCCTCAAGAGAACAAAAAACTTCGTGTGGACCGATGAGGCAGCAACAACCCTAGAAGAAATCAAAACATTTCTGGCTAGCAACCCAATACTGACATCACTGTGTGGCACCCCGACTCAGAGAACCGGATTACCAATGTTTCCAACCCATAGATCATGTCCTCTGGAAACACTCAACAACTTGGAACAGAACTGAACTGACTTTATTGATAGCATATGGTTACAAGTACATATCTTACAAGGATAGTAAGGCCAAAGGCACCCTCGGTGCTGCAACAGTATCTACATTATTTTTGAAACATAGTGGGGCCTGGAGACTACTAAGTACTTCTACGGCGTAGCGGAACATAGCGGCAACTCCATCCACAAGGACACTGCAGTGGACACTTCCTAGTACGGACCATCAGGACCTCCGTCCTCGGCTTCTCCTGCATCTGGCATGACACGCCAGGTGAGTACTTGGAATTTAATCGCAAGCTCACAACAACCAAGTATTGAAGCAAACAATAGCATGTCAATAAATATAGCAAATTATTAAGCAAGATTACTGATTGTACCAATATCAACTTACTCATGTCTGGGTTGTCCCACAACACCCAGAATACTCATGGAGCATATCTAATCATTTGAAGAGTTCTTCCATTGTGGGGACCCCGACTTACGAGTCGAGACCGCCGTGCTCAGTGATCCCAAAGATCAATGCTCACCGAACACAGATACTGAATAAAAGAGTCTTACATCCATACATACCATTGATACAATAAATGACCACCTCGGTCGAGTCTTACATATACACGGCTTAAAGGCCTACACTCCAAACCGGACCAATAGCGGAATTATTGGTTGAAAGCGTGAACCCATGCCATCAGCCTTAACCTACAGGCATTCTGACTGGGAAGCGTCCTAGCTCGCAAGAACGTCACTGAGTTAATCTTCACCATACCCTGTTCTTTAACACCTGGTCAATGAAATAACCAGTGGCAAGCCAATGAGTACTTTGAATGTACTCGCAAACAGCCCATGACATGAACAACGAAAGTGAAGGATAACCATATCATGCATTTCTAGTGTAACTCATCTGGGTGGAATGATCATGAATATGCATCAAGGTAAAAAATTACTCTCGAAGAACAGGTTACAAATATCAACATATCTGTTGAGGGCTGAACCATCCGGGTTCACCCTACATGCCAAGTCACCAAACTTGGTCATATCATTGTTACCATAGCAACACTTTTTCTTATCACCATACACATACTCACACTTATGCACACTTGGTTTATGCGGAAATATCAGGACGTAGTTTAAGCAGGATTACCCAACTGTCCTTGACCGTGGACACGGCTATTCGAATAGTTTACACTCTACAGAGGTAGTACGCTTGACCCACGAGATCCGGGAAACTTCCGTGTCATCCACGACTCACGGTATATCACATACCCGAGGTAAGTACCCGATCAATGCCTTTCCCCTGACGAGACTAGACAAAGAGGTCCACTCGATTGGTACCCAGCCCACATGTTGTACGTCTTATGAGCACCAACTCTGGACAGTACCAACCATGCGGGGACCAACAGTGTGATTATAACTCATAAAAATGGCATAGTCGTCCTACCCGGCACGACCCCATCACGAGAGTGACCACACATCACTCCCGCCACTAGTAATGTGGCTCTTTCCTAGCACCGACCAGAGTAATTAACATAGCCCCGTCCCATAAGGGGTAACGTGGTTGTACTGGTAAGGTTGGGACGGTCGACACATCATAAATCTAATCCCATTTCCGAAACCTTACTCACACAAATATCGGGTGCATCACTTCACCAAAAGTGACCACCTAACTCATCATCACCCTCGGGCATTAGTGGCACCCGACGGGGTTTTCATAAACTCTTGCGTTAAGACAACATCATGGTCATGATAGAACTACTGCTACTTTTACTTGTCAACATGGTATTAGCACAACCCTAAGGGTAGAGTCAAGCTCAATACATGTGCTCCGAAGGAGCCTTCGGTAACATCATGTCAGATGAGTACCGACACTTTTGATCATATGCTACGGGAATACTTGCTATTATGACATGAAAGTAACATATGCTCAATCATGGTCAAAGGGCTGCTTGCCTTGCTCACGTAAGTCCTCAGGGTCTTCGAGGTCTTCCGCTCCAACTCCGAATACTCCGTCTACCGTGAACTATCGTCAGAAACAACCATAGTAAGCCACACATCAAGCAGAAATAAAAGTGTTCTATAAATAGAAGTTTTATTTTTCTTGGACCTCTCTGGTCATAAGAAAAATACCTGAATCTTTGCAAAGGGTTTTGGATCATCAGGGGTGTCTGAGTGGAAGGAAAGGAGGAATCAGTGATTATTGAAGGAGCCCACAGAAATCATTTTGTTAAAAATGAGTGGAGGCACCCATTTAACAGAGAATGATTTTAGAAATATTTAGGAAGTGGTTTCACTGGATTTGGAGTTGGTATGAATATTCTAGAGATTTTTCAATGTGAAATAAATAGAAATAGGAGCTACTTATTTATTGCAACAGAAATAAGTCACACAAAAATGTTGACCAGGGTTCTAAAAATAGATAATGATTTTAGAAGGCTTTGGAAATTTGAATCACTCCAATTGGAGTTGATCTGAAGCCTATGGGATTTTTGAAAGGGGAGCTAGAAGCATCCCAAGTCTGTATTTGTAAGTACATCTAGTGCCCCTTAGTGATTTTGGTGGTTTGAAGACTTATAGGTTAAGTATCTAATGTGTTTGTGAGTGTACACAGGATCTATAAGTCATTGAGGAGTTTGAGATATTTGAAGAATATCGACCCCTAAAAATGTATGTCTTCAGTTGAAGAAATTGCTCTGAAGCTGAAGAAATGAGCCGCGAGGAATCTGCGATGAAATTGATATTCCTCATGAAGATACTGATATTGAGAAGTCCGGTGTGTCCTGAAGAGAATCATTCTGAAGAATGTGAAGCATGAAGATTTACATTTTCTGTTTTATTTTCTTCGCATTTGAATAATAGGAACACCGTACTGTTAAAGGGGGTCGAAGTTACACTATGGAAAGAATTTCCTCATGATGCTCAACCCAAGCCTAATCCTACCAAAAGCCTCAAGTGAGGAATACGAGTGACATGAGGACTCTCATAGTTGAGGGTTCCGACCGTTTCGATAGCCACGCCAAGTCATTGGTCTTATCCACTCGAACGGTCATATTATTTAAGGGCATTAGTGTCAAATCATGTCGGGATGCTCCCAGGCTATAAATAGCCACCCCCCACAACCACTAGCTGGTTGGCTGCTCCGTTAGAAACTGACACTTGTCATAAGAGCAACCCAATTCCTCAGAGTCTTCAAGAGTAATTCATCAGTGAGGAAATACCCCATACACCGAAACCACAAACCAAACCTAGTGATTGAGCATCACTTAAGAAGTTGTTCCTGTGTGGGACTGAAGCCTTTTACCTTTGAGGACTGTGCATCCTCCAGACGGTTAGGCGTCATGGTCTAGAGCTTTCCAGCAGTCAATTGTGGATCGCCGGGTGACCAAGTCTGTGAGGGTTTGGAAGTCTGCCCTGAAGACTTACCACGAGTGTTGGGCGAGGACTGTGTGTCCTTAGCTCAAGGAGAATACGGTAGGGACTGTGTGTCCCGGGACTGTGTGTCCCGGGACTGTGTGTCCTTTGGTTTTAATACCAAGCCGCTCCAAACCAGATGTACGACTGTCACAGCAGTTGGAACTGGGTCATCAACGACTGTCTTCACTAAGAAACGGGTTCTAATTCCTCAACTCCTTACTTTCCTCGTATTATGTGTTGATGACTTTCACTGCGACTGTTTGAAGAATTTGCTGAAGACTTTCTTTGAATTTCCTCAACCCCAAATTCTTCACGTCAGTTAATCCTCATCTGTATTCTGCGTGCCTACTCACAGTGCAATCTGTTTTCACATTCTTCACTCTGAAAACCTGCTGTTGTGAAACTTTGCACTTCTGATCCTTTAGTTTTTCCGCTGTAAGTTAGTCATCAGTGAGGAATCTCCTCAAAAGGAATTTCCTCAGTGATGAAATTCTAAAAATCTCCTATTCACCCCCCTCTAGTCGATATAACGCACTTTCAATATTTAAATATAAATACATTATGAAAGTTTTTTGAAAAAAATGTGCAAAGTCAATAATTGGATAGATCTTTATTTTAGAGACCTGCTGAAATTTGAATCATCAAATTTGGAGCTAGAATGGATTTAATATGGAATTTATGAGTTTAACCAAATAGAAAATGGGAAAGGGCTTAGCTTCGGGGCTATCTTGTGCCACCGGCGAGGGAGAGGGAATGGGCCGGCCTGCTGGCTCGGCCTGGCGCGCAGGAGGGCCACGCTGAAGGCATACTCTACCTAGTGCGCCTCCTCTGTGAGGTGGCGCTTCTGAGGGAATCCGCCTCCACTTAACGGCGGGCCCGGGCGCTGGTTCGCTGACGAGGGGTCCAGTGCGTGAGGGTCTTCTCCTTCCTCCCGCTCGCACACAGGCGAGGCAGGGGGGTAGACCGGCTGCGGGAGGAGCTGGGGAGGAGGCCCGACGACGAGGTGGTCCTCCGAAGGGGGCCCAGGGGCGAGGGGAGACCCCTGGTTAGCTATGCTCACGCGGCGGCCTCCGGTGGCTTCGGCCATGGCTGCCGAAGAGAAAGGGGAGGAAGAGAAGGCTCAGGAGGAAGAAGGGGAGCTTAGGAGGGGTTCCAGGGAGAGAGGAGGACGGTTTGAGGGAGCCAGAGATGCTCAGGAGTGAGGTGTTAAGGGAGGGGGAGGCCGAGAGAGCTCGGGAGCTCTCTGGAGCTCTCGGTGCATGGTCTCCACGCACCCCAGGAGGAGCTTGGAGGCTAGCTAGTGGATGGATATGCTTTGAATGGTCAAGGGAAGACTCTGAGACATGCTGGGGCATCCTAGTTTAGCAAGAGATGGACTCGGGGAAAGCAACAAAGTGCAGAGCGCCCATATTGCAGTCTAGGGTGGTGGCCACCACGGTCACCTGTGCCTACAGGGTCCAAATGGCCAGCCAAGCATGTCTAGGAGGTGGGGCATTCTACCTGGAAGGTGAGTGGGGAGTTTGGCTTCAAGTGGAGTTGGTTTGAACAACTGCTGACTAAGGTAAACATCTCAGCACGAAACTAGGGGCTGATACAAGTGGTTTTTACACGCAGGGATGAGAGGTGAAACCATGTCCTGGAGCATGTGGTATGGAAGGACTACACACCTGCAAAAATTCACCTCAAGAAAAGAAGTGTAGCTAGCACTTGCTGTACAAAGCTACTTTTCAGCCAGAAATGAACTTGAGGAGGTGCTGCTCATTTTCTCCACAAGAGCATGCCATATCTGCTGTAAGTTAGTCATCAGTGAGGAATCTCCTCAAAAGGAATTTCCTCAGTGATGAAATTCTAAAAATCTCCTATTCACCCCCGCTCTAGTCGATATAATGCACTTTCAATTGGTATCAGAGCAAGGTACTCCCTTGTTCTGTGTGATTTTGGTCTAACCACCTGGAGTTTTAGTTATGTCGACTGTAGGCATGTTTAAGGTGACTGCAACATGTCCTACCTACGAAGGAAAGAACTTTCCCTTCTGGAAGAACAAAATGCAAATGCATCTACAAGCTATTGATAATGATCTCTGGTATATTGTGGAACATGGCGTCCCCATCATCTCTGCCAGTGTCTCTGCTGCTGATGTGAAGAAATTCAAGCAACTCGATTCTCAAGCGAAGAACATCATCTGTGGCCATCTGAGCCTAGGACAGTTTGGAAGAGTAAGTGCTTTGGGCTCTGCAACACTGATCTGGGAGAGACTGTGCGAGGTAAATGAAGGAGTATCAACCGAGCGTGACTCTCGTGTTGATATTCTTTGCAATCTCTTCAATCGCTTCAAGAGACATGACAATGAAAGCTGCCAAGACACCTTTGATCTCCTCACTGACATATCAAATGAACTACAAGCACTGGGAGCTCGAGACATCACTAATCACGAAGTTGTGAAGAAACTGTTCAGATCTTTGGATTCTTCATTTGATACTTTCGTTCTGATGATTCAAGAAAGACCAGACTACAAGATGCTTGATCCAGCTGATATACTTGAAAGGCTAAATACTCATGAATTCCAGCTAGAAGAAAAGAGAGATCTATATGGACCAAGCTATTCCAGACCACGTACACTGAAGGCTAGAGCAATTTCCTCATGTGAAGAAGAAGACACAGATGACAGCATTGGTGACCCTGAAGAATTTGGACAGGAGCTTGCAATGCTCGTGAGGAAATTCCAGAGATTTACATGATGTGGCCAATTCGGTAAATCTTCAAGAAGAGACATGAGGAAGTCAGAATCTTCATCTGAGGACTACAAGAAACGAACCTTCCACAAGTGCAAGAAATCAGGTCATTACATTGCTGATTGTCCCCGTTGGGGAAAGGAATCAAAGAAGAAGAAATACAAGGATGACAGTTCTGATGACTCGAAGAAGAAGAAGAAATCTTCAAAATCCTCATCTTCAAAGCCCTCATCACACAAGAAGACTAGTTTCAGAAAGGCTCGTGCACTTATTAGCAAGGAAATGGACTTCGAGGCAGAATCAGAGGAATGTGATGAAGAAGAGGGTTCTGATGAAGACTCAGAATCCGGACAGGCTAGTCTTGCACTGGCAACCACTTTCGTCAGCAAGTCAATCTTCAACCTTGAAGAAAATGATAGCACCATCCACACTGATGACTATGCTGAGGACTTCGCTCCAACCTATTGCTTCATGGCAAAAGGTTCAAAGGTACCAAATAATGCCTCCTCCTCTGATTCAAGTGACTGTGAACCTGATGATTATAAGAAACCCAGTTACAGTAAACTTGCTATCATTGCCACTAAACAACAAACTGCCCTGGAAAAGCTTTAGAAACTACTAGATAAAAGTGATGATCTGTTGAATGATGAAATGAACCTTACCCAAATCCTCACTGAAGATGTGAAAAGTCTTCAGTCTAGATTTGATAATCTTCAGGATCGTTATGATACACTCCTCACTGATCATGAGAAGGTTTCCTATGAATTTCTCCAAAGGAAGCTTGATCTTGAGAAGCTGAGGATTTCTCATGATGATCTTCGTATGGAAAATGATTCATTACTAGCTCAACAGATCAGCGCTGGTCAAGTTGAATTCATTCCTCCATGTATTAAATGCATTGAATGCGAAACTGCTAATTCCTCACCAGAATCATCAAATGCTACAAATTCTTCAACTGCACCTGTTGTTCTATTTCCTCACTTGAGGAAAACACAAATGTTAGTGATGAAAATGCAGGGTTGAAGGAATTGTACGTGACATGCATATACAAAAGCCTCAAAGGACATCAAACCCTTTGTGATGTGCTCAAAAAGAAGATCTTGAACAGGAACCCGAGGAAAGAAGGAATTGCCTTTGAGAGGAAATTAAATGCTGATGGATCTTATTGGAAACCTGAGCAGTATCCCAAAACCTCATGGGTTGCTGCTACTGGGCCTCCTTTTGATCCATCTAATCTAACTGGCTTTTCATGTGAATTATCCTATTCCTCAGATGAGTCATTTGACTCCAACTATAAACTGTTCAAAAATCAATCTGGTGAAGTATTTGCTCGATATGTTGGAACTAACTGCAGAAATGGCCTCCCCCTGAGGAAAATCTGGGTTCCCAAAAGCTGTCTTGAAAATCTTCAGGTGAATGTCCTCATGACACCACCACTGAAGAATCTGAACCCCAGATCAAATTCCTCAGGAGGACCAAAGTCTTCAAGAGGATCAAAGTCCTCAACTGGTCAAAACTATGCTCGTACCCGTGCTAATGCATCTAACATGCAGGGAAACTACAAGGAATATGAATATGAGTGTTACTCCTCAAATCATTCTGTTCATAAATCCTCAAACCAGTTCTCTGCATATTCATATGAGTACTTTAACCCCCTACTGTTAAGAGAAGTGCATTGGCTTCAATGCCACCTTTCTCATATGGTGCTCGCAGGATGATGAATGCTTTGCCACCCCTTCAGATGTGGGTGGTGAAGAAATCGAACTAATCACTACTACATGTCAGGTCTCCAGATGAAAATCATCATCTGAAGAATTTGCTGGAGACCTGAGGAAATGCTTGATAGGACGCAAGCTAATGATTGATGAAATAGAAATATTTCACACGTCCTTACATTTCTGTTATGATGAAATTACTGATCTGATGAAATTAGTATCATATTCTTCAAATCTGAAGCATATGAGATGGTAAGCTGTACTAATTCATCTGCAAGATGACAAACCCAAGAATACTGAGTGGGTTCTTGATAGTGGCTGCACACATCACATGACTGGTGATAAAAGCTTACTGATGAATATGCCACTAACTCCATCACCTCTAAAGCAAATCACATATGCTGACAAAGGTAAAAGCAAGGTATTGGGACTTGGCAAAGTTGCTATTTCCAAGGATAGGCATATGGACAAAGTGATGCTTGTTGAATCCCTTGGTTTTAACCTCATGTCAGTCTCGATGCTTTGTGATCTTGATATTATTGTTAACTTTGGTAGATATAGATGTGTAGTCATCATGGAATCTGACAGATCCAAAGTCTTCGAAGGTGTAAGAAGAGGGGATTTGTACATTGTTGATTTCTCTACAGGTCCTCAACCAGCCACTTGCTTACTAGCAAAAACCTTAGAAGGATGGTTGTGGCACCTAGGACTAGGTCATGTAGGCATGAGGAATTTGTACACGCTCGCGAAGAAGAAGCATGTCATCGGCATCGAATCAGTCAAATTCCTCAAGGATCAGCTCTGCGGTGCCTGTGAATCTAGGAAAATGACCAGATCCAAGCATCCCTCGAAGACTATCATGACCACTACACGTCCATTCGAATTGCTTCACATGGATTTATTTGGACCTACTCACTATGCCACACTAACCAATGCAGCATCTTTATATGGCTTAGTCATAGTTGATGATTATTCTAGATATACTTGGGTGCATATCATAGTGTATAAAATTGAAGTGCAGGAAATATTCAAACGATTTTCTTCAAGGGCCTCGACGAACTTCGGCATCAAGATCAAACATACCAGGAGTGATAATGGAACCGAGTTCAAAACACTGGTCTTGATGATTATCTTGATGAACTTGGTATTACTCACGAATTATATGCTCCTTATACTCCTCAGCAGAATGGTGTTGTCGAAAGGAAGAATAGGACTCTGGTTGAAATGGCAAGAACTATGCTTGAAGAATATCAGTCTCCTCGTCGCTTTTGGCCTAAAGCAATCAACACTGCATACCATATCATCAATAGGGTATACCTTCACAATTTCCTCAAGAAAACCTCATATGAACTCCTCACTGACAAGAAACCCAATGTAAGTTATTTCAAAGTCTTCGGTGCAAAGTGCTGGATTAGAGATCCTCACCATAGCTCAAAATTTGCACCTAAGGCACATGAAGGTTTTATGCTCGGTTATGGAAAGGACTCGCACACTTACAGAGTCTTCAACAACTATCACAACAAAGTTGTTGAGACTGTAGATGTGCGGTTCGATGAAACTAATGGCTCGCAAAGAGAGCAATTGCCTTCTGATCTAGATAAGCTGTCTCCTGAGGAAGCAATAAAGCTCAAGCCTACTTGTTGTGGGTATAAGCCTGATAGTAGATGTGTAGGGTACGAAAAGGATGGGCAGAGTCTCAGCTACGGCGAGAATGTATGAGTTCGGGCCCCTCTGTGGTGGAGATAATAACCCTACGTCTCAGTGCTCAGGGAGCTTTGTTGTTGAGTGGAATAGGGAATACAATGAGTTGCTAACCCCTCTACCAGTGGGGGAGGGCGGCTTATATAGAGTGCGTTGCCCTCCACAACGGTTCCGGTACAGGGGTGGAGTAGTGGGGATTGAATGCGTACGTTACAGGTAACGTATGCTCTAAATGCTAATAAATGCACCGGGAAACGTACGACCGTTTCCGTCCAGAGAGGTTACGATGTACCGAGTGTAGCCAGTCGGTTAGCTTGGTATCCTCCGAATGCTAGTCTTCGACTGGATGGTTGAGGACCTGTTACCGACTGGATGATGGGGACTCCTTAATTCAGTCGGGACTGACTAAGGGCCTTGTCCTTTGTGAGGGGTAGTCCTTGGGTAGGACCTACATGACAGGCATATGACCCTACCCTAGGACTATGACCCCATCATTAGTCCCCGAATGGATTGTGGTTGAAACGACGAAGCGGTGCTTGAAGTTTGGATCCGACTGGAACAGATTTGGCTTGGGCGTTGCCTGCCCCGATCCATTTTATCTTTTCTGACCAACGATCCGAGTGGAAGTACTCGCGAAACAGACTGTCGGAAGCCGAGTGCTTCTGCGGCATCTTTTGACGCGACCGGTCAACTGACAGTGGCGGAGTTGAAAGCGGCGGATTTTCCGGGATCTCAAATTTCGGGTTCCGCCTGCTCAACGGGGATGACGCCATCGCGCTCGAGTAGCGCCTGACGCCTCGATTCTCGCGCCTTCAACCTCTCCACTAATATCGCTGCGGTGGGTCGGGGGATAAGGTTTCGGGCCTACCCGCCAGCGACCCAGTCGGAGCCCTACTTAAATCTCGGTGGCGAGGGTTCTTCGTTACGCTCGCTGAATCTCTTGCCTTCACCTGCTCCGTCTCTCTCGCCACCTCCAGCACCTCTACACTCTTCCCTCCCCCTTCCTCCCGCGGGCTCCCAACTTCCGCCATGACCAAGGGTCAGACGAGCAAGATGGAGGCGAGGAAGAAGAAGGGGAAGGCGACGGCTCCTGCTCAGCGGCGGCAGCGGCCGCTGCCGGCGGGGTGGATTCAAGGCGACTTCCTCCCCTCACGGTGACGAAGGGGAATCGGCTGCAGCTGGTCGAGCACGGGATGATCGTGCACAAGACTTGGAGGCTGCCGGCGGAGAACGAGGTCGAGCCGGCGCCCCGGGAGGGGGAGCACGTCTTGCTTCTCAGCCACGTCTATCGAGGTTTCTCCTTGCCCCCGCATCCTTTCTTCAAGGGCATCATGAATCACTTCGGGGCACAACTTCACCACTTTCCCCCGAACGCCATTGCCCATCTCTCTGCCGTTTATAGTTCTGTGTGAGTGTTTCATTCGCTGTCCTCTCCATTGGGGGTTGCTCAAGCACATATTTTCTGCTAGATCCCAGACCATCAAATGACTTAGCCAGTCGGATGGTAAAACACATCTTCTCCAGCTCTGCGGGGGTCTAGGTTTCCAGAAAAAGAGTCGGAGCAGTTATCCCACCCTCCAGCTAAGTGAGTCGGTCAGGAACTGGCAGTCGACGTGGTTCTACTGCCAGGATATCGCCTGCCCGAATGCTTCGACAGGGCTGCCTCCCTTTAGCTTAGATCGGCCCGCCCCACCTAAGCAACTCGCGCTCACGAGGGCGGAGAAGAACGACATCCAACCTCTGGTCGGGGCGCTCGTAGATGTCGTCAGGAGGGGGGTCACTGGCATAGACTTGCTGGAGGTCTTCCTCGGTCGGCGTATCCAGCCCCTGCAGGCTCACGACCACCCCATGTGGCATTATACGGGGCCCGAGGATTCCACTCGGACCAACGTCGTGGACGTGACTGAGGAGAGGGTGACCTCATGGGTGCTCCAGATCACAGGCCCCTGCGAGAATCCCAAAGGATCACGGCGAGTGAAGCCCTTCTTCGCGGATAATCCTCCTCCGAATCAGGTGAGTGGCACTTGTCGAGTGCTCCTAACTGTCTTAATATTATCGTTTGCTTGAATCTCTGTGCGACGTCTTATGTCGCCGACTGAATTTTATGCAGGAGTGGACCAACTGGTTTTCTCCCATCTCGAACGGGAACCCGGCCAAGGAGGAGGAAGGCAGCCAGGAGGGCAGCGTGGAGAGCGCTGAATACGTTTCCGACAGCGGGGAGTCGGAGGAAGAGACCAGCGAGGAAGAGGAGGAAGACGAAGAGCAGGACTCTCCGCCTCCGCAAACAGAGCATCAGACCAAGCGCCGACACGAGCCTGCCGTTCCCTCGGCCCCTCCAGCATCTTCGAGTGCTCCGCCCACTGCCCCGGTGGTCCCGAGTGCTCGGAGCACTAAAAGGGCCAGGGATGCTGCCGCTGAACCTGCGGGTGAGTCTTCCAAGGCGGCCAAACCGAGTGGGTCCAAACCTCGGAAGGCTCTGCCGCGGATGAGGGTTGCTGTCCCCGTCACCTCCACGTAAGTGTATCGATCTTCTAATTTCTTCTGTTATCCGAGTGAATTCTTGTTCATTGGTCGAATGGATTTCACTCGACAGAGTTGGTACTTCTGCCACCTCTCCGGCGCGCTAAGAAGCCGACCTCATGGACACGGACAACGTCGTCTCGTCCCAGCCAGGTGTGTTGTAGTGACCTTGAGTGTTTTGTTCTATCATAGGTTCTGCCTCTTTCTTTTTCTGAGATCTTGCGTTGTTCGGTCTATCAGGGGCGATTTGCGTGGACGAGGGCGATCAGGGGAGAACTGAATAGGCTGTGGAGCCCGTTCTTGAGGCTGCTCCGCCTGTTTCTGCTCTCGCCGCCGACGTGCCGCCGACTGAGGTGCTGCCGCCGACTGAACCGGCGCTGGTGGTTGAGGTGCCGACTGGAACGGACCTCGGGATGCCTCAGGAACTTCCGACGATGCCAGGCTCGTCGAATGTCGAGTTCAACATCCAGCGTCTCCCGGAGGAGCACGTGGGAGCGGCCAAGGGGGCCATGGTGCAGGCGGAGCTGATGGATGGGGAAGCCAAGAGGGCCTACGACTCCGTCGCATCCTCGTACCAGCGGAGCTTGGAGCTGCGGGATGATATCCGAGTAAGTGGGCTAGTAAGTATTTATTTTTCTCTCGTAACCCACTGGGTGTTTTTGGAAAGCAGCTGTTGTTTGCAATGGGTTCACTCTGAGTGAACCCAGTGGGTGTAGTCCCCGAGACTTCTGTCGAGTGCTTGCACCGGCAGTTGTCTTTATACATATTGTCTTTGCTTTGGTCAGGTCTGTAAATAACATGACCGACTGCTAGCAGTTGTGGCACTCGGAGTGCACTTTCTGTAAGAGTCTCCGAGAGTAAGTTGTACTCAGGTGGGTTAGTATTGGCCTCGTAGGCGTAGGTGGTAACATGCAGCTCAATAGGGCAGGCCTGCTTGAGTTGCATGCCAGTGGGGTCACTCTTAGTGAACCCACTGGGTGTAGTCCCCGTGACCGCTGTCGACTGCTTGCGTCGGCAGGGGTCTGAAGAACTTAGACTTTTATTGTTGAATTTTCTGATTGTCCCTTGGTGTTTGGTGGCAGAAAACCTGTGAAATGGGAACAGCCTATGAGACTCTCAAGGCGGAGAGGAATCAGCTCGCTGGTGAGCTTGATGCGGCCATGCTCGCAATGGCTGGCATGAAGGATGCTCTGGAGGGACGAGAGAAGTCATTGGAGCAGGCTCGGGAAGCGAACAAGGTTTTGACTTAGGAAGTGGAAAAGATGGGGAAACAGAGGACTGCTCTGATGGGTCAGATGGACGTGCTGAACAAACGGTGCAGAGCATAGGAGAAATATGTCAGCGACTGGGCTCGGCAGATGATGACGCGTCTGGCTGGTAAGTCCTACTTTTTCCGAGTAGTTGTGTTATGCGCGTCACACTCGGCACTTATTGTGTGTTTGTCCTGTTGTCGCAGATTTTTGCTTTGACGCCGAAGCTGAAGCAGCTGACGTGGAGCGGTCGATTCTTGAGAACGTTCCACTCGGCGAGGACGCCAATCGGGATCTGCTCCATGCACACATCCGCGTGGGCAAAGTTGGTCCTTTCATCGGTCGACTGAGAGAAGTCGTCGGCCGAATTGACAAGGAGCTTTGGCCAGAAGATGAGTCGCGACAGGAGATGGAGAACCTAATGACCCGACTGGAGGAGATTCCCAACCGAGTGCAGTCGTGGAAGAAATCTGTAGCTCGTTGTGGTGCAGATGTTGCTCTGTCCCTGGTCCGAGTCCATTGCAAGGAGGTGCGCGAGGAGAAGTTGAAGACGTTGAAGGTGGCCAACATGAAGAAACTTTGATTCGAAGACTTCATGGAAACCTTCCTTGAAAGCGTCACCCGCATCGCCGACGGTATTGATCTGGACACGTTCGTGGAGCCCTCCAGTCCTGGTGTTAATCCAGAGGAAGCGTAAAAACACTTATATCCTCGGTATGCCGAGTGCGGATCTGTAAGAAACTTTGGCCACTGCTGTTGGCCTTCACATTCTTGGTTCGGTGTGGGTAAGCTTGATCCACACCGAGCCACTATCTTTGGTTGAACTTTGAATTGATTCTTTTGCTCTTCTATTGCAATGTTGACTCGAGTTTTTGTTTTGCGTTTCTTGGTGAAGCCAAAGGCAAACATTCGGAACATGTCAGTTGTTTTGACATCTGCATGAGCCTCATTGAGGGTCCGTGGAATTCCCTAAGTCTCCGAGTGTGACATTAAGAGTACACTCGGAGAAGGTTAATACTTAGGCGATGCTGGATCGCAGCTAAGCCCCCGAGTGTGACGTGTAGCGCACACTCGGAGAAGGTTAATACGTAGGCGATTCTGGACTGCAGCTAAGCCCCCGAGTGTGACGTGTAGTGCACACTCGGAGAAGGTTAATACTTAGGCGATGCTGGATCGCAGCTAAGCCCCCGAGTGTGATGTGTAGTGCACACTCGGAGAAGGTTAATACTTAGGCGATGCTGGATCGCAGCTAAGCCCCCGAGTGTGACGTGTAGTGCACACTCGGAGAAGGTTAATACTTAGGCGATGCTGGATCGCAGCTAAGCCCCGAGTGTGACGTGTAGTGCACACTCGGAGAAGGTTAATACTTAGGCGATTCTGGATCGCAGCTAAGCCCCCGAGTGTGACGTGTAGTGCACACTCGGAGAAGGTTAATACTTAGGCAATGCTGGATCGCAGCTAAGCCCCCGAGTGTGACGTGTAGTGCACACTCGGAGAAGGTTAATACTTAGGCGATGCTGGATCGCAGCTAAGCCCCCGAGTGTGACGTGTAGTGCACACTCGGAGAAGGTGAATACTTAGGCGATGCTGGATCGCAGCTAAGTTTTTTTTTGTTTGTTGGGACCGGAGTCTGCGACCGCGGAAGAACTTTGAACCTGCAAAAAACTCAATCTGCTTTATATTATTTCACCAATACTTGTTCTTTACATTGCTTCAGTCGACGGTCACGCGTAGAAGCGCTTCAGGAGATCTCCGTTCCATGCATGCGGCTCGTCCGTCTCTCTCTCGATGTTGTAAAGTCTGTATGCTCCATTGTTCAGCACCTTGGAGATGATGAAGGGTCCTTCCCAGGCCGAAGCCAACTTGTGAGGTCTTAGCTGATCCACTCGGAGCACCAGGTCGCCTGCTTGGAACGTGCGACTTCTGACGTGGCATGCATGGAAACCCGCAGGTTTTGTTGATAAATGGTTGAGCGAGTTAGTGCCATCTCATGCTCCTCCTCCAGAAGATCCACTCCATCTTGCCTTGCTTGTTCTGCTTCGGCTTCGGAGAAGAGTTCGACTCGTGGCGCATTGTGAAGCAAGTCACTCGGAAGGACTGCTTCTGCTCCATAAACGAGGAAGAACGGTGATCGCTGTGTACATCTGTTAGGGGTTGTGCGAAGTCCCCAAAGCACTGAAGGTAGCTCGGTAACCCAAGCTCCAGCGGCATGTCCTATCTCTTGTAGGAGTCGGGGCTTCAAACCTTGCAAAATAAGTCCGTTTGCCCGCTCTACTTGTCCGTTGGACTGAGGATGCGCTACGGAAGCAAAATCCACTCGGATGCCCTGGCTTGTACAGAAACCTTTGAATCTGTCCGAGTCCCGTTGTCCGTGATTATGCTGTGAGGTACGCCGAACCTGAAGATGATGTCCCTGACAAACTTGACGGTTGTTGAGGCGTCGAGCTTCTTGATGGGCTTCGCTTCGATCCATTTTGTGAACTTGTCGACTGCCACCAACAGATGTGTGTATCCACCTTGGCCTGTCTTGAATGGTCTGACTGTATCTAATCCCCAAACAGCAAACGACCACACAAGAGGGATCGTCTTCAACGCAGACGTCGGCTTGTGGGACTTGTTGGAGTAGAACTGGCAGCCCTCACATCGGTCAACCATATCTTTAGCCATCTCGCTAGCCTGCAGCCAGAAGAAACCAGCCCTGAATGCCTTGGCGACGATTGCTCTCGAAGAAGCGTGATGACCGCAGGTCCCCGAGTGGATATCCTCCAGAATCAGCTGCCCCTCCTCTGGGGAGATGCATCGTTGAAGAACGTATGAGATACTTTCTTTGTACAACTGGCCATCAATGACAGTGAATGACTTCGACCTGCGGACTATCTGCCTGGCCTGGACTTCGTCTTCTGGTAGTTCCTGCCTCAGGATATATGCAATGATCGGCACAGTCCAATCGGGGATGACGGCAAGAATCTCCATGACCAGATCAACCACAGCAGGTACATCGACTTCAGTTGGATCCATTGAACTCTTTGGTTGTACCGGCTCCTCTGTGAAAGGATCTTCTTTGACTGAGGGAAGGTGGAGGTCCTCGAGGCAGACGTCACTCGGGACTGGTCTCCGAGTGGATCCAAGTTTTGCTAGCTCATCAACTGCTTGGTTCTTCAGTCTTGGAACATGGTGAAGTTCTGGACCTTCAAACTTCTTCTCGAGCTTCCTCAATGCATTGCAGTATGTAGTCATGCTGGGGTTCCTGACGTCCCACTCTTTCATCACTTGATTGACCACCAAATCCGAATCGCCGTAGACCATCAGGCGACGGACGCCGAGTGAGATGGCCATACGCAACCCGTAGAGGAGAGCTTCATACTCTGCCTCGTTGTTGGAGGAATCGAAGTGTATCTGTAGCACGTACTTGAGCTTGTCGCCCTTTGGTGATATGATCACAACGTCAGCGCCGGAGCCATTCAACATCTTGGACCCATCGAAGAACATTGTCCAATGGGCCGAGCAGATGTGGGTCGGTTGCTGTTGTTCTACCCATTCTTCTATAAAGTCAGCCAGAGCTTGAGACTTAATAGCTTTCTTGGCCTCGAACTTGATATCACAGTACAGCATCTCCATCGCCCACTTCGCCACTCGGCCTGACGCGTCTCGATTGTGGAGAATTTCCGACAATGGAGCATCAGAAACGACAGACACCGAGTGGTCTTGGAAATAATGGGCCACCTTCTTTGCAGTCATGTAAATCCCGCAGATAAGTTTTTGATAGTGGGGATACCTCTGCTTGGAAGGAGTTAGGACTTCGGAGACGTAGTACACTGGCCGCTGAACTTTGTATGCTTTGCCTTCTTCTTCTCGTTCGACTGTAAGAACAGTACTGACGACTTGATTTGTAGCCGCGATATACAGAAGAAGGGGCTCTTTACTGAGCGGAGCTGTAAGAACCGGCTGGGTGGAAAGTAGGACTCTGAGGTCGTCGAATGCGACTTGGGCTTCGTCTGTCCACTCGAAGGTATCTGATTTCTTCATGAATCGGTACAGAGGAAGCGCTTTCTCGCCGAGTTGACTGATGAACCTGCTCAAAGCCGCTAGGCAACCTGTGAGCCGTTGAACATCGTGTATTCTGACTAGCCTCTCCATTCGGACGATGGTCCCGATCTTTTCAGGGTTGACATCGATCCCTCGTTCAGAAACGAAGAAACCGAGTAACTTTCCGCTGGGAACACCGAATGAACATTTGGCGGGGTTGAGCTTGATATCGTACCTACGAAGGTTGGCGAATGTTTCTGCCAAGTCAGTCAGCAGGTCGGAACCTTTGCGTGACTTGACTACGATATCATCCATATACACATACACATTCCGACCGATCTGGTCGAGGAGACATTTTTGGATCATGCGCATAAAGGTAGCTCCTGCATTCTTCAAACCGAATGGCATAATGATGTAGCAGAAGCACCCGAATGGGGTGATGAAGGCTGTTTTTAACTCATCGGGACCATACAGACAGATCTGATGATAGCCCAAGTAGGCATCAAGAAATGACAGACGCTCGCAACCCGCAGTCGAATCGACAATTTGATCTATGCGGGGGAGCGGAAAATGGTCTTTCGGGCAGACCTTATTGAGATGCTTGAAGTCGATGCACATTCGGAGCGACTTGTCCTTCTTGGGCACCATGACAACATTGGCAAGCCACTCGGAGTGGTGAACCTCGCGAATGAAGTTGGCTGCCAACAGCTTGGCCACCTCTTCCCCGATTGCCTTCCTCTTGTGTGCGGCGGATCGGCACAGGCACTCTCGGACAGGCCGAGCAGTGGAATCCACGTGCAGTCGGTGCTCAGCCAACTCCCTGGGTACACCTGGCATGTCAGAGGGTTTCCATGCGAAGATGTCCCAGTTCTCATGGAGGAATTGGGTGAGCTCGGCTTCCTATTTAGGATCGAGGGTGGTGGAGATATTCGTCGGGGCAGCAGTGGCGTCCGTCGGGTGGATGCTGAACTTCTTTGTCTCTCCCCCGACTGAAATGCAGACTCTGAAGCTGGCTTCTTCGAGCGCATCAGGTCAGCGGGGTTGACTGTTTTCTTGTACTCGTCCAGCTCGAGGACGGCCATCTGCTGGTCGGCGATTCTTGATCCCTGCTGCAGACACTCTTCAGCCCGCTGCCGGTTGCCTGTGATGGTGATCACACCCTTCGGGCCTGGCATCTTCAGCTTCAGGTATACGTAACATGGATGGGCCATGAAGTGCGCATACGCTGGGCGACCCAGAATTGCGTGATAAGCGCTCTGGAAGTCAACCACTTCGAACGTCAGCTTTTCCTTGCGGAAGTTCTTGTCGGGGCCGAAAACGACGTCCAACGCGATCTGGCCGAGTGATTTGGCCTTCCGTCCAGGGACGACTCCGTGGAACTGCACGCTGCTCTCGCTGAGTTTGGACATCGGGATGCCCATCCCCTTGAGGGTGTCGGCGTACATGATGTTCAAGCCGCTGCCGCCATCCATGAGGACTTTGCGCAGTCGGACTCCTTCTACCACCGGGTCGACGACCAGGGCCTGTCTCCCCGGGGTGGGTACATGTGGCGGATGATCCGACTGGTCGAAGGTGATCGCTGTCTGAGACCATTTGAGGAACTTGGGGTTGGTAGGGGTGGCCATGTTCACCTCTCTGTTCACCAGCTTCAGTCGGCTCTTGCTCTCGACGTCAGCAAAGATCATCAGGGTTGCATGGAGTTGGGGGAACGGATCCTCCTTATCCTCCTCATCCTGTTCATGGTCCTTCTCGCTCGGTTGCCCTTCGCTGAACCCCTGGATCAGGAGGCGACACTGTCGAGTGGTATGCTTCGCATATATGGGGTTGCCTTCTTCATCCATCTTCGTATGAACTGGACATGGCTGGTCCAGGATGGGGTTATTGAACTGCTTCTTCTTGGGGGTGAACTGAGCCTTCCCTTTGCCCTTGAACTTGGCATTGGTTACGGCTGCAGCTTCTGCTTGCGGAGCAGTCGGAGCTTTCTGCTTGTGCTTCCGAGTGTTGCCCCCATCGCCATCAGCGACTGTTTTGTGCTTGCCGCTTCGGATGCGGTCCTCTTCTTCACCATTTGCATAGCGTGTTGCTATCTCCATCATCTTGCTCATGGAGATGTCGCTTGTTCGGCCGAACTTCAGGTACAGATCCCTTTACCGCACGCCTGCCTTGAAGGCGCAGACTGCTTGATGCTCGATAACGTTCTCCACCGTGCGATAGAGAGTTGTCCAGCGTTGGATGAAGTCACGCAGGGGCTCATTCTGCTTCTGGACGCAGTGCTGGAGCTCCACAAGGCCAGCAGGGCGCTTGTATGTCCCTTCGAAGGTCCTGATGAACACTCGGGCCAGATCTGCCCAACTATAGATGCTTGAGGGGGGCAACTGGTTCAGCCATGCTCGCGCCGAGGCGTCGAGCATCAGAGGGAGGTGCTTCATGGCGACATGGTCGTCCCCTCCTCTGATCTGGACTACCACTCGGTAGTCATCCAGCCACGTTTCTGGCTTGGACTCTCCTGTGAACTTGCTAATTCCCGTCGCCAATTGGAAGTTGGGAGGGATGTCAGCCGAACGGATGGCTCGACTGAAACACTCGGGACCAGAAACGGTGGCCCTGCTTCCACTCGGACGGTCGATATCGCGACCATCGCGGTGGGCCCGACCCCTGTCGACCCTCTGCTGGGCGATATGCCCTCTTGCATTGGGCCTTGGGTCGTAAGTGTCACCGACTGTACGCCGATCATCATGATGTCGGGGCCCGTAGGGTCCACCCCGCGGAGGGGTGCGTGAACGGCGGCGATCTTCGTGATTTACGGAACGGCTGCCTCCTCTGTGCGCTTATGGGAACCTGGGCTGTGAACCGACCGATGCGTATTCGCACGAACAGAACTATTATAGATCCTGTTGTGCGAATGGGAGACCGCCGAATTCTGCTGCTGCGCCGTGTGCAATAGGGCTCGGATCTGCTCGATCCCTCTACCAGCCTCTGAATCAGTCAGCTGGAGGGAATCGGCTATCTTGGCAGCTACAACCAAGTTGAGGAGGGGTGTGCGGAACAGCTCCACGTTGCTCTGCCGAGTGTGCCGACTAGCAGAACGGCGAGGTGGACGACGCGCGCCGGACGCTTCACCGATCTCGTGCTCGTTCCGGCCTGCCTGACGGGGATCTTCATGGGAATTGGCCATGTGTACTTCTGCTGCAGGCCCGTGACCCGCGTACCCGGAAGGAAACTCAGTCGGAACCGAGCCCGAGCGCTGGGACAGCGGGGCAACCACAACTGACTCTAGAACCGCCACTTGTGAAGATGCGTTCTGGCGCGCCTGGGCGTGTTGCACCCAACGCTGGAGCCGCGGACGGCGGGACCGCTTGACGCGGCGCGTGACGGCGGTGTAGGTCGACACCGGAGCCGACTGCTGGAGAAGAAGAATGTCGCGGGCGCCGGCACGGAAGTGCGTAGCCCCGCGACGGGGAAGCGCCTCGACGTCGAGGGGCGCATCTCGAAGCCACGCCGAATCATCGACGATGAAGGAGAGAGCGCCGAAGAAGATCTGGTGACCCATGCTCGAATCTCCACCGGACGACATGACGAAAGGAAGTAGTCGCAAACTCGCCGGAAGTCGCTTAGACGCCTGCCCCACGGTGGGCGCCAACTGTCGTGGGTATAAGCCTGACAGTAGATGTGTAGGGTACGAAAAGGATGGGTAGAGTCCCAGCTACGGCGAGAATGTATGAGTTCGGGCCCCTCTGCAGTGGAGGTAATAACCCTACGTCTCAGTGCTCAGGGAGCTTTGTTGTCGAGTGGAATAGGGAATACAATGAGTTGCTAACCCCTCTACCAGTGGGGGAGGGCGGCTTATATAGAGTGCGTTGCCCTCCACAACGGTTCCGGTATAGGGGTGGAGTAGTGGGGATTGAATGCGTAAGTTACAGGTAACGTATGCTCTAAATGCTAATAAATGCACCCGGAAACGTACGGCCGTTTCCCTCCAGAGAGGTTACGATGTACCGAGTGTAGCCAGTCGGTTAGCTTGGTATCCTCCGAATGCTAGTCTCCGACTGGATGGTTGAGGACATGTTACCGACTGGATGATGGGGACTCCTTAATTCAGTCGGGACTGACTAAGGGCCTTGTCCTTTGTGAGGGGTAGTCCATGGGTAGGACCTACATGACAGGCCTATGACCCTACCCTAGGACTATGACCCCATCACTACTGAAGACATTGTCCCCACTGAGGAAATTGGTGAAGAAACGATCCCCATCACTGATGAAAATTAAGAAGATGCTCCTGAGGAAATTGCACCAGAACCACTTCCTCAGCCTAGACAAAACCCTCAACCAGCTCATCCGAGGATTGCAAATGAAGTAGAACTTGACAAAATCCTCAACGACATCAACGCGCCAGGTCCTCTAACTCGCTCAAAAGCTTCACACTTAGTTAATTTTGTGGGCATTTCTCCTTTGTATCCATCACAGAACCCTCAAAAGTTGCTGAGGCTTTTCTGGAACCGGAGTGGATCCAAGCTATGCAAGATGAACTTCTTCAATTCAAGCTGAATGACGTATGGGAGCTCGTCAAACGACCAGATCCTCGCAAGCACAACATCATCGGCACCAAGTGGATTTTCCTAAACAAGCAAGATGAGGACGGTCAAGTGGTGAGGAACAAGGAACGACTTGTAGCCCAAGGCTACACCCAGGTTGAAGGAATAGATTTTGATGAAACTTTTGCACCTGTTGCTAGAATTGAAGCTATTCGAATACTACTTGCTTATGCTAATCATCATAACATCATCTTATATCAAATGGATGTGAAAAGTGCATTCCTCAATGGTAAGCTTGAGGAAGAAGTATATGTTGCTCAGCCCCCAGGTTTTGAGGATCCAAAGAATCCAGACAAAGTCTTCAGACTCAAAAAGGCTCTTTATGGTCTCAAGCAAGCCCCTCGGGCATGGTATGATACATTGAAGGAATTCCTCATGAAGAAAGGCTTCACACCTGGTTCACTCGATCCAACTCTTTTCACTAAATCCTATGATAATGAGGTATTTGTGTGCCAAATATATGTCGATGATATCATATTTGGCTGCACTAACAAACGATACAGTGATGAATTTGCCTACATGATGAGTGAAGAATATCAGATGTCCATGATGGTGGAGCTGAAATTCTTCTTGGGTCTTCAAATTCATCAACAAAGCAATGGAATCTTCATATCACAGGACAAATACCTCAAGGATGTTCTGAGGAAATTTGACATGCATGAATGCAAAGGTGCCAAGACTCCAATGCCTACCAACGGCCACCTCGGCACTGATGAAAATGGTAAAGATTTCGATCAGCAGGTATATCGTTCTATGATTGGTTCTTTATTGTATCTATGTGCATCTAGGCCAGATATAATGCTTAGTGTTTGCATGTGTGCACGTTTTCAAGAAAAACCGAAGGAATCACACCATAAGGCTGTGAAACATATTCTTCGATACTTAGCTCACACACCAATACTAGGATTATGGTATCCCAAGGGCTCAAATCTTCATCTGGTAGGGTATTCTGATTCTGACTATGCTGGTGACCGTGTGGATCGCAAGTCAACTTCTGGCACATGCCATTTCCTCGGAAGATCACTAGTTTGCTGGTCCTCAAAGAAGCAGAACTGTGTATCACTCTCCACTGCCGAAGCTGAGTACATTGCTGCTGGTTCTTGATGTGCTCAATTACTATGGATGAAGCAAACCCTCAAGGACTACAGCATCAACATGAAGAATGTGCCTCTCTACTGTGACAATGAGAGTGCTATCAAGATTGCATACAACCCGGTACAACACTCGAAGACCAAGCACATCCAGATTCGTCATCATTTTCTTCGGGACCATGTCCTCAAGGGCAATATCCTCATCGACCATGTGAAGACTGATGATCAATTGGCAGATATCTTCACTAAGCCCTTGGATGAGAAAAGGTTTTGCAAGTTGCGGTGTGAGCTAAATATCTTAGAATCTTCAAATGTTTTGTAAAAACATGCACACATCCTAACACTTATGCAAAATTGATGACTTAGATGTGCAACACATGATGAATCGATTTTCTTCAACTAATGAAGAATGTCACTCTGAGTGTGAAGAAATCAACGAAGAAATTGATTCTCACGGCCCTACGACAATTGTACGCGGCGTCTGTAATCAACATTCTTATATGGTGGGTCACGCCACCGCCCAATGTGAAATTCCTCAAGTTGATTTTCTTCAAATGTTCTATTTCCTCAAAATGTGTTTTTCTTCAAAACAACTGTTCTTCATTGTGATCATTTATCACAAAACCTTAAAAAACACTTGATGACTTTCATTTGACTAGATAGACTGTGATTTCAAGTCCTCAACATCATTCACTTATAGCTATTTCTTCATTTTGATATTTCTGCTAAGTGAATGTGATCGGACCCTACTTTCCCTCTATGCTATACTCATCCAGTCTATTCAATTCTTCATATGCATTATACTTGAAACTTTGTTCAAAATCCTCACCGCGTACTTGTCAACTGATGATTTTGTAACAAAAATCCTCAAATCTTCAAAAAACGTTTCTTTAATACACAGTAACTGAACCCCACTTCCCACGATCGGATAACCACGATCTCCACTATCTCCACCGCACTGTTCGGGAGCTACACGTGTCCTGCGGAGACATAGAGGCAGGGGCTGTTTGGTCCAAAATTTTCGCGCCAACAGTAACTTTTGGCTATAAATATGTCCTTATCCCCCTCGGCATACTCTTCTTCGCTCCATCGCTCTTCTGCCATAGCAAACACCATCGAACCCTAGCGCCATCGCTGGTAGGCTCGTCGCCGGTGAGGAAGAGCTTCACTTCCTCGACTTCTCCGTCGCCGGAACCACGCCGGAGTCGGACCATCTTCGTCCGCCTCCGCCGTAGACGTCCTCTGTTGCCGGGTTAGGGTGCATTGGACACGCGACCGAAGAGCTTCTCTACACACCTTTCTATGTTCTTCATGTGCACCTTCCAGGGTAAATAAATCCCATTTTTACCGCAAGTTAGATCTAAAATTTTACACCTTCTATGTGAAATCTGTTTTTCCTCAAGAATCGATAAGCACTTGCTTTCTCAAACACTGCCTATCACCACATCATTGATGAACTATGCTAAGCATCTAAGATTTTCACGAGATTCCTCAGTTGTGTGAATTTTCGGATCTGTACAACTATGGAACCCAAGAACAGTATGCTTTAGGCAAATTCCTTAACCACTGGTTATATTCCTCAACTGTCAAACTTTTTCATTTTCTTCAAATCTGAGAATGCATATGACCTCTCCAAATTCCTCGCAACTATACTCTGTTCACAGGTACACACATGTTAGCTGATGAATCTCTCGGTTCTCATCACATTAACTCATTTGCAGCGTTTCTAGAAGGAAATCTTCAAGTCTCATCAGAATCCTCAAGAGTTCAATCTCATCAGCAAAATCCTCAGCTGAAGAAAATGGAGGATGACAGAAAACAGAAGGGAGGAAAGAAACTTGAGCAAAACACAACTGTGGATATCCCTGAGGATATTTACTTGGACTATTGCACGCCTGGTGAAAATGAGACAATGGCCAAGAGAAAGATACGGCTGCAGAAGATAGAACGCCGATGGGCGAAGGAATGGAAGGAATACAGATTTGTGACTCCCAAGTATGCGAAGAAATTCGCTCTGAAGCCCCCTGGAAGACAAGCCCCACTTGAGGATCATCAAGTAGCACATCCCTCAAGCCTCATGACCATTGATGACTATCCAGATGAGAAGGAAAAACATGTGGCTAAGCTCAAGAAGCAGGCAGAAACTGTAGTGAGGAAATTCAATGAATCCTCAGCTGCTGCTACTTCCTCTGCCGCAGAAACCTCTGGCTCAAAAATTCCTCAAATGCAGTCTGTGCCATCAAAGCCAAGGGCTCCAAAGCCTCAAGAGAAGTCTGCCCGGGCTTCTGTCACAAAACCCTCAGCACCAAAACCTTCAACACCAAAACCATCAGCGCCAAAGCCCTCAGTACCAATTTCCTCAGCTCCAAAATCCTCAGCACCACCACCAAAGCCTCAAGAGAAACCAGTACAGAAGCAAGTCATGAAGCCTATGACCTCCAGCTCCTCACTCCCAGCTGCAACCAGCTCGGAGACAAAGTCTTCAACACCTCCTACGAAGACTCAGGTATCTGCTGAACGTGCAACTCTGCCAAGCCCCAGCAAAATCATCACCGTCCCGTCTGCATCAGAGGGCAATGATGAATTTGATGATCAAACACTGCAAGCCATCATCAGGAACAAGCAGGAAAGAGTAGCTCAAGCATCAGGCAGTACTATTCCTCTGGCAATGGACCCCAAGGTCCTCCTTGACTACATCAACATCTGGTATGAGGACCCAAACACTCCGCTTGATGATTTGAAACTTCCCCCTGGCATCAGCCACATGGTGACCACTTTCATCAATGAAGCCAAGTGGAAAGAACAGCAGGCCAAGCAGGCCAAAGTTGCAAAGCTTAAAAAGGAGAAATTCCTCAAGCAGAATCTCCTCAAATTGACTCCTGATGCACTGGTATCAACACAGGCAGAGCTGAAGAAATTGACTGACAGGTACTCCAAGCTGTCAGATCGTAAAAGTCTCAAAAGCAATTTCATCAAGCTGGCCACTAGTGCTGTTGATGATTACAATAAGAAGGCTGCACCCCCAACACCAACTTCTCAGCCCCTGATTATGGAGCCAGCAGATGAATCTCCTCATGATGAGGAAACTCCTCAAGTTGAGGAAGTACACCAAGAACATCGTGTGGATGAACCGGCTATTGAAGAAATCATCATGGAAACTCCTGCTGATGAATTTGCTGCAGCTGATGAGACTGCCCCTGACCCAGCTGCTTCGTCAAAGCAAGCTGATGACTCTGTTCCAGCTGGTTCCTCAATACCAGCTGAAGAATCTGTCAAGAGAACCCCTTCACCAAAAGCTTCAACGGTGAAGAAGATGACTCCGTCTGCATCAGACGTGAAGAAAACCAGGGCTGCTGAGAAGGAAGCCAAAGAGAAAAAGGCATCCTCAGCAGAAGGAGAAACAGAGGCCAAGTGCCTCAAAGCACTTGAAGAAACTGCTCCTCTAGACCCTGTGCCCCTGAATGTGCTCCTTCTTATGAAATGGTCATCATTGATGATCCAGCAAAAAAGGCAGATGAGGAAATGAAGGATGCCACCTTTGAGGAACACACTGACAAGGAAATTCATATAGACGACAGTCCTCAACCTTTCATTCCTCAGAAAAACACTGTTCAAGCATCAGCTGCACCAGCTGATGAAACTGCATCTGCCACCTAGCCACCTGAAGAAGATCAAACTAAAAATCCTCAAGCTGATGACATTGAATGCTTTGAGAAAAATCCACAAGATGAGGAACAGGCTGACCCAACTCCTCAAACTGAGCAAGAAGAAGCTATTCCTCAGCCTGATGCATAGCCAGAGCAAGCCCCTCAGCCTGAAGCCCAGCCAGCTCCATCCCCTCAGCCTGAAGTACCAGCTGCTGAAATTCCTCACCCTGAGGAAAATGCTGAAGAAAATGCACCGGACCAAGATAATGCATTAGTCGTGCTCAACCCAGAGACTGCCATTGTTGTCTCCCCTCTTGTTCCTCAGCAAAATATTAAGCCAGTTCAGCGTCAGCCATTCTCCAAGCATCCAAAGTTTCAAAAGGAAAATTTCTTTGAAGAACGCATGTACTTCATTGGAGAGAACCCCTATAACAAGCCTCAAATGAGGCATCTAAAGTTTTGGACAAGGACTCAGATGAATTACTATGCCTCTGTGCTATGTGGACGAAACAAGATATTCCAGCAGAGGCATATTCCTCATGTTGAACTTGAAGCAATACCGTGCCTGGAGCCAATCCTCAGTGTACTCCATGATGCTGGTTTACTCCCAATGTGCTCCGACATCTTTGACTGGAACAGCGAGCTAATTCTTCAGTTCTATGCCACTCTTCACATATCCGGCAACCCTGAAGACATTAACACTTGGGTGTTTGATTGAATGACACAAAACACTCACTACAAGGCTCCTGCTACTGAACTCCTCCGTGAACTGCCTGTACCAATTCCCTCAGATGAGGCTGTGAAGCTTTATGGTGAGCGTGAGCTGCCAAATGGGATGATGGAAGTCCTCATCAAGCCTTTGGCTGAAGGAAAATCTCCGTGAACAACCTTCCTCGTCCACGAGCTCAAGTACACACCCAGATCTGTTTACAGAATCCTCTGCAGTGTGCTCGCGCCGATCAAAGGCCATGATGATGAAGAAGATGTTGTAGGCCTCATGAAGAATATCCTTTTCAACATCATTCATGGTATTCCTATCAACATCCTTGATTTCTTCTTGAGGAATTTGGCCGACAATGCTATGTGTCCTTTTGATCACAATGTATATGCCCCATGGATCATGAGATTCATCAGGACAAGGACAGGCATCAACTTCCACGCTGATTTCCAAAACCATATTGGTTATATGCCTCCTATTCGGGTCAACAAGAAGACTTTCGAGTCCGTTGAAGGAAAAGGCAAATCTGTGACTGAAGAAGGCAGTAGGCCCCTTGATGGCCAGTTGAGAGAGCCAGAAGCTTATTCTTCATGGGATGATACTGAGACTCGTCCGGCAAGCCCCGTTCCTCCTCGCGTGATGAATACATGAGAGCTCCTCCTTAGTCTTCACCAGAAGGTGGATCACAATCACAAATGGGTCAAATGCCAGTTTGGCGCCATTGTGAAAACCCTCACTGAAACACAGAACTCTGTGAAGCTCAACCATCACTATCTGCATGAGGTTTTTGATCGCACCTGGGCTACACTTGCACATATGAAGACTCAGACTGAGCTTGAAGAAATGGACTTTGAGCGAGACTTCGAATGGTCGTGGCCTCCCAAGAAGAAGTTCAGGCCTATTCCAGTTCCAGACCTTGAAGACAGCTCCTTTTCTTCATTCCGCACTGCTGAAACTGATGAAGAACAACTCGACACTGCTACCGGTCCAAGGAAGAAGACTACTCCCAAGAAGCATCACGTCTCTTCCTCAACTGCCACGAAGTGAAGTCTTCACGGACGTTAGTCCTCAGTTTGTCCCTCTTTTTTGTCACTTGATGACAAAGGGGGAGAAACTTGAGAGTTAGTCTTCAAGCGGGATATTTTTGGGGAGTTAGTCTTCAAGCGGGATATTTTTGGGGCTTATGAACTATATTTAAGTTACAAACTCTTGGCTCTTCTGAAGTTTTTATGTAATGAGTTGTAACTTAAGCCCGATGGTACTCTGACGCTTTTGAACGTTTTTCTTCGCATGCTTATTCCTCAAGTTTTAATGCACGCATGCTGGAATTCGTCAGATACCATTTGTCATCATGCATTTTCATTTTCTTCATATGATATGTTACATATATGCATGATTTACAAGACTCAGGGGGAGATCTCCATGATATAAATCATCAATGTGCATTTGCTGTGAAAAGAAAAATCCTCAAGATATGCACATCTTCAGGGGGAGTCTCTCTGAATCTTGATTTCAAATTCCTCAAATGAGTATTTACACTTCATATTTTTGATCCCTGATTGAAGACTTAACCTATTTGTCATCAACCACCAAAAAGGGGGAGATTGTAAGTGCATCTAGTGCCCCTTTGTGATTTTGGTGGTTTGAAGACTTATAGGTTAAGTATCTAATGTGTTTGTGAGTGTACACAGGATCTATAAGTCATTGAGGAGTTTGAGATATTTGAAGAATATCGACCCCTAAAAATGTATGTCTTTAGTTGAAGAAATTGGTCTGAAGCTGAAGAAATGAATCGCGAGGAATCTGCGATGAAATTGATATTCCTCATGAAGATACTGATATTGAGAAGTCCGGTGTGTCATGAAGAAAATCACTCTGAAGAATGTGAAGCATGAAGATTTACACTTTCTGTTTTATTTTCTTCGCATTTGAGTAATAGGAACACCGTACTGTTAAAGGGGGTCGAAGTTACACTATGGAATGAATTTCCTCATGATGCCTAACCCAAGCCTAATCCTACCAAAAGCCTCAAGTGAGGAATACGAGTGACATGAGGACTCTCACAGTTCAGGGTTCCGACCGTTTCGATAGCCACGCCAAGTCATTGGTCTTATCCACTCCAACAGTCATATTATTTAAGGGCATTAGTGTCAAATCATGTCGGGATGCTCCCAGGCTATAAATAGCCACCCCCACAACCACTAGCTGGTTGGCTGCTCCGTTAGAAACTGACACTTGTCATAAGAGCAACCCAATTCCTCAGAGTCTTCAAGAGTAATTCATCAGTGAGGAAATACCCCATACACCGAAACCACAAACCAAACCTAGTGATTGAGCATCACTGAAGAAGTTGTTCCTGTGTGGGACTGAAGCCTTTTACCTTTGAGGACTGTGCATCCTCCAGACGGTTAGGCGTCATGGTCTAGAGCTTTCCAGCAGTCAATTGTGGATCGCCGGGTGACCAAGTCTGTGAGGGTTTGGAAGTCTGCCCTGAAGACTTACCACGAGTGTTGGGCGAGGACTGTGTGTCCTTAGCTCAAGGAGAATACGGTAGGGACTGTGTGTCCCGGGATTGTGTGTCCTTTGGTTTCAATACCAAGCCGCTCCAAACCAGATGTACGACTGTCACAGCAGTTGGAACTGGGTCATCAACGACTGTCTTCACTAAGAAACGGGTTCTAATTCCTCAACTCCTTACTTTCCTCGTATTATGTGTTGATGACTTTCACTGCGACTGTTTGAAGAATTTGCTGAAGACTTTCTCTGAATTTTCTCAACCCCAAATTCTTCACATCAATTAATCCTCATATTTATTCTGCGTGCCTGCTCACAGTGCAATTTGTTTTCACATTCTTCACTCCGAAAAACTGCTGTTGTGAAACTTTGCACTTATGATCCTTTACTGTTTCCGTTGTAAGTTAGTCATAAGTGAGGAATCTCCTCAAAAGGAATTTCCTCAGTGATGAAATTCTAAAAATCTCCTATTCACCCCCTCTAGTCGATATAACGCACTTTCAGTATTTAAATATAAATACATTACGAAAGTTTTTTGAAAAAAAATGTGCAAAGTCAATAATTGGATAGATCTTTATTTTAGAGACCTGCATAAATTTGAATCATCAGATTTGGAGTTAGAATGGATTTAATATGGAATTTATGAGTTTAACGAAATAGAAAATGGGAAAGGGCTTAGCTTCGGGGCTATCTTGTGCCACCGGCGAGGGAGAGGGAATGGGCCGGCCTGCTGGATTGGCCTGGCGCGCAGGAGGGCCACGCTGAAGGCATGCTCTGCCTAGTGCGCCTCCTCTGTGAGGCGGCGCTTCCGAGGGAATCCGCCTCCACTTAACGACGGGCCCGGGCGCTGGTTCGCTGATGAGGGGTCTAGTGCGTCAGGGTCTTCTCCTTCCTCCCGCTCGCACACAGGCGAGGCAGGGGGGTAGACCGGCTGCGGGAGGAGCTGGGGGGGAGGCCCGGCGACGAGGTGGTCCTCTGGAGGGGGCCCAGGGGCGAGAGGAGACCCCTGGTTAGCTATGCTCACGCGGCGGCTCCGGCGGCTTCGGCCATGGCTGCCGAAGAGAAAGGGGAGGAAGAGAAGGCTCGGGAGGAAGAAGGGGAGCTTAGGAGGGGTTCCAGGGAGAGAGGAGGACGGTTTGAGGGAGCCAGAGATGCTCAGGAGTGAGGTGTTAAGGGAGGGGGAGGCCGAGAGAGCTCGGCAGCTCTCTGGAGCTCTCGGTTAATGGTCGCCACGCACCCTAGGAGGAGCTTGGAGGCTAGCTAGTAGATGGATATGCTTTGAATGGTCAAGGGAAGACTCCAAGACATGCTGGGGCATCCTGGTTCAGTAAGAGATGGACTCGGGGAAAGCAACAAAGTGCAGAGCGCCCATATTGCAGTCCAGGGTGGTGGTCACCACGGTCACCTGTGCCTACAGGGTCCAAATGGCCAGTCAAGCATGTTTGGGAGGTGGGGCATTCTACCTGGAAGGTGAGTGGGGAGTTTGGCTTCAAGTGGAGTTGGTTTGAACATCTGCTGACTGAGGTAAACATCTCAGCAGGAAACTAGGGGCTGATACAAGTGGTTCTTACACGCAGGGATGACAGGTGAAACCCTGCCCTGGAGCATCTCGTATGGAAGGACTACACACCTGCAAAAATTCAGCTCAAGAAAAGAAGTGTAGCTAGCACTTGCTGTACAAAGCTACTTTTCAGCCAGAAATGAACTTGAGGAGGTGCTGCTCATTTTCTCCACAAGAGCATGCCATATCTTGGTTCTAAATGAAGCCTTGGCATATAATAGATGCCCTGGAAAGAGTTGGGGTGAGAGCTTAAGCAGAAGAATGGAAACAGAGGTAAAACAGTGCTACCAAGGGTGAAAATGAGAGAAAGTTACAAAGGTTCCTTCTCCAATAATTGACCAGTGGCCATTTGAAAGTTACTGGAGGTAAAATATGACTATGTGACGCTATGGTAGAAAGTTGAGCTCAAGGGTAAAAGTGGAAGGGGCAAAAGAAGCCAAATTAGTGAGTGCACACAAGGTGTTTGATCTGTGGTTGGCTACCAGATGACTTCCAATGGCTATGAAACTTAACAGGGTCAAATAATAGATGAAATTAGGCTTGCACACCGAATTTGGGATTTGCTGGAGAAGTTTTGCAATGTAGACTTGAAAAACCCTAGAAATGGGCAGAAATGGGTTTCTGCTTAGAACCCTATTCAATTCAATTCCCAATATTTGGTGTAGGGGCATTATTTGAGCATTAAGGAATGCACAAAAAGTTTGAGGTCAATTGGAGAAACTTTATAATGTGAAGTTACCAAAGTCAAAAATCAACAGAGAGGGTTTTGAGGGTCTTAGAACAAGTTCTTCTATTCTCCTTGGTTTACCACTTGGTGTGGATGCCTTATTGGAGAATTAAAACATGTCCACCAAATTTGAGCACAATTGGAGATACTTCACAATATAGAGTTGCTCAAATTTGATTCTGGACATATAGGGTTTTAGAGAGATTAGGGGAGCCAAATCAACTTGGATTGAAATGAAACTTAGCAAGATCATCAATAATATCATAGGTGACATGCTAGAATTTTACTAGAATTTATTGAGAATATTTCTAATAGAAATATTTTAAAAGCTTGAAATAGGCAGGAATGGTTTTGGAGGGGTTTGCCCAATATTTTGAACATGACCATGTGTTAAAACTCATAAATATGGAATAAATATATCCACTGAGTTTCCCTAAATTTTCTTAAATATTTTGGAAGCAATAAAAATAACTTTCCTTCATAGGAGACCACTTCTGGCCTCACAGAAAGGCTTTTAAATAAAATAATAAAATAACTTTTAGAATAATAATATGGTGGTTTTTGGAGGACATTTTGATAATAGGTTTTAAATAAAATAATTGGTGCAAAAGAAACTCCCTAATTTGAGGACTTGTAGTACAAACCTCATCTCAGGGGTTTGAAAGTTTAATTCAAAGAAATGCTTTTTGGTGAACATAATATTTGGTGAAAATAGATATTTATCCTAAAAACATGGCATGATCATTAGGCAGGAGATCATGGAATGAGGAGGTGATTAGGACGATGGAAAGAATGAGGGGGAGCAATCACATGCATTCAAGCAAACATGCAAACAATAATCACTCCAAGCATCACAAGCATTCACAATTTTTTTAATTGGTCTTAAATTTTGAAATAAGTTAATTAGTCAGGAGGGCCAAAACTGGGTGTGACAGACCTTACCCCCTTAAGAAAATCTCGTCCCCGAGATTTGATAAGGCGGAGTCAAGGGTCTGCTCCTGCTATGCTGCAGGACTTACTAGCAGCAATAATCGAAATACACGGTCTGATGGGGCCACCTCAAGAGTAGCACTTTTTGGTGCATCTGCATCCTACGAGGATGTTGGAGAGAGGGAAAGTTTTCATACCTGGTTGCTAGTCGTACCTGTTGCCTGGTACTTACTCGGGCTGACAAGTGGGCCCAGGGTCCACCGTCAGCCTCTTCTTCTTCCTTTGATCCTTGTTTCTTGGGTGAGCCCCGTGTGCTGCCTTCACTTGCGGTGCCTAGGGCGTACGGTGTCCGGGGCCGCCCTACGGTGGTGTGCGGTGAGCCATCTGCCGGCACAGCGAGCACTCACCTCGCGGTCCTGGCATGTCGGCACTGCTCTAGGATTCCCAGCGAGCACCGACGGCCGAGCGGCAAACGGGGCTGGTGGCCTGGCTAGTGGCTCTCCGAGCCTGGCTATAAATTTGGCCAGGGAGTCCTTCTCGTTCTCCACCCAACCTTGCTACTTGCTGCTGCTCTGGTCCTCTTCTTCTTCTTCAGTTGCAGGTGCTCGAGGAGGGATGCCAATGGCGGACGAGACCCCCGGATGGCTCATCATCTTCCTGTCCGGGATGGTGGTGTTGCTCGTCGGGGTCTCGACGCTGTACTGCGCAATCGTCCATGATGATCGCCAAGATGTTGTTGCCCGCACGGCGGCTCTCCGCGGCGGCAGGGTTCATGATGATTAGGCATCGGCTCGGCGCACGTGTGGTGTTAGCACGCTAGTGGGTCCTTGCGGTCTCTTCTTACGAAGGAACCGAGGTGTCATAATGGCAAGTGGTTAGGCGTTGACGTGCGGTGTGACTATGGACGTAGTCGTGGTCCGGGTGGAGGTTGCTCCCGGTGTGTTTGTCCTTGCTAGCTTTACTGTCTTGTGGTTGGCGTAGTTGATGCTGGAGTTGCAATAAAATGCGTCGTTCTTCTGTGTCGTCAAGGCTCCTTGATCATGTGGATGCTTCACCATGCTCGTGGGGACTACCTTTGGTTGCCGGGGTTGCAGTCTGCGGTGTTTGTGTTCCAGCTAAACAACATTGAGTTACTCGTCCTGTTACTGAGTGAATAAGTATGTCATTAGTGAGGATGACAACGTACCTTCCCCAAGCACGACATAAGTACAGTGCTCAAGAGTCAGGTGGGGAAAACGGGGACTTTCTGCGGGTGGTTACTGGCCATGTCTTAACGACTTAAAGTCGTCTTCTATGGTCGTAAACCGTCCATCTTGTGGCTCAGCGAAGCTTTAGGGTCTCAAGGAACTTAGGATGTGGCGAACAATTATCATCTTAATTCTAAGCACATTCCTTAGATGCCAATAGTTCGATCTCTGACTCGGGACGATATCACCTCGTCTCATTAAAGATACCATCCTACGGGATCAAATCCACACCGCTCATGCTAGTCAACTCCGGGTTGAGGGACTAAACCCATCGCTACAAGCATGGTGTAGGTATGATGCACACACATTCCTATGCAAGAACCTTGGGGAGACATACAGCTACTATGATTGAATCTGAGGCACAACAAATCCAAATGTCCACCTAAGTCATCCAATGGACAAGTTACTACACTACTATTTTAAGGAAACACATAGTATACCAATCCAATATCTTGTTTCCTTCCTATGAATCCGATCAAGTGATCCATCGTTCCGATCAATCATTACTAGACCTTTCACTCCTACAAATCCAATATTGACGGGGTTCTACATAATCTCCTAGAGTCCTCATAATTCACATATTACTGCAAGGATTACATCATAGTATATCCACCAACTTCAATAATCATGGCCAACTAATCTCCAAGGCCAATCCACCTAATTTGGCAACTCCAAGTATCCGCACTCTATATCCACCGAGAAGCATGGTATCATTATCGAGATTATCGAGCTAAATCCAATTTACTCCGAACCATGTGGTCTTTGTCATCCTCAATACTCTATTAAGATTACCTATTTAAATCCAAGACTCAGGTCCAATAAGAAGTCTACTTGATACTCCAAGTTATTATGGTAACGCATCAAATCATGCCAACTACTTGCTAAAGTCATGTATACCACCAGGAATAATGTTCGCGATCATAATCGTCCTACTAAATCCAATCTTACTCCAGATTATGTAGGTTATTCTACTGTATCAACTCGTTCCACCAAATCCACCTACCTTTATAAGGGTCTCCCGATCCACCAAAATTAGTCTAGCTATATCCTCAAGACACCTATCATCAAGACAATCTTAGTCTGATACTCTACATCCGAAAACGATCCTCTTATGGCATCAAGGTTACAGTGCTAGCTTAAGATTGAAGGATACTTGTTCACTGCGATCACGTGTTCCATACGAAACCCGGTGCTAAGCGGAGTTTTATCGGGGACCTACACATGTTCTTGCATGTCCGTGTACTAGACACGTGACCAGAAAATTTGAGCCGAAAGGGCTTGTGGAGGATAGTCCGGTCTGGTGTGGTTTCCCAAACTTGAGGGGAAAGCACCACTTCTACGGGTTGCGTGCGGTTGCGCATAGCGCAGTTAGTGTCTTTAGTGTCAGCCATCCTTTGAAGTGGATCCTTGGTGCTTCTTGTCTTGCAGTCTTCAGTTGTCGAGAGGGTGAGAGAGAGAGAGCATAGAGGGGAGTGTCTAAGGGTATTAGTGCAATCAAACAAGCGTTGAAAAGTCAACTCAAACAAGTGCTAAAACCATCTTGATCATGAAAAATAAGACGAGTGATATATCCGCATGCTCGTTGCCTAAGCAAAAGTGCGACTTATATCGAAGCACAACCAACAAAAATAAGCAACACACAACATGGTCCATCTGAACCATTTCACGGACTCGACTTCGCATGGGGAATTCACGACTCATCTTAACCTAGGTTCTTGGACTCGACAGTCGTGCTTGCTACGTGCTATGGAGAGGAGTCCGCTAAGTCTTCTGGACCTTCTCATGGTGTTGTCATGCCTCTTGTTGTCGCTTGCCGAAGCAATTCACTTGAGTTGTAAAGAACTCTTGTTGTCTTCTCGTCTGGGAAGTTGCTGACGAAGGTAGTTCTTCATTGCTGTCATTGATAGAGTCTTCTGTTGTCTTCATGATCTTGTCAGCGTCTTCTCGTCTTCCGAGGCTCGAGAGTTTCAAGTGGACATCTTCATGCACCGATATTTGCATGCCATAATAGAGTTCTGATCTGTCAATCATATTAATTGCGATATCGACACCTAGAGCGGGAGATGAAGAGAACCGTTTTCCTGCTCACTAAGGTGAGGCGGACCAAATGGCGAGGTTCTCATCCACCGGTGGTGGTCGACACAATTCCTTATAACTGACATGGTCGCTCTATTAGTGATGCAGATCAAGGTTTGCATACGTTATGTCCAGATTATCATAGGCGAAAGTGGCATCACTCTCGAAGAGTGCTTAGGTTTTAACCATCTTCGGAACCTCGATGTCCTTGTTCCTCATGGAGGTACTTCTGTTGGTGTCGTCGGGTTGCAGAGTTGTCTTTTCTGTCTTTCAGCATAGGTGTTTGCCTGGAAAGGTTACTTCCTTCCGGGCTGCCCACGAGGATTTCAATTTATCCCGTGGTGAGAGGGCATAAGGTACTAGAGACCATTTGCAAGTTTTGAAAAAGTAGACGAGGAGTGTTAAGGAAATAAGAGTGGAAGGCTAGAGCGTAACCTTCAATTTCTTTGAATATTTAGGGGAGTCGAGAAAATATATAGGTTTTGTAAGTACTTTTGAAGAATCTGGAAAGCAGTTTTATCCTAAACTAACGTCCGTGCTAACTAAGGGCTTCCTACAGTCAGGATGGCTCTCATACCAGCTCTGTGGGGACCCCAACTTACGAGTCGAGACCGCCGTGCTCAGTGATCCCAGAGATCAATGCTCACCGAACACAGATACTGAATAAAAGAGTCTTACATCCATACATATCGTTGATACAATAAATGACCACCTCGGTCGAGTCTTACATATACAGGGCCTTACAGGCCTACACTCCAAACCGGACCAATAGCGGAATTATTGGTTGAAAGCGTGAATCCATGCCATCAGCCTTAACCTACAGGCATTCTGACTGGGAAGCGTCCTAGCTCGCAAGAACGTCACCGAGTTAATCTTCACCATACCCTGTTCTTTCTCACCTGGTCAATGAAATAACCAGTGGCAAGCCAATGAGTACTTTGAATGTACTCGCAAATAGCCCATGATATGAACAACGATAGTGAAGGATAACAATATCATGCATTTCTAGTGTAACTCATCTGGGTGGAATGATCATGAATATGCATCAAGGTAAAGAATTACTCTCGAAGAACAGGTTACAGATATCAACATATCTGTTGAGGGCTCAACCATCCGGGTTCACCCTACATGCAAGTCACCAAACTTGGTCATATCATTGCTACCATAGCAACACTTTTTCTTATCACCATATACATACTCACACTTACGCACACTTGGTTTATGCGGAAATATCAGGACGTAGTTTAAGCAGGATTATTCAACTGTCCTTGACCGTGGACACGGCTATTCGAATAGTTTACACTCTGCAGAGGTATTATGTTGGACTCACGAGATCCGGGAAACTTCCGTGTCATCCACGACTCGCGGTATATCACATACTCGAGGTAAGTACCCGATCAATGCCTTTCCCCTGATGATACTAGACAAAGTGGTCCACTCGAATGGTACCCATCCCACATGTTGTACATCTTACGAGCACCAACTCTGGACAGTACCAACCATGCGGGGACCAACGGTGTGACTGGAACTCATAAAAATGGCATAGTCGTCCTACCCGGCACGACCCCATCACGAGAGTGACCACACATCACTCCCGCCACTAGTAATGTGGCTCTTTGCTAGCACCGACCAGAGTAATTAACATAGCCCCGTCCCATAAGGGGTAACGTGGTCGTACTAGTAAGGTTGGGATGGTCGACACATCATAAATCTAATCCCATTTCCTAAACCTTACTCACACAAATATCGGGTGCATCACTTCACCAAAAGTGACCACCTAACTCATCATCACCCTCGGACATTTGTGGCACCCGACGGGGTTTTCATAAACTCTTGCTTTAAGACAACATCATGCTCATGATAGAACTACTGCTACTTTTACTTGTCAACATGGTATTAGCAGGACCCTAAGGATAGAGTCAAGCTCAATGCATGTGCTCCGAAGGAGCCTTCGGTAACATCATGTCAGATGAGTACCGGCACTTATGATCACATGCAACGGGAATACTTGCTATTATAACATGCAAAGTAACATATGCTCAGTCATGGTTAAATGGTTGCTTGCCTTGCTCATGTAAGTCCTCGGGGTCTTCGAGGTCTTCCGCTCCAACTCTGAATACTCCGTCTACCGTCAACTATCGTTGGAAACAACCATAGTAAGCCACACATCAAGCAGAAATAAAAGTGTTCTATAAATAGAAGTTTTATTTTTCTTGGACCTCTCTGGTCATAAGAAAAATACGTGAATCTTTGCCAAGGGTTTTGGATCATCAGGGATGTCTGAGTGGAAGGAAAGGAGGAATAGGTGATTATTGAAGGAGCCCATAGAAATCATTTTGTTAAAATTGAGTGGAGGCACCCATTTAACAGAGAATGATTTTAGAAATATTTAGGAAGTGGTTTCACTGGATTTGGAGTTGGTATGAATATTCTAGAGATTTTTCAATGTGGAATAAATAGCAATATGAGCTATTTATTTATTGCAACAGAAATAAGTCACACAAAAATGTTGACCAGGGTTCTAAAAATAGATAATGATTTTAGAAGGCCCTGGAAATTTGAATCACTCCAATTGGAGTTGATCTGAAGCCTATGGGATTTTTGAAAGGGGAGCTAGAAGCATCCGAAGTCTGTATTTAAATATAAATACATTATGAAAGTTGTTTGGAAAAATGTGCAAAGTCAATATTTGGATAGATCTTTATTTTAGAGACCTACAGAAATTTGAATCATCAGATTTAAGGTAGAATGGATTTAATATGTAATTTATGAGTTTAACCAAATAGAAAATGGGAAAGGGCTTAGCTTCGGGGCTATCTTGTGCCACCGGTGAGGGAGAGGGAATGGGTCGGCCTGCTGGCTCGGCCTGGCGCGCAGGAGGGCCACGCCGAAGGCGTACTCTACCTAGTGCGCCTCCTCTGTGGGGTGGCGCTTCTGAGGGAATCCGCGTCCACTTAAAGGCGGGCCCGGGCGCTGGTTCGCTGACGAGGCGTATCGCACGTCAGGGTCTTCTCCTTCCTCCCGCTCGCACACAGGGGAGGCAGGGGGGTAGACCAGCCGCGGGAGGAGCTGGGGAGGAGGCCCGGCGACGAGGTGGTCCTCCAGAGGGGGTCCAGGGACGAGGGGAGACCCCTGGTTAGCCATGCTCACGCGGCGGCCTCTGGTGGCTTCGGCCATGGCTGCCGAAGAGAAAGGGGAAGAAGAGAAGGCTCGGGAGGAAGAAGGGGAGTTCGGGAGGGGTTCCAGGGAAAGAGGAGGAGGGTTTGAGGGAGCCAGAGATGCTCAGGAGTGAGGTGTTAAGGGAGGGGGAGGCCGAGAGAGCTTGGGAGCTCTCTGGAGCTCTCGGTGCATGGTCGCCACGCACCCCCAGGACGAGCTTGGAGGCTAGCTAGTGGATGGATATGCTTTGAATGGTCAAGGGAAGATTCCAAGACATGCTGGGGCATCCTGGTTCAGCAAGAGATGGACTGGGGGAAAGCAACAAAGTGCAGAGCGCCCATATTGCAGTCCAGGGTGGTGGTCACCACGGTCACCTGTGCCTACAGGGTCCAAATGGCCAGTCAAGCATGTCTGGGAGGTGGGGCATGCTACCTGGAAGGTGAGTGGGGAGTTTGGCTTCAAGTGGAGTTGGTTTGAACAGTTGCTGACTGAGGTAAACATCTCAGCAGGAAACTAGGGGCTGATACAAGTGGTTTTTACAGCCAGGGATGAGAGGTGAAACCATGTCCTGGAGCATCTGGTATGGAAGGACTACACACCTGCAAAAATTCAGCTCAAGAAAAGAAGTGTAGCTAGCACTTGCTGTACAAAGCTACTTTTCAGCCAGAAATGAACTTGAGGAGGTGCTGCTCATTTTCTCCACAAGAGCATGCCATATGTTGGTTCTAAATGAAGCCTTGGCATATAATAGATGCTCTGGACACAGTTGGGGGTGATAGCTTAAGCAGAAGAATGGAAAGAGAGGTAAAACAGTGGTGCCAATGGTGAAAATGAGAGAAAGTTACAAAGGTTCCTTCTCCAATAATTGACCAGTGGTCATGGGAAAGTTACTAGAGGTAAAATATGACTATGTGAGGTTGTGGTAGAAAGTTGAGCTCAAGGGTAAAAGTGGAAGGGGCAAAAGAAGCCAAATTAGTGAGTGCACACAAGGTGTTTGATCTGTGGTTGGCTACCAGATGACTTCCAATGGCTATGAAACTTAACAGGGTCAAATAATAGATGAAATTAGGCTTGCACACCAAATTTGGGATTTGCTCGAGAAGTTTTCCAATGTCGACTTGAAAAACCCTAGAAATGGGCAGAAATGGGTTTCTGCTTAGAACCCTATTCAAATCAATTCACACAAATCCAATATTTGGTGTAGGGGCATTATTTGAGCATTAAGGCATGCACAAAAAGTTTGAGGTCAATTGGAGAAACTTTATAATGTAAAGTTACCAAAGTCAGAAATCAACAGAGAGGGTTTTGAGGGTCTTAGGACAAGTTCTTCTATTCTTGTCGGTGTACCACTTGGTGTGGATGCCTTATTGGAGTATTAGAACCTGTCCACCAAATTTGAGCAAAATTGGAGATACTTCACAATGTAGAGTTTCTCAAATTTGATTCGGGACAGATATGGTTTTAGAGAGATTAGGGTAGCCAAATCAACTTGGATTGAAATGCAACTTAGCTAGATCATCAATAATATCATAGATGACATGCTAGAATTTTATTTGAATTTATTGAGAATATTTCTAATAGAAATATTTCAAAATCTTAAAATAGGCAGGAATGGTTTTGGAGGGGTTTGCCCAATATTTTGAACATGACCATGTGTTAAAACTCATAAATATGGAATAAATATATCCAGTGAGTTTCCCTAAATTTTCTTAAATCTTTTGGAAGCAATAAAAATAACTTTCCTTCATAGGAGACCATTTCTGGCCTCACAGAAAGGCTTTTAAATAAAATAATAAAATAACTTTTAAAATAATATTATGGTGGTTTTTGGAGGACATTTTGATAATAGGTTTTAAATAAAATAATTGGTGCAAAAGAAACTCCCTAATTTGAGGACTTGTAGTACAAACCACATCTCAGGGGTTTGAAAGTTTAATTCAAAGAAATGCCTTTTGGTGAAAATAATTTTTGGTGAAAACAGATATTTAACCTAAACACATGGCTTGATCATTAGGCAGGAGATCATGGAATGAGGAGGTGATTAGGAGGATGGAAAGAATTAGGGGGGAGCAATCACATGCATTCAAGCAAACAGGCAAACAATAATCACTCCAAGCATTAGAAGCTTTCACAAAAAAAATTTATTGGTCCTAAATTTTGAAATAAGTTAATTAGTCGGGAGGGCCAAAACTAGGTGTGACATCCATCATTAGTAACACGGATATGGTTGACCATCTACTCAGGTCTGGTCGGGCTGTCCAATACCGTGGTCACGGCTATTCGAATAGGTTTGACACTCTGCAGAGGTTGCACACTTTACCCACATGATGGAGCACTGACCTCGTGATCCCATTCGGGTGGACTAGCATTGCTCCAACGAAACATGCCTGACCAACGACTCTCTCATTGTACCACCGGCAATCATTCTCGCCCGGAGTCCTGCCCTGGGTGGCCCTGTGTCCTCATGACACCTGCCACCGTCGTGGCCAAACAAAACTGTCCCAGCCGGGAACGAGCCCAAAACAACTCAACTGGGCTCACAGGGTTATCACCGCCTACCTGATGAGGGTAGCACGCGTGCATAACCTTCCCTCTGTGGAGGTACCAGTGAAAGGTCACGCGATCAGCTCAAGTCACGACCACCCCATACCAGCAAAATGTGGTTGCACGGTTAAGCCCGGACAGGTGACTCTGGATCAACCACTAAGTTATTCAAAATGTAGTGGTTTATAACAATGAGCAATTATTTATATTGAATAATTTACTATGCATTTATTTTATAGCAGATAAATGGGCATAATGCATGAAAATATGCCATGCTATGAAAATACTACATCATATGGCACTACTGGAATCAGAGATTTTGCCGTCTGCCTATTCTTTGCCGTCTGCTAGCTGCCCACTGCCCCGCAGGCCTTGGCACCGCCCCCGCAACCCGACTGCAGGTAAGCCCATCCACCCCCACCCCCTTGTTCTTTATTTTTTTATTTTTTATTGTTTGGTATTTAGTTTTTTGGAATTAGATTATAACTACCGGCATGATTTTTTATTGTTGTTGTAGTAGTTGTTCTTGTTATTGTAGTAGTTGTTGTTATTGTAGTTGTTGTGGCATATATAGTTTAGTTGGTAGGTTAGTTAATTAGTAGTTTTAGTGGTAGTTTAGTTAGTTGGTACATTTAGTTAGTTAATTAGTAGATTTAGTAGGTAGTTTAGTCGTAGATTTTGTTTTGTTATTTAGTGGTAGCTAGAATATATTTTAGTTACTTAGTGGTAGATTCTGTTTTTCTTATTTTTTTGCTGTTTAGTGCTATCTAGGTTTAGCGATAGGTTTAGTTAGCTTCGTTAGTTAGGTTAGTTAGTTAGTTAGCTTAATAGAAAGAATAGGAAGAAGAAGAAGAGGAGGAGGAGGAGAAGAGGAGAAGAGGAGGAGGAGAAGAAGAAGAAGAAGAAGAAGAGGAGGAGGAGGAGAAGACAAAAATAAGAAGGAGAAGAAGAAAAGAAGAAGAAAAGAAGAAGAGAAGAAGAGAAGAAGAATACCTTCTCCTCCTTATCCTTCTTCTCCTCCTTCTTCTCCTCCTCCTCCTTCTCCTTCTTCTTGATTTCTTCTTCTTCTCCTCCTCCTCCTCTTTCTTCTCCTCTATCTTATTCTCCTTACCTTATTTCCCCCAACAATGAGATAATTAGCCCATTTAGCTAAAAAATGGCCATTCTTCTCCTCTTTCATATTATCCTTGCTTTAATTAACCCAACAATGACATAATTAGCCCATTTAGCTCCAAACTACCATAATAAGCTCAAAATGGCATAAGAACCTTGGTTAGCTCATTAATATTATATACTTAGCTTGTTTTCCTCTAAAATGGGATAATTGGCACATTTAGCTCAAAAAGACATAATTAGGTAATTTAGCTCCAACAAGAGGACAAGAGGAGAAGAAATAGGCAAAATGAAAAGAAAGAAGAAGAAGAAGAAGAAGAAGAAGAAGAAGAAGAAGAAGAAGAAGAAGAAGAAAAAGAAGAAGAAGAGAAGGAGAAGGAGGAGGAGGAGGAGGAGGAGGAGGAGAAGGCCAAGGACCTTCTATCCTTCTCCTCCTCTGATCCTTCTCCTCCTCCTCCTCCTTCTTCTTGATTTCTTTGTCTTCTCCTCCTCCTCCTCTTTCTTATCCTCTTTCATATTATACTTGCTTTAATTAACGCAACAATGACATAATTAGCCCATTTAGCTCCAAAATACCATAATAAGGTCAAAATGGCATAAGAACCTTGGTTAGCTCATTAATATTATATACTTAGCTCGTTTTCCTCTAAAATGGGATAATTAGCCCATTTAGCTCAAAAAGACATAATTAGGTAATTTAGCTCCAACAAGAGGAGAAGAGGAGAAGAAATAGGCAAAATGAAAAGAAAGAAGAAAAAGAAGAAGAAGAAGAAGAAGAAGAAGAAGAGAAGGAGAAGGAGGACGAGGAGGAGGAGGAGAAGGCCAAGGACCTTCTAGTCCTTCTCCTCCTCGTCCTTCTCCTCCTTCTCCTCCTTCTTGTTGATTTCTTCTTCTCCTCCTCCTCCTCTTTCTTCTCCTCTTTCATATTATCCTTGCTTTAATTTCCGCAACAATGACATAATTAGCCCATTTAGCTCCAAAATGCCATAATAACCTCAAAATGGCATAAGAACCTTGGTTAGCTCATGAATATTATATACTTAGCTTGTTTTCCTCTAAAATGACATAATTGGAATATTTGTGTTGATCGGGTGGATTTACATGTGATAGTTGTCTCGTTGCTGTGAGGTCTGCTGTGCGAAGACCTTCTCGTGCGTTGTACGAGCTCCGCCCCTCCATTCGTGGGTCAGTACAAATTTCATCTCCTCCCCGCCCCTTCATTTACTGTGGCTCGGTTTCCAGATGAAACTTTTTTGATTTAGGTAATTCAATTAATTTATCAGTATGCGTGACCAGTATGCGTCTCCCGTTCGAAAGGGCGACATCTATAAATATGCATGTCTTTGCATATTTATAACCGCCATCCTTTCGAATTGTCCAACATTATCCATGGACAGCCCGAGTATGTGTAGATTGGGTTCGTTTTCCCGTATGCTGTGCTCTGGATCCGATGCGGAATTTCGTCAGTGCCTCCCGGTTGTTCTCCGGATGCACATGCTCCCTGTTTATTGCGGAGACGTGTATCAGGAGAACAACGGGGAGGTGCTGCCGAAATTTTGCGTTGGATCCGGAGCAGAGCATGGGAAAACGAACCCAATCTACACATACTCGGGTGGGATTAGGACCTATCTTTACCTATTAGCGTGTAGGTTGCCTGGACGTAATAAAAATGGCGAACCTGATTAACCGATGAATATAAATGCTAAATTATATATAAATATATTTCTTCTGTCTTTAGTAGCTACGCAAGATGATTGATCGTGTGTGGATGTATACTGGTCACCCTAGTCAGAAAGAGATGACGAAAGAATGGTTTTTAAAAACAAAGGAATTTGTGAAAGCCGCATTCGCAAATGGCCAGGAAAGAAACTATTGCCCCTATTCTGGATGCGACAACTATAAAAAGACGACAGAGGCTGTAATGATTAAACACCTGCAGAGGAACGGTTTTAAGCCTAATTATACGGTGTGGACATTTCATGGTGAGTCTATACAACGCACAAGAGCTGAGGTGGTCCGTCGTCGCACGGACGAGCATGGTACCGGGATCGAAGACATGGTGCAACACTTTGATGATGCTCGGGATTTGGAAGATGAGATGGAGGAATCTGCAAAGGCTTCTTATGAAATGTTGGAGTCTTCAAAACGTCCTCTCCATGAGCACACTGAGCTCTGTCAGCTGGATGCAATTGCACAAGTAATGGCTCTGAAGGCTCAGTTCAACTTGGGAAGAGAATGCTACGACGCGATGATGACACTATTTGGACGTTTCCTACCCAAAGGCCATGTCATGCCTGCAAACCTGTACCAGTCGGACAAAATACTTCGTGTACTTAAGATGCCCTATGAGAAGATAGATGCATGTGAGAAAGGATGTGTCTTATTTAGGAAGGAGTATGCACACTTGGAATATTGTCCCAATTGCTAGTCTTGCAGGTATCTTGTGGTAGACAACGGTATGGGTGAGAAGAGGCAGACCAAAATCGTAGTTAGTGTTCTTCGGTATATGCCAATCGTACCAAGACTTCAACGTCTTTTCATGGTCGAAGAGATAGCCAGACAGATGACATGGCACAAATTGGGCAAAAGAACCGAACTAGATGTGGATGGGAATAAGATGATGGTACACACATCGGATGGGGAAGCGTGGAAACATTTCGATGGATTGCATCAGGATAAAGCGGCAGATCCAAGGAATCCTCGAGTCTGCGCCGCCACGGATGGTTTTAATCCCTTCGGCATGACGGCAACCCAATACAGTTGTTGGCCTGTATTTGTCATTCCACTCAATCTCCCCCCGGGACAGATTATGCAAAGAAAGAACATATTTCTGACGTTCATAATTCCAGGGCCCAATTATCCGAGGAAGAATATGAATGTGTACCTGCAACCGCTTAAGGATGAATTGGAAGAAGCTTGGGAAAATGGGGTCAAGACATACGATGCTGCTAGAAAAGAAAACTTCAAAATGCATGTGTGGTACATGTACTCTATGCATGACTTGCCAGCGTATGCGCTATTCTCTGGATGGTGTGTGCATGGAAGGTTCCCGTGCCCCCAATGCAAGGCAGCTCTTCAGTTTCATTGGTTGCAGGAGGGTTGGAAGTATTCTTGCTTTGACTTGCATAGACATTTCCTGGATCCTGACCATCTGTTCAGAAAAGACAAGAAGAACTTTACCAAAGGTAAAGTTGTCAAAAACTTGGCACCACCTGCGTTCACAGGCCAACAGATCCTGGATCAGTTAAACGCCCTCGAGCCTGATCCAGAGCGTCCAAGGTACTTCAAGGGGTATAATTCAAAACACGCCTCGACTCACAAGCCATGCTTCTGGGATCTGCCTTACTTCAAAGACCTCCTTCTTCCACACAATATCGACATGATGCACACTGAAAAGAATATCGGAGAGGATATTTTTGGTACATTGTTCGACATATATGGGAAGACAAAGGATAATATTAAGGCTAGCGTCGATCAAGAGACACTATGTCATAGACCGTTACAAAACATGCGAGAAGGCAAAGGAAAGCAGAAGTGGTCGAAGCCAAAGGCCTGGTTCAATCTTGGAACGCCAGCTATGAGGGAAATTATCTTGTGGGTCAAAATGCACTTGATGTTCCCCGATGGGTATGCAGCGAATCTAAAGAGGGGAGCGAGTCTTGAAAAATTAAAAATCTTTGGTCTCAAGAGTCATGATTGGCACATATGGCTAGAGCGGGTAATGCCGGTGATGTTACGTGGCTTTATTCCTGAGGATGAATGGCTAGTACTGGCGGAGCTGAGCTATTTCTTCCGTGTTCTTTGTGCGAAAGAATTGTCGCCTGGCGTGGTAGAAGACATGGAGGAGTTTTCACCGGAGTTGTTGTGCAAGTTAGAGAAGATATTTCCACCAGGCTTCTTTAATCCAATGCAGCATTTGATTTTACATCTACCGACCGAGGCAAGATTGGGTGGGCCCGTGCAAGATCGTTGGTGCTATGCAACTGAGAGGATGCAGAAGACCCTTCGAGCTAAATGTAAAAATAAGCGTAGAATTGAAGCATCGATGGCTGAGGCATTCATTACTGAGGAGGTGGCAAACTTTGTGACAGCACACTACGAAGCCAAAAATCATCATTTGCATAATCCGAAGCCTCGGAACAATGATGGAGACCCTAAAAAAGGTGGGTCCAACCTCAGCCTATTCAAAGGGAAGCTCGCACCAGCCGGTGCTTCGAAACCAATAACGTTGGATATCGAAGAATGGCGGAACATTTCGTTGTATATCTTCAACAACCTAACAGAAGTGCGGCTGTACATCGAGTGAGTTCTCGGCACATTTTCCCATAACTTCTAATTCATTTGAACTGCTCTTATTCCCGGATATTTCAAACAGGCATTACGTCGTCAAATTCTCGGATGGAGCGGTGATCGAAAATGATTCCGTCGAACAGTATGAGCTTCTGTCAAAGACAGGAGGCGGCTATCTCGGTTTCATCTCTTGGTTCAAACAAACGGGAATTATCAATAATGGACCATTTCATTCTTGGTCTAACTTGCGGCTAATGCAACAACCGTTTCGTATTAAACTTGTAGGCTAATTCAGAGTCTATGGACGCCGAATTGAGACAAGTCGCTAATGGTTTTGACTATAAGGTCCGTTGATTTGAGAAATACAACATCAACGGGTATCTCTTTCGTACCTTTGGCAAAGAGCTATCTATGCCCGACCGGAAATCTACAAATTGTGGTGTCTCTGCTATCGGCGAAGGTGTTATCGAGTATTATGGAAGAGTTGAAGGAATTTATGAACTTCAATTCTATGGTGAAAACCCAGCGAACATCGTAGTCTTCAAATGTTATTGGTTCCAGCCGAAAAAGACTAGAAGGACTCATGAACATATAGGACTAGTCGAAATCAATCCAAACACCCATTTAGATGTTCCCGATGTCTATATTACGGCTCAACAGGCAACCCAAGTTTTCTATCTAACGTGGGCATGCCAAACGGATAAGAATCTGGAAGGTTGGTATGTTGTTTATGAAGTGCCGCCACATGTCAGACCACCTCTCCCAAATGAACAGGATTACGAACCTCACATTGACCCAGACACATATGATGGAGAATTCTTCCAAGAAACACGTCTTTCCAAGAAACGTTTCAAGAACCGCCGTGCTTCATCCAAGAACATGGAAGTAGACAGCGACAATGAATCCGACTCCAGCCCTGAGCCAGAACCAGAAGACCTGGAACTCGTAGAGGTTACTGATGCGGATGACCTGTCAATGCTTCAACGATCAAAGGAAGGCCTTTCACAACTTCACGCCATTGAACCCGATGAGCACGTCATTCATGAAGACATGCGTGATAGTGATGATGATGATGCATTTATTGATGATGATTATTAGTTTGTAAGATTCACAACTTAAATTATATATATTTTAATCTTTATTATTCATGTACATATTATTATTCATGTCAGTCATTCAATTTTTTTCTGTTGTACTAATTTCTTTTAATCTTTATCATGGCAGGTGTTGAAAGATGGTGGGCGCGGGTCCAGAGCGCTCGACGGGTTCTTCCCAGGCGCCCCGCACGAGGGGTGGTACTTCCCTTCCACCCCTATCTGTCCGTAGAGCCTTGGCAGACAGTATTTCGACACCAGCCGGGGGTTCTTCTTTGTTGGCGGCATTGCCCACTTGGAGAGGTGCTGGTCGGGTAGGGAGGAAGGGGAAGGGTACAGGGAGAGGTGGTGGCCGCGAAAGATCCAGGAGGACTGTTGAGCCGTCCTTGCCACCACTACCAGCTTATTCACCCGAGCATAGGACTAGTATGGTCGACCCAATTGCGGAGGAGGCTACGGGGACTCCGGTCCAGGAGCCTGGTGTTCACGGGCATTCGTCCCATGCGACTCCGGTCCAGGAGCAGCCTCGGGTCGAGGTGCATTCGGCCAGGAGCAGCCGGAGGAGACTACGGTTCCGGAGGCTTCACCCGACGTGGAGAGGCCTGGATGGGAGCCTTGGCCGGATCGTACCGAGTTGCCGGATTGGATCGAGGGTCCGGGTGGCTCAGGGGGCGGGGATGGCGGGGATGAGCTTACAGATAGTGAGGGCGATGTGCAGGTGGACGGGGCCACCGTGTACAAGCGTGGTACTACACGTCTCCCGGTCGCCTCGGCTACCCGCGAGCAGAGGCCGATGAGTAAACCTGAAGGAGATAGGTAAGTAAATTTACCCTTTTTTTAGCTTTTGCCTTCAAGTTTGTTCAAATTTCTAATGCGCTGACCTTATCATACTGCAGGGGATGGGTACACCCTCTTGGAGTCTGCAGGCCGAACTCCGTCCTTGGTGTGCTTTGCCGGACAAATTGCACGGGGTTTGTCACGTTGCCTGGTGAGGGTCAGGTTCCTACACTAGGATTTACCTAGGAGCACTACCAGGTTGCGCAGGCCCCGCCGGAGGAGATTATAGATGGTGTCTTGTGCCAGACGAGGGCCGAGATGGTGATCAACCGCTTTTAGGTAAATTATCCTTTTACAGAATCTAAAATTAACAATATAGCTAATTATTGTACTAATCGGTGTTTTCACGTTTGATTGCAGACCTTCTATAGGTGTGAGGATGGATATGAGGGGGAGGCGGCCAGGGTTCTCGAGGTCGAGTGTAGGCGGTTACTACAGAACTTCTGCCACGAGGCTCGGTCGCAGGCTATTCAAGATTACTACGCCACGCGTGGTATTAAGAAGGAGAAGAAGGATTGCCGCGCAAAGTTTCTGAAGAAGGAGCAATACATGAAGGTAATTACCTATTCTTAAGTCCTTCTACGTAGTTTTCTTGTTTTCATTCATAGGCATAGCGCTGAAAATTCTTTCTAATAACTTACAGGTGCCCCCGAGATGGTGTGCGGATAAGATGGATTGTTGGGAGGCGTTGGTTGATGAGTGGTGAATAGGCAGCTGGCGAGCCGTCCACGAGAATGCGAAGGATCGGCGTAGCCAAATGGTTGGTGTGCCACACCATCAAGGCAGCGCCAACTTACTTCAGTTTGGACGAAACTGGGTATGTGATTTGCTTCATGATTCATGCAATTCATTCTTGATGCTAATATTTTGTTCCTCTCTTTTAGGCGCATCACAATAAGACTGAGATGCCACACTTTTACGACCTTTATGGCATGGCCCATACTGCATGTACAAGAAGGCGAAGGCATTCTCTGAGTCTGACCTGGATGATCCCAATAACTTCACCGACATATCATCCCACCAGAAGCTCGTGGCATACAGGGACGCGGGGAAGGCTACGAAAGGGGATGACTTTAACCCTAGCCAGGAACCTTTGGATCCAGAGCTGGTGATGATATCTGGTGGCGGGAGGCCCCATGGCTCGATAGCCATTGGAGATGGGATAATACGTTGTCCACTCACTCTTTCGGAGATCAAGGCGCGCCAGTCGAGCAGATGTCCTGAGATAACGTCTCGTCCACAGCCAATCGAACTTGTCATCGAGGTTAGTTGTACGGACTAAGAACACTTTCATCCATTTCATTATGTGTGTCACCATAGATCATTACTGTGGTAGCGAGGAATGGTGTTTCAGGCTGCTCTTCAGAAAGAGAGAGCGGCAAACCAGGCTGCTCTTGAGAAAGAGTGATTGGCAAGCCAGGCTGCTCTTCAGGCTGCTCTTGATGAGAGGGACCAGACCACGGCACGATTGCTTGAGGAGGAGAGGGCCCGGAATGAGGCGGGTCAACGGGCCCTGTACGAGCTTTTTGTGGTATGTTTTTTTTCACATTAGCCAAATCATGTGTGTAATGTCTGTTTCAATACTAACTAATACGACCCACTCTTCAGGGTCTGTGCGAGAAGAGCGGTCAAGTCCCTCCGCCGATGCCCGTCTTCTCTTCGATTGGCACGGTGAGTTTCATTATAAACTAGTATTAATAATTGAGTGTCATCATGCTAACTGAGACATTGCAAAATATCTTTTCTGCAGAATAACTCCCGAGCGGCATCGCATGACCCTTCTCCAGGGCAACCGTCTCCAAACGAAGCCGGCGCGAGCAACCATGGTGTTTCTCCTCCTTGATGACCACTACGGTAAGTTTCTCCTCCAAACTTAGCTCGTTTTCCTCTAAAATGAGATAATTAGCCCATTTAGCTCCAAGAAGACATAATTAGGTAATTTATCTCCAACAAGAGGAGAAGAAATAGGAAAAATGAAAAGAAAGAAAGAAGAAGAAGAAGAGAAGAAGGAGAAGGAGGAGGAGGAGGAGGAGAAGGCCATGGACCTTCTAGTCCTTCTCCTCCTCCTCCTTCTCCTCCTTCTCCTTGATTTATTCTTCTTCTCCTCCTCCTCCTCTTTCTTCTCCTCTTTCATATTATCCTTGCTTTAATTTCCCCAACAATGACATAATTAATATTATATACTTAGTTAGTTTTCCTCTAAAATGGGATAATTAGCCCATTTAGCTCAAAAAAGACATAATTAGGTAATTTAGCTCCAACAAGAGGAGAAGAGGAGAAGAAATAGGAAAAATGAAATTAAAGAAGAAGAAGAAGAAGAATAGAAGAAGGAGAAGGAGGAGGAGGAGGAGGAGGAGGAGAAGGCCAAGGACCTTCTATCCTTCTCCTCCTCCTCCTCCTTCTCCTCCTCCTCCTCCTTCTTCTTGATTTCTTCTTCTTCTCCTCCTCCTCCTCCTCTTTCTTCTCCTCTTTCATATTATCCTTGCTTTAATTAACCCAACAATGACATAATTATCCCATTTAGCTCCAAAATGCCATAATAAGCTCAAAATGGCATAAGAACCTTGGTTAGCTCATGAATATTATATACTTAGCTTGTTTTCCTCTAAAATGACATAATTAGCCTATTTAGCTCAAAAAAGACATAATTAGGTAATTTAGCTCCAACAAGAGGAGAAGAGGAGAATAAATAGGCAAAATGAAAAGAAATAAGAAGAAGAAGAAGAAGAAGAAGAAGAAGAGAAGAAGGAGAAGGAGGAAGAGGAGGAGGAGGAGGAGGAGAACGCCAAGGACCTTCTATCCTTCTCCTCCTCCTCCTTCTTCTTCTTGATTTCTTCTTCTTCTCGTCCTCCTCCTCTTCCTTCTCCTCTTTCATATTATCCTTGCTTTAATTTCTGCAACAATGACATAATTAGCCCATTTAGCTCCAAAATGCCATAATAAGCTCAAAATGGCATAAGAACCTTGGTTAGCTCAGTAATATTATATACTTAGCTAGTTTTCCTCTAAAATGGGATAATTAGCCCATTTAGGTCAAAAAAGACATAATTAGGTAATTTAGCTCCAACAAGAGGAGAAGAGGAGAAGAAATAGGCAAAATGAAAAGAAAGAAGAAGAAGAAGAAGAAGAAGAAGAAGAAGAAGAAGAGAAGAAGGAGAAGGAGGAGGAGAAGGCCAAGGACCTTCTATCCTTCTCCTCCTTCTTCTTGATTTCTTCTTCTTCTCCTCCTCCTCCTATTTCTTCTCCTCTTTCATATTATCCTTGCTTTAATTAACCCAACAATGACATAATTAGCCCATTTAGCTCCAAAATACCATAATAAGCTCAAAATGGCATAAGAACCTTGGTTAGCTCATTAATATTATATACTTAGCTTGTTTTCCTCTAAAATGGGATAATTAGCCCATTTAGCTCAAACAAGACATAATTAGGTAATTTAGCTCCAACAAGAGGAGAAGAGGAGAAGAAATAGGCAAAATGAAAAGAAACAAGAAAAAGAAGAAGAAGAAGAGAAGAAGGAGAAGGAGGAGGAGGAGGAGGAGGAGGAGAAGGCCAAGGACCTTCTATCCTTCTCCTCCTCCTCCTTCTCCTCCTCCTCCTCCTTCTTCTTGATTTCTTCTTCTTCTCCTCCTCCTCCTCTTTCTTCTTCTCTTTCATATTATCCTTGCTTTAATTAACCCAACAATGACATAATTAGCCCATTTAGCTCCAAAATACCATAATAAGCTCAAAATGGGATAAGAACCTTGGTTAGCTCATTAATATTATATACTTAGCTTGTTTTCCTCTAAAATGGGATAATTTGCCCATTTAGCTCAAAAAAGACATAATTTGGTAATTTAGCTCCAACAAGAGGAGAAGAGGAGAAGAAATAGGCAAAATGAAAAGAAAGAAGAAGAAGAAGAAGAGAAGAAGAAGAAGAAGAAGGAGAAGGAGGAGGAGGAGGAGGAGGAGGAGGAGGAGAAGGCCAAGGACCTTCTATCCTTCTCCTCCTCCTCCTCCTTCTCGTCCTCCTCCTTCTTCTTGATTTCTTCTTCTTCTCCTCCTCCTCCTCCTCTTTCTTCTCCTCTTTCATATTATCCTTGCTTTAATTAACCCAACAATGACATAATTAGCCCATTTAGCTCCAAAATGCCATAATAAGCTCAAAATGGCATAAGAACCTTGGTTAGCTCATGAATATATAATACTTAGCTTGTTTTCCTCTAAAATGACATAATTAGCCCATTTAGCTCAAAAAAGACATAATTAGGTAATTTAGCTCCAAGAAGAGGAGAAGAGGAGAAGAAATAAGCAAAATGAAAAGAAAGAAGAAGAAGAAGAAGAAGAGAAGAAGGAGAAGGAGGAGGAGGAGGAGGAGGAGGAGGAGAACGCCAAGGACCTTCTATCCTTCTCCTCCTCCTCCTTCTTCTTGATTTCTTCTTCTTCTCGTCCTCCGCCTCTTCCTTCTCCTCTTTCATAATATCCTTGCTTTAATTTCCGCAACAATGACATAATTAGCCCATTTAGCTCCAAAATGCCATAATAAGCTCAAAATGGCATAAGAACCTTGGTTAGCTCAGTAATATTATATACTTAGCTAGTTTTCCTCTAAAATGGGATAATTAGCCCATTTAGCTCAAAAAAGACATAATTAGGTAATTTAGCTCCAACAAGAGGAGAAGAGGAGAAGAAATAGGCAAAATGAAAAGAAAGAAGAAGAAGAAGAAGAGAAGAAGGAGAAGGAGCAGGAGGAGGAGGAGGAGGAGGAGGAGGATAAGGCCAAGGACCTTCTATCCTTCTCCTCATCCTCCTTCTCCTCCTCCTCCTTATCCTCCTCCTCCTCCTTCTTCTTGATTTCTTCTTCTTCTCCTCCTCCTCCTCTTTCTTCTCGTCTTTCATATTATCCTTGCTTTAATTAACCCAACAATGACATAATTAGCCCATTTAGCTCCAAAATGCCATAATAAGCTCAAAATGGCATAAGAACCTTGGTTAGCTCATGAATATTATATACTTAGCTTGTTTTCCTATAAAATGACATAATTAGCCCATTTAGCTCAAAAAGACATAATTGGGTAATTTAGCTCCAACAAATGATATATAGTTCACCACACATATACTTAGCTTGTTTTCAGCTAAAAATGACATAATTATCTGAAAAAAATCATATTTTGTTCTTCTTCTAACTTTCTTATTCACATTTTTGCTGATTGGATATACTACATGCATGGAAGCTGGCATTCATGGAGTTGAACAATGTCGATGGATGAACTTTATATGTATATCATCTAGTTTTCATTTGAGTTGATGAACAATGTCGAACTATATGTATATGTATATATGGATAAACAGTGCAATACTTGGTATGTTGGTTCTTTGGATATATGGGGACGTACATTGGTGAATCATATATATGTGGTGAATTATATATATGTGTTGGCAAGTATATGTGTGGTGAACTATATATCATATATGTGTGGTGAATTATATAAATGTGATGTCATATATATATATGTGTGTGTGATGTGAAATAATATAAAACAAAAAAACAGGAACTATATAGTCTCTTTGCCGTCTGCCAGCTGATGGCAAAGACCTGTGCCATCAGCTGCCAGACGGCAAAGGTGCCACATGGCACCCAGCTGTGAATTCTGGGGTGCCTATGTAGTCTCTTTGCCGTCAGCCTCCAGGGTGGGCAGACGGCAAAGAAGAGGGAACAGGGGATGGGGGAGGAAGAGTCAGACGGCAAAGAGTGGAGAGAGGGGGGAGGGGAGGAGCTGGCAGACGACAAAGATGGACGGGGAGGCAGACGACAAAGATGGAGGGGGAGGGGAGGGGAAGAGAAGGCAGACGGCAAAGATGGACGGCGAGGCAGATGGCAAAGCCTCCTTTAACCCCTAACGGAGGCAATGCCTGTCGGCTGCCGTCTCGAGCACTTTGCCGACTGCTCCTAAGGAAAGATGACGACAAAGAGCTTTGTCGTCCGCTTTGGGGGGGCAGACGGCAAAGAAGGTACTATGCCGTCGTAGGCTGACGCAGAAATTTTGCCGACCATGAGAATCTTTGTCGTCTGTGATATTGTCTTTGTCGTTCAGGATATTGTCTTTGCCGTCTGTGATGGCAGACGGCAAAGAAGCTGATTCCTGTAGTGTGGGTATCCAGGCTTGCCTGGATCAGTAGGGTTGTTCGAACACTCCTGGTCTTCACCAAAGTTTCCCTTTGAAATATTTTGAAATTGCAGAAGAAAAGAAAATGTCACATACTACCTTTTTATTAACCAGAAATTCTGTAAGTATGGGAAAAATACCAAAATCTACCAGAAATTTTGTGATGGACTAGTTGGAGCACCCCTGTAGGGTTTAATCTTTCGGAAAGCCATGCCTGCGGTTATGTGGAAAACATGGATATTTTGTTAAAATTCGGTTCTAGACAACTTAAAGTAAATCAAATAAAACTTGCCAACTGAGTGCGTAACCGTGACTGTCTCCTTCAGAGCTCCTTCTCTGATCGGGAACACGGTGGGGTTATGATCGACGTAAGTAGGTGTTCAGGATCACTTAGTGATCGACCTAGTCTTTGACCGTCTTGCGTAGGCCACCATGTGTTAACTCTGTTCATCGTAAGTTAGCCACCATACAAGCTTAGGTTGTTGCAAACTCATAAACTTATCCTTCCTCACCGATTTAACTCAGTTAGACTCGATACCGAGGTCATAGGATTGTTGAGTCCTCGTGGCTCGCGGTTTACTACAAACAACCACATGTACATGTACCCCTGATGCAGGAGCTCCTGATGATAGCCAGTTGAAGTGGGAGTTCGATGAGGACAGCGACAGGATGTGCGTGACGTATCCCGAGGACTAGAGGCCGTGGTCGTGATTGTGGGGCCAGCATGCGGGATATCATAGCTTATCCTATTTATCTTATCTGTAGCTGGACCTTTCCATGTTCGGAATGAAGTGTGACTGTATGACTGTATGACTATGTTCCTATTATATGGCAAGTGTATGCCCTACTTGTCACTCTTTCAGTTATTATATTGTTATGATTATCTCGCTTGCGAAAGGCGTAGATTCGCCTCTTTCCCTTTTGAGGTCTCGCCCCCAAATAAGGAAAGGGCCGCATCTTAGTCGTTACAACGGGCCCAAAACAAATCAACTAGGCTCACAGGGTTATCACCGCCTACCTAATCAGGGTAGCACGCGTGCATAACCCTCCCTCTTTGGAGGTATCAGTGAAAGGTCACGCGATCAGCTCAAGTCACGACCGCCCCATACCGGCAATTGTGGTTGCACGGTTAAGCCCAGACACGTGACTCTAGATCAACTGCTAGGTTATTTCAAATGTAGTGGTTTATAACAATGAGAAATTATTTATATTGAATAATTTACTATGCATTTATTTTATAGAAGATAAATGGGCATAATGCATGAAAATATGCTATGCTATGAAAATACTACATCACATGGGTATCCTGGCTTGCCTGGATCAGTAGGGTTGTTCAAACACTCCTGGTCTTCACCAAAGATTCCCTCTGAAATATTTTTAAATTCAAAATAAAATAAAATGTCACATAATACCTTTTTATTAATCAGAAATTCTTTGAGTATGGGAAAAATACCAAAATCTACTAGAAATTAGAGGGGATCAGTACCAACTCAATGCAAAAAAGAATCAATTGTTTTAGACTTAGGAATAAAAAGTTATAAAGGGTCAAAGTTACTGGTCAAATATGAAATTAAATCAAAAATATTAAAACCTAACAGGGGCCACGTCGAAGGCGTAAAGTGGAGGAGGCACCTCCACTTACCACTTCGGGCGTGGGCCTTAGACACTGGCAGGTGGGGCTTGCCCTTTTTAAAACGGAGAGAGAGGAGGGGAACAGAGGAGGGCAGCTCATCGGCGGTGCTCACCGGCGATAGAGACGGCGACAGGGCTGGGAGATGACGGGAATGGACCGGGCTCTCGACGGTGGTTCCCCCTGTACCCATAGCTCCTCCGGAGGTGGACGGACGGTGTCGCGCTTTCTTCTCCGGCGGGTGGAAGCTACGGTGGTCGTCGACGGCGACGGTTCCGGCAAGGGTTTGACTCACCGAAGGCTCAAGGAGGACCAGGGAGAACAGGGGAACTCGATGGTGGCCTCAGATTGGAATGGGGAAGGGCGGAGGTGGCTGGCGACAGAGGCTATTTGGCGGCGGAGCCTTTCGCCGGAGCTGAGGGAGACAATCTTCCGGCTCTTGCTGGGGGTCTCTAGGGCTAATCCAGGGGTGGAGGAGAGGGGCGATGGCTAGGAGGGGTTCGGGCAGTGCCTTACATAGGCCAGCGATGAGCGCTGCCGAGCTCTCCCGAAGCGGCGATGCTCGGGCTTGCCACTGGAGCAAGGACGGCGAGCTGGCCGTCGTGGTGTGTTGGTGAAGTGATGGAGTAGGGCAAGTGTTGGGGATATTACCTGCGGTGTAACCCGCCCTAGTTGGGCCGGGTCAATAAGGGGGGTGACTCATTCATTGGTAATACATGCTTTGGCCCAGGAGCCCGATGGCGATTCAGGAGCTATACAGAGGATAGACCGCCAAGGAGGTTTCCAGTCTTGGAAAGCACGGCGACTTAGAGATAGGGAAAGCTACGATTGGTAGCATAGCCAGGACTCTTGTAAATCCTAGGGCCTCGACCTGTATATAAAGGCGAGTCCCTGGGGAAGATCGGGGCAAGTTAGAAATCATCGAGAGCTAGGTCAGGCGAGTTACGCCCTCCTTGTAATCGAAACCATCATCAATCTACACAATGCATGACGTAGACTTCTACCTCCACACGACGGGCCGAAGCTGGGTAAATCTGAGTCTTGCTTTCGCTCACCCCCTTTGAGTCTCCACCAAGGTGCGATGGCTCCATCTATAAGCCCTTTCATGAGGACATCTGCCGTGACAAAACCACGACAATTGGCGCCCACCTTGGGGCTAGCGCACGGTGGAGTTGAGTTCTCAAAGGGAGCCCTACGAGGGTTAGGAAGCTATGCGGTTGGCATCATGACAAAGAGCCGCCGCGGAAGATACTACATCGACAACTCGTTGTGGGGGCCAGAAGCCGATTCAGTCGAATATGGTTACAAAGTCCCCTTCGGCAAGATCAACATCTTCGTCGGCATGATTGGAACACCCGTGCCTGAGACGGACACCTCCACCGACATCATCGAGCTGGCCAGGTACGTCTTTCCCATCACACGACATGACAAGGGATGCCATGGTTTCATCGGTTTTACGCAGGGAGCTAGCGTACAAGACGAACCAGCAATCTAGGAAGTCACCCCCGTCAATTCTGACGACGAGTCATCCATGGGCGTGAAAGATTCAATTCATCCTCTTCATGAGGGACAACTTGGAGGGTTGTCACTGGCAATAGATCCCGAGACTCTCGAAAGATCCCATCGACAAATCGCCATCTATATGGCAGCGCCGGCACAACCTCAGCAAAACCCGGCCGGCAAGAATGAGACCGGCGAGATATCAAAACCCCCGGCTCAAACCATGGCGGATTTAACGAGGAGGTCACCAGGCTCCTGACAACTGCTGTGACACCAGAGAATCCGAAATCGATCAACGCCGAGATGGCGAAGCTGTGGGAGGCGATGGCCAAGGCCCAGGGAGACGCCGAAGCGGAAGCCGCCAGGATGGAGATGCAGCAGGCCATGATCATTGCGGAGACGCAACGGTTGAACACCGAAGGTTGGCGTCTGGAGAGACAACAACGTGCGTCCGATGCCATTCATCAAAGGAGACACCACGGACGTATCCCGGCCGACTTACATCCAACTCGCCTCTTTGACACCCCACGCACTCCTAGGGCGGGACCTGATCGACCTTTGCAAGCCGCTCCAATGGGAGGTCCGGTGCAACCGCCTAACCCGCCACCGCCTCAACCGATGGATGCCCATGCAACTCGCTTCCAGACACCACGAGGCCACTTCTCAAATCCCGTGGATAATGTGCTGGCGGAAACCCGCCACCTGGAGTCCCTCCCCATCAACGGAAACTCCCCGGCCGAGGTAGAAGCAAGAAACGCCATCGAGATGCTGAAGACAGCAGTGGTCCAACATGCGCAATACTCACACAGTCTTGACCGGTTACACTCCACCCCCTAGGAGAGTCACACCAGGAGTCGCCACGAGGACCAACCCGCAGTGACCAGCGGGCAATGACGTTTACCTCAGACCAACCCGCTCAGGATGCCCGGTACGCGAGCCCAAGACATTGTGGACGCAGCACGAGCCGCGCGTTAGATGGAGACACTAGCCGCGGCAGGTCAGGGTTATCCGGCTTATACCCAGACACCTCCCGCACCGCTCGATGCCGGAGGCAAGCACATTGGGGTGTCATGTCTCACACCCATCCTACACAATGAGCGGATGCCTAAGGATTTCAATGGACCAAGGAAGGTACCCAATTAAACACCAGATCTCGAACCAGGGTCGTGGATTGAGAGTTACGAGCTCGCAATGGACATGCTCGACGTAAACGAGGCGGTTTGTGCCAAATATTTCACTATGATGATGGAAGGAACGGCGTGTGCGTGGTTGAAAAACTTGCTGTCTAACTCCATCAACACCTGGGTAGAGTTGAAGGAGCGCTTCATCAAAAATTTCAGAGGGACTTGCAAACGCCCGATGACCATTGTCGACCTACAACACTGCGTCCAGCGGCCGGATGAGTCGGCCCATCACTGGACTCGGCGAGTCATGGGAGTTATTCATTCGTCAGATGGCATCTCGGCGGCTCAAGCAATTTTGATTCTGGAGAAAAATTGCCATTACGGTCCCCTGGTGCTGAAGCTGGGGGGACTTAAGCGTAAAGTGCAGGACATGGGCGAGCTGATGGATACCCTCACTAGATATGCCGAGTTAGATGACACCAAGGATCCTGGAGAGGACGATGACAAGGCTAGCACCGCCAGGAGGGGTGAGCCGTCGAAGTGTCACTCTCATTTTCCAAAACCAGGGTAACCACCAGCATGGTGGGCAAGGCAAAAAGAGACAACACGAAGGTCCCACAAATTGCTTTGCTAACACCCATACTGGCAATGGAAAACCAGCGCTAGAAGAAGGAGGGTTTCAGTGGGAAGAAGCCGCGCAATTATCATGAGATGCTCAAAGGCCCCTGCCCACAGCATGCTACGGCTGAGGGGCCGGCGACTCACTCTTGGGAGGATTGCTACGTGATGCAGGAGTTCTGAGCTGAGGCGCTCAAGTAGGGGCAAGGAGGTGATCAGGGCCAGCGACAGGAATAGTTCGGTGCGCCCAGGTCACGCGAGAGCCCGTTCGGCGGTTTCCCTAACATGGGTCCACAAGGCGGGTCACAACCCAACAGTGGACAATACCAAATTCACAACCGACAGCAGTATAACACGCCAGGAGTGTTTCAGCAACCACCCCCGCAAGGGGATCTCCAGCGACAGGATGATCGTAGCTGTTTCTAGAATAACCCTAAGCAACTGTACGGTGGGCAATATCATGTGTTCACCACCAGCACCTGCAAACGGGATCAGAAGGTGAAACATAGAACTTTCAGCGTGGCTGAGCCGGCACTCCCCGGGTACCTTCACTGGTCTGAACAGCCCATAACCTGGAGTAGGGAGGATCACCCACCCCGAGTTGATAACCCTGGAAACTTAGCTTTGGTTGTGGCTACCCAAGTCGGAGGATACACCCTTTCCAAAGTCCTCATGGATGGAGGCAGCAACATTAACATCCTATACTTCGATACCTTTCGAAGGATGAATATCTTGGAGAAAGACTTGATGCCATCGTCCACGGTTTTTCACGGCATCGTTCCGGGTAAGTCGGCGTATCCAATTGGGCGGATTAAACTTAACGTGGCTTTTGGCTCAGAGTCCAATTACAGGAGCGAGTCTCTCATGTTTGAGGTGGTCAAAATCAAGAGCCCTTACCACGCGTTGTTTGGAAGGCCAGCTTACGCCTGATTCATGGCCCGCCCATGTTATAATTATCTCAAGCTCAAGATGCCTGGTCCTAAGGACCTATTACGATCAGCTGAGACAAGAAGATAGCCCAAGAGTGCGAAGAGGGAGACGCGGCCTATGCCGAGACGGCTTGCGCGGCCGAGGAGCTCAAGTTTCACCAAGCCAATGTTGATCCGACAGACATGACGCCGCTCAAGAGGCCAACAATCCACTCTGAGCCGCCCCTCAAGTTTAAACCAACGGACGATACCAAGGTCATAGACTTCACGCCTGGCGACTCGACCAAGCAGTTCACTATTGGGACGGGTCTGGATCCCAAATAGGAAAGCGCGCTCATTGAATTCATCCGTGAGAATCGGGACATCTTCGCGTGGAAACCTTCTGACATGCCAGGTGTACCGAGAGAATTCACTGAGCACCATCTTAATTATGACCCCAAAGTAAAGCCAGTCCGGCAGTACCTTCGCAGTTTTAATGAGGAGCGACGTAAGGCGATTGGAGAGGAAGTCGCTCGGCTTTTGGTCACCGGGTTCATCATCGAGGTTTTCCATCCTGAATGGTTGTCTAACCCGGTCCTGGTGCTAAAAAAGAACGTCACGTTCCGCATGTGCATCGACTACACCGACCTCAACAGAGCCTGTCCGAAGGATCCCTTCGCCCTTCCCCGCATTCATCAAATCATTGACTCAACGGCGGGTTGCGAGCGTTTGTGTTTCTTGGATGCTTATTTAGGATACCACCAGATCAAGATGGCGGTGGTAGACTAGGATAAAACATCCTTCATAACCCCCTTCGGAGCATTCTGTTACGTGTCTATGCCGTTCGGGCTTAAAGAGTGCGGGGGCGACTTATCAGTGTTGCATTCAAAATTGTTTGCATAGCCAGATCGGTCGTAACGTCCATGCTTATGTGGACGACATCGTAGTCAGATCTCAGAAGAAAGAGTTGCTCTTGGAGGATCTCAAGGAGACTTTTGACAATTTGCGCGTATACCAGATGAGGCTTAACCCCACCAAGTGCGTGTTTGGTGTTCCTGCAGGAAAGTTATTGGGTTTTTTGGTGTGAGAACGCGACATTGAAGCTAACCCGGACAAAATTGAAGCGATTACTTTGCTAGGAGAGTCAGCTAATATTAACCAAGTCCAGCGCATGGCGGATTGTATCGCGGCTCTAAGTCGTTTTATAAGTCGCCTTGGGGAGAAGGCCATCCCTCTTTATTAGCTGCTCAAGAAAACTGATCAATTCGTATGGATGGATGAAGCCAACGAAGCCTTGAAACGACAGCTGCTTAAGCCGCCAGTACTGGCGGCTCCGACGGACAAGGAGCCTATGCTTTTGTACATCGCGGTCAATTCCAAGGCAGTGAGTGTGGCAGTGGTGGTCGAGCGGAAGGAAGAAGGAAGGGAATACCCGGTCCAGCGACGAGTGTATTTTATTAGCGAAGTCCTGACCCGCTCCAAACAACGCTACCCGCATTGGCAGAAGCTGGTCTTTGGGGTGTTTATGGTGAGTCGGAAGCTGAAGCACTACTTCCAAGAACACCCCATCACGGTAGTCAGTTCTGCCCCCCTTGGCGACATTATACAAAATCGAGAAGCAACAGGGCGGATTGCTAAGTGGGCAATTGAGTTGGGGCCTCATCACGTGCGATATACTCCCCGTACGACCATTAAGTCTCAAGCATTACTGGACTTCATCAACGACTGGACCGAGTTCCAAATTCCAGAAGATAGGCCCGATCACACCTATTGGACCATCTATTTCAACGAATCCAGGCAATTGGAAGGCTCGGGGGCTCGTGTGGTAATAACGTCGCCTCAGGGTGACAAATTTTGCTATTTCCTCCAGCTCATGTTTCCATGTACCAACAATGCAGCAGAGTAAGAAGCCTTGCTCCATGGATTGCGACTCGCCAAAGAGATGAACTGCACGCGAGTCAGATGTTTGGGCGACTCAGATTTGGTGGCACGACAGGTTTCTGGCACCTAGGATTCTAGAGATCTCTTTATGGCGGCTTACGGGCGAGCTGTGTCAGATGTAGCGGGTCACTGTCATGGTTATCAAGTGGATCACATCGACCGGCGACTCAATGAAGCAGTGGATGCTCTTTCCCGTCTTGGTTCATAGCGTAAGCCGGTTCCTCCCAATTTCTTTTTTGATGTATTACATAACCCTTCGGCGAGGCTTCCTTCAGAGGAAGACTTGGCGGTGTCGGACCCTGAGTCTCAACTTGTGGTGGTGACGCCAACTGTTCTTCCCCTTTGCAACGGCACCAGAAGAATGCGGTTAGCACTCTCCGGCAATCGAAACTAGAAGAATGTTGTTGACGGCCCACAAGCGCATGGGATCGCAGCAGTTTTCAGGGGTAGAGTAGTCGACCCAATTTGTTGGTTTACCAGACAAGAGGTGAGAGGATACTCTCAAGTATTAGCAGCTGAATATGTCAGATTCAACCACACCTGAAAGATTAGTATCTGCAAGCAAAGTATCAGTAGAAAAGTAGTATGATAACAACGGTGTCAGAAACGATCTTTGACGACAGACTATTCCTAACGATTATATCAATGGCGCCAAGTTGCCTTGTTGACGGAAGTTGTTAGTTCCCGTCAACGACCAGTGAACCAAAATTGTAGCAGGTAGCAACAGTGTAACGAGCAATAGCAGCGGCAAGGAAATGCAATAGTGACAGCAGTAGCAAGTAGCAACAGTAGTAGCAACAATAGCAGCAGAGCAAGACAAGTAACATCAGTAGCAATAGTAGTAGCAGCAGAGCAAGACAAGTAACAACAGTAGCAACAGTAGTAACAGCAGAAGCAGAGCAAGACAAGTAACAGCAGCAGTAGGACAAACTCGTAGGCAATGGGTCGGTGATTTGTTTGGATGATATTCATTATGCAACAGTTATAACACAGAGAGATATGTGGCTAGCTCCCGTTCGTCAATGTGATGTAGGCATGCATTCCGTGTGTCGTCATACATGTTTAGGGAAAAGAACTTGCATGACTTCTATTGTCCATCCCTCCCATGACAGCGGGGTCAAAAAGGAAACTACGGGATATTAAGGTTCTCCCTTTAATCAAGAACCGGACCAACGCATTAGCACTTGGTGAACACATGAACTCCTCAAACTATGGTCATCACCGGGAGTGGTTCCGGTTATTGTCACTCCGGGGTTGCCGGATCATAACACATAGTAGGTAACTACAACTTGCAAGATCGGATCTAAAACACACATATATTGGTGACAACATAATAATTTCAGATCTGAAATCATGGCACTTGGGCCCTAGTGACAAGCATTAAGCATGGCAAAGTAGTAGCAACATCAATCTTAGAACATAGTGGATACTAGGGATCAATCCCCATCAAAACTAACTCGATTACATGATAGATCTCATCCTACTCATCACCGCCCAGCGAGCCTACGAATAGATTACTCACAAACAACGAAGAGCTTCATGGAATTGGAGAGGGAAGAAGGTTGATGATGAGAATGGCGATGATTTCCCCTCTCCGGAGCCCAAGACAGACTCCAGATCTGCCCTCCGGATGAAGAACAGGTTGTGGCGGCGCCTCCGTATCGTAAACGCAGCGAAAACTTCTCTTTTTTTATTTTTTCTGGGACGAAAGGGATCTTAAAGAGCTGGAATTGGGGGCGGCAGAGCCGTGTGGGCCCCACAAGCCTTCGCACCGCGACCAGGGGGGTGGTAGCGGAGCCAGGGCTTGTGGCCCACTAGCCCACCCCCTGAGGTGGAACTTGGCGCATATATTTTTCTTATTTTCCAAAACTGCTCCCCGTAAATTTTCAGGACGTTTGGAGAACTTTGATTTCTGCACAAAAATAACACCAAGGCAATTCTGCTGAAAACAGCGTCATTCCAGGTTAGTTCCATTCAAATCATGCAAATTAGAGTCCAAAACAAGGGCAAAAGAGTTTGGAAAAGTAGATAAGATGGAGACGAATCAACTCCCCCAAGCTTAAAACCTTGCTTGTCCTCAAGCAACTCAGTTGACAAACTGAGAGAGAAAGAAAAACTTTGACAAACTCTGTTTGATCTCGTTGTTGCAACTATGTCTAACTCATAACCGGAATTTCAGCAAGATCACAAGTTAACCACATAAGCAAGTGACACGAAGGTCTCACGGTAAACTAATATCAATGTCACAATCAACTAACGAGGAAATAATAATGAGTTTCAAATACCAACACTTGAATCAAAACAAACATGAAGCAATATGAATAGGTGGTATCTCGCTAGCTCTTTCTGAGACCGCAAATCATAAATGCAGAGCACTTTCAAAGAACAAGGGCTGACTAAACATTGTAATTCATAGCAACAAATATCCAATCATAGTCATACTCAATATCAATCGAAAGCAAAGCATAAAAACAACAGAGGTGCTCTCTAATATTGCTTATATAAGAGGAGGATGAATCAACAGGAAAATAAATAGACAGGCCCTTCGCAGAGGGAAGCATTGATTTGCAGAGGTGCCAGAGCTCAAGCTTTGAAAACATAGATAATAATTTTGGGTGGCATGCTTTCATTGTCAACGCAATGACCAAGAGTTCTCAATATCTTCCATGCTACTCATGCTGTAGGCGGTTCCCAAACAGAAAAGTAAAGTTTTAACTCCCCCACCACCAATCAATCACACTCCACGGCTAGCCGAATCCTCGGGTACCGTCCATACTAACATCAATCCGGGGGGAGTCTTGTTTTACAGTTATGTTTGCAATTTAAGCGTGGAACTGGGCATTCCAAATACCGGCCCCTTTCTCGTGAATGACAGTGAATAAACACATGTCGAGGATAACACTCCTAGCATGGAAGATACCGATAGACCTATGTCACCACATGAGCGGTTCGGGCATGCAAAACAAATTATTTCTTGAAGGTTTAGAGAGTGGCACATGCAAATTTACTTGGAACGGCAGGTAGATACCACAAATAGGTAGGTATGGTGGACTCTCATGGAAAAACATTTGGGTTTATGGAGGTGGATGCACAAGCAGTATTCCGCTTAGTACTAGTGAAGGCTAGCAAAAGACTGGGAAGCGACCAACTAGAGAGCGACAACAGCCATCAAGATGCAATGAGTTTGACTAACATTAAATGCAAGCATGAACATGATATAAATCACCATGAACACGAACATCATAGAGGCTATGTTGATTTTGTTTCAACTACATGCATGAACATGCGCCAAGTCAAGCCACTTGAAACATTCAAAGGAGAATACCATCCTATCATACTACATCATAGTCATTTCAAATTCTATGTTGGCATTCAAGACAAACCATTATAAGATTTCAACTAAATAAGCATGGCATCACAAACTATGACCTTGTCATTGCAAACATGGTTCTCTCACAACAAAGCTAAATCTGGGTCGACAAGCTAGTCATATTTACAACAACAAAATAGATAGAGTTCATACCAGCTTTTCATTCTCAGTCTCTTCATCATATGTCATCATTGTTGCCTTTCATTTGCACGATCGAACGATGTGAACAATAATAAGCGCATTGTACTAAGCTGAATCTGCAGGCAAACACAAAGGAGAAGACAAAATAATATGTCTCTTTGAAAGCTAAACAGGTAAGCATGCAAGAACCAATAAACATTGTAACCAATATCTTCTAACTTGACACAAAGAAAAAGAAAACTATTTACACGGGAAAGCTCCCAACAAGCAAAAGAAGAAAGAAAAATCTTTTTGGGTTTTGTCAAAAGGACACAAAACAAGAAAACGAAAAATAAACTAGCATGGATAATACAGTGGCAAAGTGTAAACACCGGCTAACAACGTGAAAGCATAAGCATGAATGTAAAGTCGGTGAGAACACGTACTCCCCCAAGCTTAGGCTTTTGGCCTAGCTTGGTCTACTCCCAAGGTGGGAACTCACCAGCTCCAGGATACTCCAGAGCAGACTGTGGATGCCACTGCTGTGTGAGCTCCTCTGGCTCCCACTGATAAACTGGCGTCTGGTACTCGACTGGCGGCTCGGGGTCGGGCGCGTGTGGTTGGGCCAAGCCCCAATATGCGTAGATGTCCGCGGGCATAATAGTGTACCTGCCTGCATGAAGATCAAACAAAGAAGGAGCAGGCAAGGTAATAGTCTCTCGAGTACCCTGACTAAACACCAGGTTATAAATCATCCGTCTACTACCATCTCTGTCCAGAAAATCATGGCGAACCATGCTGTCATAATCCAGATATCTCTCAGGGAGAAGCATCTCTCCTTCCTCTCCCAGTCTAATGGGTATCTCAAAGTGTCTGGCAAGACGGGTAGCATAGATAACTCCATAGATGACACCCTTGGAACGGTTCAGGTTCAACCGTTGAGCTACTATAGCACCCAAGCTATAAGTCTTATCGTTATAAATGCCTTCGCGCAAAACAGAAAGGTCTGGAGAACTAAGTGATCCAGCCTCCCCACGGCCAATCAAACATTTTCCCACAAATAGTGAGAAGTACCGAAGCACAAGAAAATGTATGCTAGCAATTCTAGCGCGAGACACTCCTCTCTCCTCTCCAACAGCAATAGAACCAATGAAATCCTCCAAGTCCCGTGGACGAGGGTCACGGATATCCCCAACATAAGGTAATTTGCATACATTGCAAAAGTCCTGCAGCGTCATGCACTGGGGGAAATCGTATATCATGAACTCAACCATGGGAGGATTCTTCCTCGGGTAAAAGTTGAAGCTTTGAACGAAAATATTGGTGAGGAGGAGATATTGTGGGCACTTATCTTCAACGAACGTAGTAAGACCTGCATTCTCCACCAAGTAATAAAAGTCTTCATAAAGTCCGGCGGCACGCAAAAATTCATCACTTGGCCACTCGCACGCTCGAACTTCTGTGACTCGAGGGACCACGTACTTCGGGTCGTTTTTCTCATCCTCCTTGGGGTTACGGCTTGAAGAGCCTCTCCAGAACCTCCTCATCTTTTCCTTTTTCTAGCTCTGAAAAATTCTGAAATTTTGAGAGACTTCGAAAGAAAAGTGAATAACGATTAACCCAACTTGTAGCAACTACTCCTACTAGTGCCTAGAGACCGTATCACGCGCTAAAACTACTTGGGACCAGCTAAAATCAACATTTCGAGCTCAAGAACAGGGTCACCAAGGTAGCAAGAATACGCGAAGGCTAAAGCACTAGAGCAAAAACTAATTGGACCAATGGAGGAGTCACTTACCAAGGAGTAATTTCCCCAAAACGGTTCGGAGAATGGTGCTTTGAGCAAGGAGATCGAAAATCACAGCCAAATGAGCAAGAACACGGGTTTGAGCTGCGATTTTTTTTCTGGAGGTGGAAGAAGAGGTTGAGAGCTGGAATGAGTGGAGGGGGTGCCTGTGGGCCCCACAATCTTGCACCCCGCCACCAGGGGGGTAGGTGGTGGTGGAAGGGCTTGTGGCCCACTGGTCTGGCCCCTAGGCCAGCTCTGAGGCCCAGAAATTTTCAAAAATTCCAGAAAAAATCATACTAAATTTTCAGGACCATCAGAGAACTTTTATTTTCGAGGTATTTTTATCCGGGACGCTAAAGCAGAAAACAGGAAAAGCTAAACTAATTCTATCATTTTTCTTCTAAGCAAAAGAAAATGAAAACTCAAAACAGAGGTATGTGACTCTTTGATTCATCTGTTTCATGGTCATCGAAAGAAATCCGTCAATGGGGTTGATCAAGTCCTTATGACAAAACCTTCTTGAATCGCAAGAGAAAACGGAGAATTTTCGAGTAGCCACTAAGTCACCTCAATGGGGATACGTATCTCCCCAACGAGCAAATCATACTTCATCTTGACACGAGGAATAGGGCATTCAAAGCTCCCAATAAGAATCGATGAAGTCTTTTCGATAGCATTCATGCAATGTACTTGATATCGTTTCTTCGGAAAGTGCACGATGTGCTCATTACCGTTGACATGGAAAGTGACATTGCCATTGTTGCAATCTATAACAGCCCATCCAGTGTTTAAAAAGGGTCTTCCGAGGATAACAGCCATGGCATCGTCCTCGGGAATATCCAAGATAACAAAGTCTGTTAAGATAGTGGTGTTAGCAACCACAACAGGCACATCCTCGCAAATGCCGATAGGGAAAGCAGTTGATTTGCGGCCATTTGCAAAGAAATTTCAATGGGTGTCAACTTATCCAATTCAAGTCTATGATAAAGAGAGAGCAGCATAACACTAACATCGGCTCCAAGGTCACATAAGGCAGTTCTTAGGTAGTTTCCTTTAATGGAGCAAGGTATAGTGGGCACTCCGGGATCACCAAGTTTCTTAGGAGTTCCACCTTTGAAAGTGTAATTGGCAAGCATGGTGGAGATCTCAAGATCTGGTATCTTCCATTTATTAGTCATGATATCTTTCATGTACTTGGCATACAGAGGCATTTTGAGCATATCAGTTAACCGCATCTGCAGAAAGACGGGTCTTATCATCTCAACGAAGCGCTCAAAATCCTCATCATCCTTTTTCTTGGATGGCTTAGCAGGAAAGGGCATAGGTCTCTGAACCCATGGCTCCCTTTCTTTACCATGCTTCCTAGCAGTGAAGTCATTCTTATCGGACTTCTTAGGTTGTGGGTTATCAGGTTTAGCCGTAGGTTCAATCTCCACATCCTCATCATTGCTAGGTTGAGCATTATTATGAACATCACTGTCCATATTGTCACCAGGTTCATGTTCATCACCAGATTGTGTTTCTGCATCAGACGCAGAAATATCATTAGGTTCTGCAGGTGTGACAGTATTTGGGGAACTGGCGTGTAGGTATCTATCATCCTTCTTCTTCTCCTTAGGATGGCTGGGTGTATCAGCATTGATTCCTTGAGAATCTTGATCAATTCTCTTAGGATGACCTTGAGGATACAAAGGTTCCTGAGTCATTTCGCCTCCTCTAGTAATGACTCTGACAGAGTTGTCATTTAATTCATTGAGCAAGTCATTCTGAGCTTTAAGTACTTGTTCTACCTGAGTAGTAATCATAGAGGCATGTTTACTCAGAAGCTTCAGATCATTGACATTTCTGTCTACACAAGCACTTAAATGGCTAAGCATACGAGTACTTTGTTTCAAGTGTTTGCTAACATAATCATTGAAACTCTGTTATTTGGCAACAAAGTTGTCAAATTCATCAAAGCATAGGCTAGCAGGTTTATGAAAAGGAATATCACTCTCATCAAACCTACGCAGAGAATTCACTTCTACTACCTTTATCGGGTTATCGAGACCATGGATCTCTTTGATAGGTGGTAGATTTTTGACATCTTCAGATCTAATGCATTTCTCTTGCATAGATTTCTTGGCTTCTTGCATATCTTCGGGACTGAGGAATAGAATACCTCTTTTCTTCGGAGTTGGCTTAGGAGGTGGTTCGGGAATAGTCCAAGCATTGTCGCTGATCAAGATGTTATTCAGTAGGGTCTCAGCTTGTTCTACAGTTCTTTCCCTAAAAACACAACTGCCACAACTATCTAGGTGGTCTCTAGAGGCATCGGTAAGTCCGTTATAGAGGATATCAAGTATCTTGTTCTTTTAAGAGGGTGATCAGGCAAAGCATTCTATAGCTGGACGAGCCTCCCCCAAGCTTGTGGAAGACTCTCTTCTTGGAGTTGAGCAAAGTTGTATATTTCCTGCAAGGCAGCTTTCTTCTTATGGGTAGGGAAATATTTCTCACAGAAGTAATAGACCATCTCCTTGGGACTACGCACACATCCAGGAGCAAGAGAGGTGAACCAGGCTTTAGCATCATCCTTTAGAGAGAAAGGAAACAGCTTAAGAATATAGTAGTGGCGGATCTTCTCCTCATTAGTGAAAAGGTTGGCTATTTCGTGTAGTTTGGCAAGATGGGCTGTGACCGTCTCAGACTCATAACCATGAAAAGGATCATATTCGACTAGAGAGATTATCTCAGGATTGACAGAGAATTCATAATCCTTATCGGTGACAAAGATAGGCGAAGTGGCAAACTTTAGGTCATTTTTCAACCTAACTTCCCGAGATTTTTCCTTCCACTTGAGAAGTAATTTCTCAGCGTCATAGGCATCCTTACACACAAGAAAATCCTCAGCTATCTCTCTCTCCATAACGTAACCCTCAGGTATATCAGACAATTCATATCTAGGAGAGCTAGATCTAGCAGGGGCAAAAGCAGGTTCTATCTCAATAGTATCGGCAGTTTCAGAAGCATCACGAGCATTGGCAGTAACTCTAGCAATATGAGCATCAAGGAACACCCCTAGTGGAACATCAGGAAAAGGAGTATCTCTAGAAGTATCAAGCATAGCATCATCAGGCATAGTATCTATAGCAGTATCAGGCATAGCATCTCTAGCAGTATCAAGCATAGTATCATGCATAGTATCATCAGGAAAAATAGCATCTCTAGCATCATCAGGCAAAGCAGTATCAAGCATAGCATCTCTAGCAGTATCATCATAAGCATCATCAAGCACAAGCGACATATCAAGATTTCTAGCAGGAGGTAATGTCGCAAACTTACTCATAACTGAAGGTGAATCAAGCGCAGAGCTAGATGGCAATTCCTTACCTCCCCTCGTAGTTGAGGACAAGACTTTGGTCTTCGGATCCTTCAGATTCTTCATAGTGATCAGAAGATATTAATACCAAGTGACTCAGAGAATATAGCAATACCTCCCCGGCAACGGCGCTAGAAAAATGCTTGATGCCAACTGTTCTTCCCCTTTGCAACGGCACCAGAAGAATGCTGTTAGCACTCTCCGGCAATCAAAACTAGAAGAATGTTGTTGACGGCCCACAAGCGCATGGGATCGCAACAGTTTTCGAGGGTAGAGTATTCGACCCAATTTGTTGGTTTACCAGATAGGAGGTGAGAGGATACTCTCAAGTATTAGCAGCTGAATATGTGAGATTCAACCACACCTGAAAGATTAGTATCTGCAAGCAAAGTATCAGTAGCAAAGTAGTATGATAACAACGGTGTCAGAAACGATCTGTTGACGACAGACTATTCCTAACGATTGTATCAATGGCGCCAAGTTGCCTCGTTGACGGAAGTTGTCAGTTCCCGTCAACGACCAGCGAACCAAAATTGTAGCAGGTAGCAGCAGTGTAACGAGCAATAGCAGCGGCAAGGAAAAGCAGTAGTGACAGCAGTAGCAAGTCGCAACAGTAGCAAGCAACAGTAGTAGGAACAGTAGCAGCAGAGCAAGACAAGTAACATCAGTAGCAACAGTAGTAGCCGTAGAGCAAGACAAGTAACAGCAGTAGCAACAGTAGTAACAGCAGCAGCAGAGCAAGACAAGTAACAGCAGCAGTAGGACAAACTCGTAGGCAATGGGTCGGTGATTTGTTTGGATGATATTCATCATGCAACAGTTATAACACAAAGAGATATGTGGCTAGCTCCCGTTCGTCAATGTGATGTAGGCATGCATTCCGTGTGTCGTCATACGTGCTTAGGGAAAAGAACTTGCATGACATCTATTGTCCATCCCTCCCGTGGCAGCGGGGTCCAAAAGGAAACTACGAGATATTAAGGTTCTCCCTTTAATCAAGAACCGGACCAACGCATTAGCACGTGGTGAACACATGAACTCCTCAAACTATGGTCATCATCGGGAGTGGTTCCGGTTATTTTCACTCCGGGGTTGCCGGATTATAACACATAGTAGGTAACTACAACTTGCAAGATCGGATCTAAAACACACATATATTGGTGACAACATAATAATTTCAGATCTTAAATCGTGGCACTCGGGCCCTAGTGACAAGCATTAAGCATGGCAAAGTAGTAGCAACTTCAATCTAAGAACATAGTGGATACTAGGGATCAATCCCCATCAAAACTAACTCGATTACATGATAGATCTCATCCTACTCATCACCGCCCAGCGAGCCTACGAATAGATTACTCACGAACAACGAAGAGCTTCATGGAATTGGAGAGGGAAGAAGGTTGATGATGACGATGGCGACGATTTCCCCTCTCCGGAGCCCAAGACGGACTCCAGATCTTCCCTCCAAATGAAGAACAGGTGGTGGCGGCGCCTCCGTATCGTAAACACAGCGAAAACTTCTCTTTTTTATTTTTTCTGGGACGAAAGGGATCTTATAGAGCTGGAATTGGGGGCGGCAGAGCTGAGTGGGCCCCACAAGCCTTCCCACCACCACCAGGGGGTGGTGGCGGAGCCAGGGCTTGTGGCCCACTGGCCCACCCCCTGAGGTGGAACTTGGCGCAGATATTTTTCTTATTTTCCAAAACTGCTCCCTGTAAATTTTTAGGACGTTTGGAGAACTTTGATTTCTACACAAAAATAACACCAAGGCAATTCTGCTAAAAACAGCGTTAGTCCAGGTTAGTTCCATTCAAATCATGCAAATTAGAGTCCAAAACAAGGGCAAAAGAGTTTGGAAAAGTAGATACGATGGAGATGTATCAGGTGGCTCTTCGTGCCACTCCGGATTGGGCGACTCCCTACATGGTATATCTCACGCGAGGCGAGTTACCTGCGGATGAGTTATTGGTTCGCCAAATCGTCCATCGGTGCAATTCCATGGTCATACACAACGGCGAGTTGCACAAGCGAAGCACCTCAGGGGTATTTCAAAGGTGTGTCTCTTCTGAGGAGGGATGTATGATCCTCAATGAAATTCATGCAGGCGACTATGGTCATCATGCCGGGTCACGATCCTTGGTTTCTAAGGCCTTTAGACATGGGTTTTATTGGTTGACGGCTCATGCAGAAGCAGAAGAGATAGTTCACCGATGCGATGGTTGCCAGAAATTTGGACGTCAGATGCACGTGCCGGCTCAGGAGTTGCGGATGATCCCAATCACTTGGCCGTTTGCAGTCTGGGGGCTAGACATGGTTGGCCCTTTCGAGATGTCGTCCAATAAAAAGACTCACCTATTGGTGGCGGTTGACAAGTTTACTAAGTGGGTCGAGGCAGAGCCCATTAGTAGCTGTGATGCACATACGGGTGTCAAATTCTTGAAAAAATTGATTTTCCAGTTTGGATACCCTCATAGTATCATTACTGACAATGGTACTAATCTATCGAAGGGCGCAATGCAAGAGTTTTGCGGTGGAGAGCATATCCGGCTTGACGTTTCTGCAGTCGCACATCCCCAGTCTGATGGGCAGGCAAAAAGGGAGAATCAGGAAATACTGCGGGGAATCAAGCCCCGACTTATGGTGCCTTTGGAACGCACTCCAGGATGTTGGGTGGAAGAGTTTCCTTCAGTATTATGGAGCATCATGACCACACCAAACCGCTCCACGCGTTTTACTCCTTTCTTTCTGGTCTACGGGGCAGTGGCGGTGTTGCCAAGACTCATTAGACATGATTCACCGCGAGTCGCCGCCTATGTGGAATAGGACAACGAGTTGTCATGACAAGATTCGTTGGATTCTTTGGAGGAAGAGCGTGACTTGGCCGCGTCACGGTCAGCGATCTATCAACAAGACTTGCAACGCTACCACACCCGCCGTGTCAAGAGCCGGACTTTTAAAAAGGGCGACTTAGTGCTTCGGTTGATTCAGGATCACACTGGTATGCATAAGTTATCACCTCCATGGGAAGGACCGTTTGTCGTTAGCAAGAATCTTCGGAACGGCTCGTACTACTTGGTGGATCTTTGCCCAGATCGGCCAACTACAGAGGTTGAGATAACTCGCCCCTGGAATATAGCCCACCTACGGCCTTACTACACCTAGAGCCATGGGCTCCTTTTCCTTTTTACAAATCTCAGAACTTGTAATCTTTTATTTATAAAGCAATAAAGCCGGCACACACGAACTTCGGGGTCCTTTGCCGTTTCAACTTCTATAAAGCATGAGTCTTTATTGTTCTACGAGTCGTCCAAGCTTGGACGCTATCAGTGCCAAAGAGCATAAGTCACCATGCTGCACTTATTTCAAAACTGGGTATTGATAAGCCAAAGAGGACCAGTCGCCACGTTGCACGGTTCAAACATGGGCGCCTTATATGATTTTGAGAATTAAGCCAACTTACTTGGGGGCTACAAGTTCCCAAGTCGTTTTGCAGTAAGAGCGTACACGCTTCTGCAATCCTATGTCCGACTTTTCCTAATCATAGGTCACTTGGGGGCTTCCACTCACTGAGTTCAGCTTAAATACCCTCTTGGCTAGCGAAAAATTACCGCATTAGAAATGGTTATACTGGACTATGTATTGGATAAGTCGCCACATGGACCTATGTACTCTGGGCGAGTCAATCCGTTATTTGGACCCTGAACTCGCCTTGGTTAAAACATAAAAGGTACCGGCCGAAGCCACACATGGAAAATAGAAAAACCATTGGTTCACCGAAGCTTGACTCGCGCCTGATCAGCCGGTCTAAACAATATGGGCTATTGCAAAAGCCTTCTTGGGGTAACACTGGAGTTTTGCAAACTCGTCTTATCCTGTCGCAACTCATTGAGCCGACGAATTTTATATCTTGGTGGCACGGCCACAAGGTTCCATAACACCCTTGCATAACTCGTCGTCACTCATTAAGCCGACCTTTGTTCATAACTCGCCGCGACTCATTGGGCCGGCTTTTAACTATTATTTCCCATGACCCAGGGAGCTGGTTTATCTTTTGCCATAACTCACTGAGTCGGCTTGTGGTGTTTTTTCCTGACACACAGGTTGAAGATTTTTATGTCAAAACTATGACACTTCCTCGCTTATCAAGGAGAAGGATTGTAAAAGGAGATTCACGATTCACATAAAGGATAAATTATCCAGCAATGTCGAGCAAAAGGCATGGGCGAAAGACTCTTTTCCTACAACCTAATAAACTATTACATGGCTCACACGACCAAGTCGGGAGTCGTCTCCCGATCAAAGAAGAGATCAAATTGTGTTTTAAAGCAATGGTTAGATCTTAAGAAGACTCAAGCCGCCTCCGGGTCGCCTTGCCTCGAGCTTTCTCCACCTTCAATTTGTAAGTCGCCCAGTTTCCAGTTACACTTGGCCAAGGTGACAAACTCATATTCATTGTCAAGGAAGGTTGATAGATCTACTTCAAAGTCAAAGGGATTCTTGGGCCGAGGAGGAGTCAGGCAGGTGGTTTCATACGACGGAGGAGTCACCTTCTTGTTATTATCATCATACGCAGCTTGGTATTTTCTTAAATCCAAGCTGACTGCTAGTTGAGTCGCCGCAAAGCGAGACTCTTTGATCACTCGATGGTAGTCATCTTCGGTGAACTCCGACCCGTCGTCTTTCAGTTCAGGATGGCCAGCAGCTACCTCCTGTGGTTTCAGATCGGTAGCATAGGCCAGGCACCGGCTTAAGATATTCAGGGCTCCCTTCCGGGCGGCTGATCTCTTCAGCTCCTCCACTTGAGAAGGCAACGTAGATAGGTACCCAAGCATGTTCTTAATGGACTTAACTGGCTCTTTGTTGCCCATCACTGCTTTTATCATCAGCACACTCCCCGTATACAACTGCTCGGTGAAGGTATACATCGCCTTTAGTTTCAGCATGCAGTCGTCTTGGAGATTGGCAGCTCGTGGACCTACAAAGGATAAATCCGTGGTTGTTATCCTTGGCAAACTGTACTGATTTTTTTCGATGAAGGAAATTGATCCTTACCAAACATGGCTTGAGTCATTTTGGAGATGTGCTTTTTCAAGCCGGAGAGCTCTTGTTGGGCGGCTTCTAGTTTCTCCTTTGCTTGCTCAGCCCGCTTCAGGAGGGCGGCTTGGTCAGCTTTGGCCTTCTTTTCAAGCTTCTGGTGATGAGCCTTCATTTTTTCTATTTCAGCCAGGACCACCTGATACTTCTTCTTAGACTCAGGCCGAGCATTCTGCTGTTTGGCTAAATTTTTATATAAATCAGCTAGGGATGACTCCGCCTGGGTCACAGATTCCTGCACATCAAAATTTGGGGAGGCAAGTCTCAAAACTATTGCAAGCAATATTCGTGACACTTGGGGGCTAATTTATGATTCTATTCAAAGTCATACAAAATACAAGACCCGACTCATCTTTCAAAAGATGACCCGACCCTTGGGGGCTACAGGTTGAAGTTTTTCGTTAACTACAAGACCTGGATCATCTTTCAAAAGATGACTCGGCCCTTGGGGGCTACAGGTTGAAGTTTTTCTTTAACTACAAGACCCGGCTCATCTTTCAAAAGATGACCCGGCCCTTGGGGGCTACAGGTTGAAGTTTTTCTTTAACTACAAAGACCCAGCTCAACTTTCAAAAGATGACCCGGCCCTTGGGGGCTATAGGTTGAAGTTTTTCTTTAACTACAAGACCTGGCTCATCTTTCAAAAGATGACCCGACCCTTGGGGGCTACAGGTTGAAGTTTTTCTTTAACTACAAAAACCCGACTCATCTTTCAAAAGATGACCCGACCCTTGGGGGCTACAGGTTGAAGTTTTTCTCTAAATACAAGACCCGACTCATCTTTCAAAAGATAACTCGGCCCTTGGGGGCTATGGACAGATACGGGTCTAACATACATTGCAACAAAAATTATTTCATCAAGCAAGACTAGTATATTGCAAGGCTAATGGGTGGAAGAGAATACATAATAGACGTACCTCATGTTTAACTCTCATTATGGGGATCAAGCTTTTATTCATTTCATAACTCGTCTCCAGGCGACTTGCGAAGCCAGAGTAGAGTTGGTCAAATTCGAGCTTCTCATAATGAGGAAGCTTCAACTTACTGACATCTTGATATGTGGAAGGATGAGATTCTTTTGAGGTGTGTATGGATAACACCGCCGCTGCATGTTTGGAGTAGCCAGTGCCAGTGATAATGACGACCTCTGGATCCTCAGTCAGGTTGGAAGGGCTCGGCGGGTTAACATTGTCAGCAGTTTCCTTTAAGATACCCCGCGAGTCATCCCGGATGTCAGGGATGTCATCCACGGGAACATCATGAGCTGCCACTTGGTCCTCGTCAAGCTCTGGAACAGAGGCGCTCGTGCCTAAGACCTAAGTCGTCTTAGGAGCGGAAGACGAGTCGCTAGTCTTTCTTTTCTTTGCTTGGGCTCTGAGATGAAGGCATCAAAATTAGGGCAAATATCATTATTGGGAAGAGAAAGGGTTAATGAAAGAACTCACCCTTGTACATGAATCATTGGCGGAAGAGCTGACATTGCTGAGTCGCCAGATGAAGGAGGAGAAGTCTGAAAGAATAAAGTTCAAAAAGTGAAGGAGTATTGAATCGCATTTTCTACAAGGAAGAGACTGTGTTTAAACAAGAGCATACCTCGTTCGTGCACTTCCGACCGGTTGTCTTTTTAGGCAACCCAGAAATTAAGTCGCCACAGCGGCTCCAGGTTTTGCGCTTGGGAGTATATTTTGCCTTCTTCAAAAGGAAATCAGGGTCCATATAAGCATTTGGGTGAGACATGGGAACTTTCCCACAAATCTGCCTAGCTGGCCTAGGTGAAGAGGAAGTTGAGTCGGAAGAAATATAAATTACCTCAACCGCGTCATCCTGGCTCTCATAGTCATCCCCTACGCATAAAGGCACGGGGTATATGCATGAGTCGGAACATAAGGATGATAAGTAAAGGGGAAGTTTTTACCTCTGACTGTTCTTCGACGACTTGTGATTCGCCGATGACGGATGAATCCTTGACGGTGGCTTTGCCTTTGCTTGTTTTCTTCTTATTCTTTGGTGGCGGCTTGGTTGTTTTTTGGGCAGTCACTTTTGGTCCCCTTCGCCAGAAGGGATCACCTTTCTGGTGGATAGAATAAAAATTCAAACCCGGAGCATTGGCACGTATACTTACAAGGTAAATGAAGGCGGCTTGGATAGTTACCGATGGAGCCGGGTTGGAGCGACAGAAGGGCTTGAGCCCGATCTTGGCACAATCTTCTAAAGACTCGCCGGTTAACTTCTTGATTATCCCAACAATGTCCTTCTCTGTGAGTTTTTTTATGATGGAAGCATTGCAAATGGTTCACGCTACCATCATATTCACACATCAGACCATCCCGGCGACTCAGAGGGAGAATGTTTCATTCCACCCAGCAACGGAATAGATCAACCCCGGTGAGCCCGTTATTGGTCAGTGATTGCAACTCGGAGAATATAGGGATGAATTCTGACTCTTCTTCTTTTGTAAGCTTCTCGGGCAGTTTGAAGTCCATGGGCATGCGATCATCTCTATAACCCAGAAGTGGGTTCTCACCAGGAGGCGAAGTGTCCCGACAGTAAAACCAAGACACGGCCCAACCTTTGGGATGGCTGGGCAGAAGGACAAATGGAAACCCACGTTCGTGGTGCCGCTGGATGTTGACTCCTCCGAGTTCATGATTGGGCCCGTTGGAAAATTCGGTCTGGCGATTCAGATGGAAGAAGTTCCAAAATAATGGAACTGTGGGCTCTCTTTGCAGGTATGCCTCACAAAATACTTGAAACTAGCAGAGATTACTCATGGAGTTGGGTCCGAGGTCTTGAGGATGAACGTTAAGGAAATGCAGAGTGTCTTTGGAGAACTTTGACCCGGGCGGTTTGAAGCCTCGTTCCAGATGGTCAATGAAGACGACTATTTCCCCTTTGGCAGGATTGGGGATCACCTCGCCAGGGGCGGTTCGCCAACCGATGACTTCCTTACTGTCGAGATGACCCGACTTGATAAACCTCTCAATAGTAGCGTCATCAATCTTGGTTGGTAACCAATCACATTTCGAGACGGCGACCATGACTATAAAAGGAGGAAACAAGGCGACTCAGTGAGGACCATGAAATATGGTAACTTGCCAGTTGGAGATCTACGATGTGTCTCTAAAAGACCTTATGACTCGCCATTAGGTGACTAAAACTATGGATATGAAGTCATTCTGACTCGCCAGCTGAGCAATTTATGGTATGACCACGAATGTGTTATGACTCGCCCCTCGACCGACAAAAGGCGTAGCTATGGTGATAATCTAACTCGCCGTGGTGGAAGAAGGTGAGCGTCGACTCTCAAAGAATTTTTTTTCCTTAGGGATATTCCTGGGAGATGGATAAAACATGTTTCTAAAAGCGAGCAGTAAATTACGGATCTACGAGTGGATCGAATTAATAAGATAATACTTGGCAAATTTGCGAAGGCTATGAACGCAAGAGTGCGGTGGTGCTATCATTTGGATCTACGGAGTAAAACCTCAAAATGGCCGAGAAATGCAATGAGACTACCAAGGTTTGCTACTACAGAGGATCTACCGCAAAAAATATTAAGCGGGTCCAGAGCAAAGAAAGATGTTCGTTGTGTTTCGGAGCAAACTTACAAGAACAATGGAGTCCTTAGTCTAAACCTAATGGGGAAAGGCGTTTACCAGAGGGAGGAGAACGACGCCGGAGATGGACATGGAGAGCTTCGCGGCTTCGATTGGCTCGGAGACGCCCAGGGTGCAGCAGATGGCGACGGAGCTTCGGGGACCGGCGAGGAGGCCAAGGCGCTGGCGCGAGGAAGAATAAGGACGCGAGGAAGCCGAAGTGGGTGTAGGTGACGGAACCCCCACTCCCCCTGCAACTATTTAAAGGATCGGAGCGGGAATCAAGGCGGCATGCGCGGGAATAGAGGCGACAAACTTAAAATTTGCAATGATGGTGCCTAGATTTTTGGCATAAGTAAACGTCGGTGCAAAAGATCCGTTGGGTGGTTATGGCATTAGAATCCCGAAATTGAAGGGATAAGGTGATGTCATCAAAAACGGCATGGCGGCTCACACAATTGTCCGTCAAAAGATAGGAGTAATATAAGTCGCCCCAAAATGAGTGGAGGTTTATTGGCATGAATAAATTCAAGACAATATGGGGCCTAATGTTGGGGATATTAACTGCGGTGTAACCCGCCCTAGTTGGGCCGGGTCACTAAGGGGGGTGATACGTCTCCAACTTATCTATAATTTTTTATTGTTCCATGCTACTATATTATCAACTTGGGATGTTTTATATGCATTTATATGCTATTTTATATCATTTTTGGGACTAACCTATTAACTTAGTGCCCAGTGCAAATTTCTATTTTTTCGTGTTTTTGACCTTTTTCAGATAAGAAAATTAGACGGAGTCCAAACGGAATAAAACCTTTGGGATGATTTTTTCCATAATAGAAGGGATCTAGAAGACTTGAGAACCAAGGCAGAGGGCCACGGAGGAGGCCATGAGCCCCCTAGGCGCGTCCCGCGGGGGCGCCTAGCAGGCTCGTGGCCCCCCGTGCCTCCTTTGGCCTACCTCTTTCGCCTATAAATTCCCTAAAATCCCCAAACCAACAGAGAGAGCCACGAAAATAATTTTCCGCCGCCGCAAGCTTCTGTTTCCGCGAGATCCCATCTGGGGACCGTTCTAGTGCCCTGCCGGAAGGGATTCGGACATGGAGGGCTTCTTCATCAACACCATTGCCTCTCCGATGATGCGTGAGTAGTTCACCACAAACCTTCAGGTCCATAGCTAGTAGCTAGATGGCTTCTTCTCTCTCTTGGATCTTCAATACAAAGTTCTCCATGATCTTCAGGGAGATCTATCCGATGTAACTTGCTTTTGCGGTGTGTTTGTCGAGATCTAATGAATTGTTGATTTATGATCAGATTATCTATGAATATTATTTGAGCCTCCTCTGATTTCTTATATGCATGATTTCGTATCCTTGTAATTCTCTTCGAGTTATGGGTTTCGTTTGGCCAACTTGATCTATAATTCTTACAATGGGAGATGTGCTTGGTTTTGGGTTCATACCGTGCGGTGTCCTCACCTAGTGACAGAAGGGGTAGCGAGGCACGCATCTTGTTGTTGCCATCAAGGGTAAAAATATGGGGTTTATATCATATTGCATGAATTTATCCCTCTACATCATGTCATCTTGCTTAAGGCGTTACTCTGTTGTTATGAACTTAATACACTAGATGCATGCTGGATAGCGGTCGATGTGTGGAGTGATAGTAGTACATGTAGAAAGTATGAATCTACTTGTCTCGGACATGATGCCTATATGTATGATCATTGCCTTAGATATCATCATGACTTTGCGTGATTCTATCAATTGCTCGACAGTAATTCGTTCACCCACCGTAATACTTGCTATCATGAGAGAAGCCTCTAGTGAACACTATGGCCTCCGAGTCTACTTTACACATTATATATTCAGATCTACATACAAAAATACCAAAAATACCTTGCTGCAATTTTATTTATTTATTTATATTTACCTATTATAACTATCATATCTCACTTTGCAAGTAATCGTAAAGGGATTGACAACCCCTTTATCGCATTGGGTGCAAGTTTGTTTATCTTTGCGCAGGTGCCTTGGTGCCTCATCTTGATACTCCTACTGGATTGATACCTTGGTTCTCAAACTGAGGGAAATACTTATCTCTACTTTGCTGCATCGCCCTTTCCTCTTCAAGGGAAAAACCAACGCAAGCTCAAGAAGTAGCAGGAAGAATTTCTGGCGCCGTTGCCGGGAAGTATTCAAGTGAAGCATATCTACCAAGTACCTATCGCAAACTCATCTCTTGCATTTACATTATTTTCCATTTGCCTCTCGTTTTCCTCTCCAACACTTCTATAACAAAATTTACAAAAAAAATTTCCTTTCTTTATTTGCCTTTTTCATTCGCCCTTTCTTTCGCTTGCTTTCTGTTTGCTTGTGTGCTTGTCTGCTTGCTAAGTCACCATGTCTGAAAACACTAAATTGAGTGACTTCTCTAATTCTAATAACAATGATTTTATTAGTACTCCAATTTCTCCCGCCACTAGTGCGGATTCATAAGAAATTAATGCTGCCTTGTTGAATCTTGTTATGAAAGAGCAATTTTCCGGCCTTCCTAGTGAAGATGTCGCATCCCATCTTAATACCTTTATTGTGTTATGCGATATGCAAAAGAAGAAAGATGTGACAATGTTATGATTAAATTGAAGCTATTTCCATTCTCATTACGAGATCGAGCAAAAACTTGGTTTTCATCTTTACCCAAAAATAGTATTGATTCATGGAACAAGTGTAAAGATGCCTTTATTTCCAAGTATTTTCCACCTGCTAAGATTATCTCTCTCCGTAATGATATCATGAATTTTAAGCAACTAGATCATGAACATGTTGCACAATCTTGGGAGAGAATGAAATTGATGATTAGAAATTGTCCCGCTCATGGCCTAAGTCTTTGGATGATTATACAAATTTTCTATGCTAGTTTGAATTTTGCTTCTAGAAATATCTTGGATTCCGCCTCTGGTGGAACTTTTATGGAAATCACACTAGGAGAATCTGCAAAACATCTAGATAATATCATGAAAAATTATTCTCAATGGCACACTGAAAGGTCACCTACTAGTAAAAAAGTGCATGCTATAGAAGAAATTAACTCTTTGAGTGCTAAGATGGATGAGTTAATGAAGTTGTTTTCTAGTAAAAGAGCTCCTCTAGATCCCAATGATATGCCTTTATCTTCCTTGATTGAGAGTAGCAATGAAAATTTGGATGTTAATTTTGTTGGTAGGAATAATTTTGGTAACAACAATGCTTATAAAGGTAACTTTAATCCTAGGCCTTTTCCTAGTAATCCCTCTAATAATTTTGGCAATTCCTACAACAATGTTCATGGAAATTATAATAAAATACCCTCTGATCTTGAGAGTAATAATAAAGAGTTTATTAATTCGCAAAATATTGTCAATGCTTCCATAAATGAAAAACTGCTTAAAATTGATGACTTGGCTAGGACTATTGATAGAATGTCTCTTGATATTGATGCTTTGAAATTGAGATGTGTTCCTCCCAAGATTAATATGGATGAAACTTTGAAAGCTATGCGTGTTTCCATGAATGAGAGTAAAGAACGAACCTCCCAAATTCGTGCTAGACATGAATGGTTTAAAAAGGCGTGTTCTCATGATGAGAATCACGATGATCTTAAAGTGCTTGGTGTGACTCCTATTGAATCCTTGTTTTCTAATGTCAATCTTAATGATGATGGGGCTGGATGTGAATCCACTTTGCTTGAGAAACGCCCGAATGATTCGGAGTCTCTTTATCTTGATCCTAAAAATACTAAAAGTGGAGTAGAGGATATCAAAACTTTGAATAGTGATGAAATTACTACTTTGGATTTCAAGGAATTTAATTATGATGGTTGCTCTTTGACTGAATGTATTTCCTTGATTCAATCCATGCTAAACCCTCCACATGCTTATAGCAAAAATAAGGCTTTTACCAAACATATCGTTGATGCTATGATGAAATCTCTTGAAGAGAAACTTGAGTTGGAAATATCTATTCCTACAAAACTTCATGATGAGTGGGAACCTACTATAAAAATTAAGATTAAAAATTATGAATGCCATGCTTTGTGTGATTTGGGTGCTAGTGTTTCCACAATTCTAAAATCTTTATGGGATGTTCTAGGTTTCAATGAGATTGATGTGTGTTTTCTTAATTTGTATCTTGCGGATTCTACTATTAAGAAACCCATGGGAAGGATCAATGATGTTCTTATTATTGCAAATAGGAACTATGTGCCCGTATATTTCATTGTGCTTGATATTGATTGCAATCCGACATGTCCCATTATTCTTGGTAGACCTTTCCTTAGGACTATTGGTGTTGTTGTTGATATGAAGGAAGGAAATATTAAATTTCAATTTCCATTAAAGAAGGGCATGTAACACTTTCCTAGAAAGAAAATAAATTTTCCTTATGAATCCATTACGAAAGCTACTTATGGTCTGAGCACTAAAGATGACAACACTTGAATGTATTGCCTTACGCCTAGCTAAGGGCGTTAAACAATAGCGCTTGTTGGGAGGCAACCCAATGAATAAATTTATTTTTTCTTTTTTACTTTCTGTTTTGTTGAGTCCACACCATCATGATTCTGTTAATATTGAGTTTTTTATGTTTTAGTTAGTGTTTGTGCCAAGTAGAACCTTTATGATTAGTTTTGGTGATAGTTGTTTAATCATGCTGAAAAAAGACACAAAGTTTGTCCTCACGAAATTATTTTTAGTTCCTATCCAGAAAGAGATTTTGAGTTGATTATTTTTGCTGCTGATTAATATGAAAATTTTCCTAATTTTCATAATAGTTTCATAATATTTGGGATAGCAGAGGTATACGAAATATACAGATTACTACAGATTGTTCTGTTTTTGACAGATTCTGTTTTTGTTGTGTTGATTGCTTATTTTGATGAAACTATGGTTAGTATCGGGGGGTACGAGCCATGGAGAAGTGATAATACAGTAATATAACATCAACTAAATGTAAATTAAGTTTACTACAGTACCTAAAAGTTTGGTGGTTTGTTTTCTTATGCTAATGATATCACGAGTTTCTGTTTAAGTTTTGTGTTGTGAAGTTTTCAAGTTTTGGGTGATGTTCTTATGGACAATGGAATAAAGAGTGGAAAGATTCTAAGCTTGGGGATGCCCAAGTCATTTCAAACCCAATTCAAGGACACCAAAAAGCCTAAGCTTGGGGATGCCCCGGGAAGGCATCCCCTCTTTCATCTTCAATCCATCGGTAACGTTACTTGGAGCTATATTTTTATTTACCACATGATATGTGCTTTGCTTGGAGCGTCGTGTATTATAGGAGTCTTTGATTTTTGTTTTATCACAATCATCCTTGCTGCACACCTTTTGAGAGGGACATGCACTCATCGTGAATTTATTAGAATACTCAATGAGCTTCACTTATATCTTTTGAGTTAGGCAATTTAGCTCGCATGTGCTTCACTTATATCTTTTGAGCTAGATAATTTTGCTCTCGTGCTTCACTTAAATCTTTGTAGAGCACGGCGGTGTCATATTTTGTAGAAATAAAAACTCTCCATCTTCACTTATATCATTTTGAGAGCGCTCTCTCTAAGTAACTTGGTAATTGGCGTGTGTTTTGAAATTAGTCCTAAATATGATAGGCATCCGAAGAGGATATAATAAAAACTTTCATATTCAAGTGCATTGATTAGTAAGATAAGTTTGATTCCTCACAATTAGTTTTGAGATATGGATATGGTAATATTAGAGTTATGATAGTAGGGTGTTGTGAATCTAGAAATACTTGTGTTGAGGTTAGTGATTCCCGTAGGATGCACGTATGGTGAACCGCTATGTTATGAAGCCGGAGTATAATTGATTTATTGATTGTCATCCTTTGTGTGGCGGTCGGGATCGCACGATGGTTAACTCCTACAAACCCTTCCCCTAGGAGTAAGTGATTAGCACTTTGTTTTGATTACGAATAAAACTTTCGCAATAAGTATATGAGTTCTTCATGACTAATGTGAGTCCATGGTATAGATCCACCATTGCTAGAATCTCTAGTGCTGCGCAACTTTCGCTGGTGCACAAAACCACCATATACCTTCCTCAAAACAGCGACCATACCTACCTATTATGGCATTATCATAGCCATTTCGAGATATATTGCCATGCAACTTCCACCGTTCCGTCTCATGACATGTGCCATCACTTTCATATTGGCATTGCATGATCGTAAGATAGCTAGCGAGATGTTTCAACGTCATACGCTAAGCTAGATCGTTGCACATCTCGGTACACTGCCGGAGGAATTTCATATAGGGTCATTATTGTTCTAAGTATCGAGTTGTAAGTAAATAAAAGTGTGATGATCATCATTATTAGAGCATTGTCCCATGTGCGGAAATAAAAAAAGAGGCCAAAGATGCCCACCAAAAAAAGAGAGGAATAAAAATGAAATGAAAAAAGAGAGGCCAAAGAGCCCATAAAAGATGAGACAAAAAGAGAGAAGGGACAATGCTACTATCTTTTTCCACACTCGTGCTTCAAAATAGCACCATGCTCTTCATTATAGAGAGTCTCTTGTTTTGTCACTTTCATATACTAGTGGGAATTTTCATTATATAACTTGGCTTGTATATTACAATGATGGGCTTCCTCAAAATTTCCCTAGGTCTTCTGAGCAAGCAAGTTGGGTGCACACCCACTAGTTTTTATTTTTGAGCTTTCATACACTTATAGCTCTAGTGCATCCGTTGCATGGCAATCCTAACTCATTCACATTGATATCTATTGATGGGCATCTCCATAACCCATTTATACGCCAAGTCGATGTGACCATCTCCTCCTTTTTTCCTCACAACCTCCACGACACTCTATTCCACCTATAGTGCTATATCCATGGCTCACGCTCATGTATTGCGTGAGAGTTGAAAAGGTTTGAGAAAGTAAGAGTGCGAAAACAATTACTTGGCCAATATCGGGGTTGTGCATGATTTAAATTCGTTGTTCGGTGATGATGGAGCATAGCCAGACTATATGATTTTGTAGGGATAACATTCTTTGGCCTTGTTATTTCTAAAGTTCATGATTACTTTGCTAGTATGCTTGAAGTATTATTGTTTTCATGTCAATATTAAACTATTTTTTTGAATCTTATGGATCTGAACATTCATGCCAGAATAAAGAAGTTACAAAGAACGAATATGTTAGGTAGCATTCCACATCAAAAATTCGGTCTTTATCACTTCCCTACTCGAGGACGAGCAGGAGTTAAGATTGGGGATGCTTGATACGTCTCCAACGTATCTATAATTTTTGATTGTTCCATGCTACTATATTAGCAACTTGGGATGTTTATATGCATTTATATGCTATTTTATATCATTTTTGGGACTAACCTATTAACTCAGTGTCCAGTGCCAGTTTCAGTTTTTTCGTGTTTTTGACCTTTTTCAGATAAGAATATTAAACGGAGTCCAAACGGAATAAAACCTTCGCGATGATTTTTTCCATAACAGAAGGGTTCCAGAAGACTTGAGAACCAAGGCAGAGGGCCACGGAGGAGGCCACGAGCTCCCTAGGCGCGCCCCGGGGGGCGCGCCTAGCAAGCTCGTGCCCCCCCTGCCTCCTTCGCCCTACCTCTTTCGCCTATAAATTCCCTAAAATCCCCAAACCAACAGAGAAAGCCACGAAAATACTTTTCCGCCGGCGCAAGCTTCTGTTTCCGCGAGATCCCATCTGGGGACCGTTCTCGTGCCCTGCTAGAGGAGGATTCGGACACGGAGGGCTTCTTCATCAACACCATTGCCTCTCCGATGATGCGTGAGTAGTTCACCACAGACCTTCGGGTCCATAGCTAGTACCTAGATGGCTTCTGCTCTCTCTTGGATCTTCAATACAAAGTTCTCCATGATCTTCATGGAGATCTATCCAATGTAACTTTCTTTTGCGTTGTGTTTGTCGAGATCCGATGAATTGAGGATTTATGATCAGATTATCTATGAATATTATTTGACTCTCCTCTGATTTCTTATATGCATGATTTCATATCCTTGTAATTCTCTTCGAGTTATGGGTTTCGTTTGGCCAACTTGATCTATAATTCTTGCAATGGGAAAAGTGCTTGGTTTTGGGTTCATACCATGCGGTGTCCTCACTTAGTGATAGAAGGGGTAGCGAGGCACGCATCGCGTTGTTGCCATCAAGGGTAAAAAGATGGGGTTTATATCATATTGCATGAATTTATCCCTCTACATCATGTCATCGTGCTTAAGGCGTTACTCTGTTGTTATGAACTTAATACACTAGATGCATGCTGGATAGCGGTCGATGTGTGGAGTAATAGTAGTAGATACAGAAAGTATAGCTCTACTTGTCTCGGGCGTGATGCCTATATGTATGATCATTGCCTTAGATATCGTCATGAATTTGCGCGATTCTGTCAATTGCTCGCCCACCATAATACTTGCTATCATGAGAGAAGCCTCTAGTGAACACTATGGCCCCCGGGTCTATTTTACACATTATATATTCAGATCTACATACAAAAATACCAAAAATACCTTGCTGCACTTTTATTTATTTATTTATATTTACCTATTATAACAATAAGATCTCACTTTCCAAGTAATCGTGAAGGGATTGACAACCCCTTTATCGCGTTGGGTGCATGTTTGTTTGTCTTTGCGCAGGTGCCTTAGTGCCTCATCTTGATACTCCTACTGGATTGATACCTTGATTCTCAAACTGAGGGAAATACTTATCTTTACTTTGCTACATCACCCTTTCCTCTTCAAGGGGAAAACCAACGCAAGCTCAAGAAGTAGCAGGGGGCGACTCATTCATTGGTAATACATGCCTTGGCCTAGGAGCCGGATGGCGGTTCAGGAGCTATACAGAGGATAGACCGCCAAGGAGGTTTCCAGTCTTGGAAAGCACGGCGACTTATAGATAGGGAAAGCTACGATTGGTAGCATAGCCAGGACTCATGTAAATCCTAGGGCCTCGACCTGTATTTAAAGGCGAGTCCCTGGGGAAGATAGGGGCAAGTTAGAAATCATCGAGAGCTAGGTCAGGCGAGTTACGCCCTCCTTGTAATCAAAACCATCATAAATCTACACAAAGCATGACGTAGGCTTTTACCTCCACACGAGTGGCTGAACCTGGGTAAATCTGAGTCTTGCTTTCGCTCACCCCCTTTGAGTCTCCAGCAAGGTGCGATGGCTCCATCTATAAGTCCTTTCACGAGGACATCTGCCGTGACAAAACCACGACAGTTGGCGCCCACCTTGGGGCTAGAGCACGGTGGAGTTGAGTTCTCAAAGGGAGCCCTACCAGGGTTAGGAAGCTATGTGGTTGGCATCATGACAAAGAGCCGCCGCGGAAGGTACTACATCGACAACTCGCTGTGGGGGCCAGAAGCAGATTCAGTCGAATATGGTTCCAGAGTCCCCTTCGGCAAGATCAACATCTTCGTCGACATGATTGGAACACCCGTGCCTAAGCCGGACACCTCCATCGACATCATCGAGCCGAAGCCCACTATGCCGCCCATGGCGTAGCTTGGCTGGGAACGGCGGCCGCACTCTCCGGTGACCCAGATGCTTCGGGAGGTGCCACGCGGCTACCAGGGACGACGTCGACACCAATGGACAAGGGGGGACAGTGAGATACGGCTCGGGCGAGCACATCTGCCATTGGAAACGCACAAAGCGTGTGCTTTGGCATGCCAGCACCGTTATAATCATAGGTGCGGCTACCACGAGGCCACGCAAGCCTGCGCACCATGTCTACAGGATACTCCTTCGACCAACTAGCATCCCTGTGCCACTGGCTCGACTAGGTGCCCTCTGGTTTGATGGTTCTAATCAACAACAAGTTCTGCCAGCCAACTTGAGGAGGTTCTAGAGCTCAAATGAGATAGAGATGGAGCAATGTGTCATGTGTGGGGTTATCACCATTGGAAAGACTATAAACTTGCAAAGTTTGAAGAAAAATTGAATATAGTTCCTTTGAAATCCATCTTTGTGGTCCAGCATGGAAATGAGCTTGGGGCACTCACATGCAAGCTCTGCCGAGGGTGAAACTTGGTGGAGGAGTGTTATTCGGTAGTGCACACATGCCCAAAAATTGATAGATAATTTGTGCACCCCTAGCTAGCACTTCCTTCACACAGGTTCAGATTCAACAGAAACTTAGAAGACCTTTCTTGCTCAAAATTTGTACTGGACCATCAGATGTTTTTGCATATTGGGGCTAAATAGGATCCCTAGGATCAGGGGAAATTTATTGGGAATTTTCTAGAATAGGAAAAATAGGGTTGCTTCACCATGCGACAATTCTGGTAAGAAAAGAAATAATTATTCTGGCCAAAATTATACATTGGGCAATGAAATATTTTGGAGATTTTGGAATCATATGATGATAAGAAGATGTGGAAAAATTTTGGGGGTTTCTAGAGCATCCAAACTATAGGTTGCTCCACAACCCATGGTAATGCCATAATTCCCCAAGTAAAGAAAAGAATTATTGGAAATAATTAAATATTGAAAATTAATCCAGGAAAGGTTTTGGCAAGAGGAGGAGGGTTTCGGGTTGCTTGGAAAAATTTAGAGACTCACAATCCAACTTGGTTGAAAATATTTGCAAGTCCAGTAGGTTTGCAAGTAAAACTCCAAAAGGTTTTGAAAGAAAAAGTTGAAAAAAATCAGGGTGTCACACACTGACAATAGGGGAACCAATGCTATTGTATATATCGGCCACAAATCAGGTTGTCAGTGCAGTACTCGTGGTTGAACGAGAAGCAGCAAACCACAAATTATGGGTACATAAGCCGGCTATTATGTGTCCTAAGTACTCACCCCGTGCAAGACTCGCTACCCTCACTACCAAAAGATAGCCTATACAGTCTTCATGGCATCGCGCAAGCTTCAACACTACTTTCAAGAGTGTTCGATAATGGTACCATCTGAGGTACCCTTGAATGACATAATTAACAATAAGGACGCCACTAGACTCCTAGCTAAATGGGCCATTGAACTATTACCCTTTGAAATTTATATACAAGCCACGTCGAGCTATTATATCTCAAGTGTTGGCTAACTTTATAGCAGAATGGACGGAAGAAAACTTTCTAAAAAGTATAATATATATTCCCATTGGAAGATTTACTTTGATGGCTCCAAGAGCTAGTTGGCCTGGGGGCCGGTGTCATACTTACACCCCCATTGGAAACAATATTCGGTACGTTCTACAAATCATGTATACTAATTCTAATAACGCAACTGAATATGAATCTCTTCTACATGGCTTATGGATGGTAACTTCGATGGGTGTACAAAGGCTAGAGCTATGAGGAGACTCGAACCTTGCTATCTCCCAAATCAATGGTGATTTTATGCCAAAAATCCGAAGATGGCAGCTTATAGAAATGTTGTCCTCAAAATATCGGCTCGGTTCAAAGGCTTAGAGTTCCATCACGTCTCTGATATGGGTGCCGAATGTGACCCTGTCCCCAAACCTACCTTCCATAATATGGAAGGACGAGCATGGGAATATTGAAACCACAGAAAAGGAGCAAAGTGATCCCCCTACAGTTGAGCAAGATGATCAAACCATTGGTAGATCCACATTAGAGGAAATGCTCTCAGCTCATGAGATCATGACTATAATCGCGCTATGGACCAAACCTTTTTTGGCTTACCTCCTTCGCCAGGAACTCCCCGATGACTAGACAGAAGCAATATAAATAGTTCAAAGATCCAAATCTTACAAAGTTCATGAAGGGGAACTTTATAGAAAAAGCAATAAGAAGAAGGTAAACAACTCTTGACTGAAATACATGCAGGTATGGGCGGCCATCACGCGGTGGCCAGAGCTCTGGTAGGCAAGGCATTCCAAGCTGGTTTCTTTTGTCCAACAGTCGAGAAGGCGCTTATTGACTTGTCCAGAATTGTGTTGGATGTCAACTCTCGAAAAACCAGAGCCACATGCCTGCAACAACTCTTTGGACAATACCGATCACTTGGCCATTCGTGATTTGGGGGATGGATATGGTTGGGCCTCTGAAAGTAGGATCCAAGAAAAATAAGTACTTACTAGTTATGGTTGATAAATTCAAAAAGTGGATCAAAGCCAAACCAGTAACTTCTACCAAATCCACGAGTGTCATCGAGTTTATATCCGATGTGGTTCACCATTATGGCATTCCGCATAGTATAATCATGGATAATGGGTCCAATTTTACAGCCTAGGAGGTTAAGGACTGGTGCGTGAATTTGGGCATTAAGCTCGACCACGCCCCCGTCTACCACCCACAAACAAATGGACAGTGTGAACAGGCTAATGGTCTCATTATGTGTGGCACAAAACCTTGTCTAGTTCGGTCTCTTAAAGAATCTGATTGCCATTGGATAGAGGAGCTTGACTCCATATTGTGGGGCCTGCAAAAAACTTCGAACAGGTCCACGAGTTACATATCATCTTTTATGGTGTACGAGGCGATGCAGTCCTCCCGTGTGATATTATCTATGATGCACCTAGAGTGCGCATGTACGAGGAAAAAGAAGCTGAGTTAGATCGGCAGGATGACTTTGATGCATTAGAAGAGCAGCGCGACATAGCACTGGCATGGTCCACCTTTTGTCAATAGCAGGCTCGGCGCTATCAGAGCACGAAAGTTCAGACAAAGACTTACAACGTGGGTGAGATTGTGCTACGCCTCCCTGAGGACAAAATAACAAACTTGCACTCAAATGGGAGGGCCCCTTCATCATCAACGACGTACTTACCTGAGGGGCCTATCGTCTGCGCAATGTGTCGGACAATCATCTTGAACAAAACCCCTCGAACGCGGCTCATCTTTGGTGTTTCTATAGCTAAGCTCACGCAATTACACTTACTGATTTCCTCGTTATCTTTTTTTTTCAAATTTTTGTATCCTTATTCCTTTGTCAAAGGGGGTTAGCGTAACCTAGTTCATGTCCGGATTAACCGAATTGTGTCAGTGAAATATGTAATTTCTATACATACCTCGGGGCTTTGTAAAGCCGATAATAATACATTTGTGCATTATTTTTATATAATGTGCCTTATTTTCATAAACTTAAAACCTCAATATGCACTAAATTTGACTGAAGATTTTGCCAAGCTGGATTGCGTGGCTCTTGTGTTTATCCTCTTTGTTCCCGATTGTTTGGCTAGAGGATAAAGGGAGCACCTCTTCGATTGTTACGACCGGGTAATCCGGATACGTATGTCGTACGTGTGAAGCCAAAATCTAGGGTTCTTAATGATGAATTGGTCTCGCAAAGGAAGGTAATAACAATAGTTTGGTGGCTAACACCAATTTTTAAAATCCCCAAACATACACTAGCTCTGTACTAATCGGATGCTCACAAAACCCGGAGAAAGGAACCTATAAAGGAACTATTTCCTTGGGAAGATGTTTCTTGCTAAGTAAAAAATTAATATAACCTTACTCCACGATAATTATCTATCTGGTAGCACCAGGTGGCCGGATTGCGTGATTCCCCGAACTGTTTACTAATTTCAGAAATTACACAATACAGAACACTTCTTGATGCTTCTCGAGGAAGGTAGAAGGAGATGATCGGTTAAGATAGCATTAACACTTCGGGCGGAGAATTGCAAATGTCCAATTGCATAAAATCATGCGTTAGGCGGCTGATATAAGCTATCTATTATTGCATCTAGGCGGCAATCTTGCTGCTAAAAACATGTGTCACGCATTACTTGGTCATAAATGAGGTGAGGCGGCACCTCTTGACTGTCGGGCCCAGTCGACCTGACTCGTGCCAGTTCTTCGGGATTGATCTTCATAAACCTTGTCTTCACCATCGGCCACACCTCCCGAGTACCTTCTTGGTAGGACGACGTCTTCCACAGCTCAAATCGGCTCCGAGCCCCTTTAAAGCGCTAAGCTAGTTCTGACATCCTTTCCGGGGGCTTCACAGTCGTCCATAAGGCCTTTGGCATGCTTCTCATTGCTTTGCGACCATGCTCATAACTTAGGGACAAATCTTTTTAAAAGATCGCCACTAAACAAACTGGCTTCTTCCTCAGGACGCCTGATCAAGAGTGCTATACCAAAGGAATGGAATCATTGATCAGATTTCAGCACTCATTTCAATATATTCAGAAAGTTCGGCATGTTACTTACTGAACGTTCAACCTTTCTGTCTCTTTTTTCTTCGGTGGCTTGTCCCAGTTGAGTCTTTAACCTCTCTATCTGGTTTATATATTCTTGCTTTTGTGCCTCAAGCTTCTTATTCTTGTCTACACTTTGAAATAAGGACTTGCAGTTGGCCTCGTTTTGAGACTCGACATATCTTTGCAATTCTTTATCTGTTTCCAGATCTTTTTGCAATTGGCCTTTAGATTAAGTTGCTACAAAATAAGATTTCATTTTAAAAAGGGAGACAATAGGACAACTCTGCATATGAGGTCAAAACAAAAGCTCTTAGCATGTGCTTGTCTGGTGAAACTTTTTTACTTGTTATAACTCGGCTTTAGCAGCTTCGAGTTGTGTTTGGTAAGTCCCAATCTCCTCGGATAGTTCTTTATTTTTGTCCCTTGTATCCTACAAAGTATATTGACAGTTAGGGTTAGACCCTCGGATCGGCCATGCTTCCCAATCGAGGATCGAGGGCTAGTAGCTGGGAATTTATACGTTAAAGCTTGTTCACATACGACTGGCTACTCATTCGAGTCCTGCTCGGGCAGCTCCGAGGTGCGCGTTAACCGAACTCAAGGCGTTAAACTCTTGTCCGGTAAAATCAAGATGGCGCATGAATTCTTTCCATCGACGATGGTTCATTACACTCTCCATTTCAGAGTTGGTAACTGAAACATCATCATACTGCTCGGTGGCCTGACCTGCAGGAGGGATTTCCACATTGTCCACCACCATCGAAGGGGGTGGCTGTGTTCGGGTCCTATCGAATACAGCGACACGTGTAAATACGTGTCGTTTATTGGAAAAAAGAATGCTTATTCTAAAAATGATACCTCTTGGAGGAGGGAGTAGTGGGAGCAGTCCTTGTAGAGGCTCTGCGTTTGGAGGGCGGACCAGTATTCGATGTAGAATAAGTAGACCCTATAATAATAGGTGTTCAACATGTGGAGCGACGACCCGTTGTAATAGGAGGGGCTATTGGGACAGTCGAATGACCTTTTCGCGAAGGCGCTTTCTTCTTTTTCTCCTTGGTCGATGAAGGAGGTATCTTCGGATAGTCAGCAATAAGGGTGACCTCGGTATCACTTATATTCATGTGATAATAGAGTCCGTTTGCGAAAATTATCAACGTATCCTGATCACTATGGAATCTAGGGTCGTCGTCCTTGGCATTTTCTAGCTGAGGTGGAGGGCAGATGATCTTTTCTACCACACGGCTCCAATCATGTTTAAAGAACAAAATTCGAGGGACTTAGTCAACCCAAAAACAACATAGGAATCCGAATTAAGGGAATTGAGCTATACTAACCCATTAGATGAGATTGTGGGTTGAATAACCATCCTTGTTGTTCTGGCTAATAAAGCCTTCATTCTCGTCCTTATAAATATCGGATAACATGGCTGCTAATGTCGTTGGATCTGTTGGACCTTCCTGCTTGTATCTGGTGGCATCGCTTGCACCGTTGAATTGCCACACAAGATGGGATCTCTGTTGGAGAGGTTGGACGCATCGCCTTATGGCTTCGTCCATAACGTCGATCATGGTAAGCTAGTAGTGATTCAACAACTTTACCTTGGTGACCAGCTGCTTCACCTCCGTGCTGCCTTCTTTATATGAGCTTCTTGGGCGCCAATTAAAACGCTTCTTAAGAGGAGCGGTTGAGAATTCAGGCAGACCCCTTTGAATGGGATCAAACAAAGGCACATCTTCAATATAGAACTATTCGGAGGTCCACACTGCAGAAGCTTCCTTCGGGCTACCTATCGGATACCCGACCCTAACTATACGCCATACTTCGGCTCCTCCAATTTCATGAACAGTCCCGCCCTTAGTAAGGGGGACGAGGCAGAAAAACTTCTTGCACAATTCAAAATGGTCTTCACAACCCAGGAACATCTCGCAAAGAGCGACAAATCCTATGATATGGAGAATAGATCCATGGGTAAGATGGTGAAGCTGGATTCCATAATATTTTAACTGGCCCCATATAAAGGGATGGATACGGAAGCCTAGGCCTCGTAATAAGTAGGGAACGAAGCATACCCTCTCCATCGTATTGGGCATAGGAAACCTCTGTGTAAATGCCTCTCCATTGGTGGAGGTGAGCCCAGGATTGGAGGGAGCCAGATCGGAGTCAGGCAAATACCCTTGCACCTCGAGCACGCGCAAACGGAGGCGCGAGACGAAATAGCTGGCTCTATCTCTGGGGAGGGAGCCATGAGGACGCGAGGAGGGGCCTGCAACGGTTCCCATGACTTTGCTTCTCTTGTGTTATTCTCCACGTATTGGAAGAGATGGGGAGCATTGCTGGGGGGCACGCGTATGAGTATATGGTGCGTGACTTCTTTTCTTTGGGAAGGAACCACCCATTTGCGATTCGCGCAGAGGACTCGAGGGGGTGGTTAGCTTTGTGAAAAGATAATATCCACTCTTTGTGGTCCGTGTGGCATTTTGTCAGCAGCAAGTGAAGTAACAATGTGGAAGAAAGGATAAACCGGATACGATCCGAAATCACCTCGCAAGCCGAAGACCTAAGAACCAAGGAAGTGGTGGACCTAAACTACGGGATTGGAGGCTAGTGAGGGAGTCTGGGATTAGGGGGTCTTTGGGCCGCCTATGTGTCCTTATGGGCCGGACTTTCTAGCATGTTCGACCATTGGCAGAAGTGTTGGATTAGAAATGGACTCTTCCGAAGACTTGGTGTGTAATCCAAGAAGATGTAGTAATCGGCATATTCCTTCTCCGTTTTAACCGACCTTGTGTAAACCTTGACACCCCTGGCATCTTTATAAGCCAGGGGCCGTAACTCATAGGATAGATCAAGTTCATTACAATTAGGGTTTAGACCATACCGTCGATCTCGCAGTAGATCAATTATGTATTCTGTACAACCTCATCAATAACAACAAGAGAAGGACGCAGGGTTTTACCTCCATTAAGTGGGACCGAACCTAGGTAAAATCGTCTCCATCGTCTCTTGTTACCCATCGACCCTAGATCTGCAGTTTGGATCCCTACTCGAGATCGGCCGGTTTGGACACCGACATGCACCCCGCAAAAAAGAAGATAACAAGAGATGAGTCACCTTGTAGAAAGAGAAGGACTAGAGAAGATCGTTATGAACTAAGTCCCTCCTCGAGAAGCAAGGACTCGGAGAAGAAGGACAATTACTGCAAGAGCTACTCAAGAAGAAGACATCAAGCTCATGTTGCTGAATGGGTATCCAACTCTGAATCCGACAACCAATCCTAGATAAGATACCACTCCAACTCTGACTATAGTCAAGATGAAGGTATTGCCGGACCAGCACTCGTATCGTCCAATTCCTATGACATATTTGATTCACCAAATGAAGGAATTGGGAGTTGCTTCATGGCTAAAGGTCCCAAGGTATCACACCTTGAATACATTTACTTTGATAGTGATGAGGATGACATACTAGCAGATGATAACTTGCTCTTTGATAAAACTAGTGATGTTAGTTAAAATGAACTTGATAGTAATCATGCTAGTCAAGGTAAGTCGTGTGAGGATGAGAAGAAGGAGATTGAGCATCTAACTAGAGAAATAAACACTCTTAAGTTAGCTCATGAATCTAATCAAGAAGATCATAGAGAGCTTCGAAGAACTCTTGATAAGTTACGCTTTGAGGATCTAAATTTAGACCAAGAACATGAGTTTCTTAAACCTATCAATGGTGATATACGAAAGAAGAGTTCTTCTTATGTAGCCAAATGATTACTCTTTTCTACTTTTGCTCCACAAGTTAAACCTAAGCAAATAGTAACAAAGGCAAGAAAGGTTCTTCATCTAGTAGCAACAATATAAATGCTAAATCAAATGCTTTTGCTTCTAGTAGTTTTATTGATTCCACTAATGATTATCTTAGCCAAGTTACACTTGATCAAGAAAATGATTTATTGAAAGGAATTATAGAAAAATGTGTCTACAAGAGTCTTGTCGAAAGTAAGCAATTTGAGGATATTGTACGCAAGCAAGGATGGCACGAGAAGAACCAAGGGATTAGCTATTTTAATGCCAATGAGTTGAATGGGAAGAAGGTCAATATCCCAAGACGAAGTTTGTTCCCCAAAAGGAGATGTATGATCCTGCTCTCCCTGAGGGAACAAATGCTCAAGATGACCTTCCACCACAAGACCACAAGCTCAAGGGCAAGGATAAGCTTCAAGAAGACATTGAATCATTTGAATAAGAATCCCAATCCATGGTCAAGTCGGTTCCCAATGCCACCACTAGCTCCACTTCATCAACTTCTAACTCGACTCCGAGGATTCCCATAAAGTCGATGTGGGTCCCCAAGAAGAAGAACTAGAGAGGTTTTTGAGGGGTGACTCCGCCAACACAGTTCACTTACACTCATTTTTGGCAAGGGCTATTTGCATTCAACTCCAACCTTATGTAATAGTTCAAGGAGTCACACGTTCCCTCATAGATAAGAAAGGAGCAAGTAATTAATGTATCAATGGACATCATCTTACATACGTTTCACTCTATGTCCATAGATATCCATGTATTTGTTCCTTGTGTGGACTAACCCATGTAGGTTAGAAGAGTACAAAACAAGAAGGATTGCTCCCAACTCAAGATGATCTTCATTAACTATGAGCATCCACTACTACAACACCTACATGAAGTATTCAAAGACAAACCCGAGGTTAGTTTATCCCTATTTAGGGGGATGTCACATCAAGGGGGAGCTTTACTCTAAGATATGAGTCAAAACATCTTAGAGGATATGAACACATTAAAAGCTTTATGTAAAAGTGGTAACCCCTACTACAGGAATTAGCTTCTTTGCCGTCTGCCATCACAGACGGCAAAGAGTAATCCACCGGCGGCAAAGAGTAATACACAAACGACAAAGAAAACTCTTGTCGGCAAAAATTCTACGTCAGCCTACGATGACATTGTAGCTTCTTTGTCGTCAGCCTCACCGAAGCGGACGGCAAAGAGCTTTGCCGTCAGATTTTCATAAGAGCAGTCGGCAAAGATGTCGAGATGGCAGCCGACAGGCATTGCATCCGTTAGGGGCTAACGGAGGCTTTACCGTCTGCCTCGCCCTCTTCTTTGCCATCTGCCTCCACCTCCTCCCCCCCTCCACTCTTTGTCGTCTACCTCCACCTCCACTCTTTGCCGTCTGCCTCCACGTCCTCACCCCCTCCACTCTTTGCCGTCTGCCTACCCCTCCTCCCCCTCCTCTGTGCCCTCTTCTTTGCTGTCTGCCCCCCAGGAAGCAGACAGCAAAGAGACTATATGGACACCCAGGGAGCACAGTTGGGTGCAATGTGGCACCTTTGCCGTCGGTCATAGCACATATATGATAAATATTTTTTCTATTTCACAGCATATATATATATAATTCATAGCACATATATGATAAATAGGTCACAACACATATATGATATACATATAAAGCTCATCAATGCCATTTGTTCATCAACGTACATCCCATATATCAAAAGAACCAACACATACAAATTTCATCCATATATACATACATATAGTTACACATATATTGTTCATCCATATATACATATACATATAGTTCCACATTGTTCATCAACTCAAATAAAAACGGGAACTAAAGCACTCCAATGCCAGATTGCATGCATGTAGTACATCCAATATGCAAAATGGGAAATGAGAAAGTCAGAAGAAGAAGAACAACAACATATATATGACAAATAAGCTAAATTGAAGAAAAAAGAGAAGAAGCATGAAGAGAAGAAGGAGAAGAAACAACAAGAATACGGAGGAGGAGGATGGGGAGAAGGAGAAGGAGAAGGAGAAGGAGAATAGGAGAAGAAGAAGGAGAAGAAAAGGAGAAGAAGTAGGGAAGAAGAAGGAGAATAAGGAGGGCTCCTTCTGCTCCTTCTCCTTCTTCTCTTATTCTTCTCCCCCTCCTTCTTCTCCTTCTCCTTCTCTTCTCTTTCTCTTCTTCTTTTTGTTCTTCCTTTCCATTTCTCCTCTTCTCCTCTTCTCGGAGCTAAATTATCTAACTATGTATTTTTGGAGCTAAATGGGCTAATTATGTCATTATAGAGGAAAACAAGCTAAGTATATAATATTAATGAGCTAACCAAGGTTCTTATGCCATTTTGAGCTTATAATGTGTTTTTGGAGCTAAATGGGCTAATTATGTCATTGTTGGGGAAATTAAGGCAAGGAGAATATGAAAGAGGAGAAGAAAGAGGAGGAGGAGGAGAATAATAAGAAATAAAGAAGAAGGAGGAGGAGGAGGAGAAGGACTAGAAGGTCCTTGGCCTTCTCCTCCTTCTCCTCCTCCTCCTTCTCCTTCTTCTCTTCTTCTTCTTCTTCTTCTTTCTTTTCATCTTTCCTATTTCTTCTCCTCTTCTCCTCTTCTTGGAGGTCAATTATCTAACTATGTCTTTTTGGAGCTATATGGGCTAATTATCCCATTTTAGAGGAAAACAAGCTAAGTATATAATATTAATGAGCTAACCAAGGTTCTTATGCCATTTTGAGCTTATAATGTCTTTTTGGAGCTGAATGGGCTAATTATGTCATTCTTGGGGAAATTAAGGCAAGGAGAATATGAAAGAGAAGAAGAAAGAGGAGGAGGAGAAGAAGAAGAAGAAATGAGGAAGGAGGAGAAGCAGGAGGAGGAGGAGAAGGACTAGAAGGTCCTTGGACTTATCCTCCTCGTCCTCCTCCTCCTTCTCCTTCTTCTCTTCTTCTTCTTCTTCTTTCTTTTCATTTTTCCTATTTCTTCTCCTCTTCTCCTCTTCTTGGAGCTCAATTAGCTAACTATGTGTCTTTGGAGCTAAATGGGCTAATTATCCCATTTTAGAGGAAAACAAGTTAAATATATAATATTAATGAGCTAACCAAGGTTCTTATGCCATTTTGAGGTTATTATGCCATTTTGGAGCTAAATGGGCTAATTATGTCATTGTTGGGGAAATTAAGGCAAGGAGAATATGAAAGAGGAGAAGAGAAACTTAAAGTTATTATGCAGAAAATATATTTTGCAATGTCTGAGTTCGCATGATGACACTCAATTATTAATACTAGTTTATAATGAAACTCACCGTGCCAATCGAAGAGAAGACGGGCACCGGCGGAGGGACTTGACCGCTCTTCTCGCACAGACCCTGAAGAGTGAGTCGTATTAGTTAGTAATGAAACAGACATTACACACATGATTTGGCTAATGTGAAAAAAAACTTACCACAAAAAGCTCGTACAGGGCCCGTTGACCCGCCTCATTCCGGGCCCTCTCCTCCTCAATCAATCGTGGCGTGGTTTGGTCCCTCTCATCAAGAGCACCATGAAGAGCAACCTGGCTTGCCAATCTCTCTTTGACAAGAGCAGCCTGGTTTTCCGCTTTCTCTTTATGAAGAGCAGCCTAAAACAACATTCCTCGTTACCACAGTAATGATCTATGGTGACACACATAATGAAATGGATGAAAGTTTTCTTAGTCCATACAACTAACCTCGATGGCAAGATCGACTGGCCGTGGACGACGCGTTATCTCAGGACAACTGCTCGACTGGCGTGCGTTGATCTCCGGGAGAGTGAGTGGACAATGTATTATCCCATCTCCATTGGCTATCGACCCATGGGGCCTCCCGCCACCAGATATCATCACCAGCTCTGGATCCAAAGGTTCCTGGCTCGGGTTAAAGTCATCCTCTTTCGTAGCCTTCCCGTGTCCCTGTATGTCACGAGCTTGTGGTGGGATAATATGTTGGTGAAGTTATTTGGATCATCTAGGTCAGACTCAGAGAATGCCTTCGCCTTCTTGTACGAGGCAGTATGGGCCATGCCATAAAGGTCGTACAAGTGTGGCATCTCCGTCTTAGTGTGATGCGCCTAAAAGAGAGGAACAAAATATTAGCATGAAGAATGAATTGCATGAATCATGAAGCAAATCACATACCCAGTTTCGTCCGAACTGAAGTAAGTTGGCGCTGCCTTGATGGTGTGGCACACCAACCATTTGGTTACGCCGATCCTTCACATTGTCGTGGACGGCTCGCCAGCTCCCTGTGCACCACTCATCAACCAACACCTCCCAACAATCCATCTTATCCGCACACCATCTCGGGGGCACCTGTAAGTTATTAGAAAGAATTTTGAGCGCTACGCCTATGAATGAAATCAAGAAAACTACGTAAAAGGACTTAAGAATAGGTAATTACCTTCATGTATTGCTCCTTCTTCAGAAACTTTCCGTGGCAATCCTTCTTCTGCTTCTTAATACCACGTGTAGTGTAGTAGTCTCGAATAGCCTACGGCCGAGCCTCGTGGCATAAGTTCTCTAGTAACCGCCTACACCCGGCCTCGAGAACCTTGGCCACCTCCTCCTCATATCCATCCTCACACCTATAGAAGGTCTGCAATCAAATGTGAAAACACCGATTAGTACAATAATGAGCTATATTGTTAATTTTAGATTGTGTAAAAGGATAATTTACCCAAAAGCTCTTGATCACCATCTCGGCCGTCGTGTGGCACAAGACACCATCTATAATCTCCTCCGGCGGGGCCTGCGCAGCCTGGTAGTGCTCCCAGGAAAATCCTAGTGTAGGAATGTGACCCTCACCAAGCAACGTGACAAACCCCGGGAAATTTGTCCGGCAAAGCACACCAAGGACGGAGTTCGGCTTGCGGACTCCACGAGGGTGTGCCCATCCCCTGCAGTATGATAAGGTCAACACATTAGATATTTGAACAAACTTGAAGGCAAAAGCTAAAAAAAGAGTAAATGTACTTACCTATCTCCTTCAGGTTTAATAACTGGCCTCTGCTCGCGGGTAGCCGACACGATTGGGAGACGTGTACTACCACGCTTGTACACGGTGGCCCCGTGCACCTGCACATCGCCCTCACTATCCGTAAACTCATCCCCGCCATCCCCGCCCCCTGAGCCACCCGGACCCTCGGTCCAATCTGGCAACTCGGTCCGATCCGGCCAGGCATCCCATCCGGGCCTCTCCACGTCGGGTGAAGCCTCCGGAACCGTAGTCTCGTGGGCCGAATGCACCTCGACCCGAGGCTGATGCTGGACCAGAGTCTCATGGGACAAATGCCCGTCAACACCAGGCTCCTGGATCGGAGTCCCTGTAGCCTCCTCCGCAAACGGATCGACCATAGTAGTCCTATGCTCGGGTGAATGAGTTGGTGGTGGTGGCGAGGACGGCTCAATAGTCCTCCTGGATCTTCCACGGCCACCACCTCTCCCTGTACCCTTCCCCTTCTTCCCTACCCGACCAGCACCTCTCCAAGTGAGCAATGCCACCGACGAAGAAGAACCCACGGGTGGTGTCGACAGACTGTCTGCCAAGGCTCTATGGAGAGATAGGGGTGGAAAGGAAGTACCACCCCTCGTGCGGGGCGCCTGGGAAGAACCCGTCGAGCAATCTAGACCATCCCCACCATCTTTCAACACCTGGTGACCTGCCATGATAAAGATTAAAAGAAATTAGTACAACATAAAAAAAATGAATAACTGACATGAATAATAATATGTACATGAATAATAAAGATTAAAATATATATAATTTAAGTTGTGAATCTTACAAACTAATAATCATCATCAATAAATGCATCATCATCATCACTATCACGCATGTCTTCATGAATGACGTTCTCGTCGGGTTCAACGGCGTGAAGTTGTGAAAGGCCTTTCTGCAATCGTTGAAGCATTGACAGGTCATCCGCATCAGTAACCTCTATGAGTTCCAGGTTTTCTGGTTCCGGCTCAGGGGTGGAGTCGGATTCATTGTCGCTGTCTACTTCCATGTTCTTGGTTGAAGCATGGCGGTTCTTGAAATGTTTCTTGGAAAGACGTGTTTCTTGGAAGAATTCTCCATCATATGTGTCTGGTTAATATGAGGTTCATAATCATGTTCATTTGGGAGAGGTGGTCTGACATGTGGCGGCACTTCATAAACAACATACCAACCTTCCATATTCTTATCCGCTTGGCATGCCCACGGTAGATAGAAAACTTGGGTCGCCTGTTGAGCCGTAATATAGACATCGGGAAAATCTAAATGGTTGTTTACATTGATTCCGACTAGTCCTATATGTTCATGAGTCCTTCTAGTCTCCTTCGGCTGGAACCAATAACATTTGAAGACTACGACGTTCGGTGGGTTTTCACCATAGAATTGAAGTTCATAAATTGCTTCAACTCTTCTATAATACTCGATAACACCTTCGCCGATAGCAGAGACACCACAATTTGTAGATTTCCGGTCGGGCATAGATAGCTCTTTGCCAAAGGTACGAAAGAGATACCCGTTGATGTTGTATTTCTCAAATGAACGGACCTTATAGTCAAAACCATTAGCGACTTGTCTCAATTCGGCGTCCATAGAGTATACATTAGCCTACAAGTTTAATACGAAACGATTGTTGCATTAGCTGCAAGTTAGACCAAGAAATGAAATGGTCCATTATTGATAATTATCGTTTGTTTGAACCAAGATATGAAACCGGGATAGTCGCCTCCTGTCTTTGACAGAAGCTCATACTCTTCGACGGAATCATTTTCGATCACCGCTCCATCCGAGAATTTGGCGACGTAACGGCTGTTTGAAATATCCGGGAATAAGAGCAGTTCAAAGGAATTAGAAGTTATGGGAAAATGTGCCGAGAACTCACTCGATGTACGGCCGCACTTCTGTTAGGTTGTTGAAGATATACAACAAAATGTTCCGCCATTCTTCGACATCCAACATTAGTGGTTTCTAAGCACCGGCTGGTGTGAGCTTCCCTTTGAATAGGCTATGGTTGGACCCACCTTTTTTAGGGTCTGCATCATTGTGCCGAGGCTTCGGATTATGCAAATGATGATTTTTGGCTTCGTAGTGTGCTGTCACAAAGTTTGCCACCTCCTCAGTAATGAATGCCTCAGCCATCGATGCTTCAATTCTACGCTTATTTTTACATTTACCTCAAAGGGTCTTATGCATCCTCTCAGTTGCATAGCACCAACGATCTTGCACGGGCCCACCCAATCTTGCCTCGGTCGGTAGATGTAAAATCAAATGCTGCATTGGATTAAAGAAGCCCGGTGGAAAGATCTTCTCTAACTTGCACAACAACTCCGGTGCAAACTCCTCCATGTCTTCTACCACGCCAGGTGACAATTCTTTCACACAAAGAACACGGAAGAAATAGCTCAGCTCCGCCAGTACTAGCCATTCATCCTCAGGAATAAAGCCACGTAACATCACCGGCATTACCCGCTCTAGCCATATGTGCCAATCATGACTCTTGAGACCAAAGATTTTTAATTTTTCAAGATTCGCTGCATACCCATCGGGGAACATCAAGTGCATTTTTACCCACAAGATAATTTCCCTCATAGCTGGCCTTCCAAGATTGAACCAGGCCTTTGGCTTCGACCACTTCTGCATTCCTTTGCCTTCTCGCATGTTTTGTAATGGTCTATGACATAGTGTCTCTTGATCGACTCTAGCCTTAGTATTATCCTTTGTCTTCCCATCTATGTCGAACAATGCCCGTGTTGGGTGCAAGTGTTTGTTTCTTTTGTGTGCAGATGCTGAAGATGGGGGTTGGTTGTTACTCCTATTGGTTCGATAAACCTTGGTTCTCTACTCAGGGAACTACTTACCTACATTGTGCTGCATCACCCATTCCTCTTCACGGAAAACCAAACACAAATCACAAGCATCAATGTATAATAATGGCTAACTACCCCCTCTAGCTATCTATGCTTTCTCGTCTCAAATTCTATTCATGCTTCAATGTATAATTTGAGAAATAATGTATAATTTGAGCAAGCACTCTCAGACCCTCTGTGTGAGGAGCACTCAGAGTTCCATTTAGACAAGGGCTGACTTCCAAAACCTCCCATGTGCCACTCGGTGTAACCAACTCTCAAAACACAGTTTCACCGAAGCACTAAGATTGATCTAGGTTTTAAATCTCGGTTCCAATAATCATAAAATCTCTTCGTCAACGAGTTGCTCAGTCCTCCACCAGTTAAGCATCTCGGTGGAACCAAATTTTTTTGGTTCCGTGTCTGCTACTTGTTGAGCTTGCCTTAGTTTTCCTTTGAAGAGGAAAGGGTGATGCAACAAAGTAGATAAGTATTTCCCTCAGTTTGTTGAGAACCAAGGTATCAATCCAGTAGGAGGAACAACCAAGGCCCCAATCTTAGCACCTACACAAACAATCAAACACTTCCACCAAATGCTAAAAAGGGGTTGTCAATCCCTTCACGATTATTTGCAAGGATGAGATCTAAAAGTATAATACGGGAAATAGACCCGGGGGCCATAGGTTTCACAAGAGGCTTCTCTCATAAAGGAAAATAATACGGTGGGTGAACAAATTACTGTCGAGCAATTGATAGAAAAGCGAATAATTATGAAGATATCCAAGGCAATGATTATGCATATAGGCATCATGTCCGTGTCAAGTAGACCGAAATGATTCTGCATCTACTACTATTACTCTCCACATTGACTGACTCATGTCTGCATCTAGAGTACTAAGTTCATGAAGAACAGAGTAACGCATTAGGTAAGATGACATGATGTAGAGGGATAAACTCAAGCAATATGATAAAACCCCCATCTTTTTATCCTCGATGGCAACAATGCAATACGTTCCTCTCTACCCCTACTTTGACACTGGGTGAGGTGATTGCAAGATTGAACCCAAAACTAAGCACTTCTCCCATTGCAAGAATTACCAATCTAGTTGGCCAAACCAAACCAATAACTCGAAGAGACTTGCTAAGATATGAAATCATGCATATAAGAATTAAGAGAAGATTCAAATAATATTCATAGATAATCTGAACATAAACCCACAATTCATGGAATCTAGACAAACACACCGCAAAAGAGTATTACATCGGATAGATCCCCATGAAGATCATGAAGAACATGGTATTGAGGAACAAAGAGATAGAAGAAGCCATCTAGCTACTAGCTATGGACCTGTAGCTCTGTGGTGAACTACTCACGCATCATCGCACAGGCAATGGAGTGGATGTAGATGCTCTCCGTGAGCGATTCCCCCTCCGACAGATTACTGGAAAAAGCTCCCACATTGGATCTCATCGGAACAAAGGCTCCCGACGACGGAAAAGTATTTTTTGGCATCGTTCTGGTATTGGGTGAATATTTGGGAATTTAAAGGACGAATATTAGGGTTAGGAGGCCTGCAGGGGGCCCAGAAGCTAGGGGGCGCGACCCCCTAGGGCGCGCCCTACAGGCTTGTCGTCTCCCGATAGGTCTCCTCCCCCATCTCCAAGTCTGGCAGGTTTCTTCTGGTCCAAAAAAATCATTCCGGAGATTTTATTCCGTTTGGACTCCATTTAATATTCCTTATGTGCAATACTCAAAAACATGGAAAAAACAGAAACTGGCACTAGGCTCTAGGTTATTAGTTAGTACCAAATATAATATAAAATAGAATATTAATGCATATAAAACATCCAAAACAGATAATATAATAGCATTGAACAATAAAAAATTATAGATACGTTGGAGACGTATCAAGCATCCCGATGCTTAATTCCTACTCGTCCTCGAGTAGGTAAATGATCAAAACAGAATTTTTGATGTGGAATGCTACCTAATGTGTCATACGAACCGAGCCTGTAACACATCACATCACTTTGCGGCCTCACGCACGGTAAACTCCACGGCTGCCACCTTACCTTGGCCGGGACCGTTTGCGTCTTTTGGCTCACGTATATGAATATGTTGCTAGCGTTCAGACGACAAAGAACCCGGGTCGACATGACTAGTTATAAACCCAAGCGGTACATCCGTACAGGGACAGGCATACATAACCCAGCAAAGCAGGTGTCGATCAACAGCATGTGTAGACAAGTCGTAGCAAGCTACAAGGACTCCATTACACCGCGTGACATTTCCCCGAGGGGACAGACACAACAGCAAAGAAGGATACACGCCGGTCAATCAATGTGTCTAGAGTAGTAGCAAGCTACCAAGGCTCGATAGAAGCACAAAGAGGCATTTCCCTGTAAAGAGTACTACTAAAGGCACACAACTAGGTGTCGAATCCGACAGATATAATGCATTTCATAACATACACACAATATGCACGATATGTGTAGATACAACATGGCATCACAACATAACTCTATGACTCAAGCTTTTATTAAGGACTCATAAGAATCAACATAGTGTGATATTACAAATAGGGGTCTCGTGACCCGACACTCAAGTCATACAAACAACAAGCGGAAGGAAATCATGTCTGGGTACAGACATCTACTAAAAGTGGCTGGAAGAGCCTGAAAAGCTACTACGACCCTACCAAAGGAGCCAGACCTTTGTTTGGGATTCCCAAGCTATTCTGATCAACATCGAACACATCGCGTAGAACCTTTTAATGAGTCTAAGTCTTCTCTGCAAAAACATAAATAAAGCAACCGTGAGTACAAAGGTACTCAGCAAGTCTTACATCAGAACTATCTACATATGCATCATGTTTCAATGAAAGGATTGTGGGGTTTGATTGCAGCAAGCCAGCTTTGACTCTTGGCTAACCTGTACTACGACTACAAGTTCATTCTTTGAGGTGAGATAGCGCACACGAGTCCACATATTCACCAATGCAATACACCACTATGGATCCACTCTCGTCTCCCTACGAGAAGGCCTTCCATAGCACTCACACTTATCTTGCATGTTTTAGAGTATCCATTTAACTTGTCTATGTACCACGTAATGCTTCCAAGTAGTCCATATCCGAGGACGCGGCTATTCGAACAGATTAAATCACCATGCAGGGGTATACTTATTCACACACGCTCCCACCACTTATCACCATGTGCACGTCATGCATCTCGGCAACCTTCAAGCGGAAGCACTAGCGTGGGTGTCGGCCACGACCGTTAACTACACAAGACCGTAGTCCAGGTTTATCGCCTATTTGAGACTGAACCCGCAAGGAAGTCCGGCCGAGGTTTCGTCTACGGCCCCAAATGATGTGCGTAGGGTCCCCAAGCCCACCATCCGGGTGCCACTTGGTACACCGTGCCACTGTATATCTACCGCAGAGAAGCCTACCCCGTCGGGCAGAGCTAAACACGGCCGCCAACACTTTTCCTACAAACACCAGAAACTACTTGCTAACTCTTGGACAGAGATCTAGGCGATTAATAAGCCAAGAGGGTCAATTAAGTATCCCAATGTGTGGTAGTATCTTGTCTTGGATAACATTCACAGAACTCGGTTCTTAAGGACGGTCCCAATGAGACAACCCACCATGTACTCCTACATGGCCTCTCATCGCTACCTTTACCAAATCAGATTCACACTTTTACTCTCACACTGTAGGACATGAACACAACCATTCTGATTCATCATCCAGATGGATCAGACCCGACATGACTCTAAGCATAGCAGGCATTGTAAACAAGCATGGATGAGTAAGCACAGCAAGGCTCAAGCAGTTGCTACTCATGCTAAGTGGTTTCAACTATTTACTGTGACAAAATCAGGTCATGCAGAGGAATGGGTTCAACTACCGATAACATGTACAGTTGAATCGTGTTTGTCCTAATGCAGTAAAAGAGAGCCGGAGCGAGAGAGTGGGTTTATTTCAATATGCTCAAGGGGGTTTGCTTGCCTGACATGTCTGGCATTTTGGGGTGCTGAGTTTCCTAGATCATTTTTTGGTCATAGTAATTGAAGTGGAATTCAAATAGGAATCAAATTCCAACTTCAAACTATTTATTAAATTTACCCTATTCATCATTTTTCCTATTTCGTGTTGTTAACTTTCTCAAACCAGCATGTAAATGCCATAATCAGATTCTTTGGATTTTTCTGATCCTTTTTCATATATAAATTATTTTCATTGGACTTATAGATTATTTTCTATCATTTTTAGAAGTTTGATGCATTTTGTGGAATTATTTTATAAACAGAAAATACTATTATTGCATCACCACTGATGTCAGCAGGTCAACTCGACGGCCAGGTCAAACCTGACAGCCAGGGCCCACTAGTAAGTGACACAAGTGTTAAAAAGAGTTTAATTTTAATCTTTTATTCCTAATTAGGGTCTGGTCCCACTGTCAGTGAGTCATTAGATTAGTTAACCTATTTAGTTAATTTTTGTGATTAACTAAAACTTAACAGGGGCTACGCCCCACCTGTAGGTGACCGAGGGGGGTCAAATCCCCCGGTCAAAAGCCACACCCACCGGCGGCTTGACGCTCGCGAGGTTCGACTCGGCGAGGGTGACCAGAAAACTCCCTCTGGTGACCAATAGAGCGGTGGAGGACACCTACATGGAGCTGGGGCTCTCCTGAATCCATTCCGGTAGGTTTGAGGTGCTGGGGAGGTCAGTGGCCACGGCGGCGACGGGCGGAGCAGCGGCGCGCTACGGTCAGCACGGGGCGACGGCTACGGTGAGGAACAGGTCACGGGGAAAAGGGGAAAAGACGCAGGAGCTCACAGCGATGCGGAGGGGGCACACGGCGAGCTTGGGGAGGCGCAGATGGCCGCGAATCGAGGACGGCGGCCTTTGATGGCCGGAGATTGAAGAAGGGATCTGGGTTGGCATTGTGGAGCTGTTTTGGTCACATGTCTCGATGGGGAGGAGCGGCACGTCATGGCAAAGGGGATGGGATGCTCGGGGAGGCCTCGCAGGGGTCAGGGAGGCGCCAGTGAGCTCGAGCCGAGCTCGGCCATGGCGGGAGGAAGAACAGCAGAGGGGGAGAGATAAGGGAGAGAGAGAGAGGGAGGGGCTCGGGGGAGGAAGAAAAGAGAGGCACGGGGGGTTTGCTGGCGTGGAGGAGGCGAGGAGAGGCTGCCACGACGAGCAGGAGGTGGCAAGGTGAGCCGTCGTGCTCATCTTCTCCCCTGCCTTCTGGCAAGAGGAGGGAGACGACAGGGAACCCCCCCTGGTGGGCTGGGCCTGGAGGCAAGCGTGAGGTAATTTCTCTCTCTCTCTTTTCCTACTTTTGTTTTATTTCTTTCTCGCATTTAGATTTAGGTTTAAAACAAAATGTTTAAATATTTTCTAAAACCCTAAATTAGTGTTATGTGACAGAGATAAAGATAATCAATGCCACGTAATAGTTTCAACATTTTAGAAACTTTTATTTTAAAAGAAAACAAAATAACTCCATTCCAAACAATTATTTGATCAAATCAAAAATCCTTTACAAAATGTTCGAGTGACTTCAAATTTTGGTTTGACAAATTTATTCCCTGTCACTATTTTCCGAAATATTTGGAACATTTTCCTGGTTCCTTTTAAGGTATTAATTTTTATTGCCTTGTTGCGAATTTTTCAAATCATTGGGGTTTTGATCACTTCCTATTTTAAACATCAAAGTTTTATAATGCATGTATGAATGCTTGGCAAACAAATGAAAGCTAGCGCTGTGACACCTAACATATTTATCCATGTAATATTCTTTATTGTGGCATGAATATTCAGATCCATAAGATTCAAAACAAAAGTCTAATATTGACACATAAACAATAATACTTCAAGCATACTAACAAGGAAATTGCGTCCTTTTGAAATAACATGGCCTTAGAAAGTTATGCCTACAAAATCATATGGTCTGGCTATGCTCCATCTTCCCTACACAAAGTATCTAAATCATGCACAACCACGATGAAAGTCAAACAATTGTTTCAAACTTTTTATGTTCTCAAACCTTTTCAACTCTCACGCAATACATGAGCGTGAGCCATGGATATACCACTATAGGTGAAATAGAATATGGTGGAGGTTGCAAGCAAAAAAGTGAGAAGATAGTCTCACATCAACTAGGCGTATCAACGGGCTATGGAGATGCCCATCAATAAATATCAATGTGAGTGAGTAGGGATTGCCATGCAACAAATACACTAGAGCTATAAGTGTATGAAAGCTCAAAAAGAAAACTAAGTGGTTGTGCAAAAGATGTAATTCCACTAGTTATATGGAAGTGACAAAATAGGAGACTCTCTATGAAGAACAAGGTGCTACTTTGAAGCACAAGTGTTGAAAAAGACAGTAGCATTGTCCCTTCTCTCTTTCTCTCATTTTTTGGTGGGAATCTTTGGCCTCTTTTTTTATGGGCTTCACTGGCCTCTTTTATTTTTTGTAAAGTATGGATACTCATCCCAACTTGTGAGGGAATCATAGCTTCCATCATACTTCTCTCACACGGGATAATGCTCTAATAATGAAAATCATCACACTTTTATTTACTTACAAATCAAAGATTACAACTCGATATCTAGAACAAATATGACTCTATAAGCAATATGGAAGTGACGGTGTGTGTCATAAAAAACGGGACGGTGGTGTTGCATGGCAATATATCTCGGAATGGCTATGAAAATTCCATAATAGCTAGATATTGTGGTCATTTTGAGGAAAGTATATGGTGGCTGTTTTGAGGAAGGTGGGTTTAATGTACCGACGAAAGTTGCGCGGTACAAGAGAAGCTAGCAAAGGTGGAAGGGTGAGAGTGCGTATAATCCATGAACTCAACATTAGTCATAAAGAACTCTCATACTTATTGCAAAATCCTATTAGTTATCAAAGCAAAGTATTAAACGCATGCTCCAAGGGGAAGGGTTGGTAGGAGTTAACCATCGCGCGATCCCGACCTCCACACAAAGGTTCACAATCATTACACAAATCATGCTCCGACTTCATCACATGACGGTTCACCATACGTACATGCTACGTGAATCACAAGCTTTAACACAAGTATTTCTTCCAATTCAGAATTAATTACTAGCATGACTCTCATATTACCATCTTCATATCTCAAAACTATATAGAAGGAATCAAACTTCTCATCATATTCAATGCACTCAATATGAAAGTTTTTATTATATCCCTCTTGGATGCCCATTTTATTAGGACTAATTTCATAACCTAAACCAATTACCATGATGTTCAAAATACTCCCAAAATAATATAAGTGAGGTATGAGAGTTTAATAATTTCTGTAAAATAAAACACCACCGTGCTCTAAAAGATATAAGTGAAGCACATAGAGTTTTCTAATAAATTCATGATCCAGCGTGTCTCTCTCAAAATATTTGTGTAGCAAAGATTATTGTGGCAAACTAAAAAGTAAAGACTCATATCATACAAGACCCTCCAAGAAGAACACATATCATGTGGTGAATAAAAATATAGCCTCAAGTAAATTGATCGATTGATTGAAGACGAAGGAGGGGATGCCTTCCGGGGCATTCCCAAGAATTGGTTCTGTGGTATCATTTAATATGGTTTGGGGTGCCTTGGGCATCCCCAAGCTTAGGCTCTTGCCACTCCTTATTCCTAGTCCATCAAATCTGTACTCAAAACTTGAAAACTTCACAACACAAAACTCAACAGTAAACTCATGAGATCCGTTAGCAGAAGAGAAATAAACCACCACTTTAGGTACTACTGTGAACTCATTATTTATTTATATTGGTGTAATATTTACTGTATTCCAACTTATCCATGGCTCACACCCCCGATACAACCCATAGATTCATAAAAATAAGAAAAAACACAAACAAAACATAATATATATAAAACAGAACAGTGTGTAGTAATCTATAAAATTTGAATACCTCTATAACTCCAATTAGGAGAATCAGGGGAATTCGTATATCAATATTGTGTAAAAATTTCAGATTAAAAGCTCGTTCCAGTGAATTTACAAAATTGCTGGACTGAGAGTGAATGTCTCTGTTTTTTAGCAAAATTAACCTGCAAACACTGTAGACCATCCCAAAGATCTTACTTGGCTCAAACACTAATTAAAACAATAAAACAAAATCATTATAGAGGTAATAATGTGTGCATCACTCGAAAACAGAAGCAAAAAACAAAAGCATAAAAATAAAATTAGGCTGCCTCCCAACAAGCGCTATTGTTTAACGCCCCTAGCTAGGCATAATGCAATAGATCTAGGTATTGTCATCTTTGGTACTCACAATTTTTGTGAGGGCCTTCTCAAATCCGGGGGGCTCTTAACTATTCCCTGGGTTTGTAGGGGAAGAAACCATCTTATTGTCCAAAATATCCAAACGCTTATTGTAAAGGGTAATCAAAATATTCAAACGGTTGAGGTTTCCACTAATATGTTTAAGGGGTTCGTGATATTGTTGTGACTCGACTAAGTGCTTATGTAAGTCACTCAATTCGTCGAGAATTTGAACTCCCGCTTCTGAGAAATTAAACCCCCTTTTTTGTGTATGAACCCCGAGAATCCCCTCCAAAACTTCATAAGCAGCATTTGTATTTAATTCAACGAAATTCCCTTTTGAGGTGAAATCTAAGAGTTCTCTATGATGTAAATCCAATCCAATGTAACTTTTTTTGAGCAAAACCTTTGCATCTCCTTTTAGATGGAGATACGATAAGATTCCATTAGCCTATACCAGGCATCTTTCAAATTGTCCCTTTGTTTTTGTTTGAAGTATAAAACTTCAAAATCTGGTGACAAAGGGGAAGTGGTAATGCTAGTCATAGAAACAAGTAAGAGATCCGGAAGGAGAAAGGCAAACGAAAAAAAGGGCGAATAAACAGGCAAATCTTTTTGGTATTTTCTGGAAATCGTTTTAGAAGTGGCGGAGAGGAAAACGAGAGGCAAATGGAAAATAAAGTAAATGCAAGGAATGAGTTAGTGATGGGTACTTGGTAGGCTTGATCTTGGTACCAACCCTTCCCGGGCAACGGCGCCAGAAATCCTTCTTGCTACTTCTTGAGCTTATGTTGGTTTTCTTTTGAAGAGGAAAGGGTGATGCAGCAAAGTAGATAACTATTTCCCCCAGTTTGTTGAGAACCAAGGTATCAATCCAGTAGGAGGAACAAGCAAGGCGCCAATCTTAGCACCTACGCAAATAGTCAAACACTTGCACCCAACGCTAAAAAGGGGTTTTCAATCCCTTCACGATTATTTGCAAGGATGAGATCTGAAAGTATAATATGGGAAATAGACCCGGGGGCCATAGGTTTCACTAGAGGCTTCTATCATGAAGGAAAATAATACGGTGGGTGAACAAATTACTGTCGAGCAACTGATAGAAAAGCGAATAATTTTGAAGATATCCAAGGCAATGATTATGCATATATGCATCATGTCCATGTCAAGTAGGCCGAAATGATTCTGCATCTACTACTATTACTCCACACATCGAACAACTGCTGCCTACATCTAGAGTATTAAGTTCATGAAGAACAGAGTAACACATTAGGTAAGATGACATGATGTAGAGGGATAAACTCAAGCAATATGATGAAAACCCCATCTTTTAATCCTCGACGGCAACAATTCAATACGTGCCTTGCTACCCCTACTTTGTCACTGGATGAGCACACCGCAAGATTTAACCCAAAACTAAGCACTTCTCCCATTGCAAGAATTACCAATCTAGTTGGCCAAACCAAAACAATAACTCGAAGAGACTTGCTAAGATATGAAATCATGCATATAAGAATTCAGAGAAGATTCAAATAATATTCATAGATAATCTGAACATAAACCCACAATTCATCGGATCTAGACAAACACACCTTAAAAGAGTATTACATCAGATAGATCTCCATGAAGATCATCAAGAACATGGTGTTGAAGAACAAAGAGAGATAAGAAGCCAGCTAGCTACTTGCTATGGACCCATAGGTCTGTGGTGAACTACTCATGCATCATCAGAGATGCAATGGAGTTGATGTAGATGCTCTCCGTGATCGATTCCCCCTCCGGCAGATTACCAGAAAAGGCTCCAAGATTGGATCTCACGGGAATAGAGGCTCCCTACGGCAGAAAAGTATTTTTTGGTGTCGTTGTGGTATTGGGAGAATATTTGGGAATTTATAGGACGAAGATTAGGGTTAAGAGGACTGCAGGGGGCCCACAAGCCAGGGGCGCGTCCCTCCCTAGTGTGCGCCCTGCAGGCTTGTCGTCTCCTGGCAGGTCTCGTGCCCCCTTCTCCAAGTCTGAGAGGTTTCTTCTGGTCCAAGAAAAATCATTCCGGAGATTTTATTCCGTTTGGACTCCATTTAATATTCCTTATGTGCAATACTCAAAGACATGGAAAAAACAGTAACTGGCACAATTAATAGGCTACTCCCAAAAATAAAATAAAATAGCATATTAATGCATATAGAACATCCAAAATAGATAATATAATAGCATGGAACAATAAAAAATTATAGATACGTTGGAGACGTATCAGTGTCACTAACAACATGGGGGTGTATATATCCTATGGATCCGAACTTTGAAATTAATATTCAAATGATGACCCGCACCCCACTAGTGCCATCACTCATCTCCACGAACATTATACCTTGTCCCCCGTGCGCCCTCGCAACATGAGTTTGTCGTCGTCAACGGGAATCCTCTCCGTCGTTGCCACTATAGCAAAGTCTTCATCGAATTAGGGTAAGACTTTGACCCCTTCTATGCTACAACCGCCAATTCTTGCGCATTAGGATGAGTTCCGCGTCTTGCCACCAATTGCAACGATTTCATCCACAAGAGAATTCCGTAGATATAGGAGAACAAGAAAATTTGGGTTTAGGTTTCCATCGTACGAATATTGGAGTCAATGAGTGGAAAAGGATGAGTGTCACCAATCTAGTTTTTGGGTTTCTGAGAACAATGTTGATGAGACTGAGTCACTTTTCGGTGACAGTGAAAACCATGACCAAGTCTTTGTTAAAGAGGTTGTCATTCTCCGAAGCTCCGAAAATCTAAACTCGGTAGAACCGAAACCCATACAATGGAAATATTAAACTAAGTTTTTGAGTTCATATTTTGCAAAAATGTTTGTATTTTGTGATGCTCATCTTGTCCACTCCTCTACATCTATTCATAGGGTCAGTTCTCACCTGTGTTAGGATCAGATGACAGTCTGAATGATTTCAGAGAGCCAAGTGCAGATCTTGATAATGGCACTAGTCTAGAAGCTAGTTTTTAGATCCATGCACCCCCATCTCACATGGCTTGCCCAAGACAGCTACCAGGGCCAGGAAGAAGAGAAATTCTTATGAGGAGGATGAAGATTTCATCCCAGATGAAGCTTCTTCCAAGAGGAAGACTATCAGAAATGAGTATGCTAGTTCAGAATTAGTGAGAGCTCCAGAGACAGCCAAGAGAGGAATGACACTTACACTTGAGTCTCGTGACAACCCATGAAATCAAATTCTTTGGCTAAGAACTCTGGAATGGAAAGGCAGAGAAAAAGATTTGTTAATGCTTTTGTGCACCCCTCCACTCCATAGTATCCTGATGATGAGGAGGAAGAGGAAGAGGAATAAGAGGTCCTTGCTGCTAACCCACCTCCTTCCAAGCAAAATAAGCTTATGGCTGATGCAACTCCTAGCAAATCAGCTGCAAATGCAAAGCTCTCTGCTCCCAATAAGCCAACTGCTTCCAAGCCTAAAAGGATAACCAGATACATCCCTACTTCTTAGAAGAACAAGAGTTCAACTTCGAGAGATGCTGCAATAGATGATGAAGAGATTGATGTTTTGAGTAAGCTCAGGCCTCACTTGACAGACCACAACAATTATCATCTAGTAGTAGAGAACATGAATGAGAGAAATGATCAAGGGCTCAAAAAGTGGAGAGCTGAAGATCTGTATGCTATCAGGAGAAAGACAACCGGTGATGCTCGCTTCCAAACTAACGAGCAACAAGATTTTTATGAGACTGTGTTTCTAGACAAGAGTCCAGCTGTAAGTGACATGATATACGTTGATTAGAAGTTCATCAAGGAGAATGAAGAATACTTCCCTCATGTGCTAGGAAACTTCAAGGCCATTGACATTGATGAATTTGTTGGCATAGAGATGATAACATGGAATGATGAGATGATTATGCAGTTCTATTCCACATCTCATTTTTATCGAGATTAGAAGATAGTATGGATGACTGAAGGCACCAGGTACGAGCCGTCAGTTGATGAGTGGGCTACCATTTTAGTAGCCCCAAATGTGGAAGAAAGATATCTTGATGTGTATACTAAGTCCAAGATGATTCACAACTCCATTGAAAATATGTATAACCCTATTCCCAAGGAGTATCTAAAGTCCCACGAGCTTGGTTCAGTTTACTTCTTGCAAGCAGGACCGCCTACCAACAATACCATTCTAAGGCATACTTTGATAGCCAAGTCAGCTGATAATAAGATGATTCGAGGCTATTCCATCAACATGCTGCATCATGTGGATAGCCACACCAGATTTACAGTGATGGATTTGATTGTACAGACAATAAAGAACTGATGGATATGTGTTGGGGAACGTAGCATGGGAAACAAAAAAATTCCTACGCACACGAAGACCTATCATGGTGATGTTCATCTACGAGAGGGAGATCAGATCCACATACCCTTGTAGATCGCTAAGCAGGAAGTGTTAAGAAACGCGATTGATGTAGTGGAATAGCTTCGTGATTCAAATCACCATCGTCCCATGATCCGTCCCGATCTAGCAGCGAACGGACGACACCTTCGCGTTCAACACACGTACAACTCGATGACGATCTCCGCCTTCTTGATACAGCAAGAGAGATGGGGAAGTAGATGAGTTCTTTGGCAACGTGACGGTGCGCCGGTGATGGTGATGATCTTATTCCTTAGGGCTCCACTCGAGCTCCGCAGAAATCCGATCTAGAGGAAGAACTATGAAGTAGAGGTTTAGGGTTGCACGTGGCAAAGTTGTGTCTCAAAAACCCTAAAATCTCTAGTATAGATAGGAGGAGGGGAGGGGCTAGCCTTGAGGGTTAAGGGAGCCTCTAGGGCATCGGCCTAAGTGGGAGGAGGAGGGATC